>NC_088379.1:162310000-163637500 GCF_037993035.2 Macaca fascicularis
CCCTTCATAAAATACCTCTTATTTTGATTAAAACCCCCCAAGTTTAATTAATTTAGGATTTTGAATGATTACTGACATCCAATAGTTATTTTTAATATTTGTATTCTTGTTATTTCTGGAAGAAAGCCTTTGTGTAGCACTTGGTATTTTGCAAAGTGCTTTTAAAACATTCTTACTTATCGTATTTCATAGGAGGGAAGGAAAAATGTAGGGTTTAACAGTAACCACTTGCATTGAACATGGAGGCATGTGGTATCATGATATTCTTCACTAAATTTAGCTGACCCTAATCACAGATCCCAAGGTAATACAGTATAATTTTAGTGCATTTCTCCTCATCAGGAATGCTGGAGGTGCATTTTAAGTTTTAATAATAAGTGCTAGAATGACCAAATTGCAGACTAATTGTTTCCATATTGTACTTAAAATGAGTTTTTAAAAATGAAAAAGAAATGACTATATACAATCAATGCTATTTATTGTACCTCTGGGCCTACTCTTCTAAAAATTGTAGCTTATCAATTTTTCTCTGTCAAGCTTGAACTAATGTAAATAATTGAAATAATGTAAAGTTATATTTTCATGTTTTTATAGATACAACATGACAAGAATACATAATGTAAGAGTATTTCAACTATGGATAATGTTGATTGGATAATGCACATCTCAGTTACAAGCAGTACTCATAGTTTAATATCCATGTAACGGTGCATCAATATATTGCTATATAAATATGTCTGTGTGCATATAAGTGAAAAGTGGTCAAACAAGAGTGATGACAGCTGTCTAAAGGTTTTTTTATTCATTTTATATAAAAACTGTTATGGAAAGACCAAAATGTTTATGAACTATTCTTATGTAAATTTACAATTGTCCTTTACTGTACTTTTTTGTTTACAGTATAGTACCTTATTTCTGCTGTGTTAAGTGGGTGTCAAACTCCAAGAAGACATACACTTTCTATAACTTCTATTGAAGATACTGGAATTTCCAATTTTTCATGTGTACTATGTCAGAAAATGCTTTCGATTTTATTTTTAAATCTAACATCGATGGCTTTTCCGGAGTGTTGTAAAAACTTCAATCATACATAAAACATGTTCTTACAAAAGGCAAAGATCTTTATTTTTTTTACTTAGTAGTACTTCAAACTAATAACAGTGAGACCAAAAATTGTATCTAACTTTATTCCCAAACAAACCCAACTGTTTCTACTGAACAAAGACATATTTGCTCAATTTCTATATCAGCTAGGTACAAAAGTAACAGAATAAAACTAACTTTTTTAAGCTAAAATAATTAACAATTCAGGTCGTTCATAACTACACTCATTAAGTGTTTCAGGTATATGTAGGAATGTGGCTACGAATTATATTACTCATTTTATTATAGATATACCATGCTACTACAAGATCAGGCAATACTATTACCAACCATCCCATTGTACGTTATTAGTTCAGCTGCTGTGATAGTCACATTAAAGAGCAGAAAGGTGACTTACTTTAAAAATTCCATAATGTGTTTACAAAAAGGTGTTCTTTCAGTATTGTACTTAAAGATAGTGTTAATGAGAAGCTAAAATTCTTGCTGCATTAAGTTTTTTTACAAAGATAATTTTTTAGGTAATTCTATTCACAAATATTCAAAAATTATTGAGTGTAGTTTTTCAAAGTTACACATTAATATCTTTTAATCTTATAGATTTTAATAGGTTTAATGTTTCATACATAAATATACCAATGAATCTGCTTAAGAAAACAGTTGGAGATCTTAACTTTCAAATCTGCAGATATTTTAAATATTTTGGTGGTCATGGTAGCAAATAAGAAGAATGAAAGGAAGCATTAGCAATATAAGAAAGCTACAGGATGATTTCCAATACAACACCTTAACAATATCATTTAAAAACATTTGTTGAAATTAATTAGAATATGGCAAAATGTGATTTCTCCCCTTTCTTCTACTCCCAATCTCATCATTTCCTAGAGGTACTGTTCTAGCAAGCTTAAACAAGTAAGTCAAGAATCACTTCTACATTAGAATGTATTTCTGGATATTTACATTTTTTTCTGCTGGATAAAATTGATTATATATTTATTTTTGAAGTAAGTGGTTTGACTTAGCCACAAAAGTCGTCCTTATTATCAATCTTAATTGATAATACATGATTATTAATAATAATATACGGGCTTCAGATAGTATATTGGTTACATTTCACAAATTTTATATGTACTCTCAACAAGCTTATTAAAGGAGATATCAGAATAATATAAATATCTGTTTAAAAATAGAGCAAAATTTGTGCAGAGTTCTCATACTTAAAATAGGTTTATTTTTAATCACCAACATAAAAGATGGGTAAGTATAAGTGAATCATCATGATATTCTGAATGAAAATTTGGAAACTCATTAAAAGGTTTGTAAAAGTTGTGTCACATTTTAAGCAGGAAGGGATTCATTCTCTTAATGTGTTGTTTTGGCAAGACCACGACAACAGAAATTCTATTAGGTACTAATCAGGAAATTATACTTTCTCTATTTACGTGCTTTAAAACAAAACATAGACAGCATATGGCAATCCAAGTACGGAAAGGTTCAAACGTGTTTATGTAAGCATGATGGTATTTAAACAGGGGAACTAAAACAAAAGCTCTAAGATCCAGTGAATATAGAAAACTGCCTAGAGTAAATCCAGTTCATAAGAATCTGTGTATGTGTTTTATAGCCTGTCTCTATTCATTTCTTCTTGCTTTACCATTTTATGTTCTCTTCTTGCCCTTAAATACTACTGCCATTTTTATACCTATTATATTTTAAATGGTATCTCGTTTTTTAGTTGCATTCATTTTGCTTTTTTTTTTCATGTTATTCCATCTATTTCTAGCTTGCCTATTGTAACAGATTTTGCTTTGTGGGCACTTGGAATGCAGTTCATTTTATCAGACATGACTGACAGTTTCAGAGTCTACTTAATAACTATAATAAATGATTAAGGATTTCTCTTGCGAACTAAAAATTTCTTGTTAAGCTCTATTTCAGCATTTCTCACATATTCTGATTCCGTAATTGCCAATTTGTTATATTCCTCCATGTACTTACAGAGTTCCACAATTTATAGAGTTTCTTTAGGAAACGAGGGTCTCTTCTATGACACAAGAAGAATGAAAACTCTATTTGAGTGTTTGCTCATCAGAATTCTCTTTTAAAGCCACTTGACACTGAGCACAAACCAATTCTCCATTTTAATTCCACTCTCAAGCACTTCCAGATTATTCCTTAATTGCCTTTTTTCCCACTAGGTATAAGTAAATTTTGCTATTTGAGAGCCAAATTGCTTTTTCGATATGCATAAACTATTACTTCGTTGGATATGCCTGAATTCACTGAATGAATTTGGTCATTTTTCTTTCTTTTTTTCCCTTTCAGGTTAACGTGCCAATTTTATTTTACTGTAAATTGGAATGTGGGGGAGTGAATTAAGTCTTGGGAGGTAGTCAAAACCAGGATTCTAGCTTTACTTTCCCTTTTTCTCATGCTTCTCTTTGTCTCCTCAACTGGAGTATTTGAACACTAGGACTGTCGCACTGGAACGATGAAAGGGAATTTGATATGATTATTAAAGATAGAATGCAACATTGTATCTTTTAAAAATAATGGTTTGAAGAAATGGGTTCATGATTGGAGTGCCACTTGGTGCAGAAAATGTTTTTGGTATCCAGATCCGATTTTATTTCATCATCTCAAAGCATTAGTAAAATAGCTCTATCCTGTAACTTTAATTAATTAATTAATTAATTCCATCTGATAATATTTATTGAATTTCTTCCTATATAAATATTGGCCAAGGTAAGGGCTAAATTGGGAGCCTCTATTCTGAGGATTAAGTGTTATATTTTCATTAAAGGATGTAGTTCTTTGATCCCATTCACGTAGAAATAATACTATGATTACTTGGATTAGTCTGTGACAATAGTTTGATATTTTCTGTCCAGCAATTTTTAACTGAAGACATTCAAACTTTAATTTAGAACAGATATCTGATAGCATTCCTCAACAATCTTAAATATGGACTCATATTTTCTTTTCTTATACTAATCTTAGATTGTGTAAATTGTAGGTCTATATACTTATTTGCCATTCATTCAATATTTTTATCTCTATTCTCAAAGAGTCTAATTAAATCAATTAACAAATATCAGAGTTTGATAATTCTAAATCTCTACCACCTGTATAGCTTATGTATGTATATCTAGTATCTGTTTCTTTGTATGAGTGTTAATTCAAAAAACATTCTAAGTATTTTTGCTTAGCAGCTAAACAACATCTTATATACAAATGGCAACAAAAATTAAAGAATATATATATATCCTTATAAATATATACATATATACCTTAAGTAAATATATGTATATATATTTATTTTTAAAAATCTGGTAATTTTTCAACCAAGAGCCTACCAATTCAGAATTTATTCCAGAAAATGTTTAAAATGAGTATCACTATTTGTCAATGTTCATTTGACTTTTATTTGTATATTTACACTAAATCACACCTAAATTCCATGAGAGCAGTTTATTTCAGATGGAATAGCCTGGGGGAAGATTTGAACTTCTATTAAATTCTGTAAAAAAAATTAAAAACATATTTTGTGTTTAGGAACATATATGTTATAGCCATCATATTTTGATTACTATCACTCATTATATTGCCAATATTAATTGGTAAGGAAATGCATTTGATAAGTATCATAATCAAAACCGGGTATAAATTAATAGATGTATATTTTCTAGTTTTATTTTACTATTTATATGCAATTTAGAGGTTTTATATATATAAATCACATTTTTCCCCCCAGCATCTTATGGTCAAGAATTTTGTGGTACAAGAAATGTGTGCTCACTGTGCTCACTGGAATTTTATGATTTAAGCTATTCAGTATAGTTGACTCATATCTAAAGGCGCTTTTGTGTAAATATTTACAGATTTTAAAGGAAATCACCTCATGAAAAGATTTGAAAGTTTCTTGAAACCATTATGTAGAAAATGGAAATAGGTTGTACTATAAACTATGTATTCTTGCTTTGCCTATGCCTTCTATTTCCCCACCCCTACAAATTAAACCCTGTTTGACTGGTTATCAATTAGAGAATAGTTGTACTGAAGTCTAAGCCATGGGTTGCAATCACACGTAACAGTTAATTTTACATGATTCCTAGATCATAGACAACATATTGAACTTTACACATCCTTTTTGCAAATACGTGCCTTAGTTCACAGTGAGGGATAATGTGGATGATTACTGTTCAGCTGTCATGTCTATTTGGGGTTCTTTTTAAATTAAAGTGCATTTCCAGCCTTATAATCATATTTAGTATGTATCTTAAAAGGCTTTCAAGTCTGTTTTATGTACATTATCTTGTCAGCTATTTGTGTTAAAGAGATAAACATGTCTGTTCATTTTTATTTAATGTTGTTCGTGTTTCTGTGTGTACGTATGTTCATGTGTGTATTAAAAAATCCACATCCTCTGTAACATTTACTCTGATAATTATTTATAAAATTGTTAACATAACTTATGAGTTTTTAGTGCAAAAAACACTAGAAAAATTGGAATAAATTATTTATGGTTATTTTTAAAGAGTTTTCAGAAGAAATTAATTAGCCACTCTTAGGTTGGATATATGAGTCAAAATAACTTAAACTTGAGCCCAAAATTATGCCTTGCTGTTTTTATGTGAAATTTATTTTAAAGGGCTTGCTTCACTAAAATTAAATTTCCAAGATTTGTCATTCATAATTAGCTCTTAAAGCATTTCAACATGGGAAAGGCTTTTGGAAACAAGTTTACCTTGTGTCTCATCTTTTGCATTTACTTCATCAGAAAAACAACAACTTGTGGGAAATAAAATTACACTTCAATTTCAGAAATAGTTTTCTGGAAATCAGAAAAAAGTATGTGCCTCAAATATCTAAATACAGTTTCTAACATCAAAGGTTAGTAAGTTATCAATATAATTTTCAAAGTGTCATGATCATCTTCAGGACACCACTTTCCTTGATGAGATACTTCCCGAGGCTTGGAGAGACTAAGCCATTGGCCAATAGAACATAGCTAGTAAATGACAAAGCAGGATTGTAAGTCAGGTATGATTCTCTATTTGAATACTTTTTTTTTCCTTTATCAGATGAAATCTGTTATCATACAAACAGCTATATGTGAGGATAGTAGGAATGCTCTATTCAGAGGAACATGTTTTTTTCCCCATAATTCATGTCTTACCTTTTGAATTAGGATACACTGTTGCAATTCAATTTGTATCCAGAAACTTTTCTTACTCTAGGTAGGATATAGCATCATAGAAATGGATGTAAAACATGATGACAATTTTAAATATTGTTGCTGTATATATTTAATAAGTAATGACATTTATTTTCATTAATATCCTAAATGTTTATGATGAAAACATAATTAATTACTCAATTAGTGATTAGAAAAGAAAGATACATGTCCATTTTTGCTTAACAGTTGTCCTAAAACCATTTTTTTAAAAAAACTTAGATTATAAGACAAATGCAAGTTGTCATTATTATATATTAATTTGCTTCTAGAAAATGTGAAAACATTTTGCAAATAAAAATAGGAATTAGTTAAAATCATAAAGTATGCAAAGTCAAATATGCATTTTCATGTTTCAGATGTTTATAAAGATGGTGGCTTATAACTCTATTAGATTATCAGAGGGTAAAATCTGGGCTTATAGTTTACATAAAACTTCATGTTAAAATTTAATATTATCATACAGCAATATGTAAATTTCGAAGCACTTTCATGTTTGATTCTTAGGTTTTTAGTCATTATTCACACATCACCACATGATTCCTATTGTTATATCATTCTTTCACAATACAATGGCAAAACCAGAACATATTTTCACAAGCATAACACTTGTCTTATGTTAGAAAAACATGCATGCATTTACTATTTTTCTTCCTCTGTTTCATACTTATTTTTCCTATAATTTTGTCTTATCCATCTGGCCAGCTTTCACTTATAGGCATTGACATGACAATGGTTGTTTGATCTTTTAATTTCCTTCTTCCTTATTGTTAAACCCTATAAAAATCTTTCCCATATATGAGCGAAAGTCTAGTAATCTCTCAAGGAGCATGTTAATGTTTTGTTTTCTTGTGACACCTTACCTGTATCTCCCACGCTCACTCTGCCCTAAGCAAAGCTGATTAAATATTTTTCATTGTTCAAATGCTGTATCTGGTGGAAATCTCTCTGAAGGAGCAATGATGCTGTACTCTAGCGGTTTGCTTAAACATCAAATTCCTTTATTATAGTGCAAGCTTCCTGAAGCAGAGAATAAATATGTCTTATGCATCTTCAAGTACCTGATATGTTTTGGGAATGATAATAATAACATATAATTACAAAGCACATGTTATGTCAGGCATCACATTATGAAGAACACACTATTGTTATAATCTTCAGTTTTAAAATGAGGAATCAGAGGCACAAAGGCACAGAGAGGTTAGATAATTTGCTCCAAGTCACATAGCTAGTTAAACGAAGAACAAGGTTTTGTACCTGGGTGTGTGGTAGCAGAGTTAACACTTGTAACCCTCACATGAAAAGAGATGGGCCACAATAGAAATGCTATCAGATTTAAAAAGTTGTTCTAAGAATAAAAAAGTGTTGACACACCAAACAGCAGACAGGTGCCTAGGGTACAGATTTGTAACAAGCACTCATACATCATTGGAAAACATCACCGAATGTAAAATGAAGTGGAGAAAAGGGTATTTAGTGAAGTCCCCATGGGATAGTAGTAGGTATAGTTGGAAGACTGCTCTAATAAGTCATTTGGGCTAGAGTGAGATCTCTGACAAATGTGCCCCGGTAATAATGGAGAACTGCTAACCTGCTACGTAGAGACAGTGTATCATGTTAACTGCAGAGCTTTTGCTTTGCTGAGTTTGGTGCTGGAGTAGAATTGCTAAGAAAATAGAGTGAAATTAAACATAAATTGTCTCCTTCACAGTAATTTTTTATAGCACATTATTTTTATGTAGGGCTGCTTTTTTTTTTAAAGTTATATTTTATGGCCAGATTCCTGGAAAATATCGTCTAGCTAAATGGAAGTTAATTTTCTTTAGCAATCTTTCTAATGACTTCCTTTCAAAATGGCCATATTGTTGCAATTTCTCCTTAGCCGCCCTCACTGAATCAACTCTTGCTACCTGTAACGTGAACATAGATATTCCTGGGAGATATTTTTCATTCTAGCTCAACTCTTCTCAAATTGTACTCTCTATCTCATAGGAAAACCATTTTTTTCCCTATGGATTTAATTATCATCTGTATGCTGAGTTTTCTTCAACGTGTGTGCACAGCCCTGGTCACTTTCCTTAGTTCCAGATCTGTATATTCAACTGTTCAGTAACTTATTGTTAATATAATTAATATTATTGATAATAATTACTAATAGTAATTGAAAATAGATGCTAGCCACTATTTTAAACATTTTATATATATTACTGCTTTTAACAAAGAAATAAAATGCAACCAATATTATCATTATCTCCATTGTACCTTAAAGAAAGATGTTACATCGCTTGCCCTAAGTCTCAACTGCATCTAGAAATTTCCACAGGCACTCAACCTAAACAGGTTTTAAAACTGAATTCGTTATCTTCCCTGTAAAAATTGTTCCTCCTTTTGATAAGTCCCTTTTGGTTACATTTGGAACTTAGACTACCATTGTAAATGTGAACTTTCTTACATGTAGAAAAAACCATAAATTCCATTTTAATTATTTGCATAAATGCAGGAGAAACTCTGTCATAGCTAATCTTTCCTCATTCATAATTCACACTTATGAGCATATATAGACACTAATCAAGGTATTTTGGAATATTTGTAAGTCCAAGAGAAAAATAAATTCACAAACAATCCTTAATGTTTTGTGTCTTAAACTGTAGTTCATTTTATTTTAGCAATTCATCATCACTCCTTGTGTTAAAAATCACATCTAGATGGTATTATGTTAAAGTCCTAGAGGGCTCATGCTAATGTTCTGTGCCCTTATTACAGATGTATTTATTTACTGAGTAAATACTTACTGAACAGGTATTATGTAGCAGGCTTTATACCATGCTAGAATACATGGTCAGTTACATGTTGTCTATTTCATATTGAAAAAAGTAAATTATTTAAGGTGTTCTTTAAATTCTTTTACTTTCACTTATTCCTTACATATTTCAATCCCTCTTGCTATCGTGTTACAATACTTCTTATGAGATGTGGAATTAAATTATTTTAACTTATCCAACAAATATTTATTGAGCATTCACCCATGGTATTGTACTAGGATGATGTGTTGAGTAAAACACACAGAGTCCATCCCTCTTTAGGACTTCTGTGTAACCTGTAAAAGAGATTTTGCACAAGTAATCACACACAAAAAAAAGAGTTATAAAGGAGAAGAATGTGCCATGGAAAAAGGCAGGCCCAACCTAGTCTGAGTGGTCTCAGGAAGGCCTCCCTGAGGAAAGTAATGTTTAAGCTGAGATTTAAAGGACAAGTTGGAATTATGGAAAAGGAGCCAACATGTCAGAGGAGGAACATTTCAGATAGAGGAGACAATGTTTGGCAAATCTGAGGAACTCTGAAAATACCACGTAAGTCTGGAATATAGAACACCTGGGGAGATACACTGAAGCAATCTCTCTCTTGCTCCATTAGCTTCTACTCTGCACCTCTTTGTAGCTTCTGAAATATTTCAATCAGGAACAAACGTGCTTGGTTTTTATTTGAACAAAGGTGACATTCGCTTGCTCTTTACAGCAATCATATTAGATAGGAGTCATCATTACAAATGTGACTAATGAAGAGTGGATAGGGAACATGCCCATATTCATTCAGGAATCTACAAAGGGTCAGAACCAGATGTGGAGCCAGCTCTTTGGCCTCCAGCCCCTGATCTTTCTATTGTATCACATGCTGTTCTACTCTCTAGTGAGTACATAGCGGTGTGGTTCGAACCATGCCCCACTTTCCTACGCAGCTCAAAAAATGACCTGTGCCTGTGCTTTTCAAATGCCATGTTTTGTTTACCCTGAAATAGTTTTTTGTACACCACAATAGATCAAAATACCTCTCAATGAATTTTTCCTCTTTGTTTTTAAAAAGATAAATGAATCTTCACACCCTTCACTTTTGGTAATAAAAAATCTCAATCACGTTTTTGAGTAAAGATAAATTCTGTTATTTCTTTCCAGCTGATTTTATCAAAGATAATTTTAAATGAAGTATATTTGAATATAATTAATTTTATTATTATATATAATCATATTATTATATATAATTATTTTGTTAGATTTATTTATTTATTAGATATGATATCTATCTATATATTATAATAATATAAACTCCTGTTGAATCTTCTTCAAACACGTTGATTATTGGAAATAGTGAAAAGCATAAGCACATGAAAAAGGTTTTATTTCAAAAGCATTTTCTTTGATCTTCTGGTCTTCATTTCCAAAGCTTTTCACTAAGTACTGCAATACTCCTTTCCCTTCAACCTGATGTTCTCTGTCTGTTCTCTCAAATGGGAGCTTTGCCATTGGAATGCAGGATTTAAGCCACAGTAATCCATTAAAAAGACACACCTGTGCTGAAAATCAAGGAGAATCTCTCATGTTGAATCGAGGTTATGTGTTTGTGTCAGTAATTGCTCAACTTATTAGTTACTTGGCTTTCAAATAATTGGATCTAGTTTTAGGTTTCAAAGGTACTGACAGTTACTACTATTGTGCAATTAATTATCCACTTCTTTCTAGTGTCTAACCTATACTTAACCAAAAGGAGCCACATATTGATCAGAAATGATAACCAGAAAAGAAAATAAGTATTTTAGATTGTCTGTAAATTAAATATCTGTTTTTCCAGGTGTAAAGAGTTGCCTGTGCATCACACCTTCCCTAGTTCATCCCCCTGGGGATGGTTTTCTAATTACATTATGTTCATTCATTCGTTAATAATTTCTCATTCATAAATATTTATTATATCCATTATACATCAAACAGTGGAAAAAGACTGAAGTCTATTGATGGAGAAAGACATGTAAAAAGATTATTATATGTTATGTAATCCTTCATTCACAAATATTTATTGAACACCTGTTATTAACACCAGACATTGTTCCAGACAATGGGGATAGAGAGGTAAACAAAAGTCTTAATGAAATAAGTCTTCATTCTCATGCAGATTACTCTCTTTTAAAGGCGACTGGCAATAAACAAATGGCAAACAAATATATGTCAGGATTTTCTGAGTACTATGAAGTGAAAAAAGCAAATTAAAGAGGTAGAGATGGATGGGGTATTATTTTTGATAGGGAGGTCAGGGAAAACATATCACCCTGAAGTATGGGCAAAATTTGAGCAGAAACATATATGAAAGGAGTAAGTTTTTTGAATATCTGAGTGAAGAGAGTAGGAATAAGAGGCATCTGGAAGTATATAGTAGTAATATTTCCCTGAATGTAAATTTATATAAATCATTGAAGTTGAAATAGCTTAGACAATTTCGAAGAGCCAGTGGCTTGAACACAGTAAGTTGGAAGATAGTAGTTAGAAATAGAGTCAAGAGTACCAAAGGTCTAGATCTTTTAGAGTTTTGGTCATGTTAAGGACTTTACTTTTTATTCAAGTGTGGTAATGCCAATAAAGAATTTGGAATAAGAAAATGACATGACCTAATTTATGCATTAAAATTGGCTGTGGTTGAAAAAATAACTAACCTTCACTGAGTGCTACTGTGTGCAAACACTGTGCAAAGCAATTTTATCTTGAATAATGTGTATCATCCTTAGATCAACTCTGTCAGCTCTGAGATATATTATTCTTCTTTAACAAATGAAGAAACTTAGATGCAAAAGTTATGTGACTCTGTGGTCACAGAGCTGGTGATGTTTGAGCTGGTCATTGAAATCAGCAAATCTGGCAGTATAAAACAGGTTTGCTTCATCAAGCAATTAGACCACAGAGGAATATAAAGAAAAGAGGAAATTAGAAGCTATACTGAAAGTCCAGGTGAGAGATGACACCTGGAGTGATGTGAGAAGTGGGTGAACTAAACTTTGAGCAGAAATCCTAAAGGATGCAATGATAGATTGCATGTGAGAGTATAGACTGACAGACAGTAGGCAAACCATGGTGCTATTTACTGAGATTAGAAATGAGAGGGGGCAGGAAAAGGTTTGTTTTGTTTGTTTAATTGTTTGATTTTATTTATTGGGTGGGGTAGAAAATCCAGGTTTATTTTGTTTTAAAATAAATTTGCAATAGCTATTTCTACTGGCAAGTGAGACAGTCAAGCGGGCACTTGGATATACCGATCGCTCTTAAGACATAAAATTAGAGAGTCCTCAGCACAGAGATTGCATTTACAGCCACAAGATTGGATAAAACATCACCAAAGGTTTTAAGTGTTGGTTCCTGGACACTGCCATATCTAGAAGGGGGGAAGTGAGGAGAAATCAGTGAAGAAGACAGAGAAGGAGCAGCCAGTGAGGTTGGAACAAAATCAAGAGAGTTTGGTGTAGTCAGTTTAATTTTTAGTAGAGTATTAGAGAGAATGGAGGTTATGGAATTCCTTATAGCAGGTAACTTCTAAGCTAAACCGGATATGCTGAAGCTGGTCACACAGAAAAAGAGGCAAAGTTAATATCCCCTTAGATGCCCATCTAGACATCATGTAGAAATAAAGCACATTGAATATCATGCTTTAATTACTCAGTGAGTACCTAAAACAAGGACCAAATGTGCGAAGATACAGTGTAGGAACTCAAAATTAAAAGAGTCAGGAAGCCATTGCTTACATAGTGTCATGGTCACTGAAACAGGAGTTTTGCAAAGCCCTAATACCTTATGTCCCTAAGATACCAGAACAGCACATTTCTAAACCCATCAGAATTAGAATGTGTATCTTATCTAAGATTCTATATGCAATGAGACACTGGTTCTGAGTGCTTTGTTCACTTCATACTACCATGAGAATGATAAACATCAACAACAAGGGAAATTATCACTCTAAAGATAATTAAGCTGAGTATTTGCAACAATTTGTTGCAAATGCAGGTGAACCATGGGTAAGACCATGAGATATGGAAGCAGACACATCAGCTTCAAATCAAATAGGTGCTCTACAACCTACTATGTGTTAGTTGGGAATTTGTTTACCCTCTTGCCTATTTCTGCATCAGGAAAATGAAGTATCTATATCTTAGATAGAGATTACATGATATAATACTTTAGGGTACATAACACACTGCTTGGCCTAAGGTAATAATTGATCAACCTATGTTGCCTTGTGTCGTACCATGTCAGTTTATAATGTGAGCATTTCTGAATACTGTATCATTAGTCTGTGAAAATTTATTTAAAGGATTTAGGAATGCTACATTTACATAACTATTTTCTTATTACTAAGCATGAACACTCTACATTTATGATATTATTAATAATATTTCTCTGAATATAAATTTACGTAAATCATTGTCTACATCCTTGATTGGCATTTCTTGACACGTTTAATGTCCTTGCTTCTATTTTAGTCTATGATTTAAATTTCATGAAACCAAATTACAGTTTTACAATAATAGCTAAGAGCTTCCTTTGTTAATTTATAGATTTTTCTGCCCAACATTTACCACAAAAAAATCACACATCATTTTAATGTTCCTTTGTGCTACATTTTTCTTAAATTTATAGAGATAATGAAAAGGAAAATTATCTGTAGCCCGAAAACTTTTAAAGTATGCATCTGAGGACATCTTTACAAAGCTGTTTAAAACAGCATAGAGCTCTACTTATGCTAAAGAAATTCTCCCCTACCACACGTTTTAGAGGATATGATGTATCCTACATTCCTTTTCTTTGAGTTAACATTGTATAATTCAGGACACAGATGATGAAGACTATGGTTTTTCTAACTAAATGATTATTAGTGGTTTAGAGAAATTATTGTCCAAAGAATAGAGACTCTCTTTTTCCTGCAAAGCTAAAATTGAATTAATTAAATCTCTTTATGAAGCAGATGTTGAAAAACTTGGAAATTCAGTGGGCAGGAAGGCATCAGTCAGAAAAGATTTTTTAAAAATTATTAATTAGTTTTTAAACATAGCTCATTTTACTCTTACTTATTTTTAGCAAAGATAATTTAATCAGATATTCCTGGAATAGGTTTCGCCACCCTTCTGCAGTTCCAGTTTCTTTCTTTGACTTCTTTCAGAAGTTACATCATTGCCAACCTTCCCCTTTGCTTGTGATGGGAAGACAAAGAAAGGTGTGCTGGAGGTCAGGCTCTATGAACCTGACATAATCACTGAATTCCCAAGTCAAGATGCACAACAGGCGATGGCATCTGTTTACCACTCTTCCTGTTTTTATTTTTGGCACTGGAAAGACTGGACTTCAATGAAGTCTCTTAGAAGAGTGCTAATTACTATTAATAGTTTAGAATTGAGGTAATGGCCAATATTAGACCTTACTCTTGTAACTTTAAAAGCCTTAACAGTGGAAAGAGTTATTGATTTTTTGGTCAAGTGTTCATGTATTTTTTTTTTTTAACTTATGCTACCTGTAGAAAATAATAGTTTCAAATGTGTATCTGCTATTAAGAAAATCATCCTGGCTGGGCACAGTGGCTCATGCCTGTAATCTCAACACTTTGGGAGGCCGAGGCAGGTGGATCACCTGAGGTCAGGAGTTCAAGACCAGCCTGGCCAACATGGTGAAACCCCGTCTCTATTAAAAATACAAAAATTAGCAGGGCGTGGAGGCATGCGCCTATAATTCCAGCTCCTTGGGAGGCTTAGGCACGAGAATTGCATGAACCCGGGAGGCGGAGGTTGCAGTGAGCCACGATTATACCATTGCACTCCAGCCTGGGTGACAGAGCCAGACTCTGTTACAAAAAAGAAAAAAAAATCCAACTCAAAATATCAAGTTTTTTATTCCAAAACACTATACAGTGACCTAGGATCTTTTCTTTTGAGGAAACAATTCTAACTTCAAATATTTAATTGGATTTTAATAAGGCTGAGGGAATGCTATGAGTCCCCCATGAGCTGAAATTCTCAAGTGGAGTCGGGGTTGAGTAGAATAAATTGGTGCTTTTGGTGGATTGTTATTAAGTTGGTGTTAGATATTCTTTCCAGTTCTAAGTTGTGGCTATCAGATGATCTGAAGTTCAGCTTGTGCTTTTGGGCTTTTGCTTTATAATCTTGTGAAATCTGGCTAGGAAATTTTTAAAGGTGCAGGGTTACTAAGGGTGATGATATTGTATAAAGAAATATACTGTTTGTGCCGGGCACAGTGGCTCACACCTGTAATCCCAGCACTTTGGGAGGCTGAAGCAGGCAGATCAGCCTGCTGGTCAAGACCAGCCTGACCAACATGGTGAAACCCCTCTTCTAGTAAAAAAAAAAAAAGAAAAAAAAAAAAAAATTAGATGAGCGTGGTGGTGTGTGCCTGTAATCCCAGCTAGTTGTGAGACTGAAGCAGAAGAATCACTTGAACCCAGGAGGGGGAAGTTGCAGTGAGCAGAGATCGTGCCATTGCACTCCAGCCTAGGCAACAGAGCGAGATTCCGTCTCAAAAACCTATATATATATGTACATATATATATGTATATATACTGTTCTTTGGACTTAAATCTTCTACCATTCCCTAGCAGTGTGATTTGGGGAAAGTTCCTTCTCTAGCCAAACATCACTTTCATCATCTGCGACACCACAATTTTCATACCTGTCTGGCAAGCTTATGATGAGAAATAAATATTATGTAGCACCAGTAACAACTAAGCTATCAATTGAGGTGTTATTCTCGACTCCTCTTCTCCTCTAATCTTCCAGTTCCTAAATCCAACAAATTAGCAAGTACTATCAGCTTGACCTTCAAGATATTTTCCAAATCTACCCACACCACTTCAACAAATCTGTGTTATTGTGTTAATCCAACGGGCATCATTTCTTATCTGAAATAATTAATTAGCCCGTTAAGTGGTCACCCTGCTTCCACTCTTGCTTGCTCAGTCTTGGCAGTGATCTCCCGAGTGGCCAGAAGGATCTCTTAAAAATACAGATAAAAATGCCAGGCACAGTGGCTTACACCTGTAATCCCAGCACTTTGGGAGGCCGAGGTGGGTAGATTACCTGATGTCAGGAGTTCAAGACTAGCCTGGCCAACATGGTGAACCCCCATCTTTACAAAAACACAAAAATTAGCCAGGCTTGATGACAGGTGTCTGTAATCCCAGCTACTCAGGAGGCTGAGACCGAAGAATCACTTGAACAGGGGAGGCAGAGGTTTCAGTGAGTTGAGATTGTGCCGCTGCACTCCAGCCTGGGTGACAGAGCAAGACTCCATCTAAAAAAAAAAAAAAAATGAAAAATGAAAAAAAAAAAAAAAACCCAGAAAAAAATATCCTACTTATTCTCTGCTTAAAACTCTCTGGAAAATTTCATCTTATTCAGAATAAATCCCAACTTCCTCTCATGGCCTACAAGGTTCTGCATCTCCTTGCCCTCTTTCCTCTTCTATGGGAGGAGTCTGGTTCCTCCCTTACGGCTTTTCGCCTTTCTCACTCTGATCCTGTCATATTGACCCCTGGCTGCCTTCCCATGAGGGGGCCAAACTCTGGTTGCCTTAGGGTCTCTGCCCACACTGATTCCTTTGCTTGAAAACAGCTTCCCATAAATGTTCCCTCCAGCCTTTCCTTATCATTTAGGCTTTCCTCCTCCCCTCCTTCTAATTTAGAACAGCTACTCCAGTCATTCTCTACTGGAGGGTGAAAGCTGGCTAGAGAATATTCAAAGGTGCATTGGTACTGGGTGATGATATTGTATAAATATGTATACTGTTTTACTGACCCTGTTTTACTTTCTTCATGACGGCTACTCCTGACTGCAAAAACCTTATTTACTTACTTATTTGTTAACCGTCTGTCTCTCCCACACTGGAATATAGGATCACCAAGGAGCTCAGTCTGTCTCACTCACCATCGTATTTCTAGAACAAAGGACAGTGTCTTACAAATAGTAACTAGTCAAAAAATGTAGGATGAATAAATACACAAATCTTCTACTATGCTTGACACTTAGTAAATGTTTAATTAAAATTGTTGTTATACATCCTTCTATTCAACTTCCACCAGGTAATTCTACTTCAGGTGGAAGAAGTCTATTGTCTTGGTCATAGTTAATATGTCTCTGGAGAAATTGATAGATAAGTTTAGCCTTTAGTGTTGACATTACTACTTAGCACTTGTTGGATAGATGTTGTAATCTGTGTGTTCATTGATACATATCACGATTGCTTCATATCATAAACTGAAAGGTTATCAAGAATGAGAAAGCACAATAATGTTTATCTTCAATCAGTAAAATATTCTGACTAGTATTTCATTTACGTGAATTATACATTTTCTCCACCAAAATGAAGACAGCGTGGTGCTACAGGAAAAACTAGCTTAGAGTTAGCAGAAAAACGTTTATTAAGTGATTATTTTTTATTGGTGTTAGGTCTAAAAAGTAGTATAAAATGTGGTCCTTGCTCTTTAAGCAGCTTTTACTGTCATTCCATTACTAAATATAATATGATCTTGTTTATTAAAGGGTAGAGTTACTGATTTGGAAAAACAATACTTTTCCAATCCAACATTCCCTAATATTCCCTGGCCCAAAACAACTTTTTTCGTGTGAGCATTTTCCATTCCTCTTAAATAGAAGAGAATAGTATTCTCCAACGATTCTTAAATTTCCTTCAGGTTTTTTTCTGAAGTCTGTAAAACAGAGAATACAGCTGCTAACATTGAAATGAGATTCCATGAAACAGTAAGTGTATGGAATGCCAAGGTAAATGGGCTGTTGATTAAGTTTTTCTGATTCCATACCATACGTGAGACGTTCCATCCTGTTACTGGTTATAATTAAAGACAATTTACAACACTGTAATAGGAATTCTGGTCTTCCTCCAAGTCAGCTAAGGTTGATACATAAGAGAACTTCAATAAACATTTGCCACAAAGAGAAAAGAGAAAACAAAAACAAAAACAAAAACTCGAAAGCTGTAATTTAAATACACCACCTAGCATATTTAAATGTATATATCAAAACCAATCATATTAACAGACAAAAATGTATACTTGTGTTAATATGATTGTGTAAATATCCGTGTGTCGTTAATATGATTGGTTTTGATGTTAAATTATCCTAACATTCCAGGAGTAAGTCCTATTTGGTCATGGCGTATTACAATTTTAATATGTTTGGGGGTTAGCTTTGTCAGAATTATATTAAAATTTTTGTACCTGTGTTTATAGGGAATATTGGCCTATAATTTTTTAAAATTTTGTTTCAATTTTTGATTCAGAATAATGCTGACCTCGGATAATAAGTTGGGTAATGGTAATATTCTAACCCCCTCAATTTTGGGGAGGAATTGGTGTATAGTTGATATTAATTCTTCCTGCAAAATTAGGTAGTATTCATCTGGGTAAGCCATTGGCACCTGGAGTTTTTTGTGAGAAGATTTGTAACTGAAGATTCTAATAAATACAGGGCTGTTTACATGATTTATTACTTCTTAAGCACATTTTGGTAGTTTATGTCTTTCACGAAATGTTTCCATTTGATTGAAGTTGTATTTATTGGCATGAAGGTGAATATCTTATTCCCTTATTATAATTTTAATAGCTATAAAAACTATAGGGACAATACCTTTCTCAGTCCTGACATTGGAAGGTTTGTAGTTTGTCACCTTTCTATTATTCCATATCTATATGCTTACAGAAATCAATTTTATTGATTTTCTCAAAAAATCTTTCAGTGTCATGAATATTCAATATTATTTTTGTTTTTATTTCATTGATTACTGTTCTGGCCTTTGTTATTTTTTTTCTGCTGCTGCTTTTAGCTTCATTTGCTCTTCTTTTTGCATTTTCTTCAATTAGAATCGTCAGTCATTAATTTTAGATCTTTCTTTTGATGAATTGAATTATCTTATGGTAAACATTTTCTTCTAAGTACCATTTTAACTTCACATAAAATTTCAATGTAGTGTTTTAATTTTTATTCAATTCAAGATATTTTCTAATTTCTCTTTTGAGTACTTATTGATTCATGGTTACGTAGAATTGTGATATTTAGCGTCTGAATATTTGAGGACTGTGTAGATATATTTTCGTCACCGACAAATTGAATTTGTGATTTGAATGCATTCTTGATATGACTTGAACTCTTAAATATATTGAGATTTGTTAATCTTTAACATAGCTACTACACTCCAATATTGGAGTCAACACAGTCATTACTATAAATTACTTGTTGAAAGAACCTATCTTGAAGAGAAAGAAAATAAGGGAAAAGAATTTAAACAATTCCTCCAAACCATACATTTATAAATGTTGTCATATTTAAAATGCCTGAAAGTCATGCATTCTCCATTAATGGAAAAGCAGTTTGCTATTGGCAACAGAAAAAACTCAGCGATAGTTTACCAAATGCTTTAAAATTTAAAAGCTGTACTGTTTGGATTTACACTTGTGCGGTATTCTTGTCATTAGAATAAAAACTGCAAATTGCTTTATACTCACCTTCTCTCAAGTAAATCTAAAGAAAATCCCAGTGTATCCAATATTTGTAATGTCTATTTAAAGTGAATCTAAAAACTTTCTAAATTTAGTTTATGGTAAATACCTCAAAATACCTCAAAGAGGTACATTTCAGTCACTTAAAGGTATGAAAATTGTTTCAGATTCACTGCTTTAAAGGATCTTCAAATATGTTTTCTTTTCTTTTTTTTTATACTTTAAGTTCTAGGGTACACATGCACAACATGCAGGTTTGTTACATGTGTATACATGTGTCAGGTTGATTTGCTGCACCCATTAACTCGTCATTTACATTAGGTATTTCTCCTAATGCTATCCCTCCCCCATCCCCCTACCCCACGACAGGCCCCAATATGTGATGTTCTGTGCCCTGTGTCCAAGTGATCTCATTGTTCAATTCCCACCTCTGAGTGAGAACATGCAGTGTTTGGTTTTCTGTCCTTGCAATAGTTTGCTGAGAATGATGGTTTCCAGCTTCATCCATGTCCCTACAAAGGACATGAACTCATCCGTTTTTATGGCTGCATAGTATTCCATGGTGTATATGTGCCACATTTTCTTATCCCAGTCTATCATTGATGGACATTTGGGTTGGTTCCAAGTCTTTGCTATTGTGAATAGTGCCGCAATAAACATATGTGTGCATGTGTCTTCATAGTGGCATGATTTATAATCCTTCGGGTATATACGCAGTGATGGGATCACTGGGTCAAATGGTATTTCTAGTTCTAGATTCTTGAGGAATCACCACAGTGTCTTCCACAATGGTTGAATTAGTTTACACTCCCATCAACAGTGTAAAAGCTTTCCTATTTCTCTACATCTTCTTTGACAGAACCTTACTTCACTCCAAATTAGTATCAGATACTTTAAAATAAAAAAAAGATCAGTTCTATACAAAGATAAAATGTTACTTAATACCTGAAGGTTCACATTTTAAATTTATTTTTTATTTTTATTTTTTTGTCAACAGATGATCGATGAAATAATGCTCCACCCTTAAATTCCAGAAAATGGCATGGTTTCTCCCACCTCCTGTGGATATGGGGCATGATCAATCTATTATATAGGATTAATACAAGTTCATGCTTTTTGTTTTATGATGAAACAACATTAAAGAATCCAATTTAGATTGACTGAAGCACAAGTATAATAATCCTTGAATGTGATTCTACCTATTTAACACACCAGTTTAAATCCATTATCTTGAGACTTAATGTACTATGGTCCATCCATCTTCATTAGTTTCATTTTTAGTACGATGAGGAGACTCCCTATCCTTCTCAGCTCTCCATGAGGCCTTCTCTTTTTCACATTCTCTTTCTTGGTCTTGGTCTCTTTCTCAGCCTCTTAAAGAGCTGGGGGAGGAAGTCGATGAGGAGGTCTAATTGCTTTTTCCCCATCTTGGCCAGATTTGAATATCAACTATAAGGCACATTTTTGGTAGGTTATTGTGAACAGTCAAAGTGTTGGCCACAAGTACTCTGAAGATTCAAGAATGTTAAATAATATAATAAATACTCACTCACAATATTTCCAGATATTAGCAACTAAAGAAACAGGACTAGAAACAAAAGAAATTCTAAGTGGTGAGGAGAGTTATAGTGGGAAAGCAACATAATGATTTATGAACAAAAATAAGTTTTGAAAACACAGCAAGACTTAAGAAGACAAGATGACTAGAAACAACAAGGAAAGGTTGTAAAATCAACTGACTAATGAGACACTGGCAATCCCAGGAGGCACAGTTAGGGCTTTCCCTCCACACACACAGAGGTGGAAGCCTCAGCATGGTTAGTCGGTTTCCACTAGCATATTTGGTCCTTTCTTATTCTTTACTGGCATTCTTCCACGGCTTCCAGATGCACGCTGGGAATCAGGCTACCACTGGACAGCTGGCTCAGACAGCTGCAGCCATAGTTAACAAGTAGCTGAAGCAAGGAATTGTTTACATGGTCGCAGTTGTTTTCCCTTTCCTGCTGACATAACTGTTAAATGTTATGGAGGCACATTCACTTCATTGGGTACATTGATAATTATAAATATGTTTAGAAAAATGATATACATATTATTTATATATTATATATGCAAAGCAAAACCATATACATAAAATAAAAAGATGACTATATGTATATGTGTATATATCAAAAGAATTACTTGTCTATTATCAGTTTTGCCCTGCTTTCACCAATCTCCCATCTCATGAAAACATTTTAATTCCTGAGTAAATCAGATTGATTCTCTCTCAATTTAATAATATAATTTATAATTTAATAGTTTATATTATAATCATGCATTTTATTTATTCCACAAATATTCATTAGCGATCTGTTTTTTGATGTTTTAATTATTACCAACTTTTTAAGAATCCAGAGTTTGATAATTTCAAGTATAATTAGTGCTGACACTCTTTTTCTGTCTTTATAGCAGCTGTCAGTTCAAACCAAAAAAAGTTATTGTCTAAAGAGAATAATATGGTTGATTGTATTTTGCTTCATGTTAAAAAGACAGGAAAGATATTTCTGTCTGAAATTACATCTATTATCAGAATGACTGATCAGGAAATAAGGGAGATTTTTCATCACTTCTAAAGTAAGATGAAGGTGGTACTTACTTAGAAAAATATTAAGTATACATATGGTTATAATAATTATATGGTGTCATAAATGTATTCACTTTTGTAGGAAAGAGTCTTTTAGTTTTAAAATTGTATTTCCTATATTCAGTGTTTTGTCTATTCTAGCTTCCCTGGCATCTATTCTCAAACATTTGATGCCATGAGTTTCCATATGTTTATCCAAGCCATAGATACAATGAATATAGCATGATGTAAATGTTATATGGGAATCAACAATAGGATAATGACTAAATCTTAATTTGAGCTACATCTATTTCCTCAGTTTCATCCATCCCCGTTGTCTACAAACACTTCTAATTTTAGATTCATCTAGTTATATCAAGATTATATGACCTATTTTATCAGACTTATGCCTGGAGAACTCAGCGTTTTGTACAATTTCTGGAAGAGCCATTGGTATGCTGGTAAATTGGCATGCCATGAGGAAAAGACAAGCCTGATTTGCCTCAGCTGTTAGTCTCCATAGTGTAAATACTGCCACTGAGGTTGATTTCAAGCTACCTACTTGTAGTTACCATACTGCAAATTTCCTGAATATTTATTTACTGGCTCTCATTAATCAGTGTCAGCTGGCTTTAGCATACCCCCTATTCATTATTAGTAGAATTTGGCCAAAAACCTATCAGATCTTCTTGTAAAATTTTATTAAATATTTATTGGAAATCTCAGATATACAATGACTATCATGATCTACTAATCAGCCACTAGCTTTCCTCAAGATGAATATAATCATCTCTACCATACATATCTTCTCCCTGAGAAATCTGCTTCACACGTACTTTCAGCTTCTTTAATCTCTTTTGTTTTTTTTTCAGCAGATCATTTATGTTTTTTAAAGTTTCACCTAGGGTCTTCTAAATTAGAGTGATCAATGCTGAGTTTCCTTGCAAATTAAATTTTATTTTTAAAGGGTCAGACTTTTGAGTGGCATTAAACTTAACATTAAAAAGACAATCTCAATTGAGGCATTAAATAACAATTTTATTATTTAGGCATAAACCCAGGATGTGGAAATACGTTCTTAATTAAACATCAAATTCCAATTTGATCTGAAAAAGTGATGCCCCAAACTAAATATTAAAATAAATTTAATAATAGAGTTTTATTCATTTCTCAAATAATATTATCTTCTACAGTTATTCAGATAGAGCACAAAACATAAGTTTAATACATTTAAGTGTAATCATTGTTCAGTAA
Source organism: Macaca fascicularis (assembly GCF_037993035.2). NCBI lineage: Eukaryota > Metazoa > Chordata > Mammalia > Primates > Cercopithecidae > Macaca > Macaca fascicularis. The sequence continues at coordinate 162,333,523 of NC_088379.1, forward strand.
TGTCTTCGGTGACTTAAGATGTTTTTCAACTTTCTAACTTAACATAGATACAATAATTAAGGATACAGCAATGATTTTGGCCCTTTATGAGAGATTAAGCCCTAGTTAGATAAGTGATCTAAACACAAAGTTCAATCTTTTATCTCATGATTATGAAAAACCTTTTAATATTTTGGAAAAGCAGCAGAACATATTGGAAAGAAGCCACAATCTATTGTCAGAAAAAACTCGAGTTCAAATTCTATCTCTACAATTTTATAACTTTCTCATAAACTCTCTGAGAATCATTTTCTCCTTGGGTCAAGAAGAATGAAACGATATGATGTTTTTAAAGAAAATGGCAGATACAGATATTTTATGTGTTTTTGACTTTCCACAGCTCCTAAATGTTTGGCAAAAATCTTTTAAATCTAGCTATATTAAAGGGAAAGGTACAGATAGGCCCACCCGCAAAGCAAAGCAACACCAGAACCCAAAGAAGCTCTGGCTGCTACCATGAGTGATGAAGATGAAATCATTATTTATAACATTTTCAAATGTTCATGTCTCTGCTGAATTTCATTGGACGATTACAAGGGAGATCACTATTGTGTTCTCTGGTTCTCTCCATGCATCCATCTAAACTGTGTTGTACATAAAATTGGTGAGAGTCTTTTTCACCTTCTACAGTATTAAAGTTAGTTTCTTGAGTAGCAAAGCATAATTCCCATATTTTCTCAATGGCTTTCACATAATTACCTGAAGCAGCATTTTTTTTTTTTCTTATACGTATTATGGTGTTGACTCCTAGGAGCCTAAGACACAAGTCAAGAGAAAAGTGGAAATTAGAGGAAAAGGCTGGAGAACAATATAAAGCCCACAAATGCACCCTCCACTCAAAGAATTTCTTTTGAGTATCTAGACTCTGAGACTTGGGTTGTTGTTAGGATTATGTAAGAAAATAAAGCAATATAGATGCTAATTACTTCTGTTAAAAGAAAGAAGGAAACACTTAGGTGCTAGGAATGGATAGAGAAATCAAATCCAGAGATTAAGAAAAGAAAATAAGTAATAAGAAAAATCCAAGCTGCTTTGGTGCTCTGTAGTTTTGAAAAAGGCACATGGCTTCGAGGCTTAGAAATTACAGTTAAATACTTACTCAAAGATAAAAGGTTTGTCATCACAGCTTGAAAAAGTAAAAGGACTGAACCTGGGTCTCTGAATAAAACCTGGATTTGATAAAGTCTAATTTATACATAATGTATATTTAAGAAACATAGAAAAACAGCAAAGATAATTCCTCTCTAGCATATAATGTAGGTAACAAAAACACAAATTGAAATAAAAAATGCTGGGCTCCCTCACACCATGTCGTGACATTCATATTTACACTCCCTGTTGATATAGATTGCTAAGGAAAATAAATTAAATGTGGACAAATAGGTCCACATCTAATTAAGGCATTTTTTTTCATAATCCAGGCCAAATAAGAGTCCATATAAAAAGCAGTTCTTCTTAAATAAAACTTTACATTAAAAAATTACATCTCACATGAGGAAATGAACCAACATTAAAAATTATCCCTAAATAGTGGTTGAGACTATGCTAATGCCCATGGCCCAAATGTGGCCTGAGGATTATTTTTGTAAAGACATTAATTAGCAATGGTTCTTAAACTTTTAAAAGGTTCTAAAATAAAAACCGAAGTATATAAAAAAGAGAGAATATGTGATACAGAACACTTAAAATATTTACTATCTGGCATTTTCCTGTAGAAAAAATTGTTGACCTGATTTTAAAAATATCTATTTGACAGTCTCAGAATTTTGTGACTTCTCTGGCTCTTTTTCATTGATGCAGAAAAAGTGATTGATAAAATAAAATACTACTTTATTATGAAAATGTTTGGAAAAATAGGAATAGAGAGGAACTTCCTTAATTAGATAAAGAACACTTTCCAAAATCCCACAACTTGTATTACATTTAATAGTGAAAGACTGAATGTTTTCCCTATAAGAAAGAGAACAAGACAAAAATTACCACACTCATAACACTTTCAACACAATTGTGGAAGTTTTAACCAATAAATCAAGAAAAAGAAACATTAAGTATGTTGAAAGGAAAGGAAGAAATAAAACTGAATCTATTTTCAGATGACACGGTTGACTCCAAAAAAAAAAAAATTCTAATGAATTTACAAAAAAAACCCCTGCAGACTTCCCTAACCTTATACATGAGTTTAGCAAAGATTCAGGATAGAAGGTAAAGATGCAAAAATCCTAACAGCAAGCATGTGGAAACTAAAATTAAAAAGATAATACCATTTACAATTGCTCAAAATAGGAAATATTTAGGTGTAAATTTAACAAAATGTATGCAGAAGTTGTATGCTGAAAGCTATATGATGCCAAAGAAAAAATTCAGAAAGAGTTAAGAAATGAAAAGACATACCATATTCATGGATTGGAAGAGTCAACATAATCAAGATATGAATTCTCCAGAAATCAAAGTATAGGATTAATACAATTCCTACAAAAAATCCCAAAAAGATTTGCTCTAGAACAAATTAGGTTATATTAAAATTTACATGGAAGAAAGGTAGAAAGGAAGGAAGGAGGAAGGGAGGGAGGAAGGAAAGCAAAGAAGGAAAGAAAGAAAGAATAGAAAAGAAAAAGAACATTAAACTCACTCTCTCACCTTATACAAAGTTAACTCAAAATGAATTATGGAGTTCAGTGTAAAATGTAAAACTACAAACTTTAAAAAATCAGAGAAAATCCTCAAGATTTAGAGCTACACATAAGTTATTAGATTTTACACAAAAGCATGATCCATAAAATAAAAAACTGACAAATTAGACTTCCTCAAAATTAAAACTTTTTATATGTAAAAACTGTATTAAGGAAATGAAAAGGCAAACTATGAAGTATGAGAAAATATTTGCAAATCTTATGTTTGACAAATGAATGATATGAAGAATATTTGAAATGCTCTCAAAATGCAACAGTAAGGGGAGGGTGCGATGGCTCAAGCCTGTAATTCCAATACTTTGGGAGGCGGAGGCAGGTGGATCACCAGAGGTCGGGAGTTTGAGACCAGCCTGACCAACATGGAGAAACCCTGTCTCTACTAAACATACGAAATTAGCCGAGTGTGGTGGTACAGGCCTGTAATCCCAGCTACTCGGGAGACTGAGGCAGGAGAATCACTTCAACCAGGGAGGCAGAGGTTGTGGTGAGTCAAGATTGCATCATTGCACTCCAGCCTGGGCAACAGGAGTGAAACTCCATCTCAAACGACGACAACAACAACAACAACAAACTCAACAATAGGAAGACAATATGATTACAAAAGACATGAAGAGACATTTCAATGAAGAGAATATACTGATGCAAATAGACATATTAAAACATATTCAACATCATTGGCTATTAGGACAATAATTAAAACAATAATAAAGTACCAAACACACCCATTAGGATGGCTTAAATCACGAGTAGTGACCACATCAAATACTGGCAAGGATGTAGATAACTCTGAGTGCTTACACGTTGCTGGTGGCTATGAAATATGGCACAGCCATTCTGGAAAACAGTTTGGCAGTTTCTTAAGAAAACTAAACACTAGGACCCACTAACTGCACTCCTAGGCTTTTATTCCCTCTGAGCGATTCATTGTTATGCAAAAATCTGGGAGCTCGGATGTTTATATCAACTCTATTTGTAATAACCCAAATCTAGTAACAACCTAGGTATCCTTCATTGGAAGAATAGTTAAGTTGCGGCATATCCATACTATGAAATAGTATTCAGTAATAAAAGGATGCACATTATTAATGTCTTCAAGAACCTAGATAAATAAGAGAATTATGCTGAGTGAAAAAAAACAGTCTGAGGATTTTATATTATGTGATTCCATGTATATAGGATTCTCATTAATGGTTCACATAGTTAAGTAAGGGATGAGGCAGGAGGATAATGGATGTGACTATAATAAAGGGCAACATGAAGGATTCTGGTGGTAATGAAACATTTCCCTGTCTTGATGGTGTCAATGTCAATAGTCTGATTGTGATATTGTACTCTAGTTTTCAAACTATTATCATTGGGGAAAACTGGGTAAAAATATTATTTCTTACAACTTCATGGGAATCCATAATCTCAAAATAAAAAGTTCAGTAAAACAAGCTAAATAATTCACTGTAAGTTGCTTTTCCTACAATCACGGAGAAAGGAAAGTTAATAAATGTCAAAACTAAAAACAAAACAAAACAAAAAACAAAAACTGACAGTTGAGAAAGATATATGTAAGTAGATGTTTGCTTTTAATCATAAAAGCAGTTCAGAGGGAACTTAGGCTATATCAAAGAAGCTGAGAAAACAGGAAAAAAAAGGTAGAGTATATTTTTGATGTATAGAAAGAAAGCTAATAAAGCCTATGAAATATTGGAGGGCTGGTATGTTCCTTAAAAAAATAAATGCAACAAGTAGACAACTACTTTCGTCAATAATTTGAGACCAGTGTAGTTTCATTTAGGACTTGGATGAAGATGACCTCTCAAGACTCCCTTTAGTTCTATGAGTTTTATGTGCAATAGCTTTCGGTTTTGCTATAGAAAATAAAAAAAAAAAAAGGCTAATATAATTAATCTTGGAACAATACCAAGTAGCATTTCAGTGACAAAAAGTAATGATGATTTTTGAAAGGTCTGACATGAAATACAAAAGAAAGGCTTAAATCCATAACCATAAATGAGACATTGAAATATAAAATACATAATAGCCCGTTTTCCAGAAAAAGATTACTACTCTCAAGATTTCCTGTAAACTACTCAGTTTTACTGACAATCAAATTCAAAAAATATTTTTAAAATTCTGATTATGTGTTAGAGCTTTTTGCTAGATGCTGTAGTGTAGTGAATATAAAACTAATGAATAAAAATGTCTGTCTTTATGCCCAAGGATGTTACCACATATAAATAACTCATTATAAAAGAAGATAGAAGAAAATAAATACCTAATGCTGATTAGAAAGACAATATGCTCTATAAAGACAAATACTAAGCAACACATTTTTATTATTCCCTAACTCTCCTACTTCTGAGAAGATTCCTTCAATAAATCACTTTTATGAGAATCTTGGTCTCTTCTTTTAAGGCACCCAATCTAAGAAAGGAACAAGATAAATGTATTGTGTATTCTAAAAATGCCAAGTACACTTAGGGATGAAGAACAAGCTGTGTGTAAAGTATATGGATAGGTAAACTTGGGAAGGTAGGTTATATTTAAACCACAACTTATTTGAAGTTCATGTAAAGGATTTGGTATGTATTTTTAGAAGCAGGTTTTTGATGAAGCAGGTGCTTTCAAGTCACCAATAATTGATAAAAATATAAGAGGTGTATGAACGATGGAATCAAAAGGAGAGAGATTGTGGGCAATGTGATCAATTAGAGAATGAATTTAGGTAGCATCAGCGGCAGTGAAGGAGAGAAAGAGGACAAATTTCATAGGAAATTATTGGGTTACAGCAGCTGAATTTAAAATCAGGCTTGAAGATGAAGGAGTCCATATTACTGGGAGGAAGGTGTGGTCTTCAGCTGAGATAATAAGTTGGGGAAAAAACTGAATTCTGATTTTTATACCTTTTGGTGAGTGGGAAGAAGGCTGTCAAGTCTATTTATAGATGTAAATACAGAAACCATTAAAATTAGAGGAAATTTACAACTATAGAATGGATGGGACTGCCACCACGGAAGTGCCCAGTGAGAAAGCTACTTTGATTAAATTTAATAAATTTGTGGGGAAAAAAATGATTGAAAGAAGGTAGAAAATGTAGTATGTAGCAAATTAGAAAGTTTAAAGAATAAACGTGCTATCTGGTATTGTATAAAGTGGTTTACAAACAGAAAAAGTGGTTGTATTTAACAGGACGTCATTAGTGATTTTTGATGATAATTTTATGGGTAATAATACGTAAGAAATGTTTTCATGATGTTAAATAGTGAATTTAGGCTTTTTTTTTTTTTTAAAAAAAAAGAAGAGTTGGCAATGAAAACAAAGATGATAAAGCATTGGAATGGAAAAGAATAGAAAATTGTAAACCTGCTGTGACTTAAAATATTTGTTAGAAATAACCAGTGAAGATAACTTATATCATCAAAATAATCTCCTCATATTTTAAAAATCATCTATCAATAAAATAATGAAATTATATTTACTTTTTAAAGTGTCACATGTCTAAGGATATTTGCATCTGTAGGAGATGAACAATTTTAATTTTAAATGTGTGTGTTATCAGGGAGTTTGCAATATCTGGTTGTAAATTTTATTTCCAGATGAATCTAGAGAGAAGATGAATATTGCAACAGCAAAAATATCTTAACAAATTCCTTCCTGCAAATGATCACTATGAATTTTTTTTCTCAGATTGGGATGATGTATACACATATGAATGGTTTTCCTTGTGTTCTCCATATGGATATTATTATTATTGATTTCTTTTGACTTTAGCTAATTAAATATCTCTCTCATATTGAAAGGAAGTGGAAGTGATATCTAAAATCCAAATCAAAGGGTTTTGTTTCACCAACAAATAAATTTGAAGTAAGCCCACATGTCTCCTACCCATTCCTCTATAAAAACAGTTGTTTTCTTTTACTTCTATCATTCATTTTATGTAATTGATCATTTCATTTTATTGATATGTTCCCAAAATATAAATAATGATGTTTTACTACTCTAAACTCTTCAATTACTTTTTGTTACACTTTGAATGAAAATCTCAAATCCTAACTGTAGCCTACAAATTCCTATAACCTCTCCACCTCTTACACATTATCTCCTGCCAACCCAACAAACACCACTCCCGCCACTACAACACTACATTTCAGATCCAGAATCCTTCTTACTGCCCCTGTAACATGCCAAGTTCTTCCCCACTTCAGGGACTTCAACAGGCTGTATCCACTGCCTGAAACATTCTTTTATCTACTTACTATTCAACTGAGTTGTAGCCCTCAGGAGTCAGCTAAATGTCACTTCTTCAAGGAAGCCTCTCAATCCAATATAGTTCCCCTCTAATTCTCTCTCATAAAACCCTAATTTATCTTAACACATTTTCATACTGTCCAAATGTATGTTTATTTCTTGGTTATTTGATGTATATTTCTTTCACCTTTGTACAATAGAGAATAAAGCAATTTTATCATTATATTTTCAGTACATATCACAGGGCTGAATACATAGAAGCTAATAAAACATATTTGTAAACCAAGTGGATCCTTAAGTAGAATCAGTATTACTTAAGGGTCTTAAGTAGAATCAGTATTACCCTAAAATATTAAATGCAGCTTTATATCTGTATCTACATTTACATCTACACACATATCTCTCATATCTCTATATCTATGTATCTATCATCAATCTATCATCTTTCTATGTGTGTGTATGTCTGTGTCTGTGTGTATGTGTGTGTGTATCACAAGAACTGTATACAAAGGAAACAAAGCAATACACCTTTGCTAAAGTTGCAAGGCTTACTCCTCCATCAGGAGAGGTAGCTTATGGTAACAAATAGATGCTGTTCCAAGGGTGGTGTGAGTTGGGAAGGTTAGTACGTATCTGGACTTACTACAACATTTCTATTCTACCAGAGAGAAAAATATTTTTTCAAAAGGAAATCACTATGGAATCCAGTCAGGAAGAGGGTAGTAGGAAAGGTTAAAGCAGCAGTGGATGAGGATGAGAAATGTTTTGTGATTGGGGTTAGACACATGCTGATAGTATTCTGTGGAATACTGTTGTGGAAGGACAGGGCACTTACCCTCTCATGGCCACAATGGTCCATCAAAGAATTATGAAACTTGACAAACAAATATGTTAACACAGCGGGATATTGCACAGTTTGGAAATACTTCACTGAATAACCAAAGTGGGCCAGGTATGGCAGCTCATGCCTGTAATCTCAGCATTTTGAGAGGCTGACTCAGGAGAATTGCTTGAGCTCAGGAAATTGAGATCAGCCTGGGAAACATAGTGAGACCCTGTCTCTACACCTGTAGTCCCAGCTACTTGGGAGACTGAGGTAGGGGGATTGCTTGAACCAAGGAGTTCAAAGCTCCTGTGAGCCATGGTCATGCCACTGCACTCCAGCCTGGGTGACAAAGTTAGACCCTGTCTCAGAAAAAATAGATAAAGTATCATTTTAACTTTCTAACAAGAAATACAGAATACTAATACAAATTCAAGCTCATGCGCTCAAACTGACCTGAACTAAATAATTCAAACAAAAAAAAATGTCTACTTTTAGACCTTCCTTAGTTATATGTGGTTAGTCTCAATCACTTTATACCTTAGTTTTCTCACCTGCCAAAAGTAAAATAATTACAATAATTTTTAAATTCCAATTGTATCTTAAACATAAAGCATTGTTGGAAATGTTAAAGTGTTGATATTGTTCATATTTATAGCCTTTCTTAGGAAGAGATGTGAAGAAGAATGGTTCTCAAAGTGACATACTAACTAAAACAATGCAGAACAGGGTTTGCAAAACTACTGAGGAGCCAAATGTGAAATTTTTTTTTTTTTTTTTTTTTTTTTTTTTTTTGAGGCGGAGTCTCGCTCTGTCGCCCAGGCTGGAGTGCAGTGGCGCGATCTCGGCTCACTGCAAGCTCCGCCTCCCGGGTTCCCGCCATTCTCCTGCCTCAGCCTCCCGAGTAGCTGGGACTACAGGCGCCGCCACCACGCCCGGCTAATTTTTTTGTATTTTTAGTGGAGACGGGGTTTCATTGTGTTAGCCAGGATGGTCTCGATCTCCTGACCTCGTGATCCGCCCGTCTCGGCCTCCCAAAGTGCTGGGATTACAGGCTTGAGCCACCGCGCCCGGCCGAAAAATTTTTTAAAAAGTGAGAGAAGTAGTACCCTTACAGAACTGGAAAACCAATTCTCACAGACCGAAAAAAAAAATGGTAAGAGAGGGAAAACAGAAGGCAAATGGTAAAACGATTTAAAAATTATATTAACAAGAATTATTATAAACTTACTATGTCCTAGGCAGTGTCTTGTTGGCTAGGACAAGCACCCTTGCTCTTGAGGAGCTTACATTTCTCTATAGAGATAGGCATAAGAAAATTAAATTAGAAGCTGATGCCTGCAAACACAGTATACCATGTTTGTATAATATATAGATAAATTAAGTGGAATGAGATTCTGCCTCTATAGGGGTGTTAGAAGAGAGTTTGGGGGAAAAGGGTCATCTTGATTTTGCTTTGACAACAGGAATTTTTGAGAAAACTAATGGTGCAGAGCCATGGACAACTGTATAAAGAAATGATGTGAGGTGTGAAGGAAAACAGGAGGATTTGTGCCCTCAGGGTGCTGTTTCTTAGATTCAAATCTCACACAACTATCAATAGTCTACTGCTTCATAGAGAAACCCCAAAACTTATTTGCATTCAAAACACACAACTGATGCTTATTTGTTGTTAAGTTTGAGCAGTTTGAGATTATCTTTCTGTGCATCATGTGCATATCATAGTTTAGTAGAAATAGGCTATTTCAAATACACAAAGACTCATTATGTAGATGGAGTTGGATATCTGTTGTTTTCCCAGAAGATCACAAATAAGGAAGTGAAAAGCAACAGGTAGATTTTAAGTTTGTAATATACCATCGATGCCGTACTACAAATGATATTTGTAAAGTTTACTTTCTGAGGATAACTTTAAGGAAAGGAGAGATAAGTTTTCTCTCTGGCCGTAAGTCGTAGCTGGAGGTTAGACTGAAAAAAAAAAAAAAAAGACTGCCTATAAATGGAGAAACTGTTAGAAAGAAATATGGCATTATGTACACCTAATATATAATTATAATAACTATTGTGAATACAGTTAGTTGTCCTTAAGTCAGTTTTTAATATCACGTACTTTATCAAGGTAGTCAGGACTAAGAAACTGCTGGTTTAAATGCAGGCTAAATTCCTAATTAGCTAGAAAATCTTTTCTTCACCAGAGCTCTAATTCTCATACTATAATTAGATTTAAATGTGTAGTATTGATTTGGTAGTAATTAAATCTGTGTAAATGTTACACTGCTTATATTTGGAAACAGATTGAGACAAAAGAGTTGCAAGCTAATTACTTTCTAGAAAGGATTCTAAATAAATTAAGATGAAGTAGATTATGGTATAAAACAAGAGTGAATGTAAAAACTTATTAATTTTTAGAAAAGAAAAATTCTTAAGCCAGATAAGACAAAAAATCATAGGTTTCTAATTATTTGACTTTAAAAAATATTCCATACATAAGTGAGATTATACAGTATTTTTATTTCTGTGTCTAGCTTATTCCACATAGCATAATTTCCTCTAGGTACATCCATGTTGCTGCAAATGGCAGGAGCTCCTCCTTTTTAAAGTCTGAATTACATTTCATTATATATGTCACACTTCCTTTATCCACTCATCCATAGATGGACACTTCTGTTGTTTTTATACCTTGACTATTATAACTAACACTGCAATGAACATCTAAGTGAAGATATTTCTCCATGGTGCTGATTTCTCCATGGTGCTGATTTCGTTTCCTTTGCTTATATACCAGAAGAAGGATTGGTGTATTATATGATAGTTTTATTTTTAATTTTTTGAGAAAGACCTGTATTATTTTCCATATGACTATTATTAATTGGACATTTTCACCAACAGTGTACAAAGGTTCCCATTCAATTGCCTCCCACTAGGTGCCTCCCATGACATGTGGGGATTATGGGAGCTGTAATTCAAGTTGAGTTTTGGGTGGGGACACAGACAAGCCATATCGTACGCTGGCCCCTTCCAAATCTCATGTCCTCACATTTCAAAATGCCTTTCAATCATGCCTTCCCCAATAGTCCCCAAAGCCTTAACTCATTTCAGCATTTACTCAAAAGTCCACAGTCCAAAGTTTCATCTGTGACAAGGCAAGTCCCTTCTGTCCATGAGCATGTAAAATCAAAAGCAAGTTAGTTACTTCCTAAATATAATGTGGATACAGGCATTGGGTAAATACACTCATTCCAAATGGGAGAAATTGGGCAAAACAAAGCGGCTACACGCCCCCATGCCAGTTCAAAATCCAGTGGGGCAGTCAATTCTTAAAGCTTCAAAATGATCTTTTATTCCAGGTCTCACTCCCAGGTCACACGGATGCAAGAGGTGGGTTCCCATGGTCTTGGGCAGTTCTACTCCTGTGGCTTTGCAGGGTAGAGTTTTCCTCCTGTCTGCTTTCAGGGTCTGGAATTGAGTATCTGCGGCTTTTCCAGGTGCATGGTGCAAGCTGTCTGAGGTCTGGAAGATGGTGGCCCTCTTATAGCTCCACTAGGCGGTGCCCCAGTGGGGACTCTGTGTAGGGGTTCCCACTCCAGGTTTCCTTTCCACACTGCCCTAGCAGAGGTTCTCCATGAGGGATCTGCTGCTGCAGCACGCCTCTGCCTGTACATCCAGGCATTTCCATACTCCTCTGAAATCTAGGCAGAGGTTCCCAAACCTCAATTCTTGACTTCTGTACACCCACAGGTCCAACACTACATGTAAGCTGCCAAGGCTTGGGACTTACACCTTGTATTAGTCAGGGTTCTCTAGAGGGGCAGGACTAATAGAACAGACGTATATATGAAAGGAAGTTTATTAAGGAGTACTGACTCTCACAATCACAAGGTCAAATCCCACAATAGGCCATTTGCAAGCTGAGGAACAAGGAAGCCAGTCCGAATCCCATATCTCAAAAGTAGGAAAGCTGACAGTACAGTCTTCAGTCTGTGGCCAAGAGCCCCTTGTAAACCACTGGTGTGAGTCCAAGAGTCCAAAAGCTGAAGAACGTGGAGTCGAATATTCAACAGTAGGAAGCAGCCAGTACAGGAGAAAGATGAAGTGTGGAAGACTGAGCCAGTCTAGTCTTTCCAGGTTCCTCTGCCTCCTTTTATCCTAGCCATGATGGTAGCTGATTAGATGGTGCCCACTCACACTGAGGGTGGGTCTGCCTCTCCCAGTCCACTGACTCAAATATTAATCTCCTTTGGCAACACCCTCACAGACACACCCAGGAACAATCCCTTGCATCCTTCAATCCAATTAAGTTGACAATCAATATTAACGAACACAAATTTACCCCTTGTCAATTTGAACTCATACGCGTTTACTGAAATCATATATAATCTTCAAATAAAGACAATAATAAGGTCATAATTACACCTAACATAATACAACTATCCTTTGTACAACTGGAAGTGCACCAATCCCCAACCCAAATGCTGTAACATAAAGTTCACGACACTTAAATGCTGATATGAAGTCAATAAATCTTACATCACATGATAAACGAAAAAGGAAATAAAATGAAGACATTTTCTTAGAACAAGTGTATACATGCACAAACATGCTCTTAACAAAATAAGGAGGAAATATAACAATTACAGTCCTCCTTTCTGCAACAGGTCACATGGTTGTAGCTTGCATTGATGACAGCCTTCTTCTATAACCCATTCTGTATTTCCTTTGCCTTCAGCAAGCACCTCAGCAGGTCGGTGTTTTTTTTTGTCTGGTGGAATGACCCAATACTTCATTTCTAACGGGTCTGGGTCATTTGTAGTTCTGCCTGCATTGGAATGTTGTAGCTTCCTATTGACCTTACGCACAAGGCATGGTGATAATAAGAGATGCCCTAAGGGATCTCCTATATTCCACACATACTCTTCCTTACCTCCATTGTGGAGGAGTAGACTGATTTTATCTTGATTGTCTAGATCAATCACTCCAGCCAACACTGTAACTCTCTTCTTAGTCTGTTTACTTAAAAGTAGGATGAGCCCCAGGTGGCCAGATGGCAATCTTAACTTCCAGTTCAGTGGAAACATTGTTGTGTCTCCTGCTGGCAACATTCCTCCATCTGGAACTAAGACCTCTAGGCCAGCAGAATGTAATGTTGTGGGAATAGGAAGGAAAACGTTTGCTAATGGGTAACTAGGGGTGATGGTGAGTGGTGTCACTTTCACTTCCACCCCTTGATTCCTAGACCTGTGAATCCTGTATATGGGAGAAAGAGTATCATATGCAGGACACTGATTCAGAACATTCACAGCCTTCTGAAGAACTTTGCTTCAGTCCTGCAAAGTATTGTCACCTAGTTGGCATTGTAATTGTGACTTCAAATGGCCATTCTACCATTCTATCAATCCATCCACTTCAGGATGATGAGGAAAACGGTAAGACCAGTGAATCCCATGAGTGTAAGTCCACTGCTGTACTTCTTTAGCCATAAAGTGAGTGCCTTGGTCAGAGGCAATGCTATGTGGAATAACATGACGGTGGATAAGGCATTCCCTGAGTCCATGGATGGTAGTCTTGGCAGAAGCATTGTGTGCAGGAGAGGCAAACCCATACCAAGAGTAAGTGTCTATTCCAGTAAGGACAAACCGCTGCCCTTTCCATGATGGAAGAGGTCTAATATAGTCAATCTTCCACCAAGTAGCTAGCCAATCAGCCCAAGGAATGGTGCCATATCAGAGACTCAGTGATGGTCTCTGCTGCTGGCAAATTGGGCACACAGTGGTGGCCCAGTTTGTTGGTGATCGGCCTTGGTGAGTGGAAATCCATGTTGCTGAGCCCATGCATAACTTCCATCCCTGCCACCATGGCCACCTTGTTCATACATCCATTGGGTGATGACAGGGCTGGCTGGGGAAAAAGGCTGAGTGGTGTTCACAGAATGAGTGATCCTATACACTTGATTATTAAAATCGTCCTCTGCTGAGGTCACCCTTTAGTGAGCATGAGATACAAATATCTTCACCATTTTTGACCACTTAGAGAGGTCCATCCACATACCTCTTCCCCAAATTTTTTGTCACCAATTTTCCAATCATGCTTCTTCTAAGTCCCTGATCACCTAGCTAAACCACTGGCTACAGCCCATTAATCAGTATATAATCACACATCATATAGTTCTTCTTCCAAGGAAAGTGCATAATCAGGTACATAGCTTGAAGGCCTGCCCACTGGGAGATTTCCCTTTGCCACCGTCCATTAAAGATGTCCTAGAAAGGGGCTTTACTGTTGCAGCTGTCCACTTTTGAGTGGTGCCTGCATATTATGCAGAGCCATCTGTAAACCAGGCCTTAGTTTTCTCTTCCTCTGTCAATGGATCATAGGGAACTCCCCATAAGGCCATCAGTTCAGGCTGGGGAGAGAAGGCAGAGTGGCAGGAGTGGGGACTATGAGCATTTGAGCCACTTCCTCAAGTTACTTACTTTTGACCTCAGGACCTACTTGAGCCCAGTCATGTGTATACCGCTTCCATTTGGTTATGGAATGCTGTTGTGCCCACTATAAGACTAGATGGGGCAGAAAGCACCCAGTTTATGACAGGCAGTTCAGGTCGCATGGTGACTTGATGACCCATAGTTAAACATTCAGTTTCTACCAAAGCCTAGTAATAGGCCAAGAGCTGTCTCTCAAAAGGAGAGTAGTTATCTGTAACAGATGGCAGGGCCTCGCTCCAAAATCCTAGAGGTCGCCACTGTGATTCACCTATGGGAGCCTGTCAAAGGCTCCAAACAGCATCCCTATCGCCACTGACACCTCAAACACCTTTGGATCTGCTAGGTCATATGGCCCAAGTGGCAGAGCAGCTTGCGCAACAGCCTGGACCTATTGCAGAGCCTTCTCCTGTTCTGGACCCCACTCAAAACTGTGGCCTTTTGGGTCACTTGATAAATGGGCTGGAGTAACACACCCAGATGAGGAATGTGTTGCCTCCAAAATACAAATAGGGGCAGTAGGTGTCGTGCTTTTTTCTTGGTTGTAGGAGGGGCCCAATGCAGCAACTTATCATTTACCTTAGAAGGAATATCTCAACAGGCCCCACACCACTGGTCCCCTAGAGACTTTACTGAGGTAGAGGGTCCCTGAATTTTCATTGGATTTATTTCCCACCCCATGGTACACAAATGTCTCACCATTAAGTCCAGTGTGTTTGTTACTTCCTGCTCACTGGATCCAATCAGCATAATGTAATCAATATAATGGTCCAGTTTGATAATTTGTGGAGGGGAAAAGCAATCAAGATCTCTGCAAACAAGGTTATGGCACAAAGCCAGAGAGTTGATGTACCCCTGAGGTAGGAAGGTAAATGTATATTTCTGGCCTTGCCAGTTGAAGGCAAATTGCTTCCGGTGGGCCTTATAGACAGGAATGGAGAAAAAGGCTTTTGCCAATCAATAGCTGCATACCAGGTACCAGGATATGTGTTAATTTGCTCAAGCAATGACACCGCATCTGGTACAGCAGCTGTAATTGAGTCTCCACTTGATTAAGCTTACGATAATCCACTGTCATTCTCCAAGATCCATCTGTTTTCTGCGCATGCCAGTTGGGAGAGTTGAAGAAGAATGTGGTGGGAATCCCCACCCCTGTGTCTTTCAAGTCCTTGATGGTGGCACTAATCTCTGCAGTCACTCCAGGGATGCGATATTATTTTTTGATTTACTATTTTTCTAGTTAGAGGCAGCTCTAATGGCTCCATTTGTCCTCTCCCACAATAGTAGCCCTCATCCTACCAGTCAGGGAGCCAATGTGAGGATTCTGCCAGCTGGTAAGGCCATCAAATTCTACAATTATGTTTCATTATGCATAGGAATAATATGCTATTTGTTCTATGTATTGAGAGAAGCCTTTAGCTCAATAGTGTGTCTCAATGTTTTTAATCAGTGTATCCCAATAACAGAGAACACCCTGAAATTTGAGAGTACAGCTGAAAATAAGTTCATTTCATGAGCAACCAAAAATTCATATAATTTTGAATTAACTGCAAAAATATTTTGCAGCATTAAATTAGTATTTTAACTTACTTATTTTTACAAAATGTTTTAATAAAATTAATTAGACTGAAAAGCCTTGACATTTTAACTTATTTTTGGACGTTTAAATTTATTTTTAGAACTCCAGCACATAGTCATTTGGCCTAATATGAGAAGTTTGAGCGTAGAACCAAAGTTCAGTATTTTGTCTCTAAGTTTAGCCTTCTGTAACTGTGTAACGTAGGGTAATTTATTCAATCTGTATGAGCCTTACATTTCTCAGTTGACAACAGAGATACAGATTCTTACTTGGCAGCATAATTGTAAATGTTTGAAGTTAAATGCAAGGTTGCAATGAGTTCAAGTGTAGATTTTTAAAAGGTGAAATCATGACTCTTACGTAAAAATAAAATGAATCCTTGTCAAAAAATTTATTCAACTCCGTAATTATAAGAAAGATGTTATGAATGGTCCAAAGAGCTTTTGTGAAGTAGGTATAAGTTGACAAGTTAACAAAGAAATGTTAGGAGTTTTGGGGTGAGTGCAAAACTGATTAATGTCCAATAGAACCTTAAACTCTTACCTCTGGAATGATCAGTTTCACCAGACAGAAATACTCTGCAATTTGAACAGATAAGAACATGCAAGTTAACTTCTGCCTTGACAGATTAATAAATTGCTTCATCAATAGAAAGTCAAACTCAGCACTGCACCGAAAAAAGCCTAGTAATCTCTTCTGCCCATTTCTAATTTTCAGATGAGTCTAAGAGTGAATGGGGATTGGAGAAATAACTGCATTTATAAAATTAATGTAGAATTCATTTTTAAATGGCTAGGGAAAATTTTAAAAATGATAACATTTTAAACATTAAATATGTATTATTTTTTAGGTAACGCATGTAAACTTTGTTTTTCACCACAACTCTGAGTGATATCTTAAGGATTTTTACCACTGTTTAGACAGTGAAACTGAGGCTGGGAATATTATTTATATTTACCTTTCAAAAATATTCTACCCATCTCTAAATAATATTTTAGATTATACATTATTTTACCATAAAAGTAAAATAATAATTTTATTGTGGCTCTACTTTTAGCTACTGTTTTGACTCATGCCTGGTATCATATATAATAATGTTGGCTTTGTAGCCAGAGTACATGAAGATATCAATTCATACAATCTGGCTACTGAGAATATAAGATATGAAAGACTCCTTGTGGGGATAAAGAAAGGGAGAGGGTGAGGAAGAGAAGATGAGAGAGAAAACTCACTGGTAGAAAAATTCAGAATCGACCGGGCACGGTGGCTCACGCCAGTAATCCCAGCACTTTGGGAGGCCGAGGTGGGGGGATCACAAGGTCAGGAGATCGAGACCATCGTGGCTAAAACGGTGAAACCCCATCTCTACTAAAAATACAAAAAAAAAAAATTAGCCGGGCGTGGTGGTGGGCACCTGTAGTCCCAGCTACTCGGGAGTCTGAGGCAGGAGAATGGCGGGAACCCGGGAGGCAGAGCTTGCAGTGAGCCGAGATCACACCACTGCACTCCAGCCTGGGCAACGGAGTGAGACTCGGTCTCAAAAAAAAAAAAAAAAAAAAAATTCAGAATTACTGAGTTTTGGGGGTCCAATTGAAGCTGTTAAATGTTAATTTATACTTTTAACCACCTGCATTTTGGTAGATGTATTTTGTGATGTTTCTGTTTTGTTGTTTTTGTTTTAAGCAGCTCTCAATAGGCTCAGGAGATACCGTGACCAAGACAAGCAGTTGGATTTTTCTTTGTAACAGCACAGGAGAAGAAAACTTGTAAGGATACAGGTATATTTGCGGACATAAGTGTGAATAGTTGAATGGCTTCTATTTTATTTGTGAAAAAGGATAACTGGTAGCTACTAAGTGAGGAGGAGCTGATAGAGCTGGAGATGTAAGACAAAGTTAAATTCTTTCAAGTCTGAATCCAATAACCTCCTCCCTTCTCAGCATCTCAGTCTTCTTGTGAGAATATTAAACTGAAAGCATAAAACCAAGGGAAGAATTCAGAGGAACCTTTTCTTTTGTAAGGAGTTCAAAGAAAGAGAAGCCAAGAAGGAAATGAAAGGCTTAGTGCAAAAGATAGAAGCAGGACCAGGAAAATCAAAGGAGTGGAATTTTAAGATGTAGAAAGGCCAAAAGCAACAAAGCTGCTTGATGCAGGGTTAACGTAGTAGGAGAAAAACGTGTCTCAGTAATGAGGATGTTCTTAGAAACAGCAGTTTTTAACAGCAGTATGAAAGGAAAATGTTTTAAATTTGAGAAGAAAATAATTCAAACAAAATATAGAATATATTTTTAAAAACTGTTGATATGTAATTGATATACAAAAACTGTACATATGTAATGCATTTGGTTGGTGCAAAAGTAATTGCAGGTTTTGTCATTACTTTTAATTAAAAGTAAGTAACATTATTTTTAATGGCAAAAACCACAATTATTTTTGCACCAACCTAACACACAACTTGATGAGTTTAGAGATAAGTATAGAGTGCTTTTAAACTATACTTTCAAAAATGTTGAAAAATACATTTATAATAGAAAGAGAAAGTTTGTTTTCTTAATATTTAAAGAGATTTTTTGTGTAGTAATAAGAAATACATGAATATTTCATTAAAGATGGTCAGATACATTGAACCAGAAATAAAAATGACCAATAATTATTTTAACATATTAGCCCACAATGGTAATAACATAATGAAATGGATACCATTATTTGCTCTATAAAACTGTTGTTATAAAAGAATGAACAGTTTTATATGCTATCTGTCAGGTCTAATTTTACATTCTTCTAGGGAGATGTAAAAGGCAATTTTCAATGTATAGGGAAGCTTGTAATAAAGTTGGTTAATTTCAATTTTTATATTTTATGTTAAGAACTTTATAAAATATAAACTATTCAAAAAATTTATTTATATACCACAAAAATGTTTGTAATTACCCAATCAAGAGTAACAATGAACAACTAAAAATGACCTAAATGTCTAAAAATAGAAGATTGGGAAATGCTCATATAATGGAATATTAAATATTCATTACAATTACACCTTCGAAAGGCAATTTATTATAATTTAAGAAATCATAATTTGTTATTAAGGTAAAAAAAGCCTTAAAACAATAGGTACTGTATCATTCCACTTACAAAAATTAAAACATACATGCTATCTGGGAACAAATATTTCTTGGAGGTATTTCAAACAAAAAGTTATGCTTTCTGTTTGCTTTGTTCATTTCATTCCACGTTTTAAACTTTGATTTATGGTACTTTTATAGTTGCAAAACAAAATTCTTGAAATAAAAAATTTTGCAGTGAAGGAAAAAATAAAGTTAGAATGGTGAATGAAATGAAGATTTAGAATTGAACCTAATTTCTTTGTAAGGTAGTGTTCGCCTGGGTGTTTTTGTTCCTAGATGGGAGGTAACCAATGGAGACTGAGAGTTGAAGAGCCAAGAATATATGTATTTCATGTGCTTAGAGACAACCAGAATCTTGTCTTTTTCACTGATCACAGATCTGTTCTATACACCAAAACTACATTAATTTCTTCATTATTTCTCTGTGGAATGTCTTTTGCCATTTCTGTTTCTTAGCTCAATGTCTTCTCCAACTCTTTTCAAAAATAAAATTAAAGTCCTACTGAATTCAGAGTCAAACTAAGGTCACACAAGACAAAGCAAACAAAATGTCTCCCTAATAGCTCTGAAAGATTCTCTCAGGACTAAAGCCTAATCTTATGTTTAATGCATTTTATCATCATCAGCTGCTAAATAATACTGAATGATCTCACTGATTAGATTCAAATTTTGGTGCTAGAATAATGAAGTATAAACAAAAATGCAGAAATAACTTAGATGTAAAATACGGTTTTATTGTTTCACATTTAATTATTTCATGGTTTCAATTATGCTATGGGTCATATTGTATAAATGAGTGCACACTGTGGTTTACACTTTGTGTTCTGCAAGTCTTTACTTAGCTCTGTGACCTTTTTAACTTCTAATTTTAATGTGTTCCTTTTATAAAAATGGAGCTGGGCTAAAGCAACTTAATGTGCAGCACAATCACCAGGTAATGCTACTGTCGCTGCTGTTCTAGGGACCACAGTTTGAGAATCACTGAGTTAGTTGACATTTTAGATTTCTTCTAGCTTAGAAACTCAATAAATCTATATGCTCAAGGCAGTGCACTGATATAGTATAAGGGCACATTGGAATGTTTTAGCATCATTTACATAGTTAGATCAATCAGAAGACTGTTCCTAGTCCATGTAATATTGTCATAACAGAATATCTGAGTCTGAGTAATTTATAAAGAAAAGAGGTTTATTTAGCTCATGGTTCTGAAGGCTTGAAAGTACAAGAAGCACAGAGCTGGCATCTGCTCAGCTTCTGGTGAGGGCTTTTTGTGTTGTGTCATAACACGATGAAGAAAGTCAAAAGGGGCATGGACATGCATGAAGAGCCAAAACCTAAGGGGCAGCCTGGCTTTATAACAACACACTCTCGAAGGAACATTTCTGCAAAAGCTAATCCAGTCTTGTAAGGATGATAACTCACTCCCTACTGGAGCACCAAGCCATCCATGAGGGATCCACCCCCATAACCGAAACACCTCCCACTAGCCCCACCCCCAACACCACCACAGTGTGGATCAAACTTTAACACAAGTTTTTTTGGGAACAAATAAACCAGAGCACTGCTAAAATCCTCTTTATTCCAGATGTGTAGCATTTATATGATATTCTTTCTTACATCAGGGTAAGGAAATCATTTCACAGAGAAAGAGAGATAAATACCTTTAGTAACAGTTTACTTTAGACAATTTACTAGATGTCTTAGTCTTTTGCATATGCTGCTATAACAAAATACCTGAGACTGGGTAATTTTTAAAAAACAGAATTTTATTTCTTGCCATTCTGGGGGCTGCAAAGTTTGAGATCAAGGCATAGGTGCTGGGAGGTTTGTTGTCTGGTGAGGTCTCTGCTTCCAAGCAGTTGGTCTCTTCTTCCAAGAAGGCATCTTAACTGCTACTTCTGGAGGGGAATTCTGTGTCCTTATGTGGCAGAAGGCAAAAGGACAAAAAAGGGACAAACTCCCTCCATCAGTCACCTGTATAAGGGCACTTAAGACAATTAATCCCATTCTCAATAGAGCAGCTCTGCTGGTCTAATCTTGTTTTAATTGTCCCAACTGTTAAAATACTATCACATTGGCAGCACTTGAATTTGGAGGGAATATATTCACAGCATAGCCTTCTATCCAGCCCCCCCATTTGTGTTCTCCTTATATGCAAAATACATTTATGCCATTTCGATAACTCCCCAAAATCTCAACTTATTCCCCTAACAACTTTACAGACTCAGTCCAAAATTTTATCTAAACATCATATGGAAGAGATTCAAGGTACAGTTCATCCAGAGGCAAAGTCCACCCCAGCTGTGAGCCTATGAAATCAAACAACTTATGCACTTTCGATTTACAATGATGAGACATGTATAGGCCAGACATTTTCATTCTGAAAGGGAGAAATAGGAAAGAAGAAAGGAAAGGTGTGGCAGGTCCCACTAAGTCCAAGACCCAACAGAGCAAACAACATTAAATCTTAAGCCTTGAGCTCATCTTCTTTCACTCTTATGTCTCACCTTCTGGACACACTGGGATGGAGGTGGGGCCTGAGGGCCTCAAATAGCTCTGTTCCCATCTGTGCTTCAGTTCTCATGAATTGAAGTTGCATCCCTATGACTTTCCCAGGCTAGTATGGCACACTGGTCACTCTATAGTTTTGAGGCCTCATGGGTGTCTCTGCCCGCACTGCCTAGTAAACATTTTCTTAGTGGGGACTCTCTGTGGTGGCCCAGATGCCACAGGCCCCTAGGTATTGCCCTATTAGGGACTCTGTTTGAAACCCTTGACCCTTTGGTGGTTCTCTGCCTGGGCCTTGAAGCTGTCTGGGACATTATTTTTTGAAATCTACGTGAAGGTAGCCATGCTTCTACAGTTTGTGCATTCGTTGAGTCAAAAGAGTTAGCACCATGATTATGCTGCCAAGGTTAATGATTTATGTCCCCCAGAGGAGTAGTCCAAGCCACACCAGGGGTCATCTGGGCCACACCTGGGATGCTGAGGAGTGCTGTGTCAGAATGTGGGAAGCAGAGATCTGAGATGACTCTTGGCAGTGAGCCTGGAGTTCCTACTGGCACCCCAGTCCCCTCCTTTATAAGTATTCTGCCATCAAGGCACTAACATCATGGATCTGCAATGAACATGTCTGCCCTGAAGATCTTCAAAATGCCTTTGAAGTCATTCTTCTATGGTTTGATAAATAGCACCTGGCTTCTTTCTAATCATATGAATCCCTTTAGCAAATGGTAATGTGCCCTTGGTCACATCCTTGTTGTTCTTTCCTCTACATGTTATACATTTTTTAGTCTTTACATAGCCAGGCTGGGAATTGTACAAATCTTTATGCTCTGGTTCCCTTTTAAAAATAAAATTTTAGGCCGGGCGCGGTGGCTCACGCCTGTAATCCCAGCACTTTGGGAGGCCAAGGTGGGCGGATCACAAGGTCAGGGGAGATCGAGACCACGGTGAAACCCCGTCTGTACTAAAAATACAAAAAATTAGCCGGGCGCGGTTGTGGGCGCCTGTAGTCCCAGCTACTCGGGAGGCTGAGGCAGGAGAATGGCGTGAACCCGGGAGGCGGAGCTTGCAGTGAGCCGAGATCGTGCCACTGCACTCCAGCCTGGGCTGGGCGACAGAGCGAGACTCCGTCTCAAAAAAAATAAATAGATAAAAAATAAAATAAAATAAAATTTTATCTTTAAATCATATCTCTCTTCTTGCATTTCACTCTAAGCAATTAAAGGAAACCATGCAGTACCCCGAATGCTTTGCTGCTTAGAAGTTTCTTTCTCCAAATAGCCTAGTATATCATTTTAAAATTCTTGCTTTTCACAAAGTCCTAGGACACAGACATAATTCAGCAAAGTTCTTTGCTACTTTATAACAAGGATAACCTCTCCTCCAATTTTCCAGACCTTCTTTCTCATTCCATCTGAGATCTCATCAGAATGGTCTTTAATGTTCATTTTTCTACAAACATTCTGTTCACAGCCACTTAAGTAATCTCTAAAAGAATGAAGCTTTTATAATAGCTCTTCTCTTGTTCTGAGCTCTCACAAGAATAGCCTTTAATGTTCCATTCATGATAATATAGGCTTTTCCTAGAATTCACTTCAAGACTATTCCAGCCTGTACCCATTATGCAGTTCCAAAGTTGCTTCCACATTTTTAGTTATTTGTGATTGTAATGTCTCAATCCTGGTATCAAAGTCTGTCTTTTTGCTTCTGTTTTAAAATACCTGAGACAGGTCAATTTATAAAGAAGAGAAATTTGCTTATCACAATGCTGGAGGCACGAAAGTCCAAGATTGAGGCACTAGCATCTGGTGTCTGGTGAGGGCCTTCTTGCTGTGTCTTAAGGACTAACTTCCTGCATCAAGTTCTTTTATTCGGTCATCTAATCCCATATACAAGGGAGGAGCTCTCATAGCCTAATCACTTCTTAAAGGTCCCACCTCTTAATATTGTCACATTGGCAGCACCTGAAGTTTAGAGGGAACACATTTACACTACAGCACTAGAAAAGTATGTTACCTAAACAAATGGTAGAGTTTTAGATGACTTATTTATATTTCTTTTCTGGGAGTGCTTGCTACAACGTTACCACCTAGTAGAAAGTCCATAATTTTTTTTGTTGTATTGAGTATATTTGGTATTTCTTATACGAGTTATAGATTTTTTGTGGATTTGATTTTTATCACTTTAATATTGGGAGGACCAGTGTTGGTTCTGCTTTTTCTCCCCAAATAACAAATTATCTCTCTATCTATCTATCTAGCTAGCTAGCTATCTATTATCTATCTATCTATCTATCATCTATGAATCTATTAACATAGTTTTAGATTAGGATACAGATTTGTCATTTGTCTTTTAAATTACTTAAACATTTTCACAAGAACGTCTTTTTTTAGTCTGTTTTTCCTTCTTATTTTATTTAATATATTTATTTGCATGTTTATAATTACTGAAAAGACACTACAAATAATAGAATAAACATCTGGGGTATGGGGAAAGAACAAAATGAAAGAAATTGGAAATGTTTTACTTATTTATATCGCATCAAATAAAAATCAAAAGCAACCCAACAGTCAAAATCGTCAAAAATAAACAAAAGAAGCAGGCAGAAAATATACATAGGACCTCTACCCCAGAGAATAGACAAAGGTAAACATACGGTGACAGGCCATTTAGGCAGTTAAATGTTTGTTCCTGACCTCAGAATTGGTTTTCTTTGTTTTTACAGGGACTGAAATCTAATTTTAATACATCTTTACTATAAAACAAAACATATTTTACTAGGTGGTTAGG
Source organism: Macaca fascicularis (assembly GCF_037993035.2). Lineage (NCBI taxonomy): Eukaryota > Metazoa > Chordata > Mammalia > Primates > Cercopithecidae > Macaca > Macaca fascicularis. The sequence continues at coordinate 162,357,789 of NC_088379.1, forward strand.
AAAGAGTAAGTGCCAGCAACAGTGCATTGTTGGGAACCATTTTAGAACCGTTCAGTAAATAATACCCTTAGCTCTCCGGCATATTCTAAGCCAAATGGGATTTGAAACACCACACCTACAGAGTATACTTGTCATCTAGCTTTCCCACTGAAATGCCAGTGTATAATGGAGTATTGTAACACAACTTGGCAGGAAAACAGAAAGTGCAGCTCTTTCTTTATATGATTTTCAAAGAATCTTGTGTGATTGAACTGCATGACTGCCATTAGAAGAAACAAAAGTCACGCAGCTTTAGCACATCACCATAGTAAGAAAATGAAGGAGCCAGTGTTATCATTCAACTAACCATTAGAGCAAGGATTTGTGCAGACCTTCAATTCTAAAGCACAGTAGGGAAAATGCACAATATCTAGGATAAAAAAATAAAAGTCAAGTGGCATTCACCTTTCACATGCCAGTCTTAATCTAAAAAACAGAGATTTGGAAGAAAAATTTCTAAGCATTTTCCATAGTGTAATTGCCCCAGATTTTCAGATGATATTACATTTCGATAAAAGTATTTGTTAGCAGAAATGACTCTATTTTAAATTTTAAGAAAATAATTAACTCAACAACTGACATTTCCTTCAATCATTCTCCACTTTGATTTTTAAATTAATGTTCTTCTTATTCTATTATTAACTGCAATACAGAAGAGAAAGTTAAAGTTACTTAGATCGACTATTATTGGCTCCAGAATGTTTCTTTCCAAACTCAAATATAAACAGTCTTCACACATAAAAGTTGCCAGTTTCAAATTTTCATATTGCTAAACTACTAACTTTATCTTCATGGGCTTTGAGTTAAGACATATGTAGTGGGATCAAAAGGTTCCCTATTTTGACAAAGTGTGGTCCATATCCCAGTAGCATCAATATCACCTGGGAGCTTGTTAGGATAAGGATCTGTATATTAATGAGCTCCCAGGTGATCATGTTCACATTAAAGTTTGAGAAGCATTGCTCTATATAACTGATGCACAAATGCAAACTAGGGAAATGTGGTAGGGGGTAAGGATCAAGTTTAAATGAGTATCCACATCCACATTTTAAATTTACAAACAGAATATAAGAAAACATATTATAACATAATACTTTAAATTTCTCTATTTTGAGGATACAGTTGTTAAAAATAATCTTCATTGGTTTAATTCAGCTATAAACCACTATTCTTTCTAAGAATACAAGTTATATTATATGTATAAATCAAATATTTAATTTTGATTATTGAAATGTAAACACAGTGATACCCTAAATATGTTATTGGTCTCTGTTTTTTCCTTTTTATACACTTGTTCAGTCTTTAACAAGTGTTAATACTATCCTATCTCAATAATAAAAATTCGAGGCATTTTAATTTTTGTCTTGGATTCATTCTCACGTCTTCTAATCTATGAGTTTATCACCATACTCTTCTGCACAGTTTAGAAACCTGCAGGTATCACCATACTCTTCTGCACAGTTTAGAAACCTGCAGGGTCATCTCTGTATCCAAACTACATTAGACACTTATGCTAAATTAATAATAAGGCACAAATGCTGGTTTCTGCTATAGAGTTGTCTCTTTGTATTTAGAATGCAATAGAAGTGTTACTCTTCTCTGTGACATATGTACCAACTTAATTAAACATATTTTTCATTATTTTGTTTTTATTGATAGTGAAATGTATAATTTTTATTTTTGTAAGGACATTGTAGTATATCACACACCAAGATATTTTAAACAGAACAATTCACACATTTTAATTCTATTCTGCTTGTGAGGTATACTAATAATCTTCATATGAAGCATAACAATTCCATTGGAACTTATTAGAATAATTTAGAGGAATAGTGCTAACCATGTTTAGCCAAATCCTGGAACTTTCCCTAGTGTAGCATAACATTTTTTCTGTAACATTACCATTACTACCATAACAAAAAGAATAAAATCTTAGTTTTTTTTGTAATGAAGGTATAAATGATCATTTTGAATCATGGTAAGAGAAATATGGAAAGGCATCTTCCTGGATGTGACCTGCTGTTCCCTTAACCCAGTGTCAGCCCCACAACTCCCATCTTTAATTAGTGAAGCAGCTTCTGAAGCAGCCAATCAAGGCTGTGAGATTTAAAAAAAAAAAAAAAATATTCTGGTGTTTCCAGATTCCTGAATGAGAAATCAGGCACTGGGCTCATTCCTTTCTGGGACTACAGAAAGCTTGGTGTTCAGCAGTGAGTTTAGTAGCAATCATCAGAATTGCATGGAGTCTGCAGAGAGCTTAGTGCTCTGACATCCCTGGGTCCCTGAGAGGAAAGAAGGTAGCTCCAGCCTGGATCTATGTTCCTGGGAGGACCTTGTGGTCTCTCGGGTTTACTGTGGCTGCTGAAAATTTGAATCTGTAACTGAATCTTCTCTATTCCTGAGGCTGATGGATAATATTTACCTGCCCCGAAAAGAACTGGAAACTTTCAAAGAGCACACTTTCATGAAATTCAGTTTAAAGATTGCATTGGCTTTTATTAGTAATTCCTGGATTGGGCAGCATCTCATTTAGAAAACAAAAATGTACTCCAATAAGTTGAGCAGTGGAAGTGGGCTTCATCAGCAGAAAGGGACTAAGAATCAGAAATAGGGAACAAAAAGAAAACTGTTGCTTTTAGAGTTACTTGTTTTTACAGGGTTAAAGCAGACGGAACATTCTTGTCATGCAGCTTAGGAAGACAGGGCCTTTTACAATTGGTTGCTGTGAATCTCCTGTTTTTTGAAGAACTAGCTCGGTTTAAAGTTCAGCTGGACTGCATGGTACCTACCGCAAGTAAACCCATTGTTTGCTCTGGTTCACTGGGTCCTAGTGCAGAAGCTCATTCCAATATAACGACCTCCCTCAAACTGTATTTAACAGAGGAAAGGTTTGTTGCTAGCATACAGAGTAAGCTCAGGCTTACTGTACTTTCAGAAGAAGCCAAACATAAATCCAAATATACATTAGAAATAAAGAAAGAAAAATAATAATTCAACTGGAAGTACTCAGCAACTTGAAGGAGAAACAATAAGCAAAACACACAGTTCCTGGTGAAATAGACTTGCGGGAGAAGGCAGGCGTTAAGCTGATAAATAGGTGAATAAACCATTTTAGTAGATTTGATTATAGCAACCAAGGGTATTGGGAAACTAAATACTCTGTGAATTTTGAATATTGAAATTTCAGAGAGAGCAAACAGGAAAGGAAATGGAATTTATGAACACAAAAATATGAGATCTGTAACGTGGATCCTTAAGAAAAAAGAAAATAATAGGAAAACTTGAAAAGTTAAAAACTGGAGGAAAAAAAACCTCTTGTCTTAAGCAGAATTGATGCTTATCCTGATAAAATTTATAAAGTCTATAATTATAATGATGTCAGAAACTTCCAGATTAAAGAAAGTTTCCTAAAGGGAAATGAAGAGTTAGTTTGGCATCAGGTGTCTTATTAGCAACACTGGAAGCAGGAATACTGTGGGAGAGAATTGCTGCCACTCAAAAATTCTATTTTCAGCTGAGATATCATTTACCAGCCAGAATGAAGGAGATATAGATTTATTTTGGGAGGAATTTAGAGACTGCATTACCCATCAAGGAAAATACCAAAATGAGGTTTATAATCAGTAAATCAAGACACTTTAATATGGGACTGATGAAGCAGAGAGGAAATACTGGTGAATGACAAATATATAAGGATCATGATAAATGACTGGAATGGTGTAATGTAATGTTACATGAGGATGCTTGATGTAGAGAAGACATAGTGCAAGGAAAATAGTAATTGAAATTAAAAGTAGAAACTTATCTCAGCAAAAGTATAATCTGGTGGGTGGCAGAAATGGAGCATTAAAAGCATTAAAAGGGTATCAAGAGAATAGAGCCTTTGGTGATGCAAAATATAGGGTATTTTATATTTATATAAAAATACCGATATATTCATTAATTCTAGAAATTTTTTTTAGTGTGTACTATGTATCAGACATTTCGATTATGTCATTGACAACAAATCATTGATGCTTGTTTTTGGTATATGTGCATTTGATGATGATATATAGAAAAGCAATGCAACTGCAAAGAACAGAATAAATTATATATTTCCCTGGGAGGTAGGGAAAATGAATAATAGTTTGATCAACTAGCAAAATTAAGAAAACAGTAGAAGAGGAAAAATTAGCAGTATAAAACAGAAAAAATGAAATCTTTGTTATAATTTATTTATTTATTTTTTAGAGACAAGATCTGTTTCCAAGACTTGAGTGCAATGGCTATTCACAGGCACTATACGATTGCACTACAGCCTTGATCTCCTGGGTTTAAGCATTCCTCCTTCCTTTAGACTGACTATGAAAATGAGGAATTCTTACATTAAAAATACTATTTATATTCCATTTTCTGTGGTTATGGTTACAAGAATGTGCTTACTTTGTGTAATTTACAGAGATGTATAGTTATAATTTGCCACTTTATGCTTCTTTAGCAGTTAATTTAAAAACACATAGACATTTTTTAATGGTTGCAGAATTTTGTATCTTACTTTTCAATTCTTTGTTGTTAAATATTTAGGTTTGTATTCTGGTGTTTGTATGTGCATATGTGTTGGGAGTAAGTCCCCCAAAATCTGGCCATAAACTAGCCCCAAAACTGGCCATAAACAAAATCTCTACAGCACTGTAACATGTTCATAATAGCCCTAACACCCACGCTGGAAGGTTGTGGGTTTACTGGAATGAGGCAAGGAACACCTGGCCTGCCCAGGGTGGAAAACCACTTAAAGGCATTCTTAAGCCACAAACAATAGCATAAGCGATCTGTGCCTTAAGGACATGATCCTGTTGCAGTTAACTAGCCCAACCTATTCCTTTAATTCAACCCATCCCTTCGTTTCCCATAGGGAAACTTTCAGTTAATTTAATATCTATAGAAACAATGCTAATGACTGGTTTGCTGTTAATAAATATGTGGGTAAATCTCTGTTTGGGGCTCTCAGCTCTGAAGCCTGTGAGACCCCTGATTTCCCACTTCACACCTCTATATTTCTGTGTGTGTGTCTTTAATTCCATTAGCACCACTGGGTTAGGATCTCCCCGACCGAGCTGGTCTCAGCACATAAGCATGCCATGGACATCTTTGCCCAGAAATCTTGAGCAAGTCTTTATTTCTTAAAGCACACATTGATTTGAGACTAGGATGAAAATTTAATTGAGTGACCAAATAAAAACAAGATGTCTGTTTACTATATCAAGGGTCATTCCAAGAGAGTTTTCTAAGTCTAACCTTCATTAAACAAATGGCTCTTGTTTCTATCCTTTCTTTCTTTTTTTTTTCTTTGATAAAGAAACTTTTCCAGAAAAGAGTACAAGACCCTGGACCAGGCAGCAGCAGGATGATGCTCCTCCCTTTCAGAATATTTTTTTCAGAGATTGTTGAACTTCTTCAGAACATGACAACAAATATATCTCCTTTTAAACGAGAAATGAAACAAGGACAGCAACATCTTGAAGGAGCTGTTTGTTGCTGTAGCTCCATGGAAACAATCACCCACACATGAAAACCCGTCAAGCAGGGAACACTTGACAGAAATGACAAAGTAGGTTTCACCAGAGAAAGCCTGCAGAAATCTACATAAAAACCTGTATTCCAAAAGGATCATTATGTTCAAAAAAAGTAGATGAATGTGTGGCATCCTAACATTCTCTCTTTGGGTATCTCTTGAGGATGCAAATCAAATTATTTTATCACAAATGAATAAATATCATGTACAAGGAAAGTCATGAGTACAGGCTGATAGGAATGTTCTTTTAAAGCAATTACAATTATTTCTCCATTTCCAGTTGAATAGAGAACAGAACCTGGTGAAAATCCTAACAATTTCTTTCTGGATGAATGGATTTTTTAAATGCCAGAACCAAAACTATATACTTGCAAAAATCATTCACTGAAATGGTCAATAATTAAGCCTTGTATTGTATTAACAATTTTCATAATTTCTTCTAGTCCCATTTAATGCTTTTTGAAGGACTATCATTTGTTGCTATTTAAAAATAAACCTAAAGGGAAAATGTATTTGAAGAGCAAAATATTTCTTTAAAATCTCCTCACCAATTGGGTGATTTCATACTCTAGACTGGGGCACAGAATTGTTAATAAACTTTTTGAGAGTTAACATATGGAAATAGAGAAGGGATCAATTGCTAAAGGAGCTACTTATTTAGTAGTTAGCAGATACAATTCTCAGCCAGATCTCTCTCCTGAGCTTCAGATATACACATCAAATCTCTTATTAGACTTCTTCACAGCCACCTCAAATTAAACTAGGGTTGTTAAATCTCTGCACTATTGACATTTTAGGTCGTCATTCTATGTTGTGGGAGGTTGTACTGTGCATTGTAGGATGTTTAGTACCATCCCTAGCCTCTGCACATTATATATCAGTAGGACATCTCACAGTTCTTACAACAAAATATGTTTCTAGATATTGCCATGTGTCACCTGAAGGGACAAAAATCAGCCTTGGTTGAAAACACTGAATTAAACAATGTCCCAGCTGAACTCACAGTTTTTTCTTTTTATTATTTATTTATTTATTTATTTATTTATTTATTTATTTGAGATGGAGTCTCACTCTGGCACCCAGGCTGGAGTGCAGCAGCACAATCTCAGTTCACTGCAACCTCTGCCTCCCAGGTTCAAGCAATTCTACTGCCTCAACCTCCCAAGTAGCTGGGATTACAGGTGTGTGCCACCATGCCCATCTAATTTTTGTATTTTTAGTAGAGAAGAGGTTTCACCATATTGGCCAGGCTGGTCTCAAACTCCTGGCCTCAGGTGATCCATCTGCCTCGGCCTCCCAAAGTGCTATGATACTGGCATGAGCCACCATGCCCGGCCACAGTTTTCTCTTTTAAAGATGATAATTTTCCTGTGTTCTCTATATCCATGCTGTTGTCCACATCAGAAATCTGGGAGTAATCAATTATACCTCATGAAATTTGTTCCACCAAAACTTCTTTTCATGTGTGTGGTTTTTTTTTTTTTTTTTTTTTTTTTTTTGAGATGGAGTCTCCCTCTGTCACCCAGATTGGAGTGCAGTAGCATGATCTCAGCTCATTGCAAGGTCCGCCTCCTGGGTTCATGCCATTCTCCTGCCTCAGCCTCCCAAGTAGCTGGGACTACTACAGGTGCCCACCACCACACCCATCTAATTTTTTTGTATTTTTAGTAGATACAGGGTTTCACCATGTTAGCCAGGATGGTCTCAGTCTCCTGACCTCGTGATCCGCCCACCTCAGCCTCCCAGTGTTCTGGGATTACAAGCATGAGCCACCGCACCCAGCCTTATGTGTATGTATTTTTATGAACACTATACCATCCATAGCAGAAATACTCAGTTAAGACTTATATTAAATAAGAAAACACCTATTTATTTGTTCTTATTTAACAGATCAATCTCTCACTAGACAGATGAAGCAAAAGGGAAATACTGGTGACCAGTAAATATATGTGGATCATCATGAGTGACCAAAAGGATATAATAAAATGTTCATGAGGATATTTATGTGGATGGAATGTAATTGAAGAAAAAACATAATAATTGCAGTTAAAAGTATAACGTTATCTCAGCAAAGCATCATCTTGTGGGTAGCAGAAAGAGGAAAGCAAAACCATTCAAAAAGGGAATCAGTAGAAGAGAGGCTTTTGGTGAGGCAAAATTTTGGATTTTTTGCCTTTATATCCTAGGTTAAGCTTTTATAACATTTCATTAAGCCGCAACAGCCCTAATTATATCTTTCAAATGCAGTTTATTTATCTATTCTCATTGAATTAATTAATTTCCCTCTCATTAGACAGGTTCACTGTGTTTCAGAGTTCCAAGGAAGCCAAGCACATCAAATTCTAAGTCAATGATTTCCCTTGGAGGTGCAGCACATGCAGCAGGCAGAGGCAAAGACATAGTCCTTACAGTTTGCTCAGATGTTAATTTTGTCTTACCCAGATCATCGTGTAACTCTCTCAAATAAAACCTGTACTTCCAGCCTTGCCTAACTCTATCTATATTACATATTATAGCCAGAATGTTTTTTAATTTTGTTTTCTTATGAGATTTATCATATATGCACATAAAGCATATGCATAATATAAATAATAATTAGGAATAGATAAATAAAAATAAGAATAATTAAAAGGAAAACATCATCCAAATCACCACCCATGTCAAGAAATGGAACATAGCCAGCTCTTCACTGTGCCCCATTGTCTCATGATTCTATTTTCCTTCTTCTCAAGATAGCATTATCCTGACACTTGTGATAGCATCATCCATGCTAGATATTTATGGCTTACTCCCCTATGCCTTCATTTTTAAGCAACATGAATACATCTTTCATTTTTAAGTAATCTTGTTTCATTTTGCTTGTTTTTAAACTTACTTTAAAATTTTTCTTAAATTTTCAAATATAGTCATATCAAGTTACTCATGAGATCTTTTATATATTCATTTTAGATTTTTAAAATTTTTATGGTTACATAATAGTTGTACATATTTATGGGGTACATGTGAAATATTGATACATACATACAATGTATAATCATTAAATTAGAATAATTGGGATAGGCATCCCCTCCAGCATTTATCACTTTTGTGTTAGAAACATTCTAAATGCAATATTCTAGTTATTTTGAAACATACAATAAATTATCGTTAACTGTAGTTGCCCCGTTGTGCTACCAAATGCAGTATATTATTTATTCTAAGTATGTTTGTGCCCATTAACCAAGCTCTCTTAATTCCCTTCTCCCCACTACTCTTTCCAGCCAGCCAATGATAACCATAATTCTATTCTCTATCTCTATGTGATACATTATTTTTAGCTTCCACATGTGAGTGAGAACATGCCTGGCTTATTTCACTTAATGTCGTTCAGTTCCATCCATGTTGTTGTAAATGACAGGTTTTAATTCTTTTTATGGCAGAGTTATATCCCATTGTGTATACGTATCACTTTTCCTCTTGTTAATTTGTAAATATCAGTATCACTGTCCTATTTAACATTCCTGTTGTAAATATTCTGTGTTCTCATGCATTTATTCATTCTTCCCTGATTTTTTTTAGTTTATGTGTTCTTGCATGAAATTACATTTTTATTGTTATTGTTGATATTTTCTAGTTCATATTTAGCTTCCCTTTTCATTCTTTTTAAAATAAACTTTTTTTTAGGATCATGTTACATTTACAGATCTATTGTGGAGGTAGTACAGAAAGTTCTCCTGTATCCTATACCCAGTTTCCCTATTAACATCTTATAACAGTATGGCACATTCATCGCAACAATCCAGTATTGATACATTATTATTAACTAAGTCCATACTTTATTCACATTTCTTTTTCCTAATGTCCTTTTTCTGTTTCAGGATCTCAACCAAGATACTGCATTATATTTAGTAGTCATGTTTTCTTAAGCTCTTCTTGGTGGTGACCATTTCTCCGATTTCCCTTGATTTGATGACCTTAACAGATTTGATAATTATTGACCAAATATTTTATCAAATGTCCTTCAAATGAGATTTTGCTGACTTTTAAATGATTAGATTGGGATAATGTGTTTTTGTGTGAGAGGCCGCAGAGGTACAGTGCCATTGTCATCACAGCGTATCTGGGGTATCCATATTATCAGTATGACTTATTACTATTGATGTTAACTTTCAGGTTGTCTTTGTGAGGTTCCCTTTTTTCTATACTGTACTTTTTGGAAGAAAGTCACTATGCACAGTCCTCACTTTAGAAGTCGGAAGTTATGTTGTAATTCTTAAAGGTAGAATATCTGCGTAAATTATTTGGAATTCTTTCTCACAGAGACTTGTCTATTCTCTCCATTTATTTGTATATCAATCACTTATTTGTATCAGTATGAATTCATGGATATTTGTTTTATGCTTAGAGTTAGCCTCAAGGGAAACACTATATCACTAGAGTACAGAAATTAGGTACAGTTCTTTTTGCCTTTAGGGTTATAGACTCCACTCGTTTCCAAAGTTACTTAGGCCACCAACTCAGTCTTTCATTCACTTCAGTGAGGTTGTTTTATAAATTTGTAATACATTTAGATTATTTTGTCACATTCTGCATTTTACTCTACAGTCCCCTAATCTGTTAAAAATTATTTCTTAAAATTTGCATTTATTAAAGTTTATTCTTCACGCTTTCATTTCAATGGGTTTGACAAATGTCTAACGTCTTTTGTTCATGATCGTAATATCACAAAAATAGTTTCACGGTTCTAAAATATCTATGTGCTTCACCTATCTAACCCTTTCCTGACTGAATATTGAATCCCTGGTAACCACTAATCTGTTTTCTGTCTTTGTAGTTCACCTTTTCGAGAATATAATTGACATTATATACTATGTAGTTTTGTTAGACTGGTTTATTTCATAGCAATGTGTATTTTAGATTTGTCCATGTCTTTTCATGGCTTTATAGCTTATTTCTCTTTAATGTCGATAATATTCCATTAACAGAATGCAATGAATTTTGTTTTTCTATTCAACTTTTGAAGGATGCTTTGGTTACTTCCATATTTGGGTAATTACAAGTAAAGCTTTTATAAACATTCACATGCAGGTTCACGTGCAGCTTTTCAAATCAGTTGGGTGAAAGCCTAGGAGTGTGATTGCTGGATCATATGGTAAGACTATGTTAAGTTTTATAATAAATTGCCGAGCCACCTTCCAAAGTTGCTGTACCATTATTCATTCTTATCATCAATTAATATATATTGTATTGCATTGTAATCTAGCCAGCAGTTCATAGCGTTAGAGTTTTTAGCTGCCATAATAAGGTACACATCATTGTTTTAATTTGCAGTTTCTTAATGACATGATACTGTGCATCTTTTCATATGCTATTTGCAATATGTATATCTTCATTGATGAAATATGTGTTCAGATCTTTGTCCATTTTTAAATTAGATTTGCTTGTTTACTTATTGGTGATTTTTAAGAGTTATTTTTATATTTTGGATAAAAGTCCCTTATCAGATGTATGCTTTGCATATATTTTTACCTAGTCTATGACTGATATTTTCATTATCTTAATAATGTCTTCATCAGAGCCAAGTTTTTAATGTTAATAAAACTAAAATTATCAGATTTTTCCCCTGAATTTTACTTTTGATATTTTATTTGGAAACAGCATCACTAAACTCAAGGTCCTTTATATGTTCTCTTATGTTTTTCAAGAAGTTTTGTAGTTGTACATTTTGCATTTATTTCAGGAATCATTTTGAATTAATTTTTATGTGAGTTGTAAAGCCTGAAGTTCATTAGTTTGTGTACTGACATCTAAATTTTCCAGCACCATTTGTTGCAAAGACTACCCTTCCTCCATTGAATCACCTTTGCTCCTTTGTCAAATATTAATTAAATATTAATACAATATTAATTTGTGAGGGTTAGCATAGCAAGGTACCCCAGACTGGGTGGCTTAAACAACGTAAATACATTTCTTCACAGTTCTGGAGCCTGAAGTCCAAGACCAAGGTGTTAGCAGGGTTAGTTTCTTCTGAGGGCCATGGGAGAAGTATGTATTTCAGGCTTCCCTCCTTGGTTTGAGGATGGCCATTGTACTCTGGTGTTTTCACGTCAATTTCTCTCTGGTCATGTCTGGTCCAAATTTCCTCTTTTTAGAAGGATGCGTGTCATACTGAATTAAGGCCCGTTCTAATGACCTCATTTTAACTTAATTACCTCTGTAGGGACTCTGACTCCAAATACAGTCACGTTCTGAGGAAACAGGGATTAATACTTCACTGTAGGAATCTGGGGGAGCACAATTTAACTCATAACAACTGTATTTGTGTAGATATATTTATAGGCTTTCTATTCTGTGCCATTGATCTACATGTCTGATCTTTCACCAATACCATGCTGTCTTGATCATTGTAGCCTTATAGTAAGTCCTGAAATTTGGTAATGTGAGTTCTCAAACTGTGTTGTTCTTTTTCAATACTTTAGTGGCTATTTTATGTCTTTTCTTGTCCATATATAAACTTGAGAATCAATTTTTCAGTATCTCTGAAATAGCTTGCTAAGATTTTGATTGAGATCTTTTTAAATTTATGGGTCAAATTGAGAAGAGGAGACATATTAACAAATTTGAGTCTTCCAATCCATACAGAAGGACAAGGACTATCTCTTCACATTATTTTTCTCATGCATAGTTATTCATACATAGGTATGGTACATATTTTGTTAAATTTATATTTAGTATATACTTTTGGGGGTGTCATTGTAAATTAAATTGCTTTTGAAATGTCAAATTCCAATTGTTGCTTGTATATAGGAATGCAATTATTACAATATTACAAAGTAATATTACAATATTAACCTTGTATCATGTGACCTTGATGAACTCATTATTTCTTCCAGGAAATGCTTTTCTTTCCCTTCTGTCAATTCTTTGGGATCTTCTTAATCAACAATCATTTCTTCTTTGAATAAACTATTTTTTCCTTTGCAATCCATATACATTTTACACCTTTTTTGTTTGTCTTACTGTATCATCTAAGATTTCCAATACGATATTGAATAAGAGTGCTGAAAGAAGACGTCCTTACTCTGTTCCTACTCCTAAAGGAGCATTGAATTTCTCACCATCAAGTATGATGTGATGTTAGCTGTAGTTTTTTTGTAGATGTTCTTTACCAAATTGAGGATGTTCCCCATATTCCTAGTTTTCTGGGACTTTCTAATCATTAATACATATTGGATTTTTTTCAGATGATTTTCATCTCCAAAAATCACTAGCTACTAGAACTTGAACCCAAAACACAGGATGGAGAATTTAGAGTGGTGGGATCTATACAGTTTTACCAGGTCATTAGATTTTATATTGTATTCCGCTGAATTCCTGCTTTTCCAGCTCAGCTGATTAATATCTCTTTTTAAGTTAAAAACCCTACTGATTGTATAGAAGAAATAAACATAGAAAAGGAAAGATTCCACAAAGCTGATTTAATCATTTTGTTATACGACTTTGAAAATAGCACAATGATTTTATTACTTATATGTTTTGTACACCTGGATATTACTTGTATGTTTTGTACACCTGGAAGTCAGAAGATTAGAGACTTGGAACCAGTATAGAATTTCTCTCGATTTTTCTGCATCTTCTAAGTCTTGGGCTCAAGAGATCCTCTGGCTTTGGCCTCTCAAGAAACTGGGACTACAGGTGTGTACCACGATACCTGGGTAATTTTTGCATTTTTTGTAGAGATAGGGTCTTACTATGTTGCCCAGCTGGTCTCAAACTACTGGCTTCAAGTCATACCTCCATTTCAGCCTCCCAAAGTTCTGGGATTACAGGTGTGAGCCACAGTGCCTGGTTCCTGCTTATTCCTTTCTTATTTTCTTCCTTTATTTCTTTTTTACACAGATACTCATGAAGACTTACAATGTGCCATTTCCCCGTGAATATTTCGGAATACTCTTTCCTACACAGAGAGTTTTAAAACTCATCCAAACAGTTGAAGACACTCTCAAGGAATTGCAGCAAAAGGTAATATCAATGAACAATTCTCCTTCAGCTTGAACTTCTGCATCTGAATTTTTTTCTCATTATTCTGTTATGTCTCTTTTCTGCTAGCTTTGCTCAGCGAATAGACTCATTAACATCAGTTAATGCCATGTGTCATTCTACAGGAATAAGACTAGATTGTGGAATTCTAAGTAGTGACCTAATATAGGAAAATGTTCTATGTAGAAGACAAAGATAAAAATGATCTATTAGATTTTTAATTTAAATCCTAACAGTAAGATCGTCCATGTAGCAGAAATTAGCTATGGAATAATACCGAGACTCTTCTTCTTAATCGTATTCTTCGGTGGTCCAATTCTCTCTCTCTCTCTGAAGAATTGTAGTATAGTTTGTCTCCAGTGCTTTGAAATTTTACGAGGGGTATGCCTTGATAAATGAATGTTTTCATCTACTGTGCTAGACAATCAGTGGGTTTTTGAATCTGGAAACTCTTGCCTTTCAAATGTGGAATTTTTTCTTAGTTTATTGTGTGTGTGTGTGTGTGTGTGTGTGTGTGTTTAATTTCTGTTTCTGAAGCACTATATTCAGAATTTGTTCTTCTACAAGCTCATTCTCCAATTGAAACTTTCCTCTATTTTCCAACAATAAAAAACGTTTTTGCTTTAGTTTCTGAAAGATTTTTCAAATTTATCTTTCTCTCTTTCATTTGAATTTGTCATCTCTGTTTTCGTTTTTATATTTTAATTTCTAAGAGCACTTTTAGTTTTCTGAGTTTTTAAAAATTTGTAAATTTGTATTCCATTATTGTTTCAATGAAGGAAAATCTCTCTCTCTCACTCATTAATTAGTGACAGTTTTTTTTTTTCTTAAATTACTTCAACCTGTAAAACCTTTCTCCTCAAGTTGTTGTTCTTATATTTGCTTATTTTGGTCTCTTTTATAAAAGAGTTTTTTCTGAAACGTCTGGTGACCATGGAGCTCTGTTCATATTTATGAATAGGCATTAAGTAACTTATTAGAATTCTGTACACATGAGTGCAGCTGGTTAACCATGGACTTTACTACAGCTGATCAGATTTATCAGGGAAGAATATTACAGGTTCAGAATGATCTGTCCCTTTCCGGGAGCTGAGTGGATTACCACGGGGCATGTAGACTCTCACTTCCCGTCTTTCCAATATGGCATTCCCATGCTGCCTTGTGTCTTCCAATACAGAGACACTGTGCTTTACTTTCTTCCTTGTTTTCTGTCTGGTAAGATGGAACATTTCACTCTGCCACAAGATTCTACTGATATGGGGATCTACTTGTTTCTTTGAATCTAGTGATATGGGGACCTAACTGCTTCTTAGAAGACTTTCAACAATCCTATTGTTTTAATCCAAACTTTCATGCTTGTTTTCAGCCTTCCACACATTTTGAGGTTCCGTATAGCTCTATAGTGCTCTATACGATCTTATTCCTTCAGTTTTCTTTCAGTGTTCTAAGGTCTAGGTCGATTAAAGGTCACCAAAGATTATGTTAAAAACCATGTCAACAGGCTAGATAGTTCTTCAAAAGAGTTCTGAGCCCTAAATTGTAGGCATGGAGTGCTTTATATACCAAATCAAATGTTCACATTCAAATTTATTATCAACCAAAGTCAGGAACACACACACAATAACAAAATATATTGCTATACCATTTGTTTCCTACAGATTGTCTATTGATTTCCATGTGATAATTTATTTAGACTTAAAAACTATTTCAGAATTGATTTTAAAAGATATAAATTAGAAGTTAATCAAAAGTTCTTATCAAACTAGGTATATTACAATGACCTAAAGTAATATACTCCTTAGATAAACATTTCTCTCATGCCATTAATCATGACACAGTCAAATTAAATGATTCAAATAAATGATTTAGTATCACATCTTTTAGATTAATCTCAATGTCATTTATTATTAAACTGCATGTCCGATAAATTGCTATGTGTATTGCCAGACATGCAATTATAACTTTGCCCTAATGTTTCTCTCTGTCCTAAAGGAGGCAATAATTTAAATATTTGATTAAATTTATTCTACTTTTTCTTGGTAAAGGAAACAAAACATTCTTATTACCTATAATCCTTATTGTCAAATTAATGAAAAGTTTTAACCACATATATTAATAGCATTAGCTATAACTGCAGTGAGCAAATATAAACAAAAACAAATCAATATTTTCTTTTATAAACACAAATATAGAGTTCCTTCTTTCTCACATTCAATGTAATTTTCACATAGAAGATTATCTGTAAATGTAATTATATTTTCTGATTATATATCAAAATTTCAACTCCTGTATATTTAATTTTGGGCAATTATTCCTTTATTTTTTCGTTTCTATTAGTGTTCATTTAGAAAATATTATTTTGATATGATATATATTCATACGTATTTTATAAAATGAAGATAAAATGGAAATAAAAATAAATTTAGTTGGATCTTTATGTAGTTTAAATTTTCAAATTTTATAATATGTAGATATACTTCATAATGTAAATATGATTATATTTTAGATAATGTAGGTAAAATTTAAAATATGGATTAATTTTATAAAATGCAGATTAAAAGAAATAAAAAATAAATTTATTTAATTAGATATTTATGCAGTTTAAAAGCAGAGGACTTGCTTCAGAGGACTTGGTTCAGACAGATTAACCATTATGTGGATGTGATAGAGTCAACGCAAAGTTAATCTGTGAGGGTTTTCATGTTTATATTATTCATAGTGTTCTTCATGTACTAGGAGATCAGTGAATCTTCTAAAACTACGAACCATCATAATTAGGTGTTTCAAATCAAAAAGGAAGAAGGTAATTACAATGCTTATGTAATCAGAGATGTCAATTTCTTTTAAGGAATGTCATTGTTTCCTATTATATTATCATATCCAAATTTGAGCTGGATAAAATACATAAAATATCTGTTTAATATATGCATAAATATGAGAAATACTATTATTACATTTCAGACAACAAATGGTGCAACACTGTAAAATCTGGGAATATGGAAAAAAAAAAAATGGTCCTGGCTTTTTATGTGGAGATATTTTTAGGCTGCGGTACACTTTTGTGATCCCAAAGGAAGCAAATAGTATCTCCGAGCAAAGATAGAAATTGGAGCTGGCTGGGCGCGGTGGCTCAAGCCTGTAATCCCAGCACTTTGGGAGGCCGAGACGGGCGGATTGCGAGGTCAGGAGATCGAGACCATCCTGGCTAACACGGTGAAACCCCGTCTCTACTAAAAAATACAAAAAACTAGCCAGGTGAGGAGGCGGGTGCCTGTAGTCCCAGCTACTCGGGAGGCTGAGGCAGGAGAATGGCGTGAGCCCGGGAGGCGGAGCTTGCAGTGAGCCGAGATCCGGCCACTGCACTCCAGCCTGGGCGACAGAGCGAGACTCCGTCTCAAAATAAATAAATAAATAAAAATAAATAAATAAAAATAAATTGGAGTTTCACATTACTAAGGTAACTGAAATGTACAGGCAGGGTATCAAAGAAACAAAATGTTACACAAAGTAAGAAATAAGTAAGAAATACGCATTGGAGACTCCTTGATTTGTTGGCCCAATTCTAAGTTGCACCTTGACAGGTAGAGGCTCCATGGTGAGGGCAAAACAGCACCAGGGAAGGAATGGCTACTGAGGAACAGTAACTAGAGGCATATGAGCCATGTCCTCATGCTGTCTTTCCTGCTCTCAGGATTTGCTGGAGCTAACACAGGAAATCCCCTGCAACAGTTGCAGCCATTTTACGCTTCCAAGAACAGGGCAGGAGATGCTCTTTTCTTTATATATTTGGTATCATCATGCATTTTCATTTTTCCATTGATGTCTGTGAAGTCATATCTCATTGCTATTTGGCATTTTATTAATTTCTCATGAGGTTGATCACATTTACATGTTTGTGGAACATTTCATTTATTCTATAAATTGTCTATCAGTATTTCCAAATTATTTGTTTCACAGTTTTTTTCTATTAGGTGTTTGTCTTTTCTTACATTTTTAAGAATTCTTGGCCGGGCGCGGTGGCTCACGCCTGTAATCCCAGCACTTTGGGAGGCCGAGGCGGGCGGATCACAAGGTCAGGAGATCGAGACCACGGTGAAACCCCGTCTCTACTAAAAATACAAAAAATTAGCCGGGCGCGGTGGCGGGCGCCTGTAGTCCCAGCTACTCAGGAGGCTGAGGCAGGAGAATGGCGTAAACCCAGGAGGCGGAGCTTGCAGTGAGCCGAGATCGCGCCACTGCACTCCAGCCTGGGCGACAGAGCGAGACTCCGTCTCAAAAAACAAAAAACAAACAAACAAACAAAAAAAGAATTCTTTATGTATTCTGCAACCAAATATTTTACAGTTGTAAGCTTGAAAAATCCTTTCAACTCTGAAGTCAAAAATACATTACTTTTTTCCTAAAATATTTAAATTATTGCCTTTTACATTTGTGTTTTTAATTCACATACCAAGTTTTATGTATCATGCAGAAGTTCAAATTGCTCAGTTTTTCACTAACTTTTTAAAGTAAAAGGGATCTTTCATAGTTTCATTTTATTAAGTGGTTATAGCCAAACAACTTAGTAGTAGTTTGGTGTCTGACATTACTGCTGTGTTTCTCTTGAAAACTTAAATATTCCACAGCAATCTTAATTCTTATTAATTGATGTATTGTGAGGTAATGATCTAATTTATCCATTTCTGAGATTGATACTCATGTAGCCCAGCATTATTATTATTATTATTATTATTATTATTTTAGCTCTTGTCACCTAGGCTGAAGTGCAATGGTGCGATCTCGGCTCACTGCAACCTCCACCTCCTGGGTTGCAGCGATTCTCCTGCTACAGCCTCCCAAGTAGCTGGGATTACAGGCGCCCGCCATCAGGCCTGGCTAATTTTTGTACTGTTAGTAGAGACGGGGTTTCACCATGTTAGCCAGGCTGGTCTCAAACTCCTTACCTCAGGTGATACTCCCGCATTGGCCTGCCAATGTGCCAGGATTACAGGGTTGGGCCACTGCGCCCGGCCTGTCCCAGCATTATTGACACCTTCTCATTTCCTGATTCATGTGTGATGTGGCCTCTATCATATATCAGGCTTCTGTGTGCAGGCTTCTGATGCTTGACCATATTCTGTTTCATTGATCTGTGATCCTGTCCATTTTCTGGTATTTTGTAGATAACATGCTTTTTTCAAAACCTTCTGGGTTCTTCTTGCCTTTTGATTTTCTACATGAATTTTGGGTGAAACTTGTCATGTTTCATAAAATCTCATTCAAAATTTAGTTAGAATTACATGAAATTTACAGATTATCTTATAGAGAATTGGTATCTTTATGATATTGACTCTGCCAACAGGGAAACATTCCTTAGCCCCCTATTCTTCTTTGTTGCAGATTTACCCAATTTTTTAAAACAAATACATTTACTTCACTCTTTTACTATTTTCTTGGCAGTTGTACATAGACTTTTAGTTTTAGAATATAAGGAGCTGCCTCATAAGAAGCTTACAAATCACTTACACGTACATGTTAAATATTGAATACCTGCTTCTGTCAGCAGACATAACATTTACCTCAATTTTATTGAATTAAGCATTATTTTGCTTTCCAATAATTATTTTGGTTTTGGAATTATATTTTTATCTTTTATGTGTAAATGTTGCTTAAATTTTGATAGTTTCATAGTTTTATGAGCCTGTACATCTCCACCAAGAGCACTGTTTTAGTACTTCCTCAGCTTGAGCTGCTCACCAAAACTTATATGTGAAGAATGGTACTTCTGAGTAAAATTAGCACAAAATATTTTGATTCTGGTTCCTTCAAAGTCACTTTCATTGTCATTATTTCATTTATTATTATTGTTGAGTTCATAAAAATCGCATCTTTACTTGACAAAAATTCTAATGAAGCTTATTTTGACATTATTAAATTAGGACTAAAAAATAATAACATATATTTTACTTCTTTAATTTAGTCAATAGTAGTAAATTATACATAATAAAAATCAGGCTTAACTAAAATTTAAATTATTTATAAGATAAAACCACAAAATGACCACATGTTTTTAATTTCTTTCTTTTTACACTTTCATTTTTTTTAATTTTTAATTTTTATGGGTACATAGAAGGTGTATATACATTTACTGGGTACATGAGATATTTTAATACAGGTATACAATGTGTAATAGTCACATCATGGTAAATGGGGTATCCATCACTTCGGTCATCATTTATTTGTGTTACAAACATTCTAAGTTACTTCCTCAGTTATTTTCAGTTATATAAAGTGTATATAACTGAGTTATATAAAGTGTATTACTTTATATTAATTTATATTTATATAATTACTTTATATTACTCAGTTATATAAACTGCACTACAAATTGTTGCGGACTGTAGTCTCCTAGTCCTATCAAACACTAGGTCTTATTCATTCTTTTTTTCTAACTTTTATTTTAAGTCCCGGGGTACATGCACAAGATGTACAGATTTGTACAGATTTGTAACATAGGTAAACATGAGTCATGGGGTTTGTTGTACAGACTATTTCATCACCCAGGTATTAAGCCTAGTACCCATTAGTTATTTTTCCGTATCCTCTCCCTCCTCCCACACTCGCCCCTCCAGTAGGCCCCAGTGTGCATTGTTCCCCTCTACGTGTCTGTGTGTTCTCATCATTTAGATGTAGCCAACAATCATATGAGAAAAGCTCAACATCTCTGATCATTAGAGAAATGCAAGTCAAAACCACAATGAGATACCATTTCACACCAGTCAGATAGTTATTTTTAAAAACACAAAAAATAACAGATGCTGGCAAGATTGTGGAGAAAAAGGAATGCTTATACACTGTTAGTGGGAGTGTAAATTAGTTCAACCGTTGTGGGAGACAGTGTGGCAATTCCTCAAAGACCTAGAGACAGAAATACTATTCAACCCAAATATCCCATTACTGGGTATATACCCAAAGGAATATAAATTGTTTTATTATAGAGACACATGCACACAAATGTTCATTGCAGCACTAGTTACAATAGCAAATACATGGAATCAACCTAAATGCTCATCAATGAATGACTGGATAAAGAAAATGTGGTATACATACACCTTGGAATATTACACAGCCAGAAAAAGGAATGAGATTATGTCTTTGCAAGGACGTGGATGGAGCTGGAGGTCATTATCCTTCAGCAAACTAACTCAGAAACAGAAAATAAAATGCCACATTTTCTCATATTTTAATATACTTTTAGATTACGGCTGACAAGTTGACTCTGAAATATCACATGCCATAATATGGTCCTACTTACTGCAAGCAACTGGACACAGTTCATGTAAGTCACTGCAAATTGTATAACACCTGAATTGTTCTATAAACTGCAATTCATTGGATGAGATAGATACGCTAATTACATGTTACACTGTTCTATAAGTTTCTAAGTGCTTAATTTATGTACTTAACTTGTTATGGCTCAGTAACAAACATTTTATGCAAAGCATTGGTCCTTGAACTACACCTTAAATGCCAGTAGATAAGAAAATGCAGACACTGTATATAGGAATAATAAAACCAAAGACTTTTATTTGAAATAGATAACCATTCTTTTGGTGTATGTACAATTCAAACATTGTGGTTATATGAACTAAGACTTTCTTTTTTCAGCTTTATTATCTGAAAACACAATGAAATGATATACAACTATGAAGGACTGTATGACAATAAAAGTGGTTTGATATTTAAATTTTGTGTTGGAATGTGTTTGGATGGTACAGTTGTGAAGACAGGAAAACATTCTGGAGTCATTACCAGTGTACAAGATTAAGGAGCTTGTACACTTCCTTAATTAAGATAGTATTGCTATAAAAATAAAGTCAGCTAAACTAAACAGTGAGCTAAGTGGCATCATAAAAATCGTGAATTATGTAAATTCTAATGTAGTATATTAGAGAACATTCTCCATGTTATTTAATAATATGGAATCCTATCAAAAACAACAATCATGTCTCATTAAGGAATAATAACTGTTGAAGGGACTGGGCGCGGTGGCTCACACTTGTAATCCCAGCACTCTGGGAGACCGAGGCAGGTGGATCACCTGAGGTCAGGAGTTCAAGACCAGCCTGGCCAACATGGTGAAACCTCCTGTCTACTAAAAATTAAAAAAAATTAGCCCGGCATGGTGGCGTGTGTCTGTAATCCCAGCTACTCAGGAGGCTGAGGCAGCAGAATCATCTGAACCCAGGAGACGGAGGTGGCAGTCAGCCAAGATTGCACCATTGTACTCCAGCCTGGGTGACAAGAGCTACGCTCCGTCTCAAAAAAAAAGAAAAAAAAAACCAAAAAACTGTTGAAGGAAAATATTTTTATGGAGATCTGCTTTTGGTACAAAACCAGAAACCAATTTGGCCCTATGTTTTTAAAGATGTAAATTGCACCCTGACTTGCTTAAGTGTCTGTTGTCTTGATTATTTGTAATGATATAAATACTTCCATGTGAGAAAAAATACAATGCTTTTCAATGACAAATATGATCATAGGGCAACAATAAAAATAAGAAGCTTGGAGAACAAGGTGTCTGCAAATTATTGTGACACATTTCACAACATAATTACAATTTTTACCGAAGTATGAAAAATACATGGTGGTGTACTCTAAGCAAAATTTTTACTGATTGATAGAAATATTTAAAATTTACATTAAAAGTATATACAGATGTAGAAAATCTATTGATCTGTACTTCATATTTTTTATCAAAGCATAATTTAAATTTATTAAAAATGTCACAAGATAAATTATTGTAATTATCGGATTACTTAATTCTGTTGGGAAAAAATTTTAAATAAATATTGTGGCATTTCTTTAAAATATATTCTCTTTGATTTATCTACTGTGCATCTTATTTAAAAGAAATGAAATAATTTAAACATACATAGTTTCCCAAAACAGTGCTTTTTCATTCCAACCTAGGCCAGATAGATTAACAAGTTAGTAAACAAAACACAAGCTTACTTGTCACATTAAATACTTTAAATATTAAAGTTCATGGGATTTATTTAAAATGTGCATATAGGGATTTTATACAGATGTATCATTAGTTATTTCTACAATTATAATACACAATAGACTTCCCCAATACTCAGTGTCTTAAAACAATAAAAATTTGGTTTTGCTTCTGAATTTAAGTTTGGCTTCTTAGGTTTGAATAATAATCAGTGTACTAGATGATGGCCTATGGGATGCTGAGCCAGCTAGACCAATGATTTTAAAGAAAAATACCAAATTGCAGAAAGCCCAAGGAAGTCATAGAAAGTAGGGCATATTATTAGAAAGAATTAGAACACCTATCCAAATATATATCTGTCAAGAGCCAGCACTGTCAGAGGCTCAGTTCATACCAGAAAGTGGTAGACATAGTCTTTCTAACAGAATCTGAAGTAAAGCTAAATTTTTCAATCAAGGATTAAAGGCCCTATCTGTGAGTGAGAAAGTTCCAAATTCCTTATTCTTATGACTATATGAAGCACAGCCATTTTCTGATATAACCCACAGCACTCAGACTTAGGAAAAAATATACCAGAGGTCATCAAATTAGTAGCCAAATTAACCACGATTAAGTGAATACATGAACCAAGTCGAAATAAATATTCAGAACCTCTATAAATGTAGGGACAGCATAAGTTAAGAAAATATCAATGAAGTCCATATAACTTACAGAAGAAAGACAATAACTCTATATAGCATAACAGCTACTAAAAACATTGAAGACTTAATATATGCACGGAAATGGTGCCATGGGAATAAAACTATACCTTTAAAGCTAAGTTTGATAAATAAAAGGGAAATTAGCAGAATAAATTTAAAACAGGCATTTTTTTACACTAAGCTGGATGGAAAAGCTATATAGAAGGCACTGTTAGAAAGAGGTGTTCTCAAAGAGTCAGTGGTTGGGACATCCACAGACAAAATGTGGAAAATGTCAGGAAATGATTGAAATATAATTAAATTGGTATGTAATTGTGGATTGAAACTGTGGGGTGGCATATAAAACAGTATAAAATAATAGTTGCCCCAACAAATAAAAACATTATAAGAATCAATATCATTAGGGTTGATTTAAAAAGTATATAGGAGAGAATGAAATTTAAAAGATCAATGAAGGTAGGATAGAGAAAATGGGAAGGTATCCCTCTCCCCAAGCCGGCTTAAATTGTACTTATCTTCTGATATAAATTAGAGATTTAAGAAAATAGTGCAATAATAGAGAAATTTTAAGAAGAAGACATGATTGAACATACCATGTCACTATATAATTCAAAATTGTAGCTTATTTATAAAAAGCTTCTGTGAAATGGAGATCTGTCATAGACTACAGAAATCTAAAAAATGGTAACATAAAGAGCAAGATCTATATGAAATATGAAAAAGTAATTGGTGAGATTTTTATTACAAGAAATACATGTCAGTAATGTACTTTTCATGTTCTTTGCAATTTTATATTCGAAGACGACCAACATCAATTCACATTCACATGAAAAGGTCCCAATATTCTTTCAGTGGACAGTCCCACCTTATTTCAATAGGCCGATGATAGCAAATAATCTATGTAGACAAATGTAAATATAATAGACCGATGATATTGCAATCATAGAAGAAAATATAGAAAATGTATAAGAAAGGCTAACAAAACAAATCTTTACAAAAAGGAAAATAATTAACGGTACAAGAAAAAGTACAACTGGCAGAAACCTGTTAAATTCTTTGAATTTACTTGATCTTCCAAGGGAACAAAAATAACTATCTTAATGAAACAACAAAAAAAAGAAAGAAATCGTATCTCAAGATAAAAGAGAGTACAAAAATTATGTATTTTTTTTAACCTCTCCAACAAGATTAGGAAAATTTTTGTGGAAACAAAATCTTGAAAACATTTTCCTCATATGTTTTCTAAATTGTTTATTCTCTCTCCTTCTGTGTCAGGAATATCAGTGAGTTATAGAGTTGGTCTGTTTACAGAATCCCATATTTCTCAGATTTTTTTCATTTTAAAATATTCTTTTGAAATTTTTGTCTGAGTTGGTTTAAAAAGGTGATCTTCAAGCT
Source organism: Macaca fascicularis (assembly GCF_037993035.2). Classification (NCBI taxonomy): domain Eukaryota; kingdom Metazoa; phylum Chordata; class Mammalia; order Primates; family Cercopithecidae; genus Macaca; species Macaca fascicularis. The sequence continues at coordinate 162,382,483 of NC_088379.1, forward strand.
CTGAGATTCTTCCCTTAGCTTGGTCTATTCAGCTGTTAATATTTCTGATTGTATTATGAAATTCTTGTGGTGACTATTTCCATTCTACAAGTTCAGATTCGTTCTTTCTTAAAATGGTTATTTTGTCTTTCATTTCTGGGATGATTTCACTGGATTCCTTGCACTGGGTTTCAACTTTCTTTTGAATATCAATGAGCTTCCTTGCCATCCAGATTCTGAATTCTGTGTAGGTCATTTCAGTCATTTCAGATTGGTTAAGGACCATTGCTGGGGAAGTGAGGGGACACTGACTTTTTTAATTGCCAGGGTTATTGAACTGTTCTTTCTTATCCAGGAGAACTGGTGTTCCTTTAACTGTGGTATAAGTAGAGGATAGTCAGTTGACTTCATTTCTGGGTGTTTTCAGAGAGTCAAAGTTCTGTCCAAATTCTTTACTTGTGGCTGAATTCTTGCCCTTTGTTTTCCATGGAGGGTACACTAGCCAAGTATTTTTGGTGTTGTAGTTTCAGCTGTGATTCCGTAATGGCAGGTAGATAGGCTTTCACTCAGCCAAGTGACTCCTTTGTATTTCCTTGCATTTGTGGCCCTGCTCTGTGATGTGGTGAGGAGAGAGGTGACTTCCTCACCAGGTCGGCTCTAGAGCCTTGGAGAAGCCCCTTTCAATCACTGGTACACCCATGTTCTTTTGTCAGGTGTTCCAGGCCACAGGGCTCCCTCGTTCAGAGACAGCAGCCGGGAGACAGGCCACACCTGTTCCGGATAGCCCTGTGGATGGAGGCATGCCTCACTCTCACAGAAGCCCACAAGCCTACGTGGCTCACCTGGCTCAGTGCTCTGAGAGTGTGGGTTCCCCTCCCTCTTGAGTGCCAGCCACAGGTCTCAGCTTGGCACTCCCTAGCTGCACAGAGCAGCCCTGGGATGAGCTCAGGCTTCTTGTCATTCTCTCTCCTCCTTTTGTTATTCGCTCTCTCCTACTGCTTGGGGGCAGCAGTGGAGGGGACCACGGCAGCTGCATTGACAGAGGACCTGTCAGTGGTCTATGTATGGCACTGCACCCGAGAGTAACACAGAGCTGCCAGCGACTGAAGTGAGCAGGTGTGGCTGGGGCAGCTGCACTGTGGGCCCTGGCAGGAGCCCTGCCTGGTGAAGAGCAAGGAAGTCAGGGGTTCACAGGAAAACACTGTGTCCTCTCCATAGGGCAGCTGTGGCATTCTGGAGGTGCCCGCAGAGCAATCAGGGTCTTCGTTCCCTCCCTAGCTTGGGGGAAGTGAGGACTGGTACCTTGGCAGTGGCAATGACAGAGGGCCTGTCGGTTGTCTCTGGGAACTCCCGCCCACAGAAACACAGAGCCCTCTCAGACTGAAGTGAGCAGGTCGGTGGATGGCAGCTTTGGCGTCCCAGGCTAGGAGGTCCTCTCCAGCGAGGAGACAGAGGAGCAAGGACCTGCATGGAAAACAGTCTGGCTGCTTTTCCGTTAGGCAGCTGCAGCATACTGCAGGCCCACAACTGTTCTTGGGTTCTTGGTTCGTTCCTCAGCCTGAGGGCAGCAGGGATAGGGACTGTGGCAGTGGGAATTGCAGTGGGACTGTCAGTTATGTCTGGGAGCGCCGGCCCACAGAAATGCAGGGCTGTGATTGGCCAGAGTTTCTCAAGCCAGAAGCGGGGCCGCGGCCAGACTGTGCTAAGGGCTAAGGTCCTAGGACAGTGGGCCTTCCCCGGTGAGGTGCAGGGGAGGTGAGGCCTGCAGTCCCTTAGCTCCTTAGCACTGTAAATGTGGCCCATCTCCTGTTCGAGAGAGCTCGCCTCCTCGTGTTGACGTGGCTATGGCAACTGGCACCTGGATGTGCCGGGATCCAAGGCCCATGGGGCCCCACATGGGCTTGAGCAGTGGCTCTGTCCGGACTCCAGGAAGTTCTGTGTGTCAATCAGGATATGGGGGTTCAGGAGGAATTCTCGTGCCCAAGGTTACAAAGGTCCATGACAGAAGTGTGAGTCCCCAAGGCCTCTGGCTCACTCATCATTTCCCCATAACAGGGAGCCTCCCCTGGCTCTGCACCCATCCTGGGTGGGCAGCTGTCCTGCCTCGCTCTTCTCTGCTCTCCATGGTCACCATTGCTCTCTTGATGAATCCCAGCTTGGTTTCCTGGATGTTCCACTTGAAGAGCTGGAATTTACTTGCTGCTCTCTCTCTCTTTGAGGGAGCCACCTTGGTGCTTCTCCAAAGCTACTTTCTGTAACAAATTTTTTTCTTCTCTGTTATGCTCTAGGTCAGCTTCCTAATCTTACTTTGTTATTCATGGCATCATATTAGAGTTTAAATTCCTAAGTGCTCTTGAAATTTTGATTGTGATCTTTTTTTAAGATTTATATTTTTTATTTGTTTTCTTCACATTTGCCGTGTTTTGTTTTCTGATTTCTTGCCTTTTTTAATGAAGTGATTATTATAGATTAAATTAATTTCCTTATGAATTTTTATTTTTCTGACTATCTTAAACAGACTAATTTGACTGTCGTTTTCAGATCCTTCAATAAAATTGATATCAGGAGTTCTTGTCTGGCTGTTGACTTCTTTTGTATAATAACATTAATGTGTTTGCAAGTTTTTGGATATGGGTGGGTGGCTCACTTTGGTTGACAAGTATTTTGTTTGTATCTTCTCTATCTCTGTCCCTACTGCTTTGCTCTTTCCTTTCTATCTTAGAGTTTTGTATTTGCTTCCACTGACCTCTAGTTTTGAATAAGAACTTACGGTGATTTGGAGTCTTGTTCACATAATATCAGAGATACTACAAAGCCAATCACGAGGTCAGAAGCTGCCTTTATTCTTGATCTTGAATCCTCTCTTCCTAGATGTACAGCCATCATGGGCTATATACTGGGACAACATTTTTTGATAGCATAGTTGCTCCCCTTATTCACCATTTCACTTTCCACAGTTTCAGTTACCAGCAGCCAACCAGAGTCTGAAAATATTAAATGAAAAATTCCAGTGACAAACAATTTATATTTTAAATTTCATGTCATTTCTGAGTAGTGTGATGTAATCTTGTATTGTTTCATTCCATCTCACCTGGACATAATCATCTGTTGCCCAGCATGCCTATGCTGTATATTCTACCTTGTATATTCCAACCCCTTGCTAGTCATTTAGCAGCCATTTGGTTATCAGATTGACTATCAAGCATTGGTGCTGATGTTCAAGTAACCTTTATTTTATTTAATAGCCGCAAAGCAAAAGTGTTAGTGATGCTGGAGACTTGGATATGCCAAAGAGAAGACTTAGAGTGCTTCCTTTAAATGAAAAGGTGAACGTTTATGACTTAATAAGGAAAGAAAAAAAAATCAGACTCTTAAGTTGCTAAAACCTACAGTAACACTGAATATCTCATCCATGAAATGGTAAACAGTATACTATTATTAAATTACATAATTGTTATATTTTGTTATTAGTTATAGTGACTAAATTCTTACTGTGCCTAATTTATTAATTAAACTTTATCATATGTATGTGTGTTTAGGAACAAGCAGATTCTATGTAGGCTCGGTACTATCCATAGTTTCAGGCATACACTGAAGGTGTTGGAATGTGACCTCCAGGCATAACTACTCTATTTTCAGCATCTTTTCCTGATAATGGGAGGCCTTGGATGCACAAACTAGTTTTAAACAGTGAGTCTTGAACTGACTTATGTGGGGCATTTTTGACTATTTTCCTATGTAAGATACTCCATACAGCTTAAGGATAATTAACACTTTGCATTTGTATGCTGATTCTGGTTCAAATTAAATGTTCAGCTTATTCTCAGACTTAGCTATATCATGTTGATTTTGCATTTTAAAAAGTCTCATTATTTTATGGAGTGGAGAGACTAAGAAATCTCCACCATAATGAAAGAAAATTGATATGATTTCTTTGTAGCAGAGTTTTTGAAAAACTAATATGCAATTAATTTAAAATAATCCCTCATGAAATCCAAAAATCACAACAAAAAACACTGCAACAATTTCTCAAGGAATGAAACGCCACAACAACAAGAAGTACTCCATTTTGGTAGCTAGAGTACAACATCTGGCAACCTGAATAATACCAAATAACACCCTAATAACACCATCCTAATAACAGACCACACCCTAAATAACACCAAAATAAACTTTTGAAGAAACTCTTGTCAAGGGCTATTACAATGAAGGATAAAAATTATATCTATACATAGCAACTAGAGTTAAGGAAAAACAAAACAATAATTAAGGAAAGACAAAAAACAATTAAAACAATGATTAAGTAAATAATTTAAAACCAATAAAGGTAAAAATCTTATGTAACGTGAGTCTTGTCATGTGATCATCCCTTAGCTCAGGCTACAAATAACAGGATGTAGTCTGTCCCCAGAGTGAAGTATTGGTGTCCTCTTCTGGTATAAGAAATTTGGTCTATTCCTCTACTAAGGTCTATTCCTAGCACAATTCTTAAGTGAGTCCTTAGGAGTTGTGCGTTCTGATTTGGTGTTTTTGTCAAATATTGAACATAATAGAAGAGAAAAAGTTGGCCTTGGTAGCCATATTCAAAATGTTATATCTGGAAGAAGTCACTGCTTCTACAGTGGACACAGATACCAAGAAAATGTGTTCTCTAGAGAAGCAAATCTTCAGGTATTAAGTATTCCCCTCTTTGTTTCTATGGTTAGTGTAGGGAATTCAGCCATAATGTCCAAGGGCTTTTAGATAAAGTACTTTTGATTCATTTTTGATTCGTTGACTGGGGAGAGGAGGACTGAGACATACAGGAGGTGATCAAGGCCCTTCAGCAGAAACATCTGGCCTTAGAGAGGTGAGTCACATTTTAGTATGTCACATCGCTTTTGATAGTTCAACTCAAACACCACAGCAGAGGCTAGTCAACTGGCGGCAACCAGAAGGATTCTAGGAGAATCTTTTAGGTAGGATTTCTTTAGGAAAGAAAAATTTGCAGAATCCAGTATCATATCAAACTACAAGATTTTAATTCCTTAATTATCTGTAGCCCAATGGCATCCTTCCTACAACACTGAGGCATCCCAGGTTATTGAGATAAGTCTGATTTACACATTAGTACTTTTCAGATCCTCTCCCTTTTTCCCCCTGGAGAGCCAGCACCCTTTTCATTGTTCCTTTATTTACATAAGGGTTCTGATGAAAAATAAATGCAAGTTTCTTTTCTTTGAAGTACATCAAGTTGGAATGTTTCTGCAGTTGCGAAAGCGGTTCTTATCCTTGAACCACACCTAACATGGGCTCATGCTAGGATCAGAGATGATCAATACAGAAGTAAACTAAACAGAATAGCTTAAATCAGTAATGTAGCTCCCCCATTGATCTTTAAGAAAGATACTGATTTAGCCTCAATATTGTATGGGCCTAAAGAATAGTAGACTTTTGAAATTGTTCCCAAGAAAATTTTATAAACTCCACTAAGGGAAAAAAAAAAAAACCCTTTCAACCTGGCTTGCAGGCACAATCAACAGTAATCATTAGCCAGCTTGCCCTTTACTCACTTCCTTGTAGCTGGTCACTGCTTACTACTTCAGGATAACATAGCCCTTGTCACAAGAGTCTTTGTTCTATAGACAAAATTAAAGACATTGTGAGATGATAAGCTTTATGTCTGAGTTTTGAGTTTCTCCTTTAGGTTCTTAATACCGACAAAACTACCCATGCTAGCTGGCCTGAAGGGCCCAATATGAAGCTGACTTATGAAGAATACAGTTTTCACAATCTGATGATTTCATCCTCCTTACACTGACCAATCGATAGCCCCAATTTTCCAGCCCCTTTGCCCTCCATGATCCTCTTAAAGATCATGGCCAAAAACTCCTCAAAGAAATGGATTTGAGGTTTAAGAATTCCTCTTGTTTCCTCATTTGGTGGCCTTGCAAATGTTAAACTCTGCTGCAAACCCTGTTGTTTTCAGCGTATTGGTCTGTTGTTGCACAGTGAGCATATAAAGCTGGCAGTCTTGTAACACTTATAATGAAGACGACCTTAAAAATTGTTAAAATTACATCAAGTGAAAATATGTTTCAAAGAAGAATTACCCTGGATGAGTTAAATAGGCAAGAAAGACTTTATTCAAGACTATTGTGTTAGGAGTCAATACTGTTACAATAGAAGAGAAAGACTGACCTCCTTTCCACTGCTGGAGTGACAGAGCAAAAGAGAGAGAACTCTAAGATCTCCTTAAAAGGAAGTTGGTCAAGATGATTAGGCATTTGTTTTGCTGAATGGTACTTATGGAAGTTATGTTCCCATCCTCCTACAGAGACTGGTAGATAAGGCCACTCTTTTCTTACTGATTACATTCCAATGGGGATGGCTCCCAGGTTCTTGAGAAAGATATTTCTTGGTTGTAAAACTAGCAAGAGTGTGGGAGGAGGTTTATATTTCAAGAAAACAGATAAACAATTTACAATTGCAAGTTTTTTGTTTGTTTGTTTGTTTGTTTTTAAGTAAATGCTCTAAGAAAAAGAGGGGGTAGGAGGAAAGCAGTCTAAAGTTTAGTTAAGTTGAGGACAATGTTGAAATCATCTTAGTTACATGTTTTCTCAGGCTAAAAAACACTCGATTTTATGTTTGACAATAAGCATTCACTTTAATGTATATTTTTAAACATTCAGGCTACCCAATTTTCAATTTCCAAACTTTATAACTAGTTGCCCTCAGATAAGACCTTACTCATATGTAAGTTCTCCCTTGTATCAGATTATAAAGTACAAGTGCACTATTTTGTTGGGATGTTTGAAGGTTAATGGATCCAGGATAGTTCTTTCAATAAGAACAAAATTTTGACTAAAATCAGAATATAAAATTGTATTCTTTATTTTTTGAATCGAGAGGAGAAATTGGTTAGAAAATCTGACAAGCTGTGTTTGATTGTTTTGGCTGTTTCCTGCAAGGGAGCACCAGCCATGAGTGACAAATCTTGGTATAGTGTTCAAGTTAAAGGTAAAAAGTCACCTAACAGTAGAAGTAATCCTGGGCAGTTTGCAGAACAGTGATGATGTTGTTCACACAACTAAACTCTTAAAAAAATCAAATGACCATATTCTTCCTGAATCAGAATTTCTGCATGATCTCTCTGGTAACACAAACTGTAGGAAATTGGATACAAAAATTACAAGGCAATGACCCCTGAGTTGTGTCAGCTCTTTAGAAATGAAAACCATGACAAGTACTATATGTTAGAAAGCCCCTAGGGTAAGAGCCATGCCTTAATAGAGCATATTGCTTCATAGAGAACTTTAAACAATGCAAATGTCATATGCAAGAAATCTCAGAGAGAAAGGCACTGAGAAAAAGACCTTTGCAACAAAAGATTCAAAAAAGATTACATGAAATAATTTTAAATACCTTGTATTATTTCTTATTCACTTGGAAAATATTCATATAGAAACAAACAAAATTTTGTCTACCAGTTTATAAATAATAATCACAGCATATGTAATTTAGTTCTTTGGAAAAATAATCTATCTAGACTTCACAAGGTCAACCTGTAGATAATAGAAATAAAATAAGATACTTCAAAGAATTCTAGATGGGTAACAGCACTCATCATGTCTTGACATTACTAATTCTCTGATCTTAGGCTTTACTGTGATAACAATGCTTTCAAAACTGTTTCCTCTGATCATTTTGGAAATATAGCAGGGACTATCATAATAACTATGGTCAAAAAGAGGAATAGAGCAAATCTAAATGAAATAAAATGACATGATATAATATCTTGAACTTTCCCCTCAACTTTGATTTATCTTATTTTCTTTAATTTGAAATTACTATTAGATTAGAGCAAATTTTATGCCAAGAATATATTATTGCCAATAGTTAGAGGGAAATGACAAACTTTCAGTGGTTTGGGGCCAACTAGGAGTTCTTCTGAAGAAATTCAAAGTCCTGATTTTGTAACAGGTCGTTTTTGCAGAATGAATCATCTTTATATTCGGAAATGCACACACCACCACCAACACTAGTGCTAAAATGTCTATTTCAACAAATCATGAATTCGAGGTAATGAACACTAATGAATACATTTATTGTTTGAGAGGAATGTTCTGTACTACTTAAAGGAAATATTCGCCACTCTATGATGTTTCTCAGGCTTCAGAAGATTGTCTGGGACAATCTATTCTATCTGCTTATTGATACTCTTAAACATTTATGGAGTTTCTTTTTAAAGTACTCCTCTAATTACTAGGTATAATGGGTAAAACACTATACCTCCGTTTATGATTATAAACAAATGTATTAAATGAAAATATTTGGATACAAAATGGAATAACAAAGACAGTAATATTTAAATGCCAAAATATCATCTAATTATCAATGTAATTTGATAAATGTAGGCTATCATAAAAGTTCTTTAACTTAGCTCATATTGGTTATTTATACTTCCAAAAAGTTACTAGTTAAATTTCTATTGTATTCAGTTTATTGAGATGCTGATCAATTGTCTTATGTACTAAGATTGTTTATGAAAAGAATCTATAGGATTTCTTCTGGCACATATATTCTTTATATAAATGATGAAGATACCAGTAGTAGCTGAGAGTAATGTGGTAGTGAAGCTTTATTTAGTAGGTAGAATATAGGCTTGTCAACCTGTATTTTCAAGTTGAGGTCACATCACTATTAATTTTTCACAGATTCATTATTTCAACCTCCTTCAGATGATGGAGGAAATGCAACGATGTGCAAATCTCTCTTTCTAAATTAATGCCTCTGTGGGCAACATGAGTTTCAGAAACCGGGGAAATCATTGTTTCAGATTCCAACTTGTGTCCAATGTGAGTAACATTCGAAGTCCTCTACCATGGATGTGCAGCCTTCCTCATGTCTAAGTCATGACTACTGTGTCAACTTAGTTCTTGGATATTTTTTGTAATGGATTGAATAGGATAAATTGCACTTAATGCATTCCGCAAAAGATAAAATTAGGTAAAAGTTTAAGGCTTTTCTTTCATGTTAATTTTCTCCTTTCTTTCTATTCCAGAATGGCATGGTAATGCTTCATATTTCAGAATCTGAATCCAGTTCATTAGGACTGTACCAATATAGGATTCTACATATCCTCAACAGAACATATTTCAATGAGATTTCAATGAGAGATTTCAATATTCTTTAAATATTCTCAGAGATCTTGAAACCACAACAGTGGACATTCCTAACACACATGGAAATACTCTCATGCTTCTGGGGAGGGGGGTGGGCGTGAGGGAGAATCTGAATCCCACAGCATTGAACAAGAGCAAAATCCAAATCATTTCCCTAAGGTTTTCATTTTAATCCACCTGCAAAAACACTGGTTTCATAATAAATTTTATTAAATAAAAATTTTGTTCAAAAGACCTTTAGAGAGGAGTATTCAGTGTATTGATGGGTTGATAATTTCCAGAAAAATCATTCAAAACTTGAACATAACTAAGAGAGACTACTGGGTATTCTTTCAGAGAAGTCCTGGCTGCTTTATTTTCCGTTGACTAGATCTTACTACTATTCTAGTCGTACTATTAGAATATTTATGTATGCTATGTATATAAACATACTATATACATTCATAATGCATATACATATGTAATGTATATATATATTCCTTATATATATGTAAATGTGACTTTTTCATAAAGTCAGTTTTCTGCTGATGTCATGTCAGCAATTTAGGAAGCTGATTTATTTTTAACTTAAAGGAAGTGGAAAAATACTACTTTCCAATGGTATAAAGACACGATATGATAATTAAGGACACTTCATAATAGAATAGGGAATATTTCTAAAGATAAGTGACATGAGAGAAGAAAGAGGCTGTCTAATGACAAAAGGTTAATATAAGCATTGAATCAGGAATCATAAGACCAGAGTTCTTGACCTTACCCTGCTGGTACCTAAACTACCTAAACAGAAATTATCTTAAGCTCTCCAGGTCTCTATTTCCACTTGAACAAAAAAAGAAAATTAGTAGTTTCTTCAGTATTTTCAATGTATAAATTTTGTGTTTCTATGTAAAGTAATGGCAAATATCCAAGCGCTATTGCTACCAAGCTGATAATTCTGGATGAATTCCGATTACACAGTGAAAAAGATTTAGTGTTTATTAACACCATTTTCAAATAGTAAGGAAATGCAAAATAATCTTGAAAGGAAAATATGACATTTCTTCGAACTCTACAACACAAGTTGATATTATTATACCCTATTCAAGGTAAGATTTTTTGAAAAATGTATGAGGCTTTTTATAGAAATAGGAAATCATCGCTACCAGATTGTCTCCTATGTTAAGGCCCACTATTCATATTTGATAAGCAACAGAATGAAACATCTAAGGGCACCAGAAATAATAGTTAAATCATTGATTTAATGAATTGTAATATTTTGTGGTTGATAATCTAAAAGAGAAAATTCAATTAGCACAAGTTGTGCCCATACTTCTCTGTGGGAGAACATATCAAAGTAACTATACGGTAGTGAGTTGAAGTTTAGAGAGGAATACAGATTCTGTGATGTGGTTTATGATAATATAAATAAGTAATTTATTACAAAAGGATGGTGTTGAATAATATCATAAATCAAAAGAAATATTAAAGGTAACTACAAATAAATGTTTTATAATCGTCACTGGGCAAGACATGAAAATATCAAGGTGCTAACTAAAATAGTCTTGAAATATAACTCAAAGAAATGTTACTCAGATAACTATCTACCTATCTATAAGGGTTTACTGTACATGAAAACTGGATTCATTGCTACTGGTAAAAATGAATGTGACCTACCTAATGACATTAAATTCCACAGATACCAAATATATTGGTAAGTCTTGTTTCTTCCTCCTTTGTGCTAGTGGTAAACTTTTCAAAGAGTTCGTTGCACGGATGAGAAAAAAATACAAATAGTCTTCATCAATTCTGTTGTCACTTTCCTCACAAATTTCTTCTTGTGTATAGACAGCATAAGTGTTCCTATATCATTTGTGATCACTACTGAGCTGAAGTTTAGTTTTTATATGTTCCTATTAGAGATTCATGGATCAGCTAAAAATAATAAATAATAAATAAATGAGATACTATTTTAAAAAAAAACATAAATCATTTCTGATTGGTCCTTGCAGGTAACAGGAGAAAAAAAAGATTCTTTAATAGTTGTCATCATCATTTCTAGCCAGTGGAATTGCTGTATGTTGTCAACCCTTCCACCACACTGAGAGTTTATGTAGAGGCTGCTTCTGGCTATTGGCAGAGTTCACGTTTCACTAATTAGGTTGAAGCTGCACTCTGCAGAGATTATGCTGTGTGAAAATGGAGTGGATTGACTCTTTTCCATGCTTAAAAGCAAACTCATATATTTGGGGAAAAAGAAAAAGGAACAGAAAATAGCAGCTAAAAAATTAAAGCTATTATGACATAATTTGTCTATAAAGTTTATGAAATCTTGAGTAAATTTCATGCTATATATTAAAAATGAGTGGAGCATCCTGTTACACATGAGAAACTAAGTACCCCAAGAATTGAACATCTACTCAGTAATTAGTAGCAATGCGATAGACTGCAGGTATAACTCAGAATTCTTTTGGCTACACAAGTACTTTTGAACCAATATGAAGATGGTAAGTGTTATCAAGCTTCCCAGAAAACTGACATATCTTCTGATTTATTCAGTGAGTCAGTGATAGTTTCACTCAATAAAGTAATAAATATAATACATTTGCTGAGAGTGTTTTAAAGATCAGTTATTGTATTAGGATTTGCAGATACAAAGTATCTTTTTGCATATGATATTTTTCTTAATTCATTCAATTAGATTACATCATCTCCCTATCTTCAAATCCATGAGTTCATCTTTCTGAAAAAATTAGGAAAAACATTTTGCTTATAATTCAAGACTAAAAATTATCTTTCCTATCTAAAAATTATCTTGTTTGTGTCTTCTTAGCTTAATAAAAGTCAATATAAGTGAAAATGTTCTACAATATTGGACAATACTAATTAAGTATTAATTATCATAGTGAGTTATAAATTGTATTTATATATTTGTGTAATGAAGTGTCTACTATATATGTCAACAAGAACAAGAAAAATTAATGAGTGTAATATCCAGAGTAACTGGAAGTTTAAAGAGATATAAATTAAGGGAAACATCCCTTATAAAAAAAGGTAGTAGTAAAGTACATATGCTAATATGTTTTTTATTAATTTTTTGAAAGCATGGATAAAAGGAGAACATAAAATGAATTAAAACATTATTATATTTTTTATGTTAGTGAATAGGCCATACAGCCAAATATAGCACTTGGGCTCACATAGGTGAAAAATACTCAAATCAAAATTCCTACCACTAAAAGGCTGCCTTTGCCTGTGTAGGTAAAAGTAAATTGAAATTTACCATGTTACTAGAGATCTGATGGAACATCCATTGACTGATACTGATCTTGAGGTACAACTATTCTTTAGCACTCCAGGAAATTGATTGAATTCAGGCTCTTCAGTCTTAAACTTGTCTTTTAGATCCTTGTCATTAGTCTCTTCTGGTCAGTTTAATAGAACATGAGTCCAAGATAAGAGGTTCGCTGAAAAACTTGGTTGGTAATACTGTCTTCTGTCTCTCACATCTATTGATTCCCTCCACTCAAGTCAACTTTAATGTCATCTTGGGGATTAATTTTCATAATATAGCAAATTAAATAGACAACATAGAATAATGCAGAAAGAATTTCTCAAAGTGAATGTTAAAATACATGGAGACATTTTATTATTGAAACTGGAATAATAATTTATTTGAAATAAAACATGTTAATGTTAAATTAAGTATATAAAACCCACTGTTCTCCATTTTTGAGAAAATATTCTAATTACACATTAGTCACTCTTTAATTATTTTTAAATAATTAAACTAGAAAAACAGTGCACCAGAGTCCCTAACCTTTGGTATAATATCTAAAATACATTGAGCTTTAACATTTGTGCTTTTAATTAACTAGTGTCATTGGGCAAATAGGCCAAAAATTTTCTATGTGTATCTAGTAATACTTATACCTCAGTTAACAAAACATGTTAACTGCTTTCAATTTTATGGTTGGCAACAATGTATGAGAATTGTTTTCCCACATGGTTGCCATAATGATATATTTTCAATATTTATATTCAACAGCAATTTGATGAGTAAAAAATACTTTTTTTCATTTAGTTAGTTTTTAGTAAAGCTGAATCTGCATGCAAAATGTGAGCTTTTATTTTACTATTATCTAGGTATTTATAGGTTTGTTAATATTCAATTCAATTACTTGTCCCTTAAAAATTCTTTCACATTAGAATAATTAGTTTTTTGTCTATTACTTTGCTCCAGTATGTCTTTTATCTCCAATGATTTCCCAGTATTTTTCTCAATTTACTTTTCATTTGGACAAAGATACTTTTTAAATTACATATTAAAAATTATTTTACTTTTTGGTTACCTTTTTTTAAGGTAGAATTCTTTTTGTTTCTTAGAACCTAGAGGCAGTGACAGTATGTTGGAGATTTAGATCTTCATGAATTCTTTTCAGATTTCAGGTCATAGAGTCATCATTAATTCAACCAAGTAAATAGAAAAACAGGGGAAGTTGCTGCCCTGATTGTACTCACTTTCTTTTTATTATTATTATTATACTTTAAATTCTGGGGTACATGTGCAAAACGTGCAGATTTGTTACATAGGTATACACATGCCATGGTGATTTGCTGCATCCATCAATCCGTCAGCTACATCGGGTATTTCTTCTAACGCTATCCCTCCCCGAGCACCTCCACCCCCAGACAGGGCCTGGTGTGTGATGTTCTCCTCCTTGTGTCCATGTGTTCTCATTGTGCAGCTCCCACTTATGAGTGAAAACCTGCGGTATTTGGTTTTCTGTTCCTGTGTTAGTTTATGGAGAATGATGGTTTCCAGCTTCATCCATGTCCCTGCAATGGACATGAACTCATCCTTTTTTTTATGGCTGCATCATATTCCATGGTGTATATGTGCCACCTTTGCTTTATCCAGTCTATCATTGGTGGGCTTTTGGGTTGGTTCCAAGTCTTTGCTATTGTGAACAGTGCTGCAATAAACATACGTGTGCATGTGTCTTTATAGTACAATGATTTATAATCCTTTGGGTATATAACCAGTAATGAGATTGCTGGGTCAAATGGTATTTCTAGTTCTAGATCCTTGAGGAATTGCCACACTGTCTTCCACAATGGTTGAACTAGTTTACACTCCCACCAATAGTGTAAATGTGTTCCTATTTCTCCACATCCTCTCCAGCATCTATTGTTTCCTGACTTTTTAATGATCGCCATTCTAACTGGCATGATGACCAGTGATGATGAGCTTTTTTCCATATGTTTGTTGGATACATAAATGTCTTTTTTTGAAAAGTGTCTGTTCATATCCTTCACCCACTTTTTGATGTTTTTTTTTCCTTGTAAATTTAAGTTCCTTGTAGATTCTGCATATTAACCCTTTGTCAGATGGATAGATTGCAAAAATTTTCTCCCATTCTGTAGGTTGCCTGTTCACTCTGATGACAATTTCTTTTGCTGTGCAGAAGCTCTTTAGTTTAATTAGATCCTGTTTGTCAATTTTGGCGTTTGTTGCCATTGCTTTGGTGTTTGAGACATGAAGTCTTTACCCATACCTACATACTGAATGGTATTGCCTAGGTTTTCTTCTAGGATTTTTATGGTTTTAGGTATTACATTTGTTCTTTAATCCATCTTGAGTTAATTTTTGTATAAAGTGTAAGGAAGGGGTCCAGTTTCAGTTTTTTGCATATGGCTAACCAGTTTTCCCAACACCATTTATTTACTAGGGAATGCTTCCTCTATTGCTTTTTTTTTTGGTTAGGTTTGTCAAAGATCAGATGGTTGTAGATGTGTGGTGTTATTTCAGAGGCTTCTGTTCTGTTCCATTGGTCTATATATCTGTTTTGGTACCAGTACCATGCTGTTTTGTTTACTGTGGCCTTGTAATATAGTTTGAAGTCAGGTAGCATGATGCCTCCAGCTTTGTTCCTTTTGCTTAGGATTGTCTTTGCTATGCGGGCTCTTTTTTTGGTTCCGTATGAAGTTTAAAGTAGTATTTTTTCTAATTCTGTGAAGAACGTCAGTGGTAGCTTGATGGGGATAGCGTTGAATCTATAAATTACATTGGGTAGTGTGGCCATTTTCATGATATTGATTCTTGCTCTCCATGAGCATGGAACGTTTTTGCATTTATTTGTGTTCTTTCTTATTTCCTTGAGCAGTGGTTTGTAGTTCTCCTTGAAGAGGTCCTTCACATTCTTTGTAAGTTATTTAAAGTCTTACTCAGTTAAACTTTATGGACTATTGCCTATGATATACATTTTCAATTTCTTTTTTAGAAATACTTTATGTACAATCTTTATAGAACATGTTTGCATATTGGGATGAGGTAGATACACTACATATTTTTTTCCAGTTGATTTATTAAATAACTCTTTGAAACTCTGGTAGTATGAGATTGAGTCTCCCTCAGAATCCTTTCTTACCTTTGTCCATTTTATGTTATTGCCATTGACAACTTTTTATTATTATCTTGAGTTGGGAACGAAAATATCTTCCAGTGTCATCAATGACACAGTTTCTGTTTTGACTTCCCATTCCCATTATTTTTATTAATTTAAAAGAGGAAATAATGCAGAGATAATTTGACTCTGGTTTCTCAATCTGAAGGTTAACAAAGATTTGGGTTCTGTTACCTAACTTTTTGTGGAATTGGATACAGGATTACAAAGAAAATTTTTACATCATTTATTTAAAGGCAACCTTTATTGCTTTGTTATTTAGAGAAAATGTAAAATCTTACTATTTGTGCATTCCAGACCTATTATGGTAAGCACTATTAAAGGTAACAGAAATTGTATGCTGTTTAGAGACTAGTCAGAAAAGAATCCCTACATGCAAGCAAAAGAGAGCAGTCTGGGATGACTGCAGTTCTTTTTATGTAGTCACTTTAAATAAGTTTCAGACTAGGAATCTCAACAGGAAATATCTGGAAGAGGTAAATTCTGCATCAAATTGTTCAGTTACCCAAAACTTACTTATGAGATTGGCCTCTTTTCAACTGAATAACATTTTAAAATACTTAATGAACTGGAGCATCCTAAATCTGAAGTTGTTTGGAAGAGGATAAGTGAAGTCAGTACCCACATTGAAGGATGTGCTTAAAATAGCTAGATTTCCCCATAGCAGTGCAGTAGATAATTGACATCTTCTCCCTTCCTTTATTTCTCTTTCTTTCTCTCTTTTTTTTCTAAAGCGTAGATTTGGCAGAACTGCAAGTTAAAACTTGAATTGTGAACACAGTTTATAAAGTGTTCCAAGTCCCTAAAAAATTAAAAACCTCATGGTTTCCAGTTTTAAAATATGATTAATGTCTGTGAGATACATCCACAATGATTATCATCATAACATTGTAACTTTGAAACAACAGTAGAGAAATAATTTAATAAATTATTGTATATTCTTATGGCTGAGTATTATGGGTCATTACAAGTAATATCTATCAAGAACCCTTGCTATTACATGGGATCAAGCCACTGATATAATATACAGGAGGAAAAGCATTAAAAATAACATGTATTGTTTGAACTAGCAATGTAAAATTATACTCACAGATATTTGGAACAAACACTTATACACAAAATATCAACTAAATGAAGACAATGAACTATGAAAAACAACGTTTAATAGAAATTTGGAAAACACACATCAATAACCTGTGAAATAGTTTGCCCTCACCACTCATATAATTATTCTTTCAACAAACCTACATAAAAATATTTTATAACATCCCCTCTCAAGCAGTCATGACAGCTCCTCTTTTTCTCCTAAATCACTTTCATCTTGAAGGTCTAAGTGTGTTTTTCACTTAAGATAACAGGATAGAATGGCAATTTTTCTTTCTGAAAAAAAGGACCCAAATAAACAACATTTTTGTAAAAACCACAGAGGTGTCTACTGGTTTCACAGCACCTTCTCTCAAACAAGTCCCTGATTATTATGCTTTGGGTAATCCAACAAACTCCATGTAGCCTGGTGTTTGTCCCTGCCTGTCAGTTCTGCTGAAGATCTCTGTTAACTGTGCATCATGTCTTAGAGATTTCATTGACCATGACTGGAAAGCTGGTGTCTATGAAGACAGTGATATTGGTGTATTCCTCAAGTGAATTATCATTTTGGTTCTGAACCGAGTTGCATTCAACTCAGTGAGACACTAGAAGAACCTTCTTAATTCTGTGCCACATTTTGCAAATACACACATGTACATACACATAAAGAATATTTATTTTAAAAATATCTACTTTTTACTTTTCTTGGAGGTTCAATAGCAGCTTAAAGGATCAAGTGAAGGACCAAACACCTACCATATAATTTATTCTTTTCTTGTTCCTTTTTCTCTTCTGCTCACCTTCATTACCTGCAATACCTCAATATTACCAAATCATAATTTCCTTCTTCACCTGAATGTACTAAATATATTATTTCATGTATGCAATAGGAGACCTACCTGCTGATAGAACACTTGAATGCTGGAGTATATTTGTGCATGCAAGGACACCTATGTGGAAGGAAGTAGTGATGGAGTGATTTTCTGTCTAATCCAGGATCAAAATGACAAGACTGCCTTGTTGCACTACAGGCTATTCTGATAAATGAATGGGAATAGACACAGTAATTGACATCTGAGATTGAAAAAGGAAGATCTGTGGGATAGATGGATCATTTGCCTGGAGTAAAAATATATGTACTGTGTTATATTTCAAGTTATATTTGGGATAGAGATTACAGCAGGGTGGAAAATATCATTTGTAGGCACCGTTTCAGATTCAAGTTTTACCAAAAAACAAACATCTGTTTGCTTAATCAAGAGACACTAATTAGTTATCATGGATGGATATTAAGGTTGATTTAAAATTTTTCAATGAATTAAGTAACCTAAAGGACTGTCTGCAGAACTCATTTTCTTAACAATAATTAACACTGTATTGTGCTTTTATGCTTTTAGTTCATTAAATCATCTTTGGAAACTAGGGTAAACATAAAATTCATTTGTTATTTTATTGCTATCAACATAGCTGGCAAAAAAAAAAAAAAAAAAAAAAAAAAAAAAAACCTAGACCTGTCTCTGAGATATGGCATTTAAGACTTCATCTTAAAAATTCTTGCCCGTAGGATTATAAATCATTCTACTATAAAGACACATGCACACTTATGTTTATGGCAGCACTGTTCACAATAGCAAAGATTTGGAACCAACCCAAATGCCCATCAATGATAGACTGGATAAAGAAAATGTGGTACATATACATCATGGAATCCTATGCAGCCATAAAAAAGGATGAGTTCATGTCCATTGCAGGGACATGGATGAAGCTGGAAACCATCATTCTCAGCAAACTAACATGGGAACAGAAAACCAAATACCACATGTCTCACTCATAAGTGGGAGTTGAACAATGAGAACACAAGGACACAGGGAGGGGAACATCACACACTGGGTCCTGTCAGGTGGTGGGGGGCTAGGGGAGGAATAGCATTAGGAGAAATGCCTAATGTAGGTGAGGGGTTGATAGGTGCAGCAAACAACCATGGCACGTGTATACCTATGTAAAAAACTTGCGTGTTCTGCACATGTACCCCAGAACTTAAAGTATAATAAAGAAAAAATTATTCCCTGTTCAAAAGCACCTTTTTTTTTCCTTTCAGTTTTTATAGAAGTCCGACACAAACACCTGTGCTTTCTTTTTTACTGCCGGGAGAAGGCAAATATCATTGACAAAATCCTTGCCTATTTACATTTACTCTCATGTGTCATTTTGGTTATTGCTTTCAAGGTGAACCTGATCAAGAGATTAATGAGTCCTTGTGAATATGTGAAAGAACAGTTGTAATCATTTTCCTCCCAAGAAAGGAGTCCCTCAATTCAAGTATGATTTACTTTCTGTTTATGGTAATAGCTGCAGGAATGCATTGTACAGGTATTAACATGCGTTAAGGCATAAATCACAGAAATACAGGGACAGAGGGAGAGAAAGGAAAGGTTGCTATTTTAGGCAAACAAGGGAGCTTTATATGCTGGTTGTGAAACCTGCCTTGTCAGGGTTAGCAGAGCTAATTCTGTCAAGGCTCGGTGAAGTTTGACACAACTGCATTCACAAGAGAGCTGCAAAGGTAGTATTATGCACTGTGTACCTTTGGGGAGCTTAACAGAACCAATTTGGACCAATTCTGTCAAAAGAACATCTAAGTAACCTAGAAGAATAAGCCTTTGAAAAGAAGTTTATGAGGCTTGGGAATGGAAAGCAGGAGAGGGCTATATGTCAAACTATTTTTCTCCCTGAGTCAAAATTGGGTATCACTACTTTTAAAAAGCTTTGCCATTCACAAGAAAAGAATGCTAGATAGAAGCATTAACGCAGAGATAGAAAAAAAAAAAAAAAAGGCAAAAGCCATCAGGGCTTTTAGAGTGGTTTTCGCTAAATTTACAACTGAAACTTTCCAGCTTTTCTGAGGCCCAGGGAATTATTGGGCTCTATAGGAATAAAGGGAGAACATTTCTGCTCACTAACTTAGAAATCTATATTGTTTGCGAGAAAAGAGTAACCTCAGTCCCTGATGACTGCAGTCAGAATGGCTTGCACCAGAGATGAAGTAAAACTCATGGAAGTAAACATAGCCATGGTTCTTACCCAGAAATATAGATAATTTCAACAACTGATCATGGTATGAGTGATTTTTCTACTCTACCCTTGAATGAATAGGATATTAAAATAAGCTTAGCCACAGTGTGCTGACTTGTGTGTGTGTGTGTGTGAGATGGAGTCTCACTGTGTTGCCCAGGCTGGAGTGCAGTGGCGCGATCTCCGCTCACTGCAAGCTCAGCCTCCAGGGTTCACGCCATTCTCCTGTCTCAGCTCCCTGAGTAGCTGAGACTACAGGCACCCCACCACCTCTCCTGGCTAATATTTAGTAGAGAGGGGTTTCACCGTGTTAGCCAGGATGGTCTTGTTCTCCTGACCTCATGATCCGCCGGCCTCGGCCTCCCAAAGTGCTGGGATTACAGGCGTGAGCCACCACGCCCGGCAGCCAGTGTGCTGACTTTTTCAATGAGATAAATTAGGTTTACTAAGATATTGCAAGTAGTAATGAGTTATAACATTTGTTAAAGACTCTACTGAGCAAAGCTTCCTGATGTTATTGAAGAGCAAAGCTTTGAAGAGCAAAACTTCCTGATGTTACAATATCAGACATAATTAAGAGGGCATGGGTAGTCATTGTCTTTCTACTTCTGCTGGAATCAATGCAAGCATACATTTTTCTTCTTAATAGCAACAAATTCCGATTTTATATGTTTGGTGACTTGACAATAATTTGGATTCTGAAATAAATTTGTAAATGTCTTGTGTCTCAGCATAGTATTATCTACTTTGACATGGGATAAAAAAATAACAGTTTGAATAATTAAACACATTGATTTGGCATAGTAACTGGAAAACATTACTCTTTAGATTTTGAAAATAAGAGCCTCTTGTTCACTTAAAAATCTATACTGAATTATGAAGTGTTTTTGATCAGTACTTTGTTATACCAGGCATAATAAGTACTAGCGTCTTTCTAGTGATGTTATATTGAAGAATTCCATGAACCAAAATACTATTGAAGGTGTCACTATTGTGTCTTTGGTATTATTTGCCTCTGGATAAAATCTGATTCTCTGGGTCCTGGTCTTTTTTGTCTTTGGCTCATGTAGCAGCTGGTTTTGCTTTCTCTTCATTAAGTTTTCTGAGCATCAACACATTCATGGTTCTCATTTCCAAGTTAGTTCTCATTTTTGTATGACCTTTAATTAATTTTTGGAGGCTTGTGAGTTGTTTTTTTGTTTGTTTTGTTTTGTTTTGTTTATTGAGGGAGTCTCACTCTGTCGCCTAGGCTGGAGTGCAGTGGCACAATCTCTGCTCACAGCAAGCTCCACTTCCCAGGTTCACACCATTCTCCTGCCTCAGCCTCCCGAGTAGCTGGGACTACAGGCACCCACCACCACACCTGGCTAATTTTAGTAGAGACGGGGTTTCACCGTGTTAGCCAGGATAGTTTCGATCTCCTAGTTTGTGATCCGCCCACCTCGGCCTCCCGAAGTGCTGAGATTACAGGCATGAGCCACCGAGCCTGGCGCTTGTGAGTTCTAAAAATCCCAGCATAAAAGACACCTGTGATCTATTTGCTATTACTGGATGGAAAGATGCCAGGGACTTTTACTTCTGTAGGTGACCAACAAGAATTGAGTTTTTCTTTCTCCTCCCTTCAGAAATCTATGTAAAAATAAGTTCCAATTATACAAAACAATTATTCCTACATTTCCAAGTTTCTTTTTACAAAACACTCAGTTGATCAGAATGATGAAATCACACCAGTTCATCTACACGTTAAACTTAAGTGGCAAAATTTCATGACTTGACGTAAAATTTGAATGGCAGAAATCTTCCTTAGTGGAGTTCGTTGGTCTCTTGAAAAGAGTCATTCTAGTGATAAAAAGAAAAGGATGACTTGAGTGATTGAATACAAAGTGATATGCTAAATAATAATTTAAGAGTGATAACAATGATATCCTAATGGTAACTGTTGGAACATAGTGGCCAACAAAACATGCTGGCTATTCCATTAAGATTATAATTGATTTTGGATATGCTGTGTTTAGCTGGGTTTTAATTCAGGCTCTTCAACTTGTTATATGGGTGGCATTAGGCACATTTCTTATCCTTACTAAGTTTCATCTTCTCATCTATAAACTAGGATTAATAGCAGTGTCCACCTCAAAAGTTGTTAGTTGTTGTTAGTGATAAAAAACATAATCCACGCAAAATGGACCAACTGAAAAAGTCACTCAGGAACTCATCAGCAACCGGAGATATGTATCAGAAATCATCTATTTCATCTCAGAAAAATGCATAGATTGATGAGTGTCACTAACTACTTAAATAACTACTCTGATGATAATATCCACAGATAATCTCTTCTATTGGTGCTTCTCAACTTTAAATCACTTTGGGAGCTTTATACAAATCATCATACCCAGGTACAAACCATCCTGAGAAATTCCGACTGATCTGGGTCGTATCCCACATAAATCAAATGTCAGCTAAATCTGAGAATCTTAAAATCTTTGTACTAAAGACTTATTCTCCTGTTTCCTATTATATAAAAATAATTATTAATTTTAAAAAGCATGTAACCTACTAAATGAATCAAACCGAAGTGTCTAAAGCTGCATCTTAGTCCTGACTGATTAAAACTGATGACATTTGCTCTTTTGAAACTTCATGGGAACAATAATATAAGGCTTGTTTTGTAACAAAAAACAAATCTTATGTGACCGACAAACATATGAAAAAAAAAAGATACACATTACTGATCATTAGAGAAACGCAAATCAAAACCATAATGAGATACCATCTCACATCAGTCAGGATGGCTATTATTAGAAAGGCAAAAAATATGATGCTAGGATGGTTATGGAAAGAAATGAATGATATACACTGTTAATGGGAGTGTAAATTCATTCAACCATTGTGGAAGACAATGTGGCAATTCCTCAAAGACCTAAAGACAGAAATACCATTAGACCCAGCAATCCCATTACTGGGTATATGCCCACAGGAATATATATTGTTATATTATAAAGACACATGCACACATAATTTCATTGGAGCTCTAATCACAAACGTATGTTCATTGCAGCTCTAATCACAATAGTAAAG
The DNA here is from genome assembly GCF_037993035.2 of Macaca fascicularis. Classification (NCBI taxonomy): domain Eukaryota; kingdom Metazoa; phylum Chordata; class Mammalia; order Primates; family Cercopithecidae; genus Macaca; species Macaca fascicularis. The sequence goes on from NC_088379.1 coordinate 162,405,302, forward strand.
ATGTGAAATCAACCCAAATACCCATCAAAGATAGACTAGGTAAAGAAAACGTGATATGTGTATATACACCATGGAATACTATGCAGCCATAAAAAAGAATGAGATCTTGTTCTTTGCAAGGACATGGGTGGTGCTGGAAGCCATTACCTTTAGCAAACTAATGCAGGAATAGAAAACCAAACACCACATATTCTCACCTATAAGTGGGAGCTAAATGATGAGAACACGTGGACACATAGAAGGGAACAACACACGCTGGAGCCTATCAGAGGGTGAAAGGTGGGAGGAGGGAGAGGATCAGGAAAAACAACTAATGGGTATTAGACTCAATACCTGAGTGATGAAATAATCTGTGCAACAAACCCCATGAAACACAAACATGTTTGTTACATGTTTACCTATGTAACAAGCCTACATATCCTGTACATGAACCCCTGAACTTAAAAGAAAGTTTAAAAATACTTTTTTGCTTTGTAAAAATAAAATGTTTGTTGTGTCTTTGTAAGTTTAGTGGGAATGAAACAGGAGACAAAAATGTTGCTTTCCTGTTGTCTTTCAGATTGCTGGAAGTCTGTCCTTCATACCGGAGGAAAGTTACGTGAAGAGCCTTTTAAGATAAAAAGAGGAAACAGAAGACTTGAGCAATACTACAAATCAACAAGATTTAACTGATACAGAGCATTCCACCCAAAAACAGCAGAAACTTACTTTCCCAATGTATATTAAACATTACTCAGGATAGGACACATGAAGATTATAAAACAAGTTTCAACAAAATTTTATAGTTTGAAACCATAAGAAGTGTCTTCTCTAACCCCAAGAAATAAAGCTATAAATGAATAACAGAAGGAAAACTGGAAAATTCTTAAATATTTAGAAATTAAACAATACAGTTTAAACAACTAGTGGGTCAAATAACAAATTGCAAAAGGAACTAGAAAACGTTTAGAGATATAGAACCTCAAAACAAACCAGATTTGTGGGATGTAGCATATGTGGTACTCAGAATAATATTTATGGCTGTAAATGCCTATATTAAAAAGAAGATCTCAATTAAATAACCTGCACCTTGAATAAATAGTTTTTTTTAAAAGGGCAAAGTAAACTCAAAGCTAGCAGGACAGAAATAATAACAATTAGTATCAAGTTATTAATACATAAGATAGAAAATACAAGCAAACCAAAGAGATTTAAGAAAAAACAAAAATTATTTATCTGAAAAAAATCAACAAGATTCACATATCTTTTCGCTAAAGTGACCAAAAAAAGGGGAGAGGGAGAGAAGATTCAAACTGTTCAAATCATAAAGTGGAGACAATACTACTGACCATACAGAAATAAGAAAAAAATAAGAGAGTATTATGAGAGATTTTATACCAAAAGATAGGCAACATAGATTAAATCGTCAAATTCTTAGAAACACAAAATATGTCATTATTAACTCAAGAAGAAATAGAAAATCTCAGAAGAACTATAACAAATAAAGAGATTAAGTCAGTGATTTTAAAACTTTAACAAAGAAAAACCCAGGACCAGATGGTTTTATTGGTGAATTATACCAAACAAATACTTCCAAAAAACTGAATAGGAGAGGATACTTCCTAACTCATTCCTAACAGTTATAAGCCAGTATTACTTTGATTCCAAAGCCAAGGAAATTACAAGAAAAGAAAATAAAAGGCCTACATTTCAAGAATATAGGTATAAAAATCCTCAATAAAGCACTAGCAAATTGAATCTATCAGCATATTAGATTATACACTATGACCAAGTGGGATTTATTCCAGAAATGCAACAGCGGCTCAATAAATACAAATCAATAAATGTGGTACATCATATTAATAGAATACAGGGGAGAACACATGGTCACCTCAACTGATGTAAAAAAAAAATGTATTTGACATGTTTTCATGGAGAAAACACTCAACAAACAAACAACACAGGGAATTTCCAGAACCTGACAAATGGAATGTATAAAAAAACGCATAACTAACATAACACTCAAAGGTTGAACTTGGAACAATTTTCCTTAAGATGATGAATAAAACAAAGATGTCCATCCTCTCCACACATATTCATCATTTTCCTGGAATTTCCTAGAATTTACTGGCTATAGTAAGCAGACTAGAAAAAGAAAGGGCATCCAATCTGGAATAGATGTGAAATTATCTCTGTTCACAAAAATAATATGATATTATACATAGAAAATCCTAAATAATCCACAAAAATCTATCAGAGCAGATAAATATTACATGGCCTATTTGTGAATATCAATTACACAGTAATAATACTGTAAATACCAAATGCTGATCTAGCAGCAATTATACAATTAAAACACAATGACAAGGATAAAGATTTCAGAATTGAGATACCTGAATTGGGGCGAAGAAAAAGAGATAAATTATTATGGTTTATAACGAGAAATCCGTAAATAATGCCTAAAACTTGAAAAGAAAAAAAAAAATAACCACACAAACATGGTATTTAGAGTCCTGTTACTGAATAGCAAAAAAAAAAAAAAAAAAAAAAAAATGAGTTGAGAGAACTGTGAATATTCTTACTGGGAAAGCAGCAAGGCACCGTCAAGATGGGTGCTAACAAGTGCTCTTGATCTTAAAGTTCATAAGAATAATAGATTCCTTAAATTATGCACATGTAATAATTCGATTAAAAACAACATGAAAAGATAATATGATAAGACAAATATACAAGGGTTAGAGCACTGTCACAGGAAAAAAAGACAGAAAGGGGCCAAATAGTTATGTGAAAACAAAACAGATCATTGACTTCATTTTGATCATGAATAATGACATTCTTCAGAGCAAGTATCAAGGAATGTGAACCTCAAGGCTCATCTTTTTAAGAAAATAATTGTGATTTTCAATGGCATATTCTTTTAAAAACATACAGCTATTTTATCTAGAAGTGAAACAAAAATAAGTGTGACAGAAAAAAAGAAATGCCTGAAATGGAACAAAATAATGAGAAAAATACCTATCAAGCTTTCATGAAGAGAGATGGAGTGCAGTATGCGTGTCACTTTCTATACTTGTGACAAATTGCTAAAAGTCATAGGATATTTGGGGGAGGGGAATCAAACTGAATTATGTATAATTAAATTTTTATAAATGCCAGGTTAGATGCATTAAAATATTATCATTCTCACATATGTATGTATGTATGTGTCATATATAATTGGGGAAAGGCAGCACCTGCACTATAATACTGAAGGAAATCATCATCTTCTCTTGCCATAGTATTTCAATCACTTGCTAACAAGGGTCATCGTTGTAAACCTTGCCCAGCTTTAATTTAATCTCAAGAGTGCATAGAAGGCAAATCACCAGACTGTGCTAAAATATAACCTTTGGGCCTCCACTGATGACACCATATATGATTGCAGCCCTTCTCTATTTATTTGACTCTTGTTCCTTTCCTGTTTTATTTCTTTTCTACACACTCATCATTAATACAAACACAAAACAAGTGACTAATTAACACATAATATTTGTCATGTCAAATTATCTTAGTTAATAATGTCAATGGTATTGTAATTTTCTATTGTTTTGACTTTTGAAATAAATTATTTCATGGTTTAGCACTAAATTATTCATTTAGCTTTTCCACAGAATTCTTCCCTAACATAAATCATTCAATGAGGAATTCTTCTAGTTGACCTTGTGTGTTTCAATATGTTAGGAATTAAATGTAGACATTTATGTAAATTGTTATTAAAATGAAAGAATGAGTCAGAATGTAAAAGCATTGCTATGACACTTTATTTTCATTTTGAAAGAATTCAGTAGTTATGTAGCAGAGAGCAATTTAAAAAATCATCCTAAAAATGATACAGGCAACCATATTATCCATCCAAAAATAATTCATGTTGGCACTTCCAAAATGTTCCAGATTGGATTGCACTAATATCTCATGAGATCTCTGTACTTTAGTTTTTTCATCTTTAAAACATGAGCATTGGAAATAATTTTTAGTTTTTCTTTGAACTTAGCCTGTTCCCAACTCTAATATTTTATATTCCAGCAAATCAGTTGCACTTTATTTCATGAAATTACCAAAATTCCAAATGCCATTCTCCCCTTTGTCTACTTTCCAGCTACACCAGCTTTATTTTCTCATTATATTCTCCTCTCTCTCTCTTTTCCCATTGTCTCTGTGGAGGAGACATATTTTTTCCTTCCATTGTTCTTTTTGGAAACCCTGTAAGTCAGACTCATTGCAGGAATCCCTCCTCCTGAATGCCCACATAACTTCCAATAAAACTTACATTCTTTTGCCCCTCTTTTTACTGGACTGAGCTTGATAAATTCAAAGAAAATGACTGTTTTGCCTTTCCTAATCCTCTACATAGTAGTGCACAAATATTGTATGTTCCCACTTGTAAGTGGGAGCTAAATAACAAGTACACATGGCAATAGAGTGTGGAATGATAGACATTGATGACTGGAAGCATTGGGAGGGTGGAAGGAGGGTCAAGGATGACAAATTACTTGATAGGTACAATGTACAGTCTTCAAATGATGTTGATAACTACAAGCCCAGACTTTACCACTATGCAACAGGGACCTATACAGGTTAACATTTCTCTACTTTTGAATATCTTGTTTTCTCTTGTTCTGATGTCATTTCTAAATCTCAGTTTTCTGCTTATCTATTGTCTTAACTTTTAAGATTCAAGAATTTCAGTATCTGAGTTGTTTCACTTAAGATAATTGTCTCCAGTACCATCCATGTTACTGTAAAATACATTTTGATAGTGACAAGACACAGCCAAATGACTAGGCAGATAAGGGTGGGCCCTTTGTGAAACCCCACCTTCAAGCCCCAAAACAGCTTGAAGGCTGAGAGAAACCCACAACCCAGACTGAGAACTTCTGTTCCTGTTTGCCCACCCTTTCCTGATTGATACTTTCTGAAAGAAACCTTTTGAACAATCAAATGTTGCCTCTTCCAATACTACCTACTGCCTGCCCCTCCCCCATTCTGAGCCCATAAAAGCCCAAGACTCAGCCACATTGGGGGCATTCTCCCACTTTCAGGTAGGGGGACCATCCCCACATCCCATCTCTGCTAAAAGTTGTTTTATCACTCAATAAAACTACTCACTTTGCTCACTTTTCGATTTTCAGCATATCCTTATATTTCTTGGGCATGGAACAAGAACTCGGGAACCAGAGGGCAAGCCAGACTCAGCCTGGGATGGCTGAGTGCACAGACCATCTCCTACAGCAGATAGCGTGGCTGAGTGAATCCTAGGTGGGGAGACACTGGATGGAGGTATCCAGATTGCAAAGTGACCAAGAAAAAAATCCTGTGTCATTTTAGGGTCTTGCTCAGGATACCTGAGGGAGTGAGTAAATGTGGACATAGACTCTTCACTTTTTGATGAGGCTTCTTGCCCTCAGAGTTTCTTCTGAAGGCAGATGAAGCACCAAATCTCTGACTAGCCAGTTGAAAAAGAATGCATAGCTACAGAGGATCGGGTGTGACCCTGCTACCTCTCTCTCTCTCAGATGAAAGGAATGTTGGCTTTTTTTCCCTTCAGGGAGGCCTAGTCATTGTGTGAGGCCAGAATAAGGTCCTGGGGCAACTGATGGGATCTGGCTGAAACCACACCTTGGTGTTGCCAGAAGGTCCCTGAAATGGTTCCATCCCCACCACCCCACCACCCGTTAGGGCATCAACCAAGACCCTCAGACTTTCCTATGACATGTTTTCTTACTTCTTTCATGGTTTGAAATGGCCCCTACCTCTTTTTTTTTTTTTTTTTTTTTTAATAATGTTAAGGGTGTTGCTGAAAACTGCAGAGATATTACTGGATAGAATGAACATTCAGCCCAACCATCAGATATGCAGTTCAGAACAATGTGGTTTCCATCTGGCACAGAGGATACAGTGATTAAGAGTTTTCTTCCTTTTGGAGGAACCCATTTGCATAAAGTAAGAAGAGACTTTTTCCCTCAGGCATCTTCCCTGCCCTGCACTTAAGCTGTTTTATTTTCTTTTCTCTACATGTGAGGGGTTAACATAGCCATGTGAATACAGGAAGCTTTTCTATGCAAGAGTTTTTTGGGTGTTTTTTCTGTTTTTTGTTTGTTTGTTTTTTGTTTTTTGTTTTAATTTCCTTTTGGAAGGCATCTTATTAGGCCAGGACCCCAGTCCACCAGACTCCCTAACTTAATGAGTCCATGCACGCTCCTGAGGTACCCCTTTGTCCCAAACTCAATTCCAAGCTTTGGGTTGAAGCCTTGGGGCGGGGGGTGGAAATTGGATCTGAGGGATCCAGAGGCAGACGACCATGGAAGTCAAGGGGCACAGTGCAGGTGAGCATGACTAATTCTTGCTGATTACCACCCCACCACCATTTCATGGACACAGGTCATGCTAGCATCCATGGCACAGATAAGGCTACCTACAGCGGGGAGGATAGGCAATGTGTAGGTGAGTGGGGATAATTCCTACCCTCTAGACCTCCCTGTTTCACATGGATGAAGGCCACATTGGTACCCATTGACAGCAACCTGCCAAGGTCACCAGGACTCTGGGATATAAAGAGGGAAGAAAGAAAGAAAATGCCTTTTCTTTCTCTCCCTCTCATGTACCCCAGATATTCACTGGGAAGGAAAAGAAGCTAAAGGATGCCTTTTTCCCCTTTCCAGATAGGTAACCAGCCATCTTCAGTCTGTAATTCTCTTGAAGGCATCTTGAATCACTGGAACTCCTTTGAAATAAATAAATAAATAAATAAATAACCAAACACCCCCCCCCAAAAAAAAAACAAAAAAACCACCTTCTTTTTCTGTTTCCTCCTCTATCCTCTCTTTATAAATGGGTAATTGTATCCCCATAGCACAGGACACTTCCCTTGGATGCATCCTCAGAACTGGGAGAAGTTTAATGTCCCCAAACATTAGACTGCTTGGCTTAAAAATTAACTGAGAAGAAATTATAGATCTAAATGAGCAAATTTATTAAGAAGGGACAACTTTTACAGTATGCAAATAACCTATTTGTCTGCTTCCCCTTCACAAGACTCCAGGGTAGACAGAGTTCCTTAGCTCAGGGGAAGGAAACCCAGAAGGCTGACATGCTGGCAAAAAGGTAAACGTGTAATGTTTTTTGTTGTTTTTTTTTCCCCCAGTCAAGACTCCTGCCCTCCCTCTCTCTGTGCAAACTGGTAAAGTAAATGATAAAAATCAGTTCGTATCCTCTGTAACATTTTGATTAATGGGACAAATGGATTTGTGAGGCTAGTCTGAAGCTGTAGTGAATCTCTTGTACTTTTGCTAAAAATCTGCCCTACTGTGTCCTTCTAACAGAAAGAGGAATACCTTAGGATAAAATGTGGTTCTAGGACTGCATAAGCCTGCTGATCAAGACAGCCCAGCAAACTAGTCAGTAACAAACTTTGCTGCAGATCTCCATCTTGTTTTATGTTCTTGGGAGCTTAACCCTGTAACATGGTAGTACTTTGTTTTGGTCTCTGCCATTGTAAAATAGCAGTCAGGGTTCAATCCTGGCTTAGGGAATGAGTACTTATGGTTAATATCATTTGCTGGTTCTCTTTCCTTCCATGAACAACTTCTAGCTTCTTTTCGTAAATCCTCCTTTTTCTGAGCTACCTATAATGATTCTAGGTTTTGTAAAAACTGCTTACCACCTCTTCGAAAATACCTCATACACTCGTGGTTAAGTCATAACCTTTTTGAGGATTGTTGGTTTCATCTGGAAGGTTACTTTCAGTAAACTTCAAAAGCCAGAAATATCAGCCATTTGGCATGGCTAAAGTCGGGTAGTAAGGGATTTAAAAGGATTTTCTTAAAGGGTAGTATGGTTAAGGCCAGGCGCAGTGGCTCACGCCTGTAATCCCAGCACTATGGGAGTCTTAGGCAGGTGGATCACAAGGTCAGGAGATAGAGACCATCCTGGCTAACATACTGAAACACCCGTCTCTACTAAAAATACAAAAAAATTAGCTGGGGGTGGTGGTGGGCATCTGAAGTCACAGCTACTCAGGAGGCTGAGGCAGGAGAATGGTGTGAACCCAGGAGGTGGAGCTTGCAGTGAGCCGATATCATGCCACTGCATTCCAGCATGAGTGACAGAGTGAGACTCCATCTCAAAACAAACAAACAAACAAAAAGAGCAGTATGGTTAAAGTCAGCTTAATTAAAAGCAGATATCTAAGTTATAGGTATATTTAAAAGGCCTTTATGTTTTTCTCTTCTTGGATCTTGTTTTGCTGGAAAGTTGTTTTTTTTTTTTTCAGTCTATTTGATGACTTTTCTTCATTTTGACTTGACACTGTTGATGCATATGTGACAGGTCCTAAGATAACTTCCAAGAGCATGGGACTCCTTAAGATAAACAGAAGACACCACAGAGCTTGCTTTGGGAAAATTCTCTGTTTTCCTCATGGAACTCTGGGAATTAAAAGCAGATAGATCCCTCTCAGATTCTGTTTGTGTCTTCCAGCTATATCTGCTTATTAGGCCATAGAAACTGCATGTTCGTACAACCTATTTTTTGAAGGTCTCCACCATGAGACCAATAATCCAGGTACATGATTGCCAAATGAAAAAACTTCTTACAACTACTGAATCTTCTTCTGTCTGTATAGTTTTATATATATTATGTGTGTGATGTTTACATAAAAAGATCTCTAATTAATTGGCTTAGAGAAAAATAATCACTTAGATTAAATATTGTAGAAGAAAAAAATAAAAGCTGTAATGCCTTGTAGTTCATGTGACTTTAATCTTTGAGAAATAAAAACATTTTTAAAGATTATTGGTAAAATACAAATGTCTTTAAAATTTAAATATGTGGTCTAAATTATGCAAGTTAGTTACCAGGTTTTCCAAATGCTTTAATGTTGCAAACTGCTTCTTTGGCTTTTAAAAATTGTTCAACTTGCCTGCTTTACAGTTTGGTAAGGCCTAGGGACATATAGAATTAACTACACCCCTAACTGTGCTAGAAGGAGTCAAATCTTAGCTACACATAGTACATAACTACAATAACTTATCAGGTTTTACAATAAAAATAAACACTGCTAAGAGTTACCATTATAACATGTAACTGAGACTGAAAAAGTTGAGTTGCGTGAAAATAGATTTACATGAAAGGCGTGTAAGGAAAGTGAGATGTGTTTTTACTAAAACATAAGAAATCATGGGAATAACATTTTGCCTAATTTAGAGGGCTAAAGGATTGTTTTAAATTGGATAAGATAAAGCTGAAGGTTTAAACAAGTTGCAGAAGCTTTGTAAAATTTAATCTTGCAGAAGAAATTCTGTGTGTGAACATACTGAGTAAATTCAAAAAGTTATTATATGGTTTTTCAATAAACTGAGCATTGAAATAAAAACACAACAAGTTTTTCTTAAGGCACTGATCTGTTCTTGAACAAAAATGTCTAAAGTTGGTAAAAGGTTTACAGGAATCTCATCCCATAGTCAAACAGGTCAGATTGGATAGAATTATCTATAAGGTTTCATTAAAAAAAAATTGGTGTTGATGTTAGTAGTAGACTAATGCAAGGGTGAAATTTGACTTTTCCTCCCTAAAACAAGATTTTCATGTAATAGTAAAGGACAATGAAATATTTTTGTTTGCTTTGCATGTAAACTACTAAAAATGTGAGAAGATGGGGGACAGATTGTTTGGAAAGCTAAGTCTTCCCACATAATGAGTAAAGGTTTTTGCCTTTAATTTTTTTTTGAGTCATTATTTGGCTAAATAAGTGACTTATTGTAATCTGGTACTCTGTTTCATAATATCAAGTGTTTTAAACCTGTAACATGTTTAACAGGCTTCCCAAAATCAAACTCTCCTTCAAAAATGGTATTTTCTGACCCCCAACTTTTGGATGCCACACAGGGCCCCTGGAACATTCAAAAGAGAGGTGAACATGATTATTTGATGTGTTTAGTTACATGAGATTGCTAAAATAAAAATAAGGCTTAATCTTCTTCAGGTTGTATTTTAGTGAATAATATCAGTTTATATTCCAAAACTGTATGGGATTTCTAAAATTTTAATGTCTGAGTATATGCTATCAATCATAATTAAGGTTATTATGTTATTATAAACCACAGAACTAATCAAATTTCTTTGTCAATTTTTTTTTTGATGGTAACTACCCTGGACATTTTGTCGTTCACAGACAATTGTTGCCTTGCTTTGATTCTTTTCAAAATATGACTTAAAATCAGCTATAGGACTTTGACAGATACTTTTAAATGCAGGTGTCTGATATCTTTGAAGATTATGACATTGGAATAAAGGAAAAATGTACAGGACTTATGAAGAGCTGAAATTCCCATAAATATCCAGTAGAACAAGAGTTAGCTGAATGGTGTGAACGAACAGAAAACTGAAGAAATCTTTTATAACTTTGCTTAAAGCATTGCTGATCCTCGTTTTGTTTTCCAGAGTCAATGGAACTTTCCTTTTGAGCTATGTACAGCATTTAACAATTGAGTAATGTATATCCAGGTGAACAAAATTTGGAGCATGTTTGTTTCTCTGTTCCTGGTTAATCTAGAATTTGTAATCTATTTGTAAGTATTCTTAATTTAAGGCAATATAGTTATTTGAATCAGTGCAATAAGAATCCATTTTCTTCTGCAGTAGGACACATTGGAGACTGGTTGTTTTACCAAGGCTTTGACTGGAAAGGTCTGCTCCCCTTTAAAGAATCAATCGTGACTTGCAGAGCCAAAAAAGCCCCTTGGGAAAACTGGCCTCATACCTTGGCTACGCAGTCATTGTACAGGTGTCTTAACTTCTGGAGATTAAAGAATGTCACTTTCTTACAGTCCCAGGAGCACCATGTTATCTTGGGAATCTCAGAAAGAGAGTAATTTACCCAACTCATATGTGTTTGGGGGTACAAACCCATGGCTGGACTTGGTTTTAAAAGGTCTCATCTGAGACTCCTTATGGAACAGAGTTCCATCAAAGCCGGTTTAAAAAGCGTATGTGAAAAATAATTGTTTTTGCTGCACATTATGGGAATGAACAAGACAAGTATAAGACTAAAATTTATTTTGCAAACAACACTGTCCTATCATTATTTGTTTTTGACAAAAATGAGAACTGGAGAAAGAAAAATTATGTTTCAAAATTTGTACAGTTGTCATTGTTTTTAAGTTAGTTGTTTTTAAGTTTTTGCCTACATTATAGACTAACCCTACTTATTTTTGTGAACCAACCAGGAATCTCCAGCTGCAGTGAAAAAGAAACAAAAGGGATGGGTAATGTAAAAATCTGGATACATATTCTAATTCTGAGCAATTATCCTGCAAATCCTGCCAGGTGATTGAGGTAAATGGGGTGTCCATAACCCAGTGGTTTATTTTTTGGGGAAAATAAAACCAAAGTAATTGACAAAAGCCAAGCCTCATGCACGTAAATCTCAGCAGGCATAACTATAGCCACCAGTTATCTGAGCATGTCAGCAGCCCTAGGATTTTTAATCTTTCCTTGCCACCTTGTTTCATTTTGATACATGTCTTCATGTATCAAATCCAGTTTGTCTCTTCTCACCTTCAGGCCATCAAACTCCAAATGGTCATGCAACTGGAGCCTCTAACAATGGCTCACTTTTACTGGAGACCCTTGGACAGGCCTTTGAGGGAGATCTGACTGCCATTTTCCCAAAACAGTGGCCCAGTAAGCAGTTAAGATTGGTCTTCATCCCTATACTAATGGCAGTTAGATGTACCTCTTCAGAAGGGGGAAATAATAGGACAAGAGGCAGCCAAATGCCTAGGTAGATAGGAACAGGTTCCTGGTGAAACCCCCTCTTCAAGCCAAAAAACAGCTTGAAGGCTGGCAGAGCAGACTTCTGGTCACAGATGAAACCCACAACCCAGCGTGAGAACTTTACTCAATAAACTCTCCTACTTGCTCACTTTTAGATTGTCAGCATATCCTTATTCTTCTTGGGCATGGGACAAGAATTCAGGCACTGGTACACAAGCCAGACTCAGCCAAGGTGGGCCTAGTGGGCTGCCTGTCTCCTGCAGCAGGTAGCATGGCTGAGTGAGGCCCAGACTGGGTGTCACTGGCTGGAGGTCCAAGGCTCGCTAAGTGACCAAGAAGAAAATCCTGCATCAATATCATTCTATTTTATGGGTGAATAGTATTACATTGTGTATAATACCTCAAAAACTATAAGATGTATGCTGCTTTACAACTTGCAATTTTTGACTGGTGAAAGCTCAGCATGTTAAGAATTCTGTTATTAGGCGACAGACATATTATTGTATATTACTAACTTAAGAACAACAATTTGTGTGAGAGCATTTTTGGAAACTTTATTGGCTTGATGACATTCCCTGTGCTATGAGAATTAAGAAATATCATAGAACAGACTCAGAAGGAGAAAAAAATTCAGATAACTGAGTTTACTAGATTTAGCAAAAACACCCTAACTAGACACCCAGTTAAATTTGAATTTCAGATAAATCGAAAGTATTATTTTTTTAGTATAAGAATGATTCATGCATTATTCCACATCTAGGTGAAAAAACTGTCCCAATATGTGTAGCCACCTTAAATTTTGACAGAAAGTGATAGATTATTCCCAATTTTGTTGATTTATGATTATAACGTTTTATATACATTATTTTTAGTTTGCTTTGTAGTTAGTATATAAGTGATGAATAGGTGAAGCAAAGGTGATTCTTAGGTCAGTTAAACTATTCTGTATGATATAATATTGGTGAATACATCTCATTTAGAGTGGCTTTTCTTGTGGTTTAATTTATGGTCAGTTTTATGATCATGTTGTATATAGAATAGGCAGTTTAAAATAAAATGGAGTTTTCTTTCATTTTATGTTTTAAATATATATCAACTAGATACACTTACAATTTATGTTAATTTTTTCATCTCTAAATATTTTGTATCCACTTGATCTGTTATAATACAGAGAGATAACTAGAAACATCTTGCTTATATGATATTGCAAGCATCATTCAAGCAATATGCATTGCTTTTTCTCTTTGTATTTCTATTGTATTGTTATTTTTCTTTGTATTTCCTGGAATTTTTGTGTTAAAAATATTTATGCTCTGTTTTGGGTACAAAGATATTAGTTCTTCACTGTGGATTTTATAGTATGCCATTGTAAAATTTATTTTTTTGCTTTGTTGATGCTTTATTATTGATTGGGACCTGCTTGATATTAAATTCATGATCCTGTTTTCTCATTGTTTGGGATGAGAAACAATGCTTGGGGTGTCCTTGTCCATTTTTTTTATAAGTTGACTGAGTTTTTTTTTAGGAACTCTTCTAGAAAATAGTTAATAACTTGTATCTACTTAATCAATTTAAGATTATTTTTTCTTTAAATAGCTATGTTAGTCAAATTTTATTTGCTGCTAGAATATACATGTTTGGTTTTTGTTCTGTCAAAATATTTTTCTATTTCCTTTAAAAAATAATTTTCAATCATTTATTCTATGGTTTTGTGTGTGTTTCATAATACATTGAATTAAATATAAATTTTGCACTACTTTTCAAAATAGAAAAATTAGTTTAATGAAAAGTTTCTAATTTGGGGAAAAATACATTTTTCAAACTTAAAGTTATCATCTGAAAAAGAAATTCAGTTTCTCAAAAGTTGAATTAAAAGATTGTTTTCCTCAGTTATCTTGAATGTCTCTATTTTTACAACATTTTACCCAGCCAACACTCACTTCAACTGAAATATTCTATTTGGTACTAAATTAGACACAAGTTAAAGAGAAATAAGCATTCACACCTTATCATGGAATTGTAGAGGATTCTTTTGCATCTAAACATCCCATCCAGCATGCTGTTGTACTAAAAATTGTTGTACTAAAATTAAATTACATGTAATTGCTTTTCTTTTTCCAAATTCTTCTCGTTGTCCTCAAATTACTCTGTCCCCTAACCCTAATAAAATATATTCCCTATTTAATGGCATTTAAGTTTCTTCAAAGTAGTGTCTACTATGTATATATCAATTAAAAAAGAAAAACTTTTAGTTCTTTCATAGCTCGTGGCTTATTTCAATAAACTAAAGTTATAAAAGAAATTCTAGAGATTTTAATATATGTTATAAATATTTATATATGGAAAGAACATCTGGTTTTATTTTCATAAGAAGATAAATTCAGCTTAAGAAGATAATGCAGCATAAGAAGATAAATGCAGCACAGTTGATAATTTTTTTACTTGAAACTATTCATGTAATTAATTCAATTGTTTAGCTTCCCCTTTAATTAACAAATGTAGATACAGACATATATATTACATATGATAAAAATTATAACAAAACTTTACATGTTATATTAAATTTCACAGAGATTGTAATCATTTCAAACTTAGAATTTAATTATGATTTCAACATTTTATGGCAAGTAGAAATAATAGTTCTACTGTCCAAATCTCAGTGTACATTTTGATTCTGTCAGCTCTTTGAAAGGTTCCATATTACTTTCAAGATTTATTCTTCTGGGCACAGAAAGGCACTTTTGATAAAATTTCTTTTGAGGTTATCTGACTTTCTTTGCACTGACAGACATTTGATCACAAAGTCAGCCTTTAAAAATATCACCATCATCTTCACAATTTCCAAGGTATATTTTGAATTTTAGGGTTTGTAAAAATAGAATTGTTGATGTACCTAAAACTTGGACACAGATAAGAGTTATTACTGTAATTTGTTTTCATAATTGATAATGAAAAGAGTTCCAAACCTATATGTGAAAATTTGAATAACATATTTTACAGGTAAATGATATCAGAATTTCAGGTCTACTTTTCCCTTCAGCTGTGTGAATACGTCAAGATAAGTTTTGAGTCAAATTGTTTTGATGATCACCTTAATATTTCATGTGATTTATATCTGAAAATGTAGCAATTTTTAATACAAATCAATAGGAATAAAAAAAGTCTCCATGCAAATAAGTAGCAAAACTGGTCCTAAATATAAACTGCAAATAAGTAATAGATATGGATCAAATGACTGATGGGAATTTATTATTTGAATAAAATGTCATTTTTAAATTAATGTAGAAAAGATGGCTTAATTCAAAAGTTATTGAACAATCAGATAGCCATATTGAATAAATCATAAATTATAAAATATGAACTTTCTAATATATATACAAAAATGTTGAAAAACTATAAGAAAAAGTTGAACAACCTATTGGAAATATAGACAAAGTACATAATCAGGCAAGTCATACAATATGAAATTCCAACGGTCAGTAAATATATTTGACCCACTAGTTGTCACGAAGTATATTTGTTTATGGTGAAAACAGGTGCAAATTTAAAATCAGTTATATTTTTGCCTACCAGATTCTTAGATTAGAATGAGTGATAATGCTCAGTGTAGAAGTGAATGAATGGATGTGATAGGCATATCCAAAATTTGCATGTATATACAGTATGATGATAGAGCAATGCTACATTTAACACCAAAGAGTTAATAGTAAAAGTTTGAAAACACATACACATACAAATACAAGTATATGCACAACACATATATATGCACATAAATGTAGTTCCAAACAGTTTTTATAAATATATTGTTTAATATTTGCTAATATTTCTATTTCTTAAGATATTTTTCAAGGCTTTTTAAATGAAGAAAGCAGTTTGAAATGTAATTCATACATTGTTCTTATAGTGTCTATGCTGAAGAATAAAGGAGATATTCAATTCAACAGAATGAACTATTTTATTAATTATTAGATTTTGACTGAATATACTTGTGAACTTAGCTAAATTGTAAAATCTATTTCACAGGGACAGAATGTGTACATAAAAAGATATTGTTTAAAATGTATGAATTCTTTTTTTTTTTTTTTTGACACAGGGTCCCACTCTGTCATCCAGGTTGGAGTGCAGTGGTGCTCACTGCAACCTCCACCTCTTGGGTTCCAGCAATTCTCATGCTTCAGCCTCTGGAGTAGCTGAAACTACAAGTGCACGCTACCATGCCCGACTATTTTTCGTATTTTTTGGTAGAGATAGGTTTTCACCATATTGGCCAGGCTGGTCTCAAACTCCTGACCTCAAGTGATCTTCTTGCCTTGGCCTCCCAAAATGCTGGGATTCCTGGCATGATCTGTCTCACCCGGCCACCACGGCATTTTAAATATTCAATCTCTCTTTATGTATATATGTTTCCATTTTAGTTTTGAGAACTGCTCTAAATGCCTTTATGTATAAATACATATAATATATGATATATGTTCTGATTATTCATTTTTAAAGCAAAAAGAAAGAAAACGTTGTAAAATCAAAAATGCAATTTTTTTAAGTTCTACAAGCTACTATATAATTGGCACAACAAATAATACTCTTGACTCATTCAAATGGAAATAATTTGGCCTAATTGAGTGCTAGTTGGGATAATATGTTATTGAAACAGCTTGTTTATACTACTGCTAATTAGCACCAATATCCATTTTAGAGTATTTTCCCCAGAATGACAGAAAAAAATGAACCTAGAAATAGAGTCCAAAATTTTCAAGAGATTTTACAAGTGATCTACACCAACTCAGGAAAGTCATGAAATACTTGACTTTCTTCATCCCCCAAACTACACACGTTTAGTGATGGACAGCCTTCTACTTCCCTGTTTCACTGTTGATGGGTCTAGTTCAAGTTCTTACAATCATTCTGTCTATGAAGACTTTATGGATTCATCATCTGTAAATTGTTCTCCATATTTGCAACTTTTGTAAGGTACATATTGTACCTCCCCTAGACAATGAATAAAAATGAAATTACAACCATACATATCTCATTATGAACTACTTTTTAAAGTGGCCTAGAATTCCACTTTATATCCATTCCACATATATAAACTGCTGCCTATTCTTCATCCACCCTGGTCTTTTTGCCCTGTCACCCTGCTGCTGCCTTCCATACAAAATTACTCTGAAGACCTTGATTTGCTGGCACGCTTATCTACCAATATCAAAGATAGGACATTTTCTCTCCTAATTTTGTGCCACAACCACAAAATTACGATTTCTAACATTTCTGCAAGTTGGGGAGAGTGTAATAGTTATTACATAAGACATACTTTACATGACATAAGGTAAGAGTGTCAAGCTTGTTTTACCAAAAAATCTACAGTGTTAACCACTGGGTTACATTGTCTCTTTGTTTGTAGTTAGGAGAAATGACCAAAAATGAAGCTGTGGTCTTATTTCAGAAACTTTAGAAAGTAATCTAGGACTCATCTTTAGCTATAAAAACATAAACTCCTAGAATTTCTATATTCTATTCATTTATACTTGTTCCTAGATCATTTTCATTTCTAGGGAAGTATATGAAACTTTCTGAAAGAAGCAACAGGTTTCTTCAAAGAAGATTTAAAGAAGCAGTCCAGAAGATATACAGATGGCCAATAAGTATATTTTTTAAAATGTATGACATCACTAATCATCAGCGAAATAAAAGTCATTCATTATTCCTACACTTGTCACAATGACTAGTATCAAAAAGACAAAAAATAACAAGTGCTGGCAATGGATGTGGAGAAACAGGAACTCATACATTGTTGGAATGTAAATTAGTATAGCTATTATATAAAACAGTATAGCAGTTCCTCAAAAAGTTAAAAATAGAACTACCATACGATCCATCACTTCCACTACTGGGTGTTATCCAAAGGAAATAAAATCAGTATTTTGAAGAGGTGTCTGCACTACCATGTTTTGTGCAGCACTTATTCACAATAGTCAAGATATGGAATCAAATCAAGTGTCTATCATTGGAAGAATGAATAAAGAAAACATTATATGTACATATATATGTATAATTGTGTGTATATATATAGACATTGTAATATATAATATATATACATACACACACAATTTGTAATATACACACACACACACAATGGAATACTATTCAGCCATGAAAAAGAAAGAAATCTTGCCATTTGCAAAAACATGGATGAAGCCTGAAGACATACTTAGTGAAACAAGCCAAGCACAGAAAGACAAATATCACGTGATATCACTCATTTTCAAAAACTTAAAAAGTTGATCTCATAGAAGTAACCAGTGGAATAGTGGTTACCAGAAACTGGAGAGGAAGGATAGATAGGAAATATGGGGAGAGATTGGTCAAGGGGTACAAAATTACACATAGATAGGAAGAATTACCCTGATTTTATCATTACACAGTATATACACGTATTGAACCATCACACTGCATCCCATAAATATGTACAATTATTATGTGTGAATTAAAAATAAAATAAAGAATTAACCTAATTCTCTATTTCAGGTGAGGAAGTAAACTGTAAGAGCTCAGGGAGAGGAATTGTAGGTTGTGCAATTCATCTTAGGGCTGGTGATACTATTTCTACTCCATGTATCAAAGTTCATTAAAATGAACAAATTCTCTTTTTTGTCTGTGGAATATATAATCAAGAGTTTGAAAAGTGATTATCATCTCTAACAATCAAGTGATGGTGATTTTTGCTTTTTACATTTTCTAATATATAATTAATTTATGGATATACCACATTTTATTTATTCATGAAAATTCTATTATCTAACATTAGTATAGCTGACTTATTCTATTTACCCAATTCTTTTTTTTTTTTTTTTTTTGAGACGGAGTCTCGTTCTGTTGCCCGGGCTGGAGTGCAGTGGCCGGATCTCAGCTCACTGCAAGCTCCGCCTCCCGGGTTTACGCCATTCTCCTGCCTCAGCCCCCCGAGTAGCTGGGACTACAGGCGCCCGCCACCTCGCCCGGCTAGTTTTTTGTATTTTTTAGTAGAGACGGGGTTTCACCGTGTTAGCCAGGATGGTCTCGATCTCCTGACCTTGTGATCCGCCCGTCTCGGCCTCCCAAAGTGCTGGGATTACAGGCTTGAGCCACCGCGCCCAGCCTTATTTACCCAATTCTATACATTGTCACATAATGTGATTTAGGATTGAGGAGTTTGTAAATATTACAATTAAAAATGCTCTTAGGCATTCTCCAAGCCACCACTTCACCAGATAGATAAGAAAATGAGACCTACAAAGATGTAGGGGTTTGCCAAAGCCATGCGGTACCACAGCCTCTGGGCTCTGTGGCATAAGTTCTTTGCACCGATGACTCACGTTTAATACTTTACTTTCACAGTGCCAAGAAAATTACAAAAGAAAACTTCCCAATTTATCTTCTTAATCATTTATACATTACTGGTTATTAGAGGAGCATATGATTAATATACTTGTGTACAATGTTTATTTTTAAAAATTAAGGATTGTCCCTACAATGTATAACACATTTTGTCAAGGTAGAGCAACATTCCTGCCCATACCACTTCGCAACTGAGTTGCTTGAAAGAGATAATGTGGCTTTAGAAATAAGTGAATCAGTCTTTGTGTAACATATTCATTTCTTAAGTTGGAAAATTGTTTTGGAGTTTAGAACTCCTCTTTGAATAGCGATGATGTCTAGGATAGTGAAGATTAAATTGCAGCATTAAAAAAATGTTTGTGATTTCAAGTCCTTGCAGGCTGTGCTATGGACTGGGAGTTGCAGATGGCTGTAGCTATCTTTACTAGACCCTCAAGACCTTAATGGAAACATAATGATGTGAAGAATATTAAAGTGCTTTTGTTGTTTTAAAATACAGCCATTTGATCACTTTCTTATATATTTCCACCCCACCGTCTTTCCTCCTGTAACAATTATAGAGACTGAGGTGGGGAATAGACAAAAATGACATATTTTTCAGGATATTATACCATATTTTTAAAAAGTCCTCAGCCTTTTTTTGAATCTCTTTGATATAAACTCCATCAAAAGTACACTTTCAAAGGTGGTAAGCACATTCATACAAGGATATATTGTTCAATTTTTGCAGAGAGTTTCTATGCTGAGTGAGGCATTATTTGTAAGTGCTGTAGTTTAGTTCAGTGGACGTATTCTGTCCCATCAATCTCTGTGCTACTGTGAAGAATGCTAGATGAACAAAAGTACCTTTTAGCTGGTAAGCCTCTGCTCAGTGTGGGATCAGATAGGGAAAGGATTTACATATGTTTTCTTTAAACTCTCTTTTCCTGCTTAGGTTAACTTTGAAATGACCTGGATATGATGAAGGGATGGTTATGTATTTTAGTTTCTTGTAGATATTTCAACAGAGCCAACATTTTATGTCCTTTTCATAGTGATGTTGAGAATGGAATGGTAGGATTTTTGCTCTGATTCAACACCCCATAGTTTTTGTTGCCATCGACAATCCGCACACCAATAGGGTGCCACACTTATTGATAAAAGCTTTACTATTACACTCCCTACATTGTTGTATCATCACACAAATCTGAATATAGGTGCTGAAGTTATTCCCGAGAGAAACTGTGAAGCAAAGCAACCAGAACTACCCTGTAATATAGTGCTTTGTTTTCAGTCAAATTAGTTGAAATATATGAGGGTGTTTTTCTAAAGTTCTCATTTTAACATTTTGCTTGTACTTAGGGGTATATTGAAATAGAAAAGACAAAACTCACCCTTATCACTATTCCCCATGTTCAGCCACATTGAAATGAGACTTGTATGTAGATTACACCCAAAGCAAGACCCCTGCTCTGGCTTTTCCCTCAAACTTTTATTGAGCTCTCTATGTAGATGAAATATCAGCACTCCTCCCCCACTCCACCTACTTCAAACAACTCTCTCCATCACACCAGATATTTTCATTTAAAGCCCTGATTCTATCAACAGCATTACCATTTTCTAGGTCATTCAAGATTAAATTGTTAAGCTTTCTTTTACTTTTTTTTTCCTTATCAAATGAACTCTCTCTGTCCTGACATCTAAATTATTCCTAAAATTAGTTGAAGCCACATTTATGTCTTATATCTATTCTCTCTTTTGTATTTCAACCATTGCAATGATCTCTTTAACCCTTCTAAATGTTTGCACATAGCATTGTCTTACCACTATATATTTAATAACACAACCCTGAGTGGAAATAGTAGGAAGCATTTATTGCCAAACAAATTAAGTCAGAGTATTTTTTAAATAAATATTTGTTACATATAATCTTCTCCCCATAATGAACATACAAGTGTGCCATGCTCAGTTTATAAAGGACTACTTACAGTGCCATCACACATCTATCCATTATGTTATAGCTTTGCTTTTGGCCTCTCATCTATTCATGCTCAACTCCCCTTTGCAAAATCTGCCTGCCAAAATTCTACCCACATATTGAGGCAAAGCTCATATGTCTTTTAGTTGCCTGAAACTATTCAAATTTTAATCAGCTATTTTTTTTTATTATACTTTAACTTCTGGGGCACGTGTGCAGATCATGCAGTTTTGTTACATAGGTATACACGTGCCATGGTGGTTTTCTGCACCCATCGACCCATCACCTACAATAGGTATTTCACCTAATGTTATCCCTCCCCTAGCCCCCCATCCCCAACCAGCTCCAGTGTATGATGTTTCCCTGACTGTGTCCATGTGTTCTCATTGTTTAACTCCCATTTATGAGTGAGAACATGTAGTGTTTGGTTTTCTGTCCCTGTGTTAGTTTACTGAGAAGGATGATTTCCAGCTTCATCCACGTCTCTGCAAAGGACATGAACTCATCTTTTTAATGGCTACATAGTATTCTGTGGTGTAATATGTGACACATTTTCTTAATCCAGTTTATCACTGATGGACATTTGGGTTGGTTCCAAGTCTTTGCTATTGTGAATAGTGCCATAATAATCATATGTGTGCATGTGTCTTTATAGTAAGAATATTTATAATCCTTTGGGTATATACCCAGTAATGGGATTGCTGGGTCAAATGGTATTTCTAGTTCAAGATCCTTGAGGAGTCACCACACTGTCTTCCACAATGGTTGAACTAATTTACACTCCCACCAACAGTGTAAAAGCATTCCTATTCCTCCATATCCTCTCCAGCATCTCTTATTTCCTGACATTTTAATGATCACCATTCTAACTGGCATGAGATTGTATTTCATTGTGGTTTTGATTTGCATTTCTCTAATGACCAGTGATAATGAGCATTTTTCGTATGTTTGTTGGCTGCATAAATGTCTTCTTTTGAGAAGTGTCTGTTCATATCCTTCGCCCACTTTTTGATGGGCTAGTTTTTTTCTTATAGATTTATTCGAGTTCTTTGTAGATTCTGGATATTAGCCATTTGTGAGATGGATAGACTGGAAAACTTTTCTCTGATTCTGTAGGTTGTCTGCTCACTCTGATGATAGTTTCTTTTGTTGTGCAGAAGCTCTTTAGTTTAAGTAGATCCCAATTGTCCATTTTGGCTTTTGTTGTCATTGCTTTTGGTGTTTCACACATGAAGTCTTTGCCCATTCCTATGTCCTGAATGGTATTGCCCAGGTTTTCTTCTAGAATTTTTATGGTCTTAGGTCTTCTGTTTAAGTCTTTAATCCATCTCGAGCTGATTTTTGTATAAGGTGTAAGGAAGGGGTTCAGTTTCAGTTTTCTGCGTATGGCTAACCAGTTTTCCCAGCACCATTTATTAAATAGGGAATCCTTTCGCCATTCCTTGTTTTTGTCAGGTTTGTCAAAGATCAGAGGGTTGTAGATGTGTGTTGTTATTTCAGAGGTCTCTGTTCTGTTCCATTGGTCTATAGATCTGTTTTGGTACCAGTACCATGCTGTTTTGTTTACCATAGCCTTGTAGCATAGTTTGAAGTCAGGTAGCATGATGCTTCCAGCTTTGTTCTTTTTGCTTAGGATTGTTTTGGCTATGTGGGCTCTTTGTGGGTTCCATATAAAGTTTAAAGTAGTTTTTTTCCAATTCTGTGAAGAAAGTCAATGGTAACTGATGGTGGTAGCACTGCATCTATAAATTACTTTGGGCAGTATGGCCATTTTCATGATATTGATTCTTCCTATCCATTAGCATGGAATGTTTTTCCGTTCATTTGTGTCCTCTCTTATTTCCTTGAGCAGTGGTTTGTAGTTCTCCTTGAAAAGGTCCTTCACAACCCTTGTTAAGTTGTATTCCTAGGGTTTGCTTTTTTTTTTTTTTTTTTTTTTGAGATGGTGTTTCAGTCTTGTTGCCCAGGCTGGAGTGCAGTGGCGTGATCTCAGCTCACCACCACCTCCACCCTCCAGGTTCAAGCGATTCTCCTGCCACAGCATCCTGAGTAGCTGGGATTACCAGCACGCACCAACATGCCTGGCTAATTTTTGTATTTTTAGTAGAGACAAGGTTTCACCATGTTGGCCAGGATGTTCTCAATCTGCTGATCTTGTGATCCACCTGCTTCGGCCTCCCAAAGTACTGGGATTACAGGTGTGAGCCACCATGCCTGGCCCTTAGATATTTTATGCTGTTTGTAGCAATTGTGAATGAGAGTTCACTCATGATTTGGCTCTCTGTTTGTCTGTCGTTAGTGTATAGGAATGCTTGTGATTTTTGCACGTTGTTAATCAGCCATTTTTGTTTCCTGCACTTTCCTAGAATACTTACTTGAATGTGCTTTTATATGATTCCTGGTAAACATGTTGTCTTCCCTATCTATGAGACTAACAGCTCCATGTAAAGAGATCATGTCTCATTTAATGTTTAATATTCACCACAGAATATCTATCTGTCAATGTACGTATGTATGTATGTATGTATCTATCTATCTATCTATCTATTTATCTATCTATCATCTATCTATCCATCTCTCTCTCTTCAATGTTTCCCACATTTATTGAGGTATAATTGAAGTACAATAAAATGTACATATGTAAAAGTGTAAAATTTGATCATTTTTATAACATATGTATATACTTATAAAACTACCAAAATCAAGACAATGAACATGTTCATCAGCCCTCTAGTATTTTTCTGTGTTCTTCTGTATTTCATGTCTCCCTTATCACCATTTACAGGTAGCAAGTAATGTTGTTTTAGTCACTATATATTAGATCACATTTTCTCCAGTGTCATATAACAAAAGTCATACCATGATCATACCATGTGCACCTTATGTCTACCTGTCTTATTTAACTCGGCAAAATAATTTTGATATTCATCTACATTACTATAATGGCAGTTCATTTACCTTCATTACTGAGTAATATTTTATTACATTAATATACCACAATTACTTGAGTTTTCTTCTAGTTTCGAGTTACAAATAATGTTGCTAAGAAAACCATATACAATTCTTCCTGTAGACATACATTTTCATTCCGTTTGAGTAAATACCTAGGAATTGAAAGGCTGTGTCACTTGATATGTGTGTGCTTAATTTTTAAAGAAAATTCCAGATTGTTCTCATAGGCGGTACCATTTTAAATTCCCTCTAGCAAAGTATGAGCTTCAGCACAACAGCCTTGAGAACACTTGACCAATTATCTTTTTACCCATCTAATCAATACATAGTGTTACCTCAATTTGTGATTTAATTTATATTTACATTGTAACTATTTTTTGTATGATTGAGTCACAAGAGTTATTTAGTTATATTTTTTATTTTTTGAAAGAGTCTCCATCTGTCACCAGCCTGGAGTGCTTTGGAGCAATCTTGGCTCACTGCAATCTCTGACTCCATGGTTCAAACAATTATCCTGCCTCAGCCTCCTCAGTAGCTGGGACTACAGGGATGCACCACCATGCCCAGCTTTTTTTTTTTCTTTTTTTTATTTCTAGTAGAAACGGGGTTTTATCATGTTGGCCAGGATGGTCTCGATCTCCTGACCTCATAATCCTCCCGCCTTGGCCTCCCAAAGTGCTGGGATTACAGGTGTGAGCCACTGCGCCAGACTCACAAGAGTTATTAATATGTTCTGAGTTCAGGTTCTTCCCCTGACTGTATGTTACGAATACTTTGTTAAGGATTATTCATGAGAGATATTATTCTTAATTTCTCTTTTTATAATGCTTTTGTTAGGTTTTGATATTCAGTTTGTGTAGGCCTCATAAAATGAGTTGGGAAATAATCCTTCCTGTATTTTCTACTGTATGCATATTAGAAATATGTATATATATAAAATCTATTTTTCATTGTATTCCTCTGTTTACAATGTATAGTATTCTAGGTAGCATTTGTCTAATTTATTCCTTGAATGTTTGATGGAATTCTCCAGAGAACCATATGGGCCTATTTTCCTTTTGTGATATTTTTTGATAACAGGTTCATGTTTCAAAAAATGCATATAGGGCTACTTAATTTTCAGTTTCTTATTGTGTCTTTTTTGTTTTGTTGCATTTTTCAAGAAACTTTCTATTCTTTTCAATGTGTTAAATTAATTGATATTCAGTTTTTCAAAATATTATCTTATTATTCATTTAATTACTGAAGAGTCTGTCACAATAATCCCTTTTCTGTTCCAGATATTGATGATTCATAATCCAAGCTAAGGATTTGTCAATTTTGTCAATCTTTTTAGAGAATCAGCCAATCTTCTCTGCTAATTTTCTCCTTTGACTGTTTTTTTTATTTCCTTTACTTTTTGCTCTATATTTTTATAATTTTCTTTCTTGTACTTACTTTGACTTTGCATTGTTCCTTTTTGAATCTAGTTCTTAAAGTAAACCTAGGTCATTGATACTTTTATTTTCTTATTTCTATTACAAGCATTTAAAAGTTTAAGTTTTCTGCTTTAGCTACATTCTACAAATTTTGAAACGTTGTATTTTCATTATGATTTCAACTCACATTGTGATTTTATATTTGATCTCTGAATTATTTAGAAGTATACCATTTAAGACCTGGATATTTTATCTTTCTCAAAATATTTTTTTGATATCTACTTTTTATTTTCTATTTGTATGTCTTAATTTTTATTAATTTCTAATTTAATTTAATGGTGGTAAAAGAGTCCTTTTAAAAGTAATACTTGTTTTATTAACCAGCATATGGTCTGTCTTGGTGAATGTTCCATTTGCACTTGAGAAAAATGCATATTGTGAAATTCCTGGCTGTAGATCAAAGCGGTTTGTAGTGTTTGTAATGTTCTACAGATTGTCTATATTCTTAGTGATTTTTTTTGGTCTGGTTGTTCCATCAATTGCCAAGATAGAAATATTAAAATCTCTTGCCATTATTGTGGACTGGTCTGGATTTCCCTTTAATTTTGTCTGTTTTTGTTTAACATACATTGAGACTCTATCATTAAGCACATGGTCAGTAAATATTGCATATATTTCTGATGACATTTTTCCTTTTATTATAGAAAACAGATCCTCTTTATTTCTGAGGAGTGCTCTTATCTCAAATTCTGTTGTAACAGATAATAAGACAGCTATTATAGCCTTCTTTTGCTTCCTCTTTGCGTTTTACATTTATTTCTGTCCATTTAATTTAAACTCTTATAGTCATCTCATAGTAAGACATTAGTTTAAATTTTTTTTCATGGTTTGCCTTTTATTGGAATGTTCACATTATTACTACTTAACATAATGTTTCATGTATTTGAATTTAGGTCTACCATTTTGTTATTTATGTTTTGTGTGTCCCATCTGTTTTTGTCTCTCTGTTTCTAATCTTTTTGCTTCTTTTGTGCTATATAAATGGATTTTGGTATCTTTTTAATTAATCTATTGGCTTTCATGCAATATCTCATTGCACTTTTTTAGCAGTTGCTCTGTGGATCAATAAATGCATACTTAAACTTTTATGGTCCACTAGATGTAAAATGCAGAAACTTGCAAACCTATAGATTAATACTTGACTGATTTTTACTTTATGTTTTTACCTATGTTATATCTCTACAGATGAAAACCACACCAGAACATTTCATTTTAATATTCAACATATTTTAAAACTCATGTAAAAACATTTTTTACATCTACCCTGATACTCACCTTTCCATTGCATTTCCATCATTCTGAAGAAACAAGTTTCTCCTAGTACCATATTTTTCAGAATAAACGACTTCATTTAGTATTTCTTATAAGTCTAAGCCTCCTAGGGATTGATTTTCTACACTTTCTTTAATCTAAAAATGTAGGTTCTTTTTTTTTTTTTATTCCTGAAGGATATTTTTGGTCATTTTCTTGAATCAGTTATTTTCTTTCAATACTATAAAAAGCTGTTCCTCCATCTTCAGACCTCGGTAGTTTGTGATAAGAAACTCATAGTCATTTGAAAAATTAATTGCTCCTCTGTAAACAATGTCTAGTATTCTTTAGCTGCATTCACAACTTTTTTTTGAAAAAAATTTTTTTTTTTTACCAACTTGATTATGAAGCATCTAAAAGGCACAGTTTTCCTTATGTTTTCCTGCTTAGATTTACTGAATTTCTAGGATCTATCAATTTCTGTGTTTCCCAAGTTTGAGCCATTGCTGCTTGTTATTTATTCACATATCTATTGTGCCTCAACCTCTGTTCTCTCTTCTGGAACTCGAATTATGCATGTTTGACATTTTTATTTTATTCCACAGATTCTTCAGGCTCTGTTCCTGAAGAATCAGAATTTTTGCTTTCACAACATTTACGGCTTTTGTGTCATTTGTAATTTGCTGTTAAACCCATTCATTGAGGTTTTATTTCAGACGTTGCACGTTTCAACTTAAATTTTGTACTTGGTTCTGTATTATATTTTCCTGAAAGTTCCTATGTTTCAGTTCAGTATGCTCCTATTTACCCCATAAAACATCGTTTTATAACTGATTTAAAGTTTCTGTCTGATAGTTTCAACAGCACGGTCATCTTGGGGTTGGTATCTGTTGATCATATTTTCCCATGAGAAGTTGTTACACTTTTCTAGTACTTTGCAGCTTTGATAATTTTAAATTGTATCTGCGTATTGTAAATATCATGTAGTCTCTGAGTCCTGTTTAACTCTTTGAAGAATGTTGATGTTTTCATATTATCTGAAAACCAAGCTGGCCATGTTGAGATTACAATTTCCGATTTGCCTTCTGTGTACAGTGATTTAAAACTCAGCTTAGCTCTCTAAGCTTGTGCTATGCTGATTTGAATCAGACTTAGGTATAAAAACTTTAGTATAAGACTAAGTTTATTGTGGGTGCATATGCATGGAATTAGGAGAACCTCTTTCCCTGGCTCTTCCTCTAATGGAATCTGGCTATATTCTACAGACCACAAGAGACAATAAAGCTTGGGAGTGAAAATAAAACATGGATTTCTCTTGAAGTTTCATTCTCCATATATCCATACCACAATTTTTCTGTTCCCCTAACCCCTCACTTGGGGACTAGTCTTGAGAGAAAAAAGAAAACTGAGATGCTCACCTCCAACCAGGTCACATCTCTGTTTTGACATCTTTCCATCGTCTACTTGCTTCTGTTTTCTTTCCGTGCTTCCAGGTAGCTGTTTTTGCATTTTGTCCAACAGTTTTAGTTCTAATCAGCAAAAGTTATGGGCTTATGCCATTACATAATATCAGTGGAACTCAGAAACTAATATTTAATGAAAATTAAGTGATATTGCAGCAGATGAGATATAGTAATTGTGTCAACCAATAAAGTGAGGAAGTGTTGTGAAGCACTACTTTAGAGTAACTTACAGGCAACTTTCTATATCAAGATGCCTGCTTACTGTAACTTCTGCCTCCTAAATTCA
Organism: Macaca fascicularis; assembly: GCF_037993035.2. Lineage (NCBI taxonomy): Eukaryota > Metazoa > Chordata > Mammalia > Primates > Cercopithecidae > Macaca > Macaca fascicularis. The sequence continues at coordinate 162,433,853 of NC_088379.1, forward strand.
AACTATTCTCCTGCCTCAGCCTACCTAGTAGCTGGTATTACAGGCCTGAGCCACCATACCTGGCTAATTTTTGTATTTTTAGTAGAGACAGGGTTTCACCATTTTGGCCAAGCTGGTCTCGAATTCCTGACCTCAGCCCTTGGCTTCCCATAGTGCTGAGATTACAAGCTTGAGCCACCACACCCAGCCTACATATATTTTTTTTCAAATTTAGATCTAAGTGAAATAAGAGACACCAGGAATATTTTTAAGTACTTAATAATCACAGCTCACTCAGTCAGTTGCTTATGAAATATCCATCCACTTATCCTTTTCTGGCTTTAATTGTTTCCAAGATTGGAAATTTTCTTTTCCCTTTTTTTTTTTTTTTAATTTTTGAGGGGGAGTCTCACTCTTGTTGCCCAGTCTGGAGTGCAATGGCGCGATCTCGGCTCACTGCATCCTCCATCTCCTGGGTTCAAGCAATTCTCCCGCCTTAGCCTCCTAGTAGCTGGGATTACAGGCATGCATCACCACACCCAGCTAATTTTTGTATTTTTAATAGAGACTAGGTTTCACCACATTGGTCAGGCTGGTCTCGAACTCCTAACCTCAGGTTGATCCACCCGCCTTGGCCTCCCAAAGTACTGGGATTACAGGTATGAGCCACAGTGCTGGGCCCTGAGATTGGAATTTTTAATTCCAAGTAATAAATCTCTATTGACTTAAATGAATAATGATTATAATAAATACAGATTTATACAAGAAACCAAGACTGAAAACATACAATTGAAATACTGGGACTCAAAAAGAATATTAAAATTAACTACAGCTCCAGAAATTTTTCTTATTTATTGAGACTTCTGTAGAAAGAATATGCTATATCCTAATCAAAGCCTTAAATTTTTCATTTTCTAAAAACTAATTCTTTTTTTATTTAAACATTAATTACAAAAATCATGTTTATGTTATTTTCCTTTATTTTTACTGTTAAGAAAGAAAATAAATTAGACCTTATGCTTAAAATGTCTCAATCTACATTGGTAGATTTTACAACAATGTGGTAAAAGTTACCATTCTTGCTTTGAAATTCAAGTTCCAATCAAGTACAGGGACATAATTTTATTGTCCTGGAAATATTCTGTTTGGCTTTCTAGGTTTTTCCATGCTTCTCCACCATACTCTTGTCTGCAATCTATCAGCACATTCTCAGGAATTCCATTTTCCAGTTGGCTTTGATCAAAGTTTCCCATCAATTCTAACTGGAAACCATAGTAAAAGGATGAGTCAGGTTGAAGTAGTCATTCTCCTGACATTTTTGTCTGTAAGGATTTTCCTTATAAAATAAATATGCACATAGTATATATTTAGTCTGGAAATATGAGTAGATTAACAAATGGGCACATGTTATAGGCGAAGGTAGAAAGTAGTTCCTGAGAAAGGCAAAGAAAAACTCACTGCCAAGGAATCAATGTGGAGATATGGAAGTTTCTAACACATGCAAAAATGATCAAGATTTTGCTCTAGTTGTAGCTTAAAGTGTGTCATTGTCTAGACAAATAATTAAACCCTCATTCATGGAAAAGTCTTTTCTACCATAATCAGGCAAATGGACTTTACCCATCTAAGGTTAAGAGATTAAAGAGTGCAGTTACATTGTGAGACTGGTGTAACAGAAATTACACTTTGGCAGAAAGCTAGAGAACGTGTTTGAAGACAGTGAGAACTGTTAGAGGATTATTGAAATAGCTATGGTGAGAGGTGCTGAGCATCCAGATCAAGTCAATAGCAATAGATGTATTTATTTCATTCTTTCTCATAATAGGAACAAAATCTGTCTAAAGTATATCACTAAGAAAATGCATATAAACATTCCTTATATTTATAACAACAAGAAAAAATAAAAAAAAACCTTTCTTTTTAAATGTAACACTGAATAGTATCATGTTTAGATAGGGTATCTACACATTTTTTGATGACGAAAAGTCATAATAAAAGGCAATTACTGGGTTATGTTTTCTGATAATTTCATCCATTGTATTTTATATTAAAAATAGCTGTCCAAGCAAATGAGAGGGGAACAATATTATAAATGCGGGAATCAATTAGTTTTGTTTTCTCTAAAATACAAGCAGATATTCAATGGTATATTTACCATTTCATAATTAACTGCACATTACAGGCAATTCTGAGCAAATGCTGAATTGCTTTCTTAAATTGGCAAGTGGGCAGAAGATTCCTGTAAATGCAGATTGAAAAATAATATGGATGCAAGCACAAGGGAATGAAAAGAAAATGGCAGGGCTGATCCTTAGTGGTATATAAACACTTTTATGTGTTTAGGAAACACAGTTCAAACTTACAGAATGTTACTATAGATCAGTTAAGATGACAACTAAAAACATGTTATGGAAAATGTCTTTTTGTTCTCCTAAGTTTTAATTTGTAAATTGCCTATATTGACATTGTGTTAAAATGATACCACAATACAACTAGCTTCACTGTGTTATCCTTGTGTTGTCCTGCCAAGTAAATGTAGAAACCAGAGAAGCCATCCAGCATAAATGTGTACCCATGTCAAGAAGCACACATTTATCACACGCAACTCTACACATGATTAATATGAGAGCTCTCCTGACTGCCTCCTTCCATTTCCTTATCCCACTATACACCCAGGAAAAGAGAAACTCCTCTTAGGTAACTGAAAAGGGAACATGCGGGATACTTTTTTTTCACACGCATCCATGTGATGAGACCACCAAACAGGCTTTGTGTGAGCAATAAAGCTTTTTAATCACCTGGGTGCGGGCGGGCTGAGTCTGAAAAGAGAGTCAGCGAAGGGAGATGGGGTGGGGCCGTTTTATAGGATTTGGGTAGGTAAAGGAAAATTACAGTCAAAGGGGGTTGTTATCTGGTAGGCGGGGCGGGGGGGGTCACAGGGCACTCAGTGGGGGAGTTTTTGAGCCAGGATGAGCCAGGAGAAGGAATTTCACAAGGTAATGTCATCAGTCAAAGCAAGGACCAGCCATTTTCACTTCTTTTGTGGTGGAATGTCATCAGCTAAGGCAGGAACAGGCCATTTAAATTTCGTTTCTTTTGTGATTCTTCGGTTACTTCAGGCCATCTGGATGTATATGTGCAGGTCACGGGATATGATGGCTTAGCTTGGGCTCAGAGGCCTGACATTCCTGTCTTATATTAATAAGAAAAGTAAAACAAGAAAAGTAAAACAAAATAGTGTTGAAGTGTTGGGGTGGCAAAAATTATTTGGAGGGGTACTATGGAGAGAGAATGGGCGATGTTTCTCAGGGCTGCTTCAAGCGGGATTGGGGCAGTGTGGGAACTTAGAGTGGGAAAGATTAAGCTGAAGGAAGATTTTGTGGTAAGGGGTGATATTGTGGGGTTGTTAGAAGAAACATTTGTCATATAGAATTATTGCTGATGGCCTGGATACGGTTTTGTAGGAATTGAAAAACTAAATGGAATAAGAGAAGGAGAAAAACAAGTATAAAAGGACTAAGAATTGGGAGGACCTAGGACATCTAATTAGAGTGCCTACGGAGGTTCAGCATAGCCCTGCCAGCAAAGATTATTTGTTTACTTTAAGAGGGAGTTGAGAGTGGTGGTATGGGATAGCACCAGGAGATATCAACTGTGATGGCTTGGGGAAACCGTGTAAACCAGCAGTGTAAACAAGTACAGGGCATTTATGAATAGTTGAGAACGATGAATAAGAGTATGACTAGACAGAAGATAGCACGGATGACAAGTTTTCTGGGGTGCAGTCCAAGTTGGTCTGGTGTCTGGAATGAGACTGGGGCCTAAGAAAAAGGAGCGTCTATACAGGAGCTTAAATGGGCTGTACCTTGTAGCATTCCGAGGACAGGCCTGAATTCTGAGAAGACAAGTGGTAAAAGTATTGTCCAGTCCTTTTCAAATTGGTGACTGAGCTTGGTAAGGTGTGTTTTTTAAAAGACCATTAGTTCACTGAATACTAAGAGCCTGAGAAAACTGCTTGGGTGATTTGACTAGTAAAGGCCGGTCCATTATCGGATTGTATAGAGGTGGGAAGCCTAAACCAAGGAATTATGTCTGACAGAAGGGAAGAAATGACCATGGTGGCCTTCTCAGACCCTGTGAGAAAGGCCTCTACCTATCCAGTGCAAGTGTCTACCTAGACCAAGAGGTATTTTAGTTTCTTGACTCGAGGCATGTGAGTAAAGTCAATTTGCCAGTCCTGGGTGGGGGCAAATCCTCTAGCTTGGTGTGTAGGAAAGGGAGGGGGCCAGAACAATCCCTGAAGGGTAGTAGAATAGCAGATGGAACACTGAGAAGTGATTTTCTTGAGGATAGATTTCCACAATGGAAAGGAAATGAGAAGTTCTAAGAGACAGGCTAGTGACTTGTAACCTAGAAGGAACAGGTTATGAAATGATGACAGAATAGAATGGGCCTGTGAGGCTGGAAGGAGATATTTTCCTTGGTCTAAGAACCATTTGCCTTGTGTGGGAAGAGATTGATAGGTGGAAGTTTCAGCAGGGGAGTAGGTGGGATGACCGATGTGAAGGAGAAAAACTGGCTGTGAGGGACAGAAGTTGGAAAGCTAGCTGCTTATCTAGTCACCTTATCAGCATAAGCATTGCCTAGAGCAATGGGATCTGATGCCTTTTGATGCCCTTTGCAGTGAATGACTCCAACTTCCTTTGGAAGTAAAGTGGCCTTAAGCAGAGTTTTTATTAAAGAGGCATTAATGACGGAGGACCCTTGCATAGTGAGGAAACCTCTTTCAGCCCATATAACCTCATGGTGGTTTAGATAATGGAAGGCATATTTAGAGTCAGTATAAATATTGATGTGTAGTCCTTTTGCAAGAGTGAGGGCCCGAGTTAAGGCAACTAGTTTGGCTTGCTGAGAGGTAGGAGAGGGGAGCAGAGTGGTAGCCTCAATGATAGATGTGGAAGATACTATTGCATAGCCTGCCTTTGCTGGTGAGTGGCGATTAGGCCTGGTGGAACTGCCATCAATAAACCAAGTGTGATCAGGATGAGGAACAGGGAAGAAGGAAATATGGGGAAATGGGATGAATGTGAATAATGTGGGAGGCCGGTTTGAAGTCCAGCCAGGAACAATGGTAATTGTGGGAGACTCAACAAAGAGTGAGTATAACTGAAGGAACCAGGGAGCAGAAAGTACATGCATCATGTGTGAGGAAGAAAATAGATTTTGGAAGTTATGAGAGCTGTAGACAGTGAGTTGAGCATAGTTTGTGATTTTGAGGGCCTCTAAAAGTATTAGGGCGGCAGCAGCCGCTGCACGGACACATGATGGCCAGCCTAAAACAGTAAGGTCAAGTTGTTTGGACAAAAAGGTTACAGGACGTGATCCTGGTCCTTGTGTAAGAATTCCAACTGGACAGACCAGCACTTCGACTGTGTGTAATGAAAAGGGTTGGGATGAGTCAGGGAGAGCTAGAGTGGTGGCAGTCTCTAAAGTTGTCTTCAACGAATGGAAAAAGGAGTGGGGAAATAATTTAGGATCTATGGGGTCAGCTAGGTTTCCTTTTGTGAGTTTATATAATGGTTTTTTAGGATGGCAAAACCAGGTATCCAAAGTCGAAAGTATCTAACCATGCCCAGGAAGGAAAGGAGTTGTTGTTTTGTAGAAGGTGTTGGGGTTTGAGAGATCAGTCAGACAAGATTGGCAGGGATAGCACATGCATTTTTATGAGAATTATGCTGAGATAGGTAACAGATGAGGAAGAAATTTGGGCTTGACCGAAGTAATGGGGGTTGTCTGTAAAGCTTTGCGGCAGCACAGCCCAGGTAATTTGCTGAACCTGATGGGTGTCAGGGTCAGTCCAAGTGAAAGTGAAGAAAGGCTGGGATGAAGGGTGCAAAGCAATAATAAAGAAAGAATGTTTGAGATCCAGAACAGAATACTGGGTTGTGGAGGGTGGTATTGAGGATAGGAGAGTATATGGGTTTGGCACCAAGGGGTGGATAGGCAAAACAATTTGGTTGATAAGGCGCAGATCTTGAACTAACCTGTAAGGTCTATCCGATTTTTGAACAGGTAAAATGGGGGAATTGTAAGGAGAGTCTATAGGCTTTAAAAGGTCATGCTGTAACAAGCAAGTGATAACAGGTTTTAATCCTTAGAAAGCATGCTGTGGTATGTGATATTGGTGTTGAGCGGGGTAAGGGTGATTAGGTTTTAATGGGATGGTAAGGGGTGCATCATTTGTCACCAAGGAGGGAGTAGCGGTATCCCATACTTGTGGGTTAAGGTGGGGGAATTTGAGAGGGGGATGCGAAGGAGGCTTTGAACTAGGGAAAAAGGCGGAAATAAGATGTGGCTGCAGTCCAGGAATAGTCAGGGAAGCTGATAATTTGGTTAAAATGTCTCAACATAATCAGGGAACTGGGCAGGTGGGGATAACTAAAAAGGAGTGCATTAAAGAATGTTGTCCAAGTTGGCACCAGAGTTGGGGAGTTTTAAGAGATTTAGAAGCCTGGCTGTCAATACCCACAACAGTTATGGAGGCAAGGGAAACAGGCCTTTGAAAAGAAGGTAATGTGGAGTGAGTAGCCTCCATATTGATTAAGAAGGGGATGGACTTACCCTCCACTGTAAGAGTTACCTAAAGCCTCTGTGATGGTCCAGGAAGGTTCTGAGGTGATTGGGTATCGTCAGTCTTCAGCTGCTAAGCAGAGAAGATCTGGGAAGGAGTCAGAGAGCCTTGGGTTAGAGTTCCAGGGGTTCTGGGAGTTGAACAGTCCGATTTTCTGTGGGGTCCCACACAGATGGGACACGGCTTAGGAGGAATCCTGGGCTGTGGACATTCCTTGGCCCTGTGACCAGATTTCCAGCACTTGTAGCAAGCTCTTGGGGGAGGAGGTTCTGAAGGAACCCCTGGCAGCTGCAGTTCAGGCATTTGGAGTTCTTGTGTGCTGAAGATGTGGCTGGAGTTTCTCTCACAGTGGAGTCAAGGAATTGCAACTCAGAAATATGTTGCTACTTGGCTGCCTCTACTCTATTATTGTACACCTTGAAGGTGAGGTTAATCAAGTCCTGTTTTGGGGTTTGGGGGCCAGAATTTAATTTTTGAAGCTTTATTTAACATTGGGAGCAGATTGGGTAATAAAATAAAATGCATATTGAGAATAAGACGGCCTTCTGACCTTTCAGGGTCTAGGGCTGTAAAGTGTCTCAGGGTTGCTGTTAAACGGGTCATAAACTGGGCTGAGATTTTCATATTTGATGAAAAAGAGCCTAAACGCTAACTGATTTGGGAGAGGTCGAATAAAGAAAAAGGAGCATTAACCTTGATTATGCCTTTAGCTCCAGCCACCTTTTTAAGAGGAAATTGCTGGACAGGTTGCAGAATGAAACTGTAAGTTGGACTGGGTGTGAGGAGGGGAGGTGGTAAAAGGATTATAGGGTGTAGGAGCGGAGGCTGAGGAAGAATTGGGACCTAGCTTGGCCTGGTGAGGAGGGGAGAGGTCAGATGGGTGAGTAGAAAAGGAAGATTAGAAAGACTCAGCGATACTTGGGGTTGGGACTGAGGGGACAGGCGGGAGGGGAAGAAGGAAGATATGGGACGAGTTGCACTGGGAACAGAGACTAGGGAAGGACTGATCTGTAAAAGAATGCCTGGACGTCAAGCACCTCAGACCATTTGCCCATTTTACGATAAGAATTATTTAGATCTTGTAGGATGGAAAAATCGAAAGTGCCATTTTCTGGCTATTTAGAACCACTGTCGAGTTTGTATTGGGGTCAAGCGGCATTGTAGAAGAAAATAAGGCATTTAGGTTTTAGGTCAGGTGTGAGTTGAAGAGGTTTTAAGTTCTTAAGAATGCAGGCTAAGGGAGAAGAAGGAGGAATGGAGGGTGGAAGGGTGCCTATACTGAAAGAGGCAAGCCGAGAGAAAGAGAGAGTAGAGACATGGAGAGAAGGGGTTCTGGGGTTCTTGCCCTCCAGAAAAGCCGAGAAGTGGTAGAGATATGGATAAAAGGGGTCCGGGGGTTCTTGCCCTCCAGAAAAGTGGGAAAGAGGTAGAGACGCGGAAATAAGGGGTTGGCGGTTTCTTGCCCTCCAGAAAAGCGGGAAAGGGGTCGGGATGCAGAGATAAGGGGTTGGGGGGTTCTTGCCCCCCAGAAAAGTGGAGAAGGGGTAGAGACACAGAGAAAAGGGTTGGGGGTTCTTGCCCCCCCTAAAAGCGGTACTTGCCGCTAAGGGTGAAGGACCAAGGCAGGCGTCCCTGTGTGGTCAGACACCTCTGAAATGTGGGTCAATAATCAGGCAGCCATCCCCACGTGTTTAAACACCAAGGGAAGACTGTCTTCCCAAGTCCCTGACCGGCACCGGAGTTTTGGGTTCACCGATAAAACGCCTCTCCTTTGTCTCTATCAGAAAAGGAAAGGAGCTCAAAGTAAGAGAAGGGAGAGACTGAAGTGTGGTGCCAAGACAGAAAGGAGAAAGAGGTTGAGGGATAGTGAGAGAGGTTGGAGAAGAGCGTAAAAAGAGGCCACTTACCGGATTTAAAATTGGTGAGATGTTCCTTGGGCTAGTTGGTCTGAGGACCCGAGGTCGTAGGTGGATCTTTCTCATGGAGTAAAGAGCGGAAGGACAGGGCATTGATCTCCGGAGGGAGATCCCCCGATCCAAGTCATGGCACCAGATTTCACACGCGTCTGTGTGAAAAGACCACCAAACAGGCTTTGTGTGAGCAATAAAGCTTTTTAATCACCTGGGTGCAGGTGAGCTGAGTCCGAGAAGAGAGTCAGTGAAGGGAGATGACGTGGGCCGTTTTATAGGATTTGGGTAGGTAAAGGAAAATTACAGTCAAAGGGAGTTGTTCTCTGGTGGGCAGGGGTGGGGGTCACAAAGTGCTCAGTGGGGGAGTTTTTGAGCCAGGATGAGCCAGGAGAAGGAATTTCACAAGGTAATGTCATCACTTAAGGCAAGGACCAGCCATTTTCACTTCTTTTATGGTGGAATGTCATCAGTTAAGGCATGAACAGGCCATTTAAATTTCACTTCTTTTGTGATTCTTCAATTACTTCAGGCCATCTGGATGTATATGTGCAGGTCACAGGGGATATGATGGCTTAGCTTGGGCTCAGAGGCCTGACACTTTTAATTATAAAATAGTTATTAATTATAATAATAATAAAGCCAGAAAAGAGAAAGCCAATGCTGTTAGAATACATTAAGGTTAGGAACTTTCTTCAAGCTATTCTCTATTTAAACAAACAAACAAAATTCTAGATACAGAAGACAGTATAACTTTGTCTTTTCAGATTAATGTTTTAGTTTCAACTAGTTGTTGGAAGACCCTCAAAGAATGTTCCATAAAGACATTTGCAATTTTACTGAGGCATATATTTGAATTAAGATTCCTGTGAGGGTAGCTTGTTGGATCATATTGTTTAGCTGGAGGGTAAGCCTGGCAGACCTTTTTATCATCTGCCTCTGTGTAGCTTTGCTGATTTCTACACATACATATTATCACTCATGAAAATGTAGCAAATATTTATCTTTGTGAGAAATGACCATTAGATGAATATTAAAAATTTAGTATAAGTGGAAATGCAAATATCTTGTGGTGTGAGACCATGCAGAAAAAGAAATAGCTCTGGACTGAAATGTGATTAAGGGCTTATTCAAAGGATCCTATGTTCTTAAATTTGAACATAAAATAAGTGCTCATAATCAAATTTATGTTCATAAATTTGAGCGTAAATTTGAGCATTTGGGTTTTGAGATGGGCTTTTCAAGATTAACCCACTGTCAAGATTGACTTTCATTAGCTGATGAAATTTAACTAGATGCATAGAGGTTAACAATGCAAATTTGTAATACTAGAGATCACAGTCTCTGGTATGCTTATCCAATTCCTTTTCATGTTGTTTCTTTTGTGTCACACCTACCTATCTCCTAGGAGTCGACATACTAACAGATTGCTTTTATTTTGAGAGTGGAAGTAGACAATTAATAGAACTTAATGATGCATCAGTGCAATACAGAGCACACATAGGGAAGTTCAGATTTGGCAAGAAGGTTACTTAGGGCTGTTTCTCATAAATATCTTAACTGCAAAGCATGAATATCACGAAGCATGAATATCTTCACTGTAATTGTCATTTGAGTGTCTTCATTCCAGATACCTCTTTGTGTGTGTGTGTGTGTGTATGTGCACAAGTATGTGCATATGCTAATAATTTTTTAACGTTTTAATTTAGAGTGGTTATAGGTTTTTAGAAAAGTTGCAAAAGTTGTGTAGAATGTTTCCGTATATCCTACACTCAGTTTTTCCTATTGTTAACAGGTTATATTCAACAACAGTTTTGCTATAAAATGGCACCAACCAATGTTGTTACATTACCACTAATTAAACTCCATTGTTTATTTGCATTTCACTAGTGTTTTCCCTATTTTACTTTTTCTGTTCTGGAATTTCATCCCAGATACAGTATTTCATTTAATTTGGTGTGTCTTTAACCTTTTTAGGTCTTCAAAGTTCCTTAGACTTTCCTTGTTTTTCAGGGCTTTGATAGATTTGAGGAGTATTGGTTAGGTGTTTTGTAGAATATTCCTCAAGATGTGTTTGTATCATGTTTGACTCATGTTTAAACTGGTATTATAGGTTTTGAGGAGAAAGACTACACAGTTGAACTGCCATTCTTAAGACTTCATATCAAGGATACATGCTATTGGTATGACACGACACATCACTAATCATGTTAACCTTGACCACCTAGCTGGGGTTGTGCCTGCCAAGTTTTTCTGCTCTGTGGTCCCTCTTCCACTTCCATACCATACTCTTTGGAAGCAGTCCTTAAACACAACTCAGAAAGGATGGCAAGTTAAGCTTCACCTCCTTGAGGGGGAATATCTTCATATCTTCATAAATAATTTGGAATATTCCTGTACAAGGGATTTGTGTATTCTACCTCATTTATTAATGCATTCAATTACTTATGTATATTAGTATAAATAAATACTGGATGTTTATTTTATTCTCGCTAATACTACATTGATTACTTAATGAAGTAATAATCAGATTACTTAATCCAATACTATATTTTTTTTCTTCTCAAATTATTCCGGTTTTGGCCATTGGGTGATCTTACAGTTTTGCTTCATGTTCCTTTGCCATAATCATATCCAGATAACTTTTTAAACAAGGTAAGAAAGGTCCTGTTACTGAGGACTTTGTGAATGCAATTAAAATGACTTCCTGAAAGTGACTAAACTCATACAATTAAACTAATGGAGATTGATGATAAACAAAGTGCTCCTCCATCGTTTTAGATAAATCCACAAAATCTCATTTGGTGATAACTATTATTCTGTTCAGTGATGAAAGAAAGGACCTGGGTAGCCACTCCTATTGTTACACATCTTTTCTTGCTTGAAATGAGCCTCCTGGGTGCCTGTGCCTTTAAATTTATCAGTAATGTTCGATACTACCTAAAATATCTGTTCATGGGAGTGTTATTTGACATTTTGATTCTTCTTCTTGTTAACTTAATGGTTAAAGACTTGCAGTAAGTATTTCTCCATAGGAAACAAATGCTATAGTTTGGCGGATAGTTATCATCCCAGCCACTGTATTATATTTAAACAAGTTATAAGGCATATATAAAATCTGTAATAATCCATACTTTCTCTGGGGGAAAGGTCCTAACTTTTTTTTCCAGAATGATAGTCACATATGAAGACTTAAAACCTTAAATAGTCCCATTTGATTTAGTATGAAATATATATTTATATGTCAATAAAATAGAGAAAGAAGAATCACCCAAAAAGGATGTGTCTGAGATAAATGTTTTATTTTTTTTAATTTTTTTATTTTATTTATTTATTTATTTTTTTTGAGACGGAGTCTCGCTCTGTCACCCAGGCTGGAGTGCAGTGGCCGGATCTCAGCTCACTGCAAGCTCCGCCTCCTGGGTTCACGCCATTCTCCTGCCTCAGCCTCCCGAGTAGCTGGGACTACAGGCGCCCGCCACCTCGCCCGACTAAGTTTTTGTATTTTTAGTAGAGACGGGGTTTCACTGTGTTAGCCAGGATGGTCTCGATCTCCTGACCTCGTGATCCGCCCGTCTCGGCCTCCCAAAGTGCTGGGATTACAGGCTTGAGCCACCGTGCCCGGCCGAGATAAATGTTTTATACTTAAGAAGACATTTAGGCATCTGACAAAAAGTATGAACAAAACATTCCACAATGTAGAAAAACTCTATAAATAAATATTTTATAGGTACAAACATGATTTTCTTATATTCTAATTAATCATTAGAAAGTCAGATAGAATATGTTCTAGTATTTGATAGTACAGTAGGGAAATTGTAGTTAATAATGATTTATTGTATATTTCAGACAACTAGAGGAAAAAATTTTTAATATTCCCAACAAAAAGAAAAGATAAATGTTTGAGGTGATAAATATCCCAACTGCTCTTATTTGATCATTATATGTTGTATACATGAATCAAAATATCGCATGTATCCCCCAAATATGTACAACAATTCTATATCAGTTAAAAATTAATTAGTTACTTAATTTTTAAAAGGACACTAACCCTTCTGTCACCAAACTTATTCCCAAGAAAACTGTGGAGACTTGTCAGAAGCCCGTCTCCCCAAGCCTACCTTCTTTCTGTTTCACTCAGGTTTGCCATAAGTGTTCTTGTTGCGAATGGGATGAGAATGGATTTGGGTGTATGTGTGGTTGCAGACAGTCTTCAGGCTGTGAACAAAGGTGGAAAGTCACACAGGGAGAAGGGGCGGTGCGGGGGGCACTGTTCTGGAAACAGAAGGCAGAGCAAAGACTCCAAAACTCTTCAGGGAATAGGTATTTCAGTGGTGTTGCATGGATGAGAAGCAGGACCACCTTGAGTGACTACTATTTGGATAGCTACAGATTAAATAAAGGCTCAGGTGAGGAAGAAGTGTCATGAGAAGTCTTGGGCAATTGAGGCTTTCTGGGTAGAAGGGGCTGTGGAAGGAAAGGAAAGAAGTGAGTGTTCAGTATCCTTAGGCCAAAGCATCTTGTAGACCTTCCATTGGAGACTGAGGGATAAGAGTAAGGCAGCAGCTGCTAGTAGGTACCACCGAATTACCCATCACATTTTCTTATGTAAAGGGCTGCCTCTACTTTCAAATGTGTGGTCTTCCAAACCTCATTTTGTGAAGAAGTTCACTATTTCAAAATTACAAGATCTATTTAAAACATTTGAATAAGGATGTGGCAAATGGAAAATACCATTTTATGCTTCACAAAACAAGTTATCATATAACTTGATAATCACATCTTATTTGTGTATATCTTTTAGAAATATTTCCATAGGAAATTTTAAAGTTAGAAGGTATTTCAGAATTACACTAAAAACTCAGGCTTATGTTCTTGGAGAGTTTAAGTTTTTTACTACTGTTCATAAAAGCGTTTTTTCTTTCACCTAACTCTCCTGCCCTTGGTAATATAACTCTTCAAACTACATGAAATATTTTCAGAAAAGATGCCATACTTCTCGGAGACTTAACTGGTCTTTTGATTGGCCTCGTTTTAGTAACATGCTTTATCCTTTTTGGTCTATTTCATAAAACCTTTATCTTTTTAAATTTATACAAAAGATCATTTATTTGCATCTCACAGGATTTTAAATCCAGGGTTTAAAAATATACTTTTTCTTTTAGAAAATATTTCTGAGCCAAATGCAAATTTAGATACCATTAATAAAATTACAAAATGATTTTTGAAATCTGAATTTTTTCTTTGCTGCCATCTTGGATTTTTTTTTTTTTTTTTTTTTTTTTTACATTAATAGCTGTTTTTCCTGTCACTTTGATCAGCTATAGTGTGAGTCCATGATTAGCCAGACATTGCTTTAGGGCTTTATAAATCCAGACATCAAAACCTAGACATCAAAAGGGCGGCCACAAATTACAATTTTTAATCTTCTTCACATCTCTGATGAAGATTAGTTCTTTCCAGCTATAATGAGATCAAGAATACGAGAAGAAGATGCTGAAAAGGTGAACGTAGCATAATTTGAAGAAACTTTCTTCTAAAGTCAGTGGAATTTTAAGGGAGCAAGTTACTTGACTCTCTCTAAATTAAAGAACTTTCAGTCAGCAGTGAAAAGTATGGCTCTGACGTGAGTAATTTATAAGCAGGGAAGTCAGGTAGAGACATTTTATCCTAGATTACTAAATAATGACAAATACCTGAATTAGAAAAGTTGTGCTAAAAATCAACAAGAGGTAATACTTTTAAAACAATACATTCTTAAGAATTTATTAAGAAATAAAACTGAATAGGCTTTAGATAGTGGTGTGAGAGAAAGGGAGATTGCAAAGATTATTCTGGGAGTTTTAGACCTTGTGTGGTTATTTTCAATATGACTTTTACAGTTGTCATTAAGACTGACCTTAAAAACAACATCCTCCTGTGCTGCTTAATGAGTATAAAGTTTCAATTATGCAAAATAAATAAGATCTAGAGAACTGTTGTACAATATTGTGCCTGTAGTTAGCAATATCGTATGTATGATACACTTAAAAACTTAAGACAATAGATCTCATGTTAAGTGTTCTTACCACAATTACAAGAAAAATCCAAATGTGTCTTCTCTTTCAACGTCATCACTCTGGGAGGCTAGGGTTATAATACTACTATTGAGAATCCCTCTTTGCACATTGCCATTGATGTCAGTTTGCTGGCCTTGTTATCACAGTCAGCAAATGCCTTACCCAAAACAGGCAATCAAATTATTGAATTGCTGATTTGTCAATTTATTGATTGTTTCATTGAAGATTTGTCAATAGGTTGATTAGTTTGCATGGAATTAATACAAGACTCTAATTTCTCATAACATCCGTTATCTTAGTAAAAATTGCATATGATAAGCAGTGGGAAGGGAAGCCAGAAAGGAGCTGGTAATTGCATTAATGTAACAAACCATAATGTACATACTCTACTTTTCATGGATTCATTTTTTATCTTTCCTGCCTTTCTCCATCCCAGTCTGAGTTCCTACTCTGCCATGACATTCTTGTGCCTTTGATAATAGTAAAACCCTTGTTCTTACCCTGTGTCTTACAGAGAAGCACATTCTTTTTGCTTTTAAATGATGTAGGAGCTCTTTGTTTCACTAGCAACTCATTGTAGCTTATTATGAAAGGCTATATTACATGACAGTTCTGAAAAATAAAACTTGTTAGCTCTAACAATACGATCCTTTCAATTCAGGTATTTCATTCTTTCAATAATAATAGAATGGTTTATTTTTATAATGAAGAGTACATATTTAAAGTGTAATATGTTAATGATTCTAATGGAAATTACCATGTAAATAAATGCCATGACCTTGAAGCTTTTTCCTGAAATAGACCTTTTAGTGATTTCTGTTTTAGTTATATTTCAACTTTGAGCCATCCATCGAGTCTGTGATAAAACACATTAAAATCACATATGTTAGATTACATGTATTATATATTCACTTTTAAACTGGCAAATGATGATTTAAACAGTACAGAAGGGATTTAAGTTTAATAAAAATAAAGCTCAAATGCAAGCATAGATAGTCAATAATAAGCAAGCCAGAAATTCCATTTACAAATGCCTGGACTCCTACTAGGCATTTCCTGCACATTCAGAGCTCATCACAAAAATCTTCAATGAGCACCAGAGGACATTGAAAAAGGAAAAAAGAGTGTTAGTGTGCACTTGGATGCAGATGCTGCTACCAAAGAAAGGCGCAATTGCATGCCAGCCTCCACAGACAGCAACCTTGTTTTATGTGAGAAATTTACATATTAAGAAAGGACTTAGGGTATTCGCAACACACTTTTCAGTATTCATTAAAAGGAAAAAAAAATCACTTATTTTTATCCGTAATAATTTTTTGTAACTCTTACATTTTTACATAATTGTATCATATCAAGTTCTAAATGTCAGGAAGTCACTTATTTCATTTAGATCTAGTAAAATATTGAAACGTAATAACTGAATAATGCCAAAAATAATTCATGAAAGAATTTTGAGTTTATGTTGATGAGAGTGAATTATTTCACTGAATACACAAATGAGACATTCATTATTTTATAAGGCCATTTACTGTCATCTGGAATAACTTCCTCTTAATTCTATTTATAGAGGTTGTTAACTTTAATTAATGCCAAAAAGAAAGGTAAAATTACAATGTTTATATACATATATAGTGTTGACTACTACTATTATATTATCTAATGTATGTTTTGTTTGAAATATATTTTGATGTTTTCCACTTGAATTTGTAGCTATTTAAATTTTAATAAAATTCATATATCTTTTTACAGATCAACATCTAAGCCACTCAATTCAATTATTCAAGAAAATAATTCATGACATATATAGGCTTGTCATAATATTTTGTTTATTAGTGTTCTTATGCAAATAAGATATTGCTATTGACAAACTAAATCTAAATTAATTAAATAATAAGGTAATAAATTTCTATACTGTCACTTTTTTATTGTTTTTATAGAGACATTTTTAACTTAAAATCTCTGAAAACATGTGTTTTCAGCGTGGTACTCCAATTCTCATGAACTAATTGTTATAATAATAAGTCCGGCTACTTCAGACATAGCTTCAATATACATGCTGAAACTTATTCAAAATATTGTGCTGTAGAATCTGATCTGCTCAAATTTTTAAAAATGTTTTTTTATTTGCCTGACATATTAGGTTTGTAAAATTAATTCATGTTTTTCCAGCTTATATGAGATCATTGGCTCAACAGGAAATTTTAATTCCTGAGTGTTTTATTTCCTTGTGAGGAATATGCAGCAAAGGTCTTGAAGTATTCCAGAATGCTCCAGTCACTCAAAGGAACTGCAAAGGAACCTACAAAAGGTAACTCATCATAAGAAGGTTGGTTGATTTAGATTAGAGTCGAGAGAGTTTATTACTTTGTAGGAAGAACGAGTGGAAGTAGCATTAGGTAACTCTTTTCTATTGGAAGAACACTGTTTCATTAGAGTTGGTAGCTAACTATGGTGGTGCACCACAGCATTGCCACGTGTTCCTTGATTCACATCTAAAGTTGCTTCAGAACTTCACAGTGACCAGTAGTCCAGGGCAGGAGTCACTTTTAGGTCACACCTCCTAGAATTGGACAAAGCAACATTGCCATTTCACTCAAGGAGTATGTATTAAATATAGTCAGGGATGTAATTTCTCCCAGTGGGTAGAAATTTGTTTTGTATATGATGGTGTCCACTTTTCCTGTGAGAATAAATAAGCAGAGGTATGGTACACATTCATTCCTGTGAAGTGTCTATTGAGTCGACTGATTGTCAGGAACTTGTAAAGAACCTAACAGTCATCACAGAAATGAAGTTTGGGGTCAATTCAAGTGCTTGAGTGAAATGGAACATAGAATGGAGAAAGCAATATATTTAATAAATATAGTTATGGTTTCATCAACAATTATAGAAGTGACATTGGAATAGTAACATATCTCTTCTTTATTGTTCTTCTATCATCTATCTATCATTATCTATCTATCTATCTATCTATCTTCTATCTCTTGATTGATCTGTTCAGCTCTCGCTAACTCACTATTTAATCTATCATATCCAGTATCCTCTTCTCAGATGCCTTTCTCCAAATATTTTGTATAAGGTATATTTTTAAACTGTATGTATAATTGTTTTCATTGATTCAGAAAAGTGTAAATAGGCTTGATCTAGTAAAGGAATAAGTATCTCCCCGACATGAATGCAGTGACCACTGGGACTTTGGGGTTCCCATTTTTGGAAGCGGATAAATACGTTTTCCATGATATTAGAGTAACAGAGTAGTTGCATTATGTTGGATAAGAGCATGCTACTTTTATTGATTAGAACTTTCATAATGCCTAAAAGTGGTTCCGACAGACAAAATGAATTGGTACAGAACATTATTTTCACCTTTCTTCAAGTGGCCCTACATGTACTGCAGAAAATCACAAGCTAAAACTATAGTTTTTAAGCCCCCCTGCATATAGGTCCTAGATAGGGTATAGGATTAAGCTATCAGACATACTTGGGTGACATCTGGAAGGCAGAAATAAGATGAGCAACCATGTATTAGCTTTTCCTACCTTTTGTCCAAGAAGTCTCTGGTTTTTCTGAAACAAGTTTGTAATCTGCTTCGTATCTTGTTTATGGCAGTTTTCATTATTTCAATGTCCCCACCCTGGATATGATAGTTTTATATTGTGAGCATTTAAAAAATTGTTGCTGCCTTCCTATCAATGTAGAAAGGTGAGAATTTGAAGGGAACAACAGTGGAAACAACTTTCAGGCTAGGAAATGTTAAGCTGAGAAAAGATGAATAAGTACAAGAAAGTCCCCCCAAAATCATAATTCATAATTTGGAATTAATTGCAGTATTATGCCTTCCTTCCCAGCACTCCTGTAACACTGACAAAATAAAATTGTACATATACTAACATATAGACATTATGAAATGTAGAAGCAGTTCATATAACATCCTCCAATCACAGTTTAATACAATTTTACTAACAATATGAGAAAATAAACGGTTTGGGCTGATATAACAGAAACACCGTAGACTGGGTGGCTTAACCAATAGAAATTTATTTCTCAAAGTTCTTGAGGCTGGGAAGTCCAAGATCAAAATGCCAGCATATCCAATGTCTAGTGAGGGCCCAAATTCTTGGTTTGCAGATGGCCTTTTCATTGTTTCCTCACATGGGTGAAGAGCAGAGAGAGTGAGGGCAAGTTCTCATGCCCCTTCTTATAAGAGCACTAATTCCCATTCACGAGGACTCACCTTTACGACCTTGCTATTTTACAAAGTCCCTACCTCCTCGTACCACCACATTGGGGGTTAGGATTTTAACAAGTGAATTTGGAGGGAGAAAAATATTCACTTCATATAATACCCTTATGCCTGAAAAAAACCCTAAAAATTATATTAAGCAAAAATCAAATTACCTTTAGAATATGGCACATTCTAAGTATAAAATATTGATTGTAGTATATATGATAATAAAATCTCCAGGATAAAAATAAAACATTACTCAAAGAAATGCTCATAGTCTTAATAGTTTTAATAAAAAAAGGATAATAAGCAAACTCTACATTCTATTCACAAAGTTAAAAAATATACTCAAAATACCCATTAAAAAAATGAGGATTTTAGGTAGAATGTGCACAAGAGATATTTGCACAAAATGCGAAAAGATAATAGATGGAACATTATCTAAATAATTAAAGAAAAAGAATATCAATACACAAAAAAAGATAATAATTCTAAAATTGAAATAATTACAGACATAGAGGTCATACAACTATTCAACTCTCTCCCTCTTTCTTTCTCTCTTATTTTTTAACTAAGTCTATTTCATTTGCTTTTACTGAATTACAAGTGTTATGGTTTTAGTCCTGAATAAACAAATTTTAATTTATATCTTCTGTTCTTTATGGTTATTTGGTTTATATCTAGCATATTACAGTCTGATTTTATCTGATTTTACTTTCCTTGTGTGTGTGCTATGAGGTTGTGGGTGTCATGCAATGAAAGAAAATACATAATTATAATAAATTCAGTTGTAATAGTTATAACGTTATTTACACTGTATTATTTAGCCTACCTATTGGATTCTCACTAAGCACAAGGGCAAATTTAATATCTTTCTGATTGCTTTAACTTTATTTCCCACTCTATCCTCTATCGCATAATTTAAATGCAATTGTTATTATTTGTTAGTAGTTTTTCTAGTGTTAATTCAGATATTTTGAGAAGCAACTGCTTAAATGGGATAAATGTATGAAATTTAGAGGTGAAACACTTTGAAGAATAGAGAGGAGACAGCAAGAGAAAAGTAGGGGTGAACAGAGCCGTTAGATCACAAGGCACGTCTGACTCCTGTGAAGGAGAGAAGGAAGATGTGACAAGAAATGTCTTAGAATGCAGAGGAGTTCTAATGAAGTTTTAGTCAGAGCAAGGGGAAATTTTGGGACAGTCCCTCCTTAAGGGACTCCCGCATTTTGCAGGAAAAGGAACTTCATTTTTACCCTACAGTGTTCAGGTATTTGCTGGAACATCCTGCAGGAAGCATGAACTTAGAGTGGATGCAGGATACAGAGCAACCACAGCTAAGGCCATCAGCTGCTTCCCATAGCAGGAGACCTGAGTGGCATCTTTTCTAGGCCACTACATGCTCGAATAAATACACTTAGACTTTTATCTCAGTAATATCTTAACTTTAAATTATACTTGTTGACTGATAATGTGATTATAAAAGATATGCTACCTTTTACTTCTTGTTAAAATTTAGTTATTTTATGTTGTGATTTTTGTTTTTATTTTTAATTCAATTTTGAGATCTCTCTAGAAATGTGACCATAAGCCAGGATAGCCACTCTCTAGAAGAGCTCCGACCAGAGGAAAATGAGGTTCAGGTGCAGGTGTCAGATGAGACACAATGAGGAGGTGAAAGAAAAAGACATGAAACAAGAAATGTATTACTCACAGGTCCAGAGAGATTATGGGAAGTCCAGAAGTGACAGGGAGCTCAACCAGTGGGTGGAGAGTGAGGAAAAGAGAGGGCCTGTGGGACGATGCCTTTATCAAGGTTTGTGGGTATTACCTTTAGGCTTTGTATCTGAGGCTGTGGATTGGCTAGCTTAAAGAAAACCACATGAAGAGGGGACTCATTTAAATGACTCTGATGTGGACTATTAGGTTTCATTGTAGTCAGCAGCTGAAAGGTGGGTTGGGTTTGGGGGTCAGCAGAGTGAAAAATAGAGGTAGGCTGTGTCATAAACAATCATGTAGGAAGTTTCAATGAGGCCAAAGGTGATGGGATATAAATGGGTTTGAAACAACTTATGTAACGTCTAAAAATAGATACTAAGGCAGCAAGCACGTTAAACAAATGTATGACATAGTGCTGCCAAGTTTTCATTTTTTCATTCTACTTTTACAAATTTTAACCACTTGGTCCTATGGTTAAATAAATTGAATGCTCATGCTCATATATGTGTCATAGTCGTAGTGTCATGTTTCATGGCTTGTTGCCTGCAGTTCATGCTCTCTCTTCCAAAAAGACTTATGAGATTCCACCTTACTGTGAAGACAAATGCCATTTTTATGTATAATAAAATTAAAATTTAGCTGCATCTAAAATTGTTTTGTCAGAAATTATTTCCCAGGCTAATCTGTAGCCAGTCATTTGCTGTCTTTTAGAATAGAGGTCTACAGAGGTCAATCTTGAGGTCAAGCTATTTTTGTTCTTTTTATTAACAAGTGACTGGTCAGTATTTCTAAAAGTTTCTGTATCCTCAAAATCTAGGAACTTTGTTAGGATTTATGTTAGTTTAGCCATCTAAATCTAATTTTTACTAGGAAATAATCTGCCCTTTATAGTTTTGGTTTCAAAGCTAATAATATTTGTGAAAATATGTTCTTTATGTATTTGAACCCTTCTATCTCAGTTATTTAGATCTCTTATTCAGGGATGCTGACTTTCTGTAATTTGATTCCTTTTTGTGTCTCTTCCATATCTGTAATCTTCCAAAGCATTTTATTTTTGTTTATCTATATTTTTAGATATTTTTATTTTTCTCATATTTGTGCCTTTTGTTTATTCCTGTGTTTTCAGTAGCATATTCTCCTTTGCATAGTTTTCAGTGTGGCTTTAATTTCTGTGATGATTTTGTTTTTCTTCATTTTCCTGAGCTATGCCAGCTTGTTTCAACCCATCTGTTGTTTCACTGATACTTCCTGATTACTAATTTAAGCTTTTCTTTAAAAAATTAGCAAATGAATCACTAGATTTTTGTTTTAACTTAGAAATACATTTGTTCATATTTTTCATCTGCTTCACGACAGTATTATCCTACTCAATAGTTTTTGTTTGCCATTTGTGTTTTATTCTTTTACTTTTCTGTTCTCCATTTAATAAAAAAGCATAGATCGTATGCTGGCTTCTCTTAAAAAATACACTCATTTTTGAAAGAGGTAACTTCTTTTGGAGACCATCGTTTATAAGAGGTTTGTGTGATAGAAGCACAATAGTAGTGCTGAGTGCTCCCCGGAATCCTTGAGAGTTCCCAGGGAATTGCAGAGAAAACCATTGTGTATGGATGTGTCCTTCAGACTGTTTCTTCCCAGAAAACAGAAGTCACCTCTGCAGTGCTGCCTTCAGTTCATCTGTTCTCCACACTACTTTTCTAATAGTAGACATTCTAAAATGATGACATGTCTGTTTCCCCATGTAACTCTGCCTCCTTTCCTTTTTCTGTTACCCGAAACACCCCAGGGTAATGCCTACCAGCAGTATATTTGGACGCTTCTATTTCTGATTAGGAGTTCGCATCTGCCGAGCTGCACACTGCTGCTTTGTCTAAACACAGCACCAATGGTGTCCTCTCCTGGTATCTTGCCATACTCTTGTCACATTTTCACACACTTGGCAGCTTTTCCTTATATATGCTGTTTTGTGGTTGCAGATATCTCCTACATTGTTGTGTTCTATTTATTGTTTTACTTATTAAGTTTGGATGAGTTCTGAGTGGAGAAGAGGACAGAAACATAGGTAGTTTACTACCTTACCACCACCATCTCACTGATGACAGTCTTTTCTCTTGATGATCGAAATTAGAACTTCTCAGACTAGTCTACAATATGACATTTGAGATTGCACAACTGCAAATAAAAGTCATTTTTCTTGTATTTTATGACGACATTCAGACACATTTTTGTCCAATTCCAAAATATATGCTGTGTTCATATATACTCTATCAAATTACTTCTTATAAATTGTTATTTCAAAGCAAAAATTGTTTCACCTGTGACATTACTCTTCCTTCTCAAAATTGTCACCTATCCCAAAATAACGTAGTTTGAAGAAACTGAAACTGCATGGCAACATTCTTATCTCATATATTAGTGTATTTCTCCAGCAAAACAGTTAATACTGTGTTGCTTCTGAGAAATTTACTGTAAACAGCTAATCTTGTATGAGGACATCAAGAGTGGAAGAGCTGAAGGATTAGTATTGCCACCATGGCCATGAGGATAGTTTCAGCAAAGTACTCAGGAATCATACCTCTTTAGTATAGATAGAAATTATTATGGAACTATAGAGAAGACACACACACACATACACACACACACACACACGTACATAGTGCCACAGCTAGAAAATCCTAGAGCAAAATTTATATGTTTTATCTTTCTATGTCCTTTTAGTAAGCCGAATTTCCTTCAACCTTTACTCCAGGAGATTTTCTGTTTGCCACATCACTGTTAACCCATGTAAAGGTTATCTGCAACCATTACATTTCTTAAGATTACATCCAGGTAATTTACGGGTAACTTTGATAGGTTCATTTTGGGAGTTTATAAGTTTTTCCAATGCTTTTTACCTGTTTCAACCAGTAAAAAGAAAACTTCAATTTTTTTTTCTAAATTGAGAATATTCTTATTAGAATTACTTAGGTATTGCCATTTTTTATTTGTAGAATATAACTTGATATCTTTTTTCCACTTTTCCCTTTCTGCATTTTATTTTTAAGGGTACTTTTTAAACTCCTTGAATCAATCGTATTTTCCTATATTTGTCTGATTTTCAATTTTGTGTTTATTAAAACAACATAATATTCTTGTATACTTCTTAATCTCAGTGGAAGTCAGTTCTTGGCAACATCTCTTAGCAATATAAAAATAAATGACAGAAGAAGGAAGACAGGAGACAGGTATGTGGATGACATATTTTAACACAGCTTCTCTAACTAAACAAAAGTGTATATATTTCTCAGCAAATACATGTTAATATTCATTTTTAAGACACCAGTCTAGGGGACTGCAATGGACAAATATATATGATATGTCTCTATCATCAAGATGTAATTGAAAAGTTGACATAATATGAATACTATCCAGGCTAATTAGCAACATTATATAGACTTTGATGTAGTTCAAATTTATTCTATGACAGTAACCAGAGTGTGTGACCAAGTGTATTAAAAATGCTTTAGAATTGTTCACAGTATATTACTGTATATAATAACAATGCCTCTTTTTCCACTTTAAGAATCTTTACCTTTCTCAGAACCCAAGATATAGTATCGTAATAGTCCCAGATTATTTTTGACACCATCTCTACCCATCTAAGGTCTTCCTTCTATTACAAAGCCATGCTCAAGAGTGCCAGACTAGATTCTACCAAGTAGAAGCTCTTACCTGAGATCTGGAAGAAAGAATGAAAACATTACCCATTCTTTTATCAGAACTGAACAAATTACATGTTCCTAGGCAAACATAGTACTTCACAAAGATCTTTCAGCCTTTTTCTAGAAATCACTTACCTGAGTATAGAAGGCAGGAGGGATTGTTGCCAGCAGTTTCCCAAATTGCTAGTGGTTTCTATAAGTTTCTGATTTTCTAAAAGTTAGCAGCAGATCTGAGAGCTAGAAGCAGCTCTCACAGACCTTCAGGCTTAAGTCTGTCCCACGGTTTTGTAGCTATTTAATAATAATAAATGTTTTACTTACTGAAATATTTTTGTAACTCCTCTTTTGTTAACTGAACTCTGACTGATAGACTAACTAGAGTTCCATTATAACTATCTATTTATTTGCTCCCCAATGGAAAATTTGTATTAAGTATTTCTGATGCAGTATCTTGACATAATGACATGATAATTGATTGCTCCACTTGTTTAAATTAAGAATTTCCAATAGCTTATATGATTCTGAGATGAGTTTTTAAAATCCCTCATTTTTTATAGATTTTGTATGAATTAGAGGAAAGTTTTATTTAAAAGCACATGCAGACAGTAAACTAGTGGTAATATGCAGAACAGTATAATATTAAATGACCTGACTCAGACAAAGTCAATTGCTTGTGTGTGTGTGCGTGCATGCATGCACAAATTATGAGTAATTGCTCACCAAGCCCCTCTATATCCAATGTCTCTTACACCCACTTCTATGAGGAACAGGAGGGTAAGCCAGCATGATACACCTCAAAGTACTTTATTTTCCTAGCTGAGTTAGAAACAAGTATATTTCTCTGGCTATGTTAGTTGTTCACTATAAAAATTATTAACCACTTCAAAACTATCCATTTTATAGTCTTAAATTCTCCCGCATCCTTTCTTGGATCTTGCATAAAGTTATGACCCTAAGTAGGAGCTAGATCTCTCCACAATCCCATTTCCACCTACACAATTCATGTCCTCCCTGAACAAAACAGACTTTTGTGTTACAAACCTCCCATTTCTGTGAACTCTGCTAGTACTTGTAATCATTAACATTGATCCTTTATTTAACAGCCAATGTTGAACAATATATAAATTATAGTTTTGAATAAGTGCACTTACTGTTATCTATGACACCTGTTAGAAAATATTTTTCATCTGAGCATATTTGGTTTTTGTTCCATGTGACAAATGAAATAATCTTTATTTTGGAATTTTCTTATTTTATTTTTTTCTCATTTAAGTCTGTATACTAGAGATTTTTGGAGCAATAACAGTGAAGACTCTCTTTGACCCAGCATTTGTGAGGCTCCTCTGCACTTTCTCTCTACTGGGACTTGACCTTGACTCCTAGCCTTGCTAGGCCTGTATAGCTCCGTTTAAGAAAGATTCCTATTTTAGTCAATTTAGAGAAAATCTACCACTCTTGATATGTGATTATTCTCAATATTTGGTCAAATTCCTCATTCTGCACACTGGATATCTGATCATCCTGCCTTGTCTTTAACAAGGATCCCCCTACCCTTGATGTCTTTTCTTAATAATTTTCCATCCACTGACCCCTTCACTCTTCTCATTGGCTATGAATCTCCACCTGTTTTTACGGTATTCAGAATTGAGCCCATCTCTTTCACCCGTTGTGTTAGTCTTGACACCCATCAGAATAATCCTGAATAAAGCCTTCCTTCCTATTTTAACAAGTGTCAGAATCATTTTTTCTTTAGCAATAGCTTTGTTGTAAAAGCATTAAGTAATATGTCAATTAGCATATATACTATGTATGCTTTTTCCTGTCATCAGAAAATATGATACGCAGTCCATCAATGCCCTTTTTCAAGATATCAGTAACAACATATGGTGAAATATACTATTAATATATGATAAAATACACTATTATGAACAGAACTCAACTTATGTCTTTCTTACTGAAATAGATCTATTTTTAGTACTTATTAAGTACAGTTAATCACTAGTTAGTTAAACTAATCCTATAGCCTCTCCTCTTTCCTTACTTGTAACTCCTTTCTCTGGCAGTGAGAAATGTGCCCACATCATGCACAATATTGGTGTAATGTAGTTTGAGATTTGCTTGCTTATATTCCCGTAAAAAATGCTAACTAGGTTATAAAACTTGTGTACAGGTTTGTTTTTCTTTTTGTCTTTAGCCTTACAATATGAAAATCTAGATACTGTTTACCAAAGTCATTAAAGTTAGTCTTTTTATTCTCCATTTCTCTCAGAATTGTTATGTAATTTGTTTGTGATACAGTTAGTCTTAATTTTACTGTTTGCATTCTACATTCATTTCTCTCCACATCTCAATTTATGTGACAATTTAGGGGGAGGTGTGAGAGGGTATGTGAAAAATTACCATAGTTCTAAGAGTCAAAACCATATCAATAAAAAGTTAAACCAGAAGAAGTTTTACTCACACTTATCCCTACTACCCCGATCACATTTCCTTTTTTTTATTTTTACTTATTTTATTTATTTATTTATTTATTTATTTATTTATTTATTTATTTTGACAAGGTCTCTCTCTGTCACCCAGATGGCATGCAATGGTGCCATCATAGCTAACTGCAGCCTTGAAATCCTGGGCTCAAGGGATCCTCCCTCCTCAGCCTTTTGAGTAGCTGGGATTTCAGGTGTGCACCATCACACCCAGCTAATTATTTTATTTATTGTAGAAATGGAGCCTCTTCATGTTATCTACTCTGGTCTCAAACTCCTGGCCTCAAGCAATCCTTCCACTTCATCCTCCCAAAGTGCTGGGATTGCAGATATGAGCCACTACCCTTGGCCTCACATTTCCTGATTCTTTCAACCCACCTCCCACCCATAAATGTAAATGAAAGTCATTGCCATTATCTTATGACCTATTATTTTTGGAACTTTTTTTCTTTGAGATAGAATCCTGCTCTGTCACCCAGGCTGGAGTGCAATGGTGTGATCTCAGCTCACTGCAAACTCCACCTCCCAGATTCAAGTGATTCTCCTGTCTCAACCTCCTGAGTAGCTGGGATTACAAGTGCTCACCAACACGCCCAGTTAATTTTTGTATTTGTAGTAGAGACGGGGTTTCGCCATGTTGATCAGGTTCGTCTTGAACTCCTGACCTTGCGATCTGCCCACCTCAGCTTCCCAAAGCGCTGGGATTACAGACATGAGCCACCACACCTGGCCTATTTTTGGAACAATTTTAAAAATATATATGTTTATAATTCACATGGTAAAGATAAATGAAGTGAAATGAAAGGAGAATTAAAAGTTTTCATATATTTTTAAGGGCATATACAAATGTGTAAAAATATGTCAAAGCAAATCCGTCAATATATATATCAAAAGTCGTAACAGACAGCCCCCTCTTCTGGCCTTTATCGGTGCTCAGCAGGGATAGGCCTTCTCCAGTTAGTATAGCCTTGGATTTTAGAACGGCTGCCTGATGATGACCCAGGGCAAGCAGAGCTTGTTGTGGATTTTTCTGGTTGCCTTTGTTCTAATGTTGGGTGGGCTTGCTCTCTGGGCCCCACTTTCTGCTGAGGCCACTGGCTGGGCTCTGTCACCAGGCGGAGCTCCTGGCTGGGTACTGTGATGGTTTCTGGTCAGGTGGGTCACTAGATGTGTTTTCCCGCTAAGCAGTTCTGCGATTTGAGATCTACAGTTAGGTGGACTGCAGGCGGGACCCCGAAGTTAGGCAGAGTCACCGCTCAGGACGGAGGGACCAGATGCTATGCTGTTTAGAAATGCACGATTGAGCATTGCCTCCCTGTCAGGGGAGAGTTGTGGGGTGGGCTTTTGGCTGAGTTGATAGGCTGTTTAACCTCCCCGGGGAAGCAGGTCTAGCCTCAAAGTCTCTCTGAATGCCTTGGCAAGTGGATTTTTGGCTGAGTGGAGCTGCTGCTTGAATTGCCCAGTCAGGCAGGTCTAGCCGCTGTGCTTCACAGAAATGGGTAGAGGCGGACATCACCCTCCCTGAGCGGAGTTGGTGGGGTGGACTCCGAGGTTGGGCATGGAGACTAGTCGTCTAGGGACTCAAGTAGGTTGAACTTCCCACCGTGCTACTGAAAGCGACCTGTTCAACTTTGGGGACGGGCTGGGAAGTTGGCTGGTCGGTGACACAGCAGGCAGGAGTTATGGAGGTGCCACCAAGTTCCACAGGCTGGTGAATATGACTTCTGCCTCCCTTCTTCATTTTTTCCTGACCCCAGGCGATGGAGCAGTGCACTTATCCGCAGTGTTTCTCTGATTTGAGACTGGAGGGGACTTCCTGGGAAGTGTTTCAAAATGCTAGGGAAGCCGAGTGACTGCTTCCACTTCTCTCTTCCACTGTGGAAACCGTAGGTCCAGGGAAATCCTCTCGTGGGATGGTGCCAATTTGGGGAGTGGCAGGGGCAGCATGGTCAGTGTGATACTGTTCTTACTCTTACTCTTCTAATTTGGTTTTCATTCACTTCTGCAGGCCATGCAGGTGTCTCAGGCTTGTTTCAAAGGATTTCAAATAGATATTCTGGTCTGTGGAATGTTGTTAGATGAACTTTCTGTGAGGAGGGAAGTGGAGCTTGAGACTTCCTGTTTCACTATCTTGTTCAATGACATAAGTTTTCTTGAAATTATGATTTATATAACATTAATTTATTCAATAAAAAGGAGCTCCATTATGGTTTTAGTACTATTTTTAAAAAGTGATATAATTCTAAAAAGCAATAAGATTTTAAAACATGCAAAAAGCCTTTATATTTCACAGTGCCTATTAATGCAGCACACATAAACAGACAGACCAATCCCAAATAGACTCAACGTTTTATGTGAATGTAGTATATGATAAAGATAACGTGGCAATTGTCAGGGGAAAAAAATGGACTTTTAAGCAAATGTTACTAGGAACATTGGAGAATGTATTAACTAGCCTTTTCTGTTAACAAACCAACTTCAAACTTATTTTAAAATGTAGTAGTTTAATTGAAAAAGTATTATTGTTCAAAAGCTCAAGTTTCAAGTGAAAAGCTTTATTGGTCAACTAAAGTCAGCTAAGAAAGATCATGGGTCTGAAGTCATTTGTGGGTCATTAGAAAATCGTGGAAGGAAATGGCCCCAGTCTCCTATCTGACAGAGAGTGAAAAACTCATAACTATGAGTTTTCAAAATCCATAAACCATAAAAAAGAGTGACAAACCTGACTGTATGGTTGAAACACAGAAATAATAACATGTTTGAAAATACAACTTTTCACAAGCAACATCAAAAGGTAAATTGAAAACTGGGGAAGTATTGATACATATTTTATAGATAATGTGCTATCACTTAATATATCTATAAGGTTTTGTTAAAAAACAAGAAGATAAAACCACAATGGAATAGAAAAATGCACAAAAGTTCTGAATAAACTGCTCACAGAAAAGAAAATACAAAGAAGATTTGCACTTATAAATTCTACTCCACTTCACTCCTAAAGAAAATGCAATTTAAAACTATACTTTGCTGCTATAACTCGTATCTTGGATGCTTGGTAAAAATCCAAAACTTTGGAAACATACTGGAAACATACTCCATTCACAAAGCTGTAGGGAAAAGGACGTCTTACATATTGCTGTACTGTACTTTAGTTAGCCTTCTATTTATTTAAATCTAATGTCTTCAATTCTTTTTCTTTTATAAAGAAGTTCACAATAAATAAGTTTATGGACAAATTATTAGTTATTTTTGCAGCGTTTCTTTGGGATAGATTCTTCCACGTGAGAATGCTGAGGCAAAGGTAAATATATATATATGTGTATATATATATGTGTGTGTATATATATATATATAGCTAAATACCGCCAATTCAACTTCATAGAGCTTATACCATTTTATATTGCTACCAGCAATGTATTTAAATTGTATACTTTGTATTTTGATTCAAAAATTTAAAGGAGAGGAGTGTCCTGCAAAATTAACAAGACATAGAAACAAAAATGAACTACATACGAAACCGATACCATATCATACAAAAAAAAATTTCTGCCTAATGATTTTGAACAGAGAACTTCTAAATAAATACCTTACAAGGAGAAAAGCATTGTAAAAACTTAATCTTTACTCAATTTTTACTATTTCTTTTTCATTTTTTTGAGATGAAGGCTAATTTTGTTACCCAAGCTGGAGTTCAGTGGTGCGGTCTCGGCTCACGGCAACCTCCACTTCTGAGTTCAAGCGATTCTTCTGCTTCAGTCTTCCGAGTGGCTGGGATGACAGGTGCACGCCACCATGCCTGGCTAATTTTTGTATTTTTAGTAGCGATAGGGTTTCACTATGTTAGCCAGGCTGGTCTTGAACTCCTGACCTCATGATCCACCTGTTTCAGCTTCCCAAAGTGCTGGGATTGCAGACGTGAGCCTCCACGTATAATAATATTCGGTCGGGTGCAGTGGCTTACTTCTGCGGGAGCCGAGGCGGGCCGATCCCCTGAGGTCAGGTGTTTGAGAACAGTCTGACCAACATGGAGAAACCCTGTCTCTATTAAAAGTACAAAATGAGCCAGACGTGGTGGTGCATGCCTGTAATCCCAGCTACTCTGGAGGCTGAGGAAGGAGAATCGCTTGAACCTGGGTAGTGGAGGTTGCGGTGAGCCAAGATCGCACCACTGCACTTCAGCCTGGTGACAGAGTGAAACTGTGTCTCAAAAAAAAAGAGTAATATTTGTATTATGATTTTGATGTTATGCTTTTTATATGACTTGATACAGCTGGAAAAAAAGCAAATAAGTGAATCTGTTTATACTGATAGGAATCAAGATTTTCAACACAGGAGAGATGAGATATAAATATGTGATGTTAATTTGAAAAACTCAAAGTCTTCATTTGGATTGGAATTGTTGCTAAATCTCAAGGATGATAAAATTATCGATTTCTTAATTGAAAGCAAGCTAAACGTCCAACTTATATTTCATAGTTAAGTCTCTTCTAAAAACTCCCCAGAAATTGATTTCTTGCCTCTTTTTGAATTATATCAGTGCCAAGGAAATCATTGTATCATAGATTTGATATTAGTTCTGTGACTAAGTCCTTACTCCATCTTTCCTAGATATGACTTAGAGAATTAGCTTAATCTCTCTAATTCCCTGTTGTATAAAATGGAGATAATGAAAAAAAAACTGCCTGACAGGACTGATTCCCAAGAGATTGCCCAGACTGTGGAAACAATGATTTCTTACCAGCAAGCTCTTCATGACATTGTCCAGCCAAAAATCCTCCCATAAGAATCAAACTTATAAGTAGTATTGTGATTTGAGGGTATTGTGGCACATCGTCCATTTAGCAAACATTGACACTCTCAGGAGTAAGAGACTATGTTTTATTAACATTTGCACAGCATGCATAGTGCCTGCCACCAAGTTGTTTCTAGATACCAAAAAGAATATGCACACACGGTTTGTAAACTGCAAAGCACAATGTGAAGTTGGTTATTAGTAATATTAATGCGAGCCATTTCGATTTTGTAGAGTTGTAATTACTGTAATTCTTCCATGGTTTGACCTGAAATCTACCTCCCTGTCATTTCTACTTGTTATTCTTTGTTCTCCCTTCTGAGGTCAACGAAAAGATTAATCCTTCTCATTAAAAGGAATAAAAATTAGGTTTTCTCAATTAGAATAATAGAAACAGTAAGCATTCAGTCCTGGCTTTGATATGAATTATTTTATTAAATAAATCAACTTGTACCCCTTACCCACATGCATACAAGGGCAGCCTTACTTGCTCTTCTTTTCTTTTACTTGTCCTTTGTTTTATTGTGAACTGAGCTGTCTACTGAAGAGGGACTGTGATTCTAGTTGCTCAGTTACCCCAAGACTTTTCATTCCTGTAACTCTGTTATGTGGTTTCTTCTGCTGAAACTATTTCCCTGCAGCTGTACTTTCTCTTACCATAGCCCCATCTGATTGAATTGGCTAATATTTACCTAATGAGTTGGAAAATTGATGTTCTAACTAAAAAAATTAATTAAATTTAACAAAACAATCAATTATATGTATATATATGTACATAAATATTTTTGGCTACATTATTATAAAGATATGCATGCGTGTTTGTGTATGTGTTTATGTGTATATAACAATACATGTATTAGGTCAGGGGAACACATACAGCTTCTATTAAAGTCATTTAAATCAAGAGCATACTATAATTATAATAAATAGATATATTCGTAGCATCCTGAAAAGAGTTTAATGTTAAGTAGATGTATATTTGTGATAGAAAATAAAAAAATAAAGTTACTCTTTGATTTAAGTAGATAAAAGAGGCTTCTTTATTTCTTTTCAGTATTTCAAAGATAACTTCATGGAAAAGATTGACAGAGTACCTAATTCAAAAAAATAAAAGCCACAAATCCAAATTAACTCATCCAATGTAAACTGTAATATGAAATAATTATTTTATTTTCTTGGGGAAATAATTATTTTATATCTTTTCAGTTTCAAGCCCTTGTGAGGAGTACATATGCAGAAAGAAAAAATGTAATAAAATATAATTCTGGCTCTTTCGGAATTCATGATTTTTTTTTTTTTTTTTTTTTGAGACAGAGTCTTGCTCAGTTGCCCAGGCTGGAGTGCAGTGGGACAATCTCGGCCCACTGCAAGCTCCACCTCCCAGGTTCACACCATTCTCCTGCCTCAGCCTCCCGAGCAGCTGGGACTACAGGCGCCCACCACCACAACTGGCTAATTTTTTGTATTTTTAGTAGAGACAGGTTTTCCCCGTGTTAGCCAGGATGGTCTTGATCTCCTGACCTCGTGATCCACCTGCCTCGGCCTCCCAAAGTGCTGGGATTACAGGCATGAGCGACAGCTCCCGGCCCATGTTTTCAAATTATTCCAACAGTGTGTCATGAATAAGGTACTGCGGGGTCCAGAGTGAGAATGCCAGACACTGGCTGGGGAAGTTAAGGATGTCTTTACAGAAAGTAGGTCATGAGAACTGACCATAAAAGAATGAATAATGGTTTGCAAGATAGATAGAAAGAGGTAGGTTGACCTCATCCAAGAAAACAAATTGTATGATCAAAGGCAGAGACATGGGTGACACAGATGTCTTTGGAGACACTACAAAAAGTTGGAGTCGCTGGAGCCAGATAGTGGGTGAAGAAGAAAGGATTCTCTTACAACTAAAATTGCAGAAAAATGGATACCATAAAAGCAAAAAAAAAAAAAAAAAAAAAAAAAAAAAAAAAAAAACCCACAGGAATTCATTTTCTCTTGGGATAAAAAATGATTGCAACTTAATGTTGAGCTGCATATTCATGATATGCTAAAATAAGATAATGCTGTTATATAATATGAAGTTCTAGGAGATCAACAGAACAAATTTGAGAACACATCATTTTTTAAAGAAAATGTTTAAAAATTGCATTATATTTGAATGAATGTATTATATATTACCTCTGTATCCACTTACCTGATTAACTGAGTATCTTCAATGTATTTACATTTTTACATTGATTACTAATTCCCAGGGGCTGTGGTCAGATGTGTGACCAGCTACTTCTTGAGCAATAGAATAACGAAGTGATTAAATAGCTTTCTTAGATGTACATTTCTATTGTCCTCGGATACATAGCTTTTTTTATTTTAAAAATGTTAGACAGAAGGCCTCAAGTAGAAAATACTTTGCTTGGAGAATAACATTGACATGTAAGGTGCTGCAGTCTTTTGTGTAAACTTCAGTGGGATTCAGTAGATACTTGGTCTGAAGTGGCCAGGAATAAGATATAAATCTCCTTGTTTTTGTTTCTCAAACAACAAACCACACTGGCAGAGACACTTTTCATGAGTCCAGAGATAAATGAGTATTAGG
This sequence comes from Macaca fascicularis, assembly GCF_037993035.2. Lineage (NCBI taxonomy): Eukaryota > Metazoa > Chordata > Mammalia > Primates > Cercopithecidae > Macaca > Macaca fascicularis. The sequence continues at coordinate 162,467,933 of NC_088379.1, forward strand.
GGATACTGCTGGACAATGAACAGCTTACCAGTTCTTTGGGACATGACTTCAAATCCTTTCCCAATCTCACACTTAATAATTCATAAAAAATGCCTTTCACTAAGAACAGGCTTGTCTCATGCTTCCTTTTCTAAGACTTCATGGTAGTTTTGTTTTGTTTTTTGAAAGAGATTTTATGTTTGTAGTAGATGGATGGGCAGTAGATGGATGGGCACTAGGGTAGGGTATTAAAAAGAATAGATATATATATATATTTAGAGAGAGAGAGAGAGAGGAGCTTATCAGGAGAATTGACTCACACTATCACAAGGTAAAGTCCCATACTAGGCCATCTGCAAGCTGAGGAGCCAGGAAGCCAGTCTGAGTCCCAAAACCTCAAAAGTAGAAAAGGCAAACAGTGCAGCCTTCTGTCTGTGGCCAAAGGCCCAAGAGTCCCTGGCAAATCACTGGTGCAAGTCCAAAAGTCAAAAAGCTGAAGAACGTAGAGTCTGATGTTGGAGGGCAGGAAGCATCCAGCACAGGAGAAAGATGAAGGCTGGAAGACTCAGCAAGTCTGTTTATTCCACTTTCTTCTGCCTCCTTTATTCTAGCCATGCTGGCAACTGATTATATGGTACCCACCCAGATTGAGGATGGGTCTGCCTCTCCCAGTCCATTGACTGAAATGCTAATCTCTTTGACAACACCCTCACAGACACATCCGGGAACAATAATGTTCACCCTTCAATCCAATAAAGTTGGCACTCAATATTAACCATCAAAACAACTTTAGCAGCAATTATTGCATACGAAATATCCATTTTCTTCTATTTGTTTTTCAGTCTTTTTACCTCTAGATTATGTCGTGAAATTGGTTATCTGAATCAAATATGAGAAGAGATGTGTTATTTCCTGTCTGAGGCCATTAAAAATGTATGTAACACTGGCTCGTCCTCATTCTTTTTTTCATGTGTGTATGTGGAAACAAGAACTGCATGAGGGTGAAGCTTCAAGATGTGTTAGCATGCATTCTTGCATCTACTTTCAGCAGTTTGTATGAGAAAACCCCAACCTGCATCTTAGTGTGATGTGAGTGACACATAAATCTTTGTTTTGTTTAATCCCTGAGATTGTTGCTGCAGTATAGTTTATACTAATACACCAAAAAAAAAAAAAAAAAAAAAAAAAATCCCAAAATGTTGAAAAAAAGGGCATTCTTATTTGTAACCCCTTGATTCTTCCATTATGAATTCCACCCACAAAGTTGGGCAAGAATTCAATCATTCATTCACTCATTTTGCAGGGAATGAACTGAGCTGAGGCTTATCAAGTTCCTTCTATGTGTCAGTATGCACAATTAATGGTGTCATCAAGGATCCTTATTTATTTAGAACTCTAGAAATAATTTTGAGAAATAAAATATCTGTTTAGGAAATCATTTGTGAATATTACCATAAGGAAATGCACATGTCTTATTACCATACTAAAACTCTATGAAATCAATGTATGTATTGGATAAAGGTTTGAGACAAATAAGAATTGAAAGACCTTTGAGCCTTTAGGAACCAAGTGAAAATTTTTAAGCAAAGTCACATACTCAATAGATGTCAATGAATCTCTCTCTATCTGTATGCCACTGGCAGTATAATTAGGTCATTATAGATACCAATTTTAAAGTCAAACGAAACTAATTTTGAATTTTGACCCTATTACTTATTGCTGTAAGATCCTGAGTAAAGTTCTTAATTTATCTAGCTAACCCTTCTTACTTTTATTTAATGGGTTCACAATAGCTTAATTTAATTTCTAAGTTTGATGTGACAATTCATGAGATGATGTCCAGAAAGTGATTAGGACAGTGCCTGCATATTTAAAATGTAGAATAAATGATATTAGTAATGTTGTCATATTATTATTATGTCTTTTTGAAATAGCCTTATGTATCTCTTTTTATGTGAATCATGAGGGTTGGAAGATAAAACAATTTACTTTTAATGTTGAATTTCTACATAGTATATAGTTAGTATAGGTACTATAGAAGAGTATTTATGATGTAGGATTTTTCTTCTTGGTCACTTTGTAATCCAGGGCCCTCCGACCACTGACACCCTGCCCGGCCCTTGCTTAGCCATGCTGGTGTGCCCCAGCTGGCCTGTGTTATAGTGAGTACTTGCATTCATCAGTTGCTGGGCTCTTGTATTGCTCCCAAGAACAATGAGGATACACTGGACATTGAATGAAGAGGAGGGCAGAGAAGATTTTTTTTGAGTGACAGAACAGTTCTCAGTGCAGGGGGGAATTGGGGGTAAGTCCCCACTCCCACAGTTGGTTTGTTCTCTTCTCTTATTGACTGAGTCTGGGGTCTTTATAGGCACAGGATGGGGAGTGCATGCTGATTGGTTTGTGAGTATGCAAAAAAGGTTAAAGTGAAGACACCACCCCATTAGAATAGGCATAAAGACTGATCTTAACTGCTTCCTGCTGACAGGGTGTACTGTTTTGGGAAAACCACAGCCAGATTTCCCTCAGAGACCTATCTAGGAATCCCCAGTAAAAGGGAGCCATCATTTGAGGCTCCAGTTGCATGACTGTTTAGAGTTTGATGGCTTGAAAGTGAGAAAAGACAAACCAGGTTATTAGAAGACATGTATCAAAATGAAACAAAGGGGGTAAGAACTGCTTAAAAATCCTGAGGCTGCCAACACACCCAGATAACTGGTGACTACAGTTATGCCTGCTAGGATTTGGGTGCATGGGACTTGGTTTTGTTCACTCCTTTGGTCTTATTTTCCCAAAAACCTCGGAGTTATGGGCACCCTATTTATTCCAATCACCTGGCAGGTTTTTCAGGATAATTGCCCAGAATTAGAATATTGATCCAGATTTTTACATTACCTATCCCTTTTGTTTCTCTTGAACTGAAGGTGGAGATCACCGGTTAGTTCACAGGAATAAGCAAGGTTAGTCTAAAATGTAGCCAAAAACTTAGAAAGAACTAATGAGTCTAGAATTTAATGACAAGTGTATGATAAGTTTTGAAACATAAGTTTTCTCTCTCCAGTCCTCATTTTTGTTAAAAACAAATCATGACAGGACTGTGTTGTTTGCAAAATATACTTTAGTCTTATACTTGGCCTGATAATTTACATAAATTGCAGCAAGAATAATCATCTTTTACATAGGCTTTTTAAATTGGTTTTGGTGGGACTCCATTTAACAAGGAACTTTAGATAAAACTTTTTAAAGCCGAGCCCAGCTATGAGTTTGTACCCTCAAATACCTATGAGTTGGATAAATTCCTCTCTTCTTGAAGTCCCAATGACAAGGGGGTCCTGGGCCTGTCAGAAAGTGACATTCATTACTCACCACAGGTTAGGAAACCTGTACAGGGACTGTATAGACAAGGTATGTGGATGGTTTTCCCAAGGGGGTTTTATTGGCTCTGCAAGTCAAGCTTGATTCCCTAAAGGAAAGCAAACCATTCTAGTAAAAGCGTTGGTAAAACAACCAGCTTCTCCAATTGTTTCCTGTTGCAAAAGAAAACGATTCTCATTGCACTGATATAAATAACTATTGCTTAAGTTAAAAATACTCACAAATAGTTTCCAGATTCTATAGAAACCAGGCAGACATAAACAAATATGCTCCACATTTTGTTCACAGGAGTGTACCTTACTCAATTGTTAAAAGCTGTAGATAGCTCGAAAGAAAAGTTTCATTGACTCTGAAAAGCAAAACAAGAAACAGAAATGTTTTAAGAAAAAACTTAAAAAGATTACTTCAGTTTTCTATTAGTTCAGTCCATTCTGTTAATTCTTGATCTTCTTGATATTCATGAACATTTCAGCTCTTCATGAGTCCTGTGTTTTCCTCTATACCAATGTCACAGTCTTCAAAGTTATCAGAAACCTGCATTTGAGAGTACCTGTCAAAGTTCAATAGCTGATTATAAACCATCTTTTGAAATGGATCAAAACAAGACAACAATTGTCTGTGAATGACAAAATATCTTTGGGTATTGCTCTGTCACCCAGGCTGGAGAGCAGTGGCGTGATCTTGGCTCACTGCAAACTCTGCCTCCCGGGTTTATGCCATTCTTCTGCCTCAGCCTCCCAAGTGGCTGGGACTACAGACACCCATCACCACAATTCGCTAATTTTTTGTATTTTTAGTAGAGATGGGGTTGTACCATGTTAGCCAGGATGGTCTCGATCTCCAGGCCTCATGATCTGCCCACCTTGGCCTCCCAAAGTGCAGAGATTACAGGCATGAGCCACCATGCCTGGCCTAAATCTATTTTCAGTAGTCTCAGTAACGTGTTATAGTGGTAACACTTAGCAGTTTTAAATTTTAATGTAATGCCTAGTAAGTTATTTTAGTTATGTACTAGGTACAGCTAAGGTCTGATTCTTTCCAACACAGTTATGGGCATGGTTAATTCCATGTGTCTTCAAGCCTTACCAAATTGTAAAGCAGGCCAGTTAAATAGTTCTCAAAAGCCAATGAAATAGTTTATAACATTTACCAAACCTGGTGTCTGACCTGCATAATCTAGACCACATATTTACATTTTGAAGACATTTGCATTTTACCAATAATCTTTCAAATTGCTTTTATTTTTCAGAGATTAAAGTCACATGCATTAAAAGACATTAAAGCTTTTACTTTTCCTTCAAAATATATTTGATCTAAGTGCTTATTTTTGGTTAGGCCAATTAAATAGAGCTCTTTTTAATAAACATCACATACATAACACATATATGATTACATAGCCAGACAGAAGAAAATCCAATAGTTCTAAGATTTTTCATTTGTCAATCTCCTAATTGGATTACTGGCTTCAGGATGGAGCCCTTCAAGAAGCAAAGCTAAGAAAGCATGCAATTTCCAGGGTCTAACAAACAGGCATAGATGGAAGACAAAAACATATTTTGAGAAGGATCTATTCACTTTTAACTGTGGTTGTTCCATGAGGAAAACAGAGGTGTTTGGTTTTTTTTTTCCTAAAATGGGGTTCATGGTGCCTTCTCTGTTTTTACCAAAGAGTCCTATGCTTTCAGAAGTTATCTTAGGGCCTCTCATGTGTGCACTAAGAGTGGCAAGACAAAATGGAGAAAAATAATTCAGTCTATGCAGAAAAAGTCTTTTCCAGAGAAACAAGGTCCAAGAAAAGAAAAATCCATAAACTCTTTTAATTATACCTATAGCTTGGATAGCCACTTTTAATTATGCTGACTTTTAGCCATGGTGCTCTTTAAGAAAATCATTTTAAATCCCGTGTTACATTACTTTAGCCATACTAAGCAGCCAATATTTCTGACTTTTGAACTTCACCAAAAGTAATCGCATAGGTGAAACCAACAAGCCTCAACTAAGGTTACGACTTAACTGCAAGTGTATAAGATATTTTCAAAGAGGTGATAAGCAGTTTTTACAAAGTCCACACTCTTTAAAAGTAGCTCAGAGAAAGGAAGATTTAAGAAAGGAAACTAGAAGTTGTTCATGGAGGGGAAGAGATTCAGCAAATGAAAAAAGTAACACAGATATTAACCAGAAAGTACTAATTTTCTAAGCTAGAACTAAACACGAGCTGCCATTGTAAAATGGCAGAGACCAAAAGAAAACATTGCCCTGTTGTTACAAGGTCAAACTCAAAGCATGTAATACAAGATGGAGACCTGCGGCAAAGTTTGTTACTAACCAGTTTGCTAGTCTGATTTGAACAGTGGGCATATGGGGTCCTTGATCCATGTTCTATCCTAAGTTCTTTTTCCTTATGACAGAACCATGCAGAAAGACACACAAAGTACAACAGATTCAATACAGCTTAAGACTAGCCTCACAAATATTTTTTTTCCATTAATTAAAACTTTACAGAGGATATAAACAGTGATCTTTATCATTCCTTTTACCAGTTTGCACAGGGAGAGGGAGAACGCAAGTCTGACTGGTTAAAAACTTTTACCCTTTTGCCAGCATGTCTGGCTTCTGGGTTCCCTTCCCATGAACTCAATTTAAAGCCAAGTCATTTAAGGATTGGGGAAATAAACTTTTCCCAGCTTGGGGATGCATCCAAGGGGAGTGTCAGGTGGTACAGTGATGCAATTGCCCATGCACGAAGGGAACAGAGGAGCAAAAAGAGAAGAGAAGGGTTTTTTGTTGTTGTTGTTGTTTCTTCAAAGGAGCCCCAGTGATTCAGGAGGCATTTGAGAGAAGTAAAGATTGAAGATGATTGGTTACCCATCTGGAAAGATGTCAAAAAAGATGTCTCTTAGCTCCTTTCTCTTCCCAGTGAATACCCAGGGTACATGAAGAAGAGAAAGAAATGATGTCCCTTTCCTTCTTCTGTCCTTGTATCTCCAAGTCCTGGCAACCTTGACAGAGTGTCACCCATGGGTACTAATGTGGCTTTCATCCATGTTTACAGGGGGCCTAGAGGGTAGGAATTGTCCACACTCACCCACATACTGCCTTTCCCCATGCTGTCAGTAACCTTTGAATTTCCCATACCTCATTTATGCCATGGATACCAGTATGAGCTCTATTCATGAAATTGGGGGAAGGGCTATTTGGCAGGAATTAGTCATGCTCACCTGCACTGTGCCACTTGACTTCCATTGTTGCCTGTCTTTGGATCCATCAGATCTAGTTTTCTTTTTTAGGGCTTCAACCCAAAGCTTGAAATTGAGTTTGAGACAAAAAGGTGTCTCAGAAGAGTGTGTGGACTCATTAAGTTAGGGAGTTTCATGAATTGAAGTCCTGGTTTAGAGAAATGCCTTTCAAAAGGAAAACCAACAACAATGACAACAACAACAACAGCAACAACAAAACTTGCATAGAAAAGCATTCTGTATTTGCAGGGCTATGTGAACTCCTGACATGGTGGAGAAAATAAAAAAAGTTTAAGTACAGGGCAGGAAAGGTGCCTGGGAAGAAAATGCTGAAGCTTTATGCAAATGTGTTCCTCTAACAGAGAGAGAAAACCTCATAATCTCTGCTTCCTCTTTGCCTCTAAGAATAGATGGAAACCACATTGTCCTGAATTGCATATCTGATCACTGAGCCAAATGCTCACTCCGCCCAGTAATATCTCTGTAGCTTGCAACAACACTTTTAACATTGTAAAAGAAGACATAGGTGTCATGACAGCCCAGAAATAAAATAAAGAAAATGCCATAGAAAAGACTGGATTGGAACAAAGCTGACATTCTCAACCACCGAGAGTGATGGTGTTGGGGTGGGGGGAAGTGTCAGGGATCCTGTCCTCTGTAGCTGGGCCACTTGTTTTTAATTGGCTCACCAGAGGTTTGGTGCTTCATGTGCCATCAGAAATGTCTGAGGACAATAGGCCTTGAAAAAAAGTGAAGAGTCTAGGTCTGCATTTGTTCCCCCTTCAGGTATCCTGGGTGAGCCCCCAAAATGATGTAGGATTTTTCTTTTCAGTCACTTTGCAAGCCAGGGACCCCTGGTTGGTGATGCCTGACTCGAGTCTCATTCAGCAATACTGGCATGCCCCAGCTCACCTATGGTATTGTTTGTGCCCACATTCAGCAATTCCTGAGTTCTTATACCATGACCAAGAAGAATGAGAATATACTGGACATTGAAGGGTGAGGAGGGAGGAGAATAATTTTATTGAGTGATGGAACAGTTCTCAGTGCAGAGGAGATTTGGGGGGTGGTTCTCTCCTCTTATCGACTGAGTCTGGGGTCTTTATAGGAACAGGGTGGAAAGTGTGTGCTGATTGATTTGTGAGTATGCAAAAAAGGTTAAAGCAAAGGCACCACTCAAAGATGGGCATGACAGTGTAGATAACCAATTAGGAAAAGGTAGGTATATATGAAATAGGTGAATGGTGGGGATAAATCAGGGGACAGCACACTAAACAGGAAGACAAGTTCTCAATTTGGTCCAAGGATTAACATGTAGCTTGGGTATCAGGCTTTGAACTCTTGTCAGCTAGGAGGTGGGGATTCACAGGGTACTCACCCCTATCTACCTAGGAATTTTTCTGCCTCCTGTTACTATTATTTATGATTGCCATACTAGAAAAAGAAATGAAACATCTTAGAAGATTTTGGTAACTATTAAATTATGTAATTCAGCCAGGCATGGTGGCTCACACCTGTAATCCAAGCACTTTGGGAGGCTGAGGTGGGTCGATCACGAGGTCAGGAGTTCAAGACCAGCCTATCCAAAATGGTGAAACCTCGTCTATACCTAAAATACAAAAATTAGCTGGGTGTGGTGGCGGGTACCTATAATCCCAGCTACTTTGGAGGCTGAGGCAGAGAATTGCTTGAACCTGGGAGGCAGAGGTGGCAGTGAGCCGAGATCATGTCACTGCACTCCACCCTGCGTGACAGAGTGAGACTTCATCTCAAAAAAAGTTAAATCATATAATTCATAATAATTACTAAATTACTAGCACATAAAAACCACTTACCAAAACTGTCCCTACCATTTAATTTAACTCTGATTCATTCACAGAACCTTTACTGAGCACCTACTTTGTTTGTGACTAGGGATATAAAAGTAAATGAGACACAAACACCTTGAAATACAATTGTTATATTAGTCCTAATGATCCAACCTTTCCTTTATTACATCAGGCATTTTTACAGCTCTGTGCCTTTGCTTAAAAGGAACATTATTTTTCCTTTTTTCACTTTGTTAACATTTTACTAAACCCCAATTCTGTAAGTGCAAGCCTACATATCATTTTTAGAATTGGAATACTCTGAACTCAACTCAACCATATTTTACTTACCTTTTATTCACAATGTATAGCATGCCTTTTCTCATTCAATAAATGACTATTTAACAAACAAATGAATGAGCAAATCTTTAAGTCAATAAATGAACACAGTATATTAACTCTTGTAGATGTAATTCTAGTAGGCAACTAATACAACAGGCTCATACCTATGTGCTCTAGTAAAACTTTAGAGAGCAAAAAGTTGTAGTTCACTAATGTACGGTCCCAAATAATGTTTGTTTCTGTTTGAAAACTTTCTTCATTCTCCAGAACCTACCAAGTTAAGAATATTCTTCATGGATATTCACATTTTTGCCCCACCTAACTTTTTCTAAACAACTGTATAACTCCCTTAAATTTATACTGTACTCTATTTATATGGTACTAAATAGCATTTCCCTCAATTTGAAACTAACCCAATGTTCTCATAAACAGCCCTTTTTTTTTTTTTTGAGATGGAGTCTCACTCTGTCCTCCAGGGTGGAGTGCAGTGGTGCGATCTCAGCTCACTGCAAGCTCCACCTCCCGGGTTCATGCCATTCTCCTGCCTCAGTCTCCCGAGTAGCTGGGACTACAGGAGCCCGTCACCACGCCTGGCTAATTTTTTGTATTTTTAGTAGAGACAGGTTTTCACCGTGTTAGCCAGGAGGGTCTCGATCTCCTGACCTCATGATCCGCCCGCCTCAGCCTCCCAAAGTGCTGGGATTACAGGCGTTAGCGACAGCACCCAGCCATAAACAGCTTTTTTTTTTTTTTTTTTTTTTTTTTTTTTTTTTTTTTAGATAAACATAGAAATTGATTATTTTGGTCTAAAAGCTTGAAACTTAAATTGGTTTTGTCTGAGTCCCTTCCTCAGGAAAGGACCCAAGTCCTCTCAAAAAGCCTCAAAGAACTGAGGCTCATCAGAATATAGCATCCAGATCATGAGAAGCTGAGCCCCTCTTTCATCATGATGACTTCTTTCCCCACCATCCCATTTTTGTTTTCCCATGCTAGTTACATTCCTTTCCTTGCTATATAAACCCCTAATTTTAGTCAGTCAGGGAGATGGACTTGAAGCTGATCTTCCATATGTTAGGCTTCAGCACCCAGTTAAAGCCTTCCTCTTGGGGAATACTCCTTGTCTCAATCATTAGCTTTCTATGTGGCAAGCAGCAGGATCTAGACCAAACAGCTTGTGTTTCAGAAACAAATTCAGGTATTTACATATTTCTGCCTCCAAGAATGTGTTCATGAAATAGAATTAAGAAGGCATATAGTGGTGTTTTATGGAAGTATTCATTTTCTCCATAGCCAAAATAAACCCTAGGGAGGAACTTAGTCCTCAGACACAAGGCTTTTGGGATTGAAAAGACAGAAAAATGATCTTAGAGGACTGGAAAAGAGATTGTATGTAACATACGGTGACAATCATTTATTCTTCGATACATGGCGGATTCTTTGGAAAGAACATAGTCACATGACAATGAAAGTAAGGCTCGTTCCATGCTCCTCAATCTTTACCAAATGGGATTTTGAGAATTTCTTTGTTGTTATTTTTATCAGCCAACACTGAAAGTAAGTGACATTCACAGTTATGAGACAATGGCAGAGCTGGAAGCACTATGAGAGTAAATGTCATCCAACATTCTCTTTCCAAATAGGTTATGACATGCATGGCTTTTATGTGGTACAGGCCTGTAATTGAAACTTCATCATCAGTATCACTATCTTTGTTTTGTTCCTGTTTAGCTGTTGATGTATTTCTTCCCCAAATGTTTTATACTGAAACAAATTTTGAAGAAGTCATGCCAAGAGTCTCAACCTCCCACTTCTCTTTAGGTAAGTTGACTCTTGGAGTGATACCTGGAGCTTGAAGGATATCCAAATTTGATTGAAACATTCCAGTTTAGGCAATGCTATGTTTCAATAGCACCAATCAAAGATATCCTGTGGAGTCTATTTTATCATTTTACCAATAAACAAGTTTCTTGGCATTTAATTCTATCTATGTTGAATTATAGAAACAGTGATTTGCCATAATTTAGAATCCTCTTATCCAATGAAAATAGATATATGGCATTTTCAAAAATGGTTTTATTAGTGAAATCAATGAAATTAGCACAGAATATGTTTACTTAGGAGATCATATCTCAAATCACCATATTAGCCTCAGAGGCTAAAATACCATGGGGAAAAAAGTGTTTAGATGAGAACGTGAGGATGAATGCTTCCAAAATGGGAGCAAAATTTTATTGGTAGATTTTTGTTTTGTTGGGGAAATGCTTAGAGCAGAGGCAATTGTGAAACACTTTGCACTGTGGACAGCCGTGCACATTTCTGTATATGTGGAAATGTTTGTTTATTTTTTTGAGTTCAGTTTTAAGTAGCAAATACCCTACTGCAGTGATATAAGCCATTGTCCTTATGAGAAATGTATGGTATAAGTAGTATGCTTACTGGTAATTTTTTTTCTAATTTCCTGTTATAAAATAAGACGTAGTGCCTTATTCTTGAATACTATAAAGAAAATTTGAGGTCAGCAATTTTCAGATATTTTGATCTCAGGAAACTTTTACAAGTTTAAAAATAATTGAGCGTCGCAGAAAGCTTTTGTTTGGGTGAATTATTTTATTGCTGATTGAAAAATCTGAGAAACTTTTAAAACACAAGAATGCACAAGCACACACTGTAACGGGTATTAGGATAATGATGTCATCAATCTCCAGATATTCTCTGGAAAACTGAATTGAACAATCATAAGAGAATAAGAGGTAAAATGACAAATAATGTATTAATATTATTATATAAATAGTTTTGAAATTTAGCCTCCTTTGGAGAAGTCATGGGGACTCCTGGGGAGTCCCTGAACCAAACTTTAGAAATAATTATTTTAGATGAGTATGTTTTAAAATATGTTAAAAATCCATTGAGAATTAGTATATTTTAAAAGTATATTAAAAATTTATTCAGAATTGTGACATGTTTTGGCAATGAAATTAAATGACAAGAAAATGCAGAATGAAATGAATTATGAGGTACATTAGTATAAGTAAGAAAAGAAGTAGTCGGGCATGGTGGCTCACTCCTATAATCCCAGCACTTTGGGAGGCCGAGGGTTTGAGTTTTTAGTGTTCCCATCACCTAAATAGTGAGCATTCTACCCAATAGTAGTTTCTTAACTCTCACGCTCTTCCCACCTTTTATAGTTTTTGTGTATAGTATATATTGATCTGTTATTCCACTATTATTCTACTATATTGTACAATTCCATGTGTACCCATTGTTTAGCTCCCCCTTATAAGTGAATACATGCAGTATTTGACTTTCAGTTTCTGAGTTAGTTCACTTAGGATAATGGCCTTAAACTCTATCCATGTTGCTGCAAAAGACATGACTTCATTTTTTTTCAAAGTTTTTGTAGTATTCCATGGCATATATATATATATATATATATATATATATAACGTTTTCTTTATCCAGGCCTCTGTCAGTGGACACTTAGATTGATTCCCTATCTTTGCTATTGCAAGTAGTGCTGAGATAAACATACAAGTGAAGGCATCTTTTTAAATATGATTTCTTTCCCTTTGGGTATGTATCCAGTAATTGGATTACTTAATCAAATGGTAGTTCTATTTTTAGTTCTTTGAGAAACCTCTAAATTGTTTTCCATAAAGGTTGTACTAATTTATATTTCCACCAACAGTGTATAAGCATTCCTTTTTCATTGCATCCTCATAAATTTCATTTATTTCTGCTTTGATTTTTATTCTTTCCTTCTACTAATTTGGGGTTTGCTTTGTTCTTGGTTTTATAGTTCCTTGAGGTACATTTTTACGTTGTTTATTTGAAGTCTTTCTACTTTCTTGAAATAGATGTTTATTTCTATAAACTTCCGTGTTACTACTCTTTTGCTGTACCCATACATTTTGGTATGTAATATTTTCATTTTAATTTGTTTCAAGAAGTTTTAAAATGTCCTGCTTAATTTCTTTATTGACCCATTGGTCATTCAGAGGCATGTTGTTTAATTTCCATGTGTTGTATAGTTTATGAAGTTGCTCTTGTTACTGATTTCAACTTTAATCTATTGTGGTTATAAAAGATATTTGATATGATTTCTACTTTTCTGAATTTGTTGAGACTCGTTTTATGGCCTAAGACACATTCTCTTCTGGAGAATATTCCACATCCTAATGAAAAGAATGTGCATTCTGTGGCAGTTGGGTGAAATGTTCTGTAAATTTCAGTTAGCCCTATCTGGTTTAGTGTGCAGTTTTACTCCAGCATTTCTTTGTTGATTTTGTGTCTGGATGGTCTGTCCATTACTGAGAGTAGGGTGTTAAAGTCCCCGATTATTATTTTATTGTCTCTCCCTATTAAATATCTTATAATATTTGCTTTATATATCTTGGTTATCTGATGTTACATGCATATATATTTAGAATTACTGTATCTGACTGCTCAATTGATTCCTTTGTCATTATATAGTGCCCTTCTTTGTGTCTTTTTACAGTCTTTGATTGGTAATCTATTTTTATCTGATATAGGTATAGAATTCCCTGCTCTTTTTCAGTTTCCAGTTGTGTGGAATATCTTTCCACCTTTTCACTTTCAGTCTGTGTGTGTTCTTATAAGAGAACTGAATTCTGTGTAGTCAGCATCTACTTGGCTATTATCTCTTTACTCAAGCAGGCACTCTGTGCCTTTTAATTAGATAATCAAATTCATGTATGTTCAGTGTTTTTTATTGATAAGTAAGGACTTACTACTACTGCCACTTCGTTGTTTGTTTTGTAAATCTTCTCTCTTTTTTTCTCCCCTACTTATTGTTTTCCTTTGTGGTTATGTGATTTCTTTGGTAGTATGTTTAAATTTATTGCTTTATATTTTTATGAATAGGTTGTAGGTTTTTACATTGTGGTTACTATGAAGTTTACAAATATTGTATTATACTTATAACAAGTTATTTTAAAGAGCTGACAACTTAGATCACAATGAAAAGGACAAAAACAAAAAAATAAAACATTCTACACCTCAAGTCTATCTCCCCCACGTTTTCATTTTTAACTGTCTCACTTTACATATTTTGTCATTACCTGTCTCTTGCCAGGTTACTATCGTTATTATTTTTGATAAATTTGTCTCTTGGACTTCATACTAGAGTTATGAGTAGATTGTACTCCGCAATTACAGTATTAGAGTATTCTGGGTTTTTCTGTGTTCACTCAATTTCACTTTTTCCAGTGTAGAATTTATGAGTTGACTGGAGATTTTCCATACATTTAGTGCTGGGAAGAATAATGGGGTCAGTGGTGTCACAAATGAGGAAGTCCTATTCTCTTATGCTCTGCTTGAATGTTTTTTTTAATTATTATTTCTGTGTGACCCCAGGACCAGTCTCATCCTCATATTTGAGTGCCACATTATTGTTGATGATAATCTTGGCTCTATGATTTGTTTTTGGATTTCTGTGGAAAGAAGTGAAACCAACCTTCTACATCACCATTTCTACTCTTGTGGTGAATCTCTCCTCCTATGTCCTCATTTCTATCAATTTTACTTTGCAGTTTATTAACTTCATAGTTTCTGCTGTCACTTTCTTGTAGTCTGCATTCTTCTCTCTATTTAAGCTATTCAATACTGTACTTAAAGATACATATACTTTCAGACAGGCTAATATTTGTTTATGAGTGTCAAAGTTCTTAAAAATGCATACTGCATCAAGAAATGAAACAATGTATCTTTCTGAAGATTTATATTTAAAAAAATCAGTGGGCCAGGTGCAATGGCTCATGCCTGTAATCCCAGAACTTTGGGAGGCCAAGGTGGGTAGATCACCTGAGGTCAGGAGTTGGAGAACAGCCTGGCCAACATGGTGAAACCCCGTCTCTACTAAACATACAAAAATCAGCCGGGTATGATGGTGCGCACCTGTAGTCCCAGCTACTCAGGAGGCTGAGGCAGAATTGCTTGAACTCGGGAGGCAGAGGTTGCAGCCAGCCGAGATCTTGCTACTGCACTCCAGCCTGGGTGACAGAGCAAGACTCTGTATCAGAAAAAAATTTTAAAATATTAAAAAAAAATAAGTTTTTGACCAAGCGATATAACTTCTAAGTATCTGTCCTGAATGTACACTTCTACAAATATAAAAATACATATTCAGACTGCAATTTCAGCACTTTGTGAGGCTAAGGCTAGTGGCTCACTTGAGGTCAGGAGTTCAAGACCAGGCTGGTCAACATGGTGAAACCATGTTTCTACTAAAAATACAAAAGTTAGCTGAGCATGATGGTGGGTATCTGCAATCTCAGCTCCTCGAGAGTCTGAGGCAGGAGAATTGCTTGAACCTGGAGGTGAAGGTTTCAGTGAGCTGAGGTTGCATACTGTAGCCTGGGCAACAGAGCAAGACTCTGTCTCAGAAAAAAAATAAATAATTAAAACAAAAAACCCCAAGGCTATTCATTTTAACATTGTGCATCATTGCAAAGTATTGAAAAACCTGAAATGTTCAAACATGGGGAGTGGGCCTCTCACCTATGATACATCCACCATGAAGTACTATAAAGCTATTACAAAGAATAATGAAACAGTCTATTACTTGATATGGGGTGAATGCGAAGATATATTTGGAAAAGAATGCCAAGCAATATCACTTCTATGCTATTCCATTATATAAGAAAGAAAGGGATAAAAGAAAATAGATATGTGCACATTTGCACAAAACACATGCAGAAAATATAAACCAGACACTAACAGTTTAGTTACAGGAGTGCAAGAGAATAAAGTGGAACAAATTGAGAAATAAGAATGGATTTATGGGGATGACCGTTAACCACACTTCTCTGAATATACATTTTTGTATAATTCTTTCACTTACAACCAAGGTAATGTTTTACATATCAAGAACTAAAGAAATAACAGAAATTGACAGAATATGGGGAGAATTTAAAAAAGAACATAAGCAGTAACAAATGAACTGAATTAGGAATAAGTAATATGAACACGCTGTGATGATGAAAAAAGTGCTAACCTTAGCAATTTTGGAAAATAATATTTGAATGTGAATTTGAAAAATAATATTTGGGGTAGAATGCTAAGGATAAGAAGAACTGCACTTTGATACTGTATTTTGATTCATAAATGTGTTTTAAACTGGGGTTTAGTTAGCAATTCTGAAACTATTTTATGTGTTTACCAAGACTGAGCAAACAAGTATATATTTATTGTGGATGTTGAGTGCCAGATTTATCACAGTGAGAGAAAGAATTTGTAAATAAGGAAAGAAAGAAGACTAGAATGGACCCTGTGGTGTTGAATTAGAATTTGAAATGCCAGAATGAATTCATAGTTTTAATTACATACACAGATAACGGATAGACTGATATGAAAATACATACAGATTTATCAATAGGTTTGTGTAAATATCCATAGTTTGTTTCCTAGCTCAGTTTGCTGACAGGGCTTAGAAACAATGACAGAATAATAGCAATGAGCATGTTTAGCCTCCAATCTTGGTTTGGAGAAATTGCTGATTCTAGAGCTGGGACAGTGAACATACAAGACAGGTCCAGAATATTTTGATATCAAAGTAAGGAAATGTTCCAAACATGATAGAGAATTATTGAAAAGGCACAGAAGTCACTTGGAGTAACTCCCCATGGGATAAAGCTGGGATAATTTTGGCAACAAAATCGATCATGTTAGTATTGGATTATAACCAATAAAATAATATCCATGAATCTGTAGTCATGGATATTTATGAGTCCATAAGTAAATAATTGAATGCATCAGTAAAGGAGGAGGAAAACTTCTTACAGAAGAATTTCAGTAAGTAAATGTAAAAGGAATGATGGAAGTAGAAGATCACCATTAGGCAAATACGTCAATAATATTTTTGCAGGCAAGAAGAATCAGTGGATGCAAAAAAATTATTAGATTAAAGTATGATGAGAAATAGCATGCATGCAGTGTCAGAAATGTCTATAAATGATACTTATTTGTGACAAAGAGAACATAGTGTTTTACAATGCAGAAATCTGGCAGATATCACTACTGTGGTATTCTTTCCCCGTATGCACAAACTCAATGTAATAATAAGAAAACATAAAATCAATTGAAATTAAGTTGAAGTCTACCAAATAACTCACTAGTACTTTTTAAAGTGTCAGTGTCACAGAAAACTGAAGAATATTGAGGAACTGTCATAAAGTGGCGGAGAGTAACATGGCCACATATGCAGTGTGGAATTCTCTATTGGTTCTGCACCGTAAGAAGGCCATCAGTGGGACAAATGTTGACATTTGAATAAGAATTGAAGGTTAATGTTAAATCAATGTCAGTTTTTGTTTTTGGATATTGTTGTATTATTAAGATTTAAAATTAGGGTAGTTTGGGTGAAAGATTTATGGAAAAACTGAACTACATTTTATTTTGGGGGAAGTATAAAATTCTTTCAAAATAAAATGTTAAAAAAATTAATTTCTCAGTTTAGTGACAGTGTTGGCAAAGAAGTATGTATGCTAAAGTTTATTTTAATATTTAAAATAACACAATATCATAAATATCATTTCTGTCAAAAATAGGAATTTGATATTGCCACATAATGGTATATTTCGCAGCAATTAAATACATTTTTAACATGAATAATTTTTGGCAAATAAACATGCAAATGATTTATCAGGTAAAAAATACCACCAAAGAGTTACGTATGATCATTTTAGTATGAAAATATGTACATTGCTACATATAAAAACCAAATAAGATTTCCCAGTAAAATGTTTATTTGGCTATATCTGTTTTACTTGGTATTACTGATATTTCCCCTTCTTCTTTTTCTTTCTTTCTTCTTTTTTTTCTTGGTTTGTGTGGTTTATTGGTTTCTTGGATTTGTTTTGTTTTGTTGTAACAAGCAGAGGCTTATAAAACTTAAACATAATGCCATAAGCTTTGCTGAAGAAGAAACTCTAGCAAAGATAAGTTAATAGAGGTGAAAATTCACTCTGGTCATAGTTATACTAAGACAGATTAAATATTATAGCCTGTAACAGGAAGAACACATGGTTCTAGCTTTAAAAGAACACCCTTTAACACAAAAGTTTATACCTGACTTTAAATGTTCCTGGGGAACAACTGAAGCCCATCCCCAATGATAAAAAGATGGTTATTTTTGACCGATAAAATTTGCCATGTATTGAAAAGCTTATCTGTAATACTGACTTCTTTTCCTAGTAAGTCCCTTAAAGAGACATTTGTACTTTGAATAGATCTCTGCTGTCTGTGATGGGATCCCACAAATTGTGTGCTTCCTAATAATGTTTTAGCAGAGTTCAATTTTTATAGCATTATTTAATGTGGCAGTTGGTTCCTTATATGGTTTGGCTGTGTCCCCACGAAAAATCTCATCTTGAATTGTAGTTCCCATAATCCTTATGTGTGGTAGGAGGGACCAGATGAGAGGTAATTGATTGATGGGGGCAGTTTCCCCCATGCTATTCTTGTGATAGTACATTCTCATGAGATCTGACAGTTTTATAAGCAGCTTCCCCCTTTGCTCAGTTCTCATTCTTCTCTCTCCTGCTGCCATGTGATGAAGGACATAGTTGCTTCCCCTTCTACCATGATTGTAAGTTTCCTGAGGCTTCCCAAGCCCTGTGGAACTGTCAGTCAATGAAACCTCTTTCCTTTATAAATTATCCAGTCTCTGGTATGCCTTTATTAGCAGTGTGAGAATGGAATAATACAGTCAATTGGTACCACAGAGAGTGGGGTGCTGTTACAAAGATACCTGAAAATGTGGAAGCGACTTTGGAACTAGGTAGCAGGTATAGATCGGAACAGTTTGGAGGGCTCAGAAGAAGATAGGAAAATGTGGGAAAGTTTGGAACTTCCTAGAGACTTGTTGAATGGCTTTGACACAAATGCTGATAGTGATACGAACAATAAAGTCCAGGCTGAGGTAGTGTCAGATGAAGATGAGGAACTTGTTGAGAACTGGAATAAGGATGATTCTTGCTATGCTTTAGCAATGAGACTGGGGGCATTTTGCCCTGCCCTAGAGATCCGTGGAACTTTGAACTTGAGAGAGATAATTCAGGATATGTGACAGAAGAAATTTCTAAGCGATAAAGAGTTCAAGAAGAAGCAAAGCATAAAAGTTTGGAAAACTTGCAGCCTGACAGTGCAGTAGAAAAGAAAAACCCATTTTCTGGGGAGAAATTCAAGTCTGCTGCAGAAATTTCCATAAGTAACAAGGAGTTGAATGTTAATCACCCACACAATGGGGAAAATTTCTGCAGGTCAGGCCAGAGACTTTCATGGCAACTCTTCCCATCACAGACCCTGAGGCCTAGGAGGGAAAAATTGTTTCATGGGCCAGGCCCAGAACCCCAATGCTCTGTGCAGCCTAAGGACATGGTGCCCTGAGTCCCAGATGCCTCAGTTCCAACTGTGGCTAAAATAGGTCAACATACAGCTCAGGCAGTTACTTCAGAGGGTGTAAGCCCCAAACCTTCGTGTCTTTCACATAGTATTGGGCTTGTTGTTACACAGATGTCAAGAATTGAGGTTTGATTTCAGAGGATGTATGGAGATGCCTGGATGTCCAGGCAGACATGTGCTCTGGGGGCAGGACCCTCATGGAGAACCTCTGCTGGAGCAGTGTGGAAGAGAAATATGGAGTGGGAGCCCCCACACAGAGTCCCCACTGGGCACTGTCTAGTGGAGCTGTGAGAAGAGGGCCACCGTCCTCCAGACCCCAGAATGGCAGATCCACTGACAACTTGAGCCATGTGCCTGGAAAAGTTGCAGACCCTCAATACCAACCTGTGAAAGCAACTAAGAGGGGGACTGTACTCTGCAAAACCACAGGGGCAGAGTCTCCATCTTGCATCATCGTGACCTGGATGTGAGACATGGAATCAAGTAAGATCATATTGGAATTTTAAGGTTTGATTGCCCTGTTGGATTTCAGACTTACATGGAACCTGTAGCCCCTTTGTTTTGGCCTATTTCTCCCATTTCGAACAGGTGTAATTACTCAATGCCTATATCCCCATTGCATCTAGGAAGTAACTAACTTGCTTTTGATTTTACTGGCTCATAGGTGGAAGGAACATGCCTTGTCTCAGATTAGACTTTTAACTTGGACTTTTGGGTTAATGTTAGAATGAGTTAAGACTTTGGGGGACTGTTGGAAGGGCATGATTGTGTTTTAAAATGTGAGGACATGAGATTTGGGAGGGGTCAGGGGTGGAATGATATGGTCTGGTTGTGTTCCTACCCAAGTTTAATCACCACATGTGATGGTAGGGACCTGGTGGAAGGTAATTGAATCATGGTGGGCGGGGGGTGGGTTCCTCCATGCTATTCCTGTGATAGTAAGTTCTCAGGAGATCTGATGATTTATAAGATGCTTCCCCTTTTGCTTGGCTCTCATTCTTCTGTCTCTTGCCACTGGGTGAGGAAGGACGTGTTCACTTCCCCTTTGGCCATGACTGTAAGTTTCCTGAGGCCTCCCTAGTCCTGTGGAAATGTGAGTCAATTTAAACCTCTTTCCTTTATAAATTACCCACTGTTGGGTATGTCTTTTATCAGCAGTGTGAGAACAGACTAATAGAGTTTCTCATTTTTTTTCTTGGAACCTCCATAGAACAACTCTACACACTTTATTTTAAAAAAATAAAACAAAACAGTGTTTACAAATCAAAAACCTAGACTTCGATCTAGAAATTGCCTTCACCCAAATTATTATGCTACTGTAAACACTTGGTTGCAAAATCTTTCCAACAACATAATTTTTGGTGTTTCAAAATGCAATTTTACATTTATTTAATATATTTTATATGTGTCTTTTGCAATTCAAATATTAATGTATGAATTTCCTTTTCTCCACATGTTAAAGAAAGGTTTTCTAATTCCATCTTAGAAATGCCTTACTAATTTTCTTATAGTTACTTTTATAAAATTAAAGCTGGTCAAAAACTTAATATGGTGTCTTATAAAATCTCAGTTTTATATTTTGATTGCAGGAACAAAGAAAATAGAATGTCTTTATTGCCATCATTCAAAGTCAGGAAAGGGAGAATTTGTTCTGGTAGATGCAGTTTTGACAACTAAAATAGTGGGTTTGGATACATGTCTCTAACTTAATTTGGTTTTCTGAGCAATGTGTCTCCAGTTGGCAAAAGAGCTGAAGAGTTTTTCTGAACATATGTTTATGTAGGATGTTAAACTTGTGGTTGTGTGTAAAATAATGAAATAGCCTTCAGTGAACTATTTCTTGACATTTACCCCAGCTGTGAGATGCATCAATAGGAAAAAATGTCATATTTTAAAATATTTTCTTCACTGCTAAGATAATTTTACTCAAATATTTTGGTCAGTTATAATCTAAAGTGAAATTTTTATTTTTCTAACTGAGAAATATTTGAAAATATAAATATAACAAACTTAATTTGATGCTTGAGAAAATCTATGAAAGATTGAATAATTGAGATGGAAAATGTTTTAGATGTGAACTGATAACCTTTGTTAAAATATTGCAATAAAAAATGAATTCTGCCGTCCTTTCAGGGTTAACTGATTCAAAATTAAGCTTCAGGATACCAGATGGTTGCTAAGCAGCTTATAAGTTGCTGCATTCATAATTTTCAGCTTTTGTAACTCATTTTATTGTTAACAGAATTGCCTATTGGTTCTTAGAAGGCAAAGACATTTGTTCGGGGCAAAAACACAAAATAGTAAATTATAAAATTAAATAGTTACTATAAGCATAAGCCTGCTTGAAGGCTACATTTGCTATACACGACTGATCAGTGAAGAAATTCAATTTATGTAGGGAATGAAAGTCATTTTAGAAAATTAATATTTAATATGTTAATACATATTTTAAATTAATAGTACCTATTGGAATGAAATGTTGATGGTATCCTTATAGCCTTCTTTTCCAGTAACCTTGTTCCTCTCCCCACTGTAAGTTTTCTCTTTTTTATTAAGGCAAGTCTCACTGTTTTGTTTTCAATTATACAACAAAATTGTTGAGGCCTGTTAATAAAGAATGCATATTCCCACTCATGGTCTTTTCCTTCTGTGAATGAAGTTCAGTTAGTGTAATGCCAGACTTGCTTCATCTCCTTCATCTCCTTCACATTGTATGTTTACAGCGATCCCCCCAGGTCCTGTATTTCCTGTGACTCAGTGATATGTCTTTCTCATTTAAGAGTACGGCATTAATAAGGTCTTCTGCCTGTGTACATCTGTATCCAACAACTTGAACTTTTCTGGTAATAAAGATAATTATTTTGGCCTTGCTTTTTATCTTAGTTTTGTTTTTCAATTTCTTCATAACTAGGTAGTGAAGAGGAGTGTTATTCTGGGTATTCCATTTGGAGAATCTAATACATATCTATCAACTCTTTAACAGCTATTGTGTTAAAGATAGGGAATGTAAACCTGAATAAGACACAGTGTGCTAACAGAGGGGTGAAACCAACAGAAATATAAACAGATGATTACAAATGATGGCAAAACTCCGTATTAAATGTATTATTATGAAAGAAGAGGCATGGGTGACAATGGAAGATTGGATGAGAAGGCTCTCACTCAGCTCCCTGAACTGTCTGCAGTCATGATGATCTTTTATTTAAAACACATAGCTGATGTCCTCGCCTCTATTTACAATATTATGATAATTTCAGATTAAACTTAATATCTTGTGAAACCATTTTTAGACCATGGTCTGGATCTGATCTTACTCCCCAGATTCATCAGCTCCCTGAACGGTTTGCCTGTGTTAAATCTTGTAGGGCACAAGTCAGTAACACAGGCAATTTGGGAATTAGGAAGAGGACTGCTGAAGGAGGTAAAAAAATAGGATTTAGGTAAGAAATAGCATGGTGTATTCCAGGAAACTACTAGTAATATTTTTTTTCCTGAAACATAAAATGTGAGGCAGATAGAGACAGGAGATGGGAATTAGAAGACAGAACAAGGGGGACCTGGTAGATCACATAGGCAAAGTAGAATTCCCTTTTGTTTTCTAGTTTGCTTTCATGTCTTTTTTCAAAGTGCTTCAATAAATTCTTCATCATTGTTATTTTAGTGTAAGCACAACGTTAACATTTGCTAATGAGAGTATCTTGGATTTTTAAAACATATACCAACACAATTCTCATGTACAAATAAGATCATCTACAATATCTAGGTTTTTATTCAAAAATTTCAAAATGGTCTTTGATATCAGGATACTACACAGAGAGCAGAAACTTACGATACCTTGAATTCAACAAACACCAAAGGAAATTTATAATCTCCTTGCCCAACCTGACTGGTTTCAGGGAATGCCACCATTACTCAAACTACTTCTCACGTGAGGAATCTGGGGATTACCCACTGACGCACTGACTCTACTTCCTAGAAAGTTATACATTTGGCCACATCTCCCATCTTCACTTCCCCTAACTGTATAGTATCTCTCTCTCTCTGACATCCTTGAAATGCATTTTCTGCATTGCAGTTGTAATGATCTTTTTAAGACACAAATCTGATGTCACCTCTTCTATTTAAAATATTAGGATAATTTCAAATTAAACCTAATATTATGTGAAAGTATTTTTAGACTATGGTCCAGATCTTATCTTACTCTCCAGATTCACCCCCTTCCAGTCTCTGCACAATAGCTGCTTTAGTCCATCCTTGCAAATACACATCTTTAGTTCCCTCTGCTTGGGAGATTCAGCTTTTCCTTTCAGCCTAGTTGTTTTCTGTCTTTTATATCTTGACACAAATGTCCCTTGATTTTGTTGATCTCCCTGACTGAAGTCACAGTCTCCTCTCATGGGTTTTATTTAAAGATGTCGTGCATTTTGGGATAGCCTTGTATCACACTGGCAATTTTGGATTCATTTATGTTAATATTTGATACAAATATGCCTTCTCAAGTGGACTATTAGTTCCAGTAAAGCAGGTATCATGACTGTTTTTGTTTGTTGCTGTTTATTATAATTTAGTATTACTATAATTTGGATCATCATCATTTATTTTGTGTGGTTTTGTTTATTCAGATGTGGGCAATCATAGACCACAATTCTTTTTTTAACAGCTTTATTACAATGTAATTTATGTAGCATAAAATTTATCTACTTCTGATACGCAATTCAATGATTTATAGTGTATTTACAAAGTTGTGGGATTATCACCACAATCTAATTTTAGAACATTTCCATTAATGCTAAAAGAAAGTTCCTTCCATTTTACAGCCACTCTCCACTCCAACCACCAGCCCCAGCAGCCACTAATCCATTCACTTTCCGTCACTGTATTTGCAGATTATTGACATTTCATATAAATAGTACCTTACAGTATTTGGCCTTTTTGTCTGACTTTCTTCACTTAGCTTAATGTTTGTGAAGTTCATTCATATTGTCACATATATTAGTATTTCTTTAATTTTTATTGCTGAATAATATTTCATCATATGAATATACCACAATTTGTTTATCAATTTATTCGTTGATGGATATTTAAATTGTTTCTAGTTCCAGCCATGGGGAATAGTACTGCTATGAATGTGAAACATAATAGGCAAAATAACTCGAATGAATGGATGTAAAGCCTCTGCAATAATGATCTCATGTAAATATGAGAATATTATAATAATATACAATATCCAAAATCATTTGCAAACTCAAAATATAATACTTTAATATTCTAGAGTATAGAGAAAGTAATATACCTAAAAAGAAGGAAACTAAACAGAACTGCATGGATTTTGGATCTGACAGAATCCAAAAAATAAACCAAAACTAGATAACATTCAAAAAGAAAACAAAAATATTTAGCACTAGTTCAAAGAGCAAACACGGTATAACACCAAGCAAAATCCAAATTCTGGTAAGATACAATTCTTCATATGGGAGAGATTGCCTATTATTTTTTGTGTTAAAGAAACCAATCAGGTTAGAAAAAAATGTTCCTTTTGATTTCTCACATTATTTACTGGACGGATCTTTTGAATCAGTTTGAAGAGGAAACTTACATTTTAAAAATCAAAGGGGGAATACAATTATAGCACTTTCTCAATTCTGTGATATTAATGAAGACTTCACTGATATAATGAAGACAATGGAATAACAGAATAAGGGCACCTATTGTAATGTAAAACTTCACAGGTGCTGTCTTGACTTAATTTTAAAGTCATGGCTAAAACCTCTCAATTCCCCTTCACAGCAGTTTTCTAAGCCCCCGCCTCTAATCACTTCCCTTACCAGGCTTCCACTCTCAAGGCAACTATGCATACACCTAACCACTTCTGCTATTGGGCTCCTACCTTCTGGGGCCAGGTACTAGACAACTAGAGACAGCTTCTATCCCCTGGTGCTCATGAAATTATTCAAATTAGCCAAGCCACAGGGAGTCTGGGAATCCCAGCTGGCTCCACTCAGCTTGCACACAGAAGCTGCTTTCTCCAAGTTGTCCCTGGTGCACCTGTTCCTGGGTGCAACAGTCATGTCGAGCTGCAAGTACCAAAGAGTTCTACCTTTCATCTATCCAAGTGTGCTGCATCCTGCCATCAAAAGAATCTTGAAGTCTTATAAAACATTTAGTGCCGTGAGCAGAAGGACATGGCCATAGCTACTGATGATTGGATAGCTCTTGCGCAGATTGTTTTTGGTTTACTAATTAAGTCCAGACCATGGCAAAAGCAGCGTGGGATAGAACTGCCGCCTGTTGATGGGCTTGTGCTGTAGCAACTGATGTTTGCTGCTGTGTTTGCTGGTGGTTGCCACATCTCTTCTTACCCAAATTTTCTTGGTATCTGCATATTCAAAATGAACAGTGCTAACTGACTAAATGCCAGTGTCCAGATACAACCTTAGATGAGGGCCCACCTTAGAGCAATTGGAGCTATAGGCTACTTGAGCCACCCTTTCTGAGCTTGGGGTTCCTGTGTGTTTCTGTTCACAGCCTGTTATTTGGCAGAGGCCAATCTCAGGGGCCTGACACTTCTTTGGTGTTTGAATTTATTATTGTGGG
The DNA here is from genome assembly GCF_037993035.2 of Macaca fascicularis. NCBI lineage: Eukaryota > Metazoa > Chordata > Mammalia > Primates > Cercopithecidae > Macaca > Macaca fascicularis. Next base: position 162,493,686 of record NC_088379.1, read on the forward strand.
CAAAACCCTTGTTTCAGGCAACCCTGTAAGAACAAAGGTGATGACTGGGCTCCCCCAAAGGAGAAGAATGGCACCTCAGTCTTGCAAGTGTTTTTCAGGTGGGATAAAAGCCTCAGTTGTTATCTTTGCTGCTGCACAACTCACTGCTATTGCTAGTAAACTTTGTGCTTCTCAGACACCCCATGTATAACGTGAATCCCACCCATGGAGGCCAGTGGCCTACTGCTTAATTCAAAGCAGGCAAGAGAATTAATACTTTCTTCCTGAATCCCCCAGAACATCAGCCTAAGTGACCTAATTATGCAAACAGTGTGAAACCCCAACCAAATTTGCATGACCACTAAGATCTCTGCATATCAACATGCTAAAGGGATAATACCTCCCTCATGGTAAGGAAACAACTGCTTTCTCTCAGAAGGAGGCAGTACTAGCTCTACTGAGTGTGACTCTCAATCCCTCAGAGGTGGACTGGAGGCCTTGGAATGAGAGTGGCTGCCTTAAGAGTTTGGCCCCTTGCCACCCAGAGAGCCAGAAGGATGGACAACTGACCAGAAACTGAATTGAAACCCTGAAATTTTAGTGGTTGTAAATAATTTGGTTCCTCCCATCTGAACCGTGCCTATGCATCTTGCCTTCCCTGGCAAATAAAATCCAAACCTGTCACCCAGTCCCTTGGATGTTTATAGACATCCAATTTACACATAGGTTTAAGTGAACTAGCCTTTCATGCACTCACGATCGATAACTGGTGGATTTACCATATGCCTACTTCTGTAGATCACATGACTTACCACACTTTCATCCAACTGATATCTTTCCTGGAGACTGAAAATATTGGAAAATTAAAACTTCTTCCAAACTGCCATCTCCCTTGCATCTAGATCACCTCTTCATGGCAAGTGGCCATGTTTCCTCAACACATAGCACATAGATTCTAAAGGACAACTCTACACCTCTACATCCTCGCCTTAGGCACAAAAAGAAGATTACTGTCTTCTTCCAGTTCACTCTTTAGTAATTTCTATTTACCTAAAGTGAGGTAAGTGAGGGACAGCTTTCCAATCGAAAGGTAATACCACAGGACTCTCTTCTGGGACCACCAACAAGGGTTCTCATGCCCTCTTCTTTGCCCTTCCACCACTCCTAAGCCACAAACAACATTGATGCATTCTGGGCTCTCTTGGTGTTGATCTTCCTATTTATATAAATGTTAGTAATTCTTCCTCCATCTGGACCAATGTCATTAATGTCCTGTGTTCATATATATAGTACTGTGACTCCCTACCACTCTGGGATTGCTGGAACAGCCACAAGAAGCGTCTTTCTAAATCAGCAATTAAAAATCATTGATGCTAATCTACAAGCATCCAATTCTAGTATTCTATATCTCTGAAGTACAAAATATTAGATCTGCTTAATCAAGGCCAGGGAACCTGACACAAAGGGATTTTGACAATAGATTGGCCCTTGAGTATTTATTAATCAATAAGACGTTTGTAACATCACACCAAAACAAAAATAACCCACATATTTAGTACACTCTATAATTCAACTGAAATATAACTGGAAGCCCCTGCCATGATTAATCTACTGTTTTGTTTGATAAGAAACGGAAGGAGGCATGCTATAAGCTGGCCTTCAGCAATTCCTCATGCTTCTACTGGGTTTCTTCCTTTCTACTGGCATCGTAAAATGTTTTCTCCACTCTTTATGGCAACTCAGGCTCTACTTTCTGGAATTCTCTTATACAATCAAGACCACATAAATACCCCCAAATAATTGAGCTTACAACTGATGTCTGGCTCAGGCCTATAATCTCAGCACTTTGGGAGACTGAGGTGGGAGGATTGTTTAAGCCCAAGAGTTCCAGACCAGCCTGGGCAACATGGTGAAATGCCATCTCTATAAAAAATACAAAAATTAGTCAGGTTTGGTGGCATGAGCCTGTAGTCTCAGCTACTTTGGAGGCTGAAGTGGGAGGATCACCTGAGCCTGGGAGGCTGAGGCTGCAGTGAACTGTGATGGACCCACTGCACTCCAACCTGGGCAACATAGTGAGACTCTGTCTAAAAACAAACAAAAATTGTCGAGACCTCAAAAACATTAGTTTTAATGTAATATTTCACAAGTGCTATTTTGACTGAGTTTTGAGGTGATGGCTAGAAACTCTCAGAATCCCTTCACAAGCAGTCTGCTAAGCCCCCATCTCTAATCACTGCCCTTATCAGACGTCCACTCTTCAGGGAACTCTGTATGCACCGCAACCAGTCCACAGGGAGCCCAGGAAGCAAGGTTAACCCATTAACCCCACCCTCCTGGCCATGCATTAGCTACCTTGTACAGCTCCTTTTCACCATTACCCTGTCCCTGCAGAACTCACTGTGTGTTTGCATAGCAACCTCCTCTCTTCTGGAGCTGGAAGTAACAAAAAGTCCCCCTCTTTCATCTATCCCTGTCAGAATGTTGTGTCCTGCCATCAAAATAATCTTTGAATCTTATAGAACACCCATTTCATGAAACTCTTCAATTTACACTCAACTCTTATGAGAATATTAAAATGATGTTTTATCTCATGTGTGGACTCATCCCAGTTGTAGATATTCTCTGTGTTTTATAATAGGATGCTTTAGGCTGTCACTATACTTGTGCATGGAACATGGTAACCCTTCAATACATGTGAATTTCCTCTTTACATACTTTCCAACTTTGGCTTATTTATTACAAATAGATATTTATTTCTAGAGGAGAAAAAAATGGAAAGAAAAGGAAAAAACAAATACTGGGCCACATTAACTTGAGTTTAAAGCCACAACTTTGTGATAATGCTTTATTATTACATATCCTGTAAGAAATTGAATTCCATAAAAGCCCAAACCTGCAAATGCAAAAAGATGTAGATGACTCAGAGAAGATACAAAAGTAAAGGAATCCTTTATTGTTTTTGTAGTATTTATCTTAACAATCTGTTCTTTTCTCGCTTGCTATAATATTCACAATCTTTCATATGTGGGACAATATGTTGATTAAAAAATTAAGTATTTTTTCTTTCTTTTCAAAATTGTGGGTAAAGCTATTCTTATATAATACAAACTATCCATAACACCTTTAGTTTCCAGCGTTTTACAGAAATATAACCAAATTAGCGTAGAATAGAATTTATTCATTAATCAATTTTGCTTAATTTTTAGAACACTTTAGAATTACTTGTGATTTTTCAAACAAATACCTAAGACTGGGCAGCACCTTCAGAATATGATTTAGTTGAGGTGGATCTTAAACATTGGAGTATTTTAAAAATTCCTCTCTTCCACCATTGTTGCTGTGGGGGATTATAATGTGTATCCCTGGAGATCCCCTTTCCTAACGGCGCATTGGAAAGACTTTGCCCTATAATCTATAAGGAAAAAATAGCCTTAATTTCATGTACAACGTTTACTCCAATTACTAAGCATTTCCCATTCCTGGACTGAGTCACTAATACTGAATTATGTTAATAATAAACAATTAATTAGGCTGATATGGATTAAAAATAAAAAGCTCCAGTTAGTTAAATCTGGTTTAGCTATCACATAGTATACAACAGTCATTACATGGAATCAATATAATCTTTCTTGTGTTACAATTAGTAAGTTCAGCTTTTTATATCTGAAAAAAGAAACCACTCTATCTCCTCCCTTGCCCTATGGTGTTCCCTTTAATCTTCTTTCTGTTGAATCAATAAATATTGAAGAAAAAATTGGAACTGCCATATGTTTTCTGACATGATATAAAGTTAAATAACTGCAGTCTCTGAAACGTAAAAAGACTCTGCCATTCTGTTTTTATTCAAAGTATTAAAATCATCAGTGCATTACCAGTACACTGAGGACTACAGATAATTTTGTTACCTTCATTTATTATTAAATCTTAACAGACAGTAATTCTGATGATGAATTGAAGAAATTATCATTTAATGAAGGAAATGTAACTGCTTATGTTTGAAATCTTGTAAGCTTGGGGTAGTTGCCTACTCATAACTGTGGTGTATGGAGCAGTTATGACTTTCATTTATGCAGATCTTAGCCCAGTTTTATTATTCTTCAAAGCATCCCAGTGAAAACTTTGTCAGCAAAGTTAATGAATTTTTAAAAGTACATTATGGGTGAAAAACTTTGCATCTTTGAAACATTAGCTAAAAAAAGTTGCTTTAGCATTTCAAAATTTGCACTTAAATTTAATGATATTAATATCAGAATCACATGGTTGTCAAGGGCTCCATTCCTCCAATCATATTTATTTCAAATAATGAGATAGATTAATGATGTTAAAACAGTAGATCAGGTTAGTAGAAAGAAAGATCGTTTTTCCAAAAAAAAAAGTTGAAATACTTAATCATGTGTAATTTACACTTTATTAATGGTTCTTTTGCAAACTTAAAAAGTTGACAGTATATTGGCGTGTTTCTCAAATTGAATATTTTGAAATTGTATAATAAATATTCCTTGTAAAACAGCATCTAAAATTATGTGATGGAAATAGAGGTCACCTCAATCCTATTTGTTTTTTAAAGTTAAGCCTTATAATACATATATGAAGTATAAAAAATATTTAAGAATTGTTAGTAGATCAACTATAATGGATACATTAACCTGTATTTTTACTTAGTCTCCAGAAGACGTCAAACAAGAAGGAAAAATCTCAGGCTCACAAGATGTTTTCAATAGAATATCTTGAATCTACATGGAGAAAATGTTAACTAGATCGTTTGGAGTAATATTATTACTATTATGTGTAAGATATTATAATTTTTCAGCATCCCTTAAAATCATATGATAATCTTTCAGTCAACGTAAGATGATTTTTTTTCTGATACCGACTTTTTGAAAATATGGAATTTGACATGCTGAATCACAGTGTTTGGTTGAAATTGGAGGCACATTTTGCAGATGTACTTAACAGTATTAGTTATATTTTGAGCACAGTAAGCCAGTATTCTCAGGGGTTTTATATCTCTAATTTATAATTTATAAAATATAATTCATGTTTGAATTGAATTTATATCACTTGCCAAGTATTAATGCTAAATGATAATAAATGAAAGTCTTCTGAAGGTGACCTTATGTGAAAATCTAAATTTCAAAAATAGAAAGTAAGGATGAAGGTTTAACATGTTGATAAGATACTACTTGCTTCCCAAAAGCCTATACATATATATATATATATATATATATATCCTTTAAACATATATATACACACACACACACACATATATATAATTCTTGTTTATTTGTATTTAATTTTATAAAGCACATCCATTGTAATTCTAGTGACTAAAATTCAGGATGACATTGATCATAGTAATTAGCATTTACTATCACCATCATATATATGTCAAGAAATGACTAGCTGCTTTCATATATTTCTTTCAATCAAAGACATGAGTTAGCTATTTTAGTTATAAGGAAACAGTGAATTAGAGAAATTAAGCAAATTTTCCCTGGTCAGAGATAGAACATTGCTGAGCCAACAAACATGATTCTGTCCAAAGTCTGTGCTCTACCCAGTGATATTTCTATAATAAGCGAATGTCAGAGTCTTGTGCTGCCAAACATAAACTAATATTAAAATACCTGGTGAAAATCTTTAAAGCTTAAAACTTTGCTTCCTACTTCAAGGAAGAGAAGAAGCATTTAATTATACTTGCATGTAAGGGTAAGAATGTCTTTACCTAAGGTACATGTTTTCTAATGTTAATTGTAAGAAACATTAGAAATGTAAATTTTGCACAAATGTATTCACTTATATAAATTCTAACAAATAAAAACCATAAAAGTTAGAGTTCTGTATCAAGTACTTCTTATTATGAATATGTTTCTGTTTATTGGCATTTTATGGGACGGGAATCTTTTAGTTAAATCAACACTTCATAAAAACATAACAAAACAAAAAGATGCAGTATTTAAAATGTCTTATTCTCTACCAGGACTTCTGATTTCTACAGATTTCCATCATTTGAATGCACACAACATCCTGAAAGGTATCACATAGCCCTTAAAAATAGACCACCTATTTATTTCACACATAGAAGCAAGAATTTGAAGTTAGAAAGTGACTAAATGAAATCTGTGAGTCATAAAAGATTTATCCTTCTTGAAAAAAGAATCTTTCTTCACATAAAGCTTTTGCCGACTAATAGGCTGCTAAAAACAATTATGTGGGATGCTGTTTCTTCTGATGCCAAGAGATTGACAGCTGATATTAAAATATTTTGTGAGAGTTTTTATAATTAAACCATATTGGAGGAAGCTGAAAAATCTTATCCTCTACCAGCTTTATAGGGAGTGGTAATTCTGCTTAATCACTTACTTATATTTTCATGGTGAGAGTTGTGTGATATGTGTGTGATGTGTGTGTGTACATGGGTGTGTTAGTGAGAAGCTGCAGTTCATTGGTTCATCAGATTATGCTTATTTTTCCCGACTCAATAGCTTATAAAGCAAGCTAAGACGCTTCTGTGTCCGGATACTTCTATTTCTCTCTACTCATATGTATGCATAGCTCTCTTGGGCATAAAAGGTGAATTGTAAGTACCAGAACTAGGAAAGATGTCTTATTCAGTGTTCAGCATGAATTAATGGATTAATTTAAATATATTTCAGTGGTATCTCTAGCTCCTCAGGACCTTCTCTGAGATGCATTTCTTGTACCCTACATGCTTCTGCAATAACCCAGAGAATCAGTTCACTCTATGAGCAATTCTCCATGTTCCAGGAGGGCTCTTTTCTCCAGTTAACCAAAGTCTGCATGTCAGTGGAGTCTTCAGAGTGGTCTGGATTGTCACTTCAACTGTGAAAGCCGTGCTATCTTTCCTACATTAGACAAGGGTAAGCTGAAAGCATGAGCAGTATGTGGCACTCCTCCATGATCTGAGTGGCATTTTGTAGCAAGCGCATATCTTGACATGCAATAAAAGATTAGGAAGGAAACATTACCTGTAACTATGTGACCTATATTCTCGCTTTACCAACATACCCCCACCCCCACCCCCCAAAAAAAGCACAGCAAATTCCCTTTAAAGCATGCGCTCCAGACTTTCCGGTAAACATTCTAATAATATTTATTAGTGAAAGAGATAAAATGGAGGCAATGGAAAAGTCTTATCAGGAAAAGGTTTTACCAGGATATACCTGTGTAATAAACTTCAAGTTTATGAACTTATGGGCATAGTTCACAATCAAATATCACATATGCTATGTAATAAGTAAGTGGGATGCAAAAGAGAGATGCTTCAGTTTTGACCTGACTTCATTCATACCTGTATTAGTCTGAGTGCTTCAGAGAAATAGAACCAATAGGATATAAATAAATAAGTAGATAGAGATTTATTATAAGGAATTTGCCCTTGCAGTTATAGAGGCTAAGAAGTCCTAAGATCTATAGTTGGCAAACTAGAGACCCAGGAGAACCCAAGTCAAGAATAAATTGATGTCCCTGTCAAAGGCAGTAAGGCAGGAGGAATTCTCTCTTACTCACGAGAAGGTCAGCACATCTGTTCTATTCAGGCCTTCAAATAATTGGATGAGACCCACCCACATTAAGGAGGACCATCTTCTTTATTCAGTCTACCAATTCAATTGGTAATTTCTTTCAGTACATCCTCCCAGAAACACCCAGAATAATGTTTAATCCAATATTTGAGCCCCACATGGCCCAGTCAAGTTCACACATAAAAAAAAATTATAATATTCTTCAAGGGTCTTTTGCTGCCACATGTATCACTTGCAACTTTATGATAGACGAAATTTGGAACAAAATGCATCTTATTGTGAGGAGAAAGGAACAGGGAGCTTTGTTGATGATTTCAGATTACTCCATGCTTTACCTGTGCCTTGTGGTTGCCAGTATCCTGTGCGTTATTAATAGAATTGAGTATGGGTTAAAATCTCTGATTCCTGAGAGTCTGACTTGGTAATCTGACACTATGTTATTTCTAAAGAATTAGAAGCTGTTTTCAAAAATTCATTCAACTGCACTGCGTAAAATGACTCAATTTGTCCATATTTTAATAAAATGAATTTTTAAAGAAGCATAGCAAAATGTTCAGGGCAGCTAAAATTGAAATATCATTGTGACTCCTTCCTACCCTAATTGTGCAAATAAGTCTAAGGCTATTTTGTGTACCTGTTTCAATCATAAGAGCTTTTAAATTTCTTCCTTATATTGCAACTGTGGAGACTGGACACCAGAGAAGCTCCTACCACCTGAAAGGGTCTCCTTTGGCTTAGGGCACATGACACTACTTCTCACTTATTAGACACTTTCTTATACCCTTCCTTTTCTCTAATTTTAAACTGTTCCGTCCTGGCTTTTAGAATTTTTTTTTTCTCTTTTAACCCTCTTCCTCAGAGGGGAGAGACAAAAAAAAAATGACTTTGCTTTTCTTTTTATTCTGAGAATGAGAGTCAAAGAAAAGAAAATAACACACATATATTTACATTAATCCATCAACAGACTAGAAAATCCTATGTGGTAGCAGTTTAGGATCAGAGGTGTCAAGAAAAAAAATAAAATGTAGATTTTGTGTTTTTGATAACGCTGAAGGAATAAAGGGATCTTTAAGATATCCAGGATTACATTCCAGCACTTCTTGTATTGGGTTTAAATTATACCCAACAGCATTGTTAATCTCCCAAAGATATCTAACAACTATCTTCTACCTTAGACATTTATTTAGGACAACAAAAACAGCAGCCAAAACATCTAACTATATTCAACGATCTTATAACTCAAACTCCTTCACAATCCCATAGCTGTTGGTTTTTCCCTATTCAGTCAAGCAGGTATTACACTTGATGGCATGGATGGCTCAAATGGAGACCAAAGGACGGGAACAGACACAGACTGAAAAGAAGACTTTCTCCAAAAAGAAGAGAACGGGTTATAGGAGATAGGGAGTGGGAAACAGGGAACTCAGTAAGAAGAAATATATCATTGAAAAAGGTCACAGGAAATGTGTGCATGATTCCAAACCCATCTCAATTTAACAAATTAGAGCAAGGTGTGAATGTCTGGGGACAATGACTGTGTGTCTGTGACAGGTTGCTATCAGCTTAGAGGCTGATAGCACGGGTCCTGGAGACATGTGGCTTTGTTTTAAATTCTAGTTTAACCACCTATCAGCCGTGTAGCTTGGGCAAATTACTTACCAGCTCTGTGCTTCAATTTCTTTATTCACATAATGGCAGTAGTAATATTTGTTTACTACTGCTGTGACAAATAGTAAACATGTTAATATTGGTAAACCAATATGAAATATTTAAGTATTAACTGATACTATATTACTAATAATACAGATTATATTAATATTTATATTAGTATTAATATCTAATGCTAATTAAAATTAAAGCAATTCCTGGCACACTAGTGTTTGAAAACTAAATAATTTAACACAAATGAATATGGCATTTTGCCATTAATGCACCTTTATTCTTGGTCTTCTCAACTTCTCTGCCTTTTGGCTGAGAACTACCAGAATGAGGAGGGCTTCTCTCTGTTATTACAAAGTGATTTCCAACAGTTCCTATCACCAGGATGAAGAAGGACACATGGGGAATTTGAGAATCTCCTACACAGTCAGGAAGGCAACAATTGCATCTACCTGCCAAGCACGTAGGGAGGAAAGTTTCAAACAGAATTGCTGGCCGGGCATATAGGCTCACGCCTGTAATCCCAGCACGTTGGGAGGCCGAGGTGGGCAGATCATTTGAGGTCAGGAGTTCAAGACCAGCCTGGCCAATATAGTGAAACCCCGTCTGTACTAAAAATACCAAAAATTAGCCGAGCACGGTGGTGGGTGCCTGTAATCCCAGCTACTTGGGAGGCTGAAGCAGGAGAATTGCTTGAACCCATGAGGCGGACGTTGCAGTGAGCCGAGATCACACCACTGCGCTCCAGCCTGGGCGACAGAGGGAGACTCCATCTCAGAAAAGAAACAAAAACAAAAAACAGAATTCCTTGCACAACGCATTTCTCCCAGGGCAACATTGAAAGAATCCCAACAGGACTGAAGCACAAGCCTGTGCCAATGCTTAGAGATTTGAAAAATTACTTTAGAAGAAATAATTCCATGAGAAAACAGCTCATCTTGCTACAAAACCAAAAGACACATTGAAATTATTCATTTTGTCAGTATTCAGGAAGCCATTGCATCCTCACTTCATGCTGATAAAACCCTTGATGTACTATGTAGACAAAGGAGGTTTTATTTGAAAAATAATTCCAAGTATACCAGAATGAAAAGCAAGGAAGGTTACTGTTGAGGAAGAAACAAGATATAGGTAAAACTAAAAGGGATTTGGAGTAATGTTGGAGGCAGTTCAGCAACAAGAGGCTGCATTATCTATAAAAAGCTTAAACATAATAATGTCCATTAAAAGTTGGCCTTTTTACCATCACAACGCACTAGCAATCCTAACCAACATCAGTGATGTAATATGCTTCCCCAAAAGGTTTTTTGTTGTTCCAAATTATAAATAATTTAGACACACATGAACTGACCTGCACACATTTGCTTTGAGAATAAGCTCCTAATCACTTTGAAGCAACTGGATTATTTTTGGGTGGAGTTTATGTCCCTACTCCTGCACTAAGACGCATTCCTATGTTTAAACAGTAGATGTGAGATAAACAGTAGCATACTCATCCTAAAGAAGAAGAGACAGAACTTTAATTTGGCATTCTTGGCACAAAAATGTCTCTGAGCCATACAGGGTTTTCTCTTTTTGGGAGCATTTCTTTATGCAACTCTCCATCCTTTTTATTTTCTCAAAATACACATTGATGTGGTTAAAATATTAATTCATTGCTTTTGTATTTTTATTTCATTTTAATTACTGGCTATACACACACACACATACACACATTCCAAGAAAAGAAAATTTCCTTTCTGCATTTCCTGTCTGGATAAAAGTATTACTATGTTTTTCCATGACTAGTTTTCTAGGGCTACCATAACAAAATACCACAGACTGGATGGTATTTAACAACAGAAAATAATTTTCTCACAGTTCTAGAGGCTAGAAGTCCAAGATCAAGGTGTCAGCAGGGTTTGTTTTATTCTGCGGCCTCTCTCCTTGGCTTGCAGATGGCCACCTTCTGTCGGTATCCTCACATGGTCTTCTTTCTGTGTGTGTCTGTGTTCTAATTACCTCTTCTAAGAACACTATTAAGATGAAATTAGGACCAATCTGACCTATATGACCTCATTTTACATTAGTTACCTCTTTAAAATACCTATCTTTAAATATAGTCACGTTCTGAGATGAGGGGTGTTAAGACTTCAACATATGAATTTTGGTGGGGACACAATTCAGCACATAACAAAGGGAGAGTTCAGAAAAAGATCTAACCCAATTATGAAATATGGCAGGTATGCCACCAGTAGATTTCAAAGGAAAGTTTCTTGAGCTTACTCTTTCCTCAGAAATCATTTTCCTCAAAGCCAACATTCATTCTTTTAGTCAATTTGTTCTTAATATACTGTGCCATGAAAATGCAAAATTATGTTTGTCTCATTGTGGAATCAGAGCAGTGGAGCTCCAGGCTATTTAAGTAGGTGAGCAATTGACCCCCCCTGAGTGCAGGAAGTGTGGTGGAGCAGCTGAGACTTTAGAGCCAGGCAGCATCTTCCTAGCTGCATAAGCTTGGGTAAACTAGGCAATCCCTCTATGCCTCAGTTTCCTCATCGACAAAATGAAAATTCATTCATTTAGGAAATATTTAGTAACAGGAAGCCATATGCTAGGCACTGTTCTAGGGTCTTGGGATATATCAATGCACTAAACATGGATCCTTACTTCCTTACTTAAAAGGGATGCTAGGATGCCACTAAGCTGTAAGGCAAAAAGCAAAAGAGCAAGGTACAGAAAACGGAATGGAAGAGTGGCAGCTTGGAACAGAATGATCAGGTAAGTCTCCTTTGAAAAGTGAAATTAGCAAATGGCCTGGTAAAAGTTGCTTAAAATGTGAGCCAAATAAAAAAGTGGTCTACCCAACTAAATAAGAAGGCAAATATATGTTCTAAATCTTTTGCATGCTCCCATGATCCTAATGGTGAAGAGAAGGAATATGTGCCAGTGATTATTAGTTAATTGTTTGGAACTTGTCAAAAAATCCAAGAAAAAAAAATGATTAAACAGGTGGAGAATTAAAGCCTATCTGGAGGTTACTGTTTGGTTTGTTTCCCAAAATGTTATGTTTAATAAATGCTGGCAGATGGAGAAATGAAATAAAAGAGAAGTGAGCTGCTCCCATAGTATGTGTGTGTATTTATTATTATTTTAAAGAGTATCTATTCATGTATTCTGGTGTGGAAAGCATGTGCTAGATAAGAGAGAAGGAGTCAGCGATTATATATGCATGAGCCAAATATCAATTCACTATAACTTATAGTAAAAGAGCTCTGTAATTAGAAACAGATGAGAAAGGTGCTAAATTGTTTTAGGACTAATTCTTAGGTTCACTGAACTGAAAAGAAAAATATCATTTTAAACGAACAAATCTCTGCATTTTAAAAATAAAGCTTTGCTTTTTGATATGAATTATGTGTTGCCTACAGGACTTGATTTGGCATGTCATGCATTTGCTCCTTCCAGACATTTCCATAAGACCTTACCCAAATGAAAGATGGTAGGCTTTGCAAAGAAAAAAGTGAATAAGAAATAATCCACTAAACATTTCACAAGAGAAAGAAAACTCTTTCTCTTGTGTATTAATTATGGGAAAGCACACGTTATATTTTGAACTTTGAGCGTTTTATCAACTAAGACTGTTTTTATTTAATAATTTGTATAAGTGTAACTAGGCATCAGAAATATCTATAACATTCATTGGAGTCTAGTGAAAAAAAGAGAAATATCTATAACACACTTAACATAAGAACTCTTTTCTGTCAGCAACAAATGATTGTGAAATAAAAACAATGATGACAGTAAATCAGAGTTTTTTTTATTAACCACATGGTTGTGTTTTTAAGTGTTTTAGTATTCAATTTAATTTTATTTATTATAATATAAATCATTTGGAGTTTCTAACAAATCCAAAAACTATACAGGACAAAATCATAAATGTATATATTTTAGATATAGTTATATTGTAAATTCATAATATATTTAAAATTTCCCTAAAAGATCCTTTTTCATATCCTCTTTTTTCCCCATCCTGTTTCTTCTGCCTGCAGAAATCATTAAGGTATACGTTAGGTGGAAGAAATATCTTTAAGTTAAAGAAAGTATATGTGTCTTATGTCATCTATCCTAAATATTCATGCTTGTCTTGTTTTCTGGTAATTTTTAGAAGCATTGCTTTTTTACAAAATTTGGAACATTATTAGAACTGTCTAACTAGATTTCATAGCTGATAAATGACTGTGCCATTTAGAAGCATACAGAGAAATAAATCAAATGATATATTCTGTTTGTCAATAGATTTGAACATTATATACAGGAAAAGGGCTCTGGCTCTATACATTTGCAATGGACAAGATTATCCCTTCTTAACTATATGCTGCAGGCTCCAACTCAGGAAGAAAGATCCTATTTCCACCTCTAAAAGGTTAACTACCACCTTTCAATAAGAAATGTGCCTCTGTCAAGAGAGTGCCAAGGAATGACACGAGTGCTGGTATCCGCAGCTGTAGGGGGTTATGCAGAACCAGAAAAGACTGACTGGAGGGAGACTCTGAATGTAAATGGCCAGATTGTGTCTAGAGAATTCCACAATTAGGTTGATTTTTTGTTTGGTCATGTTTAGAGAGTGGTATTTACCAGTCAGCTGCAATTCAGAGTTTACCAAGATGCCAATACCCAAAGCTCTGGGTTTTAAAATGCCAAATCATGGAAATAGTGGGTATTTTGGAATATATTGCCTATACCCATCAAGCAATAATAACTGACCCACCTGTTGTCAAAATATTCATAAGTATGAATGATATTTATCTCATTTGTTATCTAAGTAGAATTTCACCATATAAAATATAATTGGTGTGGATGTTGATAATGGAGACTATGCGTGTGTGAGGGCAGTGGGTGCAGGGGAATCTCTGTACCTTCGACTCAATTTCCTATGAACATAAACTGCTCTGAAAATATAAATGTATTAAAAAAGATAATTTCCCTCTGGTATCTTGGAAGTTGTAATAAATGAACTCAAAAGCTATGATTATTCATATTATTTTTCTAAATCCTTGCAAAAATGCTATTTTGTTTATTGTACACCCTAAGATTCATACACACACATGTATATATGTGTATGCACATGCATGTTCATGCATGTGTCTAGAAAAACTTCCCATTTCAAAAAAAAATTAAGATCCGAAAGAAAAAGCCATTGAGAGGTAGCATGGTGTAACTGCTACATTTGAAGTATTAGAAAAAATAGAATTTGGTTGAATTCCATGTCTGCCTTTTGCTGATAACATTAGCTTGAGGATATCTCTTAGCCGAAGCTGTACTTCACTGTAATGAAACCTGAGAATAACATGTGCCTCATGGAGCTGTCATAAGGAATCAATTGATTAATGTATATAACCTGCTTGTGTTCTGTTGCTGCTGCTTTTATTTCATCTATTTCATTTCCCCTAAAGTTTTTTTCATACTTCTTACATCCTCCTCATTTCTGTAAAGTGAGAATTCTACACTCCAGTGATAGCAGAGATAGATAACACAAATGACATTCGTAAGCATCTCTCAAAAAGCCATTACGGGACCTGTGTGTATGAGAGTGGGGGATGAGGAAAAGGGTTTGGTATAGAAGTGGGTTTGTATTGTATTTTCTATAGTGTTTGATTCTTTTTTTAAGAACAAACATGTAACATATATTATTTGAGTAATTTTGAATAGATTCACATTTAGAGTAAAAATAAGATTTATTAAAATTACTTAAACTATCCTTTGAACAACTTGCAATGGAAATAATATCGCTAATAGAAAATATTATGAAATTTTCAAACTAAGTATAGAATTGTGCTTTGTTTTCGTGATAAGTTATGTATACATATTATACAAATGTAACTAAATTATTTTTGCAGTCTTCCTTATTCATTCAAGATAATCAAAATATCTGCTGAAGCCAGTTTCCTTTCTGTGTTCCTTATTGCTTACACATAGTTTTGTGATTTGTTCATTGAGCAAATAACAGGTCTAGGGAATGTCTTTATTTAGGAAACAATGAAATGGCAAAACAATGAAATGAAACAGCCAAGTGGGAACTTGAAAAGTCATTTAAATTATCAGATATTAGTCGGTTCTGATGGTATACTAGGATTGCCAGGTTTGTACTATCAGGAGAGATCTTTTACTATTAACTTCTAGGTAGTGTATTTTTAAAAATCTTCATTGAATGTCCTTGCTTTTCCCCCGACAAGAGCACTAAGCAAGACAAAAATCATTCTTTTTTTCTTTAAATCGTCTAAAAGGAGCATGCCTGTAAATAGCATACAAATAAACTGAGGGACAAATAGAAAATTAGATGCCTGTGACAACAAAACAACAAAAACCAAAGCACTAGTCATGCCTTCTGAGTACTTCCATCGAGTCAGATGCTATAGTACATGCATTGCATAGCTTATTTTGAAAATAATATCAGCTCTAGAATGAAACTGCTTTTTGGTATTATCTATTAATCATAAAGTAGGGAAATAGAGCGTTGAGAAGTTTAGGCACTTGCCTGAGTTTACATGACAAATAAGTGGCAAAGCCAATACTAGAACCTAGGAGTGTCTGATGCCAAAATAAATGGATAAATAAATTTAGTAAATAAAATAAATGCCATGTTTGAATTGATCCTGGTGATTAAAAAAAAAAGCTATAGAAAATCGTTCCCTTGAAACCAATAAGCTACCAGAAATTTTCAACAAAAAAATAGAACATAGATTACAGGACAAGGTTAAACAATGAGGAAATAGAATTAGATGCCAAAACCTTGGGTTATTTCACATTTAGATTATATATTTTTAAATTATAATCAGTTTGCAGTTAAATATTTAAACAAATATTGCAACAGTTATATAGAGCAGTCAATTTATTTTCAATATCATTGTACTTCAGTAAATATTTAGCTTTTAATTTTTATTTGGATCAACTGTCAGACGATAGCTGCCTACCTTACTTAAGTATTGATGGCAGTAGCGGCCCATCTGGAGAGGCCACTGGCATGATGCTAGCTGCAGTGGGGAAGGCACTTCTGGGGCTGGCTGCCCACTCCACAGAGCTAGCTGGAGCCCCACTCCCTTCTGAGTCCGCAGGGTAGGAACTTTGCGCTCCCCAGGTGCAGCTGCAGCTGCAGACCTAGGTATCCTTGTGCTCTTGAGGGCTGGCAGCAGGCAGGAGCGCCACCTTCCTGTGCACAGCTGCAGCCACCCAAGCCCTGGCTAGGGACCTGGGCATCTCTACAGTCTTGGGGGCCCTGGAAGGTCCCTTGCCCCCGCAGGCTTGGAGGTGTCTGCGCCCGCTGCTGACTTCTCCCTGCTCCCAGAGTCCACTCTGATCTTGGAGCAAGGTTGGGACCAAGCTCAGGCACTGTCACAGCGCGGCTGGGTATGGGCATGCTTGGGGCAGGGCCAACATGCCAGCCCCTTGCTGTCTTGTCCCCCTGTGGACTTTGGGCACTGACAAGCATGGGAGGGAAGCTGAGGGGGAGATGAGGGAAGCTTGGTGCTGGTCTGCAGGCACCCCTTGTCAGGAACAGCCTGGGTACCATGAAGGGTGGCAGGAGGCAGACAGGCGCCTAGGCAGAAGTAGGTAGGTCCTCAGTGAAGTCTCACCTTCAGGCTGGGAGGGACTGAAGCCTGGAGTTCAGACTGCCAATTGCACGACCAGAGTGGAAGCTTATGGTGCTTTTTCCAGGCCCGCCCATGGTTGCCCATGGACCAATTGGCAAGTGCCTCCTCCCCTCTGAGGCCCATAGAAGCCCTAGACTCAACCAGACTCAAGGAGATGATGGGACTACCAGCTGCGGAAAGGAGCTACCCACTCCAAGGTCTCCCCTCTACTGAGAGCTGAACGCTCATCAAGACACCCTGCCTGCAGGGAGGAGTTACCCAACGTAGGTCTCCTGTGAGCTGTTCCATTGCTCAATAAAACTCTTCCTGGAAGCAGGACAAGAACTTGGGACCTGCAAAAGAGCTGTAACACAAACAGGGCTGAAACACATCCCTTGCTTGCCATGTTGTGAGTGACAAGAAAGAGAGAAAAGAGAAGGAGAGAAGAGCTGCAGCCCTTCTGGGAGCCCAGACCTAGGAGATCCCTGAGCCAGGGCTATAACACCCTCTTTGGGACTCTATGGTTCCCAGTGTCTCCAAGCTTCTGGACGCCACTGCATTCCTCAGTGCCAGTCGTGGAAGCTGCTTGTGGTACATTTGGTCCAGCCACAGCCTTGCAGGAGCTGGCACCCATGCTAGTGCCTGTAGCTCCCCACCCCACCACCAGCTGGCTTGCCTGGCTGTACACAGTGGCAACACTTCATGCTCACTCATGTACCCATCACCACTCCGCACCTGGCCCACCCTTGGCAGGTATGGGATTCAGGGATCCAGTCCCAGCCAACTGCAGCCTGCCAGGCCGAGTGAATGGGATGAGTCCTGTGGGCCCAAGCAAAACTGAGGCAAAGGTGCCACTGGCCACACAGGTTTCCAGCTGATGAAGTGACACCCCGAGAATCCCATGACATTATCATACACTCTTCTTAAAAACTGAACCTGAGGGAAAAAATGATGATACCCTTGAACAGTAAGGCATAATGAAAGTTTATTTAATGATTCTTATATTTATTACTACTGCTTTACTGCCAGTAGCAGGTATTACAATGTACTGATTGATTAGGCTGTAGTTAGAAAACAATTGCTTCTTTACACATTATAAATGTAACCTGGCATTATATTTAAGCTAAGAACATGCATATTTTTAATACTTGAATTTCAACTCGAGAAAAAAAATAATGTTCATAATATGTTCTATATTACACTACTTTGATGGATTTTTTAATTAATAAATACTAATATTTAGGGTAATTTGAGGTAAAACAAAAAATAAGAAGTTCATGTAGTAATCAAAGCATCTACTCTGGGTTGTTAAAAATAAAAATATCTTGGTAATTCTTTTGTTATTCTTTAACACTAAAGAGTTTTACCTCAGGTTTTTAAATAAAACCTTCAACAGAAATATTAGCAATGTGAGTATCAGAGCACTGACAGAGAAAAAAGGGAAAAGCCTATGGCATTTTTCAGACCATATTATCAGTAGCTCTGTTACTATATAAATTATATGATAACATATTTTGCTATTAATGTCCCAAATACAAATACATGTTCGCATATATAAATGCAGACATAGAGATATGAAAGGAAAGATAAAGTGTTTTTACTGTAAGATTTTATAGTAAGTATGCAAATAATGATTTCATGCCGTGAAACATAACTGATGTATGAGGAAATGAGGTAGAAATGCAAAAGAAAAAATGTCTGGGTGAATTCAACAAAAGTCAACAGAAATAATAAAAAACCCTAACATTTGAATATTGGAGATAGCAGGTAAAAAATATGAATTGCTGAGGATAAGAGGCATCATATCTGAGGTCACACAATCAAGAGTTCAAAACTAGTGGAAGGCATGGTTGGAGTCCAAAGAATTTGGGAACCAGCAAAGGAGAGTAGTGATCATTGAGACAAATCCTAAGAAACAAACCCCTAACTACACAACTGTAGACCAGCATGGAGTTCATGTGGTTAGAGGTGACTTCAAGCATTTGAGTCAAAAGAGGACAGACACAATTAGAACCTGGTGGGGTGGAAGGCGGGGTGAACTGAGGTGGGTGGCTGGCTGGGTGGAAGGAAAAAAATCACTTCTAGTTGCAGTGCTTCCTGCATGGTGGGTGCAATCTAAGTTGCTGCTTGAAAGGCCACTTTAGAGGGAAATAGCAGAGAGCACAACTGACAGATCAAGGAGTGGCCAGGGCAAGGAGAGCAATGTGCTATCTGTACATATGTCAGAATAATACTGTAGTCTGGTTAAGGCTTAGCGTGTACTGTAAGGGATTTGGTACTCTAAGGCTAAAATTGTGGCTTGTAACTAACTTGCACAAAGATTCTTTCTACAAATATGTTTTCAAATGTGTTGTTAATAAGTGTAATTTAATGGAGTGCGATGCTGGAGGTTATGGACAAACTCATTTGGTAATGGTATTGAATCAGTAGCTCTGTCGTTTTACTCAAATTACATTAGGCAGCTAAAATTGGATACTTACATTTTCTCTTCAAATTGACACTTTAGCAAAGCCCAGAATTAGACATTACTTAGTATCATGACTTGAATCGTTTACTGTAACTTTTTCTTACATTTTGAAAATGATTTATTATATAACCTTAACTTTTCTTACAGATTCAGAGACATTGGAGAAATTAGAGAGACTTATCTATTTCAGATCACTAACTTTACATGTAAAGAGAGTGGATTTATCAGAGAGAAAATGAAGTGAACTGCCAAAGTAACAGAGCTAACTAATAAAAGAGGTAAGAAACTAACCAAACAGGTTTCTAGAGTTCCAGTCCTGCACTCTTTGAATGAATTTTAGGAGAAGATAAAACAATGATGAATGAATCTGCAGTTCATTGATTTGGACAAGCTTTGGACAAACATATGTTTGAGGAAAGGAATGAAAAACCAGAAACAGGCAGTGAGTGTGATGCTGTGATGTATATCTTGCTTATGCTTTGAGTTTCAAAATCTAACCAGGTTCTGAGTTATTTTCCTTTTGAAACAAGTGGCTAAAATAGTAATCCTGGCAAACAATTTGTTTTCTAAGATTGCTTATTTATGTCTCTTGACCAGAAACTTTGAATCCAAGATCCAATGCCCAGATTGTGCAAATAGCTTCTTTTGGGTCTGAACCCTGGGAGAATTGATGAGGCATGGGGATGGGCACCTCCACTCAGTTCTTCAAAACTGACTTCACAGTGTTTGCCACAGTCTTCAGTTTGATGGGCTCATGTGGGTGGTTAGGGACAATTTATTTTCTATAAACTATTGACCCTATTTAGATGTACCAGCTAATTCTGGAAAGCCATCTACAACCCCTTGGAATCTCAAATTCTTCATATACTATACCCATGTTTTTATACCTATTTCAAGAAGCTCTTGATTAACAAGAGGGCTAATTCACATAAAAAGTTTTGCAAACAGGAAAAAAAACTATGAAGATGTATTTTCTATTTAACATTTTATATAGTCCTAATTACTGTTAGTGCCTTATTGTGTTTTTAACATTACAAAACATGAAA
Source organism: Macaca fascicularis (assembly GCF_037993035.2). Taxonomy (NCBI): domain Eukaryota; kingdom Metazoa; phylum Chordata; class Mammalia; order Primates; family Cercopithecidae; genus Macaca; species Macaca fascicularis. Next base: position 162,513,994 of record NC_088379.1, read on the forward strand.
AATATATGTTTTATCTATTAAACATACTTCTAATAATTAATAAACTTATGCAAGAATTCCATGAGGATTTTAAAATATTTATCATAAAAATATAGAATTTGTTTTGAGAATTTGAAGCTGATTGACATGAACAAATGTTTATCGCTTAAATGGACTCTAATAAAGTTAAAATATATTTAATCCACATCCCCAGTAAGACACCTTGCCAGGCACTGGGGCATTATCAATAGAAGGAAACGTAGTGCATTTCTTCAAGAAGCACTTGAAGACAGAAAGATCAGTGCATAACAGTGCAAAGGGCTGTGCCCAAGCTACCTTCAGTATACCTGGGAGAACAAGCAAGAAATACATATTTTCAAAAAGTAATCTAATGGATTATAGCATTTAAGATAATGTCTAAAGACTGCTAAAGAAAATGAGGAACTCAGTAAGACTAGAAAAGCATTAATTCTTTAATGTAGCTGATTAACCAAAGACTTCTTTCCTACCTTATATATTCCCTCACAATGAATGCCTAATCAGCCTATTCCAAGTAATGCTTGTGTGGTACCTACTTTCTTTTTTTCCAATCACACACTGCTCCCAGTTGAGCTACTTGCTTGCTATAGCACAACTTAAATACAGTTAAGCAAGTTACTGGCCATAGCACAACTAGTTCAGGTCTAAGTAGTATATTGCTTAGCACCATTATTTTAGACAAATTTTAGCAAAAGGGTGTTATGCCTCTAAATGCATTATTTTGCTTAAATTAGATTTGCCTTTCAGCAAATCAATGGGATAGATTTTGTGGCAAAACTTTTTTCCGCTCTCTACCATAAAATGGTTTAAGATGAAATATTATCTAATAGGTGTTTCTGTAGAAAGTTGGCAATTGACATAAAGCAGCAAACTAACCTGCTATATATGCTGTCTTTGTTATAAAAGTTCAGTATTTTTTCAGATTACATTTGACTTGGGCTCAAACGTGATACGTTATTCAGTTGGTATAATATCCAGTGTAAAATACGAAGATAATTCATTTAGAGTATTTGAAAAGTTGCTTCTGTAAAAATTATTTATTTGTCAGGAAGTTCTTTCTTTCTTTAGCAGGAACATGGAAAATGTGGGAGGTGAAGATGCTCAAAATGATTCATTTGTTTGGCAGAAGGAATGATGACCTCACAATCTGTGCTCTTTGAAAATGATTATGCCACCTTTTTTTTTTTCTAAAATAAACTTATCTGCAAGAAGATAATTGAAATATTGTGTAGCCATATTTTGATTGGTCCACCACAAGACACTAATCTGTTAAAGTAAAAGATGTATTTGTGCAACTACTTTGATATTTTGCCAGTGGGAGGTACAGTTATAAGTCCCTGCTGCACTATAATGGAATCAAAAGACCCCATAGCATCATCAACAAGAGCTGAATTTCTGCCTACATTGCCACCAAACAAAGAAAAAGGAAAGAGAAGAAAATCCAGGAAGGACTTAGAAATGAATAAAAGGAATTTAATTTCCTACTTGCAAATGTTAAAAGAGTATTAAACATATCAATCAAAGTCAGGAATCTGGTATAGAATGTACCTTTATTCTATAGACTACTTATTACCCAGCTAATAGGATAATTGCTATGTTTTTACACTTGTTGCCACCAGAAAGATAGCAGTTCTTTTTGATAACATGATTTTATTTTAAACCATGCATGTGTTTTGCCAGTGTGCCAAGAGCTCAGAAACAAGACATCTGGCCAAACTTAATAGCTAGTTTAAGGTCTTTGGCAAGAATATTTCATGTAGGTTTTAAAACTTCAGACATTTTCTGTAACCTCATCTGTCTGATATACCATGAGAGAGTAACTATCCAATCAGAAAATGTAATTTATTTCAATCTCCTATGATGTGGTTGGTACTATCAACACAGAGGAAAAAATCTACAAGTGTAAAGGAAAGAGAAAATGGAAAAGCAATTGGAAGCAAAGCAAAAAATGAGATGAGCTCCAGGGTGTGAGGAACTCAAATTGGGAGAAATAAAGAAAGGTGAAATACAAGTTAATATCTTAGGATGAAACCTGAACCAATAAGAGAAACGTATTTTAGACCTGCTGCTCATATGCTAATGGAACCTTCACTGAACTTTGAAATGTACGCAGGATAACTTCAAAATTCCAAGTTTTTGGTAGAAGTCCAGACAGTAGATTTAATTTGAGTTTACAGAAATAGATGAAATGGAAAGACAGGGGACACAAAAAAACTGTATAGAAAGAGCATAGCACACCAACATGGCACATGTATACATATATGACAAACCTGCACGTTGTGCACATGTACCCTAGAACTTCAGGTATACTAAAAAAACAATAAATAAATAAATAAAAAGAGTTTAGCTAGAAGAGAGATTCAACACTGAGCCCTGGGCTTCTCTGAAACATAAAAATGTTGAGGAGGATGAGAAGGATCTACCAAAATAAAACAAGAAGATGAAGCCAATAATAGAATAAAAGTTAAAAAGAGCAATATGTTAAAGGATATATAAATAAAATATTTAAGAAATTAAGTGTAATACACTGTTAAATGCTGCTTGACATATAGAGTGAAGAGATTGAAAATGACCATCGGATATGGCAATAGAATAACAGATGATTTGGATAAGAGAAGTATCCATGGATGGTAAGTCCTGTGGCCTTTGGCTAGAGAACAGAAAAAATGTATATATAATAAAATAGGAAACACTGATAACTCTTTCAAAGTATTTCATTAAAAAGAGATAATAAAATTAGGCAATGCCTGAAGAAGCATTCTATGGTTATGGGATGATATTTAAGATGGAGATATAGCATGCCTGAATAGAGATGAGAATTATCTAATTAAGGACAAAAACAGTGGGGAGAGTGTCTGAAAACTAGGCAAATATAATAACATTGAATGTGGCACTCTAGGATCCCTGGAGATTAGCAGCTGTACATTTAAATGTAGGCCAATCAGCAGGGTCATGTGCATCACGTTTGGCAGAAGAAATGATGACCTCACAGTCTGTGAGGTCACAGATTGTAAACCTCTAGTCTACAGTCAACATTTGTGAAAGGTTGTATAGAATCATGGGTTTGGAGATTTGTTTTCCTGCTGTCCTATTGATTCAACAATACTTTACAAAATAATCTCAGTGAGAAACAGTCTAATAAAAATTTCATTTTTCCTTATTTAATAGAATTTCCTGAAGATTATGAAAGAGCAAGATTATATATTTACATATTAGCAGGTTTTTATATACAATTATATATAATTTTATTTACATTCATATTTATATTTAAAGTCAAAAGTCACCTAAGATTTTGCTGGCAATGGTCTCAGTCTCTGTGACTTTAGAGGCTATGACTATGGAAAAGATAATTTCCAAATATTTCAGAATTTGTTGAATTATCTAGATGACTGCATTTATAAACTCAATACTCTTGCTTGAGTATTAGATAATAGAGATTTCAATACATTTTTCAGAGATGATTTAATTAGCACATGTCATCTGACAGCTCAGATATTTCTTCTGGAGTCACTTACTCCAAAAATCTTTATGTTTTCTACTGTGAACTTTCATGTTTGTATGAGGTACTTATTTCAATCTTTTCCCATTTTAGAAGCAAGGGAAATCCCTGTGACTATACCTAACTACTCCCTCTGTCTCTCTCTCCTTTCTGTGTTCATGGCAGATAGAGATGACTTACACTCATATGCTTAACGAATACCACAGCCAAATGATTCAGTGCTTTCCCTCAGTTCAAATCCCCTAAAATACCACATTCTGTCACCTCCTACTTTTCATCACCACCTACCCTCTCCAGAATGCTTGGCCATCTGGGGCTTCCTGCCCATACAGAACACAACAGCCCATTATATTCAAGATGCTGCTTTCTGAAGGAATGTTTTGTTTTATAATCCTCTCATCGTTTGCATTTTCTTTGTGACTGCATTTTTCACATATTACAGATATTTGGCTCTCAATTTGTGGTATTATTTGAATACAAAATTTGGGATAATTTGTTATTAATAAAAATACAAAAATCTCAGGGTTTCAGAGAAATGCGAATGTTTGAAGGAGAAGTAGAATATGAGCAAAATCTAACCCGTTTGAATGGTGACTAAAAGCAGGTAGTAAGTGCAATAGGAACATCTGTTTACAAAAGGTCAGGGTATCTTATTGAACCTCATGTAAATTCTTGCTGCTCCTCTTTGAGAGATTAAAGATGGCACCTATTTTTCAGGTTTTAATTTTTGATAAGCTGCCACTTGTCTCTATTATTCTTGAGAATTCTTGTATTTTAAGTTTTGAATAGGTAATAAACTCACATTTCAAACATCAAAAAGTATTAAAAGGTGCACAGTGAAATTTTTCCTTCTGCTATGGATTGAAGGTTTGTGTCCCCCAACTAATTCATATGTTGAGATACTGATTCCCAATGTGATGATTGGAGCTGGGGCCTTAGGGAAGTAAATGGATTTGAATGAGATCATGGAGGTGAACCCTCATGATGGAATCAGTGCCCTTTTATGAAGATAATGTGAAGCTCTCCTTCTCTCTGCCACGTGAAGATACGATGAGAAGATGGTTGTCTACAAAACAGGAAGAAAGCCCTCACTAAACACAGAATCTTCTGGCACCTTGATCTGTGACTTTCAGCATCAAAAACTGTGAGAAATAAGCCGCTTAGTTTATTGTATTCTGTTACAGTAACCTAAATTAAGATACCTTCCCACCCAATCTACTTAGTTAGCACCTCCAACCAACACGTTAACTAATGTTATTATTTACTAGTTTGTTTCTTTTTACAGTCAGTGATTTTTTTTCTGTGTGTATAAGCTAGTGTGGATATATATTCTGTTTTCTCTTCCCTTTTACACAAAGGGTAGCATACTGCATGCATTTTTCTCTTTCTTTTTTTTGTTCTGTTTTGTTTTTGTTTTTTACTTAATATATCTGGCACATTTTTTCCTATTAAAACAGAAACAGAATTTTATTCCTTTACTTGTGACCAATTCTCTCATTGTACAAAAATGTCATATGTCTCTTAACTAGCTCGAACTTTTTGATGTTAGAAATGATGCTGCAATCAAAAAACTTGTGCATAAGCTGTTTTGCCTATGCAGTAGTGTATATGAACAAGAAACTCAAAAAAAATTTGCTGTCACAAAGATGTATGCATATTAAATTTTATGGAGACTATAAAGTCACATTAATGTATGAGAATGCCAGCCCCTCTGCTGCCCCTATGGTGAGGACCTCCTTATTGCAAAACTGGAGTTATGTAGTGAACAACCATTCGCAAAAGCTGTACTACGAATGAATCCCCCGGAAGGGGGCAGTCAGTCAGTTCTGCCCACAACCTTACCGATATTAAGGTGCTAACTAAGTTATTAAGCTTTTAGATTTTTGTCAGTCTGATAGATTAAAAGAAATATCATTGTAGTTTTGATTTGTGTTTCTCTTACAATGAGTGAGAATTTGCATCTCTTCTATGCTTAAGGGCACACTTTCGTTTCTGTGACTGCTCTCCTCTTATCTTTTGCCTATTTTTTCTGTTGGCTATTGTATTAGTCCATTTTCATGCTGCTGATAATGACATACCTGAGACTGGGAAGAAAAAGAGGTTTAATTGGACTTACAATTCCACATGGCTGGGGATGCCTCAGAATCATGGCGGGAGGCGAAAGACACTTCTTACGTGGCATCGGCAAGAGAAAATGAAAAAAGATTCAAAGTGGAACCCCCTGATAAACCATGAGATCTCCTGAGACCATTCGCTACCATGAGAACAGCATGAAGGAAACTGCCTCCATGATTCAAATTATCTCCCACCGTGTCCCTCCGACAACATATGGGAATTACGGGCGTATAATTCAAGATGAGATTTGGTTGGGGACACAGAGCTAAACCATATCAGCTTTCTTATCTAACTGTAGGTTTTCTTTACATATTAGGGAGTCCTTGTATGTGATATTAGTTATTGATATTTTCCATTTGGTCCTTGTCTTTTGACTGTGTTTTTTGTCTTTTGTCATCTAGTAGTTTTTGATGTTTATGTCATTACATTTGTCAATCTTTTTTATGGCTTCTGAATATTATTGTCAAATGTATAAAAGATTTCCACTCTCTGAGTGTATGAAGGAAATCTCCCATATTTATTCTCTACTTTATGGTTTATTATATTTAAATCATTACCACATTTTGAATTCATCTTTGTCCAAGTATGAACACAGTTTTTTCCCCCCCAGATCTCAACACATCTGTTGAATGGGAATCTTTCCACTTCAGATTTACTTAATGTAAGTATTACGGTCCCTTTCTGAATATTTTGCTATATTGTTATATTGTATAATTCTGTCTCTAAACATTTTTATAACTTAAATTTATATAGTATATTAAATTTTTTTAAAAATCCCTGTTATTTGTTTTCTCTGCCAGAATTTGTATTGTTTTAAATACATATAATTGTTATTTGTCAACTGTACCTAACAAAGTTTTAAAAAGAAGAATTAGTATTAATTCTTCTTCAAATGTTTTATGGAATTCACCCCTGAAGCCATCTGTTCCTGGGCTTTTCTTTTTTGGGAGAGTTTTGATTACTGATTTATTACCTTTTTACTTCTTGGTGTGTTAAGATTTTCTGTTTCTTCCTGATTCGGTCTTGGTATGTTGTACGTTTTTAAGAATGTATTCATTTTTTCCAGGTTATTCAGTGTACTGCTGTATAATTAATTGTTCATAGACATCTCATATGATTCTTTTTATTTCTTTGGCATTAGTTGTTATATATTCTCTTTTGATTCTAATTTCATTTATTTGAAGCTTATCGTTCTTCTCCCTTTAGTCTAGCTAAAGGTTTATCCATGTTGTTAAACTTCTCAAAAAATAAACGATTTCACTAATCTTTTTGTTGTTGTTCTATTCTGTTTTGTTTATGTATGCTCTAATTTTTATTATTTTCTTCCTTCTGTTAACTTTGGGTTTAGTGTTATTTTTTTCTAGTTCCTTGAAAAGGAAATTTAGATTGTTCATTTGAGATCATTCTTTTTTAATGTGGGCATTTCTCTATATACTTTCTTCTTAAGATCACTTTGGCTGCATTCCATAAGTTTTGGAATATTCTACTTTTATTTTCATTTGGGAAATGGGATATTTGCTAAATTTTCATTTGGTTTTTCTTTGGCCCATTGGTGGTTCAAGGCTGTGCTGTTTAATTCCATATATTTGTGAGTTTTCTAGTTTACTTCCTTTATTGACTACTATTTTATTCCATTGTGGTTGTAAAATGTATCAGTATAATTTTAATCTTAAATTCTTAAGACTTTTTTGTGGCCTAACATGTGATCTATGCTGGAGAATGTTCTACGTACACATGAGAAGAATGTATGTTCTTCTGCTGTTGCTCAGAATGTTCTCTATATGTCTGTCAGGGCTGTTTGGTCTGTAGGTCTGTGCAAGACACTGTTTCCTCATTAAATTTTATTTTTGGATGTTCTAAAATTCAAAGTTGGATATTGAAGTATCCTACTATTATATTGCTTTTTATTTCTTCCTTCAGATTTGTCAATGTTTGCTTTATATATTTAGGTTATCTTATGTTGGGTCCATATATATTTTTAAGTGCTATATGTTGCCATTTAATTGACCATTTATCATTATCTAATTGCTTTGCCTCTTATTACAAATTTTATATTTAGGATATACATGTGCAGAGTTGTTACATGGGTACACTGCATGATGCTGAGGTTTGGGCTTCTGATAATCCTGTTGCCCAAGTAGTGAACAAAGTACCCCACAGGTAGTTTTTTAGTATTTACCTTCATCCCTTCTTCTCTCCTTTTGGAATTCCCCAGTGTTTATTGTTCCTATCTTTGTGTCCATAATGTTTAGCTCCCATTTATAAGTGAGAATATGTGGTCTTTGGTTTTCTGTTTCTGTGTTAAGAATTTTGATTTTTTAAAAGATTCTGTAGGAATTTGGTATTGATTTGTGTAGTTAATAAATAGCATATTTGTTGAGACCATGATAAAGTTATTAATGCACTTGGAGAAGATTGTTGATTTTTTTCATTTTTTCATTTGTTATAGTTATATTCAGGAAATTTTAGAGTTTTTAATATGGCTCTGCATGTTTCTCTTTATGTTTCTAGAAATTTTACCTTTGTAGAGTTTTTTTCCCCCGATGCATTTTCTATTATTTTAGTTTGTTTGACAATTATCGATTTCTCTAAGTTAATGTTATACTCAATTATATACTGAATTACTGCATATTGAGGATTTTTTGCTCATTCTCTTGTCTTTTCTCAGTATATAATCATATACTCTGCAAATAATTATAGCACTATTTCCTCATTGTTAATTTTTATGATTTTAATTCTTTTTCTTATCCAAATGGTTAAGTTAACATTAGTATCTTAGACACTTAGTAATAATAGTATCTTAGTACAGTGTTTAACAATAGAAGTTATAGTTGTCATTTCTTATTTCTGATTGTAGAAAAATATTTTAAATATTTTACAACTAAATATAACATTAGTCTTAGTAAAAAAAAATAAAAACATTTTATCCCACTGATAGAGTTTCCATTATCTTTTAAATTATTTTAAAATCAGAAATAAATGTTGAATATTGAAATTTTCAGAATATATAAAGATTACATTTTTCTTAGACTTAATAAAAAAGATTTTTGGTATTTGACTTATTACTTGCAACCCATTTTTCTATCTTTCAGTGGGAACAAACTATTCTACAAAAGCTGCTTTATTTATAGATATTTTCATTTTAACTTCTTATTCTTAGAATAAAGTCAAAGCATGATTAAAGAGTCATGTCATAATGGAAATGTAATATGAATATATGTGAATGTGTGTTACTTTATTTATTTGTTATTTTCTTCTGTTCACTGACTTTTCTTCAAGTTCTGATTAATGCCTACTTTAAAATTCTAAACCTACAGAAATGAAGAATTACACTAGGGAAGTAGAAGAAATTCACTCATCAGAAGCGGGGAGAACATTTTCATGTTGTGCACTAGTCCCAGAGCATGGGGGTTCAGCAGCTGGTAGGACCAATAGTACATTTGGAAGGAAACATTCACCTTTACATTAATGTGACCTGTGAGCCTTAGGTTTCTGGTAAAGAACAGTCACCTCTGTAGAATGTGAACATCTCTCAGAATCATAATGTAGTAAATAAACAGCACTATCATCATCATCAAATGGGTCTGTGGAGTGGAAAAAAGATATATTCTCTCACAACAGACTTTATAACGTAGGAAGACAAACATCTTAAAATAACCATGGCAGAGCAGTAGCAGGCAAAAAGCAAGGTTGGGCAATAGAAATGTAAGTAGTGCTTTCTGTTCTCTGGGGCATGTGCTGGAAACTGTTATCCTTTTCTACCTCCCACCTCCACAGCCTCCATTCCCGGGAGCTTAATTGCTTCACAAGCTCTCAATAAATACTGAATTAAATTGAATTGAATAAACTGTACCTGCATATACTTAGGATATTACTAAATTCCTGTTTGTTTCTTTGTCAAGTTTTTCATGACAACAGATGTCACACTCAAATATGAATACTTTGAGAATGATTGAATAAAAGCATCACATATAAAGGTACAATCAGAGTGTAAGGAAGTCACAAAAAGTATCAATCAGGTTGGCGCAAATGTAATTGCAGCTTTTGCCATTAAAAAAAAAAAATGCCAAAAACCTCAATTACTTTTGCACCCACCTAATACAGTCATGTTAGTCCATTTTGCACTGGTGTAAAGGAATACCTGAAACGGATAATTTATTTTTTAAAAAGAGGTGTATTTGGCTCACAGTTTTTCAGGCTGTACAATCATGGCACCAGCATCTTCTTGGCTTCTCATGAGACCTCAGGAAGCTTCCAATCATGGCAGAAAGCAAAGGGGAAGCCAGCATATCACATGGTGAGACAGGGAGCAAGAGAGAGGCAGGGAGGTGCCAGGCTCTTCAAACAGTAGCTCTTATGAGAACTCATTACCATGGGGAGGACACCAAACCATTCATATGGGACCTGCTCCCATGACAAATACCACCCACTAGGCCCCGCCTCCAACACTGGAGATTACATTTCAACATGAGATTTGGAAGGGACAAGCATCTAAACTATATTAGCATCCATAGTGCTGGTAAGAGCAGAGTTGCTGCCACTGCAGGTGCAAATGGAAGGGGCAAACAGTGGTCATCGTACCTTGAAAGACAGAATCCTGTAAAGAAGATTGGTTTAATGAAGCAACCCCATTTGATGAACATGGGTAGCCTGTGCATGAGGGAAACCAGGGGAACAACTACCCAACCTCACTCTACCTCTTATCTTGTCTCTTGCTGGGCCACACCATGGCCAAACCGAGCTGGAAATGAGAAATCAGGGGAGCTCCTTGTTTGGCTTATAGATCAGCCTCTAAGGTGGAGGAGAGGGCAGAAATTGAAAAATAGATCTAGAGGCGTAACCAGAAGATATGCTCACGGTCCATGTTCTCTGACTCTGTTTCAAACTTGGTAAACAAGAACTGGGAACAGAATATAAATCATTATAACTATCAGCTGTGGTACAATAATTTTTTTTTTTTCAGAAAGACAAAACCAAGGAGTAACTGCAGTGACTTGAGTTGCATGTAATTTTACTTAATGTTAGCCAAGAAGTGGTTGACAAAATAAAACATACTACTTTCAAGAATACATTTTATAATTCTTTTCCAAGTATAAAAAGTTGCTTCGTAAGTCCTTCTTATTTTAGGAAAGGTCTATGAATTACTTATGATAATGTGGTTTAAGATGTTTAAGTAAGTATAAATGAAATATTCATAAGTTGGCTACTGTCAAAGATTTCACTGCAGGATTTTTTTCCCAAAAAGTTTTCCTTTTCTATCAAAATCTCTGGTTCGCATCACCATCAGTAGCCTGAAACATACAACCAAAAATGGAAAAGTTAATCACCTTTAGACCGTCTGCAACCCTACTTTCACACATAATTCAACAGAAACATATAATTGAAAATAAGCTCCGCAAAAATGCTGTGTTTAGCATTTTCACATATCTGCTACTGGAAATAACTCCTCCAATTGCTAAAAGAAATAATATGCCTTATCAGGAAAATAGGGAGATAAGCTAGTGATATATTTGGTTATCCTTTTGGGTATTGTGATATATAAAAAGAATTCAAATTTCTCCTTTGAAGCTTGTTTCTAGTCCTTAGAAAATGTTATGTAAATCGAATCAATTTTAAATGTCAGTACTCTTTACAGTGTTCAAATGTGCTTCCTGAAATAAAAGAAGCACCTTTACTAAAAAATACTATAGCTTTTAAAGGATGGAAGCATAATAACTTGAAAAAATATTTTATGATTAATTTGAAAAATTAGTACAGAGGGGTTCTGGAAATATTAGAGAAACGTAGAAGCATTACAAGTAAAGGTTTATTGCTACTTGATATTCACTCTGGGAACCAAGATAAAACCTGTCTCCACACTCTGTTGGTTTACGCTGCTCCAGCCACACATGGATCTATAAAGTTAGCTCCATTTGAGCTTCTCAGTGAGATCTGCAAAACAATTCAAGACACATTTTCAAAAAAGGGCAATTATAACTGTCAATCAAATATAAAATATAAAATAGCAACCATTTAAATGTTTTTGTTTAACGCATTAGTTAACAAAGGAATGAGACAGATGTCAATTCAAATGAGAATTTACCTACAGAGGTTTATATTGTCTACCAGACAAATTTCACTTGCATTGCCAAGAAGAAAAATCATCTGTGTTGCTATGGATAGGTAACACTTGCATGATAATTAGTTTTCTGCAACTTAAATTTTACATCTTCAAAAATATTAAATAGCCTGGTCATGCAAAGACATTCAAAAGTTCACAGCCCTAGAAGATTAGTTAATCCTGGGTGGGTCCACTGGATACGACTCAGCATTCTACTGAAATCACTCTCAGTTGTTCTCTTTCTTTCTTTCATTTTTTTATTTTTGTACATTTCCAAGTCGGGGATGAGTTGTCCCCAAAACAAGGAGTTATGATGAAGTCAACCCCATCTAACAGTTTTAGTTGCTAAGCCATACTCCTATCTTTTTACAATTAAAATTAGTTTTCTTTTAGAAAGTTCCCTGTTTTCTGTATTTCACATACTGTGTGCTGACAGCAGCCAAAAGAAAGGGTGATAGCTCACATTCTGGTGAAACCTTGGGCTTTGTGTCTCAGAGTCCAGTTGCCATTAGCCACTCTCTTTTTCAGTAAGTGAACTTCTGTATTGTTGAGATGGTTTTCCACCCAGCTAATAAACTACATTTGATTCAGCTGCTTTGCAGATCTGGGTAGCCAGTGTAATGTAAATAGTGCCAACTATCTTAGAGCTGAAGAAAATTTCATAAACATCAGTCTGATAAGGAAGAAAACATTTCTACCAGTATATATTCCTCTTTCTTCTACACAGAGTGTACTCTTAATGGCTGGAACGAGTAGAAGGAGTATGGAACTTTAGTAATTATGGTAAAGCAGTCATACCATCTTTAGACCATTTCCCTCTGAATTTCATTAGAAGAAAAATAAGTCACTGTATTATTTAGGGCGATGTTATTTTGTCACTGTGTTAGTGTCAGTTAAATGCAGTCATTAACGGATCCACGACTACATTTCTGTAAGGTTCTCTAAGTCAGCCACACTAAGTCATGTCATCATCACTTAAAAACCACTTTTTAGAATAGAAATTCCACCTTATTCTAATGTAAACAATATTGGATTTAAAAATTAACAGATGGGGCGGGTAATGACAGCTATTTGGAGCAGATACTGAATACAGCTTGGCTGTGTTACATTTGTAAATAAGTTTTCTCACTTTCTCACAGGCATGTTGGCGAGTTTTCCATTTGTTACTGATTCAACCTTTGCTCCAAAGCAAAATTCTATGTTCTATACAGACAGTGTGCAAGAACAAAATCTTAACCAACAATTCTTCAATAAGCCCTTTTTAATAGGGTTTCTGGCTTGACTTAATTTATTCCCACTGTCTCCTTTTTTTTTTTTTTTAACATTTAGTTGTGGAAAACTTCAAACATAAAGACAATAGTATAAAGAACTATGATGTAATCATCTCACATCAACAGGTACCAATATTGCTCTATATGTGACCTCCTTTTGTTTCCCCCTTCCCTAAGTCATTTGGAAGCAAATTCCAGATGTTTTATTTCATCCACATATCTTAGCATGTATCTTTAAAATGCAAATACTCACTTTCTATTTTTTGACATAGCCATAGTTGCATGTTTTCACCTAACAATTTAACAGTTCTTTAGTATTCCTTCACTCTCACTCTCTTTTTTTTTCTTCATCTTAGTTGTTTTAAAAACTAGTGCCTTTTCCTTCAGTTTCCCTCAGATTTAAATGATTGATTAAATCAACTTGGCGTGGTTTCATATGTTACTTCTGTGACAGGTTTTTCTTGTAAATTAGTAGTTAGATCTGGAGTATTGGTCATATCTAGGACTGATATTTTGCAAGACTACATCGTAGGCCGCTTTTTAAGTTCTGTCAGAAGGCACATGATGTCTGGGTGACTTTTTCTATGATATTAGCCTTGCTGATCAATTATATTATTAGATGCATTCTTTCATCAGAAGTAGAAAAGCTGTGATATTCTAATTTTCTTATTATATTTTTATGTATAAGCTAGAATATGTCTATAAAGAAAATATCCTTTTCCCAACATTTGGAGAATTTGAGGTATTATTCATGAAAGTAAGTAAAAATGCTACATTCTTATTAATTATTTTTCAAAATAATGAATTGACTACTTAGAAAAGAGATCAGCAAGCTTTTATGTGTGTGTGTAGGGAAAAAGAAACATTTTATTCCCATCTTATGTTCATGGCCGAGGCCTTTATAGCGCAAGAGAGATTAACAGGAGAAAAGCATAGAAAGTAGTTAACAGAAGTTTTATGTGAGACAGTGTCTTGATAAGGAAATGAAGACCTGAAGAAACAGGTAAACCTGTGTGTTTCTATACTAAGTTTTATGAAGAAGTGGGTAGATGCAGAGATGTATAATTGGACAAAAGAGGTATAATCTAATGATAAAAACTCTGAGAACTTAGCAGGCCTTTTTGGTTCATATCCTTCTGTATCCCTGGGTCTTCAGAGATAAGGATGTTCCTTTCATTGGGTATAGGGTGGGCACTTCTCACATGGTCTGAAGATCTAACTCAGACGACAAGGGCAGGGAAAGGTGATCTTTTACTTCTGCTGTTTTCTCAAATGCCAAGATGCTATATTTTGAGTTCAGGTAGTATGTCCTGAACCCCTATCACTTGCAAAGAGCCAATTGTAAATCTTTTAGGCTTTGTAAGCCATACAGCCTCTGTCACAGCTACTCAACTCTACTGATATAACCAGAATGCAACCATAGAAAATAATGTAAACAAGTTGGTGTACTGTGTTCCAATAAAGTTTTATTTACAGAATCGGAAAGTTATACGGATTAGACTCACAGGTCATAGTTTCCAATCTGTGACTTAGAATATCTTGAAAATCACCAAGAGGTTTTTTTTTAATTTTTATATTGGCTTTTATTTAGTATTTTAGCAACTTGTTTCATTTAGTATAAAAGTTGTTACAGTGTTTTGGGCTTTTTTTTTTAAGAGTCATTTTAGACCCAGTGCAAAATAGAGAGCAAGGTACAGAGATTTCCCATGCACCCCCTACTCCCACACATGCCCAGCCTCTCCCATTACCTACAGCCCCACCAAGTGGTGATTAGTTACAGTGGATGAACCTATATTAACACATCCCTGTCACCTAAAATTCACAGTTTTCATTAGCATTCACTCTTGGTGTTGCGATGATTTGTATCTATCAACACAGTACCATACTGCCCTCAAATTCCTCTGTCGTCTGCCTATTCCATTTTTAAGTTATGCATCTGTACCTCCTTTGGCCAACAGAAGTCTCTTTAGCTAGCTGCTGAATCCTTTGAAAACATCCTCAGGAGTCTTTGATAGCCTGATTTCTTGTAAGACAATTCATTCCAGAATTATCTTGTATATTTTCTGCCCCAGATTTAGAATCAGATATTTCTTCCAGTATCTTTGACTTTTGTTGTTTTTGTTTTGTACAAAATTAAATGTAAACACCACAATCTAGACACCATGGATACTTATTATTATTGGCTAGTCCTTGTTTCTAGACTATTTCGTTGGACAGAGTTAAGGCATCTGCATTTTTTTTCAAGTCAAAGCCATTATGAGTTCAAGTACATCCCTGTACCTATATGTTTTCTTCGAATTCAGTCACTCAAGATTATTACATAGCCTCAGTTGTTTTACATCTGCTCCTCCTTTTTTCCCACCACAAAAACACCATTTGCCTGAGATCGTAGACCCAGATTCGAATTTCTTTTCACAGTGCTTCAGTACCTTAATGATGCACAAATTACTGTGTTTTATGTTCTTTTGTCAGAAATTATTAACTATTCAATAAATATTCTATGTTTTCTCTTATCTTACAGAACCTCAATTTTGTTGTGTCTACATGCCATGTTTCTAACTGAGTATAACTGAGCCTCAAACAGAATTGGGTTTCTATTAGTGAGAAAGAATAAGAAAGTAGATGTTACATAGTTAATTAAATGGAGTCAGTCACACTTCCTATGAACCACAGCCCTGCTTATTTCTGCAGCCTAGTGACTGACTTACCTAACATCATTAATGACTGCCCTTCTAGCTTCCCATTGTTACTATTAATTTTTGTTACTCTCATTTCATATTTATAAATAAATTATGTTACATTAAACACCACACACCTCTTATCTACCCCTTACCCTTGCCAACACACACACATACACACACACAAAAATCTGCTTCTAATCATTATTAAATTCAAATATCCTAAAACATTATTGTCATCTTATAATTTTTGTTGATAGTAGGAAAGTAGACCAATAGAAATATTTCTAAAAGTTTGTTTCATGATACATTTTTATCAATAAATATTTCCACTTTTATCCTTATTATCTAAGCTATCTTTTCTTTTATATGGCTACTACAAATTAAATAAAACAATGTTTAACAAGAGAAATTATCTGTCAAATCCTTGACTAAACATCATGAAGCATGGAATGCAACACAATTTCTTTCTCAAAGGCCTTGCAACAAAATGTTGGAATCAGACAAGATTTGGAACTTACTTTTTATTATCACCAGTGGCATTGATAAATGTGCAAATATTTAAATTGAAAGGAAACACATCCCTATAGCACACAGCAGTTTAGAATGACAGATCTGAAGCTAGGCCCTCTGAATTTAAATCTGGATTCATTATGTTCTAGATATGTTGCCTTAGATTAATTATATCAGTAAAGTGGGTATAATAATTTGAAGTATATATATAGAGTTGTTAGGAGGATTAAATGTGTTAAGGTATATACATCATTTGACATGACATCTGGGATATTGGAATTAATAAAGATTAGCAAAATTATATTTTATTAACTACTTAAGAAAATGACATCTATTGGATATGAGAGTGATATTGATTCTTTCATGATTATAAGACTAATAAAATAAAATAGAAATATTCTTCTGTATATTAGAATAGATTTTAAGATATATAGTCACATTTCTCCAATACTACTAATTGCTAATAATAGTGTTTTGGATACATGAATTATTTGTTGTTGAAAAAACACAGACTTTTAGACAGGACTCTAATGAAAATAAAATGTTTTTCATCAACTAAATCTATAGGTAACATTTCAAGAAACTACTTTTTTTATATAGGCACAATAAACTTGTAGTAATATTCTTTGCCAAACATAAGTAACAGTCTATGAGAATCTGAGAAAATGTTTTATGATGATATTTTAGAAATAATAACATCAAAAAACACTCTAATGGCCCTTTATCAAATCACTTTTGTGCTGTACCTGGCAAGATAAACTTGCACACATATGTTTATTATGGCACTGTTCACAACAGCAAAAACTTGGAACCAACTCAAATGCCCATCAATGACAGACTGGATAAAGGAAATGTGGCACATATACACCACGGAATACTATGCAGCCACAAAAAAAGGATGAGTTCATGTCCTTTGCAGGGACATGGATGAAGCTAGAAACCATCATTCTCAGCAAACTAACACAACAACAGAAAACCAAACACCGCATGTTCTCACTCATAACAGTGAGAGTTTAACAATGAGAACTCATGGACACAGGTCTGGGGGGTGTGGTGGATATCACACACTGGGGCCTGTCAGGGATTTTGAGGACTGGGGGAGGGATAGGATTAGGAGAAAACCTAATGTAGATGACAGATTGATGGGTGTAGCAAACCACCATGGCATGCGTATACCTATGTAACAAACCTGCATGTTCTGCACATGTACAGGTATCTTCTCACTGCAACCAGCACAAATCCCAGCATACATGACTGACTTAAAATAGTATTAGAGCTATATTCTAGACACTAGACTGAAGAGACTGAAGAGCCAGTTTAGGAATAGATGTTTGACCACCAAAGAATTGTGACATTATTCCGTTAGAAATTTGGATTGGGATTAGGAAAGACTGCGCTAGCAAACTGAACCAAAAATTAAAATAAGCCCTGCACTAAGTGCTGATGAGTAAGTTTAGTAATCTAAGGCATAGAGGTCTGCAAGGAAAGGACAAGACTCTATTTACTAACATTTACCATTCTTACTATGTTCCTATAGCGTATTTTTTGATTGACTTATTCAACATTGAGTCTGAACATCACATACTCCTTTGCCTTTCTCTCCAGTAGGATCTATAGAACTAAAATATTTATTGCTCAGTCTCTCTATAACTAGGATAGACATTTAAATCTGTTTATGGTCATGAGATATAAACTTTAGCCCCCTATAGGGATTCCTTGTGTTACTTGGCTTTCTCTCTTCTTCCTATATATAGACATGCATAATGATATCGGTGTTCATGTTAGAATGACAATAACAGAAGTCACATGCAAAGAATGGCAAAGCTAGACAAAGAAAGGTTCTTGGATAACAACATTGCCTGTCTTTGAATTATTGAGCAAATTAAATCAATCAGGTTGTCAGTTACTTCCAGTGCTAACTTAGATCTAATTGCTTTGTTTGTTTGAATTCTATTAACTCATGAATTTTCCTAAGTACCATAACTTGGTAGGAGTTATTGTTTTCTCCATTTCACAAAGACATTTAGGCTTAAACAGTTACCTGACTCTATCAAAGTCTCGATCAAAGTCACATTTCTCGTACATACTAAGGCAAGGATTTGAACCCAGATGGGCTGATTCCAGAACCTTCATTCTAACCATTATCCCATGCTTATATTTACAATAAAAAAACTCAGGAAGAATACGGGAACAAGCAGAGATTAGGATCTTCTGTGAAACCAAACAAAGTAGTCTTAATTCCAAATTTCATGAAGCTCATTAAAGTGTGTTTGCTTGTTTTTGGTGTTTGGGATACACAAGATATTCATCTTAATGTATCATGTATGTTTTCTTCATCTGCAAATTAAGTGTATAGATACTGACCATTGTATTAAATGAGATAAAATATGTAGGGTATAGCTAAAATAGGACATATCATGCTGCTTTCCAAAGCAACATAGTTCCGATGGAATTCTATTCAAATCTCAGTGGAATCTAATATTTTATCCTATATCAAAAAGCAAATGATTTTTAATCCATTAAATCTTTGCAAATCTCACAGATGCAGAGATCGCCATTCTGGCATTGCTGTAGGGTAACTACTGGCCAAACGAAGATACTTTGAATCCCTGGTTTATCCTCCAAATTTAACTTTAAATTGAAGATCTTCCATATTAGCCTTGAATTAGTGTTAGCAACATAAGCTCCCAATGAATAGAATCCTATCCAAAAGAATCTGATTTTTTTTTTTTTTTTACTTGTCTCTGTGCCAGTTTGGAACGTGAGGAAATGACTTCAGCTGTGTTAAAGTAGACAGAGATGCAATTAGCAACAGCAATATTTTAGAGCCATTGACTCTATCCAGTGTGACAAACACTGGAAAATCATTTGCTTGGGTGGGTTGGTTGAGAGCAATAAAGAATCAAGTAATTTTTCAGTGGTGCATGTGGAGTGTTTTTGTTGTTGTTCTTCTGAATAGTAGTCAGTCATTTTAAAATCTCTTCAGCATGTGGAAATGCTAGACCAATTTACCATTTTATGACACTTATAGGCTTATACAATTACGTTAAGGTCCCTGAACAAATTCTGACAAGATTAGAGCATTTCCACTTGCCCCAGTTTTCCCTTACAGATTTTTTTTCACTGAGAATGCACATACTGCAAAGAAATCATCAATAGGCAATCAGCCTCAGACTGACTTTCTGGGCTAACATAAAACTACACCAAATCAATTATAATCTTAAATAAAAGGCCTATGGATCAGTTATTATTTCTCCAGTTAGGTAGTTTATAATTATTTATATTTGATTATCTTAAGAGCAAAATGTCACATAAAACACTAAGCAAATAATCTTCAAATTAAAGCACTATAGTAAATATAGTAATTCAGTAATACCATGTTATGGCTCCTAATGGCTTACACAATTTTTGGTAATATGTTTACCACATAACAGCAAAGCCATACAAATAGTAGTCATTTTTAAAAGGTATTTTCCAAGGAAATCAGCAATGAAGTCTACCATTTAACAAGCAGATGTTCAGAGCTCTGCTATCTATTATGTTAATAACCCCAACTGCAAAGCTTGATTTGCAAGTAGAATGCTTCTTACACTTGGTTGTCTGTCCATATCCCCTAAGAACTATCTTAAAAGCATTTTCAACATGGAAAGAATGTAAGGTAACACAAGGCTTTTTGAATCTCAATTACTTATAATTATGTTATTTTTAAAAAATCAAGATGATTGACTCTAAAATCAATAATTAAAGGCTACAAACATTGCAAGCAGTTAATATACAAAACTTAATTATTTTTAGACTTCATGTTAAGAAATATTGCATATGTACCAAACATCAATAGATTAGAAGCTTTAGCTATATGGTGCATTTCTCCTAGGAAATCTTAAGTGGGGATTCTTAAAGAAAACTGGAATCTGACAGTAGTTAAAGTGGTAAAGACAGATTTTATTCAGAAATTATTGTAATAGAAGAAAATAGACCAGCACAGAATTTGGCTACATTTCAAATACAGCATGGACAGGTGAGGATTTATAGCCAAAGAAGCATGCTAGGGGTTGGTGGATAGAAAATTACTAACAGGAAACCTCAGGCATAAGTAGGCAGTGGGTATGGGTAGAGGAGTTGCAGTGAACCTCCCCTGACTGTAGTATTGCTGAAGGCAGATCAGGATGATCAGATACCAAGGATGAGGGATGAAGATCAGGTATTAAGGGTGCAGAATATTTACTAATTTTGCAGATTTTTTTTTTTCTTAAATTCAGCAATGCAAACATAGGCAAGGAAGTCCAAGAGTTGAGGCCTAGTTGATAAGAGGATTCAGAGGAGGCTGACAAAAGTTTGGTCAAAGACACATTATTTGCCGAAATCCAATATATAAAATAGATAAAAATATAGTAGTTTGAGTCAAAGGATAAGAACTAGTGATTAACCACCTATTTTAGTTCCCCTTCCTCTTTGGCAAGCTTTAAGATCTCTCACCAGAAATTCCAGATGTCTGTGTGTACAAGAAGTTTTGACATTTATTAATACTGCTGATTTTGAAATTACTCTTATTTTCAAATTATCTCTTCAGTTCTTATTGTATTGACTTAAAATAACATAGGCTCTAGAAGTTCCAATTTCCTCAACGGTGAAATGCAAATATTGTAGCTTACCACACGGGGTTTGTAACATGATTGAATCAAATAATTCATCAAAATATCTGATAATATAACAATTTAGATTAGTGGATTTTTTATCAACGTAATGACTTAAATATTAAGTCAGGAATTTACTGTAAATATGGGGACACATATTACTCTAAAAAATGGTTATTTCAAATACTTTTTCCAATAAGTTTGAAGATATATTTGAATTAAAAAGTAAATTTGAGGAATGAAGAGATAAATGGATAGTGTTTTATGAAACACTAATAGTCACTGAACTAAGTGTAATGGATGGAAAAGAGGCAGCATTAAAAACAATGCTTGTGGACTAGGACCTTACACCATCGCTAGAGTCAGAGTGTTTATTATAAACTGTTTTCCTAATATAGTTTTAAAATGGACTGTGTTTTCAAAGAGTTTATCCTCAAATGGGGGAAACATTTTAAAAGACACGATGTCAGTTTAACCTTAAGAGCAAAATGTAATATAAAACACTTAGCAAATCATCTTCAAATTAAAGCAAAATAGTCAATATAGTAATTCAGTAATTCAGCAAGATAGAAAGTAATACAGTGTTAAAACATTTTGTAAGTACTTCTGTGGAGGAATTTCATAAAAGGTAATCAAGTAATTTGTTAAAATATTGAATGAGATATCACCAGACCCAAATTCTAAAGCATGGATATGTCAATCAGGGTTCTTATGCGAAGAATGCAATCCTCTCTAGATTGTTTAAAAAGAAAGAGATTCATAATGAACCATTAAATTAAATTTAATCATTAAGACTGCTGATGAAATGGACTCTAGTCTGTGCTTCCAGAAAAATTTTCTAAAGCATTACAGAACTTGGTTGACAATGAAGTTGCTACACCTGTCATTATCAGGAAGTCACCTGTGGATCTGAGTAATTATCACTACAGATATTTATTTAGAGCCATTTTTTTTTCCCACTCTAAGCTGTAAGCTGCCTGAATTAGGAAGCTGATAATGCCTTTATATTATTAAAAAAAATTCATGTTTCATAATTTGCTGCTCTTGTTCTCTGGTTGATTCTGTTCTAAACTCAAGATTTACACAATTACTAGACTTACATGAAAGTCGAAGGAGTTAGGAAAATCTCATTTTAACTTTCTAGCTCTGTAACTCAAGAAGGCATACTAGAAGGAAGTTGCAATATATGTTAAGAAAATACATACACAGTATGAATTATCCATGAGAAATAAGAAGGGGGAAGTAACAGGGTGAAGGAACACAAAAGGTATTAGGATATGGACTAGCATGTAGAAAATATAAGTATTAATATTATGACATTATGTCCAATAGAGGAACTGAAAACTAGAAAAATGGAATATGTAGGTAGAGACTACATTAAAGGGTCCATATTACAAAATCAACATGTTTCCCTCCATGGAGGATGAGAATATTCTCATTAAGAATATATGGCATACAAAAGATACTATGTGTCCTGTGTCCTGCATACATGGCCTATAATTGGAAAAAAATTATTTCCCTGCTCATCCAATTTACTTTTTCATACTCTTCTCTTAATGATATTTTCTACCTGTAACTGATACAGTAGAGTGTAAGTTATTAAAATATAAAATGGGATTCCGTTTTTAAGAAAAAGTCAATTTTAGAGTTTACACACCTTTATGGATTCCTGCTTTCATTTTATATTTAATCTCTGAGGATTTTAAACTTTTTTTGCAGATAGAGTGAAGTGCTATTTACCCCAACACTTTCAGAAAATATCATTGGTAGAATTTAGAAATATCATCAGTAGAGTTTTCAGAATACATTTAAAGAAAAATGAAAATGCAATCGAAGAAAAAAGACTATAAAAATGAACAAAGAGTTGTGAAAAGGAGATGAATCAAACTTTTATAAATAAAGAACATATTAATTAAAATAAAACATTTTACTTCCAGCTAGCAAGCAGCAAGTAATGGTAGACTAATGCTCTCAGTGCAAATTAGAAAATATAGACATATTACAAAATAATATTTTGAAGACATCATAAATTTGGAGAAGCCACAAAGATTAGATGAATTCAAATTTTGGAGAAGAAAGAGACTTTCTGAAATGAGACAGTGATTGCTAGCTATTTTCTTCCCTGAAATATTTTTTGATGTTGGGTTCAAATTAAAGATTAAGGTTGGCAGCCACTGAGATGACTTCCAATCATCCCTACCACCTGTATGTATGCCTTTTTGTAGTTACCTAACCTGAGAGTAGGCTGGATTTACTGACGTGTTTCTATAAAATAGAACATGACAGAGATATGATTTGGTTTTTGTGATTAGGGTTTTAAAGAGTTGTTTCTGGTTCAGGTCTTTGATTATTCATCATTCAGAAAATAAGTTGCTATATTATGGGGTACTCTTATGGAAAGGTGTATATAGTGAGAGGCCAAGACTTGTCAACAACCATATAATAAACTTAGGGAGTGGATTCCTTGCCACAGTCAAGTCTTCAGATGAGACTACTGCCACAGTTGTATTAATGTTTCACTAAAAAATTATGAAAGACCTTGAGGCAGAGGCATCCAACTAAGTGATGCTAGATATCTGACTCACACAATTATGGGATAATATATGTTAATGTATTAAGCTTCTAAATTCTAAAGTAATTTGTTATGTAGCAGTAGATAACTACCTCAAGGCTCAATTCATTAATAGAACAACAGCCCTGAAGGTGTATTCAACTTATAAGAGTGTCTCAAAATAAAGAAAGTGAATGTTATGGAACTAAAAGAAAAATAAACAAAGTGACAATTATATAAGATTTCAATATCTCTCTCTCAATAGTGGATAGAATAACTAGTTAGAAAATCAGTGATAATACATAAGATTTAACCTAAGTGACCTAATTGATATTTATAGAGCAATCCACCCCAAAATAGCAGAATGCACATTTGTATAAAGTGAAAATAGAATATTTAACAAGGTATATCGTATCCTTTGTCATAAAATAATTCTTAATAATTCAAAACATACAAAAATATTTTATGCCCCAAATATAATTAAATTAACAAAATCAAAGTGTTTTGTTCCATGAAGTTCTAAATATTGAGACTTTTTAAAGTTTTTAGTTTAAAAAGTCTCAGTATTTAGAAGCTAGAAAATATACTTTTAAGTAACTGATACTTTAAAGAAAACATTAAAAGGAAAATTTAAAAGTATTTGGAAGTACGTAAAAATGAACACATAAATGAAAATTTGTGCAATCTATCTAAAACATTTCATAGAGGGAAATTTAAGCATTAAATGCAAATAGAAGAAAAATGTCAGAAATCATTATCTGAATTTACTTACCAGAAATTTAGGAAACAAAGAACAGATTATACATATGTAAACAGAGGAAAAGTTATAATAAACATTAAAACAAAACTAAGAAATATAAGCAAAATGTATTGATAGAATATACATAAAATATTATTGCATTATGCAACTATTTGAGAATATTCATTCTTTTCCAGATCTCTGAGAGCTTCCTGAAGATGGGATTTGTAACATCTAGCTTGTCTTACCAAATTTCAAGACCGGAAGGGGCACAGCAAGATGGCAGAATCCAGCAATGGACTCTACACAGAAACATCAATTTGAACAACTATTTACGCATTTACTATTTACTAAAACACCTTCACAAAGAAAATCAGGTGAAAGGCCACAGTACTTGGTTATAGTACAATTATAAGAAAATATGTTTTAAAAGTCAGTTTTACATAACCCATACCACACTTCCCCAAACCCCAGGCGGCACAGTCAGGAGAGATATGCCATGCACTTGGGGAAAGACAGTGAAGTGAGCATAGGACTTTGTCTTGGACCTCAACATTGGGCCCACCACAATAAAATTCACCACTGAGAAGAGCCCCATAACCCCATCTTCCAGGTTGTTACTCATGACCGGAATCATTAGATATTCCTCAACACAAGGCAGAGCCACACAGTCCCAGGCTTCAGACTTGCATGGCAAAATCAATTTCTGGCATATAATGCCTTTAAGCTAACATCAGAATCTGAGCTCTGGATAGCTCTCAAGACCAGATAAGTCTTAGCAACCCTTGAATTCAGGTGAGCCCCAGTACCATGCCAGCTGTAATATCCCATAGTTTATGGTCTGCTCCAGCATCATGTGTGCTGTAGCAGGTCTCAGACTTCTGGCAGCACCACGTCAGTCACATCTGCTCTGGACTTCTGCCTGCCTTTTGCCACACCTGTCACAAGAATTTTCCAGATAAAGCCAGTCTGGAAATATTGAAATAAATGCCTGCTCCTTCCAATAAGCAGTCATCAGTGCACAACCACGGGGTCAAGAACAGCTAGGAAAACATGACATAATCAAATGAGCAAAATAAAGTGTCAGAGACTCTAATTCTAAATAAATTGAGATGTGAAAAGTGCCAGACAAAAATTTCAAAATAACTATTTTAAGGAAGCTCAGGGAATTTTAAAGAAATATGGATAAAGAATTCAAATAAATGAACCAATAAGTGATCAGAACAAAAATAGTTAATAAAGAGATTAAAATATATTTAAAAATTAAGCAGAAATCCTGAAAAAATACATTAAACAAAATTCAATAGAGACCATGAATAGCAGAATTGATCAAGCAGAAGAATCTGTAAATTTGAAGACAGATTATTTAAAAATATAAGGACAAAAAAGGAGAAAATGAATGAAGAAAGCTTGCTGGATCCATGTGATAACATCAGAAAAGCAAATATTTGAGTCACGGGAATTAAGCAATATACTGAATGGGAAAAATACTCACAAATATGCATCCAATATAGGCCTAATATCGAGAATCTATAAGAAATCTAAACAATTCAACAAGCAAAAAATAAACTACCACATTAATAAGTGGGCAAAAGACATGTACAGACTCTTGTCAAAAGAAGACATACAAGCAGCCAATAAACATATGAAAAAATTCTTCACATCAGTTGTCATCAGAAAAATGCAAGTCAAAGCCACAGTAAGATACCATCTCACACCAGATGAAATGGCTATTATTAAAAATTCAAAAAACAACAGATCTTGGTGAGACTGTAGAGAAAATGAAACACTTCCACATTGTTGGTGGGAATGTAAATTAATTCAGCCACTGTGGGAAGCAGTTTGGAGATTTCTCAAAGTACTTAAAACAAAACTACCATTTGACCCAGCAATCCCATTACTGGGTATATATCAAAAAGAAAACAAATTATTCTAGCAAAAAGACACATGCACTTGAATGCTTATCACAGCACTATTCATAATAGCAAAGACATGGAATCAACTAAGTGCCCATCATCAGTGGACTGGATAAAGAAAATGATATATATTTACATATATTATATATATATAAAAAATATATAATGGAATACGATGAAGCCATATATTAAGGAAATTAATTTCTTTATAGCAACATGAATGCAGCTGGAGGTCGTTATCCTAAGTGAATTAATGCAGAAGCAGAAAAGCAATTATCGTGTTCTCACTTATAAGTGGGAGCCAAACACTGGTTGGTTATGGACATAAAGATGACAAAAATAGACTAGACACTGGGAACTACTTGATGAGGAAGAGAGGGAGGTGGGTAAGGGATGAAAAAGTTAACCTGCTTTGGTGGTGGGATTATTCATACCCCAAAACTCAGTATCTCACAATACCCAGGTAACAAACCTGCACATGTACCTCCTAAATCTAAAATGAAAGTTGATTAAAAAAAAAAGTAAAGAACAAAACTCTTGGCATATTTAAGATAATAATGATAGTTACAGTAATTTATTAAGACATGTGCAGTGATCCAAAGATGTAAATTGTGACATCAAAAATTTAAAATATGAAGGTAAGACTGAGTAAAAAGTATAGAGAAGTTTTATTTTTGCAATCAAAGTTAAGTGACGAAAGAAACTGAAGAAAACACAAGCAAATGGAAAGATATTGTGTGTTCATCGATTAGAAAAATGAGTATTATTATGTCCATACTACTCAAAGCGATATAAAGAGTCAATGCAATCTGTTTCAAACTACCAGTGACATTATTCACACAAATAGAGATAGAAAGATCAATAATAAATTCATATAGAACTACACAAAATGTCAGAAAGCCAAAGCAATCTGGAAATAAAGAAACCTGGAAACATCAGACTACCTGACTTCAAAATATACTATAAAGCTAGAGTAATCTAACAGCATGCTACTGTCAAAAACCAGATACACAGACCAATGGAACAGAACACAGAGCCCAGAAATAAAGCATGCGTTGACAAGTCAACTGATTTTCGACAAAGGCAACAGGAACATACAATGGGAGAAAGTACAGTCTTTTCAATAAACAGTGTTGAGAAAACTGAATATCCACATATAAGAGTGAAATTAGACCCTTATCTCACACCCTATGAAAGAATCAACTCGAAATGGATTAAGGACTTAAATATAAGACATAAAACTATAAAACTACCTAGAAGAAAACATAGGGGAAAAGCCCCATGACATTAGCCTGGCCAATGAGTTTTTGGATATGATTCCAAAATCACAGGCAACAAAAGCAAAACTAGATATCTGGGATTACATTAAACTAAAAAAGCTTCTGCACAGCAAAGAAAACAATCGACGGAGTGAAGAGCCAATCTACAGAATGGGAGAAAATATTTGCAAACAATACAGCCAATAAGGAGTTAATATTTAAAATAGATAAGAAATTCAACCCAAATAGAAAAAAAAAAACCCCACAAACAAAATCTGATTAAAAATAAGCATCACTAATCATCAGGGAAAATTCAATTAAAACCACAATGAAACATCATCTCATACCTACTAGAATGGTTGTTATGAAAAAGACAAAAGATAACAAATGTCAGTGGGGATGTGGACATAGGGGAATTCTTGCGTGCTGTTGGGGATGTAAATTAGTACAGTCATTACGGAAAACAGTATGCAAGTTTCTCAAAAACTTAAGAATAGAACTACCATATGATCCAGCAATCCCTCTGCAGGGTGTATATACAAAGGAAATAAAATAAGTACGTTGAAGACATATCTGCACTCACGTGTTCATTGTATCATTTTTCACATTGGCCAAGATATGGAATCAACCTAAGCATTCATCAAAGATGAATAGTTAAAGAAAATGTAGTATATATACACAATGGAATATGGTTCAGCCACAAAAAAAGAGAGAAATTCCATCACATGCAACAACATGGAAGAACCTAGAAGACATTCTGTTAAATGGAAGAAGTCAGGCACAGAAAGACAAATACCACATAATCTCACTCATACGTGGAAGCTGAAATTGTCATAACATACAAGTATAGAGCGTAATGATGGTAATCAGGGTCCAGGTAGTTGGAGAGGGGGATTGGGGAGATATTGGTTAAACAATAAAAAATTTCATTTAGATAGGAAAAATAAATTCAAGAGATCTACTATACAGCATGGTGACTATACTTAATAATATATTGTATTCTTGAAATATGCTAATAGTGGATATGAAGTGTTCTCACTAAAAAAGTAACTATTTGATATATTGCACATGTTAATTAGGTATATTTAATTATTCCACAATGTATATAGATTTCAGAATATCATTTTGTACATGGTAAACAAATAATTTTATCTGTACATATAAAATATAAAAATATTATTTTTATTAAAAGGTAAATGAAATGAAACTAAATTTCATGACCATCAGACAATGTTACCTGACAACAGCATAATTAGGCTGATTTAATAATAAAAGACAGTAAAACATATTTCAACTATTATACAAAATTAATTAGGAAATAAGTTATTGAACTTAAACCGAGTAATCATTATTAAAATCATAATGAAAATTAGAGAGCTGTCAATAGAAAAACCACCCTATATCAATACTTGTCAGATGCAGGTAAGGTAATGTTAAAAGGAATTTCATGGAATTCCTTGTATTGAGGATTACTATTATAAAAAGCTGAAGAGTAATGAATAAACACTGGGAAAACAAAAGAAAAAAATGCAGAAATTAATAAATTATCAAAATTTATAATTAGAATCATATTTTCCAAAGTTATTCCTAGATGTAAAATAAAATAATCTGAATGATCCTCTGGCAGGTTCATGAAATGAAAATATGTAATGGTACAAATAAGCTCTATAAATAATGGAAAAAGTGCTTAATGCCAGATGCTGCAGAGATAAATATAAGGAAATTTTACTAATCTGATGTCAGTGCACTTTGAAACTTAGATGAAATAGACAATTCCATTAACAAAATTAACTGAGGAAGAAATATGAAACTTGAAGGAGATAACAATTAGAGTAATTGAATCAGTAGTTTAGAAATCTTTCCACAAATAAAAATCACCCACAAATAATTTTACCAGTGTGTTCAAAAACATTGTAAAAATAAATAATGATATAATACAAATTGTCAAGACTAAAAAGTGCACAATTATCAGCTTATTTTATGAGACTAGCATAACACTGATATCAAAATCAGTCAAAAACATTAAGACAAAAGCACTATAGATAAAGCTCAATCATAAACACAAATGCAAAAATCTCAAGCAAAATATTATCTACCAAACAGCAACTAATTAAAAAAAAAAATAATACATCGTAGTCAAGTTAGGTTTAATTGCTGGAATGCACTTACTCAGTATTAGAATATTAGTAAAAATCAAACTGTCATTGTTTTCACATGGTATAATAATGTAGCTATAAATCTACATGAATATATAAGTAAGTAATTAGTATTAGAGAGTTTAGCAAAGGTTTGGACACAAATTTAACATAGAAGTTTTGTTACATTTCTATCAACCAAAAAAACAGAGAACATAATTTTTTAAAATGCAGTAGGCTAGAGACCATTGTTTTTCTCAGTATTGAGGATTTAATTTAACAAAATATATACAATATCTTTCTGGATAAAAATGATATTACAGGAAACCATTAAACAAGTCCGAAATAGATTGTGTGTGTGTGTGTGTGTGTGTGTCTGTGTGTTTATCTTATAAATAACAAAGAAAGATAGCATTAAAAAAATGGGCAAACTAACAGCTTGTAGTTCAAACTACTGGCTTACTCAAGTAGTTTGCCAAGAAAAGTTTTCAATTTTATTACAAGTTAAGAAACTGTTAATTAATAGCACGGTAATGATATACCATTTATTCACTCTCCTGGCCACAAAGTCTTACAAACTCAAGGATGTGGCACAAAGAAATGATCATTCTTTCCTTGTAGTGTTGTAAATTGGCAGAAATATTGTGGAAAATTGGTTGGCATTCCCCAGTAAAGCCGAAAAAGTGTCATACTTTACAATACAACAGGTAGCTACATACTCAAAGAAATTATTGTAAGTTGTTCAGAAGATATAGACATTCATGATCAATGCAGCACCCTGTATAATGTCAAAATGGGAAGCAATTCACTTATCTATGCAGCATTTCACTTTACTAATGAATAAACTATGGTGTGTTTATTAATTGAATAACATACAGCAGAGAATGTAAATGATCTGTTGTCAAATCTATCATCACGGTTAAACTGCAGGGATGTAACACACAGGAAAATAAACCCAAAACTAGTTACATGCATCGATAAGAATGAATAGACTATTATAGGAAAAATGTTATTTTGACAACCAAATCGGGATATCATGGGAAATAAAGTTGATGCTTTCTAAATTGTATGTATGTACGTATTCTCTTTAGCCTTAATAATTAGTTGGAAATTTTTAAACATAATTTAATTTCCTGTTGCTGAATGTATATTGATATTTAGCTCTCTTACTTCAATTCCTGCAAGTTTTACAAAGATAGAAAATTGTGGAGAAATTGGCATGATCATTATAACCCGCTAATTAAAGCCAAAGCTAAGATTAGAGTGAAGTTTCCTGATCCCATATTCAGTACTTCGTTTACAACATTATGCTGATATAAATAATTTTATTGGGAAAAGAATAATAATTAAATTGATTTGTAGCTATCTTGATCTTTTTTTACTGTTCAAATATATTATTTGATTTCATTTAGGGTTAACTTTCCAGCTATTTCATTTGTTCTTAATCAATAGTTGACTATGGTTGAAAATCAGTTTTTTGAGGAAATATTTGTCATTGTCTTATGTTGGTAGTTAACATGATATTCAAAACTAGAAATATAGATGGCCACTACCTATTAAAGTGTATCTTTGGAAATTTTTATTTGAAATTCTCAAAACTTATGTGTGTGTGTGTGTGTATATATATATATATATATATATATATATATATATATATATATATCTCCTCTATAAACAGAACATCATTTTAAAATTTATTCAGTCTTTTTCTATTAAGAAGTTCGGCTACTAATATTTTTGATACTTCCTTATATTTGCTTTTTTTCCTGACAGTAATCAACTAGCTTTCAATATTTTTTGTTTATAGTTTTATTAAATGTTTCACATCTTTTAAAGACATTTTCTTCTTTTTTATTCCTAGTAATTTAGAGTTAAACAACGTTTCCAACAATTTGCTTATTAATTCTTAATTTTAATTTTCTATAATATCTGACAAAGGTTAAATAATATGTGTTCTTCTCTATTTGAAAATATTTTCCTTTTTCATTTGTTCTCCTTGGTACTCTATTCCTATTACTCTCGTTCATGTCCTAATCATCTCTTTCAGAATTTACCTATCTCCATTTCTTCCTCTGTACTAAGTGCAATTCACCTATTTCCTCTTATCTATTCAGAAAACCTCAAGACATTCCAATTACATCTAGAATAAAGTTTATCATCTATCCCAATATCCTAGGATATTTATGATTTAGGGACAAATTCCTTTTTCAAAGATATTTCATCTCACTTTTCTTAACACATTTTACATCTAAGCAGAGGAAAACATCCATTATTATCCACATCATCCCTAAAATTTCCTGCCTTCAGACTTGCTCATGCCTTTCCTGAACATAAAATTCTCTACCACTCTCCTCCTTCAATTTTCACCTTTGTTTCAAACTCAGTTCAAATAATAACTTTTATAACCTGAAATAGGTGATAGAATTTGACCTATGAAGTAAGACTAAAGTGTTGTGCAGTGCCATATATCCTATTATTAGTGATGTAGATTTGACCAATAAATTGTCTTGAAAAATTCCTGTTAATAAAATAGGTCTAACATCTATCATTTCTTTCAAAACATTTTTATGTTAAATAAGAAAATGCACATATCTGGACTATCATTGGAATTAGATGTATACGAGTTCCCTCATCTGGCTTTTTCAGCTGGTAGAATTACATTTTTCCTGAAGAAAATGTAAGAGATAACTAATACCACCTTTCTAGCTTATAGCACAGATAGCCTTTTATTTTAATGAATAAATGTACTTATTTTGTATAGAAATGAATCCAATGCAGTATACTATCTGGCTTTCATAATTCAGTGTCCAAAATAGTGCCATGCATATAGTGCTGCTCAATTAATGTACTAATTGGAAGTACATGTATCTTTACCACGGTTATTAAAAAATAATTTTGAGAAAAATGTAAATTAATAATTTAGTCAGCTTTTCTTTTGAATACATTTATATTTAACATGTGATATAAAAATAAGATTATGTTAAGAAGTAATTGCTATAGAGTAAAATTTAAGTTAGTCAGAATAACAGTAGAATATAGCTTACACATAAAAAGCAATTAAAACAACACTAGCCTTTATGTCTGAAAATAATTTTAATATAAACTTACTTAGCTAGAATTATATCCATTAGTTACAAACAAGTTTACTGTTCTATAAAGGTCATCTAAACATATAAAAATAATATATATACACAATAATTTAAGAACCATAACATTACATAAATTTATTGATGAGGAAAGGTCAAAGCTATCTGCTGTAATTCATATCATGCTCCCTCAAACAGCTCTGATTCTTTTTTAATACTAAACTTGAATTGAATTGGAAAAGGATGCTTTCTGAGCTGAAATTTCGTATCTTCACCCTTGTCCTACTATTCTCTTTATTTTCACAACTCCGGAGGTGTTAGGCATGTCTTCCTTAGACTCCTGACTGTAGTCTCACTCCTCCAGAAGCAGTAACAGAAGGATGGGGCCCTCTTTGACCTGTAATATTTATTTTTCTTTCTTTTTTTCTTTTTCCTTTTTTTTTTCTTTTCTTTCTTTTTTTTTTCTTTTTTTTGGACACAGAATCTTGCTCTGTCGCCCAGGCTGGAGTGAAATGGCATGATCTCGGCCCACCGCAAGCTCTGCCTCTCGGGTTCAAGTGATTCTCCTGCCTCGGCCTCCCAAGTAGCTGGGATTATAGGCCTGTGAAACCACGCCCAGCTAATTTTTGTATTTTTAGTAGAGATGAGGTTTCCTCATGTTGGCCAGGCTGATCTCAAACTCCTGACCTCAATTGATCTGCCCGCCTCAGCCTCCCAAAGTGCTGGGATTACAGGCATGAGTCACCGTATCAGGCCGCACTTGGAATATTTCTGATTGGCAATGGTATTTTTAGAAATATTCAAGTCTATTCGGATAATTTCAGACAGGATTAACTTTAAATTTGGTCACTTCTATATATCCATAGCTAAATCAAGAATTGACTATCTTTGAAAATGAGATGTTCTTAAGGGGCTTTTGTTCAATTTCTCCCCTAAGATCACATTTCTGAATGGCATGTACACCATTTAAGGACTACAGCAGTACAAAATATGTTCACTTAGCTTCAGGACATTTCTATTTATTTAGTTCTCAATAATTCAGCCAAGTATGTACTTACATTCCTTCATTTTGCTTTAAAAATAAGCTGTTATGAATTGGAAAAAAACTGCTTTAAAGTTCATATGGAACCAAAAAAGAGCCCACATTGCCAAGACAATCTTAAGCCAAAAGAACAAAGCTGGAGGCATCACGCCACCTGACTTCAAATTACACTACAAGGCTACAGTAAACAAAACAGCATGGTACTGGTACCAAAACAGAGATATAGACCAGTGGAACAGAACAGAGCCCTCAGAAATAATACCACACATCTACAGCCATCTTATCTTTGACAAGCCTGACAAAAACAAGAAATGGGGAAAGGATTCCCTGTTTAATAAATGGTGCTGGGAAAATTGGCTAACCATAAATAGAAAGCTGAAACTGGATCCTTTCCTTACTCCTTATATGAAAATTAATTTAAGATGGATTAGAGACTTAAATGTTAGACCTAAAACCATAAAAACCCTAGAAGAAAACCTAGGTAATATCATTCAGGACATAGGCATGGGCAAGGACTTCATGTCTAAAACACCAAAAGCAATGGCAACAAAAGCCAAAATTGACAAATGGGATCTAATTAAATGAAAGATCTGCACAGCAAAAGAAACTACCATTAGAGTGAACAAGCAACCTACAGAATGGAAGAAAATTTTTGCAATCTACTCATCTGACAAAGGGCTAATATCCAGAACCTGTAAAGAAAAACAAATTTACAAGAAAAAAACAAGCAACCCCATCAAAAAGTGGGCAAAGGATTTGAACAGACATGACATTTATACAGCCAACAGGCAAATGAAAAAATGCTCATCATCACTCGCCATCAGAGAAATGTAAATCAAAATCACAATGAGATACCATCTCACACCAGTTAGAATGGCGATCATTAAAAAGTCAGGAAACAACAGGTGCTGGAGAGGATGTGGAGAAATAGGAACACTTTTACACTGTTGGTGGGACTGTAAACTAGTTCAACCATTGTGGGAAACAGTATGGCAATTCCTCAAGGATCTAGAACTAGAAATACCATTTGACCCAGCCATCCCATTACTGGGTATATACCCAAAGGATTATAAATCATGCTGCTATAAAGACACATGCACATGTATGTTTATTGCAGCACTATTCCCAATAGCAAAGACTTGGAATCAACCCAAAGGTCCATCAGTGACAGACTGGATTAAGAAAATGTGGCATATATACACCATGGAATACTATGCAGCCATGAAAAAGGATGAGTTTGTGTCCTTTGTAGGGACATGGATGCAGCTGGAAACCCTCATTCTCAGCAAACTATCGCAAGAACAGAAAACCAAACACCGCATGTTCTCACTCATAGGTGAGAATTGAACAATGAGATCACTTGGACACAGGAAGGGAAACATCACACACTGGGGCCTATTGTGGGGAAGGGGAGGGGGGAGGGATAGCATTAGGAGATATATCTAATGTAAATGATGAGTTAATGGGTTCAGCACACCAACAAGGGACATGTATATGTATGTAACAAACCTGCACGTTGTGCACATGTACCCTACAACTTAAAATATAATTTAAAAAATAAATAAATAAAAATAAGCTGTTAGAAACCATTTATGGTTTGGTTAGAACATTGCTAAAAATTAATCTGAAATATATGAAAACCATTGAGGGTTAGTATTTAAGTAGAAAAGACACAGTCTGACTTCGAACTCAGGTTCACCTTCCTCTCCCACTCACACGTGTGATGTGTCAGTGTTCAGATCGACATCCTCACTAATTCTTGACCTGGTGCAACGCTTCAAAGGTCTCATGATTACCTATTTTTGAAGGCTGGAAAGAAAAAAGTGAATATAGTTTAAGACTTTTGATGGCACTTTTCCTTTAAAATAATATTTTCCACCACCCATTTACTGAACTTAACCCTGGCAACCCTATCACTGACTCATCCTCAGGGAAGGGGATGGAAATAGATTCCACTGGCACACTTCACTAGTGGCTTTCACTAAAAATGCATCATGAACAAAAATAAAATGTTTTGCAGGTAAGCCTGTCTATCCAAATATGATAATCTGCTTTATCATATTTGAATAGATAGGCTTAACTACAAAACAAATCCTTCCTTCGGTGTTTAAGTCTAGGCCCTCACCCTTCAATGGAATTTGGCAGCTGTCTCATCATTGCACTTTCTGCCCTCAGTCTGATCAGTTCTTAAAAACGCTCCCTGGGAAAACTTAAAACAAAACAAAACAACCTTTGCATGTCTCTTCTACTCAAATATCTTTACTGGCTCCCTGTTTTCTATGATGAAAAATTCTAGTAAGTTTGACAAAGTCCTTCCCTTCTCTTTATTAACACCTCAACCAAAATCCAAACATATCTTGCAGTCTACTTACAAAAAATATTCACTTTTATCTTCAAAGTATAATACCATTTCACACTTCGATACATTTGGCAATGCTATTTCTTCTTCCTAGAATGTCCTCTAGTCCTCAACACCCTCAATATTTGTATTCATTTGTCAAGACACAGGAAAAATACCATCTCCTCCATGATCTTCCATAACATTGTTCTTAGATGACTCCTGCCTGTGTATTCCTCTGTGCTGGGATGCAGCATTATTTGTATCTGCACAGTATTTATGCTATATTAAATTATTTATGTCATTTGTCCCCTGAACAATGAACTCCTTAACAATAGGGAAATTATTTACTGAAGTTTGTTTTCTCAATGACAAATAATCAGGGACATATTATATCTTCCTAATTCAAAATATGCTTGAAAAATAAAATAAGAATGTGAAAAGGATATATTTAATATTCATAAATATTATCTCTAGTCTAAGAATGCATTACAAAGAAATTTAAGTATCAAACTTAATAAGAGCTTATATATTTTAATATTTACAAGCACTGAATTGGCATATTATTTTATCATATTAAATTCCCAAAGATATTATCATTTTAAAGAGAATGTACCAATATATTGACATACTTAGTTATACTTTTGAAATAAAGGATTTTAAAAGTGGAAAGATTCTTTGCATCATTAAATAGCAAGCTTGCTGTGCAATAATGGACATTGGAACGTAACAAATAATTTTGTAAACATTTTTTAAATATTTTATGATAAAGAGAGTCAAAATGGCATTTAGATTTTTAAAAAGTGAATTAACATAACTATGAAGGGATATAATGTTTAGAAAAATCTAATTATTAAATACTACTTGATAACAAACATCATAAAATCATTACATCTCCTTAAAATTAGAAGTTTAATTCACTAGTATCAGTTGGTATCAAAATCTTTATCTGTGTTACCTGTGATACTCCGTTATCAGGCTTTATTTTGAGTTAGCTCTCCATAGAATTCAGTTCAAATTTTAGAAACCAACAATGGATAAGACGTTGAGTAAAGTAGAACTGTTTTATTTTTTGTGTGTTTGTGTGTGTGTGTGTGTATACACATATATGTCTCTCATATATATTCCCATATATGTCATATATATATATCCATATACGTCATATGTGTGTGTATATATATCCCCACTGGAGTTGTAAAAATGTGTTTTTGACTAAAAGTGGAGGACAAGATGGGACTGGAGGACAGATGCCAGCGTGAGACTAACCCTCAAGGTAAGAGAGGGGAAATGAACGTGAGAGATGTATAGGACAGAAACGATTGACTCTCAAAGAAAAGGGATAGAAATGGAACAGAGGTGACTGACACTGCAAACGGAAAGCAGAAAGACACAGGAAGTACAACAAAAGAAGGGGAATTCTCCTTAATTCTAAGGCCCGAACTCTCATTCCAAGCTTGGTATTTGTGTCTCACACTGCTACCAAAATTTTTAGTAACCTACATTAGAGTACAAGTTGACCTAGAATTGAGGTTGTCCTGTCTCTCTGGGATGGGGGAGGTCAGGGGGATAGAAATATAATCCCTCCTATTCTCCCAGAGGGATCCTACACCACTTCACTCACGGATTGTTCTTTAAGCACCGAATTTTGCTAGTTTCTTTAAGAGAATCAAAGGAGACAGAATGGGAAACATATTCATGTCTGGATTGTAAGATGATATCTGTAGCTTGAAAACAAATCAGTCTCTTAGTATATTATTTTGATATATTGTTCTTTTGGTATTTATATTATTTTAAACAAATATCTCTTTTCTCATTCTCAATATCCTCACATCATTCCTACTGTCCTCTTCATTTTCTTACAGAGATTTTACATCACCATCTTCCTATTGAAAAACTGATAAAAAAGAGAAAAAAAAAGCCTGAATATTAGTGTTTTAATTGGAAAATAATGCACTGCAGTACTGATATTCTGACACTGGCCGTATTTACTAAGCCACATAATAAAACATTTTCAATGATTTAATATGTATGTAGAGCCTTCAGCAGAAAATGAGCTTCCTTCAGTCCAAGTTCTTTCAGGCACCCTACTGCTTGGTTCTTTCTTCCTTCTGGATACCTCACATGTGACTGTAATCAGATAAGGATAATCAAACATTTAAATACAGCAACGCTTAGAGATTCCAACCCAGGACTTGATAACTATCACATCTAGATTCAAAAAGATTACCAGAACTATGTAATTTTTCACATATATACAACTTAGATAATAGTGTTCAGGTACTGTTTATTAAGGAAGCAGTAATAACTCTTACCCGCTGAAAAAAGATCATTTTTGCAGAAGTCTTTACATTATATTAGCTCTTTGTTTATAACTTTTCCTATAGTATAATGAGTGTTTAGCAAAAAAGAAAAAGAAAGTATAGCTTCTTTCTAATGATCCTACAACTGCTAGATCTATTTTCTCTATTAACTGTGTTTCCTTGTCTGTTTGATGAGAGAGGTTTTTGTTGTTGTTCTCTCTGGCTATTAACTGAATTTTTTTTTTTTTTTTTTTTTTGGGACGGAGTCTCCCTCTGTCACACAGGCTGGAGTGCAGTGGGGCGATCTCAGCTCACTGCAAGCTCTGCCTCCCGGGTTCATGCCATTCCCCTGCCTCAGCCTCCTGAGTAGCTGGGGCTGGGACTATGGTGCATGCCACCACGCCCGGCTAGTTTTTTGTATTTTTAGTAGAGACGGAGTTTCACCGTGTTAGCCAGGATGGTCTCGATCTCCTGACCTTGTGATCCGCCCACCTCGGCCTCCCAAAGTGCTGGGATTACAGGCGTGAGCCACTGCGCCCGGCCTAATTGATTTATTAATATTTAGAGTGATCACATTTTGGAATGATTTCTCTGCACATAGCGATCATGGGAGGCATTTAAAGGTCTGTTCTTTGGATAGCTTCTCCATATTTTAAGCCTGAAAAAGAACAACATGGTCTGAAAAGTAGCTTGCAATAACAGCAGTTTGCAACTTTACTGCTATTAAGAGCATTTTCTTAAAAGAAAAAAGTGAATATAGTTTAAGACTTTTGATGCAAATCTTCCTTTAAAATCATATTTTTCACCACCCATTTACTGAACTTGATTCTTGCAACCCTATCACTGACCCATCCTCAGAGAAGGAGATGGAAGTGGATTCCACTGGCACACTTCACTAGTGACTTTCACTAAAAATGCATCATGAACAGAAACAAAATGTTTTATATACATCCAAAAATGACAATCCGCTTTATTAAATATGTTTTTTATGTAAGAAAGTCTCTGATCCCGTATAAGCTAGAACACTCCCACTCATGGGTGGGTATTCCAAGCCAAGGAGGCATTACCCCAGCACTCCTCCCTGCCCTGATTCTTATGTAATTGCTTTGAGAGTGATGTCTGTACCCACCTCAGGAGCTGGAAGAGGCACTGTCACTTTTCCAGACAGTACTGTGTTCTATGTTTAGCTTATTATAAATTCTACTTGAAAATAAAACCTTCTTCATCAGTTATCTTTGGGGTGGAAATGATAGGACCATTGTTGTTCAGCCACAGCCCAGAAGGAATCATTAATGTTCACAGCTGAGGTGCATGTGGAAGCAAGCTTGGATTCAGTCATCTTTCTCTCAGAGGCCTCAAAACCAGTGCCTCTCAAACTATAATGCACATGTGGATCATCTGGAATCTTATTAAAATGCAGAATCAGCAAATCTCTGGCTATTAATTGATTTTTTTTTCTAGTACTGCTGGTTGGCTCACCACAGAAAAAGTAGCAAGCTTCTCAACGGAGTCAAAAAGTTACCTTCTTTTTGTTTATTTCTCAAATAAATGGGCTTTGTAAAAATTCTTATGTGACGTAACATAAAATGTAGGCTTTTGCTTATACAGGTGGGCTAATGAGAATGGTAACAGGGTGTCTCTATAAATTGGTTGGCAATTCTTCAATTTCGATGAGTTACTATCTGTCTTATTAAGGGGTTACAACATCAAGATTTGTAACTAACTTTTTTCTGAACTGGGACATTTTGAGAACAAAAGAGGGCACTTTTAATAATTACACTGGCACAAGACAATAAGCAACTGAGAGACATGTTCACCCTACTAAGAGTGACACTACACTAAAGAACTCTGAGCAATTTAATTCAGCTTTACCATATAGAAATTTATTTTTTTAAATGACCCGTCTGCTTGTCTTTCGCAGTTTTATATCCTTACAAATGTTGTTGCTTTTTTCTCCATATATTTTAAAACCTTGATCCTCAAAAAGAAAATTTTTTAAATACATTCCTGTTTTGATCCCATTTTCTAAAACATGTATACGATATAATTTGGTCAACGCTTTCATGGAATTATTGGCATGAGAGTATTCAATATTTCTAATTGATAATTAATTGAAATGGTAATTTTCCTTAAGTTTTAGGGTGAAATTTTTCTTCATTGATGGCATTGGGAGTTGTACCTGATGTAAATGACGAGTCGATGGGTGCTGAGGAGTTGATGGGTGCAGCACAAGTATACATATGTAACAAACCTGCACGTTGTGCACATGTACCCTAGAACTTAAAGTATAATAATTAAAAAATAAAAAGAAAAAGAAAAAAGAAAAGAAAAAATGTGGCTAGGCACATTGGTTCATGTCTGTAATCCTAGCCCTTTGGGAGGCCAAGGTAGACAGATAAATTGAGGTCAAGAGTTCGAGACCAGCCCGGCCAACACGGCAAAACTTCATCTCAACTAAAAACCCAGAAAAATAAACCAAAAAATTAGCCAGGCATGGTGGTTGCATGTGCCTCTAATCCCAGCTACTTGGGGAGCTGAGGCATGAGAATTACTTGAACCCTGGAAGCGGAGGCTGCAGTGAGCTGAGATTGTGCCACTGCACTCCAGCCTGGGCCACAGAGCAAGACTGTCTTAAAAAATAAAAAAGAAAAGAAAAAGAACAAATGTGCAAATGTCTATATTATCTTTATGTTCAAGTGAAAATATGATGTGTTTTGATATATGCTTGGCAGGTGTTGTTCGCCTTCAATCCTGGTGATAATTATGTCAGGTTGATGATGAATTACTGTTGTCTTTTACACGTGCAGGTAGATGGTGTTCTGGTTATATGTTTAGCATTACTGACGCTTTTAATATATTTTATAGACCAACAATGTGTTGTTTTACAAAGAATGGTTTCACCTTGGGAATATCTCTTAATTTCACAATAAATATTGATTTACATTCTACCAATTTTAAAAGTCTGGCATTATAGACAAGCTTTACACGCTCATAGTTTCCCTTGCGCACCTTAGATTTTACTGTAAGTTCACAGTTCTTAAAAAGCCAATAAAAAGATTTGTTTAAAATCATCTTCATTTTATTTCCAGTGATTTACTTTTAAATCCTCCAGCTGAATTTTACGTGTATGGAATTGTAATGCATCAACTTTAATATCACACTGTAATGCACAATTTAAAAGATCCTCTAAATCTTAAGAAAAACAAGCGAAGCCAAACTCAATTACCGCTGGTGAGTTGTCAGTATAAATGAGACAAAGGCTGTTTTCCAGCATAATTAACTGGCTTAAAGATGGCATACAGTAATTTGCCAGCTAGAGATAACCCTTTATTAACACTTTTTAAAATATAGGTTTAAGACACCATTGCTTCTTAAATTGGTAGTTCAATTTGTTTTCAGAACTGTATAGTTCTTTTTAAATTTACAATGACTAGTTTAAATAAAGATTCATAGGATACAGCTACCCCAAATAAAATATTTCTTCTCACCTTTAAGGTGTTTCTTTTATATGCAAGTGACTAATTAATATTTTTATTATGCTCTCAAATTTCCCATTGTTCCTCATAAATTACACACACACACACACACACACACAAATCAACAAAGAACAAACAATCAAAAAACCTGAAAATAATTTTAAAATTTGACGATTTTTTTTTGGCTTAAGTTTATATTCTTCATTATGTTTTCAGTTCATTTTTTGTTTTGAAATAAAATCCAACCTACAATAAATTTGCAAAACTTTAGAAAGAATGTCCACATGCCTAACACCCAGCTACTTCGACTGTTAACATTTTCCATAATCACAGTTAACAAAACCAAGAAATGAACAGTGATGTAATTCTACCAGCTAGTCTAGAGGCCTGACTGGAATCTCATCAACTGTCCTTCTAAAATTATTTTTGTGCATCAGAATCGAACCCAGGACACACATTGCATATAGTGTGTTTCTCCTTTTATCTAGGATAATTTATTAGTCTTTGTCTTTCATGACTCTCTTATTTTTAAGAGCTCTGAGCAGTTATTTTTCTAAATGCCCATCGATTTGGTCTTTTCTCATCTAGTCTCATGACCAAATTTAGGTTATGCACTTTTGAAAAGTATCCAACTAAAATAATGTGTCACCTTTCTCAGGCCATCATGTCAACTAATATTGACTTCCTTCATTCTTGCTATTAATTTTCATCACTTTGTAAAAGTGGTGTCATACAGGTTTCTCCACTATAAAGTTACATTATCCCCTTTGCAATTAATAAGGATGTTCTGGGGAAATATTTGAGACCCAGGGAATGTCTGGGTTAAGATAAGGACAATATTTTATGTAAATATTGTCAACCTTATATCATGAGATTCAGAATATATGATTTAGTACCGAGTTTGAGTGCAATTTGGGAGTCAGCTTTCAAAAGTGGAGAACTTAAAGTTTCTCTTATATA
This sequence comes from Macaca fascicularis, assembly GCF_037993035.2. Classification (NCBI taxonomy): domain Eukaryota; kingdom Metazoa; phylum Chordata; class Mammalia; order Primates; family Cercopithecidae; genus Macaca; species Macaca fascicularis. The sequence goes on from NC_088379.1 coordinate 162,556,624, forward strand.
AAAGTTTTAGCAAGATTCCAACATTTTCCATCCAAGACCAGTGCAAACACCACAGTGACTGGATTGGTTACAAATAGCTACATTTCGCGGAAGACTACTTGATTACTTTATGAGGAGGAGTGGTGCTCTGAGGAGCTCTTCCCTCTGGCTCTGCTTGGTCTTAACTATTTACAGGAAAATAAATGCAGAAGTTACATCTGCATGCCATGTGATTCACGCTGCATAGCCGCATTTCTCTCAAGGATCAGAATAATTTAAAGTTCTAACAGCGTTAAGTTGAATTATTTTAAAATTGAATTACTTAATTTTGCAATATTCTGCTTAACCCACAAAGTTGTGTCCATCCTTGATGATTGTGGTCAAAAAACAATTACTATTGTGGTGTTTTATTGTGGTGCTTTTAATATTGTGGAGCTTTTTAATAGAAGACTTTTAATTTTCTTTTTGCTTTGATTTAGGTAATAATTTTTATTAGTAATTTCTAGTTCTGTTGTATATATTAGGATTAGAGATTATTATTTTAATTAACCTTATTTTATGGAACTTAATTATTTTTTAGGACTTAATATATGATAAAATTTGTAACTGATACTTGAGAAATTAGGGAGGAGGTATATTTTCAATTGCCAGTGGATAAAAGTTTGATATATATCCACAAATTCTATTGTGTTGATTGTATTGAATAGGTCTTCAATCTACTTTTTATTTTTCATCTACTTGATTTGTCTTGTGTTGGGAGTATTATATAAAAATCTCCCATTACTAATGTATATTTATCCATCATCTAGCATCACTTATAGGTTTATGCTTAATCTTCCTTATGAATCATGGCTTTTAGATTAAAATGTGCTTTTCTTTGTCATGTTTAATGTATCTTTTTTGCCTGATGCCTATTCAAAACAATGATACGTGCTTTTTTATTGTCTCCATTTACCTGTATACCTTTGTCTTTATTTTTATCCTTTCACAATTCATTTGTTTTAAATGTTATTAGTACAAGATATAAAATTTAGTTGTTTCATTGTGAGTTAAATTTAAAAACTTTTCATTGAGTTATGTGTATTATGACATATTTTCTATGTTTCTCTGTAAGATGTATATTTATTGTTTTTGACTTAGCTAAGTTTTGATATTTAAAAAGGTTTATATTTGGTTCTAACAATTCCCTTTTTTAAACATAATTTTAATGGTTAGTATTTTTTATACTCTATTTTTTAACTCTAGTATTTATATAATTTTTAATGCTCTTCCTCCCATTTTATTATTTAACATTTTACAATTTAGTTTTTCAATTTTTAATATTCTTCAACTCATACTTATTGCCCATACAACATTGACAAAAAGATTCAGACTCTGTAAAATATTTGAAGATATTTGTTCTGAGGTAAATGTGAGTGAACAACGGCCCGTTATATAGCCCCAGGACATCCTGAGAACAGGTGCCCAAGGTGGTTTGGCTACAGCTTAATTTTAAACATTTTAGGAAGACATATGACATCAGTTAATATATCTAAGCTGTACATTGGATCAGGCCCGAAAGGCAGGACAACTCTAAGTAGGGGCGTCCAGGTCATACATGAATTCAACAATTTTCTAATTGGCAATTGGTTTAAAGAGTTAAGTTACCGTCTCAAGACCTGGAATCAGTAGAAGGGAATGTCTGGGTTAAGATAAGGACCTGTGGAGACCAAGTCTCCCATTATGCAGACAGAATCTATAGAAGAAAATGTTTCTTAATTTTTCCAGACTTAAAGAGTCTGTTCTATCAGTCTTAAGGTCTCTGTTTTAATGTTAGTGCTGGTCAGGTGTGTCTGAATTCCAAAGAGAGGAGGGTATAATGAGGCACATCACACCCCCACTTCCCATCATGGTGTCAACTGGTAAATCAGGTTATCTTTGGAATGCCCTTGGCTAAGGGTAGGGTCCATCATTTGGTTGGGAGGCTTAGAATATTTTGGGTTTACACAACAATCAATGAAATTCTTCTACTTTCTCCTTTTTTTGGTCCTCCTCTTTTCCATTTTTAGTTGCAACGTTTCTATCATCATCACATATAATTTTTTTTACATTAGTATTCAACCCTTAGCTTTTTTACTCTTCTGTGCAGGGGCAAACACATCTATGTGTATATATGTGTGCATGTACACATATGCATATATATAATGCTCAACAGCAACCCTGTTATTGAAGTTCTCACAATGAAGTCTTGGCTAATACAAACTTATCCTCTAGTAGATTCCCAAGAAGAGTTCATACATACAGTATTTCTTAAGTTCTTGCAGATTTAAAAATTGTCATTCTATAGCATTGATAATTGAAGAAATTCAGCTCAATATAAAATATCTGCTTCGGCCAGGTGCAGTGGCTCACTCCTGTAATCCCAGCACTTTGGGAGGCTGAGGCGAGTGGATCGCAAGGTCGGGAGTTCAAGACCAGCTTCGCTAACATGGTGAAACCCCGTCTCTAGTAAAATACAAAAATTAGCCAAGCATGGTGGTGAGTGCCTGTAATCCCAGCTACTCGGCAGGCTGAGGCAGGAGAATTATTTGAACTTGGGAGGTGGAGGTTGCAGTGAGCCAAGATTGTGCCATTGCACTATAGCCTGGGCAACAGAGTGAGACTTCATCTCAAAATCTAAAAATAAAAAAAATAAAATCTCTGCTTCATCCCTGTAATCCCAACTACTCAGGAGGCTGAGGCAGGAGAATTGCTTGAACCCAGGATGTGGAGGTTGCCGTGAGTGAGCTGAGATCACACCATTGAACTCCAGCCTGGGCAAGAGCAAAACTCCATCTTAAAAAAAAATAAAATAAAATAAAGAAACCATCATTGTCTTGTTTTGCATGCTGATTTGAAAAATTTGCTGTCATTCTAATTATTTAGCCCTTGTAAATTATTTGATCCTTTTTGCTTGGAGGCTGTAAAAATTTATTCTTCATTTTGTAGCCAAATAGTTTTTCTAGGATATGTTTCAGAATTGATAGTTTTGAGTTAATTTACTAAAATACATGTTCCCTTCAATGGTTATATTCAGATAGTTCATTACTGCAAAGTTTTCTTTAACTACAGTTTTGAATCTTCATGCTGCTCAACTATTTTGTTTGTTTTTCACAGACTACAGTTATACAAATATTATTTATTCTTTGCTTGTCTTATATGCCCACCACTTTTTTTCTGGCTCATTTAAGTCCTTCTCTTAGCTCTATTTTATTCTCTTGGGCGTTTGCTTGCCTTCCTTCAATGATCTTATTAAATTTTCATTTGAGCCTATTATCCCTTGGTCACAATGTACTTTAGTAATTATATTTGAGATAATTTTGTCTTTTATTCCATTTCTTTCTTCTTTTTTTCATCTTTGTTTTTACCCATTTTTAAAAAGAATTTGCCAAAGATCAGATGGCTGTAGATGTGTGGTATTATTTCTGAGGACTCTGTTCTGTTCCATTGGTCTATATCTCTGTTTTGGTACCAGTACCATGCTGTTTTGGTTACTGTAGCCTTGTAGTATAGTTTGAAGTCAGGTAGCGTGATGCCTCCAGCTTTGTTCTTTTGACTTAGGATTGTCTTGGAGATGCGGGCTCTTTTTTGGTTCCATATGAACTTTAAAGCAGTTTTTTCCAATTCTGTGAAGAAACTCATTGGTAGCTTGATGGGGATGGCATTGAATCTATAAATTACCTTGGCCAGTATGGCCATTTTCACGATATTGATTCTTCCTATCCATGAGCATGGTATGTTCTTCCATTTGTTTGTGTCCTCTTTTATTTCACTGAGCAGTGGTTTGTAGTTCTTGAAGAGGTCCTTTACATCCCTTGTAAGTTGGATTCCTAGGTATTTTATTCTCTTTGAAGCAATTGTGAATGGAAGTTCATTCCTGATTTGGCTCTCTGTTTGTCTGTTACTGGTGTATAAGAATGCTTGTGATTTTTGCACATTAATTTTGTATCCTGAGACTTTGCTGAAGTTGCTTATCAGCTTAAGGAGATTTTGGGCTGAGACAATGGGGTTTTCTAAATATACAATCATGTCATCTGCAAACAGGGACAGTTACAGCCATCTGATCTTTGACAAACCTGAGAGAAACAAGAAATGGGGAAAGGATTCCCTATTTAATAAATGGTGCTGGGAAAATTGGCTAGCCATAAGTAGAAAGCTGAAACTGGATCCTTTCCTTACTCCTTATACGAAAATTAATTCAAGATGGATTAGAGACTTAAATGTTAGATCTAATACCATAAAAATCCTAAAGGAAAACCTAGGTAGTACCATTCAGGACATAGGCATGGGCAAAGACTTCATGTCTAAAACACCAAAAGCAACGGCAGCAAAAGCCAAAATTGACAAATGGAATCTCATTAAATTAAAGAGCTTCTGCACAGCAAAAGAAACTACCATCAGAGTGAACAGGCAACCTACAGAATGGGAGAAAATTTTTGCAATCTACTCATCTGACAAAGGGCTAATATCCAGAACCTACAAAGAACTCAAACAAATTTACAAGAAAAAAACAAACAACCCCATCAAAAAGTGGGCAAAGGATATGAACAGACATTTCTCAAAAGAAGACATTCATACAGCCAACAGACACATGAAAAAATGCTCATCATCACTGGCCATCAGAGAAATGCAAATCAAAACCACAATGAGATACCATCTCACACCAGTTAGAATGGCGATCATTAAAAAGTCAGGAAACAACAGGTGCTGGAGAGGATGTGGAGAAATAGGAACACTTTTACACTGTTGGTGGGATTGTAAACTAGTTCAACCATTATGGAAAACAGTATGGTGATTCCTCAAGGATCTAGAACTAGATGTACCATTTGACCCAGCCATCCCATTACTGGGTATATACCCAAAGGATTATAAATTATGCTGCTATAAAGACACATGCACATGTATGTTTATTGCAGCACTATTCACAATAGCAAAGACTTGGAATCAACCCAAAGGTCCATCAGTGACAGATTGGATTAAGAAAATGTGGCACATATACACCATGGAATACTATGCAGCCATCAAAAAGGATGAGTTTGCGTCCTTTGTAGGGACATGGATGCAGCTGGAAACCATCATTCTTAGCAAACTATCACAAGAACAGAAAACCAAACACCGCATGTTCTCACTCATAGGTGGGAACTGAACAATGAGATCACTTGGACTCAGGAAGGGAAACATGACACACAGGGGCCTATCATGGGGAGGGGGGAGGGGGGAGGGATTGCATTGGGAGTTATACCTGATATAAACGATGAGTTGATGGGTGCAGCACACCAACATGGCACAAGTATACATATGTAACAAACCTGCACGTTATGCACATGTACCCTACAACTTAAAGTACAATAATAATAAATAAATTAAAAAAAAAAAAAAAGAATTTGCATTTTGGCCCAAGTATTTCTTAAATCCGTAAATGTTTGCTTGATGGTATTTAATTTAGTTTGGAGTATTGTCCTGGGTTTTTTTGTTGCTGTTCATTTGTTTTTTTGTTTTGTTTTGTTTTTGTTTTTTCTGCTTCATGGTCATTACCTTGGAAGTACAGCAAGGGGAACTCCTTAGGTCCTCTTAATTTTATTCTCTTTTGTCTTGTAAAACCGTCAATTTTCTTTTTTTGCCTCATTACTTCTTCTCCACCCAATTGTCAATGAATGGAGTGCCTCTCACCATTTCTGTTTGCCCCACATACCTGACCCTGAGAAGCTATAGTTTTCAAAGACTGATATTTCAAATTACCTGCCCTTTTCAGTTTCTTCTTTGCCATCTGTGCTCTGCTGTCTTGGGACTTCTCTCTGTGTTTTCCCACTTACAGGAGACTTATCTTTCTGCCTGTGGTATTATGTTAACCATAGACCTATTGTTAGCTTTGTCTTCTCCTAATTTTTCTTAGCCTATATTTGTTCTATATAAAGATATATGATAAGATAGTGTGTGAGTGGTTGCTACATGAAATTTAGTGTGATTATTTTTTCTACTTTTTGTCATCATCATTATTTTGAAGTTTATGCATTCTTTGTCCTTACATTATGTGGAGGGCATATTTGTGTGTGTGTGTGTGTGTGTGTGTGTGTGTGTGTGTGTTTTACTTGTTCTTCTTTCTGTTCTGTTTTTTTTTTTTGGACAAAATATTTGCAGAGGTGAACCTGGGAGCTGCCATTGCCTACAGCTACCCAGACATCTGCTATATCTTGATTTTCAATTTTAACTTGTCACAGAAATATTGGTATCTAATTAATGATTTCTATTTAGTATTTGCAGTGACTGACTACTATTTTTCCCATGATAAATAAATATACTACAAATACTAACAATTTTTTTTTTCCTGGAACTGGAGGGCATTAGTGAGATCTTGGCTCACTGCAACCTCTGCCTCCCAGGTTCAAGTGAATTTCCGGCCTCAGCCTCCCGAGTAGTTGGGACTACAGTCACATGCCACACCTGGCTAATTTTTGTATTTTTAGTAGAGATGGGTTTTCACCATTGGCCAGGCTGTTTTCAAACGCCTGACCTCATGATCCACCCACCTCTGCCTCCCAAAATGCTGGGATTACAGGCGTGAGTCTCCGCGCCCAGCCAACAAATTAAATTTCTATCGCTGATGTGTGACCCTGGGAAATATCAGCAGTTAGTTCTGGCATCATATTTATTGTAAAATGATTATAGAACATGTTTAGCTTTGGAGTCTACCTGAATTCATACCAACTGCTTAGAACCGTGTTGCTAAGGCCAAGTTCTTCACTTTCTCTCATCTTCATTTGCTCCATGAAATGAGACTAGTAACCTTCCCATTTCATAGAATTGTTAATAAGGATTAAAGAAGATAATGCAAATAAAGCAATTAAAACAGTCTCTGACATAAAACTATTGCCTACAAAATTTAACCCTTCTTAGCAATGTGTGAAGCATGTTGGAAAATACCTTCTTGTCTACATCAATGTAACTTTTCTTACTCAGAGCCAATTATTTCAAAATTTAAAAATACTGGTGTTTATTATTTTATTCCTTTCAGTCTTAAAAGTTCCCCCTTATTCCTCTAGTTATTCTGATTAGTCAATACTCTTAAATAAATGTTGTAATTAATTCACAGGTCATAAACTTAAAAATAACTAGCATTTGTAGGGGGTTGTGTTTTGCATTAATTAAAAACATAGAAGCATGCAGAGTTAATCATGGTTATGTTAGTTATAAACTATTCTCTGTTCTTTCAATAAAGCAAACACCTTTAGAACATCCAGTTAAGAAATGGGTGGATTTGCACCAGGCGCAGTGGCTCACACCTGTAATCCCAGCAGTTTGGGAGGGCAAGGCAGACCGATCACGAGGTCAGGACGAGACCAGTTTGGCCAACATAGTGAAACCCCGTCTCTACTAAAAATAAAAAAAAATTAGCCAGGCATAGTGGCGTGTGCCTGTAGTCCCAGCTACTCAGGAGGCTGAGGCAGGAGAATCGCTTGAACCCAGGAGGCAGTGGTTGCAGTGAGCCAAGATTGGGCCGCTGCACTCCAGCCTGGCTGACAGACTGAGACTCCGTCTCAAAAAAAAAAAAAAAAAAAAAAAAAAAAAAAAAAAAAAGGTGAGTTGAATAACAAAATGCGTTCAAAATTTTTTTAATAAAAAATCTAGGCTGAAAGATGGGACAGTAGGACGAATTCATAAGGATTTCCAGAGAAGTTTCCCTAACTGGTTATTGTCATCCTGAGTGTGGTTTGTAATGTTATCTTGAGGAATAGATATTTTAATTGTTTTGTGCATTTGCAGAGAAAATATAGACAACATTTGCTGCAGAATAGTTCTTTCATATGATAAAATTTTCAAAATAATAATTTGAATTGAATTATCCCAATAGTATTTGAGCCTGTAGAATTTGTACCTTTCAGCAGGATTACTTTTATTTTGTGTGTTTTAGAGTATAAAGAACACATGGTTGATACATGGAGGAAATTATTACATTCACTTGAACTTATAGGTATTGATTTAATAAATGTTTATTAGTCATAAATAATATGCAAAGAATGCTATCAAGTGTGATAAGACAATACAGAGAAGGAAGTAACTGGCATCCACCAGAAGAAATCTGAAATATATACTTATAAACAATTAATAATGCAATTCAATGCACAATAAAAACAGGACTTCTATAGGCTAATGAGCAAAGGACTAAAGGAGTGCAGAAGTACCTGAAGTGAGCTTGAATAAACCTGAACAATTTGAAACCTTTATGATCTCAAAACTATTCAGTTAAGAAATAGTTCAAAGCCAAATGTACTCAAAGTCATCTCATGTAGCAATGTCTTTGCATGTCAGAGGAAGACTACATAAATGGCAGTTCTGCAAATTTATATATACGTGTGTATATATATATATATTTAATTTTTATTGAAGGATAATAAATGCAACTCTGCTATTTTAAAACTTACATGCATATTATTAAGTCACAGCAATAAATGCAGTAATTATTTAGAGTTTATCCTAACAAAAGAATTGGGGGCTAGAAAATACTACTATTTATATTACTTAGAACTACCAATACATTTTGATTGCTTTTATTATGTTTTTACATTTCTTCAATTTTCCTTCTAATTGCTCACACTCTGGGTGGGCCAGCTCCAGTCACCATTGTTATGTCCCTGCTAGAGTGATTCAAAAAATGTTAGATCTTGTATACTAGGGCTAGAGGTTCCTTGTAATGCAGAGGTGGAGCTAACATTATAAATTATATTGGTTTCCAAGTTAGGGAGGTACTGAAGTGTAGAGGACCTTGAGTGTCCTATCTCTCACAATTAACTACTTTAAAATCACAAACAATTTCAGGAAACTTAATAAAAATACAGTGTAAGAGAATACATGAATAAATTTGTATTTTTTATCATACAGATGACATAAACATTTATGTTAGTTCATTTAACTGTAAAATTGCAGTGGATGCTTAGAGCTTTGCTAACATTGCTGATTTCCTCACTGTGGATATTGAGGAGGCAATTTGCATAGAGACAATTGGAATATTCCTTGTGTTGGTAATATAGCATGTAGAGTGGGATCAAAATATTCAGTGGATAACCATTCTAAAGAATAAGACATCACAGCATTAAAAATTATACCATGCCTAATACCAGGAAATATCAGAATCTGATTCTAATAAGTTAACATTTCAACCACCCTTAATCGTGATGATTTTGTTCCTTCAGGACTACTCTTTATTCTAATGTGATGTTTTATTAATATATGGCTTTAATGTATCCCTAGCTATTTGAACTAATGATAATTGGTATTTACTTTCTTACCTAACTTTTTATATTTACTAAAGAATTTTTAATGGTTAGTAGAGTCAACGGAAATGCAAAACCAAAACCAACCAAACAAAACAAAACTCCATTACTCAAATGTATTTATATATTTTAAACAAAATACATTTCAGTTTGTATATGTTACATAATTGCAACTGATTTACCCTGTCTTACCACCAAAATTTTATTTCACTGTAAATAATAAATTATTTCCTCAAATAAGACTGAGTATTTTAAATATAAAGTTCACTTTTATTTGGATGGCATCATCAAGAAACCGAGCCTCTCACAAGTTTCTTAAGAAATGTTTGAATACTTTTGCTGATGTACCCATGTGGTCTGCGTTACTCTGTATATTAATTTTTCCTGATATTGTATAAAACCCATAGTGACAGGTGCTGCTTCTTTCTGTCTTAACAAGCACTTTAATTCATAAAATTATTCAGTACATATTTGTGGAATAAAATTGATAAACCAGTCTGATATACAGAGGCAGCTGTCCAGGCAAAAGTAGTAAACTGCTACTAACAAAATTACTTCAGAGGAGCTAACATTATAAATTATATTGGTAGAAAATAATTTATGCAATTGATATGGACTAGACACTACATGTTTTACATTGTTGATTCGTTTAGTCTTCACCACAATCTTAGGAGATTTGTTCTAATATGTATCTCATTTTATATAAAAGAAAATTGAGACAAACAGAGGTCAGGTCAAGTAAATTGACTGTAAGTAGTTTTTGCTCTGGATCTTTTACTGATTCAGATGAGAGAGTTGAGAGACTGAACAACACTTTTCATGGTCTCACTTGCCTAGAAGAAACACAAATTGAAGTCCAGGTTATACTCAGAGTGAAGCCTTGGTAAATCCCACAGTATAAAGACTGGAAACTTACAGAACTGCACTCTAGGAGAAAAGGTAAACAACAAGCAAACTTTCCCTTGCCAGATCACAGCTCATATTTGAATCATCTGAGTGGCCTTGTATATCTCAAGTCTAAATTTGAATGAAGATGATGCCAGATTTATAGTCTTTTTAGGCATTGGCAGAAACAAATATAAATTCTCTCAGAAAGAAGATAACATCCATCATTCTGGGCGTCAATTGTTTTGTAAAATAATGACTTTTTGATTCAAAGTCTAGAACACAATCAGCAATAATCTAGACATATGATGATGTATAATGACATAAATGAGAATCAGAGTAAATAACAGCAGAAAGATTATATTCTCTCCAGATAAAGGAATCATTATATAGAGGCTAAAAAACTAATGGATATAAAATTTTAAACTTTCTACTTTAGCAAGGAAATAAAAAATAAAAAAGAAACATTATTTATTTTATTGATGGTTTCAGGACATATTAGAGACAATTAAGAAGAAGAATGAACTGGAATATAGATCAGGAAAAATATCCAAATTAACAAAGGAAAATGAAATGAGTAAAACACAGAAGATAAGAAAGATTTACAGAGAACACAACGAGAATTTCTAATACGTGTTTATTTATATCCCAGAGAAGAACAGAGAGAAATTATGGCAAAACAAAATGTACAGAGATAATAAGATAATTACCCAAAGCTAATGAAATATACCAAGCCATGGAATTAACAAGCTAACACATCCTAAGAGGATTTTAAAAAACGAAATTTAGGCCGGGTGCAGTGGCTCACGCCTGTAATTCCAGTATTTTGAGAGGCCGAGCTAGGTGGATTACCTGAGGCCAGGAGTTTAAGACCAGCCTGACCAACATGGTGAAACCCCATCTGTAGTAAAAATACCAAATTAGCTGGGTGTTGTGGCATTCGCTTGTAATTCCAGCTACTCAGGAAGCTGAGACAGGAGAATCACTTGAACCTAGGAGGCGGAGGTTGCAGTGAGCTGAGATCGCGCCATTGCACTCCAGCTTGGGTGATAGAACGAAACTCCATCTCAAAAAAAAAAAAAAGAAAGAAAATAAAAGAAAATTTAGAAGCAGAGCAAGATCACAGAATAGAAAGCCCCGCTGATAGTTCCCCCATACAGCCCCTGCTAAGATACCCAGGTAACAACTATCTACACAGAAAAAGAAAAAACAAAAACTGAAACAAAAAACCTTCCTAAGAACCAGAAACTCAGGTGAGCACTCATAATACCTGGCTTTAACTTCATATCACTGAAAGAGAAACTGAAGAAATGGAACAAAAATCAGTCCTGAACTGCCAATGCCATGCCTACCTGACACCTGGCAGGAGTGGTGTGGTGCAGAGAGCTTCTCTGGGCACCAGGAGAGGGAGAACACAGCAATTTTGAGGCATTGAACTCAGAGCTGTTCTGTTAGAACAGAAAGAAGAACCAGACCAAATTCAGCTGATGCCTTCATACACAGGGAGCACTTAAACCAACCCTAGTCAGTGGGGGAATCGCAGATCTTAGTGGTCTGAGACTGAGTGCCTGAAAACCTTGCCACTGAGGGTCAAAGTGCTTTTGGTCTCTAAATGAACTTGAAAGGCAGTATAGGCCATGAGGACTGTAAATCTTAGGTGAATCCTGGAGCTAAACTAGGCCCAGAGACAGTGACCTAGGGGAGCACATGACATATTGAGACACTGGCTGGGACAGTCAAGGGAGTGCTAGTGTCACCCCTCCCTTAACTACAGGCTTCACAGATCATGACTCCAAAAGATCCCCTTTCCTTTTACTTGAGAAGAGGAGAAGGAAGAGAGGGGAGGACTTTGTCTTGCTTCCTAGATACCAGTTCAGCCACAGCAGAATAGGGCACCAGTCATAGTCATGAGGTCCTCATTCCGGGATCTAGCTCTTAGACAACACTTCTAGACACACTCTGGGCCAGAAGGTAACCCCCTGCCTTGAAGGCATTCGTCACCTGCTAATTGAAGTGTCTTTGGGACCTGAGTAACCAGCAGTGATATCCATGTACTACGTTGAGAACCTTGGTGAGTCTCTGAGACTTGCTGGCTTCAGGTGAGCTCAGCACATTACCAGCTGTGGTGACTATTGGGCAAAACTCCTCCTGCTTGAGAAAAACAGAGAGAAAAGAAAAGGGGACTTTGTTTTGCACTTTAGGTAATAACACTGGCACAGTGGAGTAAACCACCAAGAGGGATCTTGGGGTCCCTGATTCCAGGACTCACCTCTTGGATAACATTTCTGGACCTACCCTGGTGCAGAGGGGAGCCCACTTCCCTGAAGGATGAGTCCCAGGCCAGGCAGCATACACACAAGCTGACTTAAGAGACCTTGAGCCTTAAGGGAACATCATCAGTAGCCTGGCAGTACCCCTTATGGCCTGGACTAGCAGTGGCTATGAGATGAGGCTCCTCTGTCAATGGAAAGGGGAGGGAAGAGTAGGAAGGACTGTGTTTTGTGGCTTGAGTGACAACTCAGCTATAATACAATAGAATAACAGGTAGATTTTTAAGGGATTTAACTCAGGTCCCTTGAATCCTGGACAGCACTTCTGGACCCTCCTACAGAGCTTGCTTCCCTGAAGGAAAGTATGCAGGCCTAGCTGACTTTGCCCACCTGCTGATTGTAGAGCCCCAGGACCTTAGGTGAGCATAGGCAGTAGCCAGGGAGTGGTTACAGCAGGCCTTGGGTGAGACCCAGTTTTGGGCTGGCTTCAAGTGTGAATCAGCACAGTCACAGTGGTGTTGACCACAGGGGTGCTTGTGTCACTCCACCTCCAGATTTAGGTGGCTCAGAACAGAGAGAGAGAGACTGAGAGAGAGAGAGAAAGAAAGAGAGAGAGAGAGAAAATCTATGTGTTTGGGAGAAAGTAAGGGAGGAGAACAAGAATTTCTGCCTTGTAATCCAGAGAAGTCTCCTGATTTTTGTCCAAGATGATCAAGGTATACCTCTGTAAGTCTGCAAGAACCACAGTGTTACTGGGATTTGGGTGTCACCTAAAGAAGATCACAACACCAAAGTCTTTTCAAATATCCAAAACCCTTCCCAAGAAGGATGGCTACAAATAAGTCCAGACAGTGAAGACTACAGTAAATACCTAACTCTTCAACTCAATAGATACCAAAGAACATCTCCCACTATCAACACCATCCAGGGAAACATGACCTCATCAAGTGAACTAAATAAGGCACCAGGGACCAATCCTGGAGAAACAGAGATCTGTGATCTTTCAGAGAATTCAAAATAGCTATGTTGAGGATATGCAAAGAAATTCAATATAACACGGAGTTGGAATTCAGAATTCTATCAGATAAATTTAACAAAGAGCTCAAAATAATTAAAAATAATCAAGCAGAAATTCTGGAACTGAAATATGCGGTCAACATACTGAAGAATGCAGCAGAGTCCTTTAATAGCAGAATTGATTAAGCAGAAGAAAGAATTAGTGAGCTCAAAGATGGGTTATTTGAACATACACAATTAGAGGAGACAAAAGAAAGAAGAATGAACAACAATGATGCATGCCTATAAGGTCTAGCAAATAGCCTCAAAGGGGCAAAGAGGGGATAGAAAAAGAAATAGGAGTAGGAGTTTATTCAAAGGGATAATAACAGATAACTTCTCAAACCTAGAGAAAGATATCAGTATTTAAGTACATGAAGATTATAGGACACCAAGCAGATTTAATCCAAAGAAGATTATCTCAAGGTATCTAATAATCAAATTCCCAAAGGTCAAAGATAAAGTCAGGATCCTAAAATCAAGATAAAAGAAACAAACAACATGCAATGGAGTTCCAGTACATCTGGCAGCAGACTTTTCAGTGAAAAAGCTTACAGGCCAGAAGAGAGTAGCATGACATATTTAAAGTGCTGAAGGAAAACACACACACACACACACACACACACACACACACACACTTATCCTAGAATAGTATATCTGGTGAAAACATCCTGCAAACATGAAGGAGAAATAAAGACTTTCCTAGACAAGCAAAACCTGAGGGATTTCATCAATACCAGACCCAGCCTACAAGAAATGCTAGAAGGAGTACTTCAATGAGAGAAAAGAACATTAATGAGCAAGAAATAATCAAATGAACATACAAAACTTATTGCTAATAGTAAATACACAGAAAAAAAGAATATAACACTGTAACTCTCATGTGTAAACTACTCTTATACTAAGTAGAAATACTAAATGATGAATTAATCAAAAATAATAACTACATAACTTTTCAAGAATAGTCAGTACAATAAGATATAAATAGAAACAAGGAAAAGTTAAAAAGCAGGAGAATGAAATTAAGGTGAGTTTTTCTTAGTTTTCTTTATATTTGCTTGCTCGTTTATGCAAATAGTGTTAAGTTATCAGGTTAAAATAATGTGCTATTATTTACCACCCTCATGGTAACCTCACACCAAAAAATATAAAATGAACACCAAATAAACAAAAATCACAGAATTAAAAAATATCACCAGAGAAAATCATCTTCACTAGAGGAACAAAGGGATGACAAAAAGGAAGGAAGAAAAGACCACAGAACAACAAGAAAACAAATCATAAAATGGCAGGAGTAAGTCCTTACTTGTCAATAATAACATTGAATGTAAATCGACTAAACTTTCAAATCAAAAGACACAGACAGGTTGAATGGATGAAAATACAAGACCCATTGATTTGTTGCTTTCAAGAAGCATACTACACTATACAGGCACACATAGACTGAAAATAGGAAGGTGGAAAAAGATATTTCATGCCAATGGAAACCAGCAAAAAGCAGGAGTCACTATACTCATATCAGACAAACTAGATTTCAAGACCAAAACTATAAGAAGAGACAATAACTATAGAAAATTATAAGAAGCTATAAGAAGATACACTATATAAGGAAAAATGGGTCAATTCAGCAAGGGGATATAACAATTTCAAAGATAAACATATATGCACCTAACACTGGGACACCCAGATATACAAAGGAAGTATTAATAGAGCTAAAGAGGGAGATAGGCCTCATCACAGTAATAGCTGGGGGCTTCAACACCTCACTTCCAGCATTGGACAGATCTTCCAGAGAGAAAATCAACAAAGAAACATCAGACTTAATATACACTAGAGAGAAAATAGATCTAATATATATATTTTAAAAACATTTCATCTAAGAGCTGCAAAATACACATTTTTGTCCTCAGCACATAGATCATTTTCAAGGATAGACTATATGTTAGGTCACAAAACAAGTTTTAAAACATTCAAAAAAGATTGAAAACTCAAAGAAGACAATGAAAAAACTAAGCAAACTAACCTACATAGAATTTGTAGTCAAAGAGAAAGCACATAGTGAGATAGTAGATGTGTATCTTTTAAAAAGTGCTTATAGTAAATATTCATGAACATAATTATCTACTCAAAGATTTGTTAGGATGCATAAAAATTAGTTAATATTGACTATTTACAAGAGACACATCAAAATGTGAATTTACCAAAGGTATAATAAAAGGATAGAGAAAAGTGTATTATTTAACCTGAACCAAAATGGTCATATTGTTATATTCCTATCAGACAAAATAAACTGCAAGGCAAAAACAATGCATTAATAATTATAAAGGGTTATTTCATATGAATAGAAACTTTTTTATCTATTAGGAAGATGTATAAATTCTAAGCATATATACAATTAATATGGGGGCATCAAAATATATAAAACAAAAACTGCCAAAATTTCAAGAAAAAAACACAAATCCACAACATTGAGGGGTATTTGATGGAACAAACAGGTAAAAATCAGTAACAATATAATAAACAACACAAGAAAAAATTTTGACCAAATGCTTATATATTTACCACTGAAGGCAATAACTGTACATGGTACACTCTGTTTCAGGCAGACAAAACATTTTTCAATGTTCAATTTGTTTTCAGATTTCCAGTGTTCACTAACTTCTATGGCTAGTGGCCACTATACGAGACAGTGCAGTTCGAACAATTCTCAAACCTCTCTTTATATTTAAAAATCATTTTTTTGTGTGTAATTTTATCTTAACTCTTACTTTATTGTAATTTATTGAAGAATATTGGGGAATATATATCTTTGTTAACTAATGATGATAAAGATGATAATTATATTTGAAGTACTTTTTCAAAGGCTGTCCAGGCTCCAGTGCTTTTAACCCAGAGGCATTACTTTTGTATTTAATAAAGCATTTTAAATATATAAAAAATTTTATACATTTTATGCAAAAGATACAATAGAAAACTACTTACTAAATACAGATCCAAATGCTTGGAAACCAGGAGAAAAGTAGTCACTTATATTGATTAGAGTTTAATTGACAGAGTGTCATCATCATTTTTTTTCCCAAAGGCAAATATACTGTGAGTCTATTATTTGACATCTTTGGTATCTGAATAGTTTGTGGTCTACATAAATGATATGGCTTCTATTATCGTTTGAGAGATTGTTTTACAACTCTACCTTTAGTGATAAAGTCAAGAATAGGACTTGCTAGGCAGTTTACAGCAGAACTGCAATAATTTCAAGCTGACTATATCATTTTCATTTGGAGAGGCACTATGTATAGAGAAAAATATTTCAGTGGACTAGCTTGGGCTTTACTGAGATTCTTCAGTCTGTGACTTGATGTCTTATGACATTTGGAATAATCCTGTTTAGTATTTCTGTAGACTTATATTTTCTCTGCCATTTACTCTCTGTCTTCTTTTCCTTATATTGCAATTATACGACTACAACTATTTTTAAAGCATGTCCACATGTATAACATCTGAATTGTGCTATATATAATCTATATTTTTCTCTCTTTGTTTTAGTTTCAATATTTTTCTATTAATCTCTCTTTGAGTTCACTAACTCTACTTTTTGCTGTGTCCCATATGCTATGAAACATATTAAATTAGTTCTGATTTTCAAATATCATATAATGCAGTTCTAAAATATTGATTGGATGATTTTTATAGAATCAATTTCTCATTTGAAATGCATTAGGTTTTAATCCATTCTTAATTATCTATTTCTTCAGCTATTTTGAAGTCCTTTATTGCCAATTGTGACATCTGAATCATCCTAGAGTCTACTTCTATTGATTAATGTATCTCTTAATTATCTGTCACTTTTTTCACTTCTTAGCATGTTTAATAATTTTTTTCTGTTATGCTAACATTGTAGATAACATACTGTAGAGATATTGGGTTAAAATGTCTTCTTAGAGAACTGCCAATTAAAATGTGTAAATTCTCTTACATCTTGATTTTACTCCTCATTAAACCAGATCTCTTTTAGTTTCTCCATTACTTCCTCAGTTTATTCTCTCCTGGAGCACAGCTGTAATTTATAGGGACTAGGCTTTCCAGGGTCTCACTTGAAGGGTGTGTGTACTTGAGCTATGCTAAAATTCAAAATTGTCTTAAAATCTCTGCTTGTAGGATTTTCCCCCCCATATACCTTAGAATCTCAGTATAAGTAAGTACAACGTAGAAGCTGGCTAAAGACTCTAATTTTTGCATAGATTTTTGGTGTTCCTTTACAGCTCCTATTTCATGGGCACTGTACTCCCAAATTCAAGTTGCCATGGAAGGCTTATACTGATTACCCTTTCTATTACTCAGGACTGTTCATCTCATTATTTCTACTATGATTTGGAAAATACTGTAAAGGAGAAAACATTTGTAAATATGAAGCTCATCTCAAGTGCTAAGGCCATGTTGGTTGCTGTCTAAGAATGCTGACATTATTTTTTAAACTTTGTCCAGCTTAAATAGTTTCTTATAGTGAGAAAGTAAAAGCTACACCAGCTACTCCATCGTGGTCAAGCCTAAAGATCTTTGCCATGAATTTCAATAAATCTAGCTTTTTTTTTTTAAATTTCTGAAGTTATATGACAAAACAATAAAGATATTGTGTATACATTTTTACGTTCCCCTACAGCTTATTAGTTTATATAGTACTTATACATTTGACTCTGTGTGTGTGCGTTTGTGTGTGTGTGTGTGTGCATGTGTGTAGAGAATGAGAAGAAAGGAAAGTGAGAAAGTTTGTAGATACATAAATGTGTGCATACAATACAATTATACTTCTTTTCTACTCAAGCAAAATGATTTCAAGAATTAAATATTAGCAGAAAGCTGTTAAAGGTCTTATGAAAATATATCGGATTTGGGGCACCTTTATACAGACACTTATTTCATGAAATCATTTTTAAGAAACATCTTCTGCTGGTAACCTATAGAGGCCAAGTAAAATTTCTAGAACATTAAATGTCTCCCCAAATATAAGAAACTCTTGTTTCTCAATGACATTGTATATTTGACTTAAAATAACTGAATTTTGGATCCACAAAGTGATAAATGGATAATTACAATCATAATTAGGTTTAATTATTTCTCCTGGGAACCAATTTTGCTATGCCATTATATTCACTTCCATTGCTGACAATGGAATCTTACGTATCCAGTATAGACATTCTTAGAACTTTGGGTACATTCAGGGTATCAATTTAGGAAATGCTATCAAATCAAAAAAGCAACTTTATAACTCATCTCAAAACCATACATTTTGCCAATGAGATAAATAAAATGCTAGGAGTATAATTTCTAGAAGCCAGAGCCTTTGTTTTATTGTGAATACTAAACAGCTGCCATCCAATAAATGTTTGGAATATATAAGAAATGAACTCAAAAAAGTCTTTAGCATTTAAATTTTTGTATTTCCAGAGGGGAAAAAATAATTATCTTCTTTTCTAATATTTTTACATGACATTTTTGCAATACAAAAGTCATAGTAAAGAGTAATTGCTCAGACATTCTGCTTAGTAACATTTTCTCACTGCAATGCACCAGATGTCAAAATCCATTACTGTCATGGTGTCACTTTCATAATTTTAATGAGTGAGATTCTGTGACATATACAAACACTGTCAGGATTTTCCAGCAAATCAAGTCTTTTCCAAATTTACTTCTTTTAATAGTTGAACCTTTTAAAAGTATTCAATTTACTTTTTCTTATCTAAAAACTTTTAACAAGCCAGACAAGTAACTGACATTAAGCTTTTTTTCTATAATGTTATATCAAATTTTACATTAGGGCACTGTTACTTTGACCTACTTGAAGATTGTAGCTAATGTTTTATTAGGATTTTGGAACTAAGTGTTTCAGTTTGCCTTCTTATCTCTGAGAGGGCCAAATTTCTGCATGAATATTTTATAATAATTAACTGAAAAAAAATCTGAGAGTTTTTAGTTAATACTTTGGTAAATAATAACCCATGCTTATGCCTGGAGACAATTCTTTGGGTGAAAATAAACTACCCAAACTAGCTATCAGTATCCAGGACAGCAGTAGTTCAGAGCAGAAGAAATGTGAGGGAGATGATACAGAGAATGAGCAATGTAAGATGGAACAAAGAAGAGAATGAAGTTATTTTGAAACCTATATTCTTTCCCGGGGAGGGACAGTTCCTGAAGCTTCGAACTACCAACTTGAAACACATCTGGCTGAATAGGTAAGCCAAAGCAGTGAACTCCACTTGGGTGGAACCACAAACGTTGCCCCACTTCAAGATGTTAAATACCTGTCCTCTAGTTTCCCTTCTCCAAATTAATTATTTTACTTTGATCCACTCGAGAAAAGCCTGCCTCTCTCTTTCTCTCTCAAAATAAATTATATTTTTAAAAATAACAAATAATATAATAAAGGTAAATAATTTTGCAAAAATTTTGGTTGATAGTTGATAATTAGAACATTGTTGCTTTGACTTGTTTTTTAAAAAACTTATCTTATTAGTTCTTTACCATACTCATTTGCGGTGGTGGGAGTGGTGGGCAAACTGGGAAGATGGCGGTAACTCATTCCAGCCGCTTCCTTCATCTCCTATTGACTACCTAGAAACAGGTTTTTAAAAGCCTCATCTTCTGCCTACTTGTGCCATTACCCCCAGATACTCAGATCTAACTCAGTCAGATCATCAGTCCTTCTTTTTGCCCCCTCTGGGAAACAGTAATGCTAAAAATAGATCAGATTAAGTAGATTGTGTGAAGTCCAACGTTAGTGTCCTCATTAAATAATCCATCCAGATTTTCCCTGGATGAGTGCTCAAAGGGAGGGTCATCTTAACAGAACAATAATTTCGGAAGCATTTACCACATTAAAGATCCCCTGACGTGGCCCCACACTTGCCACTCATCATGAAAAATATGTTCAATATAAAAAGCACAAACACAGTGTGCTCTTAGCTGGCTTCTGCTGCCAGGACATCTATGGCAGAGGCTCAGTTGCCAGGAACAGAGCCAATGAGGTTTAAGCTGATTAAATTTCAAACAAAGATTTATCACAATTGTTCAGAGTTATATTTCACTTAAATAATGGAAATACTGTACAATAGAGAAGCACTGATGAATTTCATGTTTCCATCCTTGGGACTTAAAAACAATTGTAAATATAGTCCAAATATCAATCCCAGACCATCTCTGCCACATTTCAGTTTAAAAGGTTTGCTACAGTGTGAATGTATATACTTCGCCCCGAATGTTCAATGTGGGGCCTGGTGGGAGATGTTCAGTCAGGAAGCAGAACCTTCATAGCTTGGTGCTGTCCTTTTCATAGTGACTGAGTTCACCTGACATCTGGTTAAGTGTGTGGCACCTGCCCCACTCCCACTCTCTCTCGCTCCTACTTTCCCCAAGTGATATCCAAGCTCCTGCTTCACTCTCCACCATGAGTAAAAGCTCCCTGAGGCCTCCCCAGAATCTGAGCAGATGCCTGTATGGTACTTCCTATAAAGCCTGCAATACCTTGAGCCAATTAAATCTCTTTCCTTTATACATTGCATAGTTTCAGTTATGTATTTATAGCAATGCAAGAACAGTCTAATATATGATTTATCTTGTTAAACAAGGGTAAATTTTAAAAAACTATAAAATAAAACAAAGAATGAAATTTAAGCATAAAAGGTAAAATGTATGGGAAAATCACAAAATGTACATTCAGCCCTGCCACAGATAATTCTTATATTCTCTAAGGAATAATGTACAGTGAATATATTTTCAGCATCTACTGGCCAAGTGGTCACTAAAATAGGGAGGCAGAACTTAATAATTTGTAAAAATTATTTGGCTTTGAATGATCTAGATTGATTCATACATTTTTCAAATGCTCCAGCTAATCAAACCAGTTATGTAAGCATGGCTTAAAAATACAAAATTAGTGCATATTTATCTTATCACACATTGCCTTCTATGTTAGTATTACTTTAAGTCTGAATATTCACTGGAAAAATTGCAATGAGTTAAATCATACTATTAGTAATTCACCTATTTATTTGGTACTACTTATAAGCTATAAAAATGTCAGTGAAAAGATGAATGAATACAGCAAATGAAAATATTTTCATCACTTTTAATATCTTTGATAAAGAAAATAAACAGAAAACACAACACTTTTTATTATCATAGTTTCCAGTGCTTTCTGAAATTATTCTTTTTCAAGGAGGCTGCAAGTACTTCTCAAAAATTATTGACTTTTCAACAACAACCCTGTAAAACACATGTGATTTACAAACTGTCAGGTTAAAACAACACCTTCAAAAATATTCATTCCTAAAAATTTGAGATTTATTCTCAATACATTTATTTAAATAATCCCTCAAAACTATGACTCATCTTTTTCTGCCTTACAGAAGCTTAAGATAACACCCACTTATAATGTATTTCTGGATATAATTTGCTTTTCTGATCAAATACATAGATTTACACACAACTTTGTAAATAGCAACAAAAAAAAGTAAACTATTTTATGTACAGTCTTAAAAATCAGAACAAACTTTAAGTCAAGGAAATAATTTGTAGAATTTGAAGTTTTGATTTATTAAGCTTTATTTATTCAAGGCACATGATAGTGGCTGGAATCAGGTGATCATCAGTTTGGATTCTGGCCTTTACATTATGCTCAGGGAATCCTGGAAAAATTGCTTGCAATTCAAACTACAACTCCTTATTAACAAAAATAGGCATTAAATCTACTCATATTTACTGTTGTGAGAATTAAATAAATATCATGACAGTAGAATTTTAATTTTATAGTCAACATTTAATAGAGGCATATGATGTGTTAGATTGTTTGATAAATATTTTAAATATATTGCCTTATTTAATCCTTAAAGAGCTCTATATAGAGATATTATATTGACTGTATTTTATGGGATAAGAAATATAGAGGTAAGGAAAGTTGAAAATGTTAAGTGATTTTACATCAGATAATGATTATCTCAATAGTGAAGCAGACGTTCAGTGAAAAGAATTCTGCTGTTAAAGGGGCTAGGACATGATTGGTATTCAATGAGTTGTATTGTCCTAATTTTAAAATTAATAACTTATTTATTTGGGGGGATGGGTTATTACAGTGGGTACTGAAGACATACCAAGGTTCAGTCCCTATTTTGACACTCGAGTGTGACACCTCAGGGAAGTCATCTAAGCTTCAGTTTCCAAATCTGTGAAGACTGGGGAAAACACATATTGTAAAATAATAAAAAAGAGATTATTGAATGATAGTTCTTACTATGGAGAGACACGTTTACCTTCACACTAATAGGGTTTTGGCCTTTTCTCAAAAGATACATGAAAATACTTTGGTTCTTTAGAGTATAATAGCCTTGAGATCTCATAGTGAGTGCTATTTCTAACAGCTAAAGCCAGGGAAATATGTGCCTGTTTCCCAGGAGACTTTGGAATAATCAGCACTTTATGCATATTTTAAAAGCTAGAAAAAACAATAACAATTGCTACAAAAATAGATTTTTCTCCCACAAAAGGGCCTATGGGCCAATTACATTTGTTTGTCTTATCATTTGGAAATAGTTCTATTTCTGAATTTGCCTCACATCTAAATATTCTAATCAGTTACTGCAGAGTTTGCTCATATTACATTTACATTTCTACACTAAATATTTCAGATTTATAGATTTGGTTTCATAAATATTATTTCATTGCTTATATCTCATGCTAGGACCAAATTGGTTTAAAAAAATATTTCCCATAGTCACTAATCACATCATTTAAATCTTTCCCAATTTTAGTATTTTGAAAAAGAGTCATAATAATGACTATTATGTCATTATTTCATGTCATTATTTTTATAATGGCATAAAAATTAGTTGTTGTTTTCAATTTCTGCTTTAAACCAAGGTAAATAGGACTAACTTTTCATCACATATACCAGTAATTTTACTGTTTGTTTCTCTATCAATTCAAGTTTATGAAAGTATTTGGTCAATCTTTTCTAAGCAGAACTAGTATGAAGAAAACATGACAGTGAAAGGAAGGGGGTAGAAATACTCAGCGCACTTGAAAAAAAAGTTAAGGTAAAGAGGGAATTTCACACTCACCAATACATCTGATTTTGGAAAACATCTAATAATTGATATTAAGTAATGAATATTTCGTATGTAAGTGATTGTTAAAGTCGACTTCATGACATTTTATTTATTTAAAAGACGATATGAAGAAAGCAAGCGCAAATGTTAAAAGCGGCGTGTTATTTAGCATCCATATACTAAAAGTGTTCACCCACTCTTTGAATCAAAACAGTTTTATAATTAGAAGAAAATTCTACACATAGCCTTCTGATAATATTTAGTGAAAAAACAGAATAAAAAATGTCATCTTATAAAATGCCTTTTTATTACAGTTAAAATACCAGAACTTTGCAGGACATATGTTTGACATGATTATAATTTATATAAAAGTTTAATCTGATTGGAATCCATTCATCCTAGTTCGTGTGACTTTGTTATATTTTCTGACAGCACATCTATTCCAAAGCCCCAATTTCATCACTCATGTTGCTGTTCATTGCTAAATGTCCTGAAGGTTTGGTGGTAGACCCAGGGCCACAACCTTTGTTAAAAGGAATGTTATTATATTATACTTGGAATTAACTGGGAAGTTACATTTGTCACCCAATAATGAGTTATATGTGTATAGTAATGGTCTCTGTCTTTTTCTACTACTTCAAAGATTTTTCTAAAGATGCCCTCTCAAGTGGTTGATCCTAGATATTTTGAGAACTCAGGTTTGAAAAGAATGCCATAAAAGACTGTATACAAAGGTGTAATGTTGTTTGCTTATCAACACATTTACCATCTTAAAAAGACTTGCTTACCTCCGTAATATAGCATTGCGACTGAAAAATCCAGGCAATTACACAACTCGTAACAGTTGTCTCTTGCTACTCAAAGGGTGGTCCATGAACTGCCATAGTAACATCACTTGAGCTTGTTTCATTTGCAGAAACTCATCCACATCCTGGACTTACTGAATCTGAATCTGCATTAACAACGTGCCCAGGTGATTTGAATGCATATTACATTTTGAGAACCCTGCAAAGTCATATCTTTAGTGAAATTCAAAGTTTCCTGAGCTTAGATGGGCAGTCCTGAAATACAAGTTATACCAAGCAAAGACTAAAGAGCTTCTGAGCAAAGTGTGGGTAGGATGGCCTGTACCAATTTTTAAATATTAAAATTATACCAAAAATGGTTTTCTAATGTTTTAGTAGGTGAAGATAATTTAACTAAAATAAATTTTTGCAAAATATCAAGTATTATATTCATACTGACACTTACTCAATCAGCTTTCCCCAGCACCCTTCATTCAGATATGTAGCATGGACTCCATATAAACCTGAAGAAAATTGTTAGTGTTCATGTCCTCCAAGCCAAAGTACAATTAATAAGCTGGGCATTAACATCCCAAAATAGCAATAGCTCTCAAACCTAGGAAACAGCATCAAAAACCAAAAGTAACTTACTACACAGTTGACATATTGACTGGTTGAAATCTCTACTCTTCTTTTTGATTCCTCTTTTTAAATATGTTTTCAACATATATAAAAATTAGTGGCATATAAGTTGGGTGCAAGAATTAAGTTTTAGCTCTGAAGCTGTGGGGAAACATTTCACATTTCTTTTAGTGTTCCGGGTTTCTCAAAACATTTGGTGTCGAAGCTTCATTTTCGTTTTTCAGTTTTACAAGCTTTTCTGGTTACCTTCAGAAAGTTTCATTTTTACAATATAACCTACATAATCACAATTCATCTTCTAATATTTACATTGTCCACTTAAGTTTAGTCACATGTTAAAAAATAAGTTTAGTTTCAACTTTGAAGTTGAGAATGTAAAACAAATATTTGTTACTGATCAATAGATATGAAGATTCTAAATACAAAGAAGATGTAAGCTACTAAAATAGCTTCATTGGTTTCATTTTCTAGGACATTTAAGCTTTTATAAATAGCAATGTCATGAGGATAAAAATTCCATGATATAAGAATTTACAGGCCGGGCGCGGTGGCTCAAGCCTGTAATCCCAGCACTTTGGGAGGCCGAGGCGGGCGGATCACGAGGTCAGGAGATCGAGACCATCCTGGCTAACACGGTGAAACCCCGTCTCTACTAAAAAATACAAAAAAAACTAGCCGGGCGAGGTGGTGGGCGCCTGTAGTCCCAGTTACTCGGGAGGCTGAGGCAGGAGAATGGCGTGAACCCGGGAGGTGGAGCTTGCAGTGAGCCGAGATCCGGCCACTGCACTCCAGCCTAGGTGACAGAGCGAGACTCCGTCTCAAAAAAAAAAAAAAAAAAAAAAAAAAAAAAAGAATTTACAATACTAGCAATATATTCCTATCAAAATATTGACATGGAGAATTATTTCTTTTAAAAATAGGTACAGTATCTTAAAATATTGAAAATAAAGGTCTATGGTTCTAAGATCTTTAAAATATCATGGATTGAAAACTCTGCTATGTTGATATTTGTATAACATAAAATATTATTATAACTTAAACATAATTAATGGTCTGGCTGACCTTTCTGACTGACCATTATTGACCATGAAACTGTTGATAAGAAAAGCTACTTTTAAATGTACTGTTCTCATTTTATTCCTGTCTAGAGAAAGAAGAATCAATTGTAATATTTTCGGTGACCATTTAAGTGTAGATTAAAATTCAAATAACAAAGAGTAATTTTGCTAAAAGCATATATATACAGTCGGCCTTTTGTATCCATGAGTTCTGCTTCTTTAAATTAAAAAATGTGTTTTAAATTGCATCTGTACAGAACATGTACAGATCTTTCTTTCTTGTCATTAGTCCCTAAACAATACAGCATAACAACCATTTACATATCATTTATATTGTGTTAGGTATTCTAGGTAATCTAGAGATTATTTGAAGAATATGGGTGGATGTGCATAGATTGTTTGCAAATACCACACCATTTTATATAGGGGACTTGAGCATCTGTATATTTTGGTATCTGTGAGGGTAACCTCACAACAATCCCCTATGGATATAGAGGGATGATTATATTTGAAATTTGAAAACACTAGTAAGAAGTTTCAGTGACTAAGACTTAACTGGGCATTTTAGATACATATAGAACATTCAAGAGAGAAAAATTTTATATTTTCAAATTTATTATTCAGCCAAGACTTTTTAACATGACCCAAATGAAAGTTAGGACATTTAAGGACTGACTTAACAACCTAATTCTGCAGCTAAATACAACTCTGCAGGCCCAGTTGTACTTTCCTCATCTAGGACACCTGACAGAAACAAAAAGTAACTTGCAATAATTGTAGGGTAATAAAGCCACAACTAATTGTTGGAAATTTCATTAATAACCTCAAGAACTCCACAGTCTTAAATAACTGCTATGAGTTACAATATCTTAAAGGCACCCTTAGAAGTAGGATTTTTAGATTTAAAAGATTTCAGGTTTTGTTTATAACTATTCTTATGAACTGAATACTGAAAAAATATTATCCTAGACCAGAGTTCTCAATTATAATGTTTCAACAGAATCACTTGGGAACTTTTAAAAATATTTATGTCTGGGTAGCACTGCTTAGGGATTCTGATAACTAAAAATGGCAGGTTCTCAGCACTGACATTTTTTAAAAAGCTATTCAGGTAGTTTCTCATGTGCAGCCAATCTTGAAAACCACTGATCTAGAGTGGTCTAGAATCACTCTAGTCTAGAGTTTAAACTGTCTCTCTCAAAAAAGACAAGGTTTATTTCCAGAGCAGTCTTGTCAGTTATAATCCTCATCATTTGTTTATCAAACATTTATTGAACACTTACAGTGGGAAGTTATTGGACTAGGTTCAGAGGATGCAAGAGTATAAAATATAATGAAACAACCCCTGCCTTTAATCTATTGACAGTCTAGTGCAAGAGCCATTTACCAAAGAAATGATTGCAACATAGTGGTAGGAAAGGGTTAAGAATGTGTTACAGAGATTCTCCAGAAGAAGACAGGCAAAGATAGCACTGGTGGGGAAAGGACATCAAAGCAAGAAGAGATGAGCAAAGACCTGTAGCAAGAAAGATCATAGCTAGATCATTGAGAACTGAACGTTGTCCTGGGATTATGAGAGGCTTTGCACGGTAAGCTCAGGAGCGTAACTTCTTATTGGAAGCAACAGAGTATCATTAAATGATTATAAGAATAGCAAGAAGATGAAAAACAATGAAAAATCAGCTAGTATTGTTTTGCGATTCCATAGTTAATAATAATAGTAATCACACAATTTTAATAATATACAGATTATTTTTAAATAATCATAATCTATGTGTTACTAAATATACAGATCATTCTCCTTAGTGAAGGCAAATATTACTTAAATATTTTAAATGAATGAATTTATTTAATATTTTCCCGATTTTTACAGACGACGAAACAGTCTAGAGAAGTTAAGTGACCCCTGAAGGTCACAGAGTGTGTTGGTTTGCTCTTTCATTACTATAAAGGAATGCCTGGGACTGAGTAATTTACAAAGAAAAGTAGTTTAGTTGGCTCACAGTTCTTTAGGCTGTACACGAAGCATAATATCAGAGCATCTGCTTCTGGCGAGGGATTCAGGAAGCTTACCATCATGGTGGAAGAAGAGGGGAAGCCAGTATGTTATATGGCAAGAGAGGAAGCAAGAGAGACGGGAAGAGGAGGTTCCAGACTCTTTTTAACAACCAGATCTCCTGTGAACTAACTGAGCAATAGTTTACTTATCACAAAGGGCGTGGTGCTAACCATTCATGGGGGGATCTGCCCTCATGATCCCACCACCTTCCATCAGGCCCCACCTCCAACACTGGGAATCCAATTTCAGCATGAGTTTTGGAGGGGAAAAACATCCAAACAACATCGCATAGTAAACAAGTGGCAAAGCCAGGATTAAAACCACGGAATTTGACTCAAGAGCCAGCATTACCATGCTAATCATGATTCACATTTTTAAAATTTCATTTTGTGATTTTTTTCCAAAACACTTTTATTGTAATTTCATGGACTATTAAGTAGATAGTAATATTCCTGTATTAACTATTATTTGCAATTAACATGCTAGGAAATGATTTAAAATAACTTAGCTTTTATATTCTCAATTCCTTGAAATATTTATTTCAAATTTGTTTTTTATCATTATTTAATTATTTTCTTCAGAGTGAACAGAAATAAGACTTTTATCATCCAGAATCATCTTAATATTGCAGTTTTTCTAGAAAAACTGGTAGTACCCTTTCATTGCAAAATTGTTTAGTCCCCCCCTCATTTTTCATGAATTAATTTTATTTAATTTTCATTTTATAAAACATGAAGATTTTTACAAAACATGAGGATTCACTTTATCAAACATGGGGAGTTAAGAGGTTGGGTATGAGTTGCTACTAGAAGGTCCCCTATCCCAGCAGCTGAGCTTTGCTGGAAGGCAGGAAGAGGCACCATACCCTTGTGAACCTATGCTTCTCACTCACCAGAATACAGCACAGGAATTGTGGCTGCTCTGACTGTATTTCTCCCCTTCAAAGGAGGTTTCATTGGAAATGATGTCATGGCATGGACTGAGAAGATAGACTAGCTGCTTTCTCCTCCATGCTAAGGAGGGTGCCCTTCACATGAAGAACCCTTTTCAATCATTCCAGGCTGACCAAAATCTATGCAAGCATTAAGATTGTTTCAACTTCCCTTTGCTGGCGGTTCACCTTTTGTGTCTCATTCTCTAAGGTTCTCAAGGCAGAGATCTTATCTTGATGGTTGTTGGTCCCCAGTAATTAGAGTGCAATTACTACTTTAAAAACAACTGAGGAAAAGCCTCAATATGTGATGGTGGTGAGAGTTCAATGGTATGCCACAACAGTTCCTGGTGAGGTTTATGAGAAGTCAAGAAATCAGTGCTCTTGGAGTATTTGGGGAAGAAAGAATAGGATATGCAAATGTCTTGGGGGTAGGAAACATGGAAAAATGCATGGAAGAAATTAGGTACGAATATGTGTGTAAATTACACACATATTGGGTACAGCTCTCCTACCTCTACATGTATATATATATAGGCAATATTCATATATACAGAGAGATATTAGCATCAGTGTGTGTGTGTTCCTATGATTTCTCAATGGTTTGCTTAGAAAAGCTCCAAAATGTATCATTACAAGCTACTGAAAAAAATTCATAATAATTTTGACTAAGAAAAATAGAAGTAAAATGTTCAAGAACAATAATGATTTCTACATAAAGCAAATGCTTTTGAAATAATGTGAAGAGACTTTTGAAATAATGGGAAGTTGCACAGTTTTATTTGAAGGATCGTGAACTGTGTCATTGCTGACTGTATCAGTCTGTGATTTGGCTGATCTGGAAATCTGCCACTAGTTATTCTCTTAAAAGCAGAAATAGTAAATTAATATTTTTGGAGAAAAACAGAAAAAGAAACATAAAGCAGACAGAAGAAATAGTATAATTATTCCATTAGTGATTTTTTTTCTTTCATCCACAAAGCTCTTCTTCATTTTATATATATACACACATATATAGGAAGCTTCCTATATACGTGTGTGTGTGTATATATGTGTGTATATATAGGAAGTGTATATGTGTATATATAGGAAGTGTATATGTGTGTATATAGGAAGCTTCCTATATACACACATATATATAGGAAGCTCCAATTCAACTTGTTTTTTAAAAAAACTTTATGTTAAAAAAAGTTTTATTATGTATGTGTCCTCAGTTTTCAGCAGGTTTGAATGGTTGCTTGGTCTATGAGGGCTCTTGACAATTGCTACTCACACTGGCACATGATTAATGGGGACTCAGCTTGATTTCCTTGGGCTCTCACTATTTATCAGAGTCATTCTTCACTCATAAATTTTCCTCTATCTATCGTAATTCATATCGGCAAAAAAACATAAAATGAAGAAGAGCTTTGTGGATGAAAGAAAAAAAAATCACTAATGGAATAATTATACTATTTCTTCTGTCTGCTTTATGTTTCTTTTTCTGTTTTTCTCCAAAAATATTAATTTACTATTTCTGCTTTTAAGAGAATAACTAGTGGCAGATTTCCAGATCAGCCAAATCACAGACTGATACAGTCAGCAATGACACAGTTCACGATCCTTCAAATAAAACTGTGCAACTTCCCATTATTTCAAAAGTCTCTTCACATTATTTCAAAAGCATTTGCTTTATGTAGAAATCATTATTTTTCTTGAACATTTTACTTCTATTTTTCTTAGTCAAAATTATTATGAATTTTTTTCAGTAGCTTGTAATGATACATTTTGGAGCTTTTCTAAGCAAACCATTGAGAAATCATAGGAACACACACACACTGATGCTAATATCTCTCTGTATATATGAATATTGCCTATAGCTGGAGCATTAAATAATGCTAAGGAAGCAGTTCTAAATATAAACGCTGTCTTTTAAATAGTGACAGAACACACATTTTCCACATGCTTATGAGAGATCTTCTCAATGCTTATCGGCATTCTCAGGATTAATAATATAAGTTCCTTAAATAATTATTTGGAAAAAAAGTTTGTCACAGGTCTTAAATCACTTTAATGGATTATTTCAGACTCTGTTGTAATTCCCCAAGATACAAAGAAAAATTTCAAGGAAGCATTTATGGTTATAATTTACTGTCTGCATTTATGATCTTTTGAACTCCTTCCCATTGCAGCATTTCATAGGAAAGTTTTTAATATTCTGAAAAGTTTAGACACTGGTCTGAGGCCACTGAGTCACTACTGCAGATTATCATGGAGGTAGATTATCATGGAGGTTGCCAATCTGTGAGAACAACACCTGTAATGTATTCCTATAGATCTGATCATTTTTCTCAAGGAAATTGACCAAAGACCTTGTGAATTTCATTCCTTTTCACCAAAGAAAACTCTCATTCATCTAACAAAGGCAACAAAGGCAGCTTAGTGGCAAAAATGAAATAGTAGGCATGAATTCTTGTTCTAATCATCTTGTTTTTACCATGAATATAACTATGCCTTAAATTTGCATTCATAACAAAAAACCTGTGACAGGATCTATTTCCATATTAGACTAAAAAGTCTGCATAGTACTTGGCAAAATGGTGCTTAATGTACTATTTATTTATAGACCATTCAATGTACTTATTTATTTATAGACCATTCAATGTACTTATTTCTTATATGTGAAAACAATAAGCCAGTCATCTCGTGTGCAAAACACAGACATTGCAGGTAAACTGTTTACCATATCTAGTTTCCAGGGTTCCAGAAATGGTGCTACAGGCTTGGACGAACTGCAAGTGGTATATGTAGGCAGAAAGCTTGAATTCAACCTACCTAGCAACAGACTGTGGCATTCACCATATTGTATGCACATGTGGCTCGAATTCATGCTGCTGGCTGACGGGCTTCCTACGGAGAAGCATTTAATTGTCAATATCATACACTTATAATATTCAGAAGTGTAAAAGTTAACTGAGAAAAAAATGGCCTAAAGTCTAAACTGAGATGTGATTTAGACAGAAAACATGACTGTGTGACAGAGGCAGAAGCCTCTGCAAATGGAACTGGGAAGGAATTGACTGTGAACAGCTGCTCATTGAGAGATGGCTCGGGAGGGAACCGTGAGTGAACTTATACCGCCTTGGAAATCAAAACGTGCTGTGGTATCACAAGCTCTGGCTAAATAAATGCTCTGTTGTAAAGCAGAACTTTTGACCTAATTATTTTGTCCTCACAGCTTTGCTTCTCGGAATGTTTATACAATGTCTATAATTGTTCCCAACAAAATTTTTATAGAAAGAAATATTGGCTGGAGAAAATGTCTTCTCACTAGTATTGAAAAAGCGAAAGAAATAATTGCTTGGCTTAGTTTATATGCCAGCTCCTGGTGAACTTGTTTTTGAACAGATTCTTATCCATAGTAGACACTCGATATTGAACAGACGAACAAATGATTGTGGGGAGTTCTTTTATGTGCTTATGAAGAATTAAGATAATTCTTGCAATTGTTAATGAATCAATACCAAACCGTAAAGGAGTCAGTAAGAGGAAAGAGATGAAGGTCAGTTGGAGGAAGTGTTAATCTAATCATTTAGTCTTGTCATCAGTATGTCCCACAGATGTATATTTAGTGCATCCTGAACAGCATGTGTGGAGACAACGTCTCTGAAATTCACTATTGTAAAGTCCACTACAATTGCCTAACATTTTGTGTTTCTCTATATTGATTCCAAAAAGTTGGAATAAGAAGTATTTCTTAATCCTTAAATTTTTTTTGTGGTTTGATGGAGTCTAGCTAGTCAAATCTCTACTTCTTAGAAAAGGGAGATGAGCTACCCAACATGTATTTGATTGTGTATGTAAAATCTATGGAAACTATATGTAAAATTATCAGCATCTGACAATATAAAAAGCACCCAATCAGCTGTCGCTATCTCTTTTTATTGTGGTTATTGCCAATTCACAATTACAGTGGTAGCTTTTTAAGAGTCCCTAAACAAACATGGCTCTTTTTTATTTCATTATCATTTTTCATTATGAAATTTCAGACACACAAAAGATTATATATGTGTATATATAAACACATTTATAAGTAGATAAATGAAATTTAATTCTTAACCAGTCAAACATCAGTATTTCCACCTCTGATTTAAATATGTGTGTGTGTGTGTGTGTGTGTATATATATATATATATATATATAGAGAGAGAGAGAGAGAGAGAGAGAGAGAGAGAGAGAGATGGTAGATAGAGAGATATAGATTTATAGATAAAGATAGATAGATATGGATATGGTTTATATATATCTCTCTCTCCAATAGAGCTGTCTTCCCTCCTGTTCATGTTCACTGATGTCTATCACTGCTCACTGGTATGCCATTTCCTGTCTTCTGCCAATTTTTTTCAATAGTTGCTTTTCATTTTCTTATTGATTTGCAGATGTTCTTCATATAGTCTAAATACTAAAATTGTAATGTAAATTAGAAGCAAATATATTTTGCCAGTTTTTATCTTATATTTTTAAACTTTATTTTTTAAGACACAGGGTCTAGCTCTGTTGCTCAGACTAGAGTGACGTGGTGTGATCATAGCTCACTGCAGCCTTAAACTCCGGAGCTTAAGCTATCCTCCTGCCTCAGCCTCCAGGGTAGCTAGAACTATAGGCATACACTATCATGCCAGTGTAATTTTAAAATTTTTTGTAGACTTGTGGTCTCATTATGTCGCCAAGGCTGGTCACAAACTCCTGGCCTGAAGTAGTTCTCTCAACTCATTCTCCCAAAGTGTTGGGATTACAAGTGTGGGCCACTGCACCTGGCCTGCTTTTATAAATTTTAATGATATATTTTGATGAACAGAAATTCTTACTTTTAATTATCAGCATTTATCAATTTTTTAATGGTTTATTTTAGACACCATTTTCCAAATAAATCATTTCTTACCCAGATTTCATATAGGCCCATATTTGTTCAAATAATTTATTGAGCGACAATCATCTGTGAGGCATTCTTCTAGTACTTTAGGTACATCACTAAATTAAATTCTTGAGCCTTTTCTTTAAACATTTAAATGTCTGATTTACCTGCAATTGAATATTTTTATGGTGTGAAGTTTGATTCTATTTTATTTATCTTTGATAGATATAATCAGTTATCAGAGCTCTTTTTAAAAAGTATATCCCTTTTTTCAGTTAATTGCAGTGCCATCTCTGTAACAAAGTATTCATGGATATGCAGAAATATTTCTATGCTCATTACTTTGCCCAGTATTTCTCTGTTTTGATCCTTATTTCTATATCACACATTCTTAATTACTATAGCATTAAAATACACCATCATATTTAGTATGAAAGTATTTCTAATATGTCATTCTTCATAAATATTTTGTATATTTGGAGCCCTTTGCTTTGTCATATAAATTTTAGACAAGGTTATCAAGTCCCACACAAACAATGTTAGAATTTTAATGAGAATTGCATTTTAGCTACAAAAATCAGTTTGAGAGGAACTGTCATATTTATGATAGCCATGGACATGATTTGTTTCTATCTATTTATTTTTGGTCTTTTATAATGATTGTCACTATCATTGTACAGCTAGCTTTAAAAATATCTTATGCCATTTCTTATGCGTTATTTCTAGATATTTTCACTGTTATGCTATTTACATTGCATATTTTATTTAAATATTTTATCATTTTGCTCCTATCTAGAAATGCAATCCACTTTTATATGCCTTGTCACATTTTAAACTCATATTAATTTTAATACTTTGTAAAGTGGAATTGGTAATGTAAGCATCCATACCACTACAAATAATGAGAATTATATTACTTTTTTATTTAAAATACATACTTATCTTGCTTTTGTTTCTTTGACCTTTGGAGACGGCTAGGAACTGCAATACAATAAGTTGTATATTTAGATACAATTACATATCCTTGCCTTGTTCCTGATGTTAAACAAAAATGTTTATAAATGAGTCAGAATAGATTAAATTTCACTATAATAACAACCCCCTTTTGGTCTGCTTTAAAAAAATAAAAAACATAAACAGAGTACCTTATAAATGACAGAAATATATTTCTCATAGTTCTGGAGGCTGGGAAGTCCAAAATCAAGGCAGCTTCAGTATCTGACGAGGGCCCATTTTCCAATTTGTAGAAAACCTTGTCCTCACATGGTAGAAGAGACCAGGCAGCTCTCTAAGGCCTCTTTTGTAGGAACACTAATCTCATTCATGAGGGCTCTGCCTCATGTTACAAACATTCAGACCAAAGCACCCTCAAAACTCAGTAGCTTAAAACAGTAAAGGCTTATTTCTTGTTCATGCTACGTGTCCATCTCAGGTTGGCTGCAGCCCTACTCCATGTTGTCTGCAATCCAGAATCTATGCTAATAGAAAAGCTTCTCTCAATGCAAATCAAAACCACGATGAGATACCAGCTCACACCAGTCAAAATGGCTATTACTAAAAAGTCAAAAAACAACAGATGCTGGCAAGGTTGTGGAGAAAAAGGGAATGATTTTACACTGTTGGTCAGAATATAAATGAGTTCAAACATTGTGAAAGACAGTGTGGCGATTCCTCAAAGACCTAAAGGCAGAAATACCATTTGACCTACCAATTCCATTACTGGGTATATACCCAGAGGAATATAAATCATTCTATTATAAAGATAAACACATATGTATATTCACTGCAGCACTATTCACAATAGCAAATACTTGGAATCAACCTAAATGCCCATCAATGATTACTGGATAAAAAAAATGTGGTACCTATACACCATGAAATACAATGCAGCCATAAAAAGGAATGAGAACATGTCCTTTGCAGGGACATGGATGGAGTTGGAAGCCATTATTCTCAGGAGACTAACGCAGAAACAGAAAACCAGATACCACATGTTCTCACTTACAAGTGGGAGCTGAATGATGAGAACACATGGACACGTGGCGGGGAACAACACACACTGGGGCCTGTCTGGGGGTGTAGCGGGAGGGAAATCATCAGGAAAAGATAGTTAATGGACGCTGGGCTTAATAACCAAGTGATGGGATAATCTGTGCAGCAAACCACTATGGCACACATTTACCTATGTAACAAACCTGCACATCCTCCATTGGTAGCCCTGAACTTAAATAAAAGTTGAAGAGAAACAAAAAGAATGAAAAAAATATTTTTCTTTGTTGACAAATGGCAAAGTAAAGAAAAGCTTCGCTTGAAGATTATTGGTTTTATGAAAGAAAAAATAATAATCATGACTTTTGAAGTTTCTACCTGTTACTTTACTTATTTCATCAACTAAAGCAAATTGCATGCCTAAGGCTAACATAAATGTGATGGGGAAGTATAATTATTATTGTTAGAAGTTTAAAATTTTTACTATACTTTTACAAATCACCTTATTTTTGCCCTGATTAATAATTTCTTCTTGTTCTTTGCTTTCTACTTCATTAAATTCTGCTCTTATTATCACCATATCAATTATTTTACATTTTTGGATGTATCTTCAGCTGATTAGCTCAATGTAATTTTACCCTTTATCCTTTTCTGCCATTTTCATCTCTATATAGTTTTCAATTTCTAATTTATCTGCATTACAAAGTTGTAATATGCTGGTAGTTGTTATTTTTGGTATTTCTAAAATATTTTAATTAAAATATTTTGATTTAAAATGATAAAGAAGTCCTACGATTTCCTATTTGACCCCTATATTACTGTATTTTTATAGTTCTGAATATATTGAAACTTTATCTTTGTTGTTGTTATTGATATAAAATGTAATTGTATTGTGATCACAATTAATCATTTCTATAATACAAATTCTTCTATACTTTAGTTCATGTAACTCTGGGAAAAGTTTTGTATACACTGAAGAAAAGTATGTTGTTTAATTGTTACATATGTTTATAGCTATGTCTAGTAAATCAAGCTTATCAATTATACTTATTAATTTGTATATGATTTTTTAGTCTTTTATTGGTCTTTTGACTTTTTAACTATGACAGTTGTGTTAGTATTTTTCAATATAATGAAAAATGTGCCAATTTATCCTTGTAGTTATACATCTTATGGATTTATATAATTAAATGTATTTTTAGGAGGCATAGAAGTTGAGAAAATTATTTTTCACCCATATATTTTTACCTTTATCTTGCCAGTTGAGCATGATCACTTTTGTATGTGCCAGGCACCATGCTAAGCACTGGACTACTATTTTTGTATTTTGATAACTTATTTCCTTTTGTAGGTATAATCTGATGTGTTCCAAAGGGGCTTCAAAATTGCTTAAAATATCTGAATACAAAATAGCAAAATAATGTAAGTTAATACTGGGAGAGAAATAGAAAAGAAATGTAAGGATATAACATATAGCCTGTCTGAAATACTGGTCTTAAATCCTAAAAACTTATTGATGGTAATAATAACATCAATAGCGAACAACTTTGCAGTTTATTATGTCTGCCACAATTTTAAGGGCTTAGTACATATATAAAGTGTTTTAATACTTACACCAACCTGATAAAGGAGGAGCTTTTTTCCATTTTTCAAATGAGAAAACTGTGAAATAAAGAGAACCAATTCAAGATCTCAAAGCCATTAAGAGCTATTAAGCAAGAGTTTCCAGAATCCATATTCTTACCCACGTTTAAACAATGAATTTTAGGTATTGTGCTATTTCATATATTCAGGTCATGATTTCTACACATAAATAAAAATTACCCAGAGCCAATTAGCATAAATAAACAAGACATATGAAAGGCATAAGGAAATTCAAAATGGTTTTATAAACTACCTGTGACCTTTACAAACCTCACTGTTCTAAATTTCAAATGTTGTACATATATGCACTAAATCTTAAGCAAACTAAAACCCGAGCACTTCACTAACAAGGTAAAATTGACATTTATACTTTTCAAGAAATAAAGAGAAAATTTGATTAATGATAGAACTAATTTTTCATTATTTTCAACTTTGTAGAAAGCCCCAAACAAGTGTTTGTCATGAATAAAATATATGAGGATTGCTATAACTGAGAGACAGAATAAATAAGCTGATAATAACAAGAAGCTGAGAGTTATTGATTCTCATTTAAAAAAATGTTCACAAAAATTCAGTATGCTAGTGTAGGTCTGGCCATTAACTAGGTGAATAACTTTCTCCTGGTTACATATACTATGAGGAACTCAAATTTCCTCATTTGTAACACAAGAGGACCAGATTAAATCATCATCCTTTCTAGATTTCTTTTGTTTCCCCAATGACTTCTTGGCCCAAAATTCTGGAGAAAAGGTTAACTTGCATTTCTAAAAGCCTGCCAGTTATCCTGGGAACTTGGTGGGAGTTTGGGGGTAGACAAAAAAAAAAAGCCACATTTCCAGGTGTACCTTCATACTTGAGTGGGCCATCTTCAAATCAAAGTAATTAGGAAGGTGAACAGTGAGATACCAGCCATTTGTTCTATTGCTTTTCTCTTTATTTATTATTTTCTTTCTCAGAATTTTAGAATACCTTCTAGGTACCGAGCTATATGAACCCCAGAGTTGGTCAATTATAAGTATTATTATACAGACTTCATGGAGCTGGAAATGAGGTCGCACAATAAAAGAGAATTGTAGAATTTCTCCTTGCCCTCCCCCACGTTCTAATTATCCATAATCCCTCATAGCAAGTCGCCTAATATTTCTAAATACCTAGTTACACAAGAAGAAAGTGTCTTCTGGATGCAAATATTATATGAAAACCTGAATCCTGAAAATTGGACTGCTTCCAGAACATTGTAAGAGTTCCAGCTCACGGAATAGCAGATGCTCCTCCGTAGAGGTGTCTTTTTTTCTTTTTGTAAAAAATATTCTTCTTGGTAACTTGTTATTTTTGAACCAGTTTATTTTCTAGAAAATGCCTCTCTCATTTGGCTCTTTCTTTTGTGCTTCTTAGAAGGAGAAATTCCTACACATAGGTAGGTATGCTTAGATCTGCATCAAACTTTATTCAGATTATCTCAGGCTAAATAACTTTCCTTTATCCTACTTCTCCTTAATTTTCCTTCAATTGTCTTTAATTTGGGGCTCAAAATGTTTAAGTATAGCAGGATCTAGATACATTTTTGACAAAGTAAACTAAAATCAAACCTAAAATTTCAGCTTGTAGTGACACATCAGGATCAAACATAATTTATCCCACTGAAGAAACTGACCTGACCTCAAAGATTTTGGTCCTAATTTCGAGTGACCTGATCTGCAAAAGCTCTTGACTTTAAATACTTACCTTGTCTCTGTTAATCTTAACCATTGCCTGGAGTTTGTAGGAGACCAAACCCTGATTCTAAGCACTTTGAAATCAAAACATATGCTTTGGATGATTTTCTGAATGTAATGCAGTAATTTAGTTTCCCTTATGTGCACATTTACTCAGGAACTTCCATCTAGTCACTGGCCCAAGCTGTCGCATTGGCAATTAGCACTTTTCCTTCAGAACCAAGAGGAAGTGTAGTTATCTTTTATTGAACATGTTTTATCTCTAGTGAGCACTTCATTAATTGGACTTTTGTTTAGAATGCGTAGGTTTAGTCTCCTTTGGATTCATCTTTTCTCTTTAATTTTTCCCATTGGTGTTACTCACTGACTAATGTCCGTTTGGCTTCCTATTCTTAACGTTACCATTGTTACCTCAGTGTGGGATGTACAGACCCACAGGGCAGGCACAATACTGTTAATCTGCACTCCCTTTCTTCAAAACACCATTAGCGATCTGATCATCTCTACTTTAGTGCCTAGAGTTCATAAGAGAAGGTTACAATAAAAACTGGATCATTGATATGAGCTTACTATGTAATCATAACTGTCCCTGAGCATTGGCTTAATATTATAAAACTTTGGAAATACATTATCCCATTGCACTTACAGACATTACAAAGAACACTTTTTTATTGCTGTTGCTGTTATTACTATTATTGAGATGGGAAATTTGAAAACATAAGAAGTTAAAATAATGCATGCATCTTATAAATTTTAAAACCTATCTACTGGCCAATAAACATTAATTAAAGTCAAATATGTACCTGAGTCTCATAACAAATAAAGTATTACACAGAAAGTGCCGGTGAGTTGTATAACAGGGAACACATTTACAGCTTAGAGTCTAGTCAGAAGGGGTTCTTTCTGGGAGGGAGGGGAATATTACCTCTGATCATTACAGCAGAGAAAAACACTGATATTACCAAAGGCACTAGATACAGAATCAGATTCTCAATTAGAAAGATGGCTACTGTGCCACACAAACTGATAACGTGGTTCTTGGGATTAATACATCAAACAAACCCTACATTTTATGAAGAATGTAGGAAATAAAAAATATAAAAATTAATAAATTAAAAACTGGTTCTTTAATTGAATTTTGAAAAGATTAAGCTCAATTAAGAATATGAAGTCTTCACACACTAATGAGGTCATAGAAAACATTGGTTTCTAAAAATAAGAAAAAGTTGAGCCAAGGATGAGGATAAGCAATGCTTGAGGAATCTGAGTAGATGATTCCTGACCCACTCTGGGTAGAGGAGGATCTGAAACTGGCATGAGAACACAATGAATTGAAGTGATAAGTCTATTTTAAAAAATAATTGTTATTATTAACATTGTATTGGTTAGTAAACTATGTACAGTGAATGCTGATTCTCAATCTGTTCAAGTATTTCTAACAAATATTTCTGTAATTTCCATTACATGCCACATTAAAAAAAACTGTTCTAGTTTTTACTACACCATGGCTAGATTATGGAAAGATGAATTAACTAGACTTTACTTTTCTGAGTATGCTGCAGTGAAAATTGTGTTGCAAATTGCTATCTTTATTGACAATTAATCACAAGATATATCTTAATCTCAAGAGAACTTTCCCACTGTGTCTTGAATGCTTATTCTTATGATCTTCTAAGACACATTCACACACACACGCACACATGCACACACACACACACACCCCTGACATGTACCATTCTATCACATCCTCCCATTCTGCAGCAGAAACAAGCTTGCCAAACACATTATCTTCTTATTTTTGTATAATCTAAAAAATATCCCTTTTATCTACACCATGTTCAGTAATTTAGTTACTTAACAATATATTTATATTTTTGAGGTGACTCAAGTATCACAGAAATCAATCAAGGTAGGAAGAATGTGGATTTGGCACCCAAAATAAGTTTGAGTTGATTCTTGTTTACTTGCTGTTAACATGCTTTTTTCACTGCCATGATCCACAGCTTGCTTATTTGAATTAAAAAAAAAAAACTATAATATCTGGCTTATAGATGTGCTTAACATTTTGTAACATAACACAAACAAAACATTGTGTAGTGAGGTAGAAATCCAATGATGTCTTCTATAAATGCTACTTGTCAAATCCTATATTCATACGGGTAAAATTGAACCAGGACTCTTATCTCTTACCACCTTAATTTTAAATGGACCATAGACCTAAATGTAACAGGTAAACCAATAAGCCTTCTAGAAAAAAATTAAAATGTAGAAAAATACTTTTATGCTATTGGATTCGGAATACCTTTTCAAAGAGGTCATAACACAAAAAAATTCTGGGCCTAATTTTCAGCTCAAACTGTGCTGTGACTGCAGTGGAAGAGAATACCTTTGAAACCGTCCAGACAGGCCCTCTGACTTTCAGATGATAGTCCTTGGGTTGGCTGTTACTAGTCTAAACCTGGAGCTCGAGATTGCGTTCAGATTCGTGTTGATTTACGGGTAAGTCAACCAGACTCTTTCATCTCTAAATCAGTTATTGGATACAGGCCACTCCCTGGGAAAAGGCTATGATTTTACCTAGTTTCAGAGATCAAGGTGGGGAAGAGCTCTTGTGGCCCTATATTATAGTATAAAGATTTTCTCTTAATACCTTCTTTCAGCTCATGTCAGTGCCATTCATTGGTCCTATTCTTATGAGGATTCTCGTCCCAAAGGTTCAATGGTGTACTGTCGCTTTCTAGCGACAAGTCCCTCCTTTCCTGCAGGGCTATGCATTTGGTATAATAGGAAACTTCTTTCTGAACTTGAGAATAAAAAAGAAATAGAATATTAAATATCAGGGAATTTCTCTAAATCACTTCACAGTCAAATGCAAATATTTTAAGAGACATTTCAAATTATGAGAATGAATTTCCTTTACAATACAATAACCATCATTGTATAATCAAATACTTTTAGCTTATTGAAATTGGATATCATGAAATAAATGTTTATTTCCTCTGGTTTTTTTTCTTTTATAGAGACAGGATCTGACTCTGTTGCCCAGCCAGTGCAGTGGTGTGATCACAGCTTGTTGCAGCCTTGAAACCCTGGTCTCAAGCAATTCTCCAGTCTTGGCCTCCCAAAGTACAAGGATTACAGGCAATGGTCACTGCACCTGGCCTGGCTCCATTTTTAAACTTGTCAAGAGATTATGACCAAGAAAATTTAGAATGATCTATCATTCTAAATATATAAAAGTATTATGGGCCGGGCGCGGTGGCTCATGCCTGTAATCCCAGCACTTTGGGAGGCTGAGGAGGGCGGATCACGAATTTAGGAGATCGAGACCATCCTGGCGAACACGGTGAAACCCCGTCTCTACCAAAAGTACAAAAAATCAGCCGGGCGTGGTGGCGGGCGCCTGTGGTCCCAGCTACTCTGGGAGCTGAGGCAGGAGAATGGCTGGAACCCCGGAGGCGGAGCTTGCAGTGAGCGGAGATCGCGCCACTGCACTCCAGCCTGGGCGACAGAGCGAGACTGTCTCAAAAACAAAACAAAACAAACAAAATATATATATACACACACACACACACACATATATATATATAGTATTCTCATGCAGTGTATCTACTCTAAGAAATAGACACCCTCACCTACAGACACACACACACTCACACTCTTATCTTTACTTCCACTAAAACTCGTCTCAATTTTAACTGCAGTTGGTATCTCCAGCAGAAAGAAGTTATTTAAAAAAAATAAAGAAAACTTTACACCTCAGCGTTAGACAAATTGTGATAATAAAGTGGAATCACACTTTCTACACATGAAGGGGATATATGACTACCATAGTTATTATAATATTTCTTATGTGGTTAATTTAATGCAGTACTGAAAAGACAGTTTGCTAAAATACTGGGTGAGAATTCATCTCAAAGCCACAGGAGAGCCAGAGCAATAGCATATGGATGATTTCTGGAACATTAGCACGATGTATTTTGTCAAGGAAGAAATATATCAGTATGTTGTAAGTTTCGGCTCAACTAAATATTAACACTTCAAAAAGAATCAATTTCACTTATCGACAAAAAGCTTTTGACTTAATAAATGCTGAAATTTTCTAAGCGCCATTAATTGGTCAAGATATATCATTATTTTTGGCTTACATAATGAAAGAAATCTTTTCAGTTGTATCTTTTGGAATATAAAAAAAGGATTGTTTTTAAAAAGCTACTGGTTAAAAATTAGTAATAGAGATGGAATTATATTTTTATTTATGTAATTTCCCTTTTTAAACAAGTCATCCAAATGCATTTTCTTATAAGGGCACCTTATAAGTGCCCTTATGAGAAAGACAAGGTTTCTGGTCTTTTCTTATAAGGGCACTAATTCCATCATGAAGACCCCACTCTCGTGTTCCCTTCTAAATCTAATCATCTCCCAAAGGTCCCACCTCCAAATATCATCACATTGGGGGTTAGGGCTTCAACATTTTAATGTAGCAGGAAAGGGAAAACAGATATTCAGTCCATAACAGTAGGAGAACAGGCAAGGAATTTAACAATGTATTTTTGAAACTGGAAACAACTTTTCCCAGGGTTGGTTTATTCACCATTCTGTACCCTTCTGAGAATGGTAGGGTTTTGGACACTAAACTGTGCTGGTATCATAGTCATGGTGGGCTTCACTGGTACAACATTATCTTATATTGTCTCTGATTCATGATTGCCCATATCTCAGTTATTAGAAAGGTGGGGGGGGTGGCCAGAGCTGGCAAGCTCTACAGAAAGTTCTAAAAGACTACATCCACCCTTTGATTTAATTTCTCTTTACTTTACACCAGTATGGTCTTATGTCACCACAAAAAGGTCACCTTTACATTTTATTGCATTGGAATTCCCATGTATTCTTGAAAGATTTGTGACATAATTTTACAGATAACTAAATAAGGCTCTGAGAGATCAGTGACTTACTCATACTTAAAGAACTAGTTAATGTCAGAAATGAGAAAATACGTATTTAGACTTTTGTTTTCTTTTGTTTTAACACTTTGCTTTTCTCTGTACATAGGAGAAATTAGAATTATGTGTATATATATATATGATATTAGAAATCATGAGTTACAAATAATTTGTAGTATGGTTAAATATCTATATTAATATTATTCTACCATTTAATTTTTCTACTTCTATTTCTTTAGGACTTTTATGTTTATTTTTTCCATATAACTTGTA
Organism: Macaca fascicularis; assembly: GCF_037993035.2. Classification (NCBI taxonomy): domain Eukaryota; kingdom Metazoa; phylum Chordata; class Mammalia; order Primates; family Cercopithecidae; genus Macaca; species Macaca fascicularis. Next base: position 162,601,134 of record NC_088379.1, read on the forward strand.
CTCTCCATCTTTCTAATTTCATAAGGAAGCTTTTTGGTTTTATTAGTTAGATTGTATTAATTCATAAATTAATTTGGAGAGATTTGAAATGTTAATAATGTTAATACACCCTATGCAAAAATAAAAGATGTCTGTCGATACATTCAGTCTACTTTTGGGCCTTTAAGAAATGTTTCATAGTCTTTATATTGGTTTTGACCAGTTCTTGTTAAGATTATTACTAATCATTTTGTATTTCTGTTGATTTTTTTTAATACTTTTTTCTATTATATTTTCTGACAGATTATGAAGGCTAGTGATTTTTGGCATGTCAATTTTATATTTTGTTGCTTTATTAAATTATTTCATTTGATTTTCTAAAACATAATTATCGTTTAGGGATTTTCCTAGTGTTATCATGAATATCATGTTATCTGAAAATACTCATATATTTTTTCTTTTTATCTTCAAATTCTCATGTTTCCAATAGTATTACGTTTATTGTTTTTCCTTTACTATTGGGTATGTCTTCTTTGCATTTTTCCGTGGAAATTATCTTTGTACTTATGCTTTAAAAAATTTTGCTGTTTGTTACATTGTTTCTTCTCAGAATATATAACACTCAGAGAGCATTCTTTCATATGTATCTTCAACTTTGTTTTAGTCTTAGTTCTACATTTCGATAAATATCAAATGTTCATCATTCACCCCAGCCATTTCTTGGAAGGGTGTAGCTCATTGTTTTTTTACATTCTTCAGAAATAATACATGTATATCATAGCTCTTGAGTTGTTTCTAAAAAGGTTTTTCAATAGCATTTGTATTTTAACAATACCTGAACTGCAAATCAAATATATAACTTACAGTTCCTTTCATTAAGTTTTTTGAAAATACTATTCAGCTTTCAACTTCTTAGCATGTTGATCGTGAGAAATATGATGCAAAACCAGCTTTATTTTTTCTTGAACCATTTTAATTAGACACTTTGTATTTTTCTTATTGAGTTGAAGGGTTATTAAATAAAGTCTTTGTGACATTTTGGAATGCATACACAACTATTATCTGGAAAAACATCAAATCTTGTTTAATGAAACTTTAAATTTATTGTTTTATTTCAATGAAAATGAATGAGTTAGACTACATGCCATTAAAATTTATAAGTATAAAATAAGTCAATTTGATTCATTCTAAGTGATTTATTAGGTAGTTCTACATAGAGTGAGAATATATATGCTATTTAATTCAGGGCTTCACATATTGCTCAATTTAATAACACCCATCCTTGTAAATTATTAATTTAGTACTAAGACCATGCAGATTACTCACCTGATCAATATCTTTTTAAGTTTAATTTTATGCCTTCTGTAGAGATAATTATTTTTGTTTCTATGCCTGCCCATAATACAAATACCAGGAAAAAATAGGAATTATCAGATTACATGAGATATAAAGCAAATCTAGTCATATCAATATATACAGATGTAGTTTGTTTTCATAGTTTAATAAAATGCTTTCTAGTTTTCTGAACTATTTCAGCATTCCAAAATACTAATTTTTATCTCTTTTCTGATTGGAAATGGTGCAGCAATATACATCACTATGTGTAAATCCTTGAGTATATCTCAGGGCCTTTCTGCAGTAATGATATTACAGTTACAGGGTAACCAAACAATACCCCTGAATTCTTTCATCAGCAAAGTCGAAAGTAATCCTAATCCAGGTAGCCACTCTAGTAAATGCGATCACCTCAGATACATTTATATGTATAATATACGTGTATGTCTGTGTATGTGCATGCAGTTAAATAGTTATGTCACTAAATTGTCATCTCATATGTTTTTTTCATTGAGAATAAGGTATATTCATTAATTAATCAACAAAAGCCTTTGAAATTCTTAGACAATGGCAGTTACTATAGTGGCTACTTGGATTAGAATTACTGTGGGTGCTGGCCGGGCGCGGTGGCTCAAGCCTGTAATCCCAGCACTTTGGGAGGCCGAGACGGGCGGATCACTAGGTCAGGAGATCGAGACCATCCTGGCCAACACGGTGAAACCCCGTCTCTACTAAAAAATACAAAAAACTAGCCGGGCGAGGCGGTGGGCGCCTGTAGTCCCAGCTACTCGGGAGGCTGAGGCAGGAGAATGGCGTAAACCCGGGGGGCGGAGCTTGCAGTGAGCTGAGATCCGGCCACTGCACTCTAGCCCGGGCGACAGAGCCAGACTCCGTCTCAAAAAAAAAAAAAAAAAAAAAAAAAAAAAAAAAAAAAGAATTACTGTGGGTGTTTTGGGGGTGTTTTAACTTATTTGTAAGTTCAGGAGTACATGAGCAGGATGTGCAGGTTTATTACGTACTTAAACATGTGTCATGGGGGTTTGTTGTACCAATTACTTCATCACCCAGGTATTAAGCCAAGTATCAATCAGTTATTATTTCTCGTCCTCCCTCTCCTCTCACCCTCCTCCCTCCAATAGCCCCCATGCATGTTCTCCTCTGTGTTCATGTGTTCTCTTACCTTGTAAATGAATAAATAAATTGTTTTGCTTGGAGTCACCAAGGAATTTATTGTATATCTGTACACCAATTCATGTTCTTCGAATATGTTTCAAGTTGATCATTCCAGCTCAGTGCACCCAGATTAACAGTAAACTTTGCTAATATGTAGATTTATATTATTATTTTTTTCTTTTATTTATTTATTTATTTTTATTGTACTTTAAGTTCTAGGGTACATTATCTTTATAGAAAATTCTTGGATTCTACTCTTAAAAACTAAATTCTGTTTTATTTTTACTTTCATTATATGAATGTTAGACCTTCTGTGTCTGTCTTCATTTCAATTACTTTCTTCTGTCTTTTTACTTATTTCTTCATTTTTTTGTCTTTTTTAATGCTTATTTTTTCTGTTCCCCTTTTTTACATTATAATTGAAATCTTGTAATTTATTCTACATTTCTGAGATTAGTCTTTTTCTGCAATTTTTCCCTAAATCCTATCGACTCTTGTTGAATTTAATTTCTTAATTCATTTCTCTTTTTATTTGCATTTCTGGTTTTAGGTTTGTATTTAAAATATCTAAATCCTCATCATAATATATTTAGTTCAGATTAGCATGTTCTGTTTCAGTATGCTTCATGTTAGTTTCCTTTGGGAGAAATTTTATTTGCTAAACTGCTATGATTCATATTTTCTTTTTTCTTCATATGGTAGCTTTCTGTGGTGTTGGTGCATTTTGTTGAAAAGTTTCTTGGTTCAAGACTGTCTTTTGTCAATGTAATAACATGAAGCTATTTAATGGATGATGTTCATGACAGTGGTCTGGGATAAGGAGAGATTTTAGTGTATCTTTTATTTTGCAGGATGTTTACTTTTATTCTATTCTTTCCTTCTTTCCCTTCACTACACATCGCCAAGGGGCTCCAAGCTTTTATAATTAAATAAAGACAGGATCTAACCCTGCATTGGTACAACTCACCTCAGCCACCTCACCTTCATCCTGGCACTGTGACGACTAAGGGAGACTGTCTTTATTTAAAATTCAATATTCTGTTAATCATGAATTATTTGCATTAATTTTTATTTTAAATCATTGCATTAAGTTATTGTTTATCTTCCTTTTCTTTTTTTCTTTTTTTTTTTTTTTTTTTTTTGAGATGGAATTTTACTCTTGTCGCCCAGGCTAGAGTGCAGTGGCACGATCTCGGCTCACTGTCACCTCCGCCTCCTGGGTTCAGGCAATTTTTCTGCCTCAGTCTCCTAAGTAGCTGGAATTACAGGCATACGCCACCATGCCACACTAATTTTTGTGTTTTTAGTAGAGATGGGGTTTCACCATGTTGGCCAGGCTTGTCTCGAACTCCTGACCTCAGGTGATCCGCCCGCCTTGGTCTCCCAAAGTGCTGGGATTACAAGCATGAACCACCAGCTCCAGTCTATTTATCTTGATTACTAAGGTTCTGCGGCATACCTAAATTTCACCTCAAGGGTAGTGTCTCATTCACTTCTACCTAGTCCAAGTCCTAGCATTGTCAGAATTGAAGTATCACTCTACTTACATGTAATTTAAAGTTTATGGGTTTTCTTCTTTTTTTATTAACCCTGAAAATGTGAATCATGTATGATTTTGTTTGCATTCCTTGTTGAATTTACAAATTTTGAGAAAGAGATTTGAAAAAAACCAAATTCATATGATAACTGAAACCTCAAATTTTAATTTAAAATTTTTCTTTTACAAATAGTCAATAATAAAGGTAGCTGTAGTAGTTTCTGCACCAAAAAGTTAGAAGCTCTTTGGATAATACACACATTTATTTATAAATTATTTCTTTACTGTAAAAAATCAGATATTTTTATTGCTGTTTTGAAGATGGAATTGTATATCTCTATGTAGTTGGAACATTTTCTCTCTCAAAGCATTCCTGTGTATTTCTGGGCACTTTTAAAGTAACTATATCAACAAATGTTTGGCATCTTCCTATAATACCATATGAAAGTAAAAAGAATTCAAATAGGATTCACAAATATGAAAGCAGAATATATTTGTGACTTGTTCTTTAAAAGCCAAACAATTAATTTTAAATGGCATGTGTTAGGTCACTACTCAAACTGTAAATTTTCATATTCTTTATCTTCATGATTATAGACACTTTTGTCTAAGTTTAGGATGAATATCTGTCCCTACTGTGTGCTCACTTTCCCATTCTACTCACCAAGTCTAACCTCTGTTGGTTCCCCAAACGTATCCTCTATTCCACTAATTTCATGCTTAACATCTTAATTAAGTTTGTTAATAAACTCCACTCTGCACCCAATTTTTGATATCATACCAGTTGCTTCAGTAAATACCACTCCATATATGGAAATTTTCTGTGTCAATTACAATCTACTCATGGATACATGTAATTATAATGCATTTGTGAAATAATAATTTGCAATAGAAATCCATCAATTTTATACAATAACAATGCATATATTTTTCACTATTTTTGCACATTTTCTCCAGTCTCAACTTATTTTACATTTCACTGGAATCTAATTTGGCAGCATATTCCACATAATACAATTGTAATATTTGTATAGAAATTGAGTGGTTTTTTTTTTATACTTTAAGTTCTAGGGTACATGTGCACAAAGTGCAGGTTTGTTACATATATATACATGTGCCATGTTGGTGTGCTGGAAATTGAGTGATCTTAATCCAAGATGGGCTACTATATAGTATACACACACAGCATATACATTTATATACTACGTATATACTTGTCTATGTAATATATGATAGATACTATATATCTATATATATGTGTATTATGCTTAGGACCTATAAAAATAGGTTTAGAAAGATGAGGCTTGTTTATTTTTATTTTTATCTTTAATCATGAAAATTTGCAATCCAATTAGCATACCTTAAAAAGTATCAAATTGTCTTGAAAATTATAAACTATTGAGATAGGCATTTGAGACTCATGAAGCTTCCACAATAGGCAATGTGTTCTAATACCAAAGAATTATGATATGATTTTCTCAAATTTGTGGTCATTTTATTAAAGTTACTAATATTCTATTATATATTACATCCCAGACATGTTATACTTTCAGAAAAAAGACGTAAAATATCTTAAATATCAAAAGAGTGTTAAAAATATCAGAAAATCAGCAAATAAATGACACTACAGTAATAAAATCTCAAAACTGGACTCAATTATTCAAGATCATTTAGGACAATAGGTAGTATAGAGTAAAGGTACATTTTTCTTTCTTCTACATCTATATTGAAGACACAGAAAATAAAAGATTTTACATTTTCCAAATATTACACATATGCTTAGAAGAATAAAAATGTATCTACATAGAAACATCTCTTTGTATACATTTCTCAAAATGTATTGTTTCCTTTGCATAAGATAAAGTTGTATATTACAATATCCGGATAATTAATCATAGTTATATTTATCAGATTTTATCTAATTAGTGTTGTAACTGAAATGTAAGGGGTCATGACATGGCTAAAACATCGCCAGTGTATATTTATTAATTTAAAAAAGCTTTTATTTCAGAAGTTTCTACAATATCTATAAGGCTTGCATATCTTATGATAGAGCCAGTTATCTTTTTGTAGCTGACATCATCAATTAAAACATTAACCCAAAGTTTGAAAAATAAGTTTTGTAAAGAAAAAGTAAAACTAGTATTTTTGGTCATATTTTATCTCTTCTCTGAAAAATAATTCAACATAATTACACGTATAATATTGTATATATATGGCACATATACATATTTGTGTGTATGTATGTTTACATACACATACGCGCACCTTCATAGTGTTTGATGGTACAAGGCAGTAAGCCCAGATGTTAAGGTGACTTCCAGTGAGAAAATTAGAGGTGAATCTCCCCTTTTAACCAGCAAACCTCCTGTATAAGTTGTTGAATGCTGACATATCTCACCCTGCTCTGTGTGATGTCTAACTGTATGAAGTTGTAGAATTTTGAACCTGGTTTCTTACAGAAAACTAATTCTACAATTTTTATATTTGACTCTCTCTATATATATGGCACTCTTTCTCTAAGTGAAAGCTTACACTGAAATTCAGTACATAAAAGAAATAAATTTGTGGTGCCAGGGTTCAGAGAGGGTAGGAGGGATAGGAGCTACACAAAGGACATGTGAATATCAGATTGGTGGTGTAGATTTAGCGTGCTCATATCCAGTCTGGCTGCCTCTCAATGCCTTGTGCATGGCAAGTGTCCAAATGCCAGCTCCCTTGTAGGGGCAGGTATGAGTTATTTCAGGGCAAAACTGTAAGTAGTTTCCTCACAGCACTGCCACTTAATGTGGAAATTCATTCTTTTTCTTTTCCCTTTCCCAGATCCTGCGTTTGGCAGCCCAACACACAATCTATTGCTGTTTGGTGCTCTTCGGCAGCCTACCAGCAAGACATCTCACGCCCAGCTAGTTTTCATTGCCACTTAATTCATGGGGGACTAACAGCCCTTCCGCTGCCAAATCGTGGGCATGCAGACGGCTTCATGCTGCCACTTCTCTCTGCCCTGCTGGCTCTCTCCCACCCTCTTTAACCTTTAGTCACGGAGACAAAATAAATAGGTCATAGAGTATGGTACAAACACATAGCCAAAGGGAAGTGAAGCATTATCCCCCTTAGTTTTAGACAACTCCATTTCATTGAATATTTTTGAGACATACTGAGTTGGATTTTTAGGGAAGAGTAAATCCTCCTCTTAATGTAGGAGGAAAAAGCTGTGGTTTTCCCCTCATGAATCCAGTGATCATCCTTCCTGTTGTTCTAGTTATGCCCACTAGGGAGAGGGAGTCTGGGATATTGACTGCGTATTGTAAAAATGATTCGGTTGTTAAGTTTTTAAGGGATGTCTTCTCCCTAAATTTGGGCACTTGATGCCATTTATTTCCTTTATTTCAGTATTTGACACTTTATAATTCAATATATTCAGAAAACACTTTTGAGAAAAGTATATTTTTATGTTTTTGAAGAAAACTTTTATTCCTAATAGCCAATACTCATAGAAATTTATATGCTTACATCCTTTTTGATTGAACCAAATGAGGACTTTCAGAAAGTAGGTGTTTTTTTTTTCCTAGGAATGAGCCCAATATTTGTTGTATAGTGTGGGGTGCATGCCGTGTGTATGTGTTGGTGGGGGGTTGTGTGTGTGTGTATTTCAAGAATTGGGTGTCTGTTTAGTTTAAGACTATATTCATTTGAAGATTACTCTGGGAAGCAAGCACTGATTTCCATGTCTGTTGAGAAATATAACATAGTACAACATAACCACTGATGGCTTTTTTAAAATAATGCTTTAAGTTTTATGTACAAAGTGTTATGGCTGTTCCACTCCCTACATAGGTATTAAGGTACATTTTACTTTCCAAATAAATGTACGTATCCTCCTATGCAATGCATGAAACAGCTAGAGATGCTCTATCATCATTTTGCATCACTATACAGTCACTTTTTAACCAACTGCTCTTACATAACTGAGAATACAGACATCTCTCTATATACCCTGCAAAGCTTAACATGGCTGGTTGGTTCTTTAAGGTAAAGCTATTCCATAAGTCATATTCTAAATACCTTTTACTATTGTGGAGAATTTACCATATTATACATCTGTATAGCATAAAAGCCTATTTTTATTATAGAAAAATGAGATATCATGGTAAAACAAAGAACATTTTATGAAGAAATTTATGTGGCAAAAATGGAGTTAGTCACCAAAATATTGATGACTGTCAGGCAAAAGAAACAAATCACTATTTCTTTTAAATGACTCTTGCAGCCCCAAATAAAATAAAAAATATAAACTAAAGGAGGACTGGGTGCCCAATATGAATAACTATAATATCAGCGAAACAAAGCACATTTAGAGGGACCAGTACACAGAAGGATTTTATATAAAAACTCATAATTTCAACATTTGTTTTGTTAGAATGAATGTTAAAACATACTGAGACTATGCGCTAGAAAATGTAAGGATAAAGAGAATTCTCATTGACATTCATGTGAAAAGGGGACCTTTTTCACAAACAGGATGTACAGTACCTAACTAGTAATTTTCAGCCCTCTGTTTTCTATTTCTGCCAAAATCTATATAGAAATAAAAGCCACCTCCCCCACAAACCTCCCTTTCCTTTCACACTCAGCCAGAAGCAAAACATAATAAAACAGCCACTTCACTGGTTGACTGTGGTCAACTACAAAACCAAAAATGTTCAATTAAAGTGTCATTTTAAAACTGTAGGAAAATTTCAAGAATATGGAGCTTATTTAGTATGTGGTTTATTCACTTATTATTTATATAAAATTACTTCATTTGGTTTATGTAGTTTGATTATATAGAACAACTAGGGTTTGATTCCATTACTGACATTTTAATGAGCTTAGCCTCATTATTTTCTTGGTAGTCAAGATAAAAATAGATTTTTTTCACCCTTAAAAAGCTTTGTGGCTCAATCTGTTTGAATCTCAACTATTTCAATTTAAAAATGAAGAACAGAGGGTTATTGCTGATAGAACTTCATGTATTTGGATCACAATCCTACATTCCCCTATGGTACATCTTCATAGGAAATGGACCACCTGAATTATTCTATTGCCATATGTATTAGTCCATTCTCTGATCGCTATAAAGAAATACATGAGACCAGGTGAAGAAAGAGGTTAAACTGACTCACTATTCTGCAGGTTGTACAGGAAGGTTGGTGGCATCAGCTTCTGGCGGGGTCTCACAGAACTTAAAATCATGGTGGAAGGTGAACAGGGAGTGAGGCACTTCACATGGCTGGAACAAGAGGAAGAGAGAGATGGGGGATGTGCTACACACTTTTAAACAACCAGATATCATGAGAACTCAGCATACAGTACCAAGGGGGATGGTGCTAAACCATTCATGGGAACTCTGCCCTATGATTCATTCACCTCCAACCAGGCCTGTATTAGTCATTTTCATGCTGCTAATAAAGACATACTCAAGACTGGGCAATTTACAAAAGAAAGAGGTTAATTGGACTTACAGTTCCACATGGCTGGGGAAGCCTCACAATCATGGCTGAAGGCAAGGAGGAGCAAGTCACATCTTACATGGATGGCAGCAGGCAGAGGGGAATTCTTCTTTTTAAAACCATCAGATCTCATGAGACTTATTTGCTGTCACAAGAACTGCACAGAAAAGACTTGTCTCATGATTCAGTTACTTCCCACAAGGTCCCTCCCACAACACATGGGAATTCCAATGAGATTTGGGTAGGGGCACAGCTAAACCATATCATTCTGCCCCTGACACCTCTCAAATCTCATGTCCTCACATTTAAAAACTAATCATGCCTTTCCAACAGTCCCCCAAAGTCTTAACTCATTTTAGCATTAACTCAAACGTCCACAGTCCAAAGTCTCATTCAAGACAAGGCAAGTCCCTTCCTCCTATGAGCCTGTAAAATCAAAAGCAGTTGCTTCTTAGATACAATGGGGGTACAGGCATTGGGTAAAAACAACTATTTCAAATGGGAGAATCTTGCCAAAACAAAAGAGTTACAGGCCCCATGTAAGTCCCAAATCCAGCGGGACACTTAAATCTTAAAGCTCCAAAATGATCTCCTTTGACTCCATATCTCAGATCCAGGTCACTCTGATGCAAGAGGTGGGTATCATCCCTTGGCTTTGCGGGGTACAGCCTCCCACTTGGCTGCCTTCACAGGCTGGCATTGAATGTCTATGGCTTTTTCAGGCACACAGTGCAAACTGTCAGCGGATCTACCATGCTGGGATCTGGAGGATGGTGGCCTTCCTCTTACAGCTCCACTAGGTGGTGCCCCATTAGAGACTCTGTGTAGGAGCTCCTCCCATTTCCCTTCTGGTCTTCCCTAGCAAAGCTTCTCCATGAGAGCCCCGCCCCTGCAGAAAACTTCTGCCTGTACATTCAGGCATTTCCATACACCTTCTGAAATCTAGGTAGAGATTCACAAATCTTAATTCTTGACTTCTGTGTACCCGCAGGCTCAACACCACATGGAAACTGCCAAGGTATGAGACTTGCACCATCTGAAGCCATGGCCCAAGCTCTACATTGGCTCTTTTCATCCATGGCTGCAACCTAGGGCACCAAGCCCCTAGGCTGCACACAGCATGGGGACACTGGGTTTGGCCCAGGAAACCATTTTTTCCTCCGAAACCTCTGGGCCTGTGATCAGAGGGGCTGCTGTGAAGACCTCTGACATACCTTGGAGACATTTTCTCCATTGTCTTGGGGATTAATATTTGACCCCTTGTTACTTATGCAGATTTCTGCAGGCTTGCATTTCTCCTCAGAAAATGGGTTTTTCTTTTCTATCGCATTGTCAGGCTGCAAATTTTCTGAACTTTTATACTCTGCTTTCCTAATAAAACTGAATGCCTTTAACAGCACCCAAGTTACCTCTTGAATGCTTTGCTGCTTAGAAATTTCTTCCACCAAATATGCTAAATCATCTCTTTCTAGTTCAAAGTTCCACAAATCTGTAGGGCAAGGGCAAAATATCACCAGTCTCTTTGCTAAACATAACAAGAGTTTCCTTTGCTCCAGTTCCCAACAAGTTCCTCATCTCCATCTGAGACCACCTCAGCCTGGACCTTATTGTTTATATCACTATCAGGCTTTTGGTCAAAGCCATTCAACAAGTCTCTAAGAAGTTCCAAACTTTCCCACATTTTCCTGCCTTCTTCTAGGCCTCCAAACTGTTCTAACCTCTGCCTATTACCCAGTTTCAAAGTCGTTTTCACATTTTTGGGTATCTTTTCAGCAGCACCCCGCTCTACTGGTACCAATTATTAGTATTAGTTCATTTTCATGCTGTTGACAAAGACACACCCGAGACTGGGCAATTTACAAAGAAAGAGGTTTAATTGGACTTACAGTTCCACATGGCTGGTAAGCCTCACAATCATGGCAGAAGGCAAGGAGGAGCATATCACATCTTACATGAATGGCAGTAGGCAGAGAGGAGCTTGTACAGGGGAATTCCTCTTTTTAAAGCCATCAGATCTTGTGAGACTTATTAACTGTCACAAGAACAGCATGGGAAAGACTTGCCCCATGATTCAATTACCTCCCACCAGGTCCCTCCCACAACACATGGGAATTCAAGATGAGATTTGGATGGGGACACAGCCAAACCATATCAATGCCCCACTTCCGACACTTGGGATTGCAATTGATCATGAGATTTGGTTGGGAACACAGAGACAAACCATGCCACCAAAGAAAAAAAAAGTATAAAGGAAATAAAGAAAAATTTTCCATTTTATAATTCTTTAGTGATTTTTAAATTCAATTAGTCAACCAATTTATAAGACTATATTGTAGACCAAATGTAAATGAGAAGAATCTCCAATGATGCCTGGGCCCTGGACGAGTCATTTAGACACTTCAGAGCTTAGGTGTTTTTTTCTGAAATATAAGTGTATTATAATGTGTAGCTTATACAGCTGTTTTCAGAATAAAACAACATCATAATTTGAAAACTTTTATAATTCAATATACAGATATTAGTATTTTATACAAACCATTATGCTAGGCAGTTCACTGATATAACAATGGGTTTTACTTAAGACTGGTACTCTGCAGCTCCCTCAACTTGTTATTACATTTCATATGCTTTTTCTTGGTGATAATTAAGATACTTATAAATGAAAATATTGAATCCTAATATATCATAAAGAATATCCTAATATCCTTGCAAGACTGGCATGCCTTCTGTCCACCAATCTTTTATATTTGACAGTCTTGAAAATATTTGATTACCTAAGTTATTTTACACCTTAATTAAAAATATTAGATTGTTGATTTATTGCCCTAGTCATAGCAATGAGTATTTTTTCAGGATAACTGATAATAGCCTCCCTTGTACTGGTTTCTTGACAAAAATAGTAAAGTCGAGAACATCAATACAAAGATCACAATACTCTTAAGCCAAATTGCCTATGTAACTATATCAGTGGTAACGTATATCTTGTTGGGAGCATTAAAAATGTTTAAATCACTTTTGATAAGCCTCTTCAGCCAGGGATAAGATTTGGACAGATGGAAATTGGAGTAGGCTTGGAGCAGAAGATGTGTCTTAGACAAAAACAGTTTGTAAGAGTATTGTTAGGTGAAAACAACCAGCATCCTGAATTTTGTTCATATATATATGGATAATGTAGAGCAGTGATTTGACTTCGAAGATCAAGTTTGTACCTTCTTTAGTAGACATTAGGGAATAGTCGCATGTCCTTAGCAGGGAATTATTAAGAAGAAAATACTGGCAACATTATTAGAAGAGTTTGTAAAGTGTGAGTTAGAAATGAAGATGTTAGAAAGTAGTGATTTATTTCTGCACTGGCAGGGTTAGGGATGCTGATCAATACCAGATGTCAGAAAACTGCAATTGAGTTCAGAGCCTTTTTGATGACTTCAGCAGCTGTAGAATTCCAGATAACTGGCACTAGACAAGTCTGGACCAGTACCTTGTAGAGTATTTTGTGCTTCATCCATAAAGCAATAGAAAGCTACTGAAGGGGCCGAGCATGGTGGCTCACACCTGTAATCCCAGCAGTTTGGGAGGCTGAGGCTGGTGGATCACCTGAGGTCAGGAGTTCAAGACCAGCCTGAACAACATGGTGAAACCCCGTCTCTACTAAAAATACCAAAAATTAGCTAGGCATGGCGGCGAGCACCTGTAATCTCAGCTACTCAGGATGAGGCAGAATAGCTTGAACCTGGAGGCGAAGGTTGCAGTGAGCCAAGATCATGCCACTGCACTCCAGCCTGGCAACAGAGTGAGACTCCATCTCAAAAATAAAAAATAAAAAATAAAAAATAAAGCCACTGAAAATTGTGTATGAGTCAGCATTAAGTCAGGAAACTAGAAAACAGTCTATGTATTTCAAAAAGAAACTATTTTATACAGGAAAATAATCACTAACAAATCTGTTGGAAGAACTAAAAGGACAAACTCCAGAAAGGGCCATCAGTATCTTTCAGGTGCCCTTCTCAATTTGTGCTACAGAGGTTTTTTTTTTGTTTGTTTTTTGTTTTTTGTTTTTTTTTAAAAAGCTGCTATAAAACATAGAGGTGAATAAAGTTGAGAAAGCTACTACAAATGTCATCCCTACCCTATGGCCCTTGAAGAGGGAAATAAAGTCAAGTTAATCACTGTAAAATTTCATGCGTGCTCAAGTCCATTTGTCCATTGCCTCTGCCATTAAAGAATATAGTCTACTTCTCTGCTTCTCTTGTCCTGTAAGACTGTATCATATGGGTAGAATCTAAGTAATTTCTGAACCCTTTTGTCAAAGTCATCTAGGAAATGCAGTCTCCATTTTTCATGCCCTGGATAGGTGTGAAAATGGCCAACAGCCAATAGAACTGAAGAAAGATTGTCATGATAATATTTATGTTTTAAAATGTTCACTCCAGTTGACTTGTGAAGAAGAAAACGACAATAAAAAATAAATATCAGTCTGGATGATAAGTAAAGTAAGATGAATAAGATAACTGGACTATAATGTTAGCATTGGAGATGGAAAAAACTTGAAGATCTGCAGATATTTAAAACATATAATAAGCAGATTTTAAATGGGATTGTTTTTCATGCTATAATTTTATGAACTGTAGAACTGTACAGGTTTCTGTGGATTCTCCATTATCCCACTTTATTTCTCAATTAAGATTGGCTACAAGGGAATACTCTGCAATAATAAATATTCTGTAAATTATCAAAGAAAGCAAATAATTTCCTTTGCGGTTTTATTAGTGATATTTTAATATTGCAATCTAATTAAAACCTGAGTCACACAGAAATGCCATATTATTAAGAATCTTATTAGCTTACAGAGCATAAATACTTGCAACTAATGCCAAAGAGTTGCAGAATTCTATTTAGCACTTTAGATTTAGATTATCTGACTGCCACCAAATAAAAATAGAGAATTATCTCTTTATATTTTAATTTTGCAAGTAATCTACATACTAGCTCCTAGAAGTTCATCTTTGTGAAGTAATGAAAAGAGAGTATTGTTGTATGGGAATTTTATTATTAAAACATTCAACGTATCTTTCAACATGCATTGACCTTTTAAAAGTTTTATGTGCATTGGAATTTGAAGCCTCTGTAAATGGCTTACAATATGTGACTATATGTGAAAATGTATCTAGTCACCTTCTACTCAACATTTTAATTATATATATCATTAAATATAGAATACATTAGATATAAAAATATAATAATATTAATTTATTCTATATACATATTGATATATACAGAATCAATTATATATACATGATTATATACAACAAAATTTAAAATAAAAGATTGAAAACTGAAACATCCTTCTAATTTTAGAGGACTGAAATTTCATTCTACAGCATTTTGAAGTCCCAGGCTGGTACTTTTTTCTTCGCTGTCTTACATTTCACTTTTTTTCTTATAGATCAATACCAGAGAGATCTGGTGATGAAAAATATTATTGTGATAAAGTCTAAGACAGGATGAAATGTGCAACCTCCAAATGAATTCCTTATGCATTACTATCAAAATTCCAATAAACCAAATCTTATTTCTTTATTAAAATACTCTCAGGTATGATAGTTAAAAAATAGAACTCAACTCATTTTATTAAACGTAAAGGCTCTTAAGAGTAGAAAGATCTTTACTGAGGTTTGAAAAGGGGATGTGGTGGAATTGATGGGGCAACTTAATCATCAAAACCAAATATAATCTACTTCACAATTTTATTTAGTGCCATGGGGATATCACAAGTTACAGTGGCATGCCATGACTCTTCAAGGGTATTTTTAGCAGTAAAAAGTTGGAATCGGTCTACGGAATTAACAGTAGTTGGTAGTTATATGTGACAGGCAGGCCTTAGAGACTAGATTTATGAACTAAACACAAACAATGAGTGAGATAAGTAACAAACTCCAAAATCTCAGTGGTTTAACACTTGACAGGCTTTTTTCTCATTCATGTTACACTTACAATTCAGGTCAAGCCACTCCCCAGACTCCTTCTGCAAGTGTACCATCAATCCAGTTTTGCTTTGCTTTTTTCCATCTCATGGCTTAACCATCTTATCATTTGACTGCATGATCACCGTTGCAAAGGAAGAGAGAATGTGGAGAACTCTCAGCTGCTCTATGATAACCCCTAAATGACACATCTGACCTCCCTTCACAGCTCATTGACCGGAACTACTCATATGAATACCAGATAACCTCATGTTAGGCTAGAATATGTAGTATTTCTGTGTCCCCAGGAAGAAGAAAATAAAAAATGATTTGTTTAAAGCAAAACTGGAGCCAGTTACGTATGATAGGAGGAAATCTGACTGTACAGAAGGAGCATGATGTGCAGAAAGAATGATGACGGAAAATAGGTAATAAGCAATGTCACCTATCAGTGATAGAGTCTATGTTGGAGGATAATTGAAGAATAGTTATAGGAAGGCTGAAGGTACTCTGTATAAAAGGATGCAGGCTGACCCAGCAGCAGGTGCTTCATCTCTAACGATGAAAGTTAAATTGCCAGGCAGGATTTAAATCACTGTGGAGAACCGAAATGAAAGAGGCACTCTCCAGAAGTTTCTGTGGAGCAAGAATAAAATATGTATTCCTGAATTTAGTCTGGAATATATATTTGACACTTGGTATCTGGATCAAGGATTAAATCTAGTTACTAGAATTTAAAATAAGACACAGAAAGCTTGACTCAACCACTGATTAGTTTGTTTTAAAACATGTAAGAGAGAAACACACTGAGGTCACCTTAACTTAAAAAAAATTCCATAGCAAGATCTCATGGCAATGCAAAAACAAAAATTTAAAATGTAACCATAGCATAGCCAGGATTCATCAAGACTGGACTGTAACACAGAAACTATAAGGATGTCTAGAATGTAAAACAATTTTAGGCCCCAGGTTACAGTTGTGATCCCCCAACATCTCTGCTACCTGTGACCACTTTTGCATGTTTTAATGTTTCAACATTCAACACTATTACTCAGCTACATTTTATCGCTCTTTTAATTCTTTTTCTTTGTATTCAGTGTTCAAAATCCCAAAGAGACTTCAGCTTCTTTTAGTGTGAGAACATACGATATTGTGTTCATTTTAGAACACTTACAAAAGATAGAACAAAATGATCACAATTACCATGCTCATATTTGTGGGAACAAATCTGCAAGTCACTCTTGCCTTCATATAGAAACAGTTGTTCTGAAGTTAGCACTCTGGCATAGTTAATTTGTTTGGCTCTACCATTCAGAATTTAAAAAAATAAAATCACATAGATTTGAAAATAACGTATGTAAATATAAAGATGATATATGTGTTTGTGTGTGAGAGTGGGCATGTGTGGTTTATGAAATCTGTATGCTCCAGGCATCACCAAACCATGAATAACAATCATGATTTTAACATTATTAGAGCATATACCTTCACCAATGTGTCAGCAAATGTCTTAACTCAAAAAATCCTCCAGTAATTTGGGGGAGAGTCTCAGAATACTTCCTCACATATATTCCAAATATGTACTCAGGTATCTCTACTTTGCCATTCTTGTCTTTCCACTTTGCTGCTTTTCTCTGCCAAGGGCTTTTTGGGTATCACTCACTACACTGGTCTCAGCAGTCCTCTATATATGGCTGGCCCCCATTCCACTAACTGACTTCTCCACAAGGAAACCTCTTTCCTCTTTGTGAATTTGTGTGAAGAGTGGTTCAGACTATCTTAGTTTCTCATGGTTCAATTAAGGCCAGACTTATTGAGGTATTCACCTATTTGAGTATACAGTTCTGTGAATTTTTACAAACTCATACAGTTACGTAACCACCACAACAACAAGATATAGAGCAATTCACTCACTTCCCCCAAAATTCTCTAGTGTTCCTTTATGATCAACTCAATTATCCAACATCCTGGCTCAGGTTACAATGGATATTGTTTTCTGTCCTAACAGTCTGCCTTTCCAAAAGGTCAAATAAATGAAATTGCACAGTTTATAGGCTTTGAATTTGGAATAGTTCGCTTAATTCATTTAAAATTCATTTAAAAATTGAATATAAAATTTTTGCATTGCGTTTTATTGCTCACTCATATTCCATTTAATCCATTTAATGGCTATTCCACAATTGGTTTATCTATTTACTAGTTGATGAACATTTGAGTTGTTTACAGTTTGAGATAGTTGTTAATAAAATGCATAAACTTCCTTGTAAAGGTTATTTTGTAGATGTACGTTTTCATTTTTCTTGAGTAAACCCTGCAGGTAGGATTGCCGAATCAAAAGGTGAGAGTATGTTTAGCTGTACAGGAAACCACTCAGCTGTTTCCAAGTAGCTGTGCCATTTTGCATTCCCACAAACAGTGACTAAGAATTCCACCTGCTTCGCATCCTCATCAGTACATGGTGTTATCTACTGTTTTGGGGCCGGGGTAGGGGGCAGGTTGTGCGTGTGTAGTTTAGTTTGCATTTCTCTAATGACTAAGGATTTTGAGCAGCTTTCATTTACTTATCACCCACAAATAAGACATCCTCTCATTTATTGCAGCTGTAAATCTTGAAATCAGGTAGCGTGCAGTCTCCAGATGTGTTCTTTTCCAAGTTGTCTTGGCTATTCTAATATTTGTGCTATTCCATATAAATTTAGAATTAATCTTGTCAAAAGCTAATAGATTTTCATTTTTTTAAGTCTTTTTTGATTCTTATCAGTATTTTGTACTCATCAGTATATAAAGCAAATCAGTATATAAAATACAAATCATAAATGGCTTTTTTATTGCTAGACTATAGAAATACAGTTATTTATTTTAGCTTCTTATTTGAAATAACTGTAGACCCACAGGAACTTGCAAAACCAGTTTTTAATTATAGTCAAGTTAAAATTGTTTTATCAATTTGCTTTTCTTTTATGGATAATGACTTTGGTGTCATGCCTAAGAACTCATTAACTAATCCTGAATCAAGATTTTTCTCTTATGTTCTCTTTTATAAGTTTTATAGTTTTACATTGAGATCTATGATCTGCATTGAGTCACTGTTGGTATAAGGTATAAGGTATGTGTCAAGATTCTCCTTTGATTATTGATGTCGTTGTTCCAGACCATTTGTTGAAGAGACATTCTTTCTTTATTGAATTGCATTTGCAGCTCTATGAAAAATCAGCTGAATATATTTGTTTAGCTCTATTCCTTGGTTCTCTATTCTTTTTCATTGATTTATATGTGTACCCCATTTCTAGCCCTCCACTGACTTAATTATGGTAATTATAGTATTTTAAAATTATGAAGTGTAAGTACTCCAAATTTATTCTTCCTTTAAAATATTTTTCTAGCTATTCTAATTTATGTACCTTCTTATACACATTTTAGTATAGGCTTGTATATATCCTCAGAAAATTCTATTGGGATTTTGATGGGAATTGTGTTGCATAACTGATTGTTGTATATTGACGTTTGTCTTACAACTCGTTTTTACTCCTCCTCATGTTATTTATCTTTTATCTCTGTCAGCTTTCAAGATTTTATTTTTTATCCTTAGTGATCACTATTCTGACTATAATGTGTGTATGTACTTTTATCTGTTTTCATTTGTACCTATCTTTCTAGGGTGTCCCCTGGCTTTTTGGATATATAGTTTGATGGCTTTTATTAGTTTTGGAAAATTCTCAGTTGTTACCTCTTTAAATACTTCTTCACTGGGTTCTTTCTCACTTCTTCTTTGGGGATAATAACTACTCAAATGCCAGACGGTTTGATATTTTCCTCCATATTAGGAATGCTCAGTTCTTGTTCTGTATTCTTTTTGTATTTCAATGTTCCTAAATTATACAGAACTAATTTTTCTTTTGTTGTATTTGCTATATTGTTGAGCCCCCAAAACAGAACTATTCATCTCTAATACTGTATTTTTTATTTCTTGAATTTTCTTGTAGTTCCTATCTCTATTTCAATCCCCCATCTGTGCATGCATGTTATCTGTTTTCCACTAGACTCTTTATCATATTAATTATGATTTTAAAAATTGTTTTACTGGTAATTGCAACATATGGGTCATCTAATTTTGTTCTCTTGACTGTTTTTATTCTTGATAATAGAATTTTCTTTTCTTTCCATTTTTCCTCATAAGTTTTGATTGAATACTAAATATCATGTATATAACAGTAAAGACTGATACAAATAATACGCATCCTGAAAAAATGGGCACTATTTTCTTCTGTCAGGCTATGAGTGAAGGAGTTAAGTCAATGTTGTCAGAGATTAAACTGTATTTAAGTTTTGTTGTTGCTATGGTTACCAGTAGTGCACAAATGCTTCAAATTTGTATATAATTGTCTTGCCTTTAAGGATGGGCATGGTGTGCTGGGTTTGCGTGTGTGTGTGTGTGTGTGTGTGTGTGTGTGTGTGTATTTCAGCATCCCTGATTCACTGTCAGTTTCCCTGCACTGACAGTTTCCTTGCATTTCTCAGCCATCTCTGCACACTTATGCTACAAAGGAAGTTACTCAGCCCACAATTGCACTGCCCCTAGTTGTAGACTGCTATTACTTGTTGCTTCAATCTCACTAGGCTTGTGGTGGAGGGCTTTCTGTTATCGTGGTCTTGTGCCAGCCTTCTGCAAGCCCTGTGTGCCTGGGCTATGTATGTGAGAATTTCTCAAGGTGCCTGCCTCTCTTCCTCATGGTCATGAAATTGTGTTGTGTCTGTGGTGTGTCTTATGTGGGAGAGAGATTCCTGCTTCATTTCCAATAGTAAGAGCCCTACAATGTTAATGGTGTAGGTACATGGTCTCAGGACTGTCCCTCTTTGAAGGGTGTTGGGTTTGGCTGTGTCTGCTTTTCCCCCACAAAATAGCTCTCTACCTTTACCTGGAGGTGAGAGCATTGGATATCCCACATAAAGTGGCTTGAGGCTTTAGGCAGGGGCAGGGCTTTATGCCTACAGCAGTATTTAGGAAAACGTGGAGATTTTGGAGAGCTGTGAGTTCCCCTAAGTAGTAATGGTGGGGATGTCTTGTGAGCTGCGGGAGAGGGCTAGAACAAAGGAAACTGAGCAGCTTATAGTAATATTCCTGATATGTGGCCCAGTGACCCTAGACCCTGTAGAAAGAAGAAACCATTTTCTCTTTAAGGGGAAACCTCTTTCTTCATAGTATCACTGACAGTAGGACGATCAACATCTGAAGAAGTATCCTATTTTATCCACAAGGATGTCATCTGCTCCAGTGAGGAAAATTGTAATACTACTACTAAAAGACATTTCCCAACATCCCGTTGATTTATTTTTAACTCAGGAACCATTGTGTAAACCAAAACTACGTTTTCTTGTTTAATGCCCAAGGATCTGGTTCTTTTTACAACCTTTTTTCCATGTTGAGGTAAGGAGAAGACAGAGCCTGCATGTGCAGCTGACTGTAGTCCAGTATAAACCATTACTCTCTTACGAACTAGAGCTGGGACAATAGCAGAACCTACACACGCACTCTCTCTCACACACACACACACACCCCCCATGCTATCACACACAAACACTCACAGATCTATATGACACCCACTCAAATCAAAAATTTAACAAGTTTTAGGTTACAGATATACAAGTAAACATTAAAATTAGACAAGAAAACTAACTTCTAGGGACACAATTTTGATTATATATTTACATATTTTATTTTTGTAAGAAAGTTAAAATCTTGGTCAGAACTCTCTTGGCTGCATTCTGTCACTTAACTTTCCTGGCTTACAGTTACATAATTTAAGGAGCTCACTAAAGCAGCTTTACCATTCCTCCGTCCCATCCCCTGGTAAAAATAGTCCTCTGCCTCAAAGGTAAATCTGAGTTTCCAAATTAAAAGGGAAATTTAGTTAAAAAAAAAAAAATCTTTAAATCCTTCCTTCAAAGGGAACTGCATTGCATTTCTGGCAACACTAAAATTTAAATCATTTATTTTGGTCTTCTATTTATATGAGGAAACAGTATTTGGAAAGTTTTTAGACTATAGTGAAAAAAAAAAAAGAGTTTTGTGGAGTCTATTTCTCTCCAAAATTACATTTTGTTTGGCACCTCTGAGTTGCAACCTCTTCGTGTAACCACCTTTTTTTATTTTCTCACAGGGACACATCTAAGAATCAAGCCATAACTCCGTTCTCACACCTTCATCACAAATGAGAGCTAAGAAATTCTGTCATAGTGGGAATTCCCGTAAGAAGATGAACTTTGGCATTTCAGGGACTGAAGAGAGGACACTTTCAAAGTCTTTTGTGAAGATGTTATAAAATATGTTCCTTTGGAAGCAGAAAAGCAGGATAATTTTGCATTCTACTCTGATAGCATTATACATATGTGTTTACTTTAGAGAGCAGTTATGAACTAATTTTTAAATAACTTTCATAAAATAATGATACATCTGTAAACATGAGGTTATGGGAAAATACTGTAATACATGCATTGTATATTTAATTATGGCAAATTTCATTCTTTCAAAAATACAGAAAATAGTATATCAGACCCTTTGTACTTGCATGGAGATTTTAAATGTATTAATATTTTTCAGTGTTTGCTTCATACCACTTTCCTTTTATTAAAAAAAAATTACAATAGTATAGTGCCAGGATAACCTTTCTCCTAACCTCTAGATAAATACCATCCTGAAGTTGATGTGTATGAATCCTATATGTTTTGGTATCTGTACTGTGTATGTAGATATGCATAAAATTGTACATACTATTACTCTTCAGGTTTAAATTTTATGTTAATGGCAACATACAGTTTCTATCACATTGTAATTTTTTTAGATTGAACATAATGTTTTTAAGTTACGTACATGTTGATACAGTAAAGTGGGTTTTTAAAAGTTAACTGCAGCAAAATCTTGCAAATATGAACAAAATAGTTTACTCATTTGTCTACTAAGGGAAATTTATATTTTTTTTATTGTTACAATCTCTGATAAGAAAAATGGTTTTGTAAGAATCTCAAGCATAGAAGAGTGTCTCAAAGGTAAATATTTTGAAGGAAAATTGCTAGGATATGCACATGTTAAGTGTATTAAACATTATTAAAATGTTATTACATGTATTAAAATATATTTTTATCCAAAATATGTGTACCAATTTACGCTCTAACCAGCTATGTCCAAGGGTTTCTACTTCTTCACACTTATGTCAGTGTTTGGTGAATCCAGACTTTAATTTTTCCAATCTGAGGACTGAAAAATGGTGCCTTATTGTTGTTTTAATTAATTTGATTACTAGTGAGAATGAGCATGTTTTCATATATCTGTTGTTCATTTGGCAAATTGCCTGCCTGTAATCTTTGTCCTTTTTAAAAATTGGTACATTTGTCTATTTATTATTCATTTAAACATTTTTTATATTCTGGATACTAATCTTTAGTTGGTTATATTGGTTGCAAAATGATATGATTGGTACGCTGCCATTAATATGAAATCTAATAATGCAAAACAATAGCACACACACATATACACATGCACATATGTGGTAATCATACAAAGTTATATGAGATTTATTTAGATGCTAACTTCAGAGGTTATCTAGAGGTTGGGAAGAAAGTTGTGCTGACTACTATATTGTTATAATTTATTTTCTTAAAAATGAAGAAAGATAAGCCGGGCACAGTGGCTCACATCTGTAATCCCAGCACTTTGGGAGGACAAGGTGGGCTGATCACCTGAGGTGGGAGTCCGAGACCAGCCTGACCAACATGGTGAAACCCCGTTTCTACTAAAAATACAACAAAACAAAACAATCCAGGCATAGTGGCGCATGCCTGTAATCCCAGCTACTTGGGAGGCTGAGGTAGGAGAATCGCTTGAACCTGGGAGGCAGAGGTTGTGGTGAGCTGAGATCGCGCCATTGCACTCCAACCTGGGCAACAAAAGTGAAACTCCATCTCAAAAAAAAAAAAAAAAAAGTATAAAGCAAACATTATAAATATTAATATATTTAAATCTGTGTGGTTTGTCATTTACTTTGCTATACCTTTTCAAACATATTTTATTATACATTTATCAATATTTTTATTTTATTTTGTATTTTTTGACTTGTTTAAGAAATCTTATCCTATTCTGTTATTTTAACTATTTTTTTCTAAAAGGTTTATAGCAATGCTTTTCATACTTAGAGATTTAATCTACATAAATTTCAAAAATTTTATTTGTATCTTTAAAAAACTTCAGGTGGGCAGATCACTAACTCAAGAGATTCAGACCATCCTGACCAACATGGTGAAACCTCGTCTCTACTAAAAGTACAAAAAAAATAGCTAGGTGCGGTGGCACGTACCTGTAGTCCCAATTGCTTGGGAGGCTGAGGCAGGACAATTGCTTGAACCCCGGGTGGGCGGAGGTTGCAGTGCGCCGAGATCGCAGCACTGCACTCCAGCCTGGGCGATAGAGCTAGACTTCGTCTCAAAACAAACAAACAAAAAATATATTCAAACTTATAGATGAGTTGAAGGGAAAGTATATATGTTACTCAAATTCCCCAACTGTTAATATTTTGGCAACTAGTGGTATCATTTTCTTTTTCTGTCCATTGGAGAGTAAATTGTCCTTTCCTCCTTAATATTTCAGTGTGTATTTTCTATTACTTAACCCACAATATAATGATTGAAATCTGGAAATTAGCATGATACAGTATTATTTTCTTGCTACAGTTCTTATCTTATATCCCAATAATACATCCCAAAACACGTTTTATAGCATATTGTCATTATATGTCCCAATAATTATGCCAATACTATGCTTTACAGAATTGTTCCAGTAATATGCTAGGCTATGATCTCCAGTTGTTTGGTCACCCACCAATAAACATTGTTGTGGAAGTATTTTTTCAAGGTGATAAATATTTAAATCAGTAGACTGAGTAAAAGGGAGTACCCTCTATATTGTTATTGCACCTCATTAATTATTTAAAAGCCTTAAGAGCAAACACTGAAGTACCCCAAAGAAGAACAATTTCTGCCTCCAACCTGCAAATAGGCATCTTATCTTAGTTTCCAACCTTTGTACACAAGACTGCAACATCATGCCTGCCTCAGTAGATTTCAGTCTTGCCAGCCCCTGCATTTTCATGAGCCAATTCCTTAAAAGAATTCTGAGTTCATAAAGTTTTTAAAACCTAAGTTTATGAGTTGTAAATGTGCATCTTACTGGTTCTGTTTCTTTGGAAAGCTCATATATATACACATATGTGATACAATATATATATGTTATATATATAACATATATATTATAAATATAGTTACTTTTTAAAAGGAATGGATTTAATTTAATAAGTAAATATACATTTAAGTAAAGTAAATATATGTAAGTAAGATATATTTCATGGATTTTTTATTTAAACTTTCTTTTATTCACCTTCCTATTATATTGTGTTTCCTGTCCCCCTCCCCAGCATTTTGAATTAGGAAATTAATTCATATATTTTCATTCATTCATTTTTATTGATACAGATGTTTATGGCTATGATTTGTTCATCTCTTAACTGATTTAATATAGTGTAGAATTTCAGATATGTAGTTTTTCACTCATTATTTTTTAGAGATTATGTAATTTCAACTGTCATTTCCCTCTTCACCCAAGTGTTATTTAATAGAAAGCTGTAATGTCCAGATGGAAAATCCTTTTAAAATGTGTTTATAAATTCTTTTTAAACTGCATTTTAGTTGGGTCTCAGTTTGTAGTATGTCTACACCTAATATATAATCAATGCTGTGATTGGTCTATGTAAAGAAATTAAAAATATGTATTCTCTATTATTAGCGTATAACTTTCTATATTTATCCAAAATATTTATCTAGTTGATTGCATTGTGTAGATATTCTACATCCATATGTAGTTTTTGCCTGTATCTTTTACTAAGAGTGGTATGTTCAAATTCCCTATTGCTAACGTGGTTTACTCCTTGCGTCTCTTGACAAATTTCTACTTAAAGAAGTGCTTGTTAAGTTACCTGGGGCATAGGTACTCACACATATTTCATTTTCATCATAAATTACGGACTTTTACATCACAATGTGTCTTTCTTTGTCGTCTATAATACATTTATTTTGGCTTAAAATTTACGTTATTTAAATTAAAATTTTGAGTTTTAAGAAAATTTAAAATTAAATTTTTAATTTTAAATTAAATTAAAATTACATTCTTTAATATTAGAATTTGTCATCGTTTCAATTTGCCAGGTATAGCTTTGCTTTTACCTTTACTTTTTAGATTTCCTGAATAATTTTGTTTTTGGTATGATTTTGTGTATATAATCAAATCTTGCTTTTGGAAGCAACCAAAAATCTTTTCTTTCTGTAATAGGTGAGTTAATCTCATTTACAGTTTTAGTAAATATCTCATTTACTTACACATTTTGTGGCAAAATTCATGTTCACTAGATATAATTTATTAATTGTGCTGCTCATATTGTCTATAACTATTAATTTTTGTCACTTGCATTAACTATTCCAGTATGATGTACATGATGTCTAGTATGATTCCATTTGGCCCTTAAACTTGATAAATAACTGCAAGCAAGTTCAGAGCTGTTGTATGTTCCTAGTAAATTTTCTTCATTATATAATAATCCTCTATTCCTAATAGGCATATTTGTTTTAAAGTAAACTCTAATTACTACCAAAATATTTATGTCAGCTTTTAATTCATACTTCTCTCACTTTTTTCCATTAATTTTAAAGTTTCTGAGATCTATACTTTTTATATGTCATGGGGGATTGCTTGCATTGTTTTCCATACACAGTTTATAAAGATGATATTTGATATTTCTTCTGTTACTTTCATTATTTTAACTTTCACAAATAGTTCCTCAATTCATTTGAAGTTGAATTCAATTATTTTACTATATCATAGTGAGTAGTTTTCTCCATACCAGATACTAAAAAATGTTCTGTCTTTTCTCTAACTTTTGTTGTTTCCTTTTTATTATTTGTCTAATACTCGTATATGCAAGGGTCTTTTCATTACATTTACATTTGTTTGCATATGGTTTATTCTTCTCTGTACAGCACCATTGTCATTTCTCTGGTTTTATAACAGACAACATTTTAAAGGACAAATCTCTTATATTCATTTCATGCTTTTAAAAAAATTAGACTTGGTTATTTTTAGCATGTCGTTTTACTTTGTTAAGCAGTTAGAGGTGTTTGCACATGAAAATTCTTCAGATACTTTTATCTTACTACCTTGCCATAATCAGACGTCTATAATATACTATTTGTTCCATCATAATTATCTTAGAATTTCCAGGAATATTTGGAAAAAAGATTGATATTAAAAATCTTATAGCTATTACAGAAAACCAATGTGCCAAGGAATGCATCTTTCGAAACAGCAGTGTAAAGAAAAATCATTTATAGATACTTAAGTCTTAAAT
Source organism: Macaca fascicularis (assembly GCF_037993035.2). Taxonomy (NCBI): domain Eukaryota; kingdom Metazoa; phylum Chordata; class Mammalia; order Primates; family Cercopithecidae; genus Macaca; species Macaca fascicularis. Next base: position 162,628,054 of record NC_088379.1, read on the forward strand.
AAAATATTAGTAAATGAAATCCATGTGTGTTATTAAAGGTTAATATTCCATGACCAAATTGGGATTACTTTAGCATCCAAGAGTGATTTCATATTAGAAAATCCATTTATGTAATTTATTATATTAATTAAAGAGAAAAATATATGATTACCTCAATAGAATCCCAAATGTATTTTGATAAATTTCAATATTCACTACTGGTGAGGATAAAATTTAATCATCAAAAAACCCCACAAGTCTCTTACTATATTAGTAAGAGGGAAAAATTACATCTTAAAGGTATATATTATAAAACATTCTGTGAAGGATCTAATTGATGCAATGAAATAAGAGATGGAATTAGATAATGTATTATTGTTTACAAATAATTTGCTTCTCTACACAGGAAATTCAGGAAATCAAATTAAAAAACCCAGAAAAAAAAACAAATGACAGAGTTCAGCAGACATTTAAGATTAATATACATAAACAAAATACATGTATGTTATATAAATTTACTGCAAAATATGTTTGAAAATCTAAAAACAAATACTATATCATTTGAAGTGTCTACTAAAATTATTTAAATATCAAAATGTTTCTTAAAAGGAAGTTGAAAGACGAATAGACCAAAGTGTAGATTCAAAAAGAAGAATTTAATGTATGTTAAATGAGACATTAAAACTTGGTGACTAAGAAAGTAATTAATTATTATAACAAATTTCAGTCTGCTATGATAATCTTTTGAAAATACTCTAATCTTCTTCTACAAAAAATAAAAAACCTAACTCCCTATGGATTAACTTCCTGTGGATTTACATGAAAGAGATAATAACACACAACACAGAAATACAAACATTTGGCCAGGTGTGGTGGCTCATGCCTGTGATCCCAGGACTTTGGGAGGCTGAGGCGGGAGGATCATCAGGTCAAGAGATGGAGACTATCTTGGCTAACATGGTGAAACCCCATCTCTACTAAAAATACAAAAAAATTAACCAGGCCTGGTGGCCGGCTCCTGTAGTCCCAGCTACTCGGGAGGCTGAGGCAGGAGAATGGCGTGAACTGGGGAGGCAGAGCTGGTAGTGAGCCAAGATCGTGCTACTGCACTGCAACCTGGTGACAGAGCGAGATTCCATCCCCAAACAAAAAGAAATATGAACATTTTTACATGATTAAATGAACAAAGATTTTCTTAGCATGATGCTAGATTCATAAGCCATAAATTTAAAAAAATGCTTGTGCACATAAAAATATAAAACTTGTTAGATACCATAAAAGAAGAAAAATATAAATTATGCAAGAAAATATTTACCATTTATAAGACCAATAGATACCTAAATGTATATTTACAATAAAAATTTTTGTATACAACAAAACGATTACCAACATAATTTTATAATGAGTGTATCTTTTTCCTCATATGTTTTTTCTAAAATATTCGTTAATTCTTGGCTTGCCAAAAATTGAGAAAAGAGAGAGTATTTCCTCCACTCAAATGAGAATCCTTGTTCTCTTGATCATAAAAGCAGGTTCTGTCTTTTAAATTCTACCCCGTGTGTGTATGAGTGTATGAGTGTTTGCGTGGGGATAATGTTATAGATAGACATGTGAATGGGTAGGTTGTGCAGATACTGTGTTGTCAGGGTGTTTAGGCACAACCCAGCTGGCAAACGTATGATCTGATCTTACATCCACCTCTACTTCCCAAATGGCAGCCTCTACTCTGAATGTCTCTTGGTTTGGAACTCCTCCTTCAGAAGCTAGACTTGCAGAATGTTTGTTCTAAGATCAAATGCAAGAATTCACTTTTCCTGGCTGTTTCTTCTACGAATATTATTCATCATCTCAGGCTCTTCTGACATCTTTTTCAAGTAGCAACTATGTGGTCAGCAGTTCTACCTAAGCAGATTGTTTTATTTAGAAAGTTATTCTTACCCTCCACCACCCTGGACATTTAATTTACCCATGTAGCAAACTTGCACAAGTGCCACTTGAACCTAAAATAAAAGTTGAAAAGAAAAAAAAAAAAGAAGAAAGATATTCTTAGGGATACACCCTTGGGGAATATGCCTCTGCTCCACCTCTCAGACTATTTACAAAGGATTCAGCTATCTCAGAATATAGTCTTAATTAATCACTTTGATGATTGTCCCATTGGCTTCCTTCTTTTCTGAAATTCCCTTTGTGCTTGACATTCCTCTGAGATTCTATAATGGAAAAAGTTCTCACTTGAGTAGTGGATTTATATTTCAAGTATTCTTGACCAGTTTGCTCTGCTCTGGTTTCTTCTTCAATCTTATTCAATTTTCCCATGTTTCAGAAATGCCTCAAAATTTCTCATGCAGTGGTAGAACATTATTTTTTTCATTCATAGTATTGCTCTGGAGACTGACGATGTCCCTGCTTATCTCATCACTCTATTTTTATTTTCTGATGGCTCTGTTCTGACCGTCTTTTTTATTACTATTACATTTGTTTCTTTATTGTTTATGAACCCTACCTTAATGTAAATTTTCTGAGAACCTTGCCAGTCTTGTTCACTTCTGCAGCTCTTGTACTTAAAACAATGCCAGGAACACAGAAGGTACTCAATACATACTTGTTGCCAAAATGTATGACTGGATGAATAACAAAATTGAGAGAAAAGCACATGTGTTCATGGTTCAGGCCTGGTTGCTTGGCTTGCTTTCTATGTTGCTGCTTGTTGTACACTGATAAGGACCACAGCTTTTCTCTGCTTCTGGCCCCAATGTGATAAGCAACAAAGGCAGTTTCCTACTAAAGCTCATGCCACGGTCTCCATTTGTGCACCCATGACTGAATGGGCAAGCTCAATTCACGGAACAATGAGTAGGAAGCCCTCACTAGATTCCACCTGCATTCACAAATCCATCTGTCTCATTCACAGAGCTGATATTCTGATCCCCTTGTGGCCTGGTGGGGTGAGTTATATAATATAATTTGAAATAGGAAAGGAATTTCCTGAACACAATACATTCAAGAAGAGGAAACTCCACTACAGAGTTTAGTGATTCTGGGAGATTTTGTGAATGTGAAAAAAAAAAAAAAAAAAATGTCAGAAGGATAGGTGAAAAGAAAGAAGAGAAAAAATCACGTTGAGATAGTAAGATGTGAATAAAACTATAAAAGCACAAAAGCAAAAGATAAATTGAGAAAGACTGAGGACTATTTTTTGAACTTAAGTAAAACATTTTATGTCATCATTTACTATTTTAGAATATTTGTTAAAATGCTTCCCTTATTCTAGCTCATGTGGATTAAGATTGCAGTATAAAGTATTACATACCCCTGTCTTCATTTCAATAGCAGTTACAAGTTCTGTTCCCCTTTTATTTTTATCTAAAACTAATTAATTTTTACATCATTCTGATACAACTACTAAGCAATTTTATGTGATCATTTGTAATAAAGGCAACATTCAGAAACAATTTCTGTCTTCCTATAGCTCTGTCCATGTTAATTAAGACAGAAAAGACAATTGGTTTAAAAATTACCTAAACAAAGTGACTTGATCAATTAGAATCAATCTACTAAACTGAAATATTGCTTATTCAGTCTAACAGATAAAAGTTCTGCTGAGAATAATGATGTACTTGTAGTTTGGATTAAAAAATTTTTGCTAAAAATTTTTACAAAAGAAAAAATGGTTTCTTAGCTAAATAAGAATGATTGTCTTCACTGAAATAGAGAAGAAAGCTTCCATGAGTTGAACACTAATTTTGGGAGAGAGGAGATTCTAAAAGTGAAGCATCATCCGCTGGGCTCTTCTTTCTTTCTCAGATTTCATTTGCTTCTTATTGTAACACAAGCACATTGACCACAGAAATATGCTCTCTCCTTCCTCCGAAAGAACATAAACATTTATTTAAATTGGCTTTCAACGACATTAAGACAGTTTGCCATTCAAAGCTATTCTTATAAAACTCACAGATTAAAGGAATATATGAAAATATAAACAAAAAATTAAATAAAGTAGATTTTCTAGAGAACAGATTTCTAGTCTAACTAAATAATTTATAGGAACCTATCTGCCTTCATTGTACACCAAAACTAAAAATAAATAAAAAGAGCTTCTGCTTTAGGACTTGGCCTCTCAGCACACTCTTGTCATGTGAAGAGTTGCCATCTAGTCAGTTGGAGTCACATGACCCAGCTGACAACCAGCACCAATCACTCAATGTGTGAGGGAAGCCATTGTCAACCACACAGCCTCCATCAACCACGAAATCGCTACAGTCACCTCAGTGCCCCAAGTGAGATCAGTTCAAGTTGCTAAATTACAAAATTATCAAAAACAAAATGGTTGTAGTTTTCAGCTACAGTGTTTTGGGCTAGTTTGGTTGGCAGCAATAGATAACTGATGCTTAATTTATAAAATTTTTATATATATTAAATTAGTCAGCTAGGCACAGTGGTTCACATCTGTAATCCCAGCACTTTGGGAGGCCGAGACAGGTAGATCACTTGAGGCCAGGAGTTTGAGACTAATTTGGCCAACATGGCGAAACCCCATCTCTACTAAAAATTAAAAAAAAAAAAAAAAAAAAGCCGGGAGCGGTGGCACATGCCTGTAATTCCAGCTACTCAGGTGGCTGAGGCATGAGAATCGCCTGAACCCAAGAGGCAGGGGGTGTAATGAGCTGAGATGGAGCCACTGCACTCCAGCCAGGGCGATACAGTGAGACTCTGTCTCAAAAATATAATTAATTAAACAAATAAAAAAAAAGAGTGAATACTCCTATAATGCTTATAACTGTCTAGGAAGTTGCAAACTTTCTAGATTTTCAACTTTCTATTAATTTTTCAAATTAATAATACTTATTAGCATTTGCTCAATATAATAATAATTTTTTACTTCTGCATTCATGAGGTTTCTTAAGAATAGTAAATATGACCGTGATACATCTTTTATACATAATTTGGGGGAATAAAGGGATGGGGTAGTGCAAACACAGGGAATTAAGATTTAATATCTAAAACTAGTTTTGACATTAATTTTCACAATGACTTTGGGGGAAATCAGTACTTTTCTCTGGTTCTTAATTTCCTGTTTTGTAGAGTAGAAAAGATTTAGGTGTCTAAGTTTCTTCCCATTTGTATATTCATGAATCCACGTTTTTCAGATAACCTATGGCTTTTTATTTTTATCTTAAAAATTTTGCAGAAAATTTATTAAAACATATTATCTTTCCTCCTCTTCTTAAACGAAGTCTGCATCCAGGTCATGGCACCATTACTAAATGAGTCCTGACCACTGTTGAATTTTTTTCAAATATAAAGATTGATGTATTTTGCAGAAGGAAATGTTAAATGTTATAAGGCCGTTTATATTCACATAAAAATCTCTCTGACTACGGTACTATATTAATTTTTATATTTGCTTGATATTTGTAATGCTATATTTTTATCTATATTTTCAAAACTGTAATGTCTGGCCTTTATTCTAAATATTTTAAAATATATTTCTCTTTGTAGACTGAGATACAATAAAAAGATAACTTTAGAGCTATGCTAGAAACAGAAAGTAGGCAACCATCTAAAGCCTGGAGATTTCTTATTTTTTTTTTCTTTTTCTTTTTTTTTTTTTTTTTTTTTTTTTGAGACGGAGTCTCGCTCTGTCGCCCAGGCTGGAGTGCAGTGACGCGATCTCAGCTCACCGCAAGCTCCGCCTCCCGGGTTCACGCCATTCTCCTGCCTCAGCCTCCGAGTAGCTGGGACTACAGGCGCTCGCCACCACGCCCGCTAGTTTTTTGTATTTTTAGTAGAGACGAGAGACGGGATTTCACCATGTTAGCCAGGATGGTCTCGATCTCCTGACCTCGTGATCCACCCGCCTCGGCCTCCCAAAGTTCTGGAATTACAGGCTTGAGCCACCGCGCCCGGCCCGATTTCTTTCATAAAAGCAAACAAGGAAACTCAGTGGAATATACATACAGATAAATACATGCAATTTATATAAACAAAAATATATTAATATAATCATTTTAATGAATAATAACAACATTAATGCTTATGTATTTTGATCCCATTTTTAGAAATAGAACCTTACTAGCAGCTTAAAAGCATCACTTATGCACCCATATTGTTTTCCCACCTGCAGTCATTTTGTGTATATATGTATATATTATATATAAAAAACACAAACGTAATATGTACGTAACATAAACTATATGGTAGTAAAACTATATGAGTGTGTGTATATATACAGGCACACACACACAAACATATGTGTGTAGTGTTGCCTGTTTTTAGGTCATATATACATGAAATTATACTTATTCTCTTATTTCCTTTTTTAAAGTCAAGATTCTTTGTGAAATTAGTTTAAGTGGTTGCATATTGTTGTTCGTTCAGAGTCACTGAATTTTGGAATTCTATTTATTACCAATATGAAAATCTTATTTGCTCTGATATCAACAAACATCTGGGCTGTTTCACTTGGGGGTTTTAATACACAATGCCACTATGAGTATTGTTTGCAAGAATTCCCGTAGGTGTAATGCCTAGGAGTAAATTCCTGAGTTTTAAAACATGAGCATACACGTCTTCACTATGTAATGGCAAACTGGTTTTTCAACTACTTTCATTTGAGACAAAAATAAATCTTGATAATTGTTTAACCCGCTATTTTTCTGGTTTTCTTTTTCCGACAAGCAAAAATACTCTTTAAATGTTTTTCTATAATTCAGCTACACAAATGGCATTTACTTATACATATTCAGAAATGCAAATATTTGAACAAGTGATTATATTTTGGTATGGACTTACTAGGTGCCAGGGCCTTGTCTGAATTGCTTCTTTTAATATTCATTCTGAGAACTATCATGCCTTCACAGAAATTAAGTAACTTGCCTCTGGTTAAAAAGATAAGTAACAAAGCCATGATTCAAAACTGGGTTTGCCTAAAACTAAGGAAGTTCATGTTCACGGCTACTTTGAAGTAATTTGAAAAATGCACACAGTAATTGCAATGCCTTAACGTCCAAGAACTATTACATTTGTCAAAAAAAGGGTTAACTTGGCAAAACTAAATTCAAAAGTAAATTATGAATTTTGACAAAGTAGATACAAAACGTAAAAGTTCATATTTTTATATTTTGTAATCTGAAGTTTTTATCTAAATATTGTGAAAATGGCCTTGTACAATTAAGTGAACCCTCAATATGAATGTAATAATATCTAGTTTTATAAAACATACAATAATACATAATCCTGTAGCTTCATCATATCATACTGTTTGCAGGTAAATATAAAGTGTGTCAATTCAGGATTTATAAATGTAGATAATTTCACTGTCACTTAGTGAAATTAATTATTTCCCAAATTTTACATGAGTAAAAATCTCTATGATGCCTTTCTGTAATGATAGGCATGGCTATTAATTCTTGTTTTCTATCGTTGTATAGCCTTCAGATTTGGTAGATAAGAATTACAAAAGGAAGTAATCAAGACTAAAGGGATGAAAGAGCCACTGTGTTTAATGAGCACACATGGTGTTCTGTCATAACAAATTACCCCATGATTAACTAGGCTGCCACTTGTTCTATAAGCTTACAGTATCATGAGCCAAGTAAGCATAATAGAAAACTGTCTACAAAATTTGGAGGCTGTTTTAATTTTGTATTTATCACCGTCTTGTCATCTGTGACAAGATGTACACTTCATCATACATGTGCTCTTGCCTGGAGTTATCAAAATTAAAATTTATTTCAATAAAAGTGTTGTCACTTAGTGCAAGACCAGTGAGGCAATTCAGTGCAACAAACAATAAGGTATACAAATTAGAATGAATTTGTTCCAGTTTGAGCACAATACCATAATCTCAAAGTGTTCCCTTTGAGAATGCTATCATATATCCAATGCTATCATATATCCCCATTATGGGGAAATTCACATAATTAAGTCTATTGATAGACTTAATCACCTTAATCAAACTCTTTGACACCTTGTCCTCTTTCATGTTAGGATTTCAACCAACACCAATTTCAGAAAAAAAGCACTAGGTAAATGTGTTATTGAAAAGGTTTTGTGAGGAGAGAATATTGACTGTCAAATTATGCACAGTAAAAAATGCCACTAAAAAAAATGCAGAAGCATGATGAATCATACAGCAGTGTATCAAATCACAACCAATAAGGGATTACAAATTTTATATATTTAATACACTATAGACAGAGATAGAGTGTTTTTATGTTCCTGATAAACATAGCTCCCTTTTATGGCAAACATCTTCGTCCAGGAATTAATACTTTATTTTATGGCAATCAGGCAGGGGCTGTTCATCAAATACAGATCCGTTTTCCTTGCTCATTAACTGTCATCCTATAATTTTTCCCAACCTGGAATATGCTCCTTCTTCACTCTATCTATACTAACTTTATCTATTTACCTCCATAATACTACCTAAAATTACTCCAGTTCAAACTACATCACGCTTCTCAAAATTCTTTTTGCATTCATAATCCATGAATCGCCATTTGTTTCCAACATACGTACTTTTATTTCCCCAAATTATAAGTTCTTTGAGGTCAGGAACATACTCTTATGTTGTCCCTACTGTATTTATGGCAGTGATATATATATTATAAATGCTCATATATTCTCATTAAATACGTTTTTACTCTTTGTTATAGAACTGGGGGAACCTCAACATGTAACATTCTTTTTCCAACCAAACTCTGGGACAAAATATCATCTTTGTTACCAATGAAAGAGATACACTAGAATGTGGCTTAAGTATGGAGATAACTTCCTATTCAAAAGGCTCCAATTCTGACTGAACTCTATTATTGGACAAATTGATAAGCATAGGCCAGCTCCTTCCTGTATTTTTCCTCTTGGGAGTCTGCACTCAAGAGATGTGTTTTCTGCTGTTTCTTTTATAACCTGTAAAGCATATGGAAGCTTCACAGAAGTATGCTTCTTGCATGCAGACTCCTGAGACAAAAGAGTGTGAAGGAATTAAGCTACCCCTGACCAATTCCTTTTTTCAACATCACCAGTCAGATAACAGATGAATGAGTAAGAAGGTAGACAGAGGCCAGGATTTTTACTTTAAATGGATAACCCACTACATGGAAGGACTGTAGAGTAAGGGTTCTGCCCCAATACTGTTAGCAGAGCACACAGAAAATATATTTAGACAAACTATGGTAATTTAAGATTATTTTTGAACAATTTTGAATTGTTTTAATTCAAGCATATATTCTTGGTAGCTTTCAGGAACCAAACATTTTGGTTCCCAGCCAATTTGGAAAAGCAGTTTAAAATCTGTAGACAAGTCCCAGTTTTGTTTGTTCATCTTATTGTAGATTAATATTATGAGTATGTTCAACCCTCACATAGACCAAGTGAGAAGTGTGTGTGCATAATAATATTAAATATGTAATTGAACGTGCATGCAATCTGAGCAAAATATTCATCTCTATTAGCAAGAAAAATCATCACATGGGTATTGGTGGTGGTGGATAAAAGTAAAGTCAAATATATTCAGATTCTTCTGTAATTCAATAATATAAAGTTTGAATGTGTGAAAGAAACTAATCTGCCAGTGGAGAAAAATTGTCTTCAAAAATGGAGAAAAGATGTCTTCGAATTATAGAACGAAAATTGTTTGAGTTATTCAATTATGTCTTTGTAATTTGGGGTATTTTTAAATTCCTGTTTTATTTATGGGCACACAAAGAAATAGAAGACAAGTAAATGACAGCGACTGATAATATCTATAGAAAATTATCCAATAGCAAAAAGATCTAAAAAAGAAAAATGACAGCCTACTTTTCCCTCTGTCTCACCAGAAATTCAAACATTTTCTGAGTCTACCACTGGCATGATTTCCTTTTTAATGTGGCATAACATTTTGAAGAGTCCACATGTGCCCCCTCAGAAATGTCTTTTTTTAGAAAAAGGACTTTTTGCTTGTGGGTAACTCGTCTGTTAGTGCTCTATGATAGCAGTCAGCCTTAGTTTCTTTTGAATCACACTACCCTATGTGACAATGTATATGGCCTGAATGGGCCACTTTGCTCCCCAACCGATGATTTCATAAAATTAATTAATGTGTTAAACATTGATTTTTTAAAATTCTCTAATGGTTACAGGCTTTCTGTCTTTAAATATGTTATTGAGTTAGCAGTAGTAATTTGAAATGGATAACTTGCTTTAAAAACACATTTAAAGGTTCAAAATTATTTCTAGAACTCGTAAATTTTTTCCTAATAATCTATTTTTTTCTACTTTTATTTTAGCTTCAGGGAGCATATAAGCAGGTTTGTTACATGGGTAAATTATGTGCCACTGAGGCTTGGTGTATGAATGATCCCAACACCAAGGTAGTAAGCATGGTACCCAATAGGCATGCTTCCAGCCCTTCCCCTCCCTCCCACCTCCCCCAGGCAGTTCTCAGTGTGTATTTTTCCAGTGTTCATGTCTATGAGTACCCAGTGTTTGGCTCCTGCTTGTAAGTGAGAACATCCAATATTTAGTTTTCTATTCCTGCATTAGTTCAGTTAGAATTATGACCTCTGGCTACACCCATGTTGCTGCAGAGGACAGGTTTCATTAATTTTTATGGCTGTGTAGTATTATATGGTGTATATGTACCACATTTTATTTATCTAGTCCACCATTGATGGGTCTCTTTGTTGATTCCACGTCTTTGCTATTGTGAATAGCACTGCAATGAACATACAAGTGCATGTGTTGTTGTTGTTGTTTTGGTAAAATAATTTACTTTTCTTTGGGTATATACCCAACAGTAGGAGTGCTGGGTTGAATGCTAGATCTGTTTTATATTCTTTGAGAAATCTTCAAACTGCTTTCTACAGTGGCTGAACTAATTTACATTCCCCCCAGCAGTGGTAAGTGTTCCATTTCTCTGCAACCTCACCAGCATCTGTTGTTTTTTGTCTTTTTAATTATAGCCATTCTTTTACTGTTGGAGATGATATCCCATTTGTGGTTTTGGTTTGCATTTCATTAATGATTAGTAATGAAGAGCATCTTTTCATATAATTATTGGCCACATGTATGTCTTCTTTTGAGAAGCATCTGCTTATGTACTTTGTCTATTTTTTAATGGGGTTGTTTTATTCTTGATGGTTTAAGTTATTTGTAGATTCTAGATACTAGGCCTTTGTTGGATGAATATATTATAAACATTTTCTCCCATTCTGGATGTTGTCTGTTTCTCTGTTGATGGTTTCTTTTGCTGTGCAGAGCTCTTTAGTTTAATTAGGTTCCACTTAATTTTTGGTTTTGCTGCAATTACTTTTGATGACTGAGTCATAAATTCTTTGTCAAGGCCAATGCCCAGAACTCAACCAATGATTATATAAAAGCTTGACCTAGAAGAAAGTTCAGCTTCTTTCTTTTGAGTCTTAGAGCAAACAATAATGGAAACATATTCTCATACCATATAATCTTCTTTTAAAAGATTCGTGAATGAATTGTGCATTTGAATTAGCTTATTAAACTAGTTTATATATGTCACAGGTAATTGAATGATTAAATGGATGGATAAATAGATAAATGGACGTCACTTTACTTTTTCAAACCATGCTTTTGAATGACAGGCCATAACGAGACCACTTGGAGATGTTACACATATCCAATCTTTATAGCCATTATCAGTCAAGGCTTATCTCTTCTCTTTTCACTGTTTTCGTATGATTCCATTACTTTGCCTTCAATAATGAAAAGAAATTCTGACTTTCCTAACAATCCCCAAATCTACATCATAATCTATCAATCCCCAAATCTACATCATAACAACATTCCCTCCTTTGAACTCCAGATGCGCATTTCAATTATCTAATAAAAAATCTATGCTTGCATACTTGTAGCTCTATGTTACAGATATTGTATATATATATAAACTGTATAGACCATATATATACTTGTACCTGTACTAGTTAGTACAGTATATCTCAAGAACATTTATGTTTTGTACATGAAATTCCTATCTTTAAACTTATTATTTTTCCCCATTGTATTCTTTCTCCCTTGTCCCTTTTCTCATTGAATGGCATAATCCACCCAGTTACACAAACAAGAAAATTCAGCACAATCGTTTAGACCTTCTTCTTTGCCATTCCCTATATAAAATATATTGTTTCTCTCCTAAAACAGTGAAGAAGTGATGGGCTTCCTGATTCAGGTAGAGGGACATCCTGATTCCCCTCTTCAAAACTGCTAGAAATTCTTTGCATATTTGTTTGTTTTGTTTTTAATAATAGAATCCTATAATAATTAACTATAGACACCTGAAATTGTTTCCCAATTCTGTTCGGTTTCATAGATTATAATTATTATTCTACATGTTAAGATTTAACAACATTTTCCTGACAGTTTGTGTTTTAGTATGTATAAAAGCCAACTTCCTCGTATAATTTTTGGAAAATATATCCAATAAAATACACTTACATTTGTACTTCAGAGGCTTAGTATGTGTTATAGAATTCAATAATAAAATACGTAACTTTAGAACACTACACATTGAGATTGTACATATTTCATAGTACTTGAGAGAATACATTTTCCTAAAATATTCGCCACAATGAGAGATTTCAATACCTATGACTTCCATCTGGTAAAACTGACAATTGTCGTAAGTCTGTTCTCAAAAATAGCTTGATGTTTAGACTCAAATGTGGTGATTGATCTAACAATCTTCCAAGACTTCCCATAGCTTATGGTGAAAGAGTTAAAGAAATGAATCTGCATGTGTTGGTTGGAAAACTAAGTGATGAAGATTATCAAGAAGAGTTGCAGAATTCATCCTCTGTTACTTTCACCTGCAGTAAATACAGTTCAGGCTGATTTCACTCTTTACCCCTGGTTTTTATTTCCCGAGTTTCACTTGATTGCATTTTCTTTGATGATTTTCTCCTTGAAAGCAGTCACTGTTAGGTTCATTCTTCCCACTTCCCTTTTATTGGTCTCATGGTTTCAGATCAGTTTTTATATTGATTTTCCCAGATGCCCAACTTTAGGACAATGACTCCTGTGGGCCACTTTGTGTTATAAGTTTAATTTTAATATTTTCTAATATGAAAAATAAAACTTGTAAGAAAACACCACAAGCATGTAAAATGATGCAAACTGTTCAGTAGATCAATATTCTCAAAACTATTTTTCTTGAAACACTATTTCCTGGGATGTAAATATAGTCAAATGCCTTTACAAAATATATTTTAAAATTGTATGTCTCTTTATTTAAGAATTGCCAGAGACTTCTAAAGCTAATGTAAATTGTGAGTCTCCAAGATAGAATATGTGCATAGTATTGCCCAAATTTATTTGCTACTTTGTTTCAGATCCTCTCTCCAAACAGTTTGTGGAATATTTCATAGAAAAGACTGCACTGAATATTATGGCATCCACAGGGTAAATTTCACAAAATTTATATTAAAACTTGATACATAGTAATGAATTTCCTAATGTTATTCATGGTTATATGTTGTTCTAAAGAATAAATAACGTATTACAGAATTCCCAAATATTCAATACTATTTTTCCATAACAGTCAAAAATACTTATTGCCTTTAATCAGAAATGAGAAAAGATTGACAATTATTCGACTCCACTTTAATACATGAATATTCAGCAAATTCAGTAGAACTTATATTGCCAGCTTTTCAACAGATGCTGTGAGTACTATGAGTGAAATACAGAAACCCTGATTTTATGTAACTTTCAGCCAGGAAGAGACAGGTAAACAATCCCTACAATACTGTGTAACATTGCTGCAGTGGAGGCATAGCACAGGCTTATAGAAGAACAGCCCACATCCACCTTCAGGTCTTCACGAAAGCCTCCTTCAAGATGGTCATGTTTGGGCTAATACTTGAAGGACAAGTAGACAGAAAGGCAAGTAGAAGCCCTGCAATAAGAAAATGACACATCCAGGGCACCAAAAATAGCTCTGCTTTTCTGAAGGGTATGGTGTGAAGAAAAGAATTGCCTTTTCTGGAAATTCTTAGCACACAGTTCTTATTATATGTTGTTACCTTATTCTCGTTCAAAGATAGCATCTTACCTTGATCTCATAATCCTAATTTCTCCTTAACAGAGGGTAAGAGCTGTGCTTCTTTGTCTAGATTATTCAGTGCAATAATAACTCTGAGAATAAGGTTAATGCATATAATCAAGATATTATATTATTAGGGGAGAGGATGAATGGCATCTTTCTTGTCTTGATATTAAATATAAAAAAAGAAATAAGAAAATCAGAAAAGAAAGAGAGAGTAAAAATAGATTGGTAGAAGAGATAGTAAGCTTTTAGAGAATGAATCATGTTTACCCACATTAAATACCATAAAAATATAAACTCAGCATGTTTTAGCAAAAAAACAAAAACATAAAACACACACACATACACCCATCTTTACTTTGAATACTATCTTGGGCAAAACAGAAAGATACAGCAATAAAATTATTAAGTATAAACATTTCTTTTGGTTTAAAAGCAAAAGACAGAGAGAAGTACTGAAGTCAAGGTGATGCCAAAACTTGCAGAGCTTATTTCTTTCCATCTGGAAATCTTTCTTGTCACTTCTTTTTCTCACTTTCTGAAGATTCTCTTTTCTGTAATGCAACCAATGCTCCACTGAAGTTTTCCCAAGCTAGAAAAAAGACTAGGGAAACTGATTTACTGAACAAAATGGTAAAGTTGTCTGAATTTCTTTAAAGCCGTATCACTGAACTGTAGAAAGATCTGAGACTTGTAAAGGATAAAGAAAACAGACAACATTACAAGAATTGTTTTTAAGAAAGACACCATGGTCATGAACAGGGAGGGATACGGTGGAAATAATTACTAACATTTAGAAGAGAGTTTCTATAAGCAAAATAGTATTTCCAGCACTGCAGATGTTCAATACTTCAGTACTACAAGAGGTAGTTTCTATCATTGTCCTCACATTAAGAATAAGGTATTCAGCCACAGTGGGGCTAAGTGCTCTGCTCCAAGTGACAAAGCTGGTAAGGGACAGAGAACAATTCAAATCCATAAATTCAGGCTGCAGAATTTGTGACTTTAAGATTTATACTAAGATTTATACAAGATTTTTATATGTCGGATGCATTAAGTATTTATTATTTCTTTAAAGATTGTATCTAGGTGTATAAAAATAAATTGCAGGCCAAAACGTTTAGGTTATACGTTTTGTTGTTACTGGTATTTAAGGCCATGCCTGGAGGTATCAGTCCTACCAATAGGTCATTTTCATAATGACTCCATAATGTTAAACATCATTTTTACTCCACATGGTTGATTTGTCAATGTATCTATGTATGGATACACTTATCAGAAGCCTGATTCTTAAAAGTCTAACTATAGGCCGGGCGCGGTGGCTCAAGCCTGTAATCCCAGCACATTGGGAGGCCAAGACGGGCGGATCACAAGGTCAGGAGATCGAGATCACCCTGGCTAACACGGTGAAATCCCGTCTCTACTAAAAAAAATATTAAAAAAAACTAGCCGGGCGCGGTGGCGGGCGCCTGTAGTCCCAGCTACACAGGAGACTGAGGCAGGAGAATGGCGTGAACCCGGGGGGCGGAGCTTGCAGTGAGTGAAAATCGCGCCACTGCGCTCCAGCCTGGGTGACAGAGCGAGACTCCGTCTCAAAAAAGTCTAACTATAGCCAAGATTTAAGTAAATAAATCAATGCAGCAGAGAAAAATTAAAATACATATTTAATTATAAAATATTTTTATGTTAATGGTTAATATATATGCCATAATACCCTTTCTACTTGTCAGAAAAGGGTCTACAAATTATGTTCTATATCAGGCCATACTTGTATTGCTATAAAGAAATACCTGAGACTGAGTAATTTATACAGATAAAAGGTTTAATTGGCTTATGATTCTGCAGGCTGTCCAAGCATGGCCCCGACATCACTTGGCTTCTGAGAGGGTCACAGGAAGCTTTTACTCATGACAGACAGGAGGCAAAGCTGGAATAGGCACTTTACAAGCAAAAGCAGGAGTGTGGGGAATTGGTGGGGGGATGGGGTGCCACACACTTTTAAAGGACAAGATCTCATGAGAACTCACTCACTATTGCAAGGATACCACCAACCAATGAGGGATTTGCCCCCATGAGCCAAACACATTCCACCAGCCCCACCTCCAGCATTGGGGATTACCTTTTAGCATGAGATTTGGGTAGGAACTAATGTCCAAATTATATCATGTTTTAATATTCATGACTGCCTATACAAAGAAAAGACAATTAGTAAACTTGTCAGAAGAATCTCAACCATTTCTATTAGAGAGAAAATAAATAAAACTTTTCTATGTATTTTTTTTTTTTTGAGACAGAGTCTTGCTGTGTTGCCCAGGCTGCACTGCAGTGGCCGGATCTCAGCTCACTGCAAGCTCCGCCTCCTGGGTTTACACCATTCTCCTGCCTCAGCCTCCCAAGTAGCTGGGACTACAGGCGCCCGCCACCTCGCCCGGCTAGATTTTTGTATTTTTTAGTAGAGACGGGATTTCACCTTGTTCGCCAGGATGGTCTCGATCTCCTGACCTCGTGATCCGCCCGTCTCAGCCTCCCAAAGTGCTGGGATTACAGGCTTGAGCCACCGCGCCCGACCCTATGTATTTTTATAAAGTAGTAACTATAGTCCAAGTAATCAGGCAATAAAAGCATCACCACTTTCTTCATTAAATAAACAATAAAATTGATAGGACTGTTATTGTTTTATAATGTCTTTTGTTGTAAACTGAGGACAGTATTCCAAAGCAGTATTCGATAAAAATAATTTCTATATAGTCCAGGCACACCTTTCCATGATGGTCCAGATTAACATAAAGATGAAATAGAAAGTGCTATATGAAACACAATAAAATATATAATAGTACATATACACACACACACACACACACAGAGTGAAATAACCTATACCCTTTCTGTGTGAGAGGTACTCAGACATTTTCTATTTTCTTCTAATATAGTTCAATATTAAAAAGTTGGTCAGGAACTACTAAATTAATTTCCTGACCCACAAATGGCTTCGACCTATGGATTGAATAATATGGATTTGAGTAAATTGGAATCTCACATTGCCTATTACATTTCTTATAATAAAACTTGATAGATATTAGTTTTTTATTCCCAAAATAGTAACTTGGGCATACATGTTACATTTTAATGAGACAGTCTTTCACAGTTTGGAGAAAGTAGAAATTCTTGGAAAAAGTTGTTACCTTATATAGGTGCAGAAGGCTGAGAAAAATTGCTGACATGATATGTGTTTACTCAAAATTCCAGTTTCAAATGGGCCAAGGGAATAAATATGAGTCTGACAACAGTGTAACTCAGAAAATCATTTCTAGCTCACTCTGACACTGGGGTAAATGGACAATGAAACCCCACAGCTTTAGGTCATTGAAAATAGCCTCAAATATTTTATCCTGAAAATTTTAAATCTCCAAAAGAACCCAAATAATGACTAACTTTAAGCAGTGTGATTTATTTGCAAATTCTAAAAAATAAGCTGAGTTGCAAAATATGCCATATGCTTGGATTTGGAAATAGGTCATTCAGAGTAGTGCAGACAAAATTATGTATTGCATTTCACAATGGGATCCATCTCAAAGAGATTGGCTTATGGTGTGCTGACTAATCTTGAAGTACTTTTTAGAGTTGGTACATGATAAGGAGACAACAAAATAAAAGCTTCTAAAATAAACGAATTAATAACTAAATAAATTAAGAAGAGACAGATAGAAAAAGCCAGTTTCATTAACAAGATGAACTTTCGCATCTCACGGACTGAAGACAGGACACTTTCAAAATCTTCTGTGAAGATGTTATAAAGCCAATTTCTATATCTAGAAGTATAAAAACAAGTATATCTGCCTTAATTTCTGTCTTTAATAGGGAAATAAGGCTATATCTATACTTTTTAGTATTCAAAAATTCATAATTATGGTAGATGTTGAAATTGGCAAACATATTTTTAACTTAATGAAATATTAACAACCTTAGATAAAATCTACATAAAATGTTTAAACTCTTTGAAATGTTCAGTATTGAAGCTTTTAAATCTACATGATGAATTTTATGGTTTTATTAATCTACCTTCTTCTTAAACTACTGGCTCAACTATTTGAGCTACTTGAATCAACTAAGCTCTATTCCATGGAACTGATAAATTCTATCATTGTGACTATATTACTTCATCTTTTCTCATCACAAATCAGTATCACGAGTAAATATTATTGACAATGTATACTACAAAAAGCTGGAAATAAGTGTTAATAAATAAATATATGTGGTTAATTAAAGGACTGTTAGAACATAATCTTCTCTGGGATTAGAAACAGCATTTTTCAGTGCTAAAAACTATGGCACTTCATCTTGAAAGTGGTAAGATTATATTATTTACAGGAAAGAACATTGTAACAAAGATGTTCCTTTTTTCCTGGTAGAATTGTAAAACTAAAGAAAGTTGTTTGTCACTTTTTCATGCATAAATATCAACATGAATACTTGAAAATAAAATTCATAAAAGTATTTTAAATTATTATTTGCAATTCAAAGTTCTCCTCGGCATTTGATATAAAAATTTAGATTGATATGTAAAATTACTTATTCCTGTGCTTACAACTTCTCATTTTTCATGCATTTTAAAAGTCTTACATTTCAGAAGAATATCTGTCGAAAAGACATCTCTTTAAAATCTACTTGCTCAAAATAGAGTAGCCTAGCTTTTCTTTTCCTATTATTTATTTTTTTGATTGACAAATAAAATTGTATATATTTATGGTATACAACACGATGTTTTGATATGTCTGTATGTTGCGGGATAAATCAATGGAGCAATTAGCACATGTGTTATCTCACATACACAATTTTTGTGGTAAGAACACTTAAAATCTATGAAGTAGCCTAATTTTCTTTTGATTTTTGAAAATGCCTTGCTTTCATAACTCTTGAAGTTTAGAAGATTAGTCTCTACCAGTTATTAGCAGTCAACTACTAATCATTACTCTAATTAACCAATTAACTTTAACTATGATGTATTTTGTAAGCCTCTGGACATATATATTTTCACTTGAAATAGGGTTGACTAGTTTATCCTTATCTAAAGATATAGATTAAACCAATCTATGTTTTCCATCAAGATAAAAATTAGTTTTATATGTTATTGATTATTGTAAAGTTAATGAATTTGTACCTATGCACATGTATTGACTACAAAACTGTGCAAATAATGCCAAAATAGTTGTCCTGAAAAATAAGGGCAATGTATACATATAAAATGAACATCCTTTTTTAATCCATATGAGGAATTATCCTGTTCTGTCATTTACTTACTCATTAAGAAACTATCTGTTTTTCTCACATTTATTTGCAAGATTTTCAGAAGAGTAGTCTGTGAATAAAGTAAAAATCACTGCTCAAAATGAATTAGCACCATCTCTAAACGAGTCAGATTTCACATAGGTGCCAAATGAAAGGTGTGATGACCCTCATAAACACCTTGTATGAGTTAATGAAAGCGAAGGTTCATTTTCATAATGACTTCATATTTGCATCTGTTGCATACCACCCAGGGCACACCATAATGTAGGCTGTGCATGGTACAGGTTGGCAAAAGTCAACGTGACTCAGACAGGTTGCGATTCTCAGCACTCCAGTAATAAAAATGACCATGTCGACATTCTGTCTGGCCCAGAGCCTAAGTAGTAACCATTAAATCGGCTTACAACCACATGGCCTCTGAAGCACACCATCTGCCAGTCATCTTTGTTGCTACTTCTTCCTCTTTGTAACTACCTAAACATTCATTTACCAGCAAATATACGCTCCCAGAAGGCCCACCTAGGACAAGGTGAAAAATCAGCTTCCCCCACTCTTTTTTACTTCTGTCACCAAGACCCTCTCTGCAAAAGAAATGAGATAGCATGAAACAAGTTTTGCTATGTAGTACAGAAAAGGCAAACAATAAAACTGTGAAGAGAAATAGTGTATCTTTGGAGGCTCTGCTCACCCAGGGAGTATGGATTGTAGTCTGTGAAATCCAATGGTCATATTCTTTTTTTTTTTTTTTTTTTTTTTTTAAGACGGAGTCTCGCTCTGTCGCCCAGGCTGGAGTGCTGTGGCGTGATCTCAGCTCACTGCAAGCTCAGTCTCCCTGGTTCATGCAGTTCTCCTGCCTCAGCCTCCCGAGTAGCTGGGACTACAGGCGCCCGCCACCACGCGCGGCTAATTTTTTGTATTTTTAGTAGAGACGGGGTTTCACCATGTTAGCCAGGATGGTCTCGATCTCCTGACTTCGTGATCCGCCCGCCTCAGCCTCCCAAAGTGCTGGGATTACAGGCGTGAGCCACCATGCCTGGCCGGTCATATGCTTTAAACACAACAGCAGACTCAAAGCATGACTATGAAGAGAGAATCTCCATCTATTAGATAATGGTATACCAAAAAATAATAACTATCTCTTTAAACATCATCAAAGCCCAAATTATCTCATTTCATACTGGGGGCGGGGGCGGGGAAGGTGTGCATGTAATTTTCTTTCCCTTATGTTTCCCAGTATAGGAGAAAATAGTGTGATTGTATTTAACAAAAGAGGAAAATTTAAGTCAATGACAATAAATAAACATACGATAAGCATTCATGTATTCATATAAGGAGTAAGCCATAGCATTTCAATATGTGCCTGATAATATAAAATACTTTTAGAATCAAATGCTAAATGCAGAAATGCACAATGTGCAATTTTGTCTTTGGCTGGACCTACTCTAATTTTTATTCTTAAAGACTACTTGATAATTGGTAAAATGAAGAACATGAAAAAAAAATAGCTTACATCTCTGTTTAAGAGAAACTGCCAATGTCAACTCAGCAACTGTGAAAGTAATGACATGTGAGGGAAGAATATGCAGAAGAGAAAAAAATAAGCAAGAAGTGCATGGGAGTAACAGTAGTCAATAAGCTCTGGTACATAACTTTTGAGGGCCTGCAATAAGGAGAAACCTAATAACCATTAGATATGTTGGCCACTCACAAACTCTTCCCTAAAGGCGTAACAACTACACTTTCTTATCCAGACCTCATCCTATTACATTACTTCATTTCTTATTTCTATACTGACAGTTTTCATATCTGTAAGTGCATTTCTGTTATTCCATTCAAACTCTAGCCATTATTTCCAATTATCTTTCAGACTCTTGTATTCAGATACCTTCCTGCCATTTGAAACTCAACATTAACCACAGCTTCTTTTCTTCTCCAAAGAATGAAGGCAGCCTTGGTGATTCATATTGCATATTTTATTTGAAATCTCTTTCATCTGCCCTATCATTTTTATTTCTACTGCCATGAGTGTTGTACTCTACTTTTTTCAAGCATGAATTATTGAAATATTCAATTTGATGGTCTCCCAAACTCTAAATTTTCTCTACATTTATTCTGCTTCCTATTGCCAGACTCAGTGAATTCAAATATGGCTCCCTCCTTTGCAGCCTTACAGAGAACTAATTTCTAACCATATTAAATGCATTATTTCTTTGCTTGGTTTCATTTAAGTTTTAGCTAATATTTATTGAGCACAGACACTGAGCCAAGTACTCAACAGGCATTGTCTCATTTGCTATGCAGAATAGGGTAGATATAGTATTGTTCTTATTTTAATAAGAAGAAAATTGAAGTTTTCAGAGGTTAACTAACTTGCCCCTTGTCAGACATAGCTAGTGAGAGTAGAGTAGGAATATAACTCATATCAACTAAGCTTCAAAGCTGGTGCTCTGAACGACTCTGGTATATTCCTTGCATACCACTTACCTTCACTTCCTCCTAATGTCAACATTTTTTCCTTTCATTTAGAATCAAATTATGTCTCTTTTTCTCTCCATTGCTTCTCCTTCACCATCTCACCTCTTTTCTCTCCCCTCTATTTCTACACACACACACACACACACACACACGCACACGCACACAATGTCTCCTTATGCCATCTTCTTTACATAGAACACTTTTCTTATCTTCAGGTTTTCCTCTTTCACAAGGGCTTTCATCAATACTTATCATTACATATTTTCCTATACTTTCCAATCTTACAGTACCCATAGTCTATTATACAAATTGTTAACAATTTGCCTTGCATTGTTCATTATATTTTCTCATATTCTTATCTCCAAAACTCATTCAGGGCTCCTTCAAGGCAAGGAATTTGTATTTCTCTGTAATATACTTTATAAATATACATTGTTGTAATTTCTATTATTATACTTCTGTATATTTTGATCACTACCAGTGTACTCAGCATGTAATGGGTACTCTATAGATCCACGTTCATATATTAATTGCAAGGTGGAAACTCAAATGTAGAGCTTCAGTTTGCTAATTCGGTTGAATAAAACTGCAACACATAACCAACTCTCAGTCTGTTGAGCTAGAAAAGTGATTTACTGTTAGGAAAGCTTTTTGTCCTCTATAATTTGAAGGTCAGAATACTCAAATCTGTTTGAAAGCAAAGAAAAAAAAAGACAAGAAGATTTCTTATAAGTAACAACAAAATGATTCAAAATGCATATCCAGTGAAAAAATATTTAATATTGATGTTTAGAAGATAAAGCCACTAGTATTCTCAGAGAAAATTTGAAGATGTGAGAAAAAAACAATAGATTATCCCAAGCTTCACCAGAAAACAAAAATACAAAGTACAAAGGTAATTCTTAGTGAGAAGGAAAGATATACTGGTTTAGACTAAAAAAAACTTTTGCAGTTGTCAGAAATGCAATGGTATGAAACTTTACAAACACCGGAGAATCACCCATCAGCAATGTAAAAAGATACATTCCTGTTTGAGGGAGAGGATAAGTTAACAAATTCTAAACTTATTTGTAAACTTTTAATTCTTGAATCTAGATTGGTAAGTTCTTTAGGGCCTGAAAATATTCAGTTGAAACCAGAGTAGATATTTTTAACCCTGGTTGCACATTAGATTCTCTCAGAAAGTTTCTTTGAAAATATTACTGTTGAAGTAACCACTATAGACTGATTAAATCAGAATCTAAGGATAGGATCTGGATGATCAACTTATTTTAAATGCTTCCGAGGTGAATTTAATGCTCATCTATGATTAAGTACACTGCCATAAAGCATGGCTGTAAGTTCTACAAGTTGAAAAGTAGTAATTGATTGCATGGGTCATGGAAAATTTGTCAAACAGTTCTGATATCCAATCTGACTTTGATCAGAGCTACATCACAATAATACTACAATAATGACATAGATGAGTATAAATTAGATAAAATAAGTGAGTGTCTTAGTTCCTACTTTTCTATACTCAGTGGGGCCATGAACAACCAAGTCACTTATTTATTATTTCTAAACCTCATGTACCAAACTTATTCTGATTTCCAACTGTAATTTGGCCAATGGGAATGAGTTTTCCCTTAACCACCTTTACAGTTGCTAAATGTTTCAGATATGTACCATTTATATGTTAGTACAGAATCTGGTGAAATCAAATCCCCAGTCTTTGGTTGAGACACCAGATATTTTCAACTATAATTATAGCCAGAACCACAGACACACATTCCAAGATTACAATAATACTACATTAGAAGATAGTATAAAAAATACAGTCAGAAATCAAATTGATTATGAACAATTTCTACCTTTAAGCATATTTTCTTGGCAATTCTAAGATTATTGTACTTAATATAATAAATTAAAATGAGGATATGAGAATGCCAATTTGATAAAAGTCAAAATCAAAAAGTTTAAAAAGACAACTACTAAAGGAATCTATTTTAAAAAGACACAAATATATTATTAGTAATACCATATGACCTCAATGTAGTACTCCATTTTCACACTGCTATAAAGAACTTCCCTGAAACTAGGTAACTTACAAAGGAAAGAGGTTTAATTGACTCATAGTTCGTTCTGCAGGGCTGAGGAGGCCTCAGGAAACATACAATCATGGTGGAAAGTGAAGAAGAAGCAGGCACCTTTTTCGCATGCTGGTAGGACAGAGAGAAATGCCCAGGGGAAACTGCCATTTATAAAACCATCAGATCTCATGAGAACTCTCTCACTATCGCAAGAATAGCATGGAGGAAGCCGCCCCCATGATCCAGTCACCTCCTACCAGGTCCCTCCCTCAACATGTGAGGATTATTGGGATTACAATTTGAAAGGAGATTTGGTTGGGGATGCCAGACCATATCATTCAGTAATAAAAACTAAACAGAAAACGAAGTTCTGGCCCAAATTTGTAATATTTTAAGTGATAAGCTAAAGGGAAATGAATAATGCTGTACAAAAACCTAAGAAGAGAGACATAGACACTAGCTACTGTGAATTCCTCAAATACAATGTTAGCCTTTCAATTATTATGCAAATATTTCAACTTGTTTAATTAACAATATATTTGAACTGACATGTGATGTGATATAGCTAAAGTATAAAATACACCTCTTGGTGCTATTAAGAAAACTGTCATTTACAAAGCAAGAGGAAAATCACTTAAATTGGACTAAATCCTTTGTTAGTATTTAACATTCTATTTCCAAGGGAGTTCTAGTGAATATTCAGATGCTTTGATCGTCGTCTTCTGCCCATGAATACACAACATAATTTTCTCTTTGAGATTTGCTAGTGGATATGTTGTTTCACAGTCTATCTGTTATCCCCCTGACCAGAAACTGGAAGTGTGGCTTCAAACTGAGTCTCTGGGAATGTGCAAGAAAAATGGACTCCATGCTCTGATGTAACACTTCCAGATGTTTTTCTAGAATTCTTCTGTCCTTTCTTACTTGAGTATGTCACTTTGAGCTTGCTTGGGTGCGGACCACTCACTGATCTCACATTCTCTCATTTATGTGCTTTGCTTTAGTGATTTACAAACACGTGTGGGACTCTCATTTAACTAATTCAATAAAAATAGGCATTTAATTCATCATTAATTGATTGTACTTAGGGGGAAGACCTTGAAAGACACACAAATGATTCTAAAGGGGAAATCTGGCTTAATTACTTATGTTATATATTCTTTCATTCACTATACCAGGTGAGCTGTCTTGTTTAACCAATGGCAACAGAGTGAATGAGTAAATTCACACCTAACTCTAGTAATTCTAACCAGTGAAGACAATTGATTCAAATTGATGGGTTTTCCTTGATATTTGCTGAGAGTTTATGTTCTTTTTGACTCTCAGATTTTGACAATTGACAACAAATTCACAATAAAAAGATATATCTTATTGTCCAGTCTTACCACTTGTTCCAGAATCTTTTTAGTTTCATTTGTAAAACACTTCACAGATAGTTTGATTGACATCTCATTCTCTTCCTACCTTTGTAGGGCAAGCAAGGGCAAAAAGTAGTAATGTCTGCTTATTTTATAATAAGAAAAAATATCATCCATCTCTTTCACTGCACTAAGAATATCAAAGCTATATGAAAAAACACAATCTGACCTATTTTCCTGTACTAGCTTGGCCAAATATTTTTATAAAGTTTGCATTTTGACTAATTGTTAATGGTAAATAGCAAAAATAATTGGAGGAAAATAACATCATCAAAAAAGAATTCTGGAAAATTTAATTAACTGAAAGGTCAAGTCTAGGTTGAACTGACCATCAAAATGTCCAGCATAGTGAATGAAAATGATCCCAGGCAGAGGGAAATCATGTTAAATTTTAGAACATGGAAGGTGAAAAGAAGTTTTCCTAAGTTTCATAAATTATTGGGGAAAAGCTCATACTCATATCCAAAGGATCAACTCTCAAAATGGAAAAATGGCTTCAGGGTTCAGGCTTCCACAAAGCTAAAAGACAGCAGAATAAAGCCTTCAAAAGACTGAAGAAAATACTTGAGAGACTGAGGCAGGGGTACCACATGAGCTTAGGAGTTCAGGGTTACAGTGAGCTATGATTGTACCACTGCACCCCAGCCTGCAGTTATTATTACACCACTAAACTTCAGAGACTCTGTCTCTAAAAATAATAATAATAATGATACTAAAATTCATTAAAAAAAATTCAATATTGAATTTCATTGTCAGCAAAGCTACCAATAAATGTAGGAGTAAAATAAAGGTTTTTTAGACAAGCAAAGTCTCAAAAGATAACTTTCTCATGCCCCCACCTGAAAAAAATGGGTAAAAAAGATTTGATGTTAATGTGATCCAATAGCCAAAATCAAGAGGACATAGAAGCCAGTTAAGTGGACCCTCCAGCATGTGAGAACTGTGCTGAGAATGTCAGCATGGCATTAAAGAAAGAGTCTAGTATAACAAAAGTAAATTAGTATGTGGGAGAATTAATGAAACTATGAAAAGATTGGGCATGTGTGATAAGCTAAGCTGCAGAATGATCTAAATATGTAAGTATATAAAACAAAAAATAAAAATGATAAGAGCCATCCAAGCCCATATTTCAGTTAAACCACTAAAATGATTTACAATAAAATAGTGTATATGAATGTGTATGGGGTGGGGAGTTTAAAAAGTGTGTTTGTTGTTCAAATTAGACTTTCAGGGTATTAGAGTTTTGAGATGTTAAGCAAGATACCAAAATTTTCCATCTTTATTATTGGCCAATGATTTCGCACACAAAGCTAATGAATGAATACAAACAGAAGTTTGATTTATCTGCTCTGCTTCAGTCAAACATGCATTTTCCTTCATGTATACATGCATCTTCTTTACCTTCCATTAACCCTTCATCCTACTCCAATTAGTCTTCTAAATCTATTGCCTTAATAAAATTGCTTTGGGTAAGAAAGTAAACTCACTGGTGCTAAATTTAAGACATTTTTAAATCCCCATCTGACTTGATGCCTGAGAAACTGAGTGGTTGACAGTTTACCATGTATTATCTTAGTGATAGCATCTTCAGTCATTCTTAGTCTATGTGGAGTTGAACTTAGGGTCACTCCAGGTCTAGGGGGCAACATGTAGCCAAAGCCTGATTAATTGAAGCATATATAACAATATCTTTGGCATCTGTACTTAATTTGTAGGAGGTCACATGAACTAACTGAACTCCGTTAGCATTAATGCTACTGATTTTGACTGTAAAGCAGGAAGTTCCTTTTCTATGGACTTGTGAAAAGAATTTGTCAACCTGGAGAACGGATCAAAAAATAAAGGACAAATGCTTCAGTGAGATCTTCATTAACTTGGTTTCTGGCTTTTGTATCCTTCTGCACACCTATTTACTTCTCTGTGCACTGTTACAATGGAAGGTAGAACTGAAAGTCAGAAAAGTACCAACTGGTGTGTGTGTGTGTGTGTGTGTGTGTGTGTGTGTGTGTGTGTGTGTGTGTGCACATGTTTCTGTGCCTAGATATCACCACACTTGAAGCTATAGTACAAACATTTCCAAATAAATCCCCTATTTTCTTGAAGCTGGGTTTTGTCTGTTACAATAAAAATTTTCCTAAATATAGTCACTCATCACATTTGAGAGTCAACATAACTAAGTAGTTAAGGATGAGAGTTGTAAAGTCAGACTTCCAATGTGACTTTGATAAGAGGACTAGCTTCTTGAAATTTCAGTTATACCACATGTAAAATGGTGATAATAATGAAACTGACCTCACATCATTTTGTAAGGACTGAGTAAGATGATGCCTATAAAGTGATTAGTAAAGGGCCCCAAACTTGGTAAATAGTGCAGTTTAGCTTATATTATTGATGTTATTGCAGCTATTATCATTATTATTATTTTCCATCCTGCTTAAGACATTCCCTTCATTTTACCTTTGTTGCTCCACATTCACAAGGTTTTCCTTTGATGGCTTTTCTCAACTCTTATAGAGTTTATTCTAACTTATCTGAAAATGCATGTTGATATTTCTCAGGGCTCAGTCTATATTCCTGTTTTATCTAACTCTGTACTCTTCCTAGGTTACCTCATTTATCCTCATGATATTTAATGCCACCCATCCAGATATATGTGTACAAAGCCAAACCATTCTGTTGACTGCTGGATTCATGTATTTATCTCTACCATAAAGAGCTTACACTTCCATATCTCACGGTGAACAGGAACTTCTTCATACAGCACATTTGTGATCTCCCTCATTCTTACCTGCTTCTCTTGTAAGGTTCTACATCTCAGCAAATGGTAATACCATCTACACAGTTCCTTAGACCAAAAATCACCAAGAATCACTATTGACACTTTCCTTTTTTTTTTTTATGCTAAATCCAGTTAACTGCTGAGTGCTGTCAATTCTTCTTTTATTTGTACATGTATTCAGTTCTCCATATCTCTGCTGTTGTCTAAATCTCCACTGTCTTCTTATAACTGTACTTAATTCCTCCAATTTTGATCCTATATCATCTATTTTCCACATAGACACTAGAATGGCCTTTCAAAAATAAAAATTAGATGCTACTCTTATGCTTACAAGCTGTCAATTTCTTCTCATTTTCCTTAGACTATAGACCCAAATCTTTAATGTGATTTATACTGTGCTTCACCGAATTGGCATTTTTTCCACATTTGTATTGACCAAGTTCTTTTCCTGTCTCAGAGACATTGGCAGGCCTTTTATTCCCTCTGCCTCATGTCTCTTCCTGGCCCAGTCATATATCCAGTCATATCCCAAGACTGACTCTATTGTCACAAAGTATTCTGTAACTTTCCAGTATCTATGATATTTATTGGGACCCAATAAATGTTTTCAAATAGATGAATAGCACTTATGTAATGATACTTTGTTGCTTATTATGGCAAATATAAATTGGCAGAAAACATTACTGTGACTAGTGGCTACCACCCACTTCTCCTTAGAGTCTGTGATGGTTAATTTGATGTGTCATTTTTACCAAGACAGTAAGTGTCTAGATATTTGGTCAAACAATATTCTGATTATTTCTGTGAGAATGTTTTCAGATAAAATTAACATTTAAATTGGTAGACTCAGGAAAGCAGATAATGTGGGTGGGGCCGTACAATTAGTAGAAGGCCTGAATAGAACAAAAAGTGAGCCTTCCTTGAGTAAGAGAGTAAGAGTGCCTTCAAACTGGCACATGGACTTCTTGCCTGCCTTTGGACTCAAACTGAAATGTCAGCTTTAATATGGTTTGACTGTGTTCCCACCCACATCTTATCTTGAATTGTAGCTCTTATAATTTCCACTTTCATGGGAGTGACCTGGTGGGAGGTAATTAAATCATGGGAGCAGGTCTTTCTTGTGGTATTCCTGTGACAGTGAATAAGTTTCATGAAATTTGATGGTTTTATAAAGGGGAGTTCCCCTGCACACATTCTCTTGCCTGCCATCATGTAAGATGTGACTTTGCTCCTCCTTTGCCTTCCACCATGATTGTGAGGCCTCCCCAGCCATGCCAAACTGTGTGTCAATTAAACCTCTTTCCTTTGTAAATTACCCAGTCTTGGGTAGTATCTTTGCAGCAATGTGAATATGAACACAGTAAATTGGTACCGAGTGGTGGGGTGTTGCTGTAAAAATACCAAAAAATGTGGAAGTTATTTTGGAACTGGCTAACAGGCAGTGGTTTAAACAGTTTGGAGGGCTCAGAAGACAGGAAGATGTGGGAAAGTTTGAAACTTCCTAGAGACTTGTTGAATGGCTTTGACCAAATGCTACTCATCTCAAATGGAGATAAGAAACTTGTTGGAAACTGGAATAAAGGTGACTCTTGTTATGTTTTAGCAGAGACTGGCAGCATTTTGCCCCTGCCCTAGAGATCTGTGGAACTTTGAACTTGAGAGAGATAATTTAGGGTATACAGTAGAATAAATTTATAAGCAGCAAAGCATTCAAGAGGTGATTTGGGTGTTGTTAAAAGCATTCAGTTTTATCTATTCACAAAGATATGGTTTGGAATTGGAACTTATGTTTAAAAGAGAAGCAAAGCATAAAAGTTTGGAAAATTTGCAGGCTGACAATGTGATAGAAAATAAGAAACCCATTTTCTAAAGAGAAATTCAAGCCAGCTGCAGATATTTGCATAAGTAATGAGGACCCAAATGTTAATCACCAAGCCAAAGGGGAAAATGTCTCCAAGGCATACAAGAGGCCTTCATGACAGCCCCTTCCATCACGACCAGAGGCAGAGAAGAAAGAAATGGTTGTGTGGACTGGGCCCAGGGCCTTGCTTCTTTTTGCAGTCTCAGGACTTGGTGCCCAATGTCCCAACCATGGCTAAAAGGGGCCAATATATAGCTCAGACCATTGCTTCAGAGGATGCAAGCTCCAAGGCAGCTTACATTTGGTGCTGGGCCTGTAGGTGCACAAAAGTTAAGAACTGTGGCCTGGAAATTTCTACCTGGATTTCAGAGGATGTCTGGAAATGCCTGGACGTCTAGGCAGAAGTGTGCTGAAGTAGTGGAGCCCTCATGGAAAACCTCTGCTAGGGCAGTGCAGAAGGGAAATGTGGGTTCAGAGCCCCCACACAGAGTCCTCACTGAGGCACTGCATAGTGGAGCTGTGAGAAGAGGACCATTGTCCTCCAGACCCCACAATTATTGATCCACTGACAGCTTCCACCATGTGCCTGGAAAAGCCACAGACACACAATGCCAGCTCATGAAAGCCCAGCCAGGAGGTGGGCTGGACTCTGCAAAGCCAGGGGAGTGGAGCTGCCCAAGACCATGGGAACCTACCTCTTGCATCAATGTAACCTGGATGTGAGACATGGAGTCAAAGGAAATGATTTTGGAACTTCAAGGCCTAATGACTGCCCTATTGGATTTTGGACTTGCATAGGGCCTGTAGTTGGTTTTTCTGGACAATTTCTCCCATTTGGAACTGCTATATTTACCCAATGCCTGTACTCCCATTGTATCTAGGAAGTAACTAACATGATTTTGATTTTACAGGCTCATAGGCAGAAGGGACTTGCCTTGTCTCAAATGACACTTTGGATTTGGACCTTTGAGTTAATGCTAGAATGAGTTAAGGCTCTGAGGGACAATTGCATGGGAGTGATTGTGTTTTGAATTGTGAGGACATGAGATTTGGGAGGGATCAGGGGTGAAATTATATGGTTTGGCTGTGTCCCCACGCAAATCTCATCTTGAATTTTAGCTCCCATAAGTCCCACATGTCATGGGGAGGAATTGGTGGAAGGTAGTAGAATCATTGGGGCGAGTCTTTCTCATGCTGTTCTCATGATAGTGAATAAGTCTCATGACATCTGATGTTTTTATAAAGGGGAGTTCTCTTGCACATGTTCTCTTGCCTGCCACCATGTAAGGCATGCCTTTGCTCCTCCTTCACCTTCCACCATGATTGTGAGGCCTCCCAAGCCATGTGGAACTGTGAGTCAATTAAACCTCTTTCCTTTATAAACTATCCAGTCTTGGGTAGTATCTTTGCAGCAACATAAGAATGGACTAATACAAGTTCTTCCTGGGCCTTGAGCCTACCAGTCTTCAAATAGGAACTATACCATCCACTCTCCTAATTTGTAGGACCTTAAGTTTCAGACAAATTAAGCCATTGACTCTCCTGGGTCTCCAGCTTGCTGGCTCACTCTGTAGATCTTGGGACTTGTCCATCTTCACAGTCACATGAACAAATTCCTTTTAATCTCCTCTGTCTCTCTCTCTCTCTGTCAGACCCAGACACATGTGCACACACACATACACACACACACAGATACACACACACACATAGTTTAAGCATTCCAGACTCAAAAATTTGAAATGCTTGAAAATCCAAAACTTTTTGAGTGCTTCAGTGCCACAAGTGGAAAATTCCACACTTGACCTCATGTGACATATTGCAATCAAAACACAGGTGCACAACATACAATTTATACAACATCCCTAAGAGAAAAATGTCCTTCCACTATGTCCTTCAGCTTCCATTTATCTTTTCCACATATGCTCATATTTCCCCACAAAGGGTAATAAAGTAGTATGCACAAGTTGGGCACACCAACAGCAGATTCCCCACAATACCTCACATAGGACCAAGATCTATATGAATTACTCACTGCATTCTTACTGCTTATTTTCTGCTCTGTGGTATAAAGATATTATTGAAAATGTCAAAAAAAAAAAAAAAGCCTGTAGATAGACCTATGGGTAACCATGATAAGAAAAAGAGGAAGCATTTATGTTTATCTATATCACAGAAAGTCAAACTACTTGAGAAACTGGACAGTAGTGTAAATGTGAAATGTCTTACAGAAGAGTATGATGTTGGAATGACCACCATATATGACCTGAAGAAACAGAAGGATACACTGTTGAAGATCTATACTGAAAGTGATTAATGGAAGTTAATAAAAAATAGAAAAACACTGCATAAAGCTAAAGATAAAGACATAAATTGTATTTCAAAGGTGTGAATCTGTCAGCACAACAGTAAAGACATGCCATTTAATTGTAGGATAATCATGAAATAAGCAAATATTTATGACAATGAACAGAAAATTGAAGGGAATCATGTATATTCAATAGGCTGGTTGCAGAGATTTAAGGAAATGACCAGCTCTAAATTTTTAAATATTTATGGTGATAAACCATCTGCTCATCATGAAGCTGCACAGAAATTCATTAATGACTTTGCCAAGGTTATTGCTGATAAAAAGTCTGATATCAGGACAAGTCCATGATGCTAATTAAACATCATTGTTTGGCATTATTGCCCAGAAAAACAGTGACTACAGATGATGAGAAAGCCCCTATAGGAATTAAGAATGACAAGGACAGAATACCTGTACTGGGATGTACCAGTATGGCAGGCATGCATAAGTGCAAACTTGCTGTGATAGGCAAAAGCTTGGGTCTTTTGTTTTTAAAATGTAAATTACTAACCAGTCTGTTCATATGCTAACAAATAGGCATGGATCACCAGGGACATCTTTTCTGATTGGTTTCATTAACATTTTGTACAAGCAGTTTATGTTCACTTCAGGGAAGCTGGACTGGATGATGACTACTAAATTTTTATTCCTTGACAACTGTTCTGCTCATCCACAGCTAAAATTCTCATAACAAAATATGTCTATGGAAGGTAGTGTAGCAAGATAGCCAAATTGAAGCCTCCGGTGACGGTGATCATCTTCCTGACAGTAACACCAAATTGAACAACTATCCATACAAGGAAGCAATTTCACAAGAATCAAAAATAAGGTGAATAATCATGGCACCTGCTTTTAACATCATATTTAAGAAATAAACACTGAAAATTGTAGCAAAGATAGTTTTGAGTTGCCAACACCACCCTTCTCCCATTTCAAGCAGAGGTAATGTTGCATGCAGAGAGAATCTGTATGCTTAGGAGAGAGAGATCACAGTGATTGTGGAACTTCACATTGGAACTCAGTGCTGTCCTGTCACAGCAGAAAGCAACAAAGGAAAGAATTCAGTTGGTGCCCACAAAGGAAGCATTTAGACCATAGAGGAGTCACTCATCCAGTCAAAGAGGAATTGCCCATCATAGCAGTTGAATCGTAAGCTCCACCAAGCCCTACCACTGGAGGCTAAAGTGCTCTAGAGTTCTAAGTAAACTTGAAAGGCAGTCTATTCCGCAAGGCCTGCAATCCTGGGCAAGTCTTGGTGCTGTGCTGGGCTCAGAGCCAGTGGATTTGGAACGCACATGACCTAATGAGTTACCAGCAATGGTGGCCAAGGGAGCGCTTGCACCACCCCTTCCCCAACCCCCTATAATGCAGCTTGCATCTCCAGGAAAGACCCTTTCCTTCCCTTTGAAGCAAGGAGAGGGAAGAGAAAAAGAGAACTCTTTCTTACAAACTGGATATCAGTTCAGCCACAGGAGAATAGGGTACCAGGCAAAATCCTGAGGCCCCTATTCCAGGCCCTATTCCCCTGCCAAGACACACTCTTGGATAGAGGGAACCTGCTTCCTTGAAGGTAAGGATCCAGTCCTGGAAGGATTTATCACCTGCTGACTAAAGAGCCCCGGGGCCTTGAATAAACATCATTGGCACCCAGACACTTCTCACCATGAGCCTTGGGTGAGATCTAGAGCTGTGCTAGCTTCAGTTATGACCCAGCACATTCCCAGGTGTGGTGGCCATGGGAAGAGACTCCTGCTTAAGGAAAAAAGAGGGAAGAGTAAAGAGAACTTTGTCTTGCATCTTGGACACCAGCTCAACCACAGTTGTATAGAGCACCAAGTGGGTTCCTGGGATCCGGATTTCAGGTCTCATACCCTGAATGGCCCTTTTAGACCCATTCTGGGCCAAAAGGGAGCCCATTGCCTTGAAGAGAGACCCAGGCATGATAGCATTCATCAGAAGTTGACTGACTGAAGAGCCTTTGGGCCTTGAGTGAACATTGGTGGTAGCTAGGCAGTAATTACTACAGGCCATGAGAAGAGACTCATTCTGTATAAGGAAAATAGGGGGAAGAATGGGAATAACTTTATCTTGTAGTGTGAGTGCCAGCTCAGCTGTGGCAGAATAAAGCAACAAGTAGATTCCTAAGGTTCCTGACTACAGGCCCCACTCCCAGACAGCATTCTGGGACCTGCCGTGGGCCAGAGGGGAGCTTACCACCCTGAAAGATAGGACACAAGCCTGGCTGAATTCTCCACCTGCTGATTAAAGAACCCCTATGCATTGAGGAAACATTAGCAATAAATGGGTGGTAGTCACCACGGGCCTTGGGTGAGACCCAGTGCTGTGATGGCTTCGGGTCTGATGCAGCACAGTCCCACTGGTGGTAGTCACAAGGGTGTTTGGCTCACCCCTCACCAGATGAGTACAAACAAGCACAAACTGTGAAGACTACAACACTTAATTCTTCAGTGGCCAGACATTGATGCACATCCTCAAGTGTCAGCACCATAGAGGAAAATATGATCTCACCAAATGAATGAAAAAAAAAAAAAAAAAAAAAAAAAAAAACAGTGACCAATCCAAGCATGACAGAGATATGTGACCTTTCACATAGAAAATCTGAAATAGGTGTTTTGAGGAAGCTCGAGGAAATTCAGTGTAACCCAGAAAAGGAGTCCAGAATATTATCAGTTAAATTTAACAAAGAGATTGAAATAATGTTTAAAAACCAAACAGAAATTCTGAGGCTAAAAATTTAATTGGCGTACTAAAAATGCATTAGATGCTCTCAACAGCAGAATTGATCAAGCGGAAGAAAGAGTGAGTGAGCTTGAAGACTGGCTATTTAAAAATACACAGAGGAGACAAAAGTAGAAAGAATATTTATAAAAATGAAGCATGCCTACATGAGGTATAAAATAGCCTCAAAAGGTCAAATTTAAGAGTTATTTGCCCTAAAGAGGAAGTAGGAAGAGAGATCAGGGTGAAAAGTTTATTCAAAGGGAACTTTCCAACCTAAAGAAATATGTCAATATTTAAGCATAGGAGTAAAATGAAACTACAAGTAGATTTAACCCAAAGACTACCTGAAGGCATTTAACAATCAAACTCCCAAAGTTTATGAATAAAGAAAGGCTCCTAAAACAAACAACAAGGAAACAAATAGCAAATAACATAGAAAGGAGCTCCAATATTTCTGGCAGCAGACTTGTCAGTGGGAAACTAGCAAGCCAGGAGGGAGTGGCGTGACATATTTAAAGTGCTAAAGGAAAAATATTTTCATTCTAGGATAGTTTATTCAGTAAAAATATTCTTCAAATGTGAAAGAGAATTAAATATTTCCCAGACAAACAAAAAATTGAGAGGTTTTATAAAGACCAGACCTTTTCTATAAAAAATGCTAAAGGGAATTCTTCAATCTGTAAAAAAAGGATGTTAGCAGGCAATAAGAAATCATCTGAAGGTATAAAACTCACTGGCAATAGTAAGTACACAAACACAGAATATTGTAACACTGCATTTATGGTGGATAAACTAATCATATCTTGAGTAGAAAGACTAAAACCTGAGTCTACCAAAAATAATAACTACAACAACTTTTCAAGACACAGACTATATAATAAGATATAAATAGACATGACCAAATTCAAAAAGCATGGAGGATGATGTAAGTGTATAGTTTTTATTACTGCTCTCTTTGCTTGTTAGTTTTTTGTTTGCTTTGGCAATCAATGTTGAGTGGTCATCAGTTCAAAATAATGAGTTATAAGATGTTAATTGCAAGTCTCATGGTAACCACAAATGAAAAATCCTACAACAGTTACACAAAATAAAAAGCAAAAAATTAAAACATACCACTAGAGAAAACCACCTTCACACCTCCATAGAAAGGAAGACAGGAAGAAGGAAAGAAGAGAAAATCACAAAACAACCAGAAAACAAATAACAAAATGACAGTAGTATGTCTTTACTTATCAATAATAACTCTGTAGGTAATTGGACTAAACTCTCCAATTAAAAGACATAGAGTGATTCAATGGATTAAAAAACAAGAGCCATCTATCTGTTATTTAGAAGAAGCACACTTCATCTGTAAAGACACGCAAAGACTGAAAATAAAGGAATGAAAAAGGATATTCCATGCAAATCAAAACAAAAAAGAGGAGGAATCACTGTATTTGTATCTACAAAATAGATTTTAAGACAAAATCCATAAAAAGAGAGACATATAAAGTCAATAAATAATGATAAAGGACTCAATTCAGCAAGAGGATATAAAAATTTTAAATATAATTGCACTTAACAATGGAGAGCCCAGATATATAAAGCAAATATTATTAGAGCTAAAGATAGAGATAGATCCTAATGCAATAATAGCTGGAGAGTTCAGCACCCCATTTGCAGCATTGGACAGATCATCCAGACATAAAATCAAAAAAGAAACATTGAATTTAATCTGCACTAGAGACCAAATGGACCTAATAGATATTTATAGAACATTTAATCCAAGGGCTGCAAATACACACTCTTTTCCTTAGCACATGGATCAGTCTCAAAAATAGACCATATATTAGGCCATAAAGCTAATCTTAAACAACTCAGTAACTAAAATTATATCAAATATCTTTTCTGACCACAATCAAATAAAACTAGAAATCAATAACAAGAGTATCTTTCGAAACTATACAAACACATGGAAACTATACAAATGCATGGAAATTAAACAATATGCTCCTGAATGACCAGGGGGTTAATGCAGTAAAGCATTTGATAAAATTCAACATTTCTTCATAAAAAAATCCCTCAACAAACTAGGTACAGAAGAACATACCACTACATAATAAAAGCCATGTATAATAGATCCACAGCTAGTATGATACTAAATGGGGAAAAACTGAAAGCCTTTCCTCTAAAATCTGGAACATGACAAGGATGCCTACTTTCACCACTACTATTCAACATTGTACTGGAAATGTTAGCTAGAGCAATCAGAAAAGAAAAAGAAACAGCATCCAAATTTGAAAGGAAAAAGTGAAACTATCCTTGTTTGCAGAGGATATAATCTTATATTTGGTACAACTTAAAGTCTCCACCAAAAAGCTGTTGTAACCAATAAATTCAGTAAAGTTGCAGAATACAAAATCAACATTCCCCAAATGTTGTAACATTTATATATGTAACATTTATATATGCCAATAGTGAACAATCAGATAAAGAAATCAAGAAAGTAACCCCAAATTAGCTACAAATAAAATAAGATACCCAGGAATAAACTTAACCAAAAAAGGGAAAGCTCTGTGAAATAAAAACTATAAAATACTGATGCAAGAAATTGAAGAGGACACTAAAAAATGAAAAGATATTCTATCTTCATGGGTTGGAAGAATCAATATGGTTAAAATTTCCATACTACCCAAAGAAATCTACAGATTTGCTGCAATTCCTATAAAAACACCAATGACATTCCTCACAGAAATAGAAAAAAAAAATCCTAATATATATATGGATCAACAAAAGAGCCAGAATAGTTAATATGGTTTTGATTTTGGTCCTCACCCAAATCTCAAGTCAAATTATAATCCCCAGTGTTGGAGGAGGGTCCCAGTGGGAGGTGATTGAATCAGGAGGCCCACTTCCCCCTTGCTATTTTCATGATAGTGAGTGAGTTCTCAGATCTGGTTTTTTAAAAGGGTGTAGCACCTCCCTCTTCATGCTCTCTGCATTCTGATCCAGTATGTGAGATGGGCCTGCTTCCCCTTTGCCTTCTACTATGATTATATGTTTCCTGATTATATGTTTCCAGCCACACTTTTTGTACAGCCTGTGGAACTGTGAGTCAATTTTCTCTATAAATTATCTAGTTTTTATAAATTATCCAGTTTCAGGTAGTTCTTTATAGCAATGCGAAAACAGACTAATACAATAGCCAAATCCATCCTGAGCAAAAAGAATAAAACTGAAGAAAGTACATTATATATGGATACACCTATATATAATATAGATATATAGTTATATATATATGGGAGTTTATTAAGTAGTATTAACTCACACAATCACAAGGTTCCACAACAGGTCATCTGCAAGCTGAGGAACAAGAAAGCTCCTCAGATGGTACCCACCTAGATTAAGGGTGGGTCTGGCTTTCCAAGCCCCCTGACTCAAATGTTAATCGCCTTTGGCAACACTCTCACAGACACACCCAGGATCAATACTTTGCATCCTTTAATCCAATCAAGTTGTCACTCAGTATTAACCATCACAAATCCACCCCTTATCAAATTGAACCCATATCATCTCCTGAGATCATACATAATCTTCAAATAAAGACAATAATTTGGTCATAATGATGCCTAACATAATACAACTATCCTTCGCACAACTAGAAACGCACCAATTCCCAACCAAAATGCTATTATATAAAGTTAGCAACACTTAAATGCTGATATGAAGTCAATAAATCTTATGTCACATGATAAAGGAAAAGGGAAATAAAATGAAGACATTTCATTAGCACAAGTGTATAAATGGACAAACATGTTTTTAACAACAGAAGAAGGAAATACTCATGACAATTATAGTCCTTGTTTCTGCAACTGGTCATGTGGTAGTAGCTGGTATTGATGACTACCTTCTTCCACTACCCATTCTGTATTCCCTTTGCTTTCAGCAAGCACCTCAGCAAGTCAATTTTTTTTTTTTTTTTTTTTTTTCCTGGTGGAATGACCCAAACCTTTATTCCTGAAGGGTCTGGGTCATTTGCAGTCCTGACTGGGTTGGGTTGTTTTAGCGTCCCATTAACCTTAATCACTGGGCATGTTAATACTAAGAGATGGCCTAATGGATCTCCTGTATTCAGTGCATACTATTCCTTACCTCTGTGGTGGAGTAGTAAACTGATTTCACCTTGATAGTCTGAGTCAGTCACCCCAGTCAACACTGTAACTCCCCTCTTAGCTTGTTGACTTGAAAGTAGGAGCAGTCCAAAGTGTCCAGGTGGCAATCTTAACTTGCAGTTTAATAGAATCGTTGTTGTGTCTCCTGGCAGCAGCGTTCCTCCCTCTGGAACTAAGACCTCTAGGCCAGGAGAACATAATGTCATGGAAACAGGAAGCAAAAATTTTGCTAACAGATCACTAGGGGTGATGGTGAGTGGTGCCACTTCTACTTCCATCCCTTGATTCCTGGACCCATGAATCCTGGGTATAGGAAAAACAGTACTACATAGTGGACACTGATTCAGAGCATACACAGCCTTCTGGAGAACTCTGCCTCAGCCCTGCAAGGGATTGTCACCTGGTTGGCATTGTAATTGTGACTTCAAAAGGCCATTCCACCATTCTATCAATCCAGCTGCTTCAGGATGATACGAAACATGGTAAGACCAGTGAATTCCGTGAACATGAGTCCACTGCCATACTTCTTTCGCCATAAAGTGAGTGCCTTGGTCAGAGCCAATGCTGTGTGGAATAACATGACAGTGGATAAAGCATTTCTTGAGTCCATGATGGTAGTCTTGGCAGAAGCATTGTGTGCAGGAAAGGCAATGCATATCCAGAGTAAGTGTCTATTCCAGTGAAGATAAACCTCTGCCCTTTCCATGATAAAATAGGTTCCATATAATCAACCTGCCACCAGGTAGCTGGCTCCACACCCCGAGGAATACTGCCATATGAAGGGCTCAGTGGTGGTCTCTGCTGTTTGCAAACTGGTTTCCCAGCAGTGGCTGTAGCCAGGTCAGCCTTGGTGAGTGGAAGTCTATGTTGCTGAGCCCATGCATAACCTCCATCCCTGCCACCATAGCTCCTTGTTTATGGGCCCATTGGGTGATGACAGAGTGGCTGGGGAAAGAGGCTGACTGGTGTCCACAGAATGGGTCATCCTATCCACTTGATTATTAAAACCGTCTGCTGAGGCCACCTATGGGTGAGCACTCACGTGGGATACAAACACAGTTTTTGACCACTCAGAAAAGTCCATCCACATACCTCTTCCCCAGATTTCTTTGTCACCAATTTTCCAATCATGCTTCTTCCATGTCCCTGACCATCCAGCCAAACCATTACTAAGGCCCATGAATCAGTATCAGTACTATAATAGCACATCTGGCTATTTCTCCTTCCATGCAAGGTGCACAACATTACTGGAAGTTCTGCCCACTGGGAAGATTTCTCTTCACCAATGTCCTCCAGGGATATTCTAGAAAGGGGCTGTAGTACTACAGCTGTCCAATTTCGAGTGGTGCCTGCATATTTTGCAGAACCGTCTGTGAACCAGGCCCTAGTCTTCTCTTCATTGTCAACTGATCATAGGGGATTCTTCATGAGGCCATTGGTGTGGGCTGAGGGAGAGAAGGCAGGGTGGCAGGAGTGGAGGCTGTGGGCATTTGAGCCACTTCCTCATGTAATTTACTTGTGCCTTACATAATTCAGGAGCTGTTCAACTCCGATCACATATATATCACTTCCATTTGATGATGGAATGCTGCTGTGCACAATCCACTTTATGGCTAGATGGGCAGAAAGCACCCAGTTCATGACAGGCAGTTCAGGTTGCATGGTGACTTGATGACCCATAGTCAAACTTTCAGTTTCCACCAAAGCCCAGTAATAGGCCAAGAGCTGTCTCTCAAAAGGAGAGAAGTTATCTGCAGATGACAGGGCCTTCCTCCAAAATCCTAAAGGCCTCCACTGTGATTCACCTATAGGGGCCTGCCAAAGGCTCCAGACAGCATCCCTGTCTGCCACTGACACCTCAAGCACTATTTCATCTGCTGGGTCATATGGCCTAAGTTGCAGAGCAGCTTGCCCAGGAGCCTGGACCCATTGCAGAGTCTTCTCCTGTTATGGACTGCACTCAAAACTGGCAGCCTTTCAGGTCACACAAAAAATGAGCCAGAGTAACACACCCAAATGAGGAATGTGTTGCCTCCAAAATCCAAATAGATCAACTAGGTGTTATGCCTCTTTCTTGGTTTTAGAAGGGGCCAAATGCAGCAACCTATGCTTCGCCTTATCTATCACTTATCCTTGGTGTGGAGCCTGTCAAGATAGAAGGACTATCTCGAAAGGCCCCAAACCACTGGACCCCTAGAAATTTTACTGAGGTGGAAGGTCCCTGAACTTTAGTCAGATTTATTTCCCATCCTCTGGCACACAAATGTCTCACCAATAAGTCCAGTATGTTTGCTACTTCTTGCTCACTGGATCCAATGAATGTAATTTCATCAATGTAATGGACCAGTGTGATATCTTGTGGAACCAAAAAGCGATCAAGCTCTCTCCAAATAAGATTATGTCACAAAGCCAGAGACTTGATATACCTCTGAGGTAGGACAATAATAGTATATTGCTGGACATTTTAGCCGTGGGCAAATTGCTTCTGGTGGGCCTTATGGATGGAAAAGGAGAAAAAGGCATTTGCCAAGTCAATGGCTGCATACCAGGTACCAGGAGGTATGTTAATTTGCAAAAGCAATGAAACCACATCTATAGCAGCTGCAACTGGAGTCACCATTTGGTTAAATTTATGATAATCCACTGTCATTCTCCAAGATCCATCTGTCTTCTGCACAGGCCAAATGGGAG
Source organism: Macaca fascicularis (assembly GCF_037993035.2). Taxonomy (NCBI): domain Eukaryota; kingdom Metazoa; phylum Chordata; class Mammalia; order Primates; family Cercopithecidae; genus Macaca; species Macaca fascicularis. The sequence goes on from NC_088379.1 coordinate 162,669,908, forward strand.
AGTTGAACAGGGATGTGGTGGGAATCACCACCCCTGTGTCTTTCAAGTCCTTCATGGTGGCAGGCACTAATCTCCATAATCCCTTTAGGGATGCAATATTGTTTTTGATTTACTGTTTTTCTAGGTAGAGGCAGCTCTAACGGCTTCCATTTGTCCTTTCCTACTATAATAGCCCTCACCCTACCAGTCAGGGAGCCAATGTGGGGGTTCTTCCAGCTACAAAGTATGTCTCAGCCAATTATTCATGCTGGCACTGGGGAAATTACCACAGATGAGTCCAAGGTGATAATACTTTGCAGGGTTGGGGCAAAGTTCTCCAGAAAGCCGTGTATGCTGTAAATCCACATCCAATATATGGTACTACTTCTCCCATAGGTAGTATTCCCGGGTCCAGGAGTCAAGGGCACCACTCACCACCACTTCCACTTCCACTCCAAATAGAGAAAATGTGTGATGGGCTTATTGAAGTACTAGAGCTGTGTGCATTCATAACATAATAAGAAACCATTGCAGTTTATAAAACCAAAACAAGACTTTGAGACCAAAAAACTGCTATTAATTAGGCAGATGACTCTGGAGGAAACATTTTAAAAAGCCATCTAGCAGAATGCCTAGTCCTCCTTAGAGGATCCACTTCCTGGTCTCTCAACTGCTTCTCATGTTTCTTCTCACCTAAAAAGTAAAATACAGTTTACGGTAACCTTTTCATCAAAACACAGCATAGTGGATGAAGACTAAAAGCTGGCCATACTTCTTGTTCTGTTGTTTAACAGCTGATACAAGTATCTGGTGATGCTACTGCACTGCTTAGTTACGCTGAACACATTGTTTTTAACTTTATTAGAGGTATGTATTTCTTACTGTTAAGTATTTAAGTGTAAGAAAATAGTTATTGGTAACTTATAAACTCAGAGTCAGGAATAACAGTGATGCCAAGCAATCACAGATTTTCCACATGGGTGGCTGAGATAGTGGCACCTTTGCTTTCTGATAGTTCAATGTATATAAACTTTTTCTTACACAAAATTATTTAAAATACTGTGTAAAATTACCTTCAGTATATATGTATATATATTCATATAAAATTACCTTCAGTATATATATAATGCATAAAATAAGTTTTCTGTTTAGACTTGGGTCTCATTCTGGGATATTTGCATATACATATAACATCTCATGCATATGCAAATATTTCTAAATTTAAAAATTGAACCTAAAATTCAAAACACTTCTAGTCCTAAGAATTTAAATAAGGGATACTAAACCTGTATGTACACACATACATATATATGTACCTGCAAACATACCCTATTATCCTATTGGTTCTGTTTCTCTGAAGAACCCTGACCCATAAAGAGGTGGCATCATGCAAATACAGTCAAACTGATTCCTCAGTCATAGGTCATTGCTTTAGAATTTGAATATTCTGATTTAACACAATCCAGCCCCCAAAATTCAGTTACAGTCTCTGCTGTACTCATCACAGTGCCTTGCATAATAAACATCACAATAAATGTAATCTAAATGCATATTTAAAAATATTTACGCTATTAAATACATAATACTTCCTATGCATATTTAAGCAGAATTGTATAGGCTATCCACTACTTAATAAATCGTTTGCTCAAGCAACTGTTTATCTATATGAGAAAAAATTACATCCAAATAAAACATATATACAAGAATTGGATCCAGCTCAATCACAGTTTTTTAAAAAAAGCACAATCTTTAAAAAAAACTATACAAAAATAAAATATTTAAATATGTTTATGAGTTCACAGTTAGACTGAATTTTTTAAGAAGACATAAATCATCTGAAAGGAAAAGATAAAAAAATTAACCACACTGCAATTTAAAATATTTACACAGACAGGGTCTTCCATAATTCGGAGATAATAGAATAGCTGGTATCAAAATAACTTTCTTGTCAAAAACAATTATTCAAACGGTACAAAATAGAAGAAAATAGTCTGAAGGAAGTGGAAAATGTAGGAAGTAACTAAGGGGCTACTATTCTTGAAAGAAGAGAAGCACAGGAAGTGAAATTCACATAAGCCCTGTCATTTTCATGAGGCCATTTCCAAGTTTTTCCTGCAGGAGTTGAGAACCCAAGAAGAAAGCTGTGGTCTTATTGGCAGGAAAAACCAAGATCAGAGACCTGGGAAGACAACAGTAGCTGAAAAGTGAGGAGCAAAGTCCTGAACATAAGAGGACCATATAGAAAGAAGCACAAAAATCTGCTTACAAATACAACATAAATTATTGCCTGGTTCCTAAGCTAGCACATCAATGAAAAAGAAATTATGACAATTACATGCAATGATGTGGATGAATTTCACAGACAGAATGTTGAGTGGAAGAAGTTAGACATAGACTAGCATGTAATGCATGACTTCAGCCATGTGAAATTCAAGAACAGAGGAAAATAATATATGGTAGTAATCAATATATTGGTTACTTCTAGAGGTTGATGGAAGTAGTGACGGAAAATAGGCACAAGTCAACTTTGTAAGGTACTAGAAATTTACTATACCTTCATCAAGTTGATGATCGCATAGCTGCGTATTTATATAAAAGATTATCATATTGAACACTTAAAGCTAACCACTCAATTTCTTAAAAATGATAAGAATAACAAAACAAAAAGTAAAAATAAAATCTGCACAACAAAAAAAAATACCTTTAGCAAAAATAATGGATAGACGTATGCTTGAAGAAGTCATTTACTATGCATTTGAGCTAAGATAAACGATGGTTATCCAGAATATATTTTTAAAAAGTTATAAATTAATTCAATGAAGATGAGTACTACAATAGGAAATTTATTGAAAATTTTGTCAAAATGTCTAATGGACATGATATGGCTCTCAGTTCCAGTAGTAATTAAGGAAATGAAAATTAAAATATCAATGATCTATTATTACAGCATGAACACTGGCAAAATATCAATATTTTATATTAACAAATATTAATGATAACATGCAGCAATGGGGATTCTCACACTTCCTGATGGAAGTGTAAATGGTAGACTATTCTGGAAAGTATCTTGATGATGTCTAATAATACTTAGATGCAAAATATTCTACCAACCAAATACTCTACTTGTACATCCACAACCAAAAGAAAGTCTCACACATATTCATACTAGTATTCAATGTTCACTGTGACATTTTAATTGAAAAACAGAAAAAGGACTACATGTCCATCAAGTTGAAAATGGACAGATCTTTTTATTTCTTTAAATCCTCTAATCAAATACTATCCTACAATTTAAATGAATGAAATGGAATGGCATATGTCAACATTACCTAGTCAAAGAACACACATAGATCAAAGCAGGTTGCCAAAAAGATATATAGTATAACAGCAGCCATTTAAAGCCTAAAAACCTCAGACAGGTACAGTGGCTCATGCCTCTAATCCCAGCACTTTGGGAGGCCGAGGCAGGTGGATCAGTTGAGATCACAAGTTCAAGACCAGCCTGGACAACATGGTGAAACTCTATCTCTACTAAAAATACAAAAATTAGCTGGGTGTGGTGGCGAGTGCCTGTAATACCAGCTACTTAGGAGGCTGAGGTAGGCGAATCACTTCAACTCAGGAGATGGAGGTTGCAGTGAACCAAGATCATGCCACTACACTCCAACCTGGGTGCCTGGTGACAAAGCGAGACTCTGTCTCAAAAATAAATAAATAAGTAAATAAATAAATAAATAAAACAAAATAATAAAATAAATAAAATAAAAAAATAAAACCTAAAAATCTCAAAAAAATTCTAGACAGGGTTTATGAATATATACACATGAAATCTGAAATTAAGATTTAATAAAACTTGATGTGGAATACATTAATTTATATATATTGTGTACACTGAAATTGCTTATATTTTTAAGAAAAAAGGTCTTTTTTAAAAACACTTTTATGCAGAAAATTATGTCATAAGTTGAAAAGTTGCAAGAATTAAAGCTTGATTAATGCATAATCTGATGTCAAAAGAACTGTGTGTTTCAGATGGGTTTACTAATTTAAAAATATGTTTCTTAGAAGAATGCCTTAATTTGTTATGAGTGGTTTAAAATTACTACAAAAAATTTATTATCTGTATTAGTCAGTTCTCACACTGTTACAAAGAAATAGCTGAGACAGGGTAATTTGCAAATAAAAGCAGTTTGATTGGTTCACAGTTCCGCAAGCTGTACTGGAAACATGATGCTGACATCAGCTAGGCTTCTGGAGAGACCTCGGGAAACAAAAGCATGGTGGAAGGTGAGGGGAAACAGTCACGTCTTACATGGCTGGAGTAGGAGGAAGAGAGAGAATGGAGAGGTGCCACACATTTTTCAACAACCAGATTTCTCGAGCTCTCACTCACTATCACTAGAGCTGCACCTAGCAGGAAATCTGCCCCTTTGATCCAATCACCTGTCTCCACTCCCACCTCCAACATTAGGAATTACAATTCAGCATGAGATTTGAATGGAGACACGGATCCAAACCACATCATCATCCAACAGCTTGTCATGTAAGTTAAGACATCATTTACATTTTATTTCATACTAGGAATATTTAATGAAATTAAATGAATATTTAAATATTTATGATTTTAAGAATGTATATAATATTCTTACAATATAACACAGTAGTATCTGTGTAACATAATTTCTTACTCGAGAGTTAGTTTAATTTTAAAAAGACATCAATTAATTCTGACACCATAGTTACCTGTACTTCCAAAAAAAAAATTTCTGATTGACCAAAGAACACTATCAAGTGTTCACCATAGGCAAATATATGAGTACTTAGAAAGTATCTAAATCAATTGATATTGAGCCCAAACCCAATGACAGGATGTCTTTAGGTCCAGTATATGTCAATGCTTGTATTTTCAATGTTTTCCATTTTACATGTATTTAAGCCCAATGGAGAATGTTTCTCAATTCAAGAGAATATATACATTTTTAAAGCAAACAAAAACTTACAATACATAATAAATATTTTATACTGCCCTTAACTTGGTGACCATGAATAAACCATATATCTTTGCTACAAATATGCCTTTTATGTGCCTTTCCTGAAACTTGGATTTATCTATGATAATAAAGAATTACTCATTTTATTTCTTGACTTGGAGTTAGATTCTGTAAGCATAGTAAGTCTAGAAAGGAACAATCATGAAATAGGAAAGGAAGTTTCTGCACTATCCTCAGGAGGACCAATAATGCTCTTTCAATGTTTTAAAAATAATATTTTTTCAAAAATTTCAGAAAGAATAATAGGAATTTTATTTCATCTATATCAGAAATGATGCATGTGAAAATCACGTCAAAGTTTTCATTGTCTGGTATCAAATTTGTTCATATTTAGCTTATAGTCAAACACTATATTAATAAGAATATACTCAATGCAATACCAGAGAATGTAATTCGATTACCAAAAAAAATTATAAACATATATTCATTTAAGCTACTTGGGAAGCTGAGGTGGGAGGATCATTTAAAGCCCAGCAGGTTGAAGCTGTGGTGAGTCATGATCTCACCACTGCTCTCCAGCCTGGGCAGATCTCCTGGGCGAGAGATCCTGTCTCAAAAAAAAGAGATATATTTAAAAATACGTTACTCATCAGAAATTCTTTAACAGGCTAGTTTCCCTAGTAAATGGCACAATTACTTCCTAAGGTGATTTGGTTTGGTTGTATTTTTTTTTCCTCTCCACAACTCGTGTAGCAGGAGGCATTCTTACAATTTTTAAATCTTCTAGTTCACAGCAATATTCTGATCAGCAGTAAAAATAGCTTTTCTCATTTGACAATTTTCTAGAACAATAACAAACAAAGGAATTTCTCTGTTCATTTTATTTATTTAGCATGTTTCTTTGTTTGCTTATTTTTCACTGAAGTAGAACAATAACATCAAATTGAGACATATTTAGACCAGGCAATTTTAGCCACTGAGATGAAACTAGGAACAGAAAATGAACGACAATAGCAATTCCTGCTTCTCAACTGGTAGGAAAAGTTATCGCCAGTTCTTGAGCAAAGCTAATTTGATGCACCTGTGACTTAGTGATTCAGGAGGCTAAATTTTATTGATATTTCAAGAAATACTGAAAAAGAATAAAAATATTTAAGTGAAAGTTATTGAAGATAATACTTGGAAATTAATAATTCACAATTTCTGATAATTTGTGTATTTTGATTGCTGTGGTTTTGGTGAAGAATAACTTTGAGAAGATAAAATCAGTTGATATGTTATTTAGCAGAAAGTTTTAGTATAAAACAAAAATAAGTGTGTGTGTATAAAAATATTATTTTCATCTGTGGTATCTACCTTATTGTTAATACCACCAAATTGAGACCCATATGCAAAATAGATTCAGTTTTACTCACTGAGCCCCTACTATGCGCTAGACTCTGTTACGGTGTCTGGGTACATGGCAATAAGAAAACTATACAAAGTCTTTACCCTCATAGAGATTACATTCTTTTAGAAGACGTGGAAAACAAACATTTTAAAATATCCTACATACACACAATAGCAAGATTTAATATCTGAAATCTGCTTGCCATTTCTTTTCAGGTGATAACGCATTAATAGGCATTTAATTCACCTTCCTACCCAAAATTTAGCCCACTCTAAACAACTAAAGGAAATAAACAAATATACGAAACATTATTTTTAAATATAGGATTACAGGCAGATCAGGGCAGTGATCTTGGATGGTAAATGAAACAAAAAAGGTGAGTCTTATAATTGCCCATGCTTAGTATCTGGAAAGAGCTTTCAGTGAGGAAACTATACAAGGCCAGGCAAAGACCATCAGAAATGATAGAGAGTAATAAACTCCAGAATTCATAAAGGACTGGAATTGGTTCCTGCTCATATGAGCCAGAGTGGAAAAAACTCCTATCACATGGGGCATCAAATAGAGTCCTCAAATAAGTACTGCCTCAGTAATGGGGCTAAATTAACCTTCGACTAAAATGTTGCTCTGAATTTTGCTTAACAAAGCTTAAACTCAGCCTTAAAAAGATCATCAAATTGTTTCTAAGCAACTTAACTGTGTTCCAGAAAAGAATTCAAACGTATAAAGAAATACAAAAATTCCAGCACTCAACAAAGCAAAATCGTCAATGTATAGCATTCAATTAAAAATTGCAGCAAAGGTAAAACAAAAATAGAAAAAAAAATAAGTTCTCTAGGGAGAAAAAAATCAGTCATTAAAAACAGTCTCAAAAATGACACACATGGATTTAGACACATGTAGGTTTAGAAGACGATGATGCTAAAAAAGACTATTACCAATATATTACATATAATCAAGGAAGAATAGGAAAAATATGCATTTTATAGAAAAACATGAAAGATATTTTTAAAGATGCAATTGAACACCTAGAGATGAAAAATGCAGTACCTGAGATTAAAAATATTTAAGATGAGATTAACGATAGAGTAGACACTAAAGATGAAAAGAATAGTCATTTTCAAATAGAAACCTTTCTTGAAAACTCCCTTGCCCAGGTGCACCTGTGAAATTTTCAATGATTCCTACATGAAAAGCCAAAACTGTCATTATGGCCTCGAAAGCCTGCATGGTACATGTCCCACCTATTCTTAAACCCCATCATGCATCATGGTCCCCTTATACTCAGCAAGCTTTAAGTGTGTTGCCCTTGTCTCGACTCCTTGAAATTAAAGATGTATCAATTGCTATTGTTCCAGCTTCCAAACATTCACCACCACCCCCAATTGCCTCTCATTTTCTTCTAGTTAATTTTAAAAAATATTTCTTCCAGCTGCATTTCCTCAGGGAAGCACTTCTTGACTCTACAGATTAGGCTATATCTCTCTACCATCTACTCTTAGAGCTCTTATGTTTATTCCATTTTTGAATTTCTGACTCAGTTGTAATTTCATATTTTTTTCTGTTATTGTATCATTAGTGCGCATATTCTCCATTATTGTGTGAGTCATAAGGGTAGAAAATATGTCAGATTTTCTTCGCCAGTGAATTCCCAGTATCTAGCACACTTCTTGACACATATTAAGTACAGTAGTCACTCTCTATCTTTGGGGGAAACATTCCAAGAGCCCAATGGAGTTTTAAAAGCACAGATAGAACTAACAACACAATTGCCAGCAATTAAAACACCATTCTGTTCATCTTTTCCACCCACAAATTTAATAGCCCTTTTCCATCTTGACTAAGCACTGACTACATATTGCGGTTGTAACTTTTGCAGTTTGAGGTGTGACAACAAAATTAGTACAAATTTCTTTTTCTTCATAATTTCATGGATAGATTTTTTTTCCTTACCATAAATCTTAGAAACCTCAGCATACAATTTTTTTTCTTTCCTTATGAAGTCAAGAACCTTGACATTTTCATTTAAAAAAGTATTTTGTGGCTTTTCTTTGACATATCCAAATTGCCAGCAGCACTAGTCTTGTACTTTAAGATCATTATTAAGTAAAATAAGGGTTACTTGAACACAAGCACTGTGATATCATGAAGGTTAATCTGATAACCCATAACTACTGAATGACTAACATATGCAGCATGGATACGCTGGACAAAGGCATGATGCACGTTCGTGGTGGGATGGAGCTGCATGATGCAATTTCATCATGACATTCACAATAGCATACAGTTTAAAATTTGTAAATGGTTTATTTCTTGAATTTTATATGTAACTTTTTCAGACTACAAGGGTAGTCTGAATTGAATGTTACTACAAGGGTAGTCTGAAACCATGGAAAATGAAACTGCAACTACTGAAAATGAAAAATGAAAATGGCAGCTACTGTAGTCAATTTTTTTATACTTAACATATGAATTTATTTTAAATAATATTTTTGTTCAGTTAAAATGTGAATGAAATCTCTTCTGCATTCAGTGTAATTATGCAGGCACATACTTCTTCATTAGGATTTAGGCTCCAAGTCAATTCATTTTCTGTATTTGAATTTATCGCTATTCCTATGAGGTAATGTCTCAGAAATATTAAATCATTTACCAAGACACACACAGTAAGCTCAAGTTAAAAGAGACTCACATTCAAACTAAAATCTTATTAAAGCATAATAAATGAAATACATTAAAACATAAAAGTATAGATATCCAAAATGCTAAAAGTCTTAAATTTTATAAAATTTTGTTTATAGTCAGAGTTTAATTTGATATGGTGTAATAGTTACATCTTATAAAATTAGCTAATAATATGTAGATCTAAAAGTAACTTTCTTCTCCTAAATGAATTATACAGTACATACTTGAAAAAGTAATCATGCATTCAAATTCCTACACATGTAAATAATTTCAGACTTAAGAGTAAAATTTAGTGAGGATGCTAGACAATACATACTATGTACTAAAATATATATTTTTATTCTATTCTTTTTGATTATCAGGAAAATCTCTGTTACAAGAGGTTAACAAGAGAAAAGCATAAAAATTTAAAAGTTTTACATAACACAAGGGACTTCATAAAACAATGAAGACCCAAAGAAATGGTTAAACCTGAGTGTTTTTATACTAGGTTTGATGAAGAGTGGAAAGTCCTGGAAAAATACGGTAGAACAAACAGGGCATGAGCTAACAGTAAAAAACTGGGGGAAACTTAGCGAGGCTTGCTCATTTGGATTTGGATCTCTCTTGACATCCTTCCATCTTTAGAGACAGGGTGCTCCTTTCCTCTAGGTATAGGGAGGGAATCTCTCACATGAGGGTCCTATGACCCACTTCAGGGTAGAAGGGAGAAAGAAGGAAAGTCAGAGACTCCTTTCTGCATCTGCCTTTTGTTTCTTCAGCTTAAAATCTTCAATATGCCAACATGCCATATTTTGGAATAGCATATCCTGAACCTCGTCACACAATTTCCACTGGAAAAGATCTAAGAAGACTTCACATTTCAAAATTTAAAATGTCACAAGAATTTCTAACAAAGGAGTGTCAGTAGACACACACACACAAAAAACAGATTAACAACCTGATCAGAAATATATTATACAGGCTGGGTACAGTGCCTCACACCTTTAATCCCGGCACTTTGGGAGGCTGAAACAGAAGGATGGCTTGAAGTCAGGAGTTCAAGATTAGCCTCAGCAACATAGGGAAACCCTTTCTCCAAAAAAACTTGAAAACAAAAAATTAGCAAGCCACAGTGACACATACCTACTTGGGAAGCTGAGGCAGGAGAATTCCTTGAACCTAGGAGTTTGAATTTGTGGTGAGCTATGATTGCAGCATTGCACTCCAGGCTATGTGACAGAGTTAGATCTTCTCTCCAGAAAAAAAAAAAAAAAAAAAGAAAGAAAAGAAAGAAAAGAAAAGAAATGTATACAATGATACATCTAAAACTATTCAAAGTTAAAAAAGGAAAGATTTACAGAAGAAACAATAACATAAAATGTAAGAAAAGACAACTTAGAATAATACAATTTCTTAAACTAAAAAATATTTTCTCCTAATATGTAAGCTGCCTTTACATTCTGTTGTTGTTGTTTCACTATATTTACTTTGCTGTTAACTTAATGTAGTTCCACTTGTTTATTTTTGCTTTTGTTGTCTAATTTTTTGCCAAAATATACAAAAATATCATTGTCATGGCCAATGTAAAGGAGATTTTCCCCCATGTTTCTTCTAGTTTTATAATTTCAGGACTTACATCCAGGTCTTTAATCCATTTTGAGTTGAGTTTGTGATGTAGGGTAAAGGTCCAATTTCATTCTTTTGTCTGTGGAGATCCAGTTTTCTCAATATCATTTATTGAAGAGATTATTCTTTCTCCATTGTGTCTTCTTTGTGTCCTTGTTGAAAACTAGCTGACCATATGCACTTAGGTTTATTTCTGGTTTATCTATTCTGTCCCATTGCTCTATGTAACTGTTTTTATGCCAACATTATGCCATTTTGATTATTAAGTTTTGTAATAAAATTCGAGATCAGGAAGCATAATGCCTCCCACTGTGCTTTTCTTTTACAAGACATCTTTGGCTATTCAGAGTCATTTGTGGTTCTATATGAGTTTTAGAATTGTTTTTCCTATTCTGTGGGAAAAAACCATGGTTTAATATCCAAAACGTATAAGGATGTCACACAATTCAATAGCTAAAGGGAAAAAAGTAGAAAAAGAAAAATATCACCTAAAAAAATGAGCAAAGTACTTGAATAGGCACCTCGTCAAAGAAGACATAAAACTGGCTAACAGATAGATAAAAATGTGCTCAATATCACTAATCATTAGGAAAATATAAATCAAAACTACAGTGAGATACAACCTCAAACCTGTTAGGGCGTCCATCATCAAAAAGCCAAGAGATAACAAATGTTGGTGAGGGTGTGAAGAAAAAGGAAACTTATACACCATTAGTGGAAATGTAAATTGGTACAGTCATTAGGAAAGACAGGATAAATGTTTATCAAAAAACAAAACATGGAACTTCCATATGACCCAGCAATCTCTTTCTTGGGTATATACCCCCAAAAAATAAAGTCAGCACCTGAGTAGAGATATCTGTCCTTTGACATTCATTGCAGCATTATTCACAATAACCAAGATGTGGAAACAATCTAAATGTCTGCCAAGGGATGAATGGATGTAGATAAAATTTTACCTTAAAAAAAGGAGATCCTTCCTTTTGTGAAAACAAGAATATACCATACTATGGTTTGAATGCCCCCCTCCAAAACTCATGTTGATATGTAATTGTTGTAATGGTATTGGCACATAGAGGCTATATTAATTGATTAGGTCGTGAGGATTCCACTCTCATGAATGAATTAACGCTGTTATGATAACTGGTTTAGTCATCACAAGTGTGATTCCTCACAAAAATAATGAGTTTGGCCCAATTTTCTCTCTCTGTCTTGTGTGCTCACTTGTCCTTCTGCCATAGGATAACACAGCATAGAGGTCCCCACCAGAAGCTGGCACCGTGCTCTTGGAATTCCCAGCCTCCAGAACAACGAGCTAAATAAATGTCTATTCTTTATAAAGTACCCAGTCTGTAGTATTCTGTCATAGCAGCAGAAAACAGACTAAAGCAAACCCGGAAGACATTATCCTAATTGATATAAGCCAGATACATAAAGAAAAATGCTGCATATTCTCAATTGAATCTTAAAAAACTGAACATATAGAAATATAGAGTAGAATGGTGGTTACCAGGAGTGGGGAAGGTGTTAATGAGATGTCCAAAGAACACAAAGTTGCAGTTGTGTAGGATGGATAAATCTAAAAATCTAATGTATAGCATGAGTACTATTGTTAATAATGTTATTTTGCATACTGGAATTTTGCTGAGATTAGATTTTTGGTGCCCTTAACACACACACACACACGCACACATACACACACATACACATACACAAAGGTAGCTGTGAGGTGATGGACATGTTAATTTGCTTGACCATAGTAACTCTTTTACTACGTATATGTATATCAAACATGTCGTATACCATACATACATATATACAATAAAAATAAAATAAAACAATCAAGGATTCAAAATAAAAATGGATAAATATAAAATAGCAGATGGCCTCATAGCACATTGCCAGAAAATACAGAATTTGTGAATTTCAAGGCAGAATTGAGTAAATTACCCAGCAGGTATTACATGAGATAAACAGGTAGATATATGAAAGTAAAATTTGGAAGCATAACCAATATGAGTGCTATGGAATAAGAAATTTATAATAATTTGACCTTATACAAATGTTGGTAAGTTAGATACATAGAGTCAGATGACCAAAGGGTAGTCATTAAGAAGGAAGAACAAAGGGGAGCTGGTGAAGAAGTGTATGCAAGGCTGTTGCCTTTGAGTCTGGTAGTTATTGCCATTTGTCAATAGATTATGTAGTTGATAAGAACAGCTGAACACAAACCAGGAGAAAGCAATGACAAATGGTACTCAAAAGGATAACCTGGAACCCAGGAGGAAAAACTGGAATTCAAGATGAAAAGCTAAAACCCATGAAAGCAAACTGAAGCTCACATTTTTCTCTGACTGCATTTGATCTTGATGATACAGGTAACATGAATAAGAAATCAGGGCCTTTCACAATGTGCTTAACCCCGTTAACAGAGGAGATCTGGGAAAAGCTACAAAAACAGAGCCTGAGTGCTGTATCACATCAAGGTGAAGCAACCAACGTATCACCAATATGGAGATGCTTCAGTAATGCGTAAGACTAGACACTCACCTGCTACTTTACTTCTGCCTTCTAAATCTCATAAATTTCTTTCTTGCAGCCAATGCTAATATGAAACCACAGAAAAAAGTGAATTCTGGGAAAGGTAGTTCTAGCTTAGCTACTTTGACAAAGTACAAACCCACTGCAGCTCTCTTCTTTACAAATTGACACTCATTCTTTGGAACACATTTAATTTGCAAATACATAGTTACGCTTCCATCTATGTAATACTTCCTCTTATAATTGAAAACAGCTAACTCTTACCCTAATATAGTACAAAGTCTCATATGTCACTTTATCTATCTTTGAGTGATGTTCATTCCTCTCCTAGTTGAGCCTCAATCTTTCTTTGATGTCTTTTAAGGTAACACTAAATTATGAGTGCGTGTGTTAACAATCCATATAAATACAATTAACACATACACAAATATGTTAATTTATATTTTACATATTTGTCATACACATATAATTTCACAAATATACAAATAGGTATATTTACATATATACATATATATTAAAATATATTCTTTTCAAAAAAGAATACCTCCTAATAAATGCAGTTCTTATTTTTGCAACTAAATACATGATAGTAGCAGATATTTAGAAATGTTCACCTTCTTAACAATTCCTTATTCCTTTTCTCCTCAGAAAGCACCTCAAGCTGGTTATGGTTTCTTCCCTGATGGGGTGACCCAGTGACCCCAAACTTCATTCTTGAAATGTCAAGGTCATTAACCAGCTTCGTCGTATTGGGATGCTGTAGTTGGTTATCAATTTTTATCAGAGAAATATGAAGGTATTAAAAGGTGTCCAGGACATTTTCTGACTTCCAAACCCATTTACATATTCAGGTATGCTAGCAACATAATTTTTCTTGACAGTGAGGATCAATCACCCCAGCCAGCATATTAAGCCCCCTTTTTTCCTGATGTCCATTGGTTGGATTGCAGATTCATTATCTTGCTGTGTTTGCTGATGAAAAATATTTCTGTTTTGGAAACTAAGACTTCAAACTCAGCAAAGCACCAATGCACACAAAAAAAAAAAAACAAAAAAAAAAAAAAAAAAAACAAAAAAAAAACTTGGGAGGCAATCATATAAGAAGAGTTAGTAGCATTTCTACCACTTGATTCTGAGGCACACTTATGCTGACTATAGGAGAAACAACACTTTTATTCATCACTGATTTAAATTATAAAACGTATCCAGACAGATATAACGCTGACCCTGCAAAGTGTTGTCAATAAGTTGGTGAATCTTCAGAGTGAATATTCCAAAGGCCAATGCACTGTTCTAATTTTTCAGGTACTTCAGACTGATGGAGAACATGGTAAAACCATTGAATTCATGATCATGATCTAATTACCTTAATTCCTTTGCTTATAAAATGAGTTCGTTGGTCAGAAGCAATGCTGTGTACAATACCAAGGCTATGAATATGTCATTTACAGAATGACAAGCCCATCAATTTTGGCAGAAACACTGAGAGCAGAAAAGACAAATTTATGTCCAAAACAACTGATAACACAAGGGTGCTCCCTCCATGATGAATGTGGCGTAGTGCAACCAATTTGCCACAAAGTGATCTGATGGTTGTTCTAGAGAATGGTGTCATGAGGGCTAGTGATGATCTCTGCTACTGATATATTTATTGATATATATGTCAATCAGCAGTTTTTATAGTCAAATTTGCCTTGGTGGGTGTAAATCCACTATATTAAGAGACCTCACTCCAAAGTCAGAGAGTATAAGGATATATGTTTCCCATGTGAATATGCTCACCAAGGAGCAACCACAGGAGGAGAACCTTAATAATCATGTGGATAAAATGATCACTCTGGAATATCAAACAGTACCTTTCCCAGTCACTCATGTCCTAACCAATGGGCTCATAAACAAAGTAGCACTGGATTACAGTGATGGAGGCTATTCTGATATGAAGAGATAAAGACAGCATTTCATCTCAATGATATTTTGTCCCCGAATCCATAACCCCAGTATTATAATGAGAAAATTGTAATTCATGGAGCATGAAACATTTACAAATATATGCTTATATACTTTTGATATGTACAAAATATGCATACCAATAACAAAATCTAGGATACTTTTTACCTATGGGGAGAATGAAAGTGAAATGGGAACAGAGAATACTGATGCTGTCTGTTGAATGTAGTGTAATATGATGAAAATAATAATACATTAAGATTTTTAAAGGCAGATTTTTAAAGTACTTTTTTTACTTTAAATACTTTGAGTTGTCTTAAGATAAAAATTTTCAATAAAATTTTCGGTAAAATTTCAATAAAATATAAAAGGACAAATCTAAGAAGAAATCTGAACCAGTTTTGTCACTCATTAGAAGAACAGTAAATTTGCTTGATTTTAGTATTATTTAAACTTACATACTGAACTTGATATTTAGAAGAAAATTAAGATTTTTTTGGCTAAGAAATAAAATATTTTTCATTAAAGACCTATCAAAATTTGGGTTTTATCTTGATTCTAGCCTTTTTTCTATAGATGAAAAACTAGTATCACTCTGATCCAAGGACATGATTGGTTTCTTATTTTTTTAAGTTTTACAAATAATAATTGTAAATATTTATGGGATACAGTGCAATGGCTCATTTTAAATAGATGCTGTGATACTCTGTGTAGCACGAATATATGCTAAGCCTGGCGTAGTGGCTCATGTCTGTAATCCCAGCACTCTGAGAGGCAGAGGCGGGCAAATGTCCTGACCCCAAGAGTTTGAGACCAGCCTGGGAAACATGGGTGAACCCCGTCATATATATATATATATATATATATATATATATACACACACACACACACACACACACACACACACATATATATACATACACACACACATACATATATATACACACACACACACACACGGACACACACATACACACACACACACACACACACACACAAATTCCAGAAAGTGAATTAAGAATATGGGAGGCCGGGCGCGGTGGCTCAAGCCTGTAATCCCAGCACTTTGGGAGGCCGAGGCGGGCGGATCACAAGGTCAGGAGATCGAGACCACAGTGAAACCCCGTCTCTACTAAAAATACAAAAAAAAAAAAAAAAAATAGCCGGGCGCGGTGGCGGGCGCCTGTAGTCCCAGCTACTCAGGAGGCTGAGGCAGGAGAATGGCGGGAACCCGGGAGGCGGAGCTTGCAGTGAGCCGAGATCGCGCCACTGCACTCCAGCCTGGGCAACAGCGTGAGACTCCGTCTCAAAAAAAAAAAAAAAAAAAAAAAAAAAAAGAATATGGGAAAGGGTTTCTTGAACTTGTGATAATGGGAATGAGGTTGTTCTTTAAGAACTGCAGCAGATATGATATAGACAGATGATACTGATTATTATATGTGGAAATACTCTCAGAGTGTTTATTTCTTTTTAAATTAAATTAAATTATGCTTTATTCATGGTAGTTCCATGTAATTGACTATACATACACTTGAAAATGATGCCCTGTGTTTTCTGGCACCAACAGAAAATTTTCAAGGGGTGAAGACTTAGCCATGTCTAAATGCCCTAGGTTTATTTCTGAATCTCAGTAATGGTGTTTGCTCCTTAAGTAAGCATACTACATTGCTGACTCTTGCACAAAGCACAGATGGTCAGTGCAAAACAGGCACATTAAAAAATATTTGATTTCTTAGTTTCCTTTCCTTTCTCACTCTTGATGCATTTTCTTCTTTTTCTGCCAGAGGTATTATCCAATACTTTCTTTAATTAACTCAATTTCATAGCATTTCCCCAGGTTGCCCCGGTCATATATTTCAATCATATCTTCAAAATTACTAAACTAGTTTTATTCAATTCAACTCACCATTTATAGTAACAATAAGAAAACATTTTAATAATAGCTGTGGTTATAAAAAATAAAACATGTATTTTTGTGCTCAAGAAATTTATGACTCATTGGGAGAGAATAATATAATGTAAAAAACTATTTTTAATCAAATAGCATTTTGTTAAGAGTATAGAAAATAAATATCCAATCATTTACACTTCCCAGCAATTTTATGCTCTTTTATAATCTTAACATTCTTCTGAGGACCACATTTTTCCACCATATGACAACAATGAGAAATCGACCAGATGGACAGGAAATGGCAAGTACGTTTTTCAAATACATTCATGCTGAAGATAGGCCGGAAAATGCAAAGATCCAGTCAAGTTATTAGTTCATGGCAAACCAGGACATCCTATGTTAGCTAAAGGACAAGCTGTTGTACCTTGCTTCCTCTACCACTAATTCACTAAGTGGAATAGCATTTGGTATGTCTCTTTGTATTTTAGAGAGAATATATACCATGCTAGGGAAAACTTCTCCAATCCATTATCAGGGGATTTGAAAGGCTGTCGATTTCAGGTAATGAATGGCTTGGCTGGTTAATCCGAGGTTGAAAAAAAAGTGTAATAAAAAGATCAGAGATAAAGTCCGGGGAAGAAGAATTTGAATAAACCCATGGAAGTAGCACTATGTGTAAAAATTTATGTGTCTGACATTAATCCCACCAAAGAGCATCCAAACAGGAAAGGCTCAACGACCAGGTAGATGGGATGACATCCTCTCGTTATCAGTGCATCTCTTCCCTCAACAATCTTATTACATACACAAGATAAAGATTCATAAATGGAATCACCATGGTGGCAGAGACGGAGGTCACACTTAGGGTAAACAACACTGGATTAGGTATAGGTACTGCTGAATGCCACACATGCTAGTAGCAGAGACTTACACTTAGCCCTTAGTATGGCAGAAATCTCTCAGGCCAGCCACTTAGTTGCAAGTTGATTATACTGAGACTCTTCTATTTCTGTGTATTAATGCTTTCATCAGATTTGGATGGTAATAATATCCATCTCATATAGCTGTCATAAGAAATAAATGAATTAACTATTGAAGAAATACTTAGAACAGTGCCTGGCACATAATAAGCACTTTGTAAGTTATTAACAATTAAAGAGGGGATGGAGATAAAATTTTCAAAGATTAGGCAAGGAAGGCCTCAGATATGAGGCAAAATTGCTACAGCACCCCTCCACCAAAATTTATAATTTATTTGAGATGTCACAAAGGGCACAGAAAAAGTTGATTAGTGACAGCTTTGTATAGGTTCAAATTCTACGTCTACCACTTACTGTTTGGACTTTGCCTAGACACTTCTCTAAATATCATTTTCCTTTCTGTAAATGGGACAATGGCTCCCTTGCTTTTTTTATTATAAGAATTAGAGGCCAGGCGCGGTGGCTCACGCCTGTAATCCCAGCACTTTGGGAGGCCGAGGTGGGCGGATCACAAGGTCAGGAGATCGAGACCATGCTGGCGAACACGGTGAAACCCGTCTCTACTAAAACTACAAAAAAAATTAGCTGGGCTTGGTGGCGGGTGCCTGTAGTCCCAGCTTCTAGGGAGGCTGAGGCAGGAGAATGGTGTGAACCCGGGAGGCGGAGCTTGCAGTGAGCGGAGATTGCGCCACTGCACTCCAGCCTGGGCTACAGACTGAGATTCTGTCTCAAAAAAAAAAAAAAAAAAAAGATTTAGAGACTATTGGCCAGGTGCGGTGGCTCACACCTGTAATCCCAGCACTTTGGGAGGCCAAGGCACATGGATCACGAGGTCAGGAGCTCGAGACCATCTTGGTCAACGTGGTGAAACCCCATCTCTACTAAAATTACAAAACTTAGCTGGGTGTGGGGGCCCATGCCTGTAATCCCAGCTACTCGGGAGGCTGAGGCAGGAGAACTGCTTGAACTCGGGAGTCAGAGGTTGCAATGAGCCGAGATCATGCCACTGAACTCCAGCCTGGCAACACCAGCCTGGCGACAAAGCAAGACTCCATCTTTAAAAAAAAAAAAAAAATTAGAGATTATTTATATAGGCACCTACTATAAATCCAACTATTAAGCATTTCATAAATGATACTTCAGAATTATTTCAATTGTTTGAAACAGGACATGCATACTTGAAATATCAGAAGAAGTAGGTAATATGTGATACATTATATAATATGAATAAGAAATACAATTTTTCATAGCCATATATAGTTTTCTTATTTATACCAACTTCAGCTCCCAAACTTTTACCATCTGCATGCCATCAGAACTAATTTTATTTTGCCTCTGCTTACATAATGAATTTCAGATAATAATATTACATATAAGACCGCAGATCACCCAATGTGATGAACAACTGTCCGCTGAGAATAGTAATGGAATACTTTAAGTGAACAAAACGAAGATGGTGATGAAAATAAAATCTGAGCAGTACTTAGTAATCACAATCAAAGCACAGACTTGAAAAACAGTTTTTATTACCATTATAAGTAAAGCGATGATAGATATTAAAGAGATAAATAGATGATAGTTGATTGATTGATAGATAGGTAGTTAGATAGATAGATAGATAGATAGATAGATAGATAGATAGATAGATACAGGAAGCTACATTTCTCTCTTCTCAAGCTGTGTATAAAGTGGAGAAAGGAAAGAAACAATAAATACAGAATCTTATGAATCCCAGTTCTAATGGGCCATTCCCTTAAGTCAGTAGAAAGGGAGGAACACACTTCTGACATTTTCCTTAAGCCACTGGTGAGTATCTTGCATACATCTTCCTCCTGTGCAAGAGCAGTTGATTCACCTGAATGTCTCCTAATGAGCCTCTAGCTTTGTGCAACAATATTCTCAAGAACCATTGATTTATTCTCTTCTTATGTACCATTGCTTCAAATATTCCATTAAATTTCTCTCCA
The DNA here is from genome assembly GCF_037993035.2 of Macaca fascicularis. Lineage (NCBI taxonomy): Eukaryota > Metazoa > Chordata > Mammalia > Primates > Cercopithecidae > Macaca > Macaca fascicularis. The sequence goes on from NC_088379.1 coordinate 162,689,887, forward strand.
AAGTAAGACACCCCCTTTTTTCTCAGAAGTCTAAGGCAATGTATTATTTTATTGTAAAAAATATCTTATGCTGAATATACATATTCAGTATAAGATATATATTATTCATAAAAATATAGTTATTAAATAATTATTAAATATATAATTAAAGTATATCTTTAATAATTTAAATAATTATTAAAATACATATTATTCATAAAATATATTCAGCATACATACATATTTTAGGCTGAACATATATATATATATAGTCAAAGTAGATATCTCTGCATCTAAGAAATTGGTTAATAATGAGGGTGAAATCTGGATAACTAAAAAAGAAAATCTTACAGAGTATTTTTTTCTTTTTTTTTTTGCTTTAATTTCTGGGTTACATGGGCAGAATGTACAGTTTTGTTACATAGGTATACACGTGCCATGGTGGTTTGCTGCACCCACCTATCTGTCACCTACATTAGGTATTTCTCCTAATGTTATCCCTCCCCTAGCTCTCCACCCTCCACAGGCCCCCCAGTGTGTGATGTTCCCCTCCCTGTGTCCATGTGTTCTCATTGTTCAACTCTCACTTATGAGTGAGAACATGAGGTGTTTGGTTTTCTGTCCTTGTGATAGTTTGCTGAGAATGATGGTTTCCAGCTTCATTCATGTCCCTACAAAGGACATGCACTCATCCCTTTTTATGACTGCATAGTATTCCATGGTGTATATGTGCCACATTTTCTTCATCCAGTCCATCATTGATGGACATTTGGGTTGGTTCCAAGTCTTTGCTATTGTGAATAGTGCTGCAATAACATGCGTGTGCATGTTTCTTTATTGTAGAATAATTTATAATCCTTTGGGTACATGCCTAGTAATGGGATTGCTGGGCCAAATGGTATTTCCAGTTCTAGATCCTTGAGGAATCGCCACACTGTCTTCCACAATGGTTGAACTAGTTTACACTCCCACCAACAGTGTAAAAGCATTCCTGTTTTTCCAAAACCTCTCCAGCATCTGTTGTTTCCTGAGTTTTTAATTATCGCCATTCTAACTGGTGTGAGATGGTATCTCATTGTGGTTTTCATTTGCATTTCTCTAATTACCAGTGATGATGAGCTTTTTTTCATATGTTTGTTGGCTGCATAAATGTCTTCTTTTGAGAAGTGTCTGTTCATATCGTTTCCTCATTTTTTGATGGAGTTGTTTGCTTTTTTCTTGTAAATTTGTTTAAGCCCTTTATCAGATGGATAGATTGCAAAAATTTTCTCCCATTCTGTAGGTATTATTCACTCTGATGATAGTTATTTTGCTCTGCAAAAGCTCTGTAGTTTAATTAGATCCCATTTGTCAATTTGGGCTTTTGTTGCCATTGCTTTTGGTGTTTTAGACATGAAGTCTTTGCCCATGCCTATGTCCTGAATGGTATTGCCCAGGTTTGCTTCTAGGATTTTTATGGTCCTAGGTCTTACATTTAAGTCTTTGATCCATCTTGAGTTGATTTTTGTATAAGGTGTAAGGAAGGGGAAGAGTTTCAGTGTTCTGCATGACTATAGCCAGTCTTCCCAACACCATTTATTAAATAGGGAATCTTTTCCCCATTGCCTGTGTGTGTCAGGTTTGTTAAGGATCAGATGGTGGTAGATGTGTGGTGTTATTTATGAGGCCTCCGTTCTGTTCCATTGGTTTATATATCTGTTTTGGTACCAGTACCATGCTGTTTTAGTTACTATAGCCTTGTAGTAAAGTTTGAAGTCAGGTAGCGTGATGCCTCCAGCTTTGTTCTTCTTGCCCAGTATAGTCTTGGCTATGCGGGATCTTTTTGGGTTCCACATGAAGTTTAACGTAGTTTTTCCTAATACTGTGAAGAAAGCCAATGGTAGCTTGATGGGAATGCATTGAATCTACAAATTACTATAGGCAGTGAGGCCTTTTTCATGATATTGAGTCTTCCCATCCATGAGCATGGAATGTTTTTCCATTTGTTTGGGTCCTCGCTTATTTCCTTGAGCAGTGATTTGTAGTTCTCCTTGAAGAGGTCCTTCACATCCTTGTAAGTTGTATTCCTAGGTATTTTATTCTCCTAGTAGCAATTGTAAATGGGAGTTGATTCATGATTTGGCTCTCTGTTTGTCTGTTATTTGTGTGTAGGAATGCTTGTGATTTTTGCACATTGATTTTGTATCCTGAGACTGCTGAAGTTGCTTATCAGCTTAAGGAGATTTTGGACTGAGATGATGGGGTTTTCTAAATATACAATCATGTCATCTGCAAACAGAGACAATTTGACTTTCTCTCTTCCTATTTGAATACCATTTATTGCTTTCTCTTGCCTGATTGACCTTGCCAGAACTTCCAATACTATGTTGAATAGGAGTGGTGAGAGAGGGCTTCCTTGTCTTATGCTGGTTTTCAAAGGGAATGCTTCCAGTTTTTTTCCCATTCAGTAAGATACTGACTGTGAGTTTTTCATAAATAGTTCTTATAATGTTAAGATATGTTCCATTAATACCTACTTTATTGAGAGTTTTTAGCATGAAAGCCTGTTGAATTTTGTCAAAGGCCTTTTCTGCACTCATTGAGATAATAATGCAGCTTTTGTCATTCGTTCTGCTTATGTGATGGATTACGTTTATTATTTGCGTAGGTGAAAACAGCCTTGCATCCCAGGGATGAAGACAACTTGATCATGGTGGATAAACTTTTTGATGTGTTGCTGGATTTGGTTTGCCAGTATTTTATTGAGGATTTTCACATCGATGTTCATCAGGGATACTGGCCTAAAATTCTCTTTTTTTGTTGTGTCTCTGCCAGCCTTTAGTATAAGGATGATGCTGGACTCATAAAATGAGTGAGGGAGGAGTCCCTCTTTTTCTATTGAACAGAATAGTTTCAGAAGGAATAATACCAGCTCCTCTTTTTACCTCTGGTAGAATTTGACTGTGAATTTGTCTGGTATTGGATGTTTTTTGGTTGATAGGCTATTAACTATTGCCTCAATTTCAGAACTTGTTATTGGTCTATTCAGAGATTCAACTTCTTCCTAGTTTAGTCTTGGGAGGGTGTACGTGTCCAGGAATTTATCCATTTCTTCTAGATTTTCTAGTTTATTTGCATAGAAGTGTTTATAGTATTCTCTGATGGTACTTTGTATTTCTGTGGGATCGGTGGTGATATCCCCTTTATCATATTTTTATTGCATCTATTTGACTCTTCTCTCTTTTCTTCTTTATTAGCCTTGCTAGCGGCCTATTTTGTTGATCTTTTTAAAAAACCAGCTCCTGGATTCATTGATTTTTTGAAGTTTTTTTGTGTGTCTCTATCTCTTTCAGTTCTGCTCTGATCTTAGTTATTTCCAGTCTTTGGTTATCTTTTGAATCTGTTTGCTCTTGTTTCTCTAGTTCTTTTAGTTGTGATGTTATGGTGTCGATTTTAGATCTCTCCTGCTTTCTCTTGTGGGCATTTAGTGCTATAAATTTCCCTCTACACACTGTTTTAAATGTGTCCCAGAGATTCTGGTATGTTGTATCTTTGTTCTCATTGGTTTCAAAGAACATCTTTATTTCTGCCTTCATTTCGTTATTTACCCAGTAGTCATTCAAAAGCAGGTTGTTCAGTTTCCATGTAGTTGTGTGGTTTTGAGAGAGATTCTCAATCCTGAGTTCTAAATTGATTGCACTGTGGTCTAAGGGACAGTTTGCTGTGATTTCTGTTCTTTTACATTTGCTGAGGGGTGTTTTACTTCCAATTATGTGGTCAATTTTAGAATAAGTGCAATGTGGTGATGAGAAGAATGTATATTCTGTTGATTTGGGGTGGAGACTTCTGTAGATGTCTATCAGGTCGACTTGGTAAAGAGCTGAGTTTAAGTCCTGGATATCCTTGTTAATTTTCTGTCTTGTTGATCTGTCTAATATTGATAGTGGGGTTTTAAAGTCTCCCATTATTATTGTGTGGGAGTCTAAGTCTCTTTGTAGGTCTCTAAGAACTTGCTTTATGAATCTAGGTGCTCCTGTTTGGGTACATATATATTTAGGCTAGTTAGTTCTTCTTGTTGAATTGATCTCTTTACCATTATGTAATGGCCTTCTTTGTCTTTTTTGATCTTTGTTGGCTTAAAGTCTGTTTTATCAGAGACCAGGATTGCAACCCCAGCTTTTTTTTTTTTTTTTTTTTTTTTTGCTTTCCATTTGCTTGGTAGATCTTCCTCCATCCCTTTATTTTGAGCCTATGTGTGTCTTTGCACATGAGATGGGTCTCCTGAATACAGCACAGCGATTGGTATTGACTCTTGATCCAACGTGCCAGTCTGTGTCTTTTACTTCGGGCATTTAGCCCATTTACATTTAAGGTTAATAGTGTTATGTGTGAATTTGATCCTGTCATTATGATGTTAGCTGGTTATTTTGCCTGTTAATTGGTGTGGTTTCTTCATAGCATCAGTGGTCTTTCCAATCTGGCATGTTTTTGCAGTGGCTGGTACCGGTTGTTGCTATCCATGTTTAGTGCTTCCTTCAGGAGCTCTTGTAAGGCAGACCTGGTGGTGACAAAATATCTCAGCAGTTGCTTTTTTGTAAAAGATTTTATTTATCCTTCACTTATGAAGCTTAGTTTGGCTGGATATGAAATTCTGGGTTGAAAATTCTTTTCTTTAAGAATGTTGAATATTGGCCCCCACTCTCTTCTGGTTTGTAGGATTTCTGCCAAGAGATTCACTGTTAGTCTGATGGGCTTTCCTTTCTGGGCAACTTGACCTTTCTTTCTGGCTGCCCTTAACATTTTTTCCTTCATTTAAACCTTGGTGAATCTGACAATTATGTGTCTTGGGTTTGCTCTTCTTGAGGAGTATTTTTGTGGTGTTCTCTGTATTTCCTGAATTTGAATGTTGGCCTGCCTTGCTAGGTTGGGGAAGTTCTCCTGGATAATATCCTGAAGAGTGTTTTCTAACTTGGTTTCCATTCTCCCCGTTACTTCCAGGTACACAAATCAAACGTAGATTTGGTCTTTTCACATAGTCTCATATTTCTTGGAGGCTTTGTTCATTTCTTTTCACTCTTTTTTCCTCTAATATTGTCTTCTTGCTTTATTTCATTGATTTGATCTTCAATCACTGATATCCTTTCTTCTGCTTGATTGAATTGGCTATTGAAGCTTGTCTATGCTTCATGAAGTTCTCATATTGTGGTTTTCAGCTCCATCAGGTCATTTAAGCTCTTCTCTACAATGGTTATTCTAGTTAGCCATTCATCTAACCTTTTTTCAAGGTTCTTAGCTTCCTTGCAATGGGTTAGAACATGCTCCTTTGGCTCAGAGAAGTTTGTTATTACTGATTTTCTGAAGCCTACTTCTGTCAACTCATCAAACTCATTCTCCATCCAGTTTTGTTCCCTTGCTGCCGAGGAGTTGTGTTCATTTGAAGAAGAGGCATTCTGGTGTTTGGAATTTTCAGCCTTTCTACTCTGGTTTCTCCCCATCTTTGTGGTTTTATCTAACTTTGGTCTTTGATGTTGGTGACCTACAGATGGGGTTTTGGTATGGATGTCTTTTTTGTTGATGTTGATGCTATTCTTCTCTGTTTGTTAGTTTTCCTTCTAACAAACAAACCCCTCAGCTGCAGGTCTACTGGATTTTGCTGGAGGTCCACTCCAGATCCTGCTTGCCTGGGTATCACCAGTGGAGGCTGCAGAACAGTAAACATTGCTGCCTGATCCTTCCTCTGGAAGCTTCGTCGCAGGTGGGCACCCTCCTGTATGAGGTGTCTGTCAGCCCCTACTGGGAGGTGTCTCCCAGTCAGGCTACATGGGAGTCAGGGACCCACTTGAAGAGGCAGTCTGTCTATTATCAGAGCTTGAATGCCATGCTGGGAGAACCACTGCTCTCTTCAGAGCTCTCAGGCAGGGATGTTTAAGTTTGGAGAAGCTGTCTGCTGCCTTTTGTTCAGATATGCCCTGCCCCCAGAGGTGGAATCTAGAGAGGCAGTAGGCCTTGCTGAGCTGTGGTGGGCTCTGCCCAGTTTGAGTTTCCCTACCACTTTGTTTAAACTGTGAGCATAGAACCGCCTACTCAAGCCTCAGCAATGGTGGACACCCCTCCCTTAGCCAAGCTCCCACATCCCAGGTCAATCTCTGATGTGCTAACAGTGAGCAAGACTCTGTGGGCATGGGATCCATGCAGCAAGCAAGGTTTTGTGGGCATGGGACCCACTGAGCTGGGCACGAGAGGTCATCTCCTGGTCTGCTGGTTGTGAAGACCATGGGAAAAGTGCAGTATTTGGGCAGAGGGTACCACTCCTCCAGGTACAGTCACTCACAGCTTTTCTTGGCTAGGAAAGGGAAATCCCCCAACCCCTTGTGTTTCCCAGGTGAGGCAACACCCCACCCTGCTTTGGCTTGCCCTCCGTGGACTGCATCCACTGTCCAACCAGTCCCAATGAGATGAACCATGTACCTCAGTTGGAAATGCAGAAATCACCCATATTCTGCAATGATCTCACTGGGAGCTGTAGACTGGCCATCTTGGAAGCATCCATTATAGAGCAGTTTTCTCAGTATGTTTGATACTTTTACTGTGGGTGGATTACCTGAGGTCAGGAGTTTGAGACAAGCCTGACCAAAATGGTGAAATCCCATCTCTACCAAAAATACAAAAAAAAAAAAAAATTAATCAGGCGTGGTGACATATACCTGTAATCCCAGCTACTTGGGAGACTGAGGCAGGAGAATTGCTCGAGCTCAGGAGGTGGAGGTTGCAATGAGCCGAGATCACGCCATTGCACTCCAGATTAGGTGACAAGAGCGAAATTCCATCTCAAAGAAAAAAAAATTAAAAAAGGTGCTGTTGGAATATATGCCTTCCATTTTCAACCTCCTTGCTGGTATAAATGTTATTTTCTACCATGGAGGCAGCTTCATGTTCAGTTGTTGCCCAGACATGAGCAGAGACTCTACATATGCATTACAATATGTTACAAATTTAAAGTTGAAATATTTCACACAATAAAGTTAAGTTAATGAGGTTTTGTCAGTAAATGCATTTGGTAAAGAGTACTAAAAAATTCACTCAAGTACAAAAAATTTACTTGAGAATCAATCTTGATGCTTAGTTGACCTTTGGGTAAAATAAAACCTCTTTGCCAATCATAATTTTGGAGAGTAAATGCTATTCTTAACTACATGCATAGTCATTCTTCAGAGAACAATGTTAACAATGTTAAGTGCATCTACTTTCTCTATATTATTCAACTCCTCCTTCCATCACATCAATCTGTTATTATGTAGAGAAAGAGAAAGAATGGATAATAGATGAGGTTTATTATTTTCTAGCACTTGTCAATCTGACAGAGCTTTTAAAAAAAGTCACCTGCGTAAAGTTTTGTTTTGTAGAAATGACATTTTCCTCCTAGAGAATCAACACTTCTTAGTAAATTGAGAGAAGATGCAGATTGCAAAGACTACAATAAAGGCATCTAATCATGTCTGAAGGAAAACAGAAGCACCATGCCTCGACACCTTTTCATGCTGGGATACTGATGATTTTATTCTACCATTTGCTTTAAATATTAGAGAACCTGGCTCATGTGACATTAGGTGATATTGCAAATCAAATTTAGAATGAAAACAAATTCCAGATGCCAAAAGATCTTTCTCTTAAACCTACTGCTTTGCTTACACAACTTATCTAAAGATTTTATTTTCATATTAGTGAGAAAAAAAATGAGAGAAAATGGGTTGATTTACTAACATGCTTAGTTCCTTCTGCTGTCTCAGCTGAGGTTGTAATAATTCATCTTCCCCAGATGGAAAGGAGAAGAGAGTCTTCTCTTTCATTTCCCCAAATTTGCATTCAGCTTTCCATTCAGTTTAGATCTAAGGGTGCCAAAGACATTCCTTACTAAACCCCAACCGGTATCAGAGCTTCTACCTTGGTGCACTACATGAGCATATGCTTAAAAGAAGAGTATGACATGATTAAATACACCAACCAAAGAACACGCAGGCCCAGGGTTACCTTTCCCTGTTTCCATAGCTTGGAAGCTCTTTGTGTGGTCAAGGGGAAGCCACAGAATTCCACTAGAGAAGTTATTAAAGGAGTATAAAATCTCATTCCCATCATCAGTGAATTCATACAGAAAAAGACGAAGAAATACACTGGTGAGTAAAAAGGATGGTGGAAGAAACTGAAATCATAGAATTTTTCCCCCCAATGCCTAATAAAAAGAGTATAAAGCAACAAATCATAAAAGTGAGAAATTCCTAGTGGTAACTATAAATGAAAGGATACAACTTCACTTCAAAAAGGTAAATAAAGGTTCTGGTACATTGGCTTAGTCTTCACACCATGCCCAGCACACACACATACACACATATAAAACCACCTCTAGAATTGGTAATAGGAAAGAAAGACAAATGCCTGAATAGCACAATCATGAGAATTATCATGATTACATTTGAATTTGGAGAGAGTGAACTAAGGTAATGAGTAGGTACTCTGGGGAGAAGTCAAACACCATTTATTGAAGACAGAAGCTTTTACATATCACATAGGATTTCATCCGAAGCAAGAAAAGTGACAAATTTTGACATTTTCCAGTGTGTCTTACAGAAATGTGGTAAGGATTAAAAGCCCAATGTTCTTCTCCTCATAGAAATAGGTATCTTAAGTCTTGGTGTAGGACATTCACCAGAATCTTAAAAGAAACAACAGAAGAGTCCATTGAGATTCCTCCACACTCTCACACTACAAAGATAGAGCAAAATACCCCTTTAACTGTAGCTCCGAGGGAAGACAAACAACCCAGAGAAGTTGGAAATTACTTGTCGTAAAGAGAACTTTACTTACAAGATAGACTAAGTGAAAGGCTGGCCACCTTTAATATGAACAAATGAAAAATATAGCCCAGCAATATGCTATCCTTAATAAAGATTATAGCTCATTAAAAGGAAAATGGAATAAGAAATAAAGTAAGAAAGAAATACAGTAAACAAAAACAAATAAACAAAGATCTCATTTTGGAAGAAAACATAGCAGAATGATCAGAAGAAAATGGAAATATAAGAAAACTAGATCGCAAATTCAAAAATGTTTGACTAGAACAATGAGATTAAACAGTGTTGCCTAAAAAGGGACAGCCATGGAAATAAAGAATCAAAAAAGCCCCAAGAGAAAACCACATTAAAGTCTCATAACAAACAAACACAGATGAAAATCTTATCAATGGCCCAAAAGAAAGACTGTGCTAATCAAAGTAAATATGAGAGAGAAAGACAAAGTCCAAAGCAATCAGAATTTATAGCTTTTATCTGATTGAACAAAAGAGGTTCTCTGCACTAAAATAAGGTGAGGAATCCTGAGCACATTTAAGAACCTAAAATAGGCTTGGGTTTCAAAAGATGCTTGTATGTCAATTTCCAAAATAAAAAGATCTGTTACCTCTTTTTACTTATCTCATTTCACCCTCACAATCATCACATGAGGTTAGAAGGTCTACTTTTTTTCCATTTTAACAGATAACTGAACTGAGGTGCAGTAAGACTGACCTTCCCAATATCCAATGTTGAGGAAGCTGAGGTGAAAGATAATAAGAGATGTTCTTGACTTAGATCCTCACACTGCCTCTTTTGGGAAATAGGTTAGAGGTGGTCGGTTAAGAATGAGATCAGCAGTGTGGGAAATAGCAATTGTGAAACCTTGAAGGCAAGATTAGGGTATGGTTATTTATCTATCCTTTTTAAAATGCCTGATATGAAACATCTTTCTCCAGGATCACCAGCAACTTCATATATTTTATTTCAAATGACATCTCCAGAGAATAACTGAAAATAACTCAAATTGGATGAAAAGCAGCAGCAGGTTCCTATAGGGACCAATTACAAATAAACAGGCTCATTAAAGCTGTAAATGCTTATAAAGCACATCAGAGCAGGAACATCCAACAGTGAAGCACAGGTGTACACAGCTATTACCAATATTTAGCCCAATTTAAATTTGGAACATAATTTAAAGTAATTTGTGGGAAAATGCAGGCATATAGGGATCTCCCAAACAAATAACGATTGAAGCAACTTCAGTGCAAGGTGGAAATGTCTGCTTTGTGGGCATTGTTTCTCCAATTTGCCTGTTTGTTTTTCTCTCTCTCCTTGTTTCTCTCTTCCCATTAGAAAATCTATCTAGTGATTTATCTGATTCATTGATGTGCCCTACACTGGCTTTCCTCTTTTGAAAGTTACTCCATATCCGTTCATACATTTTCCTCATTTACATGTAATTACGTTTTTTCCTTGCTTCTGAATTTTTAGGAGTACTTTCCTTAACATGACTAAAGATATTTACCATCACATCTTTTTAAGGTTGAATGTTTTTAATGAAATGAATTCCATAAAGAGAGGAAAGTAAGAGGAATCTACACACACACACACACACACACATACACACACACACATATATATATATATGATTATAAAGAAATGCCTGGAATTATAATATTTATTTTTGCATTCTAATTCCAGAAAACTGAATTTAGCATGATATTTTAATTCCTACAATACCCAGAATACAAAATAGAACTTTCAATACATATCAGTGCATTTTATATTGATACTAAAATGCAATGTAACAAGCAGAATTAATTCTAGTGGCTTCAAAGTCAGTAGTAAGTAGCTCCATAAATAAGAATTATTTTTAGGAAGAAAAGCTAATTTACTCTCAAATTGAATTCACAAACTGAATTTACTGACTGTGATTTTAAGTTTGCATTAGAAGAAAAAAGTTATCTTAGAATAAATTATTTGAAAATCATTTCTTTTGCTTGCCCAAAACCTAGGAAATTTAACTTTTAAATTGTTAAAAACTGAAAATGTATGTAGTCTGTATGTGTGATCTTGGTCAGAATATTAACACACCAGGCTACAGTTTCTTCATCTTTACTATACATACAGAATAGATGAAACAGGTGTTCTTAACTTGGGAACAGCAAATCTAGGCTTCAGCCTTCAGAAGATCTTTGAATGCCACAGAATTTTATGTAAAATTATATGTAGGTTTTGGGGTGCATTTTTCTGGGGAAATAATAAATTTCATCAGATTCTATGCGAAGCAAACTATATGCTTATTTTCCTCTCTAATATTCTACTAATGCCATGATCGTCTGTCAATGGTGTATAAATGTTACCATGGTAAGAATTACCTATGAGGGTTGTTGAAAATATGGATAATTAGAACACATCAAAAAGGTTTCTGATTCAGGCAATCTGGGACAGAGCCTGTGAGAAGCACTGCCATATATGCCACAGGACCCATCCTAATTGTAGATTTCAGCTGTCAATAGCTTTTGAAAATGATAAGACAGAATATTCTATTACAGCCTGTGATTAGCATAATCAGTTTCTTCTTAGAAAAGGGACTTTTTTTCTGCATTGCTTTTAATTCTACAGAAGTTTATATCCTAGAGAAACTCCAAAAACAATGCTGTAACTATGGAATCAAAGCCATTACTTTTAAGTTTCTTTCCTTTTCTTTTCTTTTCTTTTCTTTCTTTCTTTCTTTCTCTCCTTCCTTCCTTCCTTCCTTCCTTCCTTCCTTCCTTTCTTTCTTTCTCTGTCTCTCTCTCTCCCTCTCCCTCTCCCTCCCTCCCTCTTTCTCTCTTTCTTTCTTTCTTTCTTTCTCTTTTTCTTTTCCTTTTTTTTCTATTTTTCTTTTTTTTTTCTGAGATGGAGTTTCGCTCCTGTTGCCCACGTTGGAGTGCAATGGCGGGATCTGGGCTCACGGCAATCTCTTCCTCCCGGGTTCAAGGGATTCTCCTGCCTCAGCCTCCCAAGTAGTTGGGATTACAGGCGCCTGCCACCGCGCCCAGCTAATTTTGTATTTTTAGTAGAGATGGGGTTTCTCCATGTTGGTCAGGCTGGTCTCGACTTCCCGACCTCAGGTGATCCGCCTGCCTTGGCCTCGCAAAGTGCTGGGGTTACAGGCGTGAGCCACTGCGTCCGGCCACTTTTAAATTTCTTTATTTCATTACTTACCGCTTCTACAAACTCATCTCCTCAGTGAAGGATCATAGAGAATTTTCAGAGGGCCACGAGACAACACTGGTTATATTTCTAATGATTACTGATAAGAAATAGAAATATCTAGTGTCCCACTGAGGCCATTAGTGAAAAGCTTTTCTTAAAAATGACTGCAATGCGATAGAAAATTCACCTAGTTTACTTTGAAACCACTGCCAGGCTGAAAATGAGGAATTTCACAAACTATAAAGGTCCTCATAAAGTCTTTCATATTAAATTACAAAGAATTAAGACTTTTTCTTAAAAAACAAAACATAAGTGAAATGTTGGCCCTCTACCCATGAGCCTAGAAACGAACACTGTGTCAAATAAAAACGAATCCAGACTTAGTAATGAGAGACATTATCCAAAAGGATTATTGCAAAGCTGAAAGGGAGGATTGCGATAGAAAGAAAGTTAACCAGAAGATCCCCGTCTCAGGGGTTAGTCAAAAAGAGATTTGCTTGTGTAGGAAGTAAATAAGGCTGGAAAGAACAGGCTGTGGAAAAATGCTAGTATGATAGGATAGTAGATTACAAGATGTTCACCCTGAGGTGTGACTGTTTTCAGGTGGGATTCTTATGAAAGGGCTATATGCTGGCACAAGTGGACGGTGAGCCCAAGTTCAAGGACTTGCGGGAAGAAGAAAAACTTAACCAAAGTTGTGTTAACAAGCATTTTGTTGCAACTGATCAATTGGGTAAAGCATTTCATCTAACTATGAGCAAATTATGGGAATTTGGAGGGTCTGTGGTTCTCCTTGTCATATATCCCGGCCCGCGGGATCGTCGAAGCAGGCCCTGGAGGAGGGAGTGGGAATTTGGGGGACAAGAGACACGAGAAACGGAGACAAGACAGTGCTCTGATCAAGTCTCGTTTAATGCCGGTAATGCAGTGCCTTATATACACTTGGAGGGGAAGGGGTTGGGCCAGAGGCGGAGATGATCTCATCATAGAGGGCGTGACCAAGTAGGTATTGGTTTCTCTGGTCGAAGGTCATGTTGCACCTGCGCTGTCAGTTGGTAATTTTCCCGGGCACGGGATGGTGCCTGTGCTACAAAGTAACAATTTTCGCAGCGCGGGGGAAAAACAAGTGAAGAAGAAGCAGGAAGAGCGCCATCTATTATGAGGTATTGATACAAAAGAGAAACAACAAATCTAGGGAGGAGGTAGAAGGTGGAAAGGAATAGAGCTCGGGCGTTTAATCATTAATTATTATTTGCTATGGCCGGGGCGCGCAGCTCCGGACAGTCATAGGCACACAAGGGTCATCAATGAGTAATATCTAAGTTATATGGGGCACAGTGATCCTTAGCAAGATAATTTCCTGTAACAAAAAGGTCAGGGGGGATTTCTAACCTTCACTGTTTTGCATGCTCACAGGGTTCTGATAAACTTTAACATTGTCAGCTGGGTGCAGTGGCTCGCCATGGGCAACATGGTGAAAAACCACATCTCTACAAAACATACAAAAATTAGCCAAGTGTGGTGATATGCGCCTGTAGTCCCAACTACTCAACAGGCTGAGGTGGGAGGATTGCTTGAGCTTGGAAGGTAGACGTTGCAGTGAACCGAGCTAGCACCACTGCAGTCCAGCCTGGGCAATATAAGACTTGTCTCAAAAAAAAAAAAAAAAAAAAAAAAAAAAAAAATCAACATTGTCACATTTTCCAATGTCACTGTAAAATATCATATACATCTTGTATTTCTCCCTCATAGTATGGCCTTCATAGACAGAAACTAATTTCTCCTTGACCTAGAGACTCCATTCTCTTGGGGGTAGGTTTGAAGTGGGGCCCAGACATGAGAGGTAAGTGCACAGTAGAAAGAGAGCTTACCTTACCTGAGAGGATTCAGAGAAGAGAGACTGCACTGCGAAGGAGTCCTACAGAGCTGGGCATTGCCTCATCACTGAAACACATGCTTGCCATAGTTACTCCATATTGAGAAGGCTTCAGCCAGAAGGCATGGTAGAAATTCTGGCAGCCAAATTTATTTATTGGTTTTATTTTTTTTAAAGGCTAGTCAAGTGAAGCAGTGGGAGTGGAGAAGGAACAAAGGAATCTATAACTGGTTATGATCAATTAGTTGTAAACATCACTGCCTCAGACCAGCCTGGCAGCCAATTTTAGAATTATAGACTCATATATGCACTATTAGTTGAATTCAAATAAAGGATTTATTTCTCTTTGTAAAATAAATGTATATTGCTGATTGTGTTCTAATCACTATACTGTTTGCTGAGTTGTCAGGCATAAAGGCATCATTCATATCTAATTTCAAATCTTCAGGAGTAATAATTCTTTTGATATGATCAAAGTTTATAAATGACCTAATGCTTCTAAACTAAATTTAGCATTCTTGGAAAACAGATTCTTAAATATTTCCATTTAATAAACCATCTAAATTCAATAACCATCTTAAATAGGTCTCTGTACCTTCCCTTACTCTTTTTGCTCATTTCATCATCATTTAAAACATAAATTACAGAAGCTTGGAGTAACTGGATCATTTTCACAAGCTATAAACAATATGCCTATGTTCTCATCTGGCTGTTTCTCTTCGTTTCTCCAAGGGAAATCTGATGAGCTGAAAACTACAGATCTACATTTGTCCACTGGTGAAAATGGAGTTTCCATTAGAATCATGGGATTTTATAGGACAAGCATAGGAAAGAAGGATTTGAGCAAGCTTTGGCAAGATCGGAACAGATAGAAAGCAGCTCTTTCTATACCAAGAGTAAGTGGACCTTTGCCTCAGGCCCAGTACGCTTAGAGTGTTCTGTGATTCTTAGGATTGAAGAAAAATGGATGGTAGTTACAACAGTTGATGCTAAAATATGATACATAAACAACAGTATTTATTTACATGGGTGCCATATGGGACTGATAAAATTTTAATCATCACTTTCTATTTATATAGACACGTATTTTTGAAAGTATGCCCTCTACTTAGTCCTTACGTTTAAGCTGCAGTTTCATGATGTTTTTAAATTCAAAGTGCTTCTGCTGCCCATGTAAACCTAATTGTACTTTACAAAAATATTGATGAAAGGGGAGAAATACCTAGATTGTAACATAATGTACCCAGGGCACACAACCCTAGAGTTCAACAAAGCATCACGCTATAATAAGGAGGTATTATAATTTTACCTGTATCACAAAATGTTAGAGGTATCTTCAGCTGGGGTGATGAGACAGTATAAGTAGATCTTAATATCTGATTATTCCAGCTAAGGAAGCCATGCAGTTAATGCTTATTAATAATGGTCCATGGAATTTTGAAGCATTTTATCTCTGCAATATACATAAAACATAGTCTGAACTATATCCCAAATGTCAAAATTAAAAAAAAATTATTAATCTTATCATCCTAAGAAGAATACATTAGTGGACAATCATATATATACATTCATCTCAAATAAGAAGACAGAACAGGTCAAATGCACAGGCTTTGGCAACAGCCTGTGTAAGTCTGCTTCCAAATTTACCACTAACCTTGGGCAAGCTACCTTGGGTGAGCTACTCTCTACCTCATTTTGTCAGTTGTACTGTGGATATTAAGATAGTACTAACCTTTTATTGTTTGTTCTAACAATGAAATGAGCTAATTAAGGGTCAGAAAGCTCTAAGAAAAATCCCTGACATTTTAAATACGCTAGCTATTATTAGGGCACAAGACTTTAATGGACGCTCATTTTTCTGTGTGCTCTAAATCAATCAATTTCATTATTACATAGTCTTATTTGTAAAGATGAGTGTTAACTTACTGCAATGCAGCCACTCTGCTAAGGATCACACGCAAACATATAAGTATCTCTACATCAAATCTCACCCTTTCTAAGGCTTTGTATATACTATTATAATACACATACTATTAAAATTAAACAGGAAACTGAGGCTAAGATCTGCAAAGTAACTTCTGTAAGATTATAGACCTTTTAAATAATGGGAAAGAGAACACCCGATTGGAATAGGAACAGTTGAGGATTCCTCCGCAAGTGGTATACTATAGACCGCCATAATCAAAGGGGAATGTGTCCCAAGAATTCCAGTGGATGCCTGAAACCATGGATAATACCAAACCCTATATATACTATGTTTTTCTATGTTACTTTTGCAGAGTGCTTCAGATTCCAGTTGTCTTATGACATTTGCTTAATTAGCATGGAGCCAGGTTTTCTTTTGATGGAAACGCGTATTTTTTCCTCAGGGAGTACCTGAAGGAAAAGGAGATTTTATCTATAATTATGTCTGAATGTGTAGGGCTTCTCTTCTCTGCCTGTGGTCACTAGGTTGCCAGGGGATGTAGGTGACTATAGGTTGCTAAATGCACATGTATAGGTCTGGTTTGAAATATTAAACTCCAATACATTTCTCTTTCTCTATCCTAAAGATAAATTTGTTCTGCTCCTCAAAACTATTTTGGCATTCCAAAATGGAGCTGCTGAGACTCTAATAACCCAATTAATCTTATAAATATAATCATCTTCTCAAAGTAGAGATTCTTCGGAGCATTTTGGGAATTGGAGGTTTGAGAAACACAGTTTCAGGGTCTAGGGCTAAATAAAATTTCATGTCCTTACACCGGAAGCCACAGAGAACTCTCAGATGTAGTCCTTGTTACTCATCTTTGCCCAATCTACCTAGAATTCTGCTTTCCTCCGAGTGTTTTTTGTTTTTTTGTTTTTTTGTTTTTTTGTTTTTTTGTTTTTTTGAGACGGAGTCTTGCTCTGTCACCCAGGCTGGAGTGCAGTGGCCGGATCCTCCGAGTGTTTTTAACCTCAGGTTTCCCATTGTTTTTCTTTGATCTACTTAAAAGATCCACAGTTTATCAAACAAGTCTGAACCTGTCCAAAACCTTTTATTATGGCAACAATACACTTTTAAATTTGGAAAATCATGTTGTATAAAATTGTCATTGCTGCCCTGATAACAATAATGTTAAAGAAAAAATATGCGTATTAATGTGGCAAATAATATAAAACCACAACTATGGAATTGGATTGCTTATGTTATAGCTTTAAAAGAGAAAACTCTAAAATAAATTTCAGTCATTATCCAAGAAAATATTAAAAGCTATCTTTTAGGAATATATCAGTAATTATTTAATAGATACCTTAAATGTATTTAATACTCTGCTAAAAGTCAGTGTATTTTTAAAAAAAATGAAACATGGTTTCTAATGTAAAGCACTTGAATATTTAATTGTGAGAGATGACTTGCTCACACGTTAAACATGAGAATAAGAGCAAATATTGACAAATGTATAACTGTTTCTAATGAGGGCAAGTAAAAGAATCTGGGTTTTCTATTTCCATTATTTAAAAGGTCAGTAATCTTAGAGAAGTTACTTTGCAGCTCTGAGTCTCAGTTTCCTGTTTGATATTTAATAGTATGGGTATTATAATAGTATATATATGTGTGTGTGTGTGTGTGTGTGTGTGTGTGCGTGTGTGTGAATTAGAAACAAAAAAATAGTACTCTCATGATTCACTACTATGACTATGGTATGGTGGGAGTATAAATTAGTTCAACCATTGTGAAAGACACTGGCAATTCCTCAAGGGTCTAGAACCAGAAATACCTTTTGACCCAGTAATCCCATTACTGGGTATGTACCCAAAGGATTATAAATCATTCTACTATAAAGATACAAGCACCTATATGTTTCCTGCATCACTATTTACAATAGAAAAGACTTGGAACCAACCTAAATGCCCATCAATGATAGACTGGATGAAGAAAATGTGGCACATATACACCGTGGAATACTATACAGCCATAAAAAGGGACAAGATCATGTCCTTTGCAGGGACAGGGATGAAGCTGGAAGCCATCATTCTCAGCAACCTAACATAGGAACAGAAAACCAAACACCACATATTCTTACTCATTAGTGGGAGTTGAACAATGAGAACATATGGACACAGTGAGTGTAACAACATACACTGGGGTCTGTCAGGGGGTGGGGACCAAGGGGAAGGAGAGCATTAGGACAAATGTCTAATGCATGTGGGGCTTAAAACCTAGATGACGGGTTGACAGGTGCAGCAAACCACCATGGCACAATTATACCTATGTAACAAACCTGCACATTCTGCACATGTATTCTAGAACTTAAAGTAAAAATAAATAAATAAATGCATAAGTAAATAACTATCTAAAATGACTACAATTAATCAGTGATTTCAGCAAATTTGCTGGTTATCATCTTATAGTACAAAAATTGGTTGTGATTTTACATATGAGCATATATATGCTTTTATATGTGAGAATTTTAAACAGAAGTTTGAAAATTAAACGTAATTTCAAAAAATTTGGCAGTGACCTCAAAAATATTAAATGCTGAAAATAAATCTCATGGATAATATGCAAGATCTCGCCATAGGAAGTAATGGACATTATTGAGAGAAATTAGGAAGAAAAAAATAAGTGGATAAGTATTCTGTGTTCATGACTTGGAAGATAAATTATAGATTTCAACTTTTCATTAACTTATCTACAGTTCAATGCAACACCAATCAAAATCTCAGAAGATTTATTTTGGATATAAATTAATAAGTAGAGTATAATATTTACATAAAATTATTTGTTAAACATCAAGATTCTCTTAATGAAGAAAATATGAATTTGCTTGCTCTACTAGAAATCAAGTCTTCTCATAAAACTACTATAATAAATAAAGGATAGCATTGGTGCACAGAAGAACAAGTAGAACAATGGAATAGAAATTAGTCCAGAAAACGAAACACATATTTAGGGATACTTAATTTAAGAAAAAAATAAGACTGAAGTGTATAGAATGGTGCTGGACCAAGTTAAAATCCATAAGGAAAAACACTGAAGCTTGACATAAACCATAAACAAAATCAATTGCAGTTATATTATTAATGCAAATGTCAAAGGCAAGATTATAAAGCTACTGGAAGATATTATTTATAGAATATCCTCATGATTTTATGTAGAGAAAGATGTGTAAAGAAAGACATAAAAAATATTAACCATAGAGGAAATAATGATAAATCAGACAATACTAAAATTGATCAATTCTGTTTCTCAAAAGACATCACTAAGAGAGTGAAAAGGCAAGCCAAAGGCTGGACAAATATATTTATAATGCACAAGTGGTTGATATTTAGAAAATATGAAGATCTCCTACACATCAATAAATAAAAAGAAACAAAACCTAAGAAAAATAAGCAAAAGACTTAAACAGGTAATATTTGTCTTATTACTATATCCCCAGATATAAGCCATATTCAGATGGCCACAAAACTTATAAAAGATTTTCAAGTGCATTAGTCATTAGGGAAAGGAAAATTAAAGCCTGGGGTAGCTAAAATAAAATATGACTGTCAATATCAAGTGTAGTGAGGATGTGGAGCAATGGAAAATCTCATAAGCTGCTGGAAGGAATGTAATTAGTCTAAAAAACCATTTGAGAAAATAGTTTGAAATTATCTACTGAAGTTGGAAATAAAACTGCCATATAATTTAGTATTTCCACCTAGAGATATATACAGTAAAGGAAAATGCACATTTTTACAGCAAGATACATGTATAAGTATGTTCACAGCACTATTACTGGTAATAACCAGAAACTGGGGAGAAACCACACACATGCAAAACAAAACAAAACAAAACAAAACAAAACTATCATCTCTTAGTAGCAAAAGGAATAAGTAAATTGTGGAATATTTATGTTTTATACAATGCTGTATGGAATACAAAGATACTTATAATATATAACTCATAAACAGTTGATATTCAGTTAATATAAAGACCTTCTACAACTACCTCGGGAGTTTAACCTCAAGATTCCCATTATTTTTCTTTGGTCTCCTTAAAAGCATTCAAATACCATACAGCATTGAAATACTATACAGCATTGAGAATAAATGAGTTATAACAAGAATATAATGAATCTTACAAACATAATACTGAGTAAAAACCGGACACAAGTATATTATATAAATTAATTTGCATGAATTTCAAGACAAGTGAAAATAAACTTATTGCTATGGACTAAATTGTGTTACTCCAAAAGTCATTTGTTAAAGCCCTCTAACCCTCAATGTGATGGTACTTCAAGATGAGGCATTTGGAGATAATTGGGTTTAAATGAGATCATGGGATTGGAACCCTCGTGATGGGATTGAGGGTTTTATAAGAAGAGACACTACAGTGCTCTCTGTGAGCACAGGCCCAGGAAAGACCACGTGAGAACAAAAAAAGAAGTTGGACATCTGCACCCAAGGACGGGGCCCTCACCAGCTACTGATCTCGTTAGCACCTTGACCTTAGACTTCAGATCTCCAGAGTTGTGAGCAAATAAATTCCAGGTGTTTCAGCCACCCAATCTATGGTAAATTGTTATGGCAGCCTGAGTATTTAAGGATGCATGAACATGTGGTAAAGCATAACAAGGAAGCAAATATCATGAAAGTAACGCAGTGATTACATTTGAGAGGGAGAGAGGCAGTAGTAACTGAGAAAGCTATGATGAAGCTTTTGAGATTGTTTCAGAGTTCACATCTTGAACTAGGCAGAAATTACCTTGATTTTTCATGATGATAATTCATTGCACTTTTCTTTTTGCATGCTACATATATATATGTGTGTGTGTGTATATACACATAAAGTATATATATATATATATATTTTTTTTTTGAGACGGAGTCTCGCTTTGTCACCCAGGCTGGAGTGCAGTGGCGCAATATCAGCTTACTGCAACCTCTGCCTCCTGGCTTCAGGCCATTCTCCTGCTTCACTCTCCCAAGTAGCTGGGACTACAGGTGCGTGCCAACACGCCTGGCTAATTTTTTTGTATTTTCAGTAGATACGGGGTTTCACCGTGTTAGCCGTGATGTTCTCGATCTCTTGACCTCATGATCCACCCACCTCGGCCTCCCAAAGTGCTGAGATTACAGGCGTGAGCCACCGCGCCCAGCCTTTGCATGCTATATTTTTAAATGCTAACAAAAGAAAGAAAATAGTGATGTCAATTGTTCCTGGCTGATAACATAGACCAAGTTATGATCTGCTAAATGTGGTTTCATCTTTTATCTTTTAATATTCACATTTTTAAGGAAAATCTGTCATACAGGTCCTGCTCAGGTTTAGCCAAACTTCACCGCCATCATTGAATAAAGAATACTTAGGATGACTTAGATCTCACTGATCCTGTGAGAATTCAGACAACTTGTCATTTGTCTCTGATGGAATTAGATTGGTAGGCTGGAGACAGATCACTGGAACTGCTTAAATGCCAGATTTAGTTATTTATGCATTATTCCACAAGACAGTTTTCTGTTTTTCTGTGTTTCACAGGTCCCAGATCCCCTGCATTAATATGTCTGGAATGCTCACCAGAAATCTAAGCTCTTAATCAACTTAATTAGAATTTGTGAAGATAAGGACCCACACAAATATATATTTTTTAAATCGTCATATCTAATTCTTATCTACACAAGATTTTGGCTCAACTGCAGTTAACAATGTGGTAACATGGAAGTTCTTTTTAATTAATGAGTGACATGATTGTAGTTATAAGCCACATTGAAGACCCTGATATGTAGACAGTTATTTGTGTCTATATTTTATTTACAATAAAGTCAAAGGCAACAAAGTTATACAGAACATTAATCAGAAAGTTCGGTTCCACTGGGAAGCAATGCTAAATAGTTTGCCTGCAAATTATTTGCAATTCAGTATTCAAAATACAGATACCTGTGCTTCAGCTACCTTCCCTCCCAAACTAAGGAGACGTGGTTGAGAACCCTTGCTCCATTCATGATATGCCTCACAGTTAGATGGTAAATAACCAATTATTTTTATCTGCCAACTGACTGAAAAATAGGGCCATAAGAGAAAGGGTGGCACAATTATAATTTGGAAAAGGTTAAAATATAACTAGGCATATAGAAAAAAGTAAATTAAAAATATATAATAAAATGTTAAAATATTGATCAATTTTTAACTTTTATTTTGTAAACATCATTATGGACTTAAGACTTTAAATATATTTTCCAGTTTGATTATTCCAGTGGCTTTGCTGTCAATGGATTCAACCTACTCACTCTAATGTGTACTTTAAGCCCCCAGATTTGGAACTCATTATGGGAGAAGGGCAGGAAAATACGAAGAGGAAATAGCTCCTTGGTTCCAGAAAGCAAGTGTAATTTCAAAACATGACATGATCATGCTGAAATAACAATAGGGCCAAATACAAAAACTATTGTTGGCCATCTTGTGATCTCTTAAGCATCAAAATAAGAAAAATGTTGGTATTCAGTTACAATGGTTTGTTAAGCAGGGACAATTTCGGCACCCAGGAGACATTGGCAATATCTGAAGACATTTTTGATTGTCACAATTAGGGGGAATGCTACTGGTACCTAATGAGTAGAGGCCAGGGACACTGTTAAACATCCAACAATGCACAGTACAGCCCTCATCAAAAAAAAGAATTTGCCATCTAAAATTTCAACAGTGCCAAGGTTGAAAGACCCAATGAATTGAAACAAATTCAGACTATAAAGATACTCCATAAGGATGAAAACTATATAAATGTAAAGAGCAGAAGGTTGTATGCAAAAGAAGAGTAAGTTTAATGCATTTTTGAAACTGGTTTTCACATGTGAGCAGACTGGCATATCTGAGTGTGCTGTTTTCAGGGTTTTGTTGGTTTTTGTTAACAATATGCATGACAATCGACATTTAGTGTTTGTTAACTGTGTGATAGAGAGGAAGAGTCATGAGTAAGCCAATCTGAACCAGAAAACCAATAATTCTATTATAAACTGGAGAGTGGTCAGCAGAGATAATCACAAAAACTATCAGGTAGAAACAGGGTTTAGTGGTGGATTCCAAGATAGTAGTTTAACCAAATTTCCACAAAAGTGAGTTAACTGTATACAGTCTAGTCTACTTTGGAAGGGAAATATTTGTATGACTCTACTAATTTATGATGAAATAAAAAACTATCTGAGATATCTGTAGCCATGACTTGATGGATAAGAGAGTAAAACAGGGAAGGCACACACACACACAAAAATGATATTCCAAAGTCTCATGAAATAGCTCATGATCTTTTACTCAAAGGAGAAAGCCAGACCAATCAGTGCAGACTCGGTACTGAATCCCCATAGGATGGAACCATGTCTTGTTTTCAGATCAATAATTCATTAGTTAAATAGGAACATACAATCATGGCTTGAGAGAATATTAATATTTGGGGGTCTGTTAAGGTTATTTTTGCAAGGGGATGAATATAAATGCTAATTTTGTAAACCCACAAATCCAGGGTGTCAATGTCTTTGTAATGGTTTAAGTGTTGGTGTAATAATAAGATTTGTGGTCATTTATTCTGTATATATTTGATCTATTTTAAGGAGTGTCAGCATTTAAAAGATCTTTTATATCAGATTCCTATTTTTATTAAAATTCAAAACTTGCCTATATTGTAATTAACTTTTGGATGGTTAGTGAATTGGATTTCTAAATGTTTATTTTGATTCATTAAAAATGTAAGTGGTACCTAGAGATATAGGAGAATTTCCTAATGATTTGTAAGTTTAATAAGTTGAATGTTAAAGCAAAAGTAGTCAGTGTTTCTCTCCAAACACAATAGCCCCTGGAACTTTATCAACAAGAAGTGGCAATAGAGTGTAGTCCAGGTGTTGGTACACTATGGCCCACATGGCCCACAGGTCAAATTCTGTCTGCTGCCTGTATTTTCATAGCCCACAAGCTAAGAACAATTATTACATTTTTAAATGGTTGAAAAAAAACAAACTAAAAATAGAATTTTGTGACATGAAAATTATGACAATCAAATCTCAGTGTCCATAGTATGCTATTCAGTGTGCTGTTGGAATATAGCCACCCTCATTCATTTGTGTATTATCTCTGGCTGTTTTCATGCTATAATGGCAGAGACCGTGTGTTGACAAAGTCTACAATATTTATTATCTGGCCCTTTACAGAAAGTTTACTAGTCCCTGGGGTAGCAGTTGCAAACTTGGGCTCTGAACAAGACAAATTGTTTCAATGCCAGGTTTGCCACTAGTAGCCATGAGATAGGCACATTTGTTAAACTCAGAGGATTCCAGTGTTTCCATTTGTAAAATGAGACAATTTCAGTGACCATCTTATAGTCTGGCTACAAAGAGCAAGTTTGTTAATATGTGCAGAGCACCTAAAAGAGTGGCTAGAAATACGAAGTCCTTAATGTAGGTTCTTACTAGCACTAACTAGTATGAGGCTTACCTAATGATATTTCTGGAGTGTTTCTGGAAGGAGTGCATATGCTATCAACTTGGAAATGTGTAATTTTTAAAGCTGCACAGTTATTTCAAATTATAAATTAAAATGTGTATACCTTCTAAATGTCAGAGTCCTGACACAAAGCCAGTTGCATTTCCCTTGAACTTGCCCTGGTTCAAAAGGTTGGTAGCAGAAGAAAGAATCAGTGCATACTGGAATCACGTGGACTTTGGAATTATGCAGGCTTCAGCTGAATTATAACTCTTCCCCTAGCAGTGTGTCCTTAAAAATAATCAATGTGCCTTTATGGATATCATTTTTCTCATCTACATAATTAATAACTGTACACCATTGGTCTATATATCTGTTTTGGTACCAGTACCATGCTGTTTTGGTTATTGTAGCCTTGTAGTATAGTTTGAAGTCAGGTAGTATGATACCTCCAACTTTGTTCTTTTTGCTTAGGGTTGTCTTGGCTATATAGGCTCTTTTTTGATTCCATATGAAATTTAAAGTAGTTTTTCCTAATTCTGTGAAGAAAGTCAATGGTAGCTTGATAGGGATAGCAATGACTGGATAAATTACTTTGGGCAGTATGGCCATTTTCACGATATTGATTCTTCCTATCCATGAGCATGGAATATTTTTCCAATTGTTTGTGTCCTCTCTTATTTCCTTGAGCAGTGGTTTGTAGTTTTCCTTGAAGAGGTCCTTCACATCCCTTGTAAGTTGTATTCCTAGGTATTTTATTTTCTTTGTAGCAATTGTGAATGGAAGTTTACTTATGATTTGGCTCTTTATTATTAGTGTATAGGAACGCTTGTGATTTTTGCACATTGATTTTGTACCCTGAGACTTTGCTGAAGTTACTTATCAGTTTAAGGAGATTTTTGGGCTGATGCAAATACAGATGCTTGAACCTACTGAATCTCAAAGGATGAGACCCAGATATTTGTAATTTTAAAGAAAGCTAAACAGGTAATACTGATGTAGATGCAGGCTGGAATGAAAATCACAAAATTAAAATGTTTATGTGAGATCTAAATGAAATGGGTGTCAAACTCCCAGAAGGGGACCTGCATCAACCAATCTGCCCCTATCCAATACTTTATAATATCCCAAACATCACTCACTTAGAAAATCAGAGATAACAGAAAAGTTGAACCTGGACTGCTTATCTTTATTCTAGGACTCCAGAACAGAGGAAGGATCATTTCTGTGCCCTAACAATAGGTAGCAAACATACCTTGTGCCCCTCAGTCTCTGGGGGAAAAAGAAATGCCTCTGTCCAACAGTCAGAATTTTTTCGAGCCCTCTAAATTGAAAAACAAGACTGCTCTTAGAATCTTACCAAAAAATGCTATTAACTGATAGAATTAAAAAGTTCAAATATTTAAAGCATATTTTCTTCAAAGGTCATATTTCTATCAAAAATAGACCTTTTTCCCTTGCACTCTTGCAAGCTTATTAACACTTAAAATCACTAGAGCACCTGTAAGGCAGTGGTTACATATAGCCAGCTTTACTCTCTATGGTTCAACATCAATACAAAGTCTCATTAACCTTATCACTTTCTAGTCCTTGAGCACAATGGGATATGTCAGGCAGCTGCCACTGTCTCTGTGCTCTAATGCATAAACTTAATGGGTTTGGAGAACAAGACTTCCAGCAGTGCCATGAGCTATTCAGAGGTACTTTTCAGCTAGCAAATATGTTATTCTGAACCATCCAGCTATTATTGGAAGGTACAGAGCCTGAATTTTGGTTTAATGATGTTTTTTATGGAGATTTCAATAAAACTCAGGCCTCATTTCAAAAGTCCAAGAAAAATGAAAAGGGCTTTCCTTCCCACACAGTCCTAGTGACATTAAATAATGCCATATGTTGGTTTCCTCACCTTCTTTCCAGCTGCTACCTAAATTGTTTTGAAAGATAGCTTCACCTTGTGGATCTAATTGTGCAGAGTCTAAGGAGAGGTTCCAAAAGGACCTTAATTCTCTTAAAATTATTGTAAGAAAAAGAAAACATGTGTAACTGGACTTAATTGATAGAGATGTCTAAAAGTTTCTTCTGACAATAGAAGAAATAAACTAGGACACTGCACAAGATAGCCTTATACCTAAGAGCTCTATAATTACTGGTTTGGTTTGGATCTGTGTTTGCCAAACTCTCATGTCAAATTGTAATCACCTATGTTGGAGGAGGGGCCTGTTGAGAGGTGATTAGACCATAGGGGTGGATTTCACCCTTACTATTCTTGTGATAGTGAGTGAGTTCTCATGAGGTCTGGTTGTTTAACAGTGTGTAGCATCTCCCAAATCTCTTCTTCCTCCTGCTCCGACCATTAAGACATGCCTGCTTCCTCTTTGCCTTCCGCCATGAAAGTTTCCTGAGGCCTCCCCAAAAGACTGTTTCCTGTACAGCCTGTGGAACTGTAAGCCAAGTAAACCTCTTTTCTTTATAAATTACCCAGGCTCAGGTACATTTTTTATGGCAGAGTGAGAATGGACTAATACAACCACTACCACTGTCCCCATCACACCCCCAAATATAAATCTCATTGATAGAGTGTGTGGCATTTAACAGATGATTGGTAGAAGACAAGAACAGCCTTGCAAAAATGATGCAATCAAATCGTATTAGGAAACCAGTCTTGTAGGTAAAATAATTTTCATAATAGAAAGATAAAAAATAGGCTAAATCTACAGTATGAGAAAGGGTGTCTATTTTATGTTATTTGTTCTTCTAATATTACTACTATCCTTCAGAAAAAGAGAGCTCATTTGTGGAAAATACCATAACACATTTTGCTACATGGAATCAGACTGGATGTAGTCTCAAAGAACTGGTCCAGGGAAGATCAAAGCCAGGGTCAGTCCTAGGCTGATAATCAGTATTGCGTATTCTATTATTGACATGTTAGTGCAGAAATTTAAAAACCTACACAGCATCAAACAGGATTTTCTTTATTTATTAAATTATAAAATTGGAAATGATTTCAGTGGTCATCTAACTGGGATCTTGTTGCCACCACCCCCACACGCTGACTTTATAGCTTTCTACTTTGTTTCTGTCTGAGTGTATTAGTAAATGTTCTCTAGAGGGACAGAACTAATTGGATGGATGGATAGATAGATAGATAGATAGATAGATAGATAGATAGATAGATAGATAGATAGATAGATAGATAGATAGAAAGGGGAGTTTATTAAGTATTAACTCACACCATCACAAGGTCCCACAATAGGCTGTCTGCAAGATGAGCAGCAAGGAAAGCCAGTCCAAGTCCCAAAACTGAAGAACTTGGAGTCCAATGTTCGAGGGCAGGAAGCAGCAAGACGGTCTAATCTTTTCATGTTTTTCTGCCTGCTTTATATTTCTAGCTGAGCTGGCAGCTGATTAGATGGTGTCCACCTAGGTTAAGGGTGGCTCTGTCTTTCCCAGTCCACTGACTCAAATGTTAAGTCCTTTGGCAACACCCTCACAATCACACCCAGGATCAATACTTTGCATCCTTCAATCCAATCATGTTGACACTCAGTATTAACCATTACAGGTACTTTGAAGGAAATAATTTACTTTAAAGAGACTTCTGGACCTTTCTCTCTTTCTGATTCTTACCATATCCAATCAGCTACTAATCCAATCTCTTTTTAAATTCTTATTTCTTTCTAACTATGATCTCTCCTCTACAATACTTTTTAGTCAATGTTAAAACACTAAATCTTCTTAAAATAGTACTTTGATCCTTGAGCTGGATGGAAAGTCTGTTTGCTCCTTTGCAATTGTTTTACCTTTTCTGCACATTTCCCTGTACTCTGCAAATTTAACCTCTGCAGATGACGTCAACCAATTATGATATTCTTTAGCTTCTTTTGGTTTGCACTGAGAGTCACCAACAGGAGATCAGGAATCAATAGGACAGAGAGGTGACCATATCTTTTATCCTGGCCACTACCAAGGGCTGGCTGTGGTTTGGTAGTAGTTGTATTTCTCAAAGGGCAAGTAGGATGGCAGTCTCCCAATAGCATTGGGATGAAAGCTCTCTTCAAGTTCTGGCAATTGTTTTCCCTCTTTCTTCTCCAGGTCTAATGTTGCTGGCATCTGTGTTTTTCCCTTAATCCTGTCAACATTTTTGTAAATAATCTCTTCTTTCAATTATTTTCAATTGAATTGGTTCAATTGGTTCCTAATAAAATTCTGACTGATATAATAATATTACTTCTCAACTATGTACTTTGAAGTGTCTTCTTATGAGTTCCATTTTCCCATGCCTGGTCCCCATTAAATATAGTCCTAATCTATCTGTCTTGATTAATTTCTATTGCTAAGTTACATGAACCCTTTTCTCTAGCCAGACTACATCACTCACTCTGTGTGCCACATATCCCGCATATTCCCATAACCAGACTTGACATGGGGGACTCAAATTTGGCTGGATTGACTAGCCCCTTTTCTCTGATATCTGCACTCTGTGTTCCTCATTAAACTATTAGCAGTTATGTTTCTGCCATATGACCCTCCTCTCGATATTAGACCAGGAATGCCTACAAGATCCAAATTGGGCCAATCACATTCCTGTTCTCACAGACTTGGAATTCTAATGGAGTTGTTAGGACTAGATTCTGTTGGTAGTGGGAAAACATGAATAGCATTGGGATGAAAGAAGGCCCACAATCAAATAATCCATCCTATGCCCCACCCTTTTTGAGGTTTGATTTAAAAACACTTCCTAGATTTTTTAGAGATGCTAGAATAGCTTCTTTAATAAGTTTGATTATGCTAATCAAGTCTTACTTATTTAACCAGAAAGCAAAAGAACCGTCCCTAACATACTAGGCAATCAACATTTCTTTGCCTTGGAAAAACACCATGCCTCAATCCATATATTTAAAGCAATGGTCTGCAAAGTAGGTTGTGAGCCACAGAGGATGCACAAGATGTTTGTGGAAAAAGATATTGAAATATTTATTTTGTATCAAAATGATTTAAAAATCAAGCTATATTCATATTTAATATTTGGATTAACATTGGTGCCCTCACTCGGTTGGCAGGTCAGCAGGTGAAGTACCCTCTATTTACATGGGACACTAGGAGAGGAGTGGGAGCTTTATGTGATGAAGAAGTTGACAGTGGTATTCCCCCTTCTTTACTTGCTTTTAGAAAAAGTTAAAATATAATAGTCTATGTGTGCCTTGTTAGATTGGTTTAAATGCTAAGCTAAAGGCTAGAGTTTTTACAAAACATGACATGAGATGGGACATGACCATGCCTTAGTTTGTAACATCCAGAGGTTCACTTTTTATCTCATGGCAAAGTACTTAAAAGAGCTGCCAAGCTAAAAGATAAAGTAAGCATTTTTCTTTTAAAAACATAAGTGTTCCAAATATACTGAATGTTTGGTGATAAAAAGTTGCTGTTAGTAGAATACTATCTAGCAGATATTTTGTTAAAAATTCAACCTCTACTGTTTTTTCAAGATAAAAAGTGGTATTTTAAAACAATTAAAAGTACCTTTATTTTGAAAGAAACTCCTTTGAAATTGTGTATTTGTTAAAGTTTCTGTCAGTATGAGATGGTATTGCCAAGATAAGTTATTTACATGAACATTAAATATAAAAATAGAAATTTCTAATCAGTTTTAAATTCTCCAAATAAAGAATATTATTAGGTGGTGAGACATTTGCTTAAAATATAAAAATATAACACCTTAAAAATGATTCAAGAACAATCTGTCAACATCAGTTAGGTTAGAAAATTAATAGCTAATTTCAATTAAACACTTTTCATAATGGAAACAGAAAAATATGCATCAAAATGATCAAATATGGCCAGTTGTGAACTTCTCCAGTTGGATCAATATAGCTTCTGAACTATGACAGCCATCCCCTTAAAATAAAACATTAAAATATACTGAACTTGGAACCAGAACTTCAGAATGTTATTCAAAAACAAATAATTAAAATTCATTTTTCAGTACAATGAAGCATTTCCAATAATATTTAGTAAGAGCAAAAAGTTTTGAGGTATAACTAATAAAATTAAATAAAATAATTTAATGTTATTTATTCATATACTTAATTTATTCTTATTTATGTTTTATCATATAGAAATATATTATTTCAGTGGTGCATGTATCTGACATATAAATGAATTAAATAACTATATATCTTATTTTATACATTTTATGTATTATTTTATGTTATTCATATTACATATTTTATATTATTCATTATATTATTATATTTAGGTTTATATTAGTTTATAGTGTCAATTTATATTTTATATTATTTCATATAATTTTTTAAAAACCATTTATGTCTTAAAAAGTCATATATTAATAATGTATGTTTGATAATAATGTGTTCATGACATATAATCATAGTGTATAAATAGACATATATTACTTATTATATAAAGGAATCATATATATACTTATTTATAATAGCAGGTGTTCACTTTTATTAGCTATTAGAAAAATTGGAACAAAATATTTCAGAAATGTCAGCATTAGTGATGCATAGTTAGAGATAAACAAGAGTGGCTCTAGGTTGACAGTCAGTTTATATGGACTTGGAAATTTATTTTCTATACTTATATACATTTTAAATTTCCAAAAGAAAACTCCTTAAAAAAGGACATTTTTGTAATTAAAAGCCATAATAAGTCAAACTTATAAATGGAGGATAATTAAAGATTTTTCATTAAAGGAATAAAACATTTGAGGAATCATTAACATGATGATCCAAGTCAAGTCTGTCTTCCCCCATGAAGGCCTCTTCTGAACCCAAACCTCTGGGTTTTTTTCTTTCACTGAATTCCTCTCAAAGCTCTTAGTATAACTACTTTTAAGAGTAATTCTACACTTATGTATTTTCATATTTCCTTATTTTTCATTAGCATTTATGTTATCGCTTCAACTATTTTGCCAGTTCCTGGAGACAACCATTGTGTTTCATGGTTATGTAATATACTTTAGACCTTCTGTTCTTTCTTCATGCTCACTTGGCCTACACATATCCTGCTTAAATCCAACTACCCACCCATACAGGGGAGCATGGTTGGGAAGAAAGGCTTACTCAACTGGCTGATCTCACTTTGAATTCAAAGTCACTTATCTCAAATAAACTACAGTGTATTATCCTGATCCTTTCATTCTACTTTCCCTGATGACAATTTTTTCTTGGTAGCTGGACATGATGTATTGGTTAAAAGTAACAGACATTAATTGTCCTTTAGTAACATGGTGGTAAGGTGAGGGAGGTGGGGAAATGTTTTATCTATAATCTTGTGAGGAACTCTCAGTCTTTTAGTGAGCCTCTGCCTCTGGATTATGAATTTCACAAGTGCTTTTCAGTGTTTTCTCCCCTTAAATAGGACAGGAGAACTGGAGTGGGCTGAAGTTGGGTATTTCCCTTCTTCCAGGCCAGTCAGGCTTTGATAAAACCCCAGTAGGTTTTTTCAAATAATTAACTATCAAATACTTTATCTGAGGGAAGATCTTGTGTATCAGTCCATTTTCACACTGCTATAAAGAACTACCTGAGACTGGGTGATTTATAAAGAAAAGAGATTTAATTGACTCACAGTTCCACATGGCTGGGGAAGCTTCAGGAAACTTAAAATCATGGCAGAAGGTGAACGGGAAGCAAGGCAAGTCTTTCATGGTGACAGGAGAGAGAGAGATAGTGCAGGGGAAACTGCCACTTTTAAACTATCAGATTTCATGAGAACTCCCTTTATCATGAGATAGAGAATTATCATGAGAACAGCATGGGTAAATCTCCCCCATGACTCAATCACCTCCCACCAGGTCCCTCTCTTGAAACATGGGATTATCATTCGAGATGAGATTTGGGTGTGGACACAGAGCCAAACTATATCATTTCTGCAAATGCTTAACTCATTCCAGCATTATCTCAAAAGTGCAAGTCCAAAGTTTTATCTGAGACAAGGCAAGTTCCTTCTGTCTACGAGCCTGCAAAATAAAAAAATAAAAAAATAAAAAACACACACTTAATTGCTTCCAAAATACAATAGGGGTACAAGTATTGGATAAATGTTCCCCTTCCAAATAAGAGAAATCCACCAAAATAAAGGGACCATAAGCCCCATGAAAGTTCAAAACCTGTCAGGGCACTCATTAAATCTTAAAGCTCCAAAATAATCTCCTTTGACTCCATGTCTCACATCCAGGCCATGCTGATGCAAGAGGTGGGCTCCCAAGTCCTTGGGCAGCTCTGTCTCTGAGGCTCTGCAGGGAACAGCCCCTGCAGCTGCTTTCACAGGTTGGTATTAAGTGCCTGCTGCTTTTCCAAGCACAAAGCTGTTGGTGGATCTACCATTCTGGGGTCTGGAGGATGGTGGCTGTCTTCTCACAGCTCCACTAGGCAGTGCCCCAGTGCCCAGGCAGAGGCTCCAACCCCACATTCCCCCTCTGCTTTGCCCTAGTAGAATTACTCCATGAGGGCTCCACCTTTGCAGCAGACTTCTACCTGGACATTCAGGTGTTTCCATTCATCCTCTGAAATCTAGGCAGAGTTTCCTGACCTCATGTGATCCACCAGGCTCAGCCTCCCAAAGTGCTTGGATCGCTGGCATAAGCCACTGCACCAGTCCAAACCTGTTTCTTTTACAGCCTTCCCCACCCAGTTTATGGCAACTCCATTTTTCCATTTGATAAGATGAAAAATCTTAATATTCATCTTCCTTTCATACTGCATTTTCAAGTTTACTCTCCACACAGCAACTAAAGTCATTATGCTAAAAACTGTCAGATTATGTTACACCCATGACCAAAATCCTTCTGTGGTACTCCAACTTTTGTAATTATACA
This sequence comes from Macaca fascicularis, assembly GCF_037993035.2. NCBI lineage: Eukaryota > Metazoa > Chordata > Mammalia > Primates > Cercopithecidae > Macaca > Macaca fascicularis. The sequence goes on from NC_088379.1 coordinate 162,723,009, forward strand.
ATGGATTTTAACTGTAAATGTCTGTCAGAAAACCAAATAATGTAAAGGGTTTTCTTTCTATCATTTCCATTAGTACTCAACACAACATTGTATGCTGGTTCCCTGAAAGCACCACTAATAACTGTTGATATGGCAAAGCTGACATCATTATTTGCTGCAGTAAGGAAGAACATTGTCTTGAGAGAATTAGTGGCATCTCAGAAGGATAAGACAACACTGAGAACTTGATGAGGCTTTGGGGGTTATAGTTTAAGGTGTCTTTCAATGTAGGGGTTTACTTATAATGCTAAGAATCATGAGGCAAGTGTGTAAGATTGGTGACAGAGCTAGACTCAGATTTTGAGAAGAGGGTTTCAGGGGGAATCTTAGCACATAAATAGTAGTTTAATGTTTTCTGTATATGCAACATTTATTTTGCTGGGCAATTGTCTCTGGATATTACAGTCATGAAGATGAAAATAGTAACAAGTGAAGAGATGCCATATTAAGATAGCCCACTGCAAAGTCATGCAAATGATGACAACAATCTGTGTGAGTATAGATCTTTTCAGTTCTCAATAGACACCTTTCCCTTCCCAGCAGCTATCCATGCCCACCATCTGAAGTCAGAAAATTAGAGATTCTTCCTATGAATGCACAGAACAGATCAAATATGGAGAATTGGGTTGATTCACATATTATCATTCCTGTTTGGTCATTAAAAGTATTTAAATATCTAAGTGCTAATGATTAACACTGTTTATTGACTAAATTAAATCAACTATCACTATATTTATGTGTCAGAGAAACATGTAATAAAAATAGTAATTTAATTGAGCATCAATAGCTTTAGTATGAAGAATTCAACATCTGCTTATAACTTGCATTGTCGCCACCCTGGCCCAAGCCACTGTGATCTCTTATAACACTTATCGCAATGGCTCCTCATTGTCTACTTGCTTACACCCTTGCCCACTCTTCTGTCTATCCTCCACAGAGCAGCTATAGTAATCCTTTTGAAAACTGTCAGATTATGTTACTCCATGACCAAAATCTCTCCCTGGTTTTCTTCCTTTCTCAAAGTAAAAGTCAAGTTCTCTACCACGACCTACAAAGCCCTCTTCAATCTGACTACTCATTAACTCTCTGATTTCATCTCCTATTGCTCTCATGCCTTCTTCTGTTCCAGGCATACTGGTTTCCTTGCTGTTTCTGGTCCCTTTCAGTCCTGCTTTCTCCATCCAGCCTCAGAGCCTTCTCATGGGCTGTGTCCTCTGCCTGGAACTCAATACCCCATGCACCCACACATACACATACACGTTTCTTAACCTCCTTCTCGATTTTATTTTTTCCCAGAGCATTTAGCATCATTTAATACACTATATACCTAGGTGTTTATCTAGCTTACTATCTGTCTTCCTCCATTACTAAAATATAGAATCTATGAAGACAGAAATCATTTTATTTCTAAATTGAAAATGATTTTTACACATAATTAATGGCTTATAAAATCAGACCATTCAACAAATGATACTTTAAGCCTTATATATATTGTTACAAAATGCTACATAAATATTATAAAAATGAATGAATCATTCCTTTTTTATGTTTTTATGGTCCTGTTCATGCCTCTCTTATAATGCTCAGGGCATTCATTAAAGTAGTTGTATTCATATTTTTCTTTTTGTTATAATAAAATCTCTGATGAAAAGGATATACTTTATTCACATTTTTATAGTCAGATCCTAGCATCGAACTTGATATTTAATAAGTAAGGTATATTGGGATTGGACCTCTCTGTTATGATTTGTTTGTTTATTTCTTCATTTGAGAGAGAAAATAGGCATTAAAAAGTAATTGTTAAAACCTCCCCGCCATCCTGCAATATAGGAAAGCCAAATGAAGTCAAGCTTATGGTGCTATGCTGATTACACACTCCACTGAGTGAAGAAATTGTTTCTGTTCTTTCTCGCCATGTGTCCCCGTGGCTATTATTGACAACTCCCCCATCTCACTACTTCTCTGTGACTGGGCCTTTCTGACTTGACTGTAATTCTCATATCAAAAGGTAAATTTAAAATATAAAGAAAATGACCAACACAGAGATAGGAACAAGAGAGTAAAACAGAACAGGAATGAAGTAAAGAAAGAGAGAGAAAGAGAGGGGAGTCCAGGGTAGAGCACGGAGGATAGTGTGGATCTGGGGACATTTGCACAGACATCTACATCGTGAACCATGATGCCGCAAGGAATCCAGGGTCAGAAATAAGGTCTAGAAGGTGATTGTCTTAGCTCATTTTTGTATTGCTATAACACAATATCATAGACTAGTTTATAAAGAAAATTAAATTGTTTCTCACAATTTTAGAGGCTGGGAAGTCCATTATCAAGGTGCTGGCATCTGGACCTTTATGTCACATTATCCCATGACAGAAGGTGGAAGGGCAAGAGAGCAAGAGAGAGCAAGAGGTCAAGCTCAGAGCCTCAAGCCTACCTTTTTATAGTTGGTATTAATCCATTCATGAGGGTGGAGTCCTCATGATCTAACACTTCCCATTAGGGCCCACCTCTCAACACTGTTGCATTCGGAATTCAGTTTCCAACACATGCTTTTTAGGGGACACATTCAAACCATAGCAGTGGTCACCATTTAAACTGAGGTGCCAGGAAGCCATCAGAGGGAGGTACGCCATAGGGAAGAGGTCAAGAGAGATTAAATAACACCTTCTATGTTTCACAACACCTTAAATACTGAGAGGCGTAATTTTGGCATATATTTCTTGAAGCGTAAGTGACTGAATGGAAATGGTTTGAATAAGACTGTCACTTTGGTGTTTTTGTTTTTTTTTTCTTTTTTGAATGTAAATTATATGTGTTTTGAAATACTTTTTAAAATTTCTGTTTTTCTAAAAGGTAAGCTAAAGTTTAATTTTGTTTGTTTGATTGTTGCTTTGTTTGGGAAGGGGTCCAAGGGATACCAAAAGCTTGTTTTAAGTAAGATTGTTTTATTCACTAGTGTTATATTAGCCTTATTTTAATCTAGGAAATATTTTCACATTAAACATTTAATCAGTGACCCTGCAATGAAGGAAAACTTCAACCTAAATGTCAGTAAAAAGAAATGCCAGTTTTTTGGTGAAAATTTTGCTTATAAATTTTTTTTTTTTTTTTTTTTTTTTTTGAGACGGAGTCTCGCTCTGTCGCCCAGGCTGGAGTGCAGTGGCGCGATCTCGGCTCACTGCAAGCTCCGCCTCCTGGGTTTACACCATTCTCCTGCCTCAGCCTCCTGAGTAACTGGGACTACAGGTGCCTGCCACCGCGCCCAGCTAATTTTTTGTATTTTTAGTAGAGACGGGATTTCACCGTGGTCTCGATCTCCTGACCTTGTGATCCGCCCGCCTCGGCCTCCCAAAGTGCTGGGATTACAGGCATGAGCCACCGCGCCCGGCCGAAAATTTTGCTTATAAATATTAAATGTGAGAATGATATTCTTTGGTTTTTAAAAATATCTCATCCTCTTACACCTTTATTATTACTACAATCTATAACAGTTCAAAGACTTTTCAGTCATTTGAATTAGTCAAATTCAGACAAATAAATCTTATGAATATTGGTTATTAATATTCCACTGTTTTAGCAATACTAAAGTAATTTTAGAACTAATATTATGACATTTAACAAAACATCCAGGTGTAACCTCTGGGTTCTTAATCAAGTGTTCCCTTTTGGAATTATTAATTTTTTAATATTGGTTTAATAAGTCTCAGGATTGTTAATTTTGTACTACAAGAAATGAATTTGGAATGGTAGCAGAAAACCAGATTTTTAAGTATCTTAAATTAGTAGGAATCGAAAAATTTTTTAAAAGAATCTTAATCATAAAACTCTAAGGTGTGAAAAAACTAGCTTTACTTATGTGACTATAAGCTACTTTTGATTTAGAATGTATGACAATTAATGAATTCATTTTTTTTCATTTTTCTTATTAAAAAAGACAATGTATGCTATTTCCTTCCAAATCCCTTCCTCTGTCCTTGCTAAAACATGAAGAGTAAAAAGTGTTATGTGAATTGCTAGTGAGTATTTGAAATTAGTATCTCTATTCGTTTCCATTAGGCATCTGGAAATATTTAGAACTTCAATTATTTTTCAAATATATTGAAGAGTTTTATTATATGATAAAGAAGCTAAAAGCATCAAAAAGCCTTTAAACAGGCCCTGATTATAACAAAAGCTAACACTAAGTGTTCATAAGTAGCAGACGATAGCCTACATATTTTGCATGTAATATCTTTTTTAAAAATCATGCTGTTTCAGGATTTGAATTCAAGGTTGTCTGACTCCAGCAGCTAAACTTTCAACTACAGTGTTGTACACAGTATTATTTGTTCAAAATGTTTCTTGCTCCACCTACAGGGCCCCTTGCTATGGAGAACTATACCTTTCCACCTCATTAACTTCAGTTTGTCATGAGACTGGCTTTGGCAAATGGACTACAAAAATTGACATTCATCATTTCCAAATAGTTTTTCAAGCCATCACTTGGTTCTCCACCTTCTTATTTCTCCTTTCCCTTGAGCCTAGAAGTGTCTCCGATGGGGCTGTTCCTGCGACCTGGGTCTCAGGTGATGGTGACACTGAGCCAGGCTCCTGAGAGTATGAACATGTAACATAAGTGAGAACTCATGGTTCCTCATTATATGCCAATGAGATCTGGGGTCATTTTTGGTTACAGCACCAATGAGTCTATTCTCTTTGTGCCTCTATTTGCTTATTCCTCCCTCTATGCAGATAAATTTATTTGAAATGTAAATTTTTCTTTACTGTCAATAAACTATAACAAATCAAAATTTTTTTCACTGCAAAACATTCTGAATACATCATAAAATCCTTTGGTAAGCTCTGTAAATATACAACATAATTAAATTATGAAAGCATGAGAATTATAAAATGTCACTCTCGTTGGATCCTGCACAAAATGCATATCAAGTAGAAGAGCAAATACTTTTCAGAGATTATTTTCCATTATCCACTGTTAATAACACCTCTCTTGGTACTGGCTAAACCATTTAAACTCTGTCTGCAAGTACATTTTAAAACAGATTCTGTTGACAGGTGCAGCTCTGAAGACTACTTCATCTTTAGTGAAATTACACTGCTCTCCCACTCACATTCCTTCTTTTAAAATGGTACTTACACCCACTGTTGCCGGATGCTTTTATTATACAGTGATTCAGCTAGTTTTTAATCTCTTGGCCTTTTCAGTAGGACGGTAGAATCACAGGAATTAGGGATGAAAATTATCCATTGCTTTTTTCATTTACATTGTTATACTTAAAAGTCAGCAACTTCCCAACAACATAGTTGAATAAGAAAGGATAGACCAAAATCCTCTGCCATGGATAATGAACTACCTACAGACCTGAGGGTGGGGGCGTGCTTTCTTTAGAAGAACTACCTGGTAAATATCACTATATCTTTTATATTTTAAATTTACCCTCTTTTGCCTCAGCGTGTATCCACTGATTTTATTTTCGTTAAATATGTTGAAAAACAAGATAAACATCCATGAATTTTTCATTTGCAACCATTTATGTGTATGAGAAGTAACTTATTGATCTCCTAATTGAATAGTCATTGCTCACTCTTTATCAGACGTGTCCTGCTATTTACCACTGTCCAGGATCTGACCTCATGTCAGACTGTGAGAAACTTTGCAGACAAGGGCACTGTTTCTGTGGTTAGAGAAACATATATCAAATGCCTGTATACAGACTAAATGGAAAGTTCCGGCACAATGTAAATAGACTTTAAATTATCACCGCAGCCTCTTCTTTTGGCCCAGACCTAGCAAAAGCAGTTTTTCACCTCCTGTGCTATGGCTTAGGGCCCCAAAATCGATTTTTGGGAGATGTTTTTAATAAAATTGAGGCAAACAACAGTATGGCCTTGATAATACAGGTAAATTTAGAAAGTATGTACCTTCTTTATATAAGCAGATTTGGGCATTTTTCAATGGTTATTTCATGGTAAGGATAGTAAATGTAATTCTAGAGAATTTCAGTTGAAGGAAAATTAATTATAGTTATTGAAAAGTAGGTCAAGACTTACTACTGATCACATGCCTTTTATTTTAAATGGAGTAATGCAAAGTAGCTTATAAGGACTTACATGTGAATTTTCCCTTTATTGTGCTATTTATTTTACTTTGAGTTTTAAAATATCTATCTTGACCAGCACTTTCCAATAGAACTTTCTGTAATGATGGAAATGCTCCAATTCTGTGCAGTCCAATATACAGCCACTAGCCACATGTGCCTAACAAACACTTGAAATCTGGCTAGTGCAAATGTGAAAATGATTTTTAAACTTTTTGTAGATCATCTGTAGATATAGATGTGTAGATTACATGTAGACACATCTATATGCAGCTAGTGGTTATCACACTGGACCGTCAGGTCTAGACCACACATTACTGAAATTCTTAGAATCACAGAACTTTACTGTTGAAAGCATTTTGCAGAGTTTCCAATCTAAGCTCTCTCTTCTGTTACTCAACCATTGGAGAGGTATTTGATGTTATGTTTGGAAAGGGTCTGCTCACAACTATAGTTGCTTTCTCTATCTACTCACTGTAGACGAGGCCAGAATCCAATACCTTCTGGGTTTTATTCTTGCTAACCATAAAACTGTATTTGTGAACCACAAAACAGCTCAAGTTTTTGTCATTATCTTGTTTAAAACCTTTTGTAGGCAAATGGTACCATTTAAATAGTGAATGATAAACATCTGTCAGAATGCTACAAATCGGACATAATGTTCGTTGGCCTTAGAATTCACACAGCCATCAACACACAAAAAAAATAGGTTGGGTATGAGTGTGTACGATAGGGCAGAATGAAAGCAGAAAACATTACTTGCACAGAAACATTAGAAGTGCTTTCTTTGGCACTTGAACCCATGACTTGTTTATTTTTGTTCCTTCAATCCTGAGCACAGCGAATTCTCATTGGTAGACACGATCGATAAATGTGATACGAACTTACAGAGCTTAAGTGATTGCATTAAGAAAGCTGAATGGTATTTTAATGACTGGCATCTTACCCACAAGAGATTGGTCAGTGAGCTTATTATCTTACTGGTTTTTGTCTCTGACTTTTAGGTGGGACCACCTGGCTAACTTAAAAAATATCCAGGTCCAGCTATAGGAGGAGTGGGGGCCAAGTCATCCGTAGCTTTTAAAAGCTTCCCAGGTGATCCTAACAAGCAGTAGAGTTGAGAAACACTAATTTATTTAGTAAATTATGGTAAAGTTCAGATGTAATTCAGAGTCAAAATTAGTTTTGACTCTAATCAATTCAAAACCTTAGAATATATCAAATAAGAATAGCGGGACTAATGAAAACACATTACTAAAAACAGAAAGATAAAACAGTCAAGCAAAAGGCAAAGATAAAATTAGTGAATTCTATTCTCAATGGGTCTTCACTTGTCTATAGACCTGCATGAAAGACTGAGAAACATCATGTGACAGAATCCAGTTTTAATGACATGGATTATAATAAACCTTGAGAGAGAAATCACTTTTCTGAATGAAACAAGGAGTTTAGTCCAAAGAACTAGATTTCACAATAGAACTTTGGCAGAAGGGAAGGAAAGGTGTGTATATATATGTAGTTGATATTTGAATAATAATGAAACTTTTCAATAATCGTTGCGATTTCTATAATGTCTATAATGAGGCACGCACTATTACAAGTTCTGTGAAGCTATTTTCACTCTCACTCCATAGATAACTTCTGAGTTGTTTTAGTGTCAGGATAGAAAAAGAGTTTAGAGTCCTTTGTCTCACTGAGATTTCTTCCCCCGTTACCTGCCTATCAAAATCCTTTTTATCCATGGAGGCACATTTTGGAAATCAAAAAATAATTCTCAAATAATAAAAATTTAGTTAAAAAATTATTTTGAAAACAGAGGCCACAATGTCCAAATGTAAGAATGAATATTTGAGCAAAAAATGTGATTGATAATGAGTGCAATACACTAATGTAATCATGATTCTTTATTTGTAAAACAAAGAGAGTTTAGAAAATATCTACTTACCACTTATCACACAATTTAAGTAAAAACTATATGCTGTATGTATTCATCACATAGTTGAGTTTCTCACTTGGTTTCTTTTCCAAAAAGAAAGAAATCTCCAATAAATTAGAGAGATGTGTTTAAAAGCCTCCTACCCTAAACTAGGTACTTACTACTTTGAGATTATATTTTTTATAGATAATATTCTTGGCAGAAAATTAGATTTGTTCACTTAAAGTCAAAGAAAGTAAGTTTATTTTCAAAGCCTAAAGTCTTGAATACATACACATATATATGCATAAAATAAATGTTTGCTGAATGATTTATAAGGAAGGCATTATACACAAGCTGAAATTTGGGGTGGCTTAGTAGTGCAGGAATATATGAGACAAACATATTTGTCTGTATGTATATGTGTTTTTGTATACGGGTAACTGTATGTATATGTGTTTTTATGGCTTTGGATTAAAAAATGAGTTTTTAGCTTTGTTAGTAAGAAGTCACACAGATGAGATATTATCATTTCTCCAGATCTATTTTGAACAAAGTAAACCCAGGACAAAATCTTATAGAATAACTACACTCTCTACTGATTCATTTCATGAAGACTATAGTCAGCAGAAACATTGAAGGAAACGTATTAAATATAGATGTGAGAATTCTGAAAGTAAAAACAAAGGTTAAAAGATTAGCTTATTATTTACAATCATTATTCTTTTCCTTATGTATAAAATAGAACATTCCTGGTTAAATATAGTCAGTCAATCAGCTTCCTTTCTGCTGGATTGTGCACAGTTCTAATGATGAATAACAAATAGTAGTTTCATTTGCTTATAGAGAGAAGGAAATTTGGGGAACAATTTTGAGAATTGTGGAGAGAATTACTCCATTCTCCAGATTTAGAAAACAAATTTGATGGCACATATTTAAGTAAATATATATAACTTTAATTTTGGAGCTTCATTATTAATGCACTATAATGTAGGATTCTGATTTCATGTATTTTCAAATAAAAAAACAAAAAAAAGTAAGTGAGAACAACAGTTGAACTCTCTACATATGCAAAAATAGATTAGAAATTGCAGGGGTTTATTTAAAGCCTTGCATGATGTTTTCATTTTTGGAGAATTAAAATAATGCAAGATAAATCTCTTTTATGTCTGATGAACAATATTATTGCTCTATTTGCATTGTGGATTATAGATGGAAAAGAAAACTATGTAGTTGCCTAAGAGTTTCCAAAAAGTAAATGAAGAGCCAAGAATAAACTGTCTTTTATTCATGCTTCCAAATCTCCTTCTTCCTCTGCTTCACAAGATGACAAGCCTCCTTCTAGACCAATTACGTAACTCTCTTCAATTCAAAAGCAATAGTCTAAAATGCATATACACTACACATTTAAAATGCATTATTCCAAAACCTGTATTTTTCCTTTTTTGGAAATAACTTACTGGTAAAAATTCACAGAAAATAATGCACCATATTAGACTTTTCTGAATAACCAAACGATTCCAGATGTATAAACACAGCCTTGCTTAAAGAGCACACCCTGAAATTCAAACTTTCATTGCTTTTAAGTAATCTTTCTGGCAATAAACATTATGCAAATATAGGCAATGAGGAAAAGCCACTTCTGAAAACTGCTGTGTGCATTTAAGTAAAGAGCTATTGAATGCAGAAATGCGCTTTCCTGATTCTACTAAATGATTTCTTTCTAGAAACTACAAAGTCAGGATGCTGATACACTTAAGAACATTGATTACAATTCAAAGCAAACTGAGATACCAAGGGAAATTTTATACAGATTTTACAGATCATAATTTAATGATTCACAGACACTTTAAAACATATTTTTGGACTTGCCTCACTTTTTCTAAAAGTTCATAATTCTAGAGAATGAGCTCTTTCTTCCTGTTTCCCTGTACACTAAATCTCTAACAGGTCTTTCTTTATTCATCAGAGATAAAAAGATAGACTCCCCATCGGGGAAGCTGCTCTGAAAATTGAAGTCCCATGGGAAGAATTTCCTATAGGAACCTTAAAATATTTGAGTTGCTTCCACTGAAGAAATTATGATGCGTGTGTGCTCCCCAGTCTTGCAATCTTGGTTTGAAGAGCTATGTTTGGCTTTTGAGTAATCATTCTAGTAAGAAAAATCTGCATCTGAAAATATACATTCCATTTCTTCTTTTTTAGGCTAGAAAAGCTTCACTACCCCCCACCCCCACAAAATGCAATGATTCATTGACTATGTCCCCATAGTGGAAGTCAGGTTCCTTCGGGGCCCAGGCAGGTAAAGAAGGTAAGAGAACCTGAAAGGTATAATCCTTCAGAGGTGCTGGTTACCTTGGTAACCTACCTAAAACCATTCATATTTGGAAAATAAAATAATAATGGTCAACCAGTGTGTGATCTATTAAAAAGCTTAATTTAAAATTGTAGATAAAATAGATACAAATAAAGTTCCATTTTTTTTTTTTTTCAAATCCCAGTGTATCATCTCCATCTCCCCATCATGTGAGGACCCACTTGGCACAACTCTGCTCCAGACTTTCTCCCTAGGCTAAATATGTTGTTTGTGACTTATTCTTCCTCTGAGTAAGACATTCTGTCTTTGGAGTCTCTACAGCAAAGGGATACATGAGACTTATACAAGCAATTTTAAGTATAGGCCCCAGATAACAACAAAATTTGAAAATCGATATTTTACTTTAGACCACTGACACAAGCAATAATTTTTCTTTTTATTGCCCTCAAATTCAAGGATTTTTGAGCACTATAGCATCTATGGTAGACACTGTGAACTATAACCCAAAACCACCTCGTTTTTTTCCATTCATTTACTCTCACTTCCTTCTCTTTATTTCCTTTATTCCTTGCATCTTTTTAGTAAGAAGAGAAAGTCATATTTACTAAATTTTCATTTTTCTATATGGTGTTTGATTATGGATAAGTAAACATATACTGATCCTTGTTTAATATAAACACAAATAGATTTAGGATTTTTTTTGTCTTGTTTGTAGAATATGGATTTGGTATTCTTTAATTTCTTAAAGTTTGTCTTATTTTCCGATATATTAAAACATTTGAATACTAAGAAAATATTCCAGGAACTTGTTCTTCTGTTTTAAAAAAAAGTTTTCTGTCAACTCTATTAAGTCATACTTTATACACAATAAAGGGCATGCATTTTAAGCATACATATTGATTGTTTTTGACACTGGATACATCACAATCAAGAAACAGAACATGTCCCTTGAGCCCTTTTGCAGTAAGTATTCCTGTGTTGCAACCCTGGCTCCAGTAAACAACGATCTTCCTTCTGTCACTAAAGATTAGACTTACGTGTTACAGAATTTCATACAATTGAATTGCAATACTGTATACTCATTTGTGTCAGGCTTCTTTCTCTCAGCAAAACATTTTTATGCATGTTGAGATATACTCATGTGGCATGTATCAGAAGTTTATTCTCTTTTTATTTATAAATAATATTCCATTATATGTACCACAATATATTTATCCATTGCATGTAAAACAGTTTGTTTCACTTCTGATAGATACTTGCCTTGTTTCCATTTTGGAACTAATATGAATAAAACATTTAATCCATCCACCTGTTGGTTTCCGGTTCTGGGCTGAAATATATGTGCAAACACATATTGTCATTTCTATTGGATAAATACTTAGGAGTGGAATGGATGGATCACGTGGCAAGCATACATCACTCATTGTTTTCCATCCTGGCTGCACCATGTTACCTTCCACCAGCAACATATGAGAGTCACAGTTGTGCCATATACTCTCCAATACTTGCTGTTGTCAGTCTTTTTAATTGCAACTATTCTATTAGCTGTGTACTGGTATCCTATAATAGCAAAACTTTATAGTCTCTAGTAAACAATGATATTGAGTATCACAACACACAATCATATTTGTATAACAACATATGCATTATTTCACCTAGAGAGTTAGTGATATGGTTTGGCTCAGAGTCCCCACCCAAATCTTATCACGAATTGTAATTCCCACACATTGGGAGAGGGGCTTGGTGGGAGGTAACTGAATCGTGGGGATGGACTATCCCCTGTTCTTGTGATAGTGAGTGAGTTATCACAAGATCTGATTGTTTGAAAGTATATGGCACTTCTCCCTTTACTCTTTCTCTTTCCTGATCCGCCATGGTAAAGATATGCTTGCTTCTCCTTCTCCTTCTCCTTCTGCCACTATTGTAAGTTTCCTGAGGCCTTCCAGTCATGCAGAACTATGAGTCAATTAAATCTCTTTTCTTTATAAATTACCCAGTCTCAGTTAGTACTTTATAGCAATGTGAGAGTGGACTAACAGTTAGAAAGTGTAATCTTAAAATAGTAACTTGTCAGTGTCAAAAAGACTTCAACTTTTTACCATTCTTATGACAAAACACAATACAGAATACATTAATCCTTTTGTATAATTTATAGATTTATCCATTTTGATAATTTCTGTCTTTCCAATAATATTTAAATTGTCTCTAATTTGTCAAAATTATCGACACAGTTACTCATAATATTTTCTTAGAGTCTTGTTAATAGCTGCAAGATCTGGAGTAATGCTCTTTCTTTTCTTTGTGATACTAATAATTTGTATTTTCACTCTTTTGTTTTTTACCAGTCTACCCAGAAATTTATTGATTTTAAGCTTTTAAAAAATTATTTGGCATAACTAACCTCATTATTTACTTGATTTCTATTTCACTAATTTCTGCACTCATCTTATTTTTTTGTTGTTGTTTTGTCTGTTTCTTTTTTATTTTGTTTCTTTATTCCAGTAACTTTGAATTTGATTTTTCTTTTCTTTGTCTTGTTTCTTTAGGTGTCAATATAGAATATTGTAGACCTTTCTTTTTCTCTAATATAATTATTTAAAGTCTTAAATTTCCCTCTAAGCATTGTTTTAGCTACATCTTACAAATTTGACATTGTATGTTTTCCTTTTATTCAATTCAAAATACTTCATGCTACCTTTGTGAATCTCCCTTGACTTGTGATTATTTAGAAGTATAATGATTAATGTTCAAGTATTTGGGAATTTTCTAGATACCTTTCTGCTATTAATTTAAAATTAAATTTTATCATATATAGAATATAATTCTATTACGTGCAGAACATAATTTGTATAGTTTCAGTCTTTTAACTTTCTTAAAACATGTTTTATAGAACATTACAGGGTCCATCTTGGTGGATGAACCGACTGCAATTGAGAAGAATGCATACTCTTCTGTTGCTGAATAGAAAATTCCACAAATATCAATTAACTTACATCGATCAAACCTTCTTTACTTTTATTGATTTTTAATATTTACTTGCTCTGCCAACTACTGAGAGAGAATTATTGAATCTCCACATATAACTGTGTATTTTTAATGGTGTTTTCAGTACACCTTTTGCTTCATGCATTTTGAAGTTCTGTTATTAGGGGCATACACAATTAGGGATACACAGATATGTGATGAAATATATATTAATTTTATATTTATTATTTAGCCTATATGTGCTTTGATATTTAAAATATATTTATTGTAGCCAGTATATAATTGGGTCTTGCTATTTTATCTAGCATGATAATCTCTTCCTTTTAATTGGAGCCTTTATTCCATTTTCTTTCATCTAATTTATAGATATTGTTGAGATTAAAGCTATTACTTTGTTATTTGTTTTGTATTTATACCTCTGCTACTTTTCCTCTTTCCTTCTCTTTTTGACATCTTGATAGCTTTTTATATTCCATTTTATTTTATCTGGTTCACTATAACAATCACTTTGTTTCATATTTAGCTGTTGTTCTAGGGTTTTAGGATTTGTCCATCTTTAAGTTGTCACATTGACTTCAAATAATGTTATACCACTTCATATGTAATATTTTAAAAGTTACATATAATTACATCTCCTATTATTTGTGCTTTTGTTTTTATACATGTTATATATGCTACAAACTTCACAATATACTATTATTTTTGTTTTAAAGATTATTTTTTATAAAGATTAAAAATTAAAAAAATGACTCAATGTTATTTTTAGTTACAAATTTACCAATCCCAACACTATTACTTTCAGTAAATCCAAGTTTCCATCTGGTATCACTGTCCTTACACCTGAAGAGTTAGTTCTATTTATTGCTTTCTGAAGTAAATGTCTGCTAGTGACAAATTCTGCATTTGTTTGTTTTAAACATCTTCTTTTGGTCTTTATTTTTGAAGTACGTATTTTCAGAGTGTAGAACTCTAGATTGATATTTTCTCTTTTAACAGTTTGAAGATGTTATTTTTTAAAATTTTCTTTAGTTTTAGTACTACAGGTGTTTTTTGGTTACATGGATGAGTTCTTTAAGGTAAATTCTGTGATTTTAGTGCACCCATCAAACATGCCATGTATGCTGCATCCAATAGGTCATCTTGTATCTCTCACCCTCCCCAATTCTCCCACTGAGTCCACAAAGTTCATTATATCGCTCTGTATGTTTTTGCATCCTCATAAGGTAGCTACCAATAGTAAGGAGAACATACAGTATTTGGATTTCCATTCCTGAGTTACTTCACTTAGAATAATGGCTTCCAGTTCCATCCAAGTTTCTGCCAAATACATTATTTTGTTCCTTTTTATGGCTGAATAGTATTCCATGGTATAAAAATACCACATTTTCTTTATCCACCCATTGGTCAGTGGGCACTTAGGTTGGTTCCTTACCCTTGCAATTGCAAATTGTGTTGCTATAAACATGCATGTGCATGTGTCTTTTTAATATAATGACTTCTTTTCCTTTGGGTTGATACCCAGTAATGGAATTGCTGGATGAAATAGCAGATTTACTTTTAGTCCTTTGAGGAATCTCCATACTGCTTTCCATAGTGATTGTACTAATTTACATTCCCACCAGCAGTGTGAAAATGTTCCCTATTTATCACATCCATACCAATATCTATTGTTTATTGACTCTTTAGTTATGGCCATTCTTGCAGGAGTAAGTGGTATCTCATTATGGTTTTAATTTGCATTTCCCTGATAATTAGTGAGGTTGAGCAATTTTTCATATGTTTGTTGGCTGTTTGTATATTTTCTTTTGAGAAATATCTATTCATGCCCTTTGCCCACTTTTTGATGGGATTGTTTTTGTTTTTTCTTGCTAATTTGTTTGAGTCCCTTGTAAATGCTGGATACTAGTCCTTTGTCATATATCAGATGCACAGCTTGTGAATATTTTCTCCCAGTCCGTGGTTCTGTTTACTCTGGTGATTATTTGCTGTGCAGAAGTTTTTTTAGTTTAATTAGATCCTACTTATTTATTTTTGTTTTTCTTGCATTTGCTTTTGGGATCTTAGTCATGAAGTCTTTGCCTAAGACAATGTCCAGAAGAATTTTTCCAATGTTATCTTCTAGGGTGTTTATGGTTTCAGGTCTCAGATTTAAGTCTTTGATCCATCTTGAGTTTATTTTTCCATAAGATGAAAGATGAGGATAGAATTTCATTCTCCCACATGTGGCTTGCCAACTTACCCTGCAACATTTGTTGAATAGGGTATCTTTCCCACTTATACTTTTGTATGCTTTGTTGAAGATCAGTTGGCTGTAAGTATTTGACTTTATTTCTGGGTTCTCTACTCTGCTCCATTGGTCTATGTGCCTATTTTTATACTAGTACCATACTGTTTGGGTACCTATAGCCTAGTAGTATAATTTAAAGTTCAGTAACGTGATGCTTCAAGATTTGTTCTTTTTGGTTAGTATTTCTTTGGCTATATGTACTCTCTTTCTGGTTCCATATGAATTTTAGGATTTTTTTTTTCTAGTTTTATGAAGAATGATGGTAGTATTTTGATGGGAATTGCATTGAATCTGCAGATTGCTTTGGCCAGTATGGTTATTTTCACAATATTGATTCTTCCCATCCAAGACCACGAATGTGTTTCCTTTTGTGTCATCTGTGATTTCTTTTAGCAGTGTTCCATGGTTTTCTGAAGACATTATTTAATTATTTTCTGTCACAGGTTATCTTTTTCCTTTTCTAAATAATTTGCATTTAATATTCTGACTTGTGTAAGAGATTTTCATTCTTTGCTAATATTTAATAATTTGATTATGATGTGCTTATAATTTTTTTTTTGTTTTTGCTTTTGAGAATTGGTGGGGTTGTTTGTTTGGTGTTTAACTCAACCGAAATTCATTGAGCTTCTACAAAGTGAGTATATGTTGTATTTACCAGTTTTGGAATAATTTAGGCTAGAATTTCTTTAACCTTTTTCTGGTCCCTCATTTTCTTTCCAGGACTCCAGTGATACATACGTTGGACTGTTTCATATCATTACAAGTAATTGAGACACTGAGGCAGTATAAAAAGTTAAGGAGACACTGTTTATATTTTCTTAGTCTTTTCTGTCCCCATAGGAAAGTCAATTTAGAAAAATTTGAGATCCATGTCTTCAAGTTTATCTATCTTATCTTCTACAGTGTCTTGCCTAGTGTATCTTTAACTTCATATAGTGCCTGAGTTAAATAAAACTCTAGACGTTCTATTTGGTCTTTTTATATAGCTTTAATTCCTCTCATCATTATTATTACTTTCATGTTTTCCTTTAAACAGTCAAGTATATATTTCATGGTTGCTTACAAAGTCCTGTTTATTAATTCTATTATTGTTATCATTTTGGGATCTATTTCTATTAACTAAATTTTCTCCCTTTTATAGGTCACATTTTTCCATGTTCTCACATAGTAATTCAAGACTGAATGTTGGATATTGTGAATTTTACTTTTACTATCACACTTTAAGGAAAGTTGGATTTTATTCTGCTAATGTATGTTATTTCTGGATCAGCTTGGTTCTCTCAAGGCTTGTTTTTAGCTCTGCTAACAAGTCTAGAGTAGCTATTATTCTAAGGCTAGTTTAGTACTTGTGTTAATTATCCATATTTAGATATTTACTGTGGCAGAACCTCACTTCCAGGTTGTTATTTATTACAGCATAACAAATTATCCCAGAACATAGAAGCTTAAAACCGCACAGATATTTATTATCTGACGATGTCTGTGGGACAGGAACCTGGGCACAAATTTCCCTGACTCTGTTTTTCCTAAGGCTATAATCCAACTGTCATCAGATCTCTAGCCATTTTAAAGATTGACGGTGGGAGGATCCTCTTTCCAGATGACCCAAGTGGTCCATCACAAGATTTAGTTGCTTATGAGCTGTTGGCTGGAGATCTCCCTCAGTGTCTTGCCACATGGTCCTCCTCATCATGCAGCTCACAATACGGCAGGTAGATTCCGTCAGAACAAGTTAGCAAGAGAGAAGGCAAGTAAAATGTAAGCCAGCATTGTTTTCTAATATAATCTCAAATATAACATCTCATCACATTTGCTGTATTCTATTCTCTACAAACAAGTTCTAAACTCCATTAGCACTTGAAGGGAAAATATTACAAAAGTTCATGAATATTAACAGGTCTGAATCATTGGAAACATCTCAGAAACGCTTACGACACTTACAACAATTACTAAGGAGTAACTGTCATTAGGTATCTACAGGATACACTTGATGTTCAGATGAAGAGTTGGCAGTCTGGGTGGTCAGACTTCAACATTACCCAGTGAGCTCTGGGAATCGTTTGGTACACAATTCCTAGATTATTTTTTGCCTGATCTCATGGAGTTAATCCCCACACAAATTTTGCTTAATATTTTGCAACAGCCTCAAGGAGATCCTTATACGGATTTCTGGAGTTCTGCAGAGCTCCTTTCTCTCTGATATTGAGTCCTCTAAACTGTAGCCAGCTCTGCCTCCCCTTGCTCTGCTCTGTTTTTCATTAGTGAGACCTTTATGTTCTGTTTTGTATTCCCATCCCACACTGTGTTCTAGAGAGTGCCTCCAGGCAGAGAGCAAGGGCAATTGTAGGCCTCTCCTCATTTGTTTCCCTTATCTCAGGGGTCATAGTTCACACTGACTGTTGTCCCATTTTTGGACACAGATGTGTTGTCTATTATGCTTAGTTTTCTAGATATTTATGGGCAGATGGCAAGTTTAGTCCCAATTACTGCAATGTGACCACAGCAGAAACTCATCCAGGGATTTTGAGCCAGCTTTATTCTTCTTCAGCCGCTCTATCTATTTAGAATACCTTTTCTTAAATACAAATGATAGCTCTATATAAACAAATAATAAAATAAGGCTTAAACAAGTAATAAAATAAGGCTTAGAAGTGGAAATGAATCTAAATTAATGAAGTATAATTATCCTCCCAAAGTGATTTTTATAGCATTTCTTAATATAACTAGGTATTGTTAAAATGTACTTTTTATTTACAAAAAAACTTTTAGGAGTATGCATTCTATTTTAAACAGAATATGTGTTCATCCCACTATAAATTATTTAAAATTCTTATTAATTAAAAAGTTTAGGGCTCCAAATTGCTACTATTGTCTATCTTTATACACTTTAAAATCCTAACGATGTCTTCTGCAGGGATTTGTCCCCACGTGTCACTTTATGGTAACAGTATTTTCGAAGGTTACAAATGAAAAGTTCATCAGATGAATAATAGCTGATGCTGTACTCCGCTAAACTTCCCAATATTATCTTTTTACTGTCATACATTGATCACGTGGTTATCTATAATGTTTGAGACATTTGAAGCTAATTAAGCAAAAAGCAAAATTTCCCTTTGCATTGTTCCTTGCTGTTGTGTCTAAAAGAACACTCATAGCCCTCTTTCCTCTGCTCCCTCTTGAGGCTGCAAGAAGAACACAGGCCTGCTTGTTCTGAGTTTCTGTGAAATGAGCAGACATTTCAGACACTCACCTGGTTATTCTAATTTCTACATTGCTGATGGCACAGAGCAAATATTCCTCCTAGGTACAGGTTTGGTGTATAGACAAATTCAACCTTAATACCTATGCAGGAAGAGGATAGTGACCACAGAGAAACCCTGACAGAAGAATGAAAATTGCACATTCACTCTTTCATCCCCTTACCCTCACTCAGGCTAAGCCTAGGCAAAAAGTTCTAAAAAGTACAAAGGTAAGCAGACCCACAAAGCTGTACTCATTAAGGCCTCACAATATATATTTCACAATTTTTAATAGAAAGATATGATATTAGGTTCTTAGAGTAATTTTAACATTGTTTTGTGTTCCTTTAAAATAATGGGTAAAGGAAAGGAAGATAAATACTAGGAATAAAATTATATTGTACGTGCTTCTCAACTTGTAAATGATATTTGTATCGGACAAATGGTATATGTACTGGACATTGTCAACAGCCCAATATAACCACCTTTTTTGTTGTTGTTCATATGGCTCCTTCTCTCTGCTGCTTCTGTGTTTTCTGACCCACGTTATATGCAGGTGGGAGTTTTCTAAAATGTAGCTTTTTGGCGAGAAGCTAATTTTCAGATTGTATCTAAGCTGAAAATAGTTCCCCAATTGCCCTGAAGTTATCACTGTCAGGTTATTTCTAATGTAGTATTTTTCAGCATGCTCCTGGGTTAGCACTCCTGAAGGCTTAACTGCATAATCTGGTTTTACTCATTGTCTAGAAGGCTAATGGAGTCTGTTGGCATAATCTTCAAGAAAAGTCAGAGTATCCAATTAGCAAAGGTGAAAAGGTTAGCAAAGTTTTCTCACCGATTAAAAATAAGCACTATGTTTGGAAACTTGTTTTCATTAATAAATTATGATTCAGTTATTAATAAAGATAATGTCTTTAGTAAATTAGTTGAGTTCAACCAGTAAAGCTATAATGCTAAATAGAATCTGTGCATCTGTGTTCTCATTGTGACTTGCAAATGGAAATGTTTGCATATTTTACATATTTCAACCTTTTAGTATTCCAAAATGGAATATTAAAAAAAATCTGCTGCACAGAATTGGGCAACTGTGCTTGACAGTGAGTAGCTAATCCTGCCTACTCTGAGAGTTATTGAATTCTCTGCTCAATGTGGAGGGAGCACACAGCTGCTTCTGTTGTTTCTCTTTCCACAGCACAGCAATGAATTTAAACATGACGGTGGCATTTGAATACTAAAGCGTATCCATTTCTCTCCTGACTAAAATTGAAGCACTAGCAGATATGTAATGCCGCCTGACTTAATCAATTTTAATTTAATTAACATATCATCATTCAAACTGAAAATTATTTGTTTTCAAAGATGGAGTCCAATCATCCTTTATAAATCATTTTAAAATAAAATTTGGACTAACAATTTCTATATAGAAACCTGGGTTAGTAGAACTTAAATAAGCTTTTTGGTTTAGATAATTTGAAAAACAAATACCAACAAAATATTGTTGCCCAATGAATACTGCTAGATTTCCAAATTTATCTGGAAGTTTTAAGAATATATCAATAGCCCAAATGAAAAATAAAATTACCTTTGGAAATATCATAATGGAAATCCAAAGGGGCTAATTTCCCCATGAAGAATTTCTTACTCATCTTGTTATTTCAGTCAGAAAGTTAGCAAGAAAAAAATGGACAGAATAAAAGTTTATAAAAATTCATTTTTGCATCAGTTTGGTAAATAAAATAATGAAAAATTAATGTTTATTTTTTCAAATTAAGTATTAGTAGGTGGCATTAAAATATATTATAAATGATTTCTTTTTAATAGAATAGGAGATCTCTATATTGTGCTGGTATAGTGACACTCATATAATAATTTAATCTGCTTCCATATGTATTTGTATATTTGCTGGTAGTCCTCTATTCAATATAATGGGCAATTTTAATGATTTTTTTTTTAACCTGAGTTAACCAATGTTTTTGTTTGGGGCTCTCCTGTAAGAATCCTTGTGTTCAAAAAATGAAGAAGCCATCAAAAAGTAATGCCTAACTAATTTATACTGTTGCAAGGCAGTGATTATTCTAGCTCATACAAGCTAGAATAAGCATCTACAAATGATCCCGGACTGCCTTGTTCCTATTACCCCCTATTTATAGTTTCCATCTTGCAGAACTTTGTGATTCAATATACTTGGGCTTTTTCAATATATGAATCTAGGCTTTCTCAGCTATTTCCCACATTCACGAATAATTAATCTGCATTATTATTTCTTTCTAGCAGAGTACCTTGAGGCTGGCTAATTAGTTGATTTAATTATCATTATTTTTATTTGCATCCTGCCTTGTTCCTAAAAGGAAATAAAATGGTTTGCAAAGATGCATATAATACAGCAAGATAAACTAGATTTTTAAAAGAGAATGTTGAGAAAAGGAGGCAGTGGGAAGTAAAAGAAAGAAAGCAATATGGAGCCAGGAGTTTAGCTTGAAAAAATAATTTCCCAAAACAATTTATCTTGGTGAAAGTGATTCTCAAATGTGGTTCTGAGTTTGTTAAATACCTACCAAGGTAGGAAAACAACTAGAGAGGGAGTTGGGCTGTTAATTGACTGAGTATCCCAAAAGAGACCATATAACATGTAATTTGGAAGAATTTGAGACATGTTTTATAGAAAAGTTTAAGTCACTCTTCTACAACCTAACGCAAACTAGAAGACTATGCTCTCTCAGTTAAGTTTCTTGCATTTCTAGGTAAGTAATGTGTTCATTTTCAATCCTGTCACATGTTATTTTCTCAATAAATCTAGAAAATGCATACTCTTAAACCAGAGTTAGGTACTTAACAACTAATTTATTGTAACATATTTGAAGTTTCAAAGAGTATAGAGGCATCAATTATTTTCAGTATCTCCAGTGAGGTATCACTTACAATGCTATAGGTATTGTGTCTTAACCATCTCAGGCTTCCATAAAAAAATACTATACAGGCTGAAAGTCTGAGTTTGTGGTGCTAGCATGGTCAGGTTTTGGTAAAGAGTGCTCACTTCCTGGCTGGCAGATGGCTTCCTTCTCAATGTGTCTTCACATGGGGGAGAAAAACAGAGGAAGGTGAAGGGGGAGCATGAGCATGCAAGCTGTCTTGTATCTCTTCTCATAAGGGCACTAATCTCATTATAATGGCCTCACTCTTGTGACCTCATTAAACCTAATTTTCTTCCCAAGACCTCATCTCCAAATGTCAACACATCATTGGGGCTTAGGGCTTCTTATAAAATTTTGGGAAGGGTTGAGGGGAATAATTCTGTCCACAGCATACCCTTAGCAAAAAGATACAGAAATTGATGCATTTCTTTACTGTTAATGAAAACAAAGGAGGAGATTAAAAATTGACCAAGAAAGATGAAAAGAAGTTCAATATTGGGACTCTGCAGCACAGACACATAATCACCTGCGAGCCTGACTGCTGTCTGTATGCCCATGTGAAGGCTGCCAAGGGACCACTCAAGTCAGTCAGTGTACAAGAAAACCAGCTCCAATCACACTAGTCAAAGCCCATCGTGCCTTTAAGACATCTCAGGAGCATGCTGTGACCCATTTTGTAAAGTACAGCATTAGTTCCAGCAGTATCAAAATGAATGTTTGGCTAGTCTCCAGATTCTCAAAGAAGACATAAAGGAATTTTAACACTGCCATTTTAGGAAGTCTGTTCTGTGTCTTGAATAAACTAGGAAAACCTTTTTGGGCAGTCAGGAAATCTTGTGAGTCACACTGCACTATCGTTTCATATAAATTTTCCATTATATTTTTCTATGATATTTGTGGAATATCAGGTATGCTGTTTACGTAACATCTGTTTGAAAAGAGAAATATCCTAGGTATAGCACATTCAGATAATGAAAGTTAAGTTCAAGAGTCATTTCATATAGTGGGAAATTCACTTAGTTAGGAATCTAGATTCCAAATTCCAGTCCCTCTTTTGCCACTAAATAGTTGTGTGACAATGGCCAGTCACTTAACCTGAAAAGCATACATTTCTCCATCTTTTCAGTGGAGCTATAATAACTCTCCTCTTTTCTTCTCTACTTTTTTATATGAATACTCAACAGGAAAATGTGAGTAAAAAGCTAATAAAGCCAGGAGGTTGTAAACAGGTGCAAGGTGTGGGTTTCTTTCTTCATTTTTATTATTATGCTACCTTGAAGTGCCCTGATGACTCTAAAACCAGGAGAGATTCGGGGAAAATATAGGTACAAGTTAGAAACAGAATGTAGACCTGTCAAAGACAAGCTGAGTGTGATTTAAATGGTTGTGGATGACTAGTTTCTTTCTGTTTTAAGAGTCACTAGAACGTACTTTTACTCCTAGAGATTCTAGCTCTTTCAGAAGGGGACATGCCATGATGATCTCTGGTGTTCATCCTTTTTACAAAAAAGAAAACACATCTATAGCAGATGCCTTAATATCTTGAAAGAAGCACCCTTAAAACTAAAAGTTTGCCTGTCTTTAGCTCTCTCTTCCTCCAATGACTATAGTTGTAACCATCAGAGCATGAACACATCTACTACTTCTTACCCCAAAGCCACTGACCAAATATAGTTAATGATTTAGAATTGTTTAGGCTTATACAAAGGTATATATTGTATAAATTGTCTATTGCATTCACATTCTAGCCCTTTTCTCTCAAGGAGTGAATGTAGCATCTCATGGCCTAATATATTAATATTTTGGCAGCAAATCAAACAAATGCCCACATGTGTGATAAACAAACACTAGAAATAGCCTCACATCAGTTCAGGTTAGTGTTTGCACTCAAATCAGTTCAAGTGAGGACAGGTTTTGCAGACAAAGGTATTTAAAAGAATTTAGTGTTTGGCCCTTTGGACTTTAGAACTGCAGGTAAGAGATTATATAGATCTGTAGAAGGAAAGACTCAGGCTCACTTTTTACACTCAGCAACGAATCCAGAAATCTTGCCAACTTTTCCAAGGTGGAAAAAACATGTCACTACTCAGGTTTCATAGCCACTTCTCAAGTCTGTGCTTGATGTTAATTTTTCACAGATTGGTCATTAATTTATTTAATTTAGAAAGGACCTTAGAGATCACTTGTGGAAATATCTTTATTTTCATAATAATAAACTGAGGCTCTGAGAATTTAGATGAAGCTGTATGTACGAAGAGTCAAAGCATAAAGTTTTGAATCAATCAGCTAGACCTGTGTTCAAATCCTGCCTCTCCTTCTTGCTGGTAATATAAACCTGAGCAAGTTATTTCATTTTCCTGTCTTTAATGTCCTCATCTGTAACACTGAGTTATAATACCTTCTTCGCAGACTTGCCCATTCACTACTAAATGCTTACTGAGTGTCTGTGTAGTGGCAAGCACTATTCTAAGCACTGGGGATACATCAGGATTGTTTTGAGGTTTAAGTATGATAGGGTATTTGAAGAACTTAGTACCATGGCTGACACCTTAGATTTCAGTAATTGCTATTGTTATTATCTAGTGGGAGAGTTATGAAAAAATTATTAGCTCTGTGGGACAACAACCTATGTATTCTTTAAGAAAAAATGAGGAGAAGTGGACATAAAAGAACACAATGTATTTTGTCCAAGCCAATATGGCCCAGAAATAATGTTGGATTCGCAAAGCTTTTAGAGATCCTCTGGTTGGTGTTCAGGAGTTGTCTAGCTTTATATTGACATAAAATATCCCAATCTTGAAAAATGTCCCAGCTAAAGGGTTGGAATCTCAGAGAATAAGTTACAGGCTACCCATGTTCTTTCCTTTGTTAGGATCATCCTTTTGACACATAAATAATCCTTAGTCTTTTATCTCACAGTTACATGAACTAAAATGTTATTAGCTAAATGGGAACATAGCTATTTCTAGTAATGACCAGTATTCCACTACTTTCATAACTGCAAAGATGCAATAACATTTTCTTCGTAGAGAAACACAATGCAAATATTTGTAGCTAATGAAATAAAAGTTTAATTGTCAGAATAGCATTTCCAGCACCAATAAATTCTCAGCAACTTACATGTTTTTTCAGTTTCAGTGTTATATTGATTGAATCAGCAAGATAATATTACTGTTCTATTTGAAATTAAATGTCTCTTCATTACATTTTTTTACCTTTACTGGATTTTTAAATATCTTAACCATTTATTATATAGAACAGTATTACATTAGTTTTAAGTTTATGAAAACAAGGTATAATAAACCAAAAGTATTTCTTTCTTCAGAAAGCATAGTGAATTTTGACTCAAATTATAAAAATAAATGGGTAAAAATGAAAGCATTTTATTGTAATATAAAATAATGATATATTGGTAAGAGGAGTAGGAACAAGATGGTCAAATAGAACCCTCCAGCTATTGTCCCCACCATAGGAATACCAAATTGAACAACTATCCATTCAAGAAAGCACTTTCATAAGAATAAAAAACAAATCAGGTGAGCAATCACAATACCTGTTTTAACATAACAAAGACAGAAGCACTGAAGAAGGTAGAAAGGGCAGTCTTGCTGTATTAGGCCATTCTTGCATTGTTATGAAAAATACCTGAGACTGGGTAATTTATAACAAGAGGCTTAATTGGCTCATGGTTCTGCAGGCTTTACAGAAAGAATGGTGTTGCTATCTGCTAGGCTTTTGGGGAGGCTTTAGGAAGTTTTCAGTCATGGCAGAAGTCAAAAGGGGAGCAGGCACATTACAAAACAAAAGCAGAAGCAAGTAAGAGAGAGTCAGGGGTAGGTGCCATCTACCTTTAAATAATCAGCTCTCATGAGAATTCACTATCACAAAGACAGCACCAAGCTATGAGAGATATGCTTCCATGATCCAAACATCTCCCACCAGACCCCACCTCCAGCATTGGGTATTACAATTCAACATGAGATTTGGGCAGAGACAAATATCCAAACTATACCACTGGCATTGCCTACATCATGTCTCCCCCAATCCCAGGAAGTGCAGTGAAAAGAGAATCCCTGTGTTTGGAAGAGAGAGAGTGGAGTGAGTGTGTTCCTTTATACTGGAACTCAGTTCCACTTTGTCATAGGGGGACACAACACAAGGCAGAATTTTGCCAGTATCATCCAAGGGAGCATTTGGACCAGTCCTAGGGCAGAGGGGAGTCCTCCACCCCAGCAGGGGGAACCCAAGTCCTGGCCTGCTTGACTACTGGCTGACTGAAGTGGAATACATTTGAATGGCAGTCAAGCCACAGTGACTGCAGTCCTTGGGCAGGCCCTGGAGCTACTCTGCTCTCAGAGACAATGGGCTGAGGGTGTGACCCAGGGTGACAACAGTTGCAGCAACCATAAGGGTGCCTGTGTCACCCCTTCCCAAACATCAGGCAGTACAGCATGGAGGACACTCCTTCTGCCTGGGGAAAGGAGAGAGAAGAGTACAGATGGCTTTGTCTTGCAACTTGGGTACCAGCTCAGCCACAGTAAAATAAAACACCAAGCAGATTCAGTTATAAATAGAGACAACAAAAAATCAAAAAGCAAGAGATATTGAGAAAAAGGGTAAAGTTTTGGGTGTTTTTCTTTTTTTTTTTCATATCTTTTTTTTTCTTTGCATTGTGATCAGAGTTAAGTTGTCATCAGTTTAAAATAACTGATTATAAGATATTATTTGAAAGCCTCATGGTAACCACAAGGCAGAAAGCTATAATAGATACACATACAAATATAAAAGGTAAGAACTTAAAACATATTACTGAAGAAATTCAGTTTTACATAAAAAAGGACAGAAAGAAAGGTGAGAGGACTAACAAAAGCCAGAAAACAAATAAAATGGTAGTAGTAAGTCTTTACATATCATTAATAAGTTGAAAATCAATGGACTAAAATCTTCAATCAAGACATAGAGTAGCTGAATAAATAAATAAATAAGCAAGATCCAACTATATGCTGTCTACAAGAAACTCACTTCATTTATAAAGACACATATAGACTAAAAGGAAGAGATGGAAAAAACATACTTCATGTAAATTAAAAAGAAAAAAAGAGTAGGAATAGCTATACTTATATCAGATAAAATAGATTTCAAGATCAAAACTAAAAACTAACAACAGAAAAACATTGTCATGATATGACAATGATAAAAGTGTCAATAAATCAAGAGGCTATAACACTTATAAATATATTTGCATCCAATGCTGGAGTACCCAGATATATAAGGCAAATATTACTAGACCTAAAGAGAGAGATAGACCCCAATACAATAATAGTTGGGGACTGATATGTTTTGGCTGTGTCCCCACCCATTTTTCATCTCAAATTATAGTTCCCATAATCCCCACATGTCATGGGAGGGACACAGTGGGAGGTAATTAAATCATGAGGGTGGTGTCCCCCATACTATTCTCATGATAGTGAGCACTTTCTCACAAGATCTGATGGTTTTATAAGATGCTTCCCCTTTGCTTGGTTCTCATTCTTCTCTCTCCTGCCACCACGTGAGGAAGAACATGTTTGCTTCCCTTCTACCATGATTGTAAATTTCCTGAGGCCTCCCTAACCATGCTAAACTGTGAGTTAATTGAACCTTTTTCCCTTATAAATTACCCCATCTTGGGTATGTCTTTATTAGCAGCATGGGTACAGACTAACACAGGGACTTCACACCCCACTTTCAGTGTTGAACATATTACCTAGACAGAAAATCAACAATGATATATATAATTTAATCTGCACTATAGATAAAATGAACCTAAGAAGCATTTACAGGACATTTCATCCAACAGCTGCAGAATATACTTTTTTCTCAGCACATAGAACATGCTTAAGGATAGACAATATGTTAACCCACCAAACAAGCTTCAAAAAATTAAAAAAAAATTTGCAATCATATCAAGTATCTTTTCTGACCATAATGGAATAAAACTAGAAGTCAGTAATAAGAGGATCCTTAGAAACTATACAAATACATGGAAATTAAACAAAATGCTCCTGAATGACCACTGGGTTAGTGAAGAAATTAAGAAAAAAGCTGAAAAATTTATGAAGCAAAAGAAAATACAGTATATCAAAACCTATGGTATACAGCAAAAGCAGTACTAAGAGGAATGTTTATAGCAACAAATGTCTATAACAAAAAAGTAGAAAAGGAAAGACTTCAAATAAACAAACTAAAATGCATCTGAAAGAACTAGAAAAGCAAGAGCAAAGCAAACTCAATGTTAGTAGGAGAAAAGAAATAATAAATATCAGAGCTGGGATAAATGAAATTGAAACAAAAAACACAGAAGATCAACAAAATAAAAAGTTGGTTTTGTGGAAAGATAAACAAAATCCACAAACTTTTAAGTAGATTAACTTAAAAAAGACAGAGCGAAAAATCCAAATACATAAGATCAGAAATGAAAACTGAGACATTACTACTGATACTGCAGAAATTCAAAGGACCGTTAGAGACTATTATAAGCAACTATATGGCAATAAATTGAAAACCTAGAAAAAATGGATAAATTCCTACGTACATACAACTTAGCAAGATTGAACCATAGAAGAGATACAACACCTGAATAGATCAACAACAAGAAATTAGATAGAAGCAGTAATAAAAAGATCTCCCATGAAAGAGAAGCCCAAAACATTATGACTTCAGTGCTGAATTCTACTAAACACTTAAAGAACCAGTTCTGCTCAAACTATTCAAAAATATCATGGAGGAGGAAAAACTTCCAGACTCATTATACAAGGCCAGCATTACCCTGATAGCAAAACCAAAGACACAGCCATAAACTAAAACTACAGGCCAGTATCTATGATAAACATAGATGCAAAAATTCTTAACAAAATACTAGAAAACTGAATTCAATAACACATTTAAAAGATCAGCCAGGAGCACTGGTTCATGCCTGTAATTCCAGCACTTTGGGAGGCCCAGGTGGGTGGATCACGAGGTCAGGAGATTGAGACAATCCTGGCTAACATGGTGAAACCCCATCTTTACTAAAAATGCAAAAAATTAGCCAGGTGTGGTGGCGTGCGCCTGAAGTTCCAGCTACTCAGGAGGCTGAGGCAAGAGAACTGCTTGAATCCAGGAGGTGGAGGTTGCAGTGAGACGAGATTTCACCACTGCACTCCAGCCTGGGCAACAGAGTGAGACTCCATCTCAAAAAAAAAACAAAATAATTCATCATGATCAAGTGGAATTCATCCCAGGGACACAAGGATGATTCAATATACACAAATCAACAAATGTAATACGTCACATCAGCAGAATTAAGTACAAAAATCATATGCCAATTTTAATTGATGGTGAAAAAGAATTTAGTAAAATTAAACAACTCATGATAAAAAAAAAAACTCTCAGGAAACTGGGTATAGAAGGAACCTACCACAATATGATAAAGGTCATATCCAACAAACTCACAGTATCAGATTAAATGGGGAAAAACTGAAAACTTTTTCTCTAAGATTTGAAGCAAGCCAAGAATGTATATTTTCACCACCTTTATTCAATATACGTTGAAGTCCTAGTCAGAGAAATTAGATTTAAAAAAAAAAAAAGGCAATCAGATTGGAAAGTATAAAGTCAAATTATACTTGTGTGCAGATGATACAATCTTATAATCTAGACTCTTCCAAAAAACTATTAGAACTATACTTCAGTAAAGATGCAAGACACAAAATCAATATACCAAAAATTAAGAATATTTTAATCTGCCAAGAGTAAACAATCTGAAAAACAAACCCAAAATGTAACTCAATTTAATAGCTACAAATAAAATAAAATGCCTAGAAATAAACTTAACCAAAGAAGTGAAAGATTTCTACAGTGAAAACTATAAAACATTGATGAAAGAAACTGAAAAGGACACAAAAAATTGGAAAGATATCACACGTTCATGGATTAGAAGATCAATATGGTTAAAATGTCTATGCTACCCAAAGCAATCAACATATTCAATGTAATCCTTATCAAAATAACAATGCCTTTCTTCACAGAAATGGAAAAATACGATTTCATATAAATCCTAACATTTATATGAAAACACAAAAGACTTTGGTGAAACCATTTCTGAGCAAGAAGAAAGCTGAAGGCATCATGTTACCTGACTTCAAATTATACTACAAAGCTAAAGTAACCAAAACAGCATGGTACTGGCATAAAAACAGACATAGACCAATGAAATCAAATAGAGAACCCAAAAATAAACTCATGTATTTACAGTCAATTCATTTTTGAAAAAGGTGCCAAGGACATACATTGGTGAAAGAACAGTCTTTTCAATAAATGGTGCTAGAAAATTGGATATTCATATGCAGAAGAATTACATTAAACTCTTATCTCTCACCATATATAAAACCCCAATCAAAATTGAATAGAGACTTAAATGTAAGTCCTAAACTATGAAACCACTTGAAGATAACATTGAGGAAATGCTCCAGAACATTGGTCTGGGAAAAGATTTGAGTAAGACCTCAAAGAAGACAACCAAAGCAAAAATGAATAATGAAATTATATTAAACAAAAGAGCTTTTGCACAACAAAAACAAACAAACAATAAACAAGTGAAGAGACAACCCACCAAATGGGAAAAAATTTGCAAATTACCCCCTGACAAGGGATTAATAACTAGAATATAGAAGGAACTCAAAGAACTTAATAGGAAAAATTCCAAATTATCCAATTTTTTTGAATCAACAAAAAATATGAAGAGATATTTTTTAAAAGACATACAAATGGCCAACAGGTTTATGAAAATATCCTCAATATCGCCAATTATCAGAGAAATATAAATCAAAACCACAATGAGATATTATACCATCCCAGTTAAAATGGTTTTTGTCAAAAAGATAAGCAATTCAGTAAATGAATGAAGGAACAAAAAACCAAATACTGCATGTTCTCACTTATAAGTGGGAGCTAAATACTGGATACACATGGATATAAAGATGGCAACAATAAACGATGGGGAATACTAGAGCAGGGAGGGAAGGAAGGGGACAAGAGTTGAAAAACTAACTATTGGGTACTATGTTCATTACCTGGGTGACAGGATCAATCATACCCCAAACCTCAGCACCACACAGTATATCCATGTAACAAACTTGCACACGTACCCCCTGAATCTAAAATAAAAGGTAAAATTATTTTTTAAAGAAAACAGGCAATAAGAGATTATGGGGAGGATGAGAGAAAAGGCAAATCCTCCTACACTATTGGAGGGATTGTAAATTAGTGCAGCCACTACAAAAAAACAGTATGGAAGTTCCTCAAAAAACTCAAAAATTTTTTTTTGAGTTTGATCCACCATATGATCCAGCAATTCCACTAGTGGGTGTATATCTAAAAGAGAGGAAACTAGTATATCAAAGAGATATCTGTCCTCACTCTCCTGTTTATTACAGCACTCTTTACAAAAGTCAAGATATGGAATGCACCTAAGAATCTATCAGTGGATGACTGAATAAAGAAAACATTATATATATAACATATTTCTTCATATATGTATATATGTGTGTTTCATATGATATATTTGATATATAATATATGATATATCATTGATATTATATATATGTATAAAATATTACTGAGAATATTGCCTACGGAGACAACAGCCAGGTTGTATCACAGGATGAAATTGTGAATGCAGACAAAGTTGTCAAGACACGCTTTTCTTAGAGACGTTACTCTACAAATATGAAACAAGACTGGGAGATAAGGGAACTCAGCTCTCAGGAGGTCAAAAAACAGAGGGTTGTCATTACCTGACCCCTCGTTAGATAACCTCAAATCCTACAGTTGGATAAAGCTACATATCAGCTCTGGATACTGAAAGTGAAAAAGTCATACAAGAAGTCCTGGTTAAAGCTAGAGAACGTCGCACCTGTCCACCATTCAGAGCACAGACTTAATAGTGGTGTTTTAGGATGTAAGAGTTAAGGAGCATGGCATGCATCAACAGCTCTTGGTACAGAAAAGCATCTACTTTTCAATGGTCAGTGTCCAGACTGGAACACAGAACTTATGAACAGAACATATATATGTGATACATGGTGTATGTGATATATCACACATATATGTGTGATATGTATGATGTATGTTATATATCATATATCTCATGTATTGTATAGATACTCAAATTAATTACCTTGATTTGATTATTACACATCATATGCTTGTTTCAAAATTTCACATGGACCCCATAAATATGTACAGCTATTATGTATCCATAAAAATTACAAATAAAAAATAAGATAAAATAATGTGACAAAGGAAAAAATAATACATTTAACATTCTGAGTAGAGAGAATGAAATATCTAAGTTGTAGGATTATGGCTTCTTAAAGTAAAATAGCATCCAATCAATTATTTTAACAATGTTTGGGGAAAATGACATAAACTAGTCAATTAATGTTAAATAAATTATTCAAATGCCTAATGAGAAAATACATTATTATATGACTGGTATATAAGCATTAATCCATTTTTTAGATCTTATTTTAAAGAGGCTTCAGTCTTTATATATTTTTAAGATGATACTTTTGAGGCACAGGTATTTGACAGAAGAGAAGTGAATCACCTCTATTTTCAAAATCCTCTAATAAAGTACCTGTTCTGAGTTTATTCTTGTTTCAGGATTGAGCAAATGACATGTTTCTTCAGAAAATTTTGCCAAAATTTTCAGAAATGGCAGAAATTATCACCCCAGGATTCAGAAATTTTGACAGCACATAGACCACAGGTTTTCAAGGATGAAAAGTTATAAAATTAGTTTGCAAAGGGATTCTCAAGTAACAAGGAGTGCTCAGAAAAAAGAAAGTATAAGTGAAAGTGTTTTTCCTTGGTCTTGTCTTTGACACATAGCGTTTTATATTGTCTGTGACAAAGCATTAGGACTAAAATTTCTATATCCACAAGAAACAGTAGCAAACTACTGCAATACCCACTCCTCTGGCCTGCTACATGATGCTGCATCCAGAGTAGATTTTAATTACAGCTACTAATTCCATGTTGCTTAACCTAACATGAGTCTATATAAGGAGGTGTAATCTAAATCAAATGTAGTAAGTGATGACCTCAGAAACCCAAAGAGATGGTTATTTATCAAGGACTATAAAAAATTTCTAAAAATAAGTGTTGATTAATATTAAGGAAAGTTTGCAAGTCTCTTTCATTGTGATTTCCCAATTTAAACATGTGTGCTACTTTTTATGATGTGAAAATGTCATAAAATAGTTTGAGAATAATAACTTCCTTTTATTTCCACTTTGCTAATGGTAGTGGTAGTGGTGAGAGAAGGTAGATGGATGAATAAACCTAGAGTTTTCATACTAAATGATGTTCTTTACTGATTTAGATAAACTTCCCCAAATGAACTTTTAAATATTTATTACAAATTTAGAGGTTTTCTTTTTGATGACATAGAGTACTTTGAGTGTGAAAATTGAACTGTCAGTATTACTCTCTGCCTTAGATATTGTTATACTTAACAGAGTTGCATAAAGCTATATAAATAGTTCTTCAGTTACTCTTGAAAATCAAGTGGTTTGAACTAGGAATAGAGTCAACATTGTTATAATACATTCATATTCTGCAGCCTCTAAGAATACAATTAAAGAGTCTATGAGATTTTGCCTCAATGTACAATGTCATCTTGCCGAAGATGTCTACAAACTATGATGTAAATGTAACTTTTTTTTTCTTTTTCAATACATACTGCAATCTCAGACCAGCCACACTCAGAAAACCGCAACATGGGAGAAATTGTTTACTCCTTAAGAAGAAATTATTTGTAACATTAACAGGATACAATAGGAAATAAGAGTGAACCACACTCATTAATATACAAACATCTTGAGGAGCATAACTATCAGTGGTACCAGACTATAAATGACAGAAGCAAAAATATTATTTTCTAAAGATTTGAAAGGAAAGTAGGTCTGAGAGAAGGAGGACAGAATCATCTTTCATGCCTGCTCAGTGATACTTACAGGCCAGAGGAAAAATAAACCAATCTGTCTCCAAGGATCAGAACCCTGCATGAAGACCTAAGTACAATCCAGGTGACAGCACTGAAGGTGAATAATGGATTACAAAACAGAAATGTAACAGTCATTTTCGCTGCGGTATTTTATTTTCCCTTGAGAGGTTACACCGATGGATTAAAAAGGACATTGTTCCACTTTTAATATAGTCTTATAGTCTGGTCTGGAAGCTATGAAGTTATTTCAGGCAGTCACTTGCAAATTATTCATATCACTGGAAAGATAGGTGTAATCTAAAGTCTGGAAATTGTTAAAAAAAAAAAACATAGTTTGTACTTGAATATAAAATGTGTTAATCCACTACACTTAAAAAGATTAAAATGACTTTTTATGCACTCACTACAAATAAAATGAAAAAGGTAAGTGTCAAGCACAGATTAAAAGGGATCTTGGAAGTTCACTCTAACTCCTTTCTCTAGGTTCTTAAAATTAAATACTTTTAGAAAATGGTCAACTCAGTTTATGATGCTATTACTCCAGCATAGTTTAGAAGAGCTTCACTCCTTAAAAGAACCCAAGTATGAAACAGTCAAATGTTTACATTTCTGAGGATATTTCTCCCATCTGAAAAGTAGAAATAGAGTCTGAGATGTTAACCAAAGATACGATTTAATGTAGTGATTAATTATAACAAAAGTGATAGACTTGTGACTACAATGAAATAAAAACATAGAATAAAGATTAAGAAGATTGTTCTAGATGGTGTTGATAAATGAAAATTAAAATCTGTGTTAGGTGGCTACAGACTACAGATAGAGTCTAGACTAAAAGTTCTCAACCTTTGCTGCACATTAAAAGTACCTGAGAAGCTTTAATATTGATGACTAGGTCATACATTAGAGTAGATGAAGATGCAAACCTGGTGTTAGTATTTATTAAAAAGCCTCCAGGCAGAGGAAATAGGCATCCCGATTTGAGAACTACTGGGTTAGACCAAGAATTCCTCTTTAACTGAATTCTAGAGATGTGTCTTTTTATTTCTAACTGAACCAAAAATGTAAAAGCTATAGTTTATATGATTAGTCTTACATTTGAGGCAGAAATTGCATAACATTTCTTCCAGTCCTAACCGTTTTATCATCTTTATGTGATTAATAAGCCTGACACATTTAGAATTCTTTGCACAAATGGGTAACAAGCATATAAAGCATTTAAAAAATCTTCACCTCACAGGTAATAAATTATTTGTAAATTGAAACAAGTTGTTTTTCCACCTATAAAACTTCCACCGTTATTACCGAAATGGTTAGATGTAGTATTTTCAGGGTTCAGGAAAATATCACTGAATTCAAAGAGCAGTTTAAAAAAAAATAACATGGGGGAGGAGGGCAAGATGGCTGATTAGATGCAGCCAGGTGCAACAGCTCCCTCCCAGGGACCAAGAGGACTGCTGTGCTCCTAACAGATCTTCAGAGGGAAGGCACTGAGAGGGGATGGAAGGAAGACACAGAAGTTGGGCTGAAGGAGAAGAAAGCTTAGAATCCTACAATGGGCTGTGGCACACTGGGACTCATTCCGGACCCCCAACAGCTCCCAGGAGAAGGAGTGAGTTAAGTAGGTAAGGAACAGCTCGCTGTCACCCCCGGCCTCTGAAACCTCAGGAGGTGGAGACTCCTCGCTCACCAAGGACATGGGAGTTGGCCAGGAGAGCTGCTTAGAGAAGTGGTGGGTGCAGCAAGCCAGCAGATGTGGAGCCCAGAAGGTTTGAGCGGGAGCGTTGGTAGCAGAGCACAGCCGGGGCTGGTCGTCCCCCTAGGCTCCACTTGCTCTCATAGAAGACTTTAGCCCTAAGGGACCTGCCAGACCTGATTTCTGCAGGACAGTCTTGCCCATCAGGCAGGGATGGTCTAACCTGAGAACCCTTTGGTCTGCTGGCCTCTACTGGTGCTCCAGCCTGGCCACGCCTGCTTGCAGGGCAGCCGCAGGTGCCCTGGGGGTCCTCACCATAGCTTCTGCACTGGTGGAACGTGCCTGACTGGCAGAGCTCCAGTGGTGTGTCCGCTGTGGCCACACACCAGCTACCACGCTCCCTCTCCACACTGCAGCTTCCCCTTGCCTCATGGCAACTCCCCACTTCACGCTGCTAGTACGTGTCTGCCAGGTGTCTGCCAGGTGAGTTTTGCTTCTGTCGCCCTGCCAGCACACAGGAGTTCAACCCACCTCCGATAGCCCCACTGACTGCCATGGTAGACGGAGCCTTGTCGAGTACAAAGCCAGCCAGCCCCATCCCTGCCCGCAACCCGCTCTTACACTAACACTGTACAGAGAACAGCAGCAGATCAGCCTCCACCCTGAGTGAGTAACTACTCCTGCTTACAGGGCATAGAGAAGGCACCCAGACCTGGAGTCATCAGCACCCCGCCTTCGAGCCAACACCACCTCAAGTGCGACGGTGCACACAGTTGCAAGCAGGTCCCCTCCCGCACCTCGCGGCACCACAACTGAGTTGCCTCCATCACTGAGGCTATTGCCCGCGGGGAGGCAGGCATCCTGGCAGGCTAGCATTCTGTTGGCTGCTGCAACCGCTGCTGCTGGCACGTGTGAATGAGACAGATCCTTCTGTCAATGCTTTATGAAATGCTTTGGCTGACATCATGCATCGGAGTGTAATGATCAGTGGTCCAGGAGCACCTGGAACCCCTGCAGCAGCATTCCCAGCAGCACAGGGGACTCCTAACCTCGAGGAGCCAGAGAACAAAGTCAGGGTCCAAAACGAGTCCTCCAGAATTAGAGCACGCAGTCCAGGAGTTCGGAGCTGAGGCTGGCTCTCTAAAATCTTCCAGAAACGAAGCCAGTTGACTGAATTCATCTAATACCACAATCAATCCCTCAACGTCATCAAGTAGGATTTAAAAAAAAAGAAAAAAAAAAATCCAAAGGTCAGAAACTTCAATGACTGAAGGTCACTAAGCTCACAAAGACAAGAGAAAATCAACGCAAGAACACTGACAAGTCAGAGTGCCTTCTTTCCTCCAAATGAGGCACAATTTAAGCAAAGTCTCATGATACAAAATTAATGTGCAAAAATCACTAGCATTCCTATATACTAACAGTCAAGCTGAGACCCAGATCAAGAACATAATCCCATTCAAAATGTCCACACACACATACCAAAAAAAAGAAAAAACCAAATAGGAATACAGCTAACGAAGGAGGAGAAAATTCTCTACAAGAACTAGAAAACACTGCCCAAAGAAATCAGAGATGACACAAACAAATGGAAAAACATTCCATGCTCATAGATAGAAAGAATCAGTACCATTAAAATGGCCATACTGCCCAAAACAATTTACAGATTCAATACCACT
Source organism: Macaca fascicularis (assembly GCF_037993035.2). Taxonomy (NCBI): domain Eukaryota; kingdom Metazoa; phylum Chordata; class Mammalia; order Primates; family Cercopithecidae; genus Macaca; species Macaca fascicularis. The sequence continues at coordinate 162,760,204 of NC_088379.1, forward strand.
CCTATTAAACTACCATTGACTTATTTTTTCCACAAAGCTAGAAAAAAATATTTTAAAATTCATATGGAACCAAAAAAATGCACGAATATCCAAGATAATTCTAAGCAAAATGAACAAAGCTAGAGGCATCACACTACCTGACTGCCTGACTTAGTTACTTATACAACAGGGGTACAGTAACCAAAATAGCATAGTACTGGTACAGAAACAGACACATAGACCAATGGAACAGAATAGAGAACACAGAAATAAGTCTGCACTCCTACAACTATCTGATCTTTGGCAAACCTGACAAAAACAAGCAATGGGGAATATATTCCCTATTCAATAAATGGAGCTGGGATAACTGGCTAGCCATATGCAGGAGACTGAAATGAGACCCCTTCCTTATACCATATACAAGAATTAACTCAAGATGGGTTAAAGACTTAAACGTAAAATCTAAAACTATAAAAATCCTGGTAGATAACCTAGGCAACATTATTCTGGACATAGGCATGGGCAAAGATTTCATGATGAAGATGCCAAAAGCAATTGCAACAGTAGTAAAAGCTGACAAATGAGATCTAATTAAACTGAAGAGCTTCTGCACAGAAAAAGAAACTATCCAGAGAATAAGCAGACAACTTACAGACTGGGAGAGAATTTTTCCAAACTATGCAACTGAAAATTTCTAATATCCAGCATCTATAAGGAACTTAAACAAATTTACAAAAAAGAAAAACACCATTGAAAAGTAGCCAAAGGACATGAACAGACACTTTCAAAAGAAGACATACATGTGAGCAGCAATCGTATGAGAAAAGGCTGAACATCACTGATCATCAGAAAAATACAAATTAAAACCACAATGAGATACCATCTCACCCCAGTCAGAATGGCTATTATTAGAAAGGCAAAAAATAACAGATGCTGGTGAGATTGTGAAGAATAGGGAACACTTATACATGTTGGTGGGAGTGTAAATTGGTTAATTCATTCTTGGAAGACAGTGTTACGATTCCTAAAGGACCTAAAAACATAAATACAATTCAACCAGCAATCCCATTACTGGGTACATACCCAAAGGCATATAAATTGTTCTATTATAAAGACAGATGCAAGTGTATGTTCTTTGCAGCACTACTCACAATAGCAAAGACATAGAATAAACCTAAATGCCCATCAATGATACACAGAAAGAAAATATTGTACATATACATCATGGAATACTATGCAGCCATAAAAAAAAAAATGAGATCATGTCCTTTGCGGGGACATGGATAGAGCCGGAGGCAATTATCCTTAGCAAACTAACACAGGAACAGAAAAGTAAATACCATATGTTCTCACTTTTAAGTTAGAGCTAAATAATAAGAACACATGGACACAAAGAATGGAATAACACACACTGGGGCCTATTGGAGGGTAGAGCATGGGAGGAAGAAGAGGCTCAGCAATAATAACTATTGGGTACTAAGCTTAATACCTGGATGACAAAATAATCTGTACAACAAACCCCCATGACACTTTTACCTATAAAACAAATCTGCACATGTTCCCTTGAACTTAAAATAAAAGTTAAACTTAAAAAAATAGTGGAGGCATTACGGCAGACAAGATTAGATTGCAGCTCCGTCTTGGAGGGACAGAGCAGCGTGCAGAGGCTCACATCATGAATTTCAGCTCCAGAACGACTGCAGGAATAAATTGGGAAACCCGAGAGGACCCACAGACCCCCTGAAGGAAACAGGCTGCTCCTGCAGGACCCTGGAGACACCCCAAATGCAGTGAGTGCCCAAACTGCAGAAGTGGAAAAGGGAGATCCTCTGCCCCAAACACACACCCCAACAGGGGAAACTGAAGGTCTAGTTTACAGGAGAAGATTCCGAACTTACCCAGAGCTGAGTCAATTTAGAGAGCCGAGTGAAATACAGGGGTAGAGGAAGAAGTGGGAAAGGCCCTGTGCACTCACTGGATCCCCAAGTAGGTCATTCCTGCTTGGCACCACAGGTATCTTTCCGGAGGGTAGCCAGAGGTGCAGGGAAAACGCCACAGGAGAAGGAGCTCTCCAGCTGAACTTTGTAACAATTTGAACCTGTTGAGAAGCCTCCTGGCCAGAACTCCACTTGCGGGGAGGACGTGAATCCTGCATGCAGACTCCACAGGTGGGGGCAGAACTAAAGCCTTACTATCTTTTTTTTTTGAGATGGAGTTTTGCTCTTCTTGCCCAGACTGGAGTATAATGGCGCAATCTTGGCTCACCACCTCCGCCTGGGAGGCTAGTACTCCGAGGCAAATTCTCAGCCCTGCTTGCCCACTTCCTGGAAACAGACTCACGCTGTGAGGTGGGGCGTGGTGGAAGTGAGACCTGCCCTTCCGATTGCGTTGGAGCTGGGTGAGCCTGTGACTGCCGGCTCTCCCCCACTTCCCTGACAACCTGCGTGCCTCAGCAGAGGCAGCCATAATCCTCCTAGGTACATAACTCCATTGACCTGGGAACCTCACTCCTCACTCCCACATCAGCCACAGCAAGACTCTCCCAAGGAGAGTCTGAGCTCAGGCATGCCTAGCCCTGCCCCCACCTGATGGTCCTTCCCTACCCACCCTGGTATCTAAACAAAAACGGCATATACTCTTGGGAGTTCTAGGGCTCCACCCACCACCGTTCCTCTCCATATTTCCGCAACTGATGCTCTCTAGAAAGCACCACCTCCTGGCAGGAAACCAACCAGCACAAAAATGGAGCATTAAACCACAAAGCTAAGAACCCTCACAGAGTCCATTTCACCCCCCTGCCACCTCCACCAGAACAGGTTCTGGTATCCACAGCTGAGAGACCCATAGACAGTTCACATCACAGGACTCTGTGCAGACAACCCTCAGTACCAGCCTGGAGCCTGATAGACTTGCTGGGTGGCTGGATCCAGAAGAGAGAGATAACAATCACTACGCCTTGGCTCTCAGGAAGCCACATCCATAGGAAAAAGGGGAGAGTACTACATCAAGGCAACACTCTGTAGGACAAAACAATCTGAACAACAGCCTTCGGTTCTAGACCTTCCCTCTGACAGAGCCTACCTAAATGAGAAGGAACCAGAAAACAAACTCTGGTAATATGACAAAACAAGGCCCTTTAACACCCCCCCAAAAATCACACTAGCTCACCATCAGTAGATTCAAACCAAGAAGAAGTCCTTGATTTACCTGAAAAGAATTCAGCAGGTTAGTTATTAAGCTAATCAGGGAGGCACTAGAGAAAGGTGAAGCTCAATGCAAAGAAATCCAAAAAGTGATACAAGAATCAAAGGGAGAAATATTCAAGGAAATAGATGGCATAGATGAAAAAACAATCATAATTTCAGGAAATAATGAACACGCTTATAGAAATGCAAAATGCTCTGGAAAGTCTCAGCAATAGAATTGAACAAGTAGAAGAAAGAAATTCAGAGCATGAAGACAAGGTCTTTGAGTTAACCCAATCCAACAAAGACAAAGAAAAAAGAATAAGAAAATATGAACAAAGCTTCCAAGAAGTTTGGGATTATGTTAAATGATCAAACTTAATAATAATCGATGTTCCTAAAGAAGTAGAGAAATCTATAGTTTGGAAAATATATTAGTGGGAATAATGGAGGAAAACTTCCCTGGCCTTGCTAGAGACCTAGACATCCAAATACAAGAACCACAAAAAACATCTGGGAAATTCATTTCAAAAAAGATCATCACCTAGGCACATTGTCATTAGGTTATCTAAACTTAAGATGAAAGAAAGAAGACTAAGAGCTGTGAGACAAAAGCACAAGGTAACCTATAAAAGAAAACTTATCAGATTAACATCAGATTTCTCAGCAGAAACCCTACAAGCTAGAAGGGATTGAGGCCCTAGCTTCAGCTTCCTAAAACAAAACAATTACCAGCCAATAATTTTGTATCTAGTGAAACTAAGCATCATATATAAAGGAAAGCTACAGTGTTTTTCAGATAAACAAATACTAAGATAATTCATCACTATCAAGCCTCCACTACAAGAACTTCTTTAAAAAGATCTAAATCAGCTGGGTGTGGTGGCTCACACCTGTAATCCCAGCACTTTGAGAGGCTGAGGTGGGTGGATCACAAGATCAGGAGATCGAGACCATCCTGGCTAACATGGTGAAATCCTGTCTCTACTAAAAATGCAAAAAAAATTAGCTGGGCATGGTGGTGGGTGCCTGTAGTCCCAGCTATCTGGGAGACTGAGGAAGGAGAATGGTGTGAACCCAGGAGGCGGAGCTTGCAGTGAGTTGAGATTGCACCACTGCACTCCAACCTGGACAACAGTGAGAGACTCTGTCTAAAAAAAAAAAAAAACACACACACACACACACACACACACAAACAAGAAAAGCTCTAAATCTTGAAAGAAATCCTGGAAATACATCAAAACAGAACCTCTTTAAAGCATAAATCCCACAGGACCAATAAAACAAAAATACAATTTAAAAAACAAAAACAAAAACCAAGGTATACAGACAACAAATAGCATGATGAATGGAATGGTACCTCCCATCTCAAAACTAACATTGACTGTAAATGGCTTAAATGCTCTATTTAAAAGACACAGAACTGCAGAATGGATGAGAATTCACCAACCAATTATCTGCTGCATTCCAGAGACTCACCTAACACATAAGGACTCAAATAAACTTAAAGTAAAAGAGTGTAAAAGGCATTTCATGCAAATGTATACAAAAAGCGAGCAGGAGTAGCTATTCTTACATCAGACAAAACAAACTTTCAAGCAACAGCAGTTAAAAAGGACAAAGAGGGACATTATATAATGGTAAAAGGCCTTGTCCAACAGGAAAATATCACAATCCTAAACTTATATGTACCTAACACTGGAGCTCCCAAATTTATAAAACAAGTACTAATAGACCTAACAAATGAGCTAGACAGCAATATAATAACAATGGAGGACTTCAATACTACACTGACAGCACTAGACAGGTCATCAAGACAGAAAGTCAACAAAGAAACAGTGGATTTAAATTATACCTTGGAACAAATGAACTTAGATATATATAGAACATTCCATTCAACAACCATAGAATACACTTCTAGTCAACAGTGCATGGAACTTCCTCCAAGACAGACAATATGATAGGTCACAAAATGAGCCTGAATAAATTTAAGAAAATTGAAATTATATCAAGCACTCTCTCAGACCATAGTGGAATAAAACTGGAAATCAACTCTAAAAGGAACCTTCAATACCATGCAAATACAAGGAAATTAAACAACCAGCTCCTGAATGATCATTGGGTTAAAAATAAAATCAAGATGGAAATTTAAAAATTCTTTGAACTGAACAACAATAGTGACACAACCTATCAAAATCTCTTGGATACTGCAAAGGCAGTGCTAACAGGAAAGTTCATAGCCCTAAACATCTACATCAAAAAGACTGAAAGAGCAGAAACTGACTCTCTAAGGTCACACCTTAAGGAACTAGAGAAACAAGAACAAACCAAACACAACCCCAGAAGAAGAAAGGAAATAACTAAGACCAGAGCAGAACTAAATGAAATTGAAACAAACAAATAATACAAAAGATAAATGAAACAAAAAGCTGGTTCTTCGAAAAGATATATACAATTGGTAGACCATTGGCAAGATTAGGCAAGAAAAGAAGAGAGAAAATCCAAATAAGCTCAATTAGAAACAAAATGGGAAATATTACAACCAACACTGCAGAAATACAAAAGATAATTCAAGGTTACTATGAACACCTTTACATGCATAAACTAGAAAACCTGGATGAGATGGATAAATTCCTGGAAAAATACTACCCTTATAGTTTAAATCAGGAAGAATTAGATACCCTTCACAAACCAGTAACAAGCAGCAAGATTGAAACAGTTGTTAAAAAAAAAAAAAATGATGAAAGTCCAGGACCAGACAGAGTCACAGAAGAATTCTACCAGACGTTCAAAGAAGAATTGGTACCAATACTATTGACATCATTCCACAAGATAGAGAGAGGGAACCCTCCCTAATTCATTCTGTGAAGCCAGTTTCACCCTAATACCAAAACAAGGAAAGGACATAACCAAAAAAGAAAACTACAGACCAATAACCCTGATGAACATGGATGCTAAAATTCTTAACAAAACACTAGCTAAGCAAATCCAACAACAAATCGAAAAGATAATCCACCATGATTAAGTGGGTTTCATACCAGGGATCCAGAGATGGTTTAACATACACAAGTCAATAAATGTGATATACCATATAAACAATTAAAAACAAAACATCACATGATCATCTCAATAGATGCAGAAAAAGCATTCGACAAAATCCAGCATGGCTTTATGATTAAAACCCTCAGCAAAATTGGCATACAAGGGACATACCTTAATGCAATAAAAGCCATCTATGACAAACCCACAGCCAACATAATACTGAAAGGGGAAAAGTTGAAACTATTCCCTCTGAGAATTGGAACAAGACAAGGATGCCCACTCACACCACTCCTCTTCAACATAGTACTGGACATCCTAGATAGAGCAATCAGACAAGAGAAAGAAATAAAGGGCATCCAAATTGGTAAAGAGGAACTCAAACTGTCACTGTTTGCTGACAATATGATCATTTACCTTGAAAACCCTAAAGACTCCTCCAGAAAGCTCCTAGACCTGATAAAAGAATTCAGCAGTTTCCAGATAGATTAATGTACACAAATCAGTAGCTCTTCTATACATCAACAATGACCAAGCAGAGAATCAAATCAAGAACTCAACCCCTTTTAAAATAGCTGTAAAAAATAAAACACTTAGTAATATACCTAACCAAGGAGGTGAAAGATCTCCTTGGTAAAAAGTATTTTAAAGTTATTTTCTACTACCTTCTTGTCTCTAGTGTTTCTTATGCAAGTCAATAAAATTTCTACAAAAACTAAAAAACACCGCTGAAAGAAATCATAGATGGCACAAACAAATGGAAACACATCTCATGTTCATGGATAGGTAGCATCAATATTGTGAAAATGGCCATATTGTTCAATGCAATTCCCATGAAAATAGCACCATCATGCTTAACAGAACTAGAAAAAAAAAATTCCTATAATTCATATGGAACCAAAAAAGAGCCCACATAGCAAAAGCAAGACTATGCAAAAAAGAACAAATGTGGAGGCATCATCACGTTACCTGATTTCAAACTGTAATATGAGGCCATAGTCACCAAAACAGCATGGTACTGGTATAAAAATAGGCACACAGACCAATGGAACAGAATAGAGAACCCAGAAATAAACCCAAATACTTACAGCCAACTGATCTTTGACAAAGCAAACAAAAGCATAAAGTGGGGATAAGACACCCTTTTCAACAAATGGTGCTGAGATAATTGGCTAGCTACATGTAGGAGAATGAAACTGGATCATCACCTGATACAAAAATCAACTCAAGATAGATTAAGGACTTAAATCTAAGACCTGAAACAAAAAAAAAATTCTAGAAGATAACATTGGAAAAACAAAACCCTTCTAGACATTGGCTTAGACAAGGATTTCATGACCAAGAACCCAAAAGTAAATGCAATAGAAACAAAGATAAATAGCTGGGACTAATTAAAGTAAAAAGAAATGGCAAAAGGAACAGTCAGCAGAGAAAACAGACAACCCACAAAGTGGGAGAAAATCTTCACGATCTATACACCTGACAAAGGACTAATATCCAGAATCTACAACAAACTCAAACAAATCAGCAAGAATAAAAGAAACAATCCCATCAAAAAGTGGACTAAGGACATGAATAGACAATTCTCAAAAGAAAGTATACAAATGGCCAACAAACATATGAAAAAATGCTCACCATCACTAATGATCAGGGAAACGCAAATCAAAACCACGATGCAATACCACTTTACTCCTGCAAGAATGGCCATAATCCAAAAAATTTAAAAATGGTAGATGTTCGCATGGATGCAGTGAAAAGGGAACACTTCTATACTGCTGGTAGGAATGTAAACTAGCACAACCACTATGGAAAACAGTGAGAGATTCCTTAAAGAACTAAAAGTAGAAATACCATTTGATCCAGCAATCCCACTACTGGGTATCTACCCAGAGAAAAAGAAGTCATTATATGAAAATGACACTTGCACACACATTTATAGCAGCACAATTCACAAAAGCAAAATCATGGAATCAACCCAATGCCCATCAATCAATGAGTGGATAAAGAAACTGGTAAACGTATATATACAGTGGAATACTACTCAGCCATAAAAAGGAATGAATTAATGGCATTTGCAGTGACCTAAATGAGATTGGAGACTATTATTCTAAGTGAAGTAACTCAGGAAAGAAAAACCAAGCATTGTATGTTCTCACTGATATGTGGGAGCTAAGCTATGAGGACAAAAAGTCACAAGAATGATACAATGGACTTTGGGGACTTCGTGGGAGGAATAAAAGACTACAAACAAGGTACAGTGTATACTGCTCAGGTGATAGGTGCACCAAAATCTCACAAATAAGCACAAAAGAACTTCCTTATGTAACCAAACACTACCAGTACCCCCAGTAACCTACGGAAAAAGAAAAGAAATTTTTAAATAGTGATATGCCCAGTATGATGTGATATTTATTAATAATAACCAGTCTAGGTATTGACCAGAAACCCATTTCATTACAAGATTTTCTGGACTTCTCAGGGTTTTCCCTGACCAAGAACCCAAAAGTAAATGCAATAGAAACAAAGATAAATAGCTGGGACTAATTAAAGTAAATTTTCTATTACTTAAATTTCTCACTTAAATTTTCTATTCTCATTGAATCCTTAAGTCCACCCATGTATCTTCTATATCTATGCTAAATCAGAGTTGCAGTGCATTCTTGCTTTTCAAATTTCCCCCTGATATTCTTCACACAAACAGATTTGGTTAAATTTCTGGAAAAGAGAGAGGGGCTTACCAAACTGTATCATAAAATAAGCAATTAAACACGGGTCTTAATATGCTGGTTCATATGCATAAGTGAATATTATACATGTGTTTGTATAACATGTGCTTTTTCCCCTCCTTTCTTATTTTGGGATGCTAACCATATATTCAAAAAGGGGAGAGTTACATTTAATTTTTAAATGATGAAGAAGTAGAACAACACATACTAGGGACTATCTTTATCATGGCTGACGGAGAAAAATATTCTGACATAATTTTTTTAATGTAATGTTACCAAAACTTTCTGCACCTCAGTTTCCTGATGTGTAAAATAAACATAATGACAGTGCCCACCTTCTGGAATATTTGTGCTGATTGAGGGTCAAGCACTTAGAGGAGGGGTTTACCCCTAATGCAACCTCAACAAGTACTAGCTGTAATTATTATTATTTTCATTCATCCTTTTAAAATGGATGTAAAGAATGAACCAGAATATTATACCTATGCCATTAACCATGAATTTATCTAAATATTCCAGCTTGTTTTTTCCTTGCTGATTCAGATTATAAAATGCTCTATCATCTAGATTTGTCAAAAAGGAGAGAGGTTTCTAAGAAGCAAACACAAGTACAGTTGATCCTCCTCATTATGTATGGATTCTACAACTGAAAATTTGCCTACTTGCTAAAATGTATTTGTAACTCCCAAATAAATATACATGGTGTTTCACAGTTTTTTTGTGTAGGTGTGAAGAGCAGCACATTTTTGAGTCACACACATTCTGATGTTCTCAACTGCAGTCTAACAAAGTGATGTGCTATCTTCTTATTTCAGTTCTCATATTGTAATCTACTGTCATTTTTATAGTACACTTATTACTACATTTCTCTCATTTTTATGCTTTTTGTTGGTAACTTTGCTATTTAAAATGGTTCTCAAACATAGCACTAAAACACCGTGCTATGGCCTGAATTGTATTGCTCCGAAATTCATATATTGAAAGCCTAACCACCCCTACTCTCCACCATGTGACTGGGTTGGAGACAGGACCTTTATGGAAATGATTAAGGTAAAATGAGATCCTAAGGGCGGAACCCTGATCCAATAGAACTGGTGTCTGATAATGCTATGAGAAAGATGAAAAAGAAAATAAATTTATGGATTCATGAGATAAAAATAGATTTTTTAAATTTTTTAATTTTATTATTATTATTTTCTTGAGATGGAGTTTTGCTCTTGTTGCCCAGGCTGGAGTGCAATGGCACAATCTCGGCTCACCACAAACTCTGCCTCCCAGGTTCAAGCAATTCTCCTGCCTCAGCCTTCCAAGTAGCTGGGATTACAGGCATGTGCCATCACGTCCAGCTAATTTTGTATTTTTAGTAGAGACAGAGTTTTTCCATGTTTGTCAGGCTGGTCTCAAACTCCCAACCTCAAGTGATCCACCCGTCTAGGCCTCCCAAAGTGCTGGGATTATAGGCATGAGCCACTGCACTCGGCCAAAAATAGATTTTTTAAGAAAGCATGGTGAAAAGCATTGTTGTGGGGATGAAGTGCAAAAAAACTTATGTTATCTAGGGCATGGAAAATATTAAACTCTTTTGGTCTAGGCATAAAATATGTTCAACTTGCAGGTGAGGTAATTTTGCAAATCAGGAGGCTACAGAATATTTTTTCTTTTTAATTCCCTGCTACCTGTAAAGGAGTTATGTGGAATAGGAGCCTGTCAACACTGATAAGACAGGCTTGTTTTACAAGGTCTTTGGCAAATTAAACTTTGACAAATGATCTCAAAGTCCCTGACAGTTAGCTCATTCAAAACCATACAATTATTCTTAAGAAATATATCTTAAATAATGTGTCTTTAAACAGAAATAAACATAAAACAAGGTTAAATATTGATTTTTTGATGAAATGTTTTGACCAGACACTTGTAGGAACTTAAACCTGTGTTCCCCTTAGGAGGAATTGTTCCCTAATTACTAACTCTGTGTTTGCAGCGACCTTAGAAAACGTAACTACCATGAATAATGAGAATCATCAGCTGGATCTGTTTTCAAAGCTATATTTTTACTTTAAATTAGAATCTGTCTTTGTTTTTATTTTTACATATTTTTTGCATATGTTATTTTCTCATTTAAGGAAATATCATTCATCATTACATTGAAGATTGAACCCTTTACTGGACTCTTTATCTCAGTTATTCATTGCTTTTATTGTTTTTGCATAAGCCTCTCAAATAATTATTTTGAATGCTCTTTATTCTTACCTTAAATTCCAAGTTTCCATCTTTATAATTCTCTTTCAGTCTAAATTATTTCCTTTTCTATTTCTTTAGAGTAGATCTGCTAGTGATAAATTTCTTAGTTTTTTTTTTTTTTTCTTTTTTTTGGCCAGAAAGTACTGACATTGTGCTTTCATTCTTGAAATATATTTTTGCTAGATACAGAATCCCAGGATAATCGTTCTTTAGTTTCAGCATTTTAAAGTTGTTTTCTACTACCTTCTGGTCTGTAATATTTCTCATGCAAAGTCAATGAAATTTCAAATTATTGTTCCTGTGAGTGTAATCAATCATTTCTGTGGTTGTTTCCACAATTTTATCCTTATATTTGGTTTTCAGTAAGTTAAATATGATGTGGGGTTTTTTTTTTGTTTTTTTGGTTTTTTGTTTTTTTGTTTTTTTACTATTACCCTACTTGAAGTTTTCTGAACTGTTTTAATACAAATGTTTATGTCTTTCACCAATAACAGAACTTTTCAGCTATTATTTCTTAATTTTTTTCTGCTCACTGTTTTCTTTTTCTGGAATTCTAATTACACATATGTTAATAATGCTCATGGTATTGTCCTACCAGTCTCTTAAGTTCTTATCATACTTCTTGAATATTTTTTCTCTTGTAAAATTTCATTTCAATAGTAAATTGAAGTTTCACCTATCGTCAACTCAATTTCACTGTCATTTTTCTCCTTTCTCATTTGCTGATAAATCTAGCCTGTATGCTTGTATGTATTCAGATATCATAAGTTTAGTTGTATGTATTCAGATATCACAAATTTAGAATTTTCATTGGTTCTTTTAAAAAGATTTCATTTATTTACTGAGGTTTCCTATTTTTAACGTATTATTAGCATATTTTACTTCATGTCCCTGGGAATCATTAGTTATACTGCTGCTTTAATATTCTTATCTGCTTATTCCAATATCTGGGTCAGTCTCCACTGATTACATTTTCTCTTGATATTGGATCATATTTTTCAGTTTCCACGTGAAATTGTGATTTTTTTTTCATGTATTCTATCTAGGACTTTATGAATTACATGTTTTAGAGACTCTGGATTCCTTTATGTTCTTCTGAAGAGCACTGATTTTTGGTAATAGCAAGTAGTTAACTTAGCCATTCTCAAACTCCCAACTATGAAATTTCAGTTCAATTATTTTATTCCTAGGTTAACTTCTAATAAATTTACTGTGCATGCAGAGTTCAGGTATCAACCATAGATTCCTGATTTGGTATCTATGGTTGGCATAGATTTGGGTGGCATGTATCCACAAAAACCGGGAGCCTCTCTTTAGCTCTGTCCTTCCTGGATATTCCTCCTCACCTTTTAGCTGTGGTGGTTGCTTTTCATACTCTACGCCATTTCTCCTTACGTAGGTTTCAGTCATGCCACATGATACTGACTGCTGCATAGTCTTAAGCTATAAAAAATTTCCTATAAAATTTATGCAGTATCTGCATGATTTGGGTTGCTCTTTGATATTCAGGAAATTGTTATTTTTATATTTTCTCCAGAGTTTAGAGTTGTTATCTGTGGGAGGGATGATCCACTTGAAGCTACTCAGACATAACCATATGCAGAAACTCCATTTCTAAATTCAGTCTTCAAGTTTATATAAGTGTACAAGTCAGCTCTTCTACACATAATCAACCACAGAAATATCAGTGGCATACAACAATAAACACTTATTCCTTATTCATCAGTCTTCATGTCAGCTGGGACAGTTCTACTTTGAGATGCAAATCAAATTCAGGTCTTCTTTCTGTGTTTCATTCTGGGGCCAAACCTGGAGGAGTAGGAGCTATGTGAGGCATGTTCTTCTCCAAATGCAGAACATTCAAAGGAACAAGCAGAAAAAAAAAAAAAAAAATGATTTTTTTAGGCTTAGTCTTAAATCTGGCACACAGCCCTATCATTTCCTCCCACATTCCATTAGTCAAGCAAATTACATGACCAAACCCAACATCAATGAGCAAGATGTACACTCTTTCCACGGCAGAGGTAAAAATGTATATTTACCAAAAAATAACTTAATCCACCAAATTCAAGGCATTTGACTAAGGTATGGAATAAAAGAATCCTACTCTTGAGATCCATAAAAATCTAGTGAGAAAGGCATAGAAATTTTTTATGTAATGTGGTAATTCTATGATAAAATAACAATCTTGGCTTATTTCTATTTTTATAAATATTTATCTCTCTATTTATGTCTGATAAAAAAGAAAATCAATGATATTATAAGCTGGAAAACTATGGGCCAATATCCTGCGTGAGTATACATACAAATAATTTTTAAGTTATTAGCAAATAGAATTTAGTTATATATAAAAGGCATAATATTCAATGATGATGCCAGGTTTATCTCAGGTATGACAGGTTTATCTCAGTTATGCCAGGTTGGTTTAACACATCTATAAAAATAAAGCAATGTAATTCACTCAGATTACCAAATAAAGCAGGAGGAAAAGCATAGAGTAATCTAAATAAATATTAAAAGAATTGCAAAAGTCATTATTCACAATAAAATATCAGAATAAATTGTATTGAGAATAATTTTCCTCAACATCATTAAGGAAATCAACAGAAAAATTGCAGCTAACATCATACTTAATAATGGAAAAGGTAATGCTTTCTACATAGAATTGAAAACAAGGCTACTGTGTTCATACTATCCTCCAGTGTTCAGCATTGTACTAGAGATCTCAGCCAATGCAATTAGACAAGCAAAAAGAGTTAATTAAAAAACAAACAAACAAACAAACAAAACTTTAAAATTGTAAATAAGAGGTAAAATAATCTTTTATTTAAAAATTGCAATTTTTTGTTTTTTTTTTTTTTTTTTGGTAGAACACCCTCTGAAACCTATGAAAGAGGTAATAGAAATAATAAATGAATTTAGCAAGGCCATAGAGTACAAGATACAAAAATTTCTATATGATAGCAAAATAAAATTCTAAATGTAGTAAAAATCTCAATTCAGTTTAAAATAGCATTCAAAAATATAAAATGCTTAGAGGTATTTTAACAAAATACATGCCAAACTATACAATTTTGCTAAAAGAAGCAGAAGAGCATGTAAGTAATTGGAAAGGTAAACCATGATCATGATTCAAAAAACTCAATACAGTTAAGATGTCAATTTACCACCAAATTAATCTGTAGGTTTAACACAAATCTAATGAATATTCCAGCAAGTATTTTTGTAAAATTTGGCAATCTGAAAAGTTACAGAAATGCAAATGACCTAAAATAGCCAAAACAATTTTTAAAAGGAAAAACAATGAGGGAAAAATCACCTTACCTTATTTTAAAACTGACTATAAAGCAGTCATAGTACGATAAACTTAGCAAAGGGATAGACACAGATTAATAGAACAAAACTGAAAGTCCAGAAATAAGTACACAAACATATGGTCAATTGGATGTTGACAAAAGCGTCAAGGTAAAGTAAAACCTTAATGACATGCAACTGCATACATATTCAAATGGTTACAATTTAAAATCATAAGCATGAATATTGCCAATTATATGGAACCACTACATTGCTGGTCAGGAAGTGAAATTGTACAATCACTTTGCAAAATAGTTTGGCAATTCCTCATAAAGGTAAACATGTATTTACATATTACCCAATAATTTCATTCCTATTTACATATAAATAAAAACCTTCTGTCCACACAAAGATTTTTATAAGAATGTCTTTAGCAATTTTATTTATAATAGTCTCAAACTGAAAGCAACTCAAATGTTGATCAAAAGGTAACGAACGAGCATAATACAATATGCAATGCCGTGAAATACTACTCAGCTACCAAAAGAAACAAACCAATGATACATACGTTTTGTCATACGAAACAATTCAGAAACTTTATACAGGGTAAAAGGAGCTAGACACAATGAGTATATAATTTATGATTCCATTGATAAAAAATTCTAAACATTTCAAACTAATCTATGGTGATACTGTTAAGCAGTGGCAATGGAAATGTTCTTTCTGTTGACTGAGATGGTAGATTTGCAAGTGTATACATCTGCCATAACTCATTGGATTGCATCTATAAACGGATACGGACTATAGTAAAGCTGAACAACAAAAAAAAAGATGAAAAGCATGCACCTTCATTTGTCACTACTTAGTTCATACCTCGAATTGTTACTTAACAATAACTAAGAAACTCGTGTGTTTTCAGTTGGTAATGCATTCTTTTTACTTGAGAGCATATCGAGTGCTTTCCCAAGTATTCTTTCAGGTATACAGTAATCTTTATAACATTGAATTGTAGGCTAGGCAAATTATTTTATTCCCACTTTAAAAGTAAAGACTCTGAAACATAGTGAGGTTAAGTAATTTGTGCAAGTTCACCCAGCTACTAAGTGGTAGATTTGGAAATCTAATCCTCTCCTTTTATCTGTTCATTGCTCTAAGTAATTCACCTGCAATTTTTTTTTTTTTTTTTTTTTTTTTTTTTTTTTTTTTTTTGAGACAGAGTTTTGCTCTTATTGCCCAGGCTGGAGTGCAATGGCTTGATCTCGGCTCACTGCAACCTCCGCCTCCCAGGTTCAAGCGATTCTCCTGCCTCAGCCTCCTGAATAGCTGGGATCACAGGTGCCTGCCACCACGCCTGGCTAATTTTTGTATTTTTAACCATGTCAGCCAGGCTGGTCTCAAACTCCTTACCTCGTGATCCACCCTCCTCAGCCTCCCAAAGTGCTGGGATTATAGGCTTGAGAATTGTATATATCTGTAACTTAAATAATTTTCCAATTTGAAAATTGACATTATTTTCTTTGTTGTACTTGTCAAGACAGAGCCTTGCATAGTTGACTCATCGCTACTTATCTTTGTTCTCATTTAACTGCAGCTATTGTAAACAGCTAGCTCCATTTGCAACCCACACATGGAGAGAACACTACCTCCTATGTACTGTGTTTATCTTGGGTGGTTAACGATCCTGAATCCAACATCCACCAAGGTTACAGTTCAGGGAACTCTTCCAAAGCACCTATTAAAGAGGGATTGTTTTTCCTGCCTCTAAGAAGCAAGTTCTATGTGAACTACAGCTTTCTGACTCATCCACCAAGTCCAGCACATTGCATTATGTCCTAAAGGCAATAGAGGAGTAAGCCAACTCATCAAATTCCTGCCATAAATTTGGTTTGAGCCAGGGGATTATTTCTCCTGGGAAGGATGTTTCACACCCCTCAAGCTATCCCTCGGACATGTTAAATATGTTTCTCCTTATATGAGCACTTTCTAAGACCAAGCAAAAAAATATATTTTCTGAACCAGATATTTTCCTTAACGTTGTGCGTTTGCCGTTAGTAAGAAGCAGAGGAGATTTAGTTGTGTGGGTATGCATGTGTGTGTAAGAGAGATGGGATGGGAGGGAAAGAGAGAGAAACAAAGATGGAGATGGGGGAGGTGGAGAGGGAGATGAAGAGAAAGAAGAGAGGCTATTAAAAATGTATGTCTATTATTTATACATTCTGTGAAGTAATTTCTATTCTGTACCAATTAAGAATGCTTTCAGGATATTCTTTATGAGGCATTTTTGGGAAAATTTAAAAAGTAATTTACTTTAAAAAAATACATATTCTGGCTATTAAATATATAATTTTATGGAAAATTACATTTTCAAAAGAGATAATTTTTTATGGAATACATAGCTGTAAGATAATTTTCACAAATGTAGTAAGCAGAAAATGTCTCCCTCCCCAAGATACCTTTGTCCTAACACCCAGAACCTATGAATATGTTCCTGTACATGAAAAAAAAAAAAAAGAAAAAAAAGAAAGAGACTTTGCATATCTGATAAAATTAAGTGTTTTGAGATAGGGCGATTATTTGGAATTATCCCAGTGACTCCATTGTATTCACAGGAATCCTTAGAAATAAAAAGGAAACAGGATGGTCAGAGTCAGAAGGAGATTTGAATATGTTGCTATTGGCTTTTAAATGGGGAAGAGGTCATGAGCCAAGGGTCCAGGCAGGCACCCTCTAAGCTGGAAAAGGCAAGGGAAGAGGTTCTCCCTGGTAGTCTCCAGAAGAAAAGAAATACAGCTCTGCCAATGCCTTGATTTTAGCTCTGTGGGAGCCATTTCGGATGTCTGCATTTCAAATTGTAAAATCTGAGTTGTTTTAAGCCAGTAAATTTGCAGTAATTTACTAGAGCAGCAATAGGAAACTGAGACGTACAAGAATAGATGCATAAAGTACTTGGATCTCTTTATTTCACTTTCATTCTAAGTAGATGACTGTTTTGCAGTCTTCATGGCTTGGAATTTTAATGGGGGAATATGGAACTGGCTGCACCAATTTTTAAGGCAAAATTGAATTGTTTCCAGGAAATCACCAATCTTCACTATCAAAGGGGTATTAGGGAATATTTACCACCCTTCTGAAATTTGACACTATTTTCTAGGAGTGTACTTAGGCAGCATTTGAGCTCCCAGAGTCCATTTAGGTTTCTAGCATAGAGTAAGTGCTTAGTCTATACTTGTTAAATTAATGGCTGGAGAAAATGGCTGCCTATGAATAATTTGTAGGAAAGGGATTAGATAATGAATAAAAACACTTCCTCCACTAGCTGATTCTTATCTGAGTGGCACCTTTTATTCCTGTGGATTAAGACAGAGTGCATTTTTAAAGAAATGAAAGTGTAAAAAGGAGTGATTCGCATATTAAGTCCATATGTTTTAGAGGCAAATAGCATAATAATGAAGGGGCATAAAGTCACAGTGTATAGTGATCAAAGTGCAGACTCTGACATCAAACCACATTGATTCTAAGGCCAGATCTTTTATTTATAAGCTTTGTGGCTTCCGGAAGTTACTTAACATTTGTGTCTCATTTCCATCTTACATTAAATGAAGAAGTAAGTGTACTTAACACAGAAGCTATGGTAAAAAGTAAGTGATTTACCACAAGCAATCTGCACAGAAACATAGCAAGCATGCACTGAACACACACCAAAAAACTCAGACACTTAAGAAAAGGTAAGTCCACAGGTGAGGTGAAGTGTAGTATTTCAGATAGTTGTGAAAGTGATTTTATTTTTACAGAATAAAATAAAAGTTGTTCACGGGATGCTGAAAACACACTTCTTTATCAAGACTTTGGCCTAGAGTGAGTCCTGGGTATTAAAACAATCTAACATTAGTATTTTAATCTCTTAGGGATACTTTTTGAAAGAGTGAAGAATGTACTATCTCAAAATTTGCCAGACTGTTATATTGATTATTTCAAGTTGAAACATTGAAGAAATTGTAGTTTCAGAAAGGGATAGCTGACCTGTCTCTTCCAACATGTAGCAAGCCTAAAGATTCCTCTGGAAGGAGTACACTCACAGTACCAGGAAGAGAAAATAGCCCTTATCACCAGAGACTGGGAATTGAGGGCTGAAATATCCCTAAATAAATATACTTAACCAAGTGGCCCTTATTTTCTGCTAGATTTATATCCCACATATATTTCCTGACTCCCCTAGAAAATTTGCTTCCCCTAGCCAGATTTTCCTTGACCTGCCATTTCTTCTCAAAGTTATCATTCTTTGTCTAAAACATATAAAAGCATCTTGATTTGGCCACTTCTTTGGACTTCACTCTATTGGGAAAATCTCCATGTACATGTAAAACTATACTTTCCTCTTGTTAATCTGCCTGGTGACAGTTTGCTTTCTAGATACAGCCAAGGAGCTCACATAAGAGCTTATGCGGGGATGATCTCTGGTGATCTCTGGCTCCCCTACGTTTTCTTCTTTACCATCTTCCCATATATATGTTGGCATTTGATAACTTTCACCCTTTTTAAAGTCATGGGCTAACATTAATAACCTCTTTAACAGGGGGAAAAGAAAGCAACGTGCTCAGTTGGTATGACATTCACTGATGGCTTCTAATGATCAATTAATTGAAATAATATCTGCAAAGCATTTAAAACAAAGTAAACATCAAAAATATTGGCTGTTGTTAAATGGCTACTTGCATATTGCACCAAGTCATAGCAATGTTGCTCTAGTTATTATTTGTATGTTACCATGGCTGCTGAGAACAGACAGTCTGTGGACAGTACAACTCCAAGGGGGCACTATTGATATTTAGGAAATGACTATTGACTTTCAGTTTGCTGTTGATAAAATGCTGTTATTCCTTGTAATGTCCATCTAACACTGTATTTTAAGATTATTGACTTACAAGGAATACAAAATAAAATGTACAGATTTTAAGTTTTCATTTTGATAGATATTGACAATTGTATGCACCAGGTAACCACCATCCAAAACAAAATATGGAACATTTTTATCATCTCAGAAATTTCCCTCCTTCTCATTACAGGTAAACAAGAACCTGCCCCAGAGTTAACCACTTTCTGATTTCTATTGCCCTCAAATAATTGATTGTTCTTAGACTTCATATAAATGGAATCATGTAAATGTATTCTTTTATGTTTGGCTTATTTTGTACAAATTAATGTTTATGAGAGTCTTCCAGTTTTTGTTGTTGTTGTTGTTGTTGTTGTTTTGAGACAGAGTCTCACTCTGTCGCCCAGGCTGGAGTGCAGTGGTGTGATCTCTGCTCACTGCAACCTCAGCCTCCCGGGTTCACGCCATTCTCCTGTCTCAGCCTCCCGAGTAGCTGGCACTACAGGCGTCTGCCACCATGCCCTGCTAATTTTTTATATTTTAGTAGAGACGGGGTTTCACCATGTTAGTCGGGATTGTCTCGACCTCCTGACCTCATGATCCACCCGCCTCAGCCTCCCAAAGTGCTGGGATTACAGGTGTAAGCCACTGCGCCCAGCCCCAGTTGTTAAGTATATCAGTGACTCACATTTTTATTGATGGAGCAATATTCTGTTCTGTGAATATAGTAATAAAATTTGTTTTTCTGTTGCTTCTTGAAAGTAATGGCAAAAACCACAATTACTTTTGCAGCAACCTAATAGTAATTTCATTTGCTTCCATTGTGGGGCCATTATGAATAAGGTTGCTATGAAATTTCTTGTTAAATATTCTATGTTGATGTGAATTTTCACTTCTCTTCAGTTAATACCTGATTCAAGATAGGTCATAGGTCCAAATACAGAAGGTAAAACTATAAAGCTTCTGAAAAAATTATAGGAGAATATCTTCAAGCCATTAAGAAAGGCAAAGATTTCTCAATAGACACAAAAGTACTCAGTAGAAAATAACGGAATTGATACACTGACTTGATCAGATGCAAATAGTCTCCTTATCTGAAGACATCATTTACAAATGAATGGGCAATCCAAGGAGTGGGGAAAAAATTGCAATTGGAACATCCAACAAAAGATTTTTGTCCAGAATATACATAACTAACACAAATCAACAAGAAAAAGACAAAAGCAGAGTAAAAAGCAGGCAAAACATCTGAACATATAATTGACAAAATAAGTTATCTGTTAGAGGACTTGAGTTACCTAATTTCAGGGCTTATTTTACCCTGTGATATTCTGACCATGTGATATTAGGAAAAATAGAAAAATAAATTGTAGCAAAATAGTAAGTCCAGGAGCAAACTCAGACATAAATTTAACAACTTCCCTTTTTAACCCGTTATTCCACTGCTCTCAGTACCCCATTATTCTCACTGTCCTATTCCAATGACCTCCGCTTACCATACAGTAACTTAGACTCCAAAGTATCCACTTTATTCTAACTCTCCTGGTTTTCACTAGAGTACATGTTATCAGCCACCTATTACTAAATCATGTTTTCTCACCAAAATAATTCATAACATGGCATACTTGGCCGGTAACTTATTTAATTCTATTTGTAGGTTGAAACTTATCTGTTAATACAATTATACCTGAGTATTGATTAAGGAGGTAAAGGGAAATAAGCATGGTGAGAGTGTAAGTAACACAAGAAAAAGGCAAGAACTATGTCCTGGTTACAACTTAAGTCACACCACATAGGAGCCCCGACTCCACCTGTGTGGAAAAACATAACCCAAGCCTCAGACATGTGACTGGAACTGACAGGAAGTACGAGATATGGTACTTTCTATTAAACTGGAACCTGTAGAGGCCAGTCTTTATTCATATTAGACTTACTGAAATGGCCTCAGTTTCTGGTCTCCTGAGTAATGTGGTGGGGTGAGCTGTTACTACTTTTTATTTTCAGAATTGCTTATTTATTTATTTCTATGTGTTGGTTGGTTGGTTGGTAGTAAGGACAATATTTAATGATAAGGGGAAATGCATATAACATTAATTGAAACAAATCAAAGCATGTTATCAAACATGTACAGTTGTTAGTACTACTTTTAATTGCATGATGTCTATTCAAGGATTAAAAATGAGAGTAGTAAGTCACAGTAATCAGTAGTAATTGGGAGAAAATGGTAATCTGACTGTAGAGTTATCAAATCTATTGCTTCTGGGTCATTTTGCGGCAGTGTTATGAATCTTGATTTTGGGAATTATTTTCAGTTCCACAGATTACTTCCAATAATATAAATCAAAGGGAAAAACATTGCTGGGTTGAGGGGTGGATGGGTGGATGGGTGGATGGGTGGATGGGTGGATGGGATGGGTGTTCAGGCAGGAAGACAGACAGGAAGACAGGTCCCAACTGTGCCTTTTGGAGAAAGATGATTCTAACCAATATGCAAGCACACTAAGAAGCAGGTATATCAGGCAGAGGGAATTATTTCTGACAAGTTTACCAAATACTTTTACATACGTTACATCATTTTTAAGCAATGTGGCAACACTTTACAATAGCTATTGCTGTAGACTGGTTTAATGGTTTCCATTGATTTACTTATTTATTACAGATGAAGATCCTAAGTTTGAGAGACATTGAGGAATATTCTCGAAGTCACAATCAGCACTAAAATTTTATCCTAAATTTGGACTGATCTGACTCAAAGCCCCTTATTGCTCCCACTAGCAAGGCAGTATTGCCTGATGGTTAAAAACATAGCTTCGGTGGCAAGATTCTTGGGTGAAAATCCAGGCTTTGTTTCTCATTCATCGTTTAAACTTGAACAAGTCATTTGCTCTTATATGCAACATGGGAATAACAGAAAACCTACCTCATAAGGTAGCTGTGAGGATTAAAAATGTTACTATAATGTAAAGCCCTGACAAGAGTTCCCAACACATATTATGAGCACAATAAATGCCTGCTCTTGTTATTGTGACACAGTATAACTTCTAGTATGTATGTGTGTGTTTGTGTGTGTATGTATTCACTTAGCATGTTGCTATAATGTCTGAATATATTTTAAGTGAGTTGAATGGTAATGTGTATTTCTCCTTGAGACAGAAACCTTATTTACTTATTACATACTAAAATTTTTTGGAAAGAAGAAAAATATATATGCATATGAGGTAGTGGCAAATGTGATAATTATCTTCTGACTGCATAAGCAGTAGACTGAATCATGCCCAGTTACCCAATTAGCCACCATCATCAAAACTATAGTTCCTTTCTTGGCATAAGTGTTCACATTTTTTTGGTAGAAACATATGGAGTAACTGTACGCAGCGCTGTCTGACAATTAAAATTTAAATGATCATAGTGCTTCAAGATGTCCTCCCACTAATTAGAAAAGTGATTGAAGAGGCATAATTTGAAAGTTTGTCAGTATTAGGGATTAACTAGTATTCTGCTATTAGATATTGAAACTTAGACTAATTTTATCTAAAAAATTATTAGTGTTTCATCATGTTTCATAGGAATGAACTTGAGAAAACAAATCCTACACAATTATTTCTGCTTATGAAGAACTTATTTCCAAAGCATGGCTTCAGATTTTTCACTCAGAGCAATGTAAGCTCTCAGAGGAACATTTCTGGAAATGTTAGAACTGCATAACTCATATTTGTTTGGAGTTTTTTGTTTTGTTTTGCTTGCTTGTTTTGAGACAGGGTCTCATTCTGTCACTCAGGCTGGAGTGCAGTGGTGCAGTCTCCACTTACTGCCTCCCAGGCTCAAGGGACCCTCCCATCTCAGCCTCACAAGTAGCTGGGACTACAAGCATGCGCCACCATGCCTGGCTAATTTATTTTTATTTTTATTTTTTTGTATTTTTATAGAGATTGGGTTTTGCCGTATTGCCCAGGCTAGTCTTGAAGTCCTGAGCTCAGGCAATCCGCCAGCCTTGGCCTCTCAAAGTGCTGGGATCACTAGTGTTAGCCACTGTGCCCAGCAGATAACTCATGCTTTTCTATGTTTTCCTTTTCTCGCTTTACATAAATGTCCCTTCTTCTCTAATCCAGAATATTAAATGGCAGGAACAATACTGTAGACTTCTTAGATTTTTCAAAGTATCCTTTGCAGTTTCTCATGAAGTGTTGGGCATGTAGTTTGTTAGGAATGCATATTTGATGATCTCTTCATATTACTATGTTTTGGTTTCATCCCTTTGCTTCACCGTTTTTTCCTTTGAGAAATCTTCATTTTTTCCCCCATATCCTTTCTTTCTACCTTTAGCTCAATTCTCCATTGAGTTTGTCTATTCTTCTCCATTAGGCCAAAATACACCTCTGTGGTTCTTAATACTATCTTCATGATGCTTTCAAAGAGAAGCAATATATTAAGCATTTTATTCATTTGTTCTCAAATAGCAGATGTTTACTATTTGTTTGGCTCTCTATTCCAGATTCTGAGAGTGCTTATGTAAAGAAAACAAAAACAGGTTCTGCCCTTGTTATGTGAGGAAGACATGAAATAATTCTCAAAAGAAGATATGCAAATGACCAATAAGCATATGTAAAAATGCTCAACATCACTGATTATCAGGAAAATGCAAACCAAAACCACAATGCGATACCACCTCACTCCTGTAAGAATGGCCATAATAAAAAAATCAAAAAATAATAGATGTTGGCGTGGATGCAGTGAAAAGGGAACACTTTTACACTGCTGGCGGGAATGTGAACTAGTACAACCACAATGGAAAACAGTGTGGAGACTCCTTAAAGAACTAAAAGTGGATCTACTGTTTGATCCGCAATCCCACTACTGGGTATCTACCAGAGGAAAATAAGTAATTATATGAA
Source organism: Macaca fascicularis (assembly GCF_037993035.2). NCBI lineage: Eukaryota > Metazoa > Chordata > Mammalia > Primates > Cercopithecidae > Macaca > Macaca fascicularis. The sequence goes on from NC_088379.1 coordinate 162,784,430, forward strand.
AATGATACTTGCACACACATACTTATAGCAGCACAATTTGTAATTGGAAAGACATGGAACCAGCCCAAATGCCCATCAGTTAATGAGTGGATAAAGAAAACATAATAAACATAACATGGACTACTACTCAGCCATAAAATGGGACAAAATAATGGTATCTGCAGAAACTTGGATGGAACTGGAGTCTGAGACTATTATTCTAAGTGAAGTAACCGAGGAGTGGAAACACAAACATCAAATGTTCTCACTCATATGTAGGAGCTAAGCTATGAGGATGCAAACATACAAGAATGATACATTGGACTTTGGGGTCTCGGGGAATGTGTGAGGGGTGGCAATGGATAAAATACTACATATTGGGTACAGGATACACTGCTCAGGTGATGAGTGCACCAAAATCTCAGAAATCACCACTAAAGAACCTATTCATGTAACCAAACGCCACCTGTTCCCCCAAACTTATTGAAATGAAAAAAGAAAAAAGAAAATACACAAACAAATGAAACAAGAAATGGAGATAGAGATTACTGGATTGGAGAGGAGAGGAAAAAGGAGAATGGCTTCTTTGAGAGAGTGGTGTTTGAGCAGAGGTGTAAAGGATGACAAGAGTCAAGCCCGAAAATATTTGTATTTGAGGCAGATGGAACATCCCATGAAGAGTCCTGAAACAGGAACAAAATGGTGGTTTTGAAAAAACAGGAAGAAAACAAAATGCCTAGAAAGTAGTTAACAAGTGTGAAAGGATGTGTGAGTTCAGAGTTCTTTGTTACACAGATAAGAATCTACTCTAAATTACATTTAGAAATGGATTAAGAAATATTAGGAAGCTCATCTCTAAGAAAGTTGTAGAGTCAGTCTCAGCAGGTTGGAGCCGCATACACGCCACAATGTAGGCATTGCTCCAGTGAGACTATCACTGCCTCTGCTGCTCAGCACAAACACGGCAGCTCACACCTTTAAGGTTGGATACAAGGTTCCCCGGACTCTTCCTCTATCCCCACTAAAAAATGCATTCTGCATTGTATGCACGTCCCCTTATTGCTTACTTCCAAATCCAAAGTCTCCCGAACTTTTCTGATTGGCAGAGCCAAGTCATCTAGCCAGCCAATAGGAAGCCTGAGAGATGTCGTTCTCACTTCTAACTTGAGAACAAGGCACCGATTATGAACCATAGGAAGGATGTTCAAAAGATACCAGATCACTGAACATGTGATAAATAGCCACTAGATCACAAAAAAATTGGAGTTTTTAAATGTTAATATAATGTCAAGTGTATTTTAATATGGTTTTCATATCCTTCCCCAAATTTTGAATCATAGAAATAAGTAATTGAAAAATACAAAACATACATGACTGCCCCAGCATCACAGAATTAGTGAGAGAATGACAGTGTCAGTATCAACGATGTGTGGCTTAATTTATGGAGTGCCTTGGAAGGCTGTTTAATCGGCAGGGCTATCTCTGTCAACATGAGCAAGGGCTGCTCGCTACTGTGTCAAATCTCATTGGCATCATCAACTGAAAGTGAGGTCTATCTCTTGAGAATCAGCATATCACTTCTGTGGGACATTGAGGTGGAGATCATTGGCCATTGTAGATAAGCATGGATTATTAAAAGACTTGCATAAAATGAGTGGTTCTCAAAAGTATCATTGAAATATTACACTTCTACGGATATAACTACCATATTGCTAACATCACCAAAATCATTTTTTAAGAGGAATTGAAGACATTTTAAAATTCATCAATATACCAACAACAGCTTTCTTTTCATGAATTTAAAATGTGTTATATTTGAAAACTAGCTGAACATCTTCAGAGCCTATCATTACGTGACCAGAAAAGTGCCTACCAGATACTTATTACCAGATCATGTAATGAAGCAAAGATGTGAATCTTTTTAGGACTTCATCAAATGCCTTAGAGAATGAAACTTTTTCCAAAACTCCATTTTGCATGCAGTTAAGAAATAGTTACACTCTATTCATCCCATAGAAATATATATTACAGGTAAAACACTTGCTATTTTAAGGCAGTGGAAAGGAAATACAGTTATGTATCAGAATAACCTGGGAGAAATGTGCTAAAATAAGGACTCAGGGTTTCACTGCAAGAATCTGATTCATTATCATCTCTCAGGGTCCCAGAGATCCAATACATATAATGCATTCACCAGTAATTGGATATTATTATAACATGTCCCCAAGCAAATCTCTTACGGAAATCCCATGATTTTCATCTCGTCAGAAATGTAAAGAGTAAGAGTTATTACAAAAATAGGCCTCAAATGTTCTGCAGAAGCCATTTCAATAGTGACTACACAAAGGACATGATGAAAATTGATCTTCCTGAGACATTACACAGAAAAGTCCTCCCTTTTCTCTGCTAAAGTCTACACACCTCTAATCATTGAACACTCATTTAAAGTAATCTTTGGCAAAGCTATATAGTAGTAATAAAAGCATGAAGTATTAGTATACATTTACTAGGAGTTTTCCACAAGTAGCTCCAGATTTTTCCGGAAGAGATATGACTCCAGATGGTTCCTAAGAAATTGCATCTAATGATTTAAAACACTAATTGCAACAAAGAGAATAGATGCCATGGTCAAAGACAAATTTACTACCAATTCACTTTTGTCTTCATATTTTATCTAAATTAAAAAGGAAAAGGGAAAGGGAAAATTGGAGGAGATTGGCATTGTACTGAAGGTCAAAGGCAAAGGTGCAAAAATATTTCCGCTCTTCTCAGCTTTACCTTCATTTTGAGTGCCACAAACAATAAAGAGCGAAATAGTGAAATTTCTACTTGAAAACCCTACTCAAGTGAAGGATACATTCCTTACTTGAAATGTATAACATCACTGACATTGTCTTTATTTGGCATGATGTTGTTCGTGCTTTCTTTTAGAGTATTTAAAATATTGTTAAAGTTTTTTAATAGGTTTACTCCCAATGTTAGCTACTTAGTCACTCAAGTGTTTTTCTATATAATCATTCATTCTTAAAATATGAATTAACCTACCACAAAAACCAAACCCCATGTTTAAGATAATACTACCAGAAATTGATAAGGAACTAGGGGTGCATATTCCATGTTTAAATTTTCTTTATGTAGATTAACAATAAAGAAAAAATGTAGGACAAGAGATAAAAGATTAAGGACTGATTTTAAAAACTAATAAGATGATATTCAAAAATAATAGAATATGTTCTAAAAAAGCTACAATTAATTTTTGAAAATTATAAAAGTAGACCAATCTCTAGGACACATAGTAAAAATGTAAACAAGATGAAAACAAAATTGGAAATGAGAAAAGAACTATAACAATACAGAGATTTTTAAATAAGAAAATCATGCTTATAATTATAGTTAATACATATAGAATTCTATATTTTTGTAATAAATCCATTACCCAAACCAAAGCTTTGAAAATCTAAAGTCTAATAACTACATAAGATATAGAGTAAGTTATCAATAATTTGCCTCCTTAAAAGAATTTTGGATTGTATTGTTTTACACATATCATAATAGTTTTCTATGCTACAGAATCTAGTCCTGAAACTAGAAATTAGGAACGATTCCTTAAATAAAAACTATGCATCAATGACACCTGTTAAATGCAACTATGGAAACCCTAAAGAAAATCCAGTCCGACCATCATGTTAACTACCAAGAGTTTATCCCAGTAATAAAAGATTTGTTTAATATTAGGATATCTATTTACATAGTGCACATATCCATAAGTAGAAGAAAAACATGGCTATCATAGATGATCTCAAAAAGTATTGCCAAAAACGTATTGATTGCTAATTTAAAAGAAATGTTTTTACATAGAACAACCTCATAAAATAATAATTTAATGTACCATATATACTTATAGTAAACATCTAATGCTTCCATTTACAGCAATAAGGTTGAATAATATGTACCCCCTTTTATAGAAATATTAGGAAAAAATCAATATCTAACTTTAAAAGAAATGGAAATAGTTTAAGAACAGACTTAAGAAGGAACTAAAAAACAAGACAATAATTTCAAGAACTCTCACAGTGGGGATGTGTTGGAGAGGAGAGGGCTCTCCAGGGCTAGAGTATGTATATCAAGGTACATATCTTGACATTATATAAGCTTCTAGGTGCCAGAGACAGTATCAATATTTACATGAAATCAGAACATTTATGTTAGGCATGTGAGAAGCAGTGAGCTGAAGATAGTCCACTTGCAGTAAGTTAGGATCTTAGAGTGGAAAATAGGGCAGTGCACTTGGAGTACATCATTACAAGAAGTGACAAGGAAGTTTTACATGTGGGAAAGCACTATTCTGTGAGAAAATAAAAGACTCGAGATTAAATGTGTGGAATGCAGCTAAATCAGTGTTTATAGAGAAATGTATAGAGTTAAGTAGATCTTTAAAAAGATTTACAATTAGTGAAGTAATCAAAGTATTAAAGTATAAAATAAAACTAGAGTAAAAGAGTAATAGATGAATGGAATTCTTAAGTCAGAGTAAAAAGTAAAGTAACCAAAATTAAAGAATTGATAGAAGTGATTAATAAAATGAAATTTAGTTTACTAAAAACACAAATTCAAAACAAAAATTAAGGAAAAGAGACAAAGTCACAAATAAAATCAAGTCTGCAAAATGGCATATAGTTTTAGAGTAGAGAGTTTTAAAAATCATAAGAGGTTATTATGAACAATCTCATTGCAATGAATTGAAAATTTTTCTAACATTCTCTCCTTTCATAATCACAAGAACAGAAAACCAAACACTGCATGTTCTCACTCATAGGTGGGAACTGAACAATGAGATCACTTGGACTCGGGAAGGGAGACATCACACACCGGGGCCTATCATGGGGAGGGGGGAGGGGGGAGGGATTGCATTGGGAGTTATACCTGATGTAAATGACGAGTTGATGGGTGCTGACGAGTTGATGGGTGCAGCAGAGCAACATGGCACAAGTATACATATGTAACAAACCTGCACGTTATGCACATGTACCCTAGAACTTAAAGAATAATAATTTAAAAAAATACAAATAAAAAAAAGAAAATTTTTAAACGTATATGAAATTTCCAGAAAAATATAAAATACCAAGTCTAGCTCAAGAAAATATGGAATATAGCTAAGTATTATTTCGGATTAGCTTTGTAGCTGTAATTAGAAAAGATCCCCCACACAGGGATCAAGCAAAGCAGAACTGTAGTGCTTTCTTCAGTGGAAGTTCAGGCAGGTTAAGGCTATGGGTGACTCTGCTTCAGCTCACTATAGAATTCTGTTTCTTGTCTCTATAGTCTAAGATGATGTCTAGATCTGCATCCAGCACAGGAAGAAAACAACAACAAAAACAGACAAACAATTTGAGCAAAGAAAATTGCATACCAATCTCACTTAAGAATTTATGTGCAAATTCCTTGGATTAAATATTGTCAAATTGAGGGGGGATATACTATCTAGATAGAGAACATCCACACTTAGAATATAACAGTGAGAAAAGAGGGATTATGTGATAAATGGTTATAGACAAGTGGCTATCTGTATAAAAAATTAATACTAGGTCATTTTTTCATACCATGTAAACAAACAATAATTTCCATGTGTGTTAAAGTTTGAAAAGCTGAACTTGAAAATGCTTAAAAGAAAAAAACCTATCTTTATGAAATTGAAACAGAAAACAATTTGCTTATTGACACATAATCTACAAATTATATGCCACTTTATTTTGAAACAAAAATTTCTGCATTACAGAGAATATCATAAAGTAGAATATTAAGCCACAGACTTGGAAGATATTTGCAATGATAAAACAAAACACTGACAGTAAAAATAATACCTAGAATATGTCAATAATTTCTTCAAATTAATAACAAAAAGTAGGGAAAAAAGGGCAAAAGACTTGGGTAGACACTTCCTAGAGATAAGCTCAAATTGTCAACACACATGAAAAAATGATCCGTTTTGCATCATGGAAACACAAATGAAAACGAAAGTGAGATTGAAAAATAACCCTTTCTATTATAACCTTGATTGTAAAATCTGATACCGAGTAGTACTGAAAACAAGAGGAAAAGAGAAACACACGTGTTGCTGATGTGAATACAAAATGGTACAAGCACTTCCACAACCTAGGAAAGATGAAGATGCACATATCCTACAACCTAGCATTTCCGCCTCAATACCTATACTATAAAGAAAAATCTTGCTCATGTTCTTTACGAGATAGGTATGAGAAAGTTTACCAAAGCTTTGTTTGTAGAAATAAGTAGAAACACAAATATTGAATATAAATATGTTACTAAATATTCATTAAATTGTACAACACATAGCCATTGTAATTAATGAACATAGCATGTATCAGCATAAGAGACTTTATAAACTGTAGAGCACATGAAGAGGTGTGCACCTGGGGAATAAGTCTGACCTAATCCCCACTGTTCATCTTACAGACTTTACATTGTCTGGGAAGACCCATGGAAAATCTAAGGTCCAGGCTTAGTTGGTGAAATTGTCTAGGAAAAGTCGAGATGGTTTCATTTTCCAATGCCACCCCAAGCATGAAAGAACATGAGATGAGAAAAAGTCTGTAGATTATTTTATTTTTTAATTTTTATTTTAAGTTCGGGGTAAAATTGCAGGTTTGTTACATAGGTAAACTTGTGTCATGGGGTTTGTTGTACAGATTATTTCTTCATCCAGGTATTAAGCCTACTACCTATTAGTTATTTCTCCTGATCTTCTCCCTCCTCCCACCCTCTCTCCTCTGATAGGCTCCAGTGTGTGTTGTTCCCTTTTGTATCCATGTGTTCTCATAATTCAACTCCCACTTATAAGTGAGAACATAAGGTATTTGTTTTGCTGTTCCTGCATTAGTTTGCTAAAGATGATGGCCTCCAGCTCCATCCATGTTCCTGCAAAGGACACGATCTTATTTTTTTATGGCTGCGTAGTATTCCACAGTGTATATGTACCACATTTTCTTTCTGTGTACCATTGATGGACATTTAGGTTGATTCCATGTCTTTCCTATGGTGAATAGTGCTGCAAAGAATATATGTGTGCATCTGTCTTTATAACAGAACAATTTATATTCCTTTGGATATATACCCAGTAATGGGATTGCTGGGTCAAATGGTATTTCTGTTTATAGGTCCTTGAGGAATCACAACAGTGGCTTCCACAGTGCTTTAAGCAATTTACACTCCCATCAACAATGGATAAATGTCCCTTTTTCTTTACAAGCAAACTAGCATCTGTTATTTTTTGCCTTTTTAATAATAGCCATTCTGACTGGTGTGAGACGGTATCTCATTGTGGTTTTGATTTGCATTTCTCTAATGATTAGTAATGTTGAGCTTTTTTTTTTTTTTCATATGACTGTTGGTTGCATGTATGTCTTCTTTTGAAAAGTGTCATTGGGTACAGTGGCTTATGTCTGTAATCCCAGCACTTTGGGAGGCCGAGGCGGGCAGATCACTTGAGGCCAGGAGTTTGAGACCAACTTGGCCAACATGGCAAAACCTTGTCTCTACCAAAAATACAAAAATTTTATTCAGGTGTGATGGCACATTCCTGCAATCCTAGCTAATCAGGTGGCTGAGGCATGAGAATTGCTTGAATCTGGGAGACAGAGGTTGCAGTGAGCCATGATCATGCCACTCACTCCAGCCTGGGCGACAGAGTGAGACTGTTTCCAAAAAAAAAAAAAAAAAAAAAAAAAAAAAATGAAAGAAAAGTAGTTCATGTCTTTTGCCTAGTTTTTCATTAGGGTTTTTTGTTTGTTTTCTTCTAATTCATTTAAGTTGCTTATAAATACTGGATATTGGACCCATGCCATATGCAAAGTTTGCAAAAATTTGTTCCCATTCTATAGGCTGTCTTTACACTCCATGGATAGTTTTCTTTGCTGTGCAGAAGATTTTTAGTGTAATTAGATCCCATTTGTCAATTTTTGCATTTGTTGCAACTGCTTTTCATGTCTTCCTCATGAAATTTTTGCCTCTTTTTATGTCTAGAATGGTATTGCTTAGGTTGTCTTCCAAGGTTTTTAAAGTTTTGGGTTTTACATTTAAGTCTTTAATCTATCTTGAGTTAATTTTTGTATATGGTATATACAATCTTCAGCGTATGGCTAGCTAGTTATCCCAGCACCATTTATTCAATAGGGAATCCTTTCCCCATTGCTTGTTTTTGTCAGGTTTGTCAAAGATAAATAGTTGTAGGCATGCAACCTTATTTATGGGTTCTCTATGCTGTTCCATTGGTCTATGTGTCTGTTTTTGTACCAACACTATGCTGCTTTGGTTACTGAAGTCAAGCAGTGTGATGCCTCCAGCTTTGCTCATTTTGCTTAGGGTTACCTTCACTATTCAGACTCTTGTTTTGGTTCCATATGAATTTTAAAATAGGTTTTTCTAGTACTGTGAAGAATGTCAATGGTAGTTTAATAGGAATACCATTGAATCCATAAAATGCTTTGGGCAGTACAGCCATTTTAACAATATTGTTTCTTCCTATCCATGATCATGGGAACGTTTTTCCATTTTTTTTGTCATCTCTGATTTCTTTGAGCAGTGTTTTGTAGTTCTCCTTGTAGAGATTTCTCACCTTCCTGGTTAGCTGTATTCATAGGTATTGTGCATGTGTGTATGTGTATGTGTGTGTGTGGCAGTTGTGAATGGGATTGCATTCCTGATTTGGTTCTTGGCTTGCCTATTGTTGTAGAAGAATGCTAGTCATTTTTGCACATTGATTTTGTATCCTGAGATTTTGCTGAAGTTGTTTATCAGCTTAAGAAGCTTTTGGGCTGATAAATGGGGTTTTCTAGACAAGGATTATGTTGTCTGCAAACAGAGAAAGTTTGACTTCCTCTCTTCCTATTTGAATGCCCTTTATTTCCTTCCCTTGCCTGATTGCCCTGGCCAGGATATCCAATAATATGTTGAAGAAGAGCAGAGAGAGAGGGCATCCTTGTTTTGTGCGAGTTTTCAAGAGGAATGCTTCCAACTTTTGCCCATTCTGCATGATGTTAGCTCTGGGTTTGTCATTAATGGTTCTTATTATTTTGAGGTTTGTTTCTTCAATACTGAGTTTACTGAGAGTTTTTAACATGAAGGGGTGTTGAATTTTATCAAAAGACTTTTCTGCATCTATTGAGATAATCATGTGATTTTTGTCTTTATGTGAGGAATCACATTTATTGATTTGCATAAATCAAACTAACCTTGCATCCCAGGGATAAAGCCTACTTAGTCATCGTGGGTAACCTTTTTGATATGTTGCTGGATTCAGTTTGCCAGTACTCTGCTGAGGATTTTTGCATCACAACTAAAAGAACTAGAGAACCAAGAGCAAACAAATCCCAAAACTAGCAGAAGACGAGAAATAACCAAAATCCAACCTGAACTGAAGGAGATTGAGACATCAAAAACCATTCAAAAGATCAATGAATCCAGGAGCTGTTTTTTTGAAAAAATTAATAAAATAGGTAGATCCCTAGCTAGACTAATAAAGAAGAAGAGAGAGAAGAGTCAAAGAAACAGAATCAGAAATAACAAAGGGATATTATCGCTGACCCCACAAAAATACAAACAACCATCAGATATTATGAACAACTCTATGCACATACACTAGAAAATCTAGAAAAAAAGAATAAATTGCTGGACACATACACCCTCTCAAGATTGAACCAGGAAGAAATTGAATCCCTGAACACACCAATAATGTGCTCTGAAATTGAGTCAGTAATAAATATCCTACCAACCAAGAAAAGTCCAGGATCAGACAGATTCACAGCCACATTCATACAGATGAATGTACGAAGAAGAGCTAGCAACATTCCTGCTAACACAATTCCAAAAAATTGAGGAGAGACTCCTCCTTAACTCATCTATGAAGCCAACCTCATCCTGATACCAAAATTTGTCAGAGCTACGACTAATAAAGAAAACCAGATAATTTTAAATAGGTATGCATAATAAAAATCAATATAAATGCAGGTATGCAACTCTAAAAGTTTTATACCTATAGATACATAAAACTAAAATAAAAGATAGTACTAAATAATGAAAACCTACATTATAAAAGGAAAACAATCTCTAAAGCATAATTCAGTGTTCAGTTATAGCTGAGGAAATATGGAACAATGAAGATAATCATAAATGTTTATAACTCTAAGGAAACACAGCTTAGGTTGAGTGGAAATTCATTCAAAGAAGGAAGCAGAAAATATGAAGAAAATACTGGCTACTATTTCACTGAATTAGTAATATAAAAATATAGCAGATATACACAATTGATAAATTTTTAGAAATATGAATTTTAATTGGAAAAGAATGTGTTTGTCAATTTAAAATATGTCCATCTGCTTGTTGCCACAATGGAGTATTAATATAAATGGCAGAAAGAGACCAACATGTACAGTTCATGGCAAATGATATCACAGTTTACAGAGTTTTACAAATTACAAGAGAAAACATGAAGAGAAGAATGACTCCCCAAGTCCCTACAAATTTCTATGAGCCTACATCTCCCTTAGTGATCTAGAGCCTACTGAACAAATAACCAAGGGAAAATAGACATTGCACATTTACAGTGGCATTTACAGTGATGTTGTATAAAGAGAATGTCAGTTTTCCAGGTAAATTACTCAGCAAGTCCAGGTGTCAGGTTAGTCTAGTCTATATCTGTATTCGAATGCTTTTAGTTTTAACACTTCCCTCCCATTTTTTTCCCATAACAACTTAGCAGGTAAAATATTTTGCCCTGTCTTCCAGGAACAAAATAGCTATTTGATACACTCAATGAAAGGAAGATAGTTTATTGATTAAAACAAATGAAAGTACTCCACTTTTTAAAAGTTTTCTTGTTTTCACTACCTTTGATTTAGAATGTCATATAAATCTATTGATATATAAAACAATATGTTATTCATGACATTTCCATCAAATTTAAAGTTATTCATTTTCCTTTTCACTTTTATTCCTCTCACAGTTACCATTTTAGAAATGTCTCCAAAGTTTTCAGGTTCAGTATAATTTTGTTAGTATCATTTAGTTACTAACAGGTTGCATATAAACGTGATCGCAGACTTCCTACAGAGCTCAGGATTTTGATAAGTAGAATAGTTAGTTTAGGTAGTTTAAGGAAGTAAGAAATGGTTATAGATTCTTTAGAAGAGTTCTTATACCCTAAAATGAGTTATCATGCATAACTCATAAAGTCAAACTTTGCAGCCAAGAAAACAACTACCTGTGATGGCTATAGAATTAAGAAACTGCTGCCTTCAGAACCACACTTCCTCTGCCCTGACCCACAGGCCACTTGATCATATAGCTGCCTGTTAAATTTGGAAGTGGCTCAACACTTGTCTACTCCAGGACAATGATACTATGTTTCACAGCAGCAAAATAGATCCCCATTTTTGAGTGTCTCTGGCATGACTGAGTTCCAAATCCGAGCCTACATCAGAGTAGTAGAATCTAAGTCACAGCTAGACCCCTAGCTGTAAGTGGGTTTACAAAATGCAGCTTTAAGCATTTCCAGTCTCTGCAGGAGGTATTTTGGAACATGGGTTGGAGGAATTTGCAATGCATATTGAAAAACCCAACCAACAGCAATGGTCTCACATGCAAATGACAGACAGAATCTCAGATTACAAAATAAAAATGAAGGTGGGACTACTGACATATATTACTTATAAGAAAGATATCATTTTTAATCCTTTAAAAGTAGTTTAGTGTTAAACATTCTAACTTAAAAGCTTTTGCGTAAAACAGTAGGATTGAGGTTGTAGATGATGAGTGGATCTCAGAGACAGACACATAGCCTGGGCTTTTCCTGACTAGCAGGTTGGAGAATCATTCCAAACTTTTCAAAGTTAGGCCTGCCTTTAATATGGATTATATGGTCAATGAAGAGGAAACTTTATTCTATCCATCAGTTTTCTTGCCACTTTCACAATGGTAGAGTAAAATGCACATTGTCCCAGGAGTCAGAAAAACATGGGCTCTTAAAAAAGTTTTTCTTCTAACAATTATCTTGAGCAATTTCTTCCTTTGTAAAACAGAAATAGCAGTACAAGCTACAATAAAAATCCTCCAGCTATATATTATTTTAATGAAGTATTAAAGTTTATAAATGTCTAAAAATATAAACAAATTATTGCCAATAACTTAATAGGATAAATGTAAAAAAGTTTACATTTACATATAAGCATATGTAATATATTTATAACAAATTATATGGACATATATCATATATTTATATTTTATTAGATATCTTTAAAAACTGTGACAATTATTGAATATTCTAGCAAAAAAACCCCACAATGTATTATAGTATTTTAGCATATATTTCAGTAAAATACATGCCAACAATAACACCAGAGTTGTGGGTTGAGTGGTAAATGGAATTGTAGAAGGTTTTTACGCTGTACTGTAGAGCAGTCATTACAAATTAATACAAAGAGGCATAGTCACAAACACAAATGCAGAAGATAAAATTGATTGTTATTAATATTTTAAATTTTACCAGAATAAGGCAGAAATTGAGTAACAGGTAAAAAAATGGTACAATTATAAAACAAATACCATCATGGGGGACTCAAACTCAATCATATTACAGATTACATTAAAGAGAAATAGACTAAGCACTCCATTTGCAAGCAGAAGATTGTCAAACTTCATGAAATGCAAAAAAAGTTAAGATTCAGGTATATGATATTTGCAAGAATAATGTCTGTGACTTTAAAAAAAAGATTCTTACTAATTTCTTAAACTAACAAGCCTATTGTAAAATATTTTTGGGGGAAAGGAAAGGATATCGAACAGCTAAAATAATTTGAATGGCCAAAACAACCTTGAAAACAAAAACGAAGATCAAATTTAAAAGGAATCATCATACCTAATTTCAAGACTTACCACCAAATTAGGTAATAAAGATAGTATTTTACTGGCATAAACATAGACAAATAGATCAATAAAAAGGAATAGGGAGTCCAGAAATAGACTCTGGACAACTGATTTAAGTTAATTTATTAGGTAAAGGAATCTTTTTAATATGTTCTTAAAACAACTGAATATGAGTATGGATTTTTTTTAAAAAGAACCTTGATTCTCATCTCATTCCACATGCAAAAATTAGTTCAAGATGTGTCTTGGGCCTAAGCATAAAACTGTAAAGCTTTTAAAGTAAAACAAATAATATTTTCACAGCTGAAAGGAAAACAAAGATTTCTAGGACAGAACAACAACAAAACATAAGTTCTGAAGGAAAAAAAATGATAAATTAGAAGTCTTTAAAATTTAAAATTTTGGTCCTGTTCATCAAAATGCCAATAAGAAAATTATATGAACACCACAGACTGTGAAAAATATTTGCAGCAAACATGTCTGACCAAAGCATTTGCTTCCAGAATATAGAAAAACGTTTGTAAATCAATAAATTTACAAATGAACAATGTGGCAAAAAATGAGCACAAGATTTGAACAGATACTTTACAAAGGACGATCTATGAATGGACAATAAACACATAAAAATATGTTTAATGTCATTTGTTAGAGAAATGCAAATTATAACTACAATGACATACAGTTTCACATCAACTAGAATGACTAAAATCAAAATGACTAACAAAGGCAACTACTGGTTAGGATTTGCAGCAAGCAGTTATTTCATACATTATTGAAATAATGGGAGTATAAAATGATTCAACACTTTTGGAGAAATGTTTGTTATTTATTTATGATATTAACCATGCATCTACTCCATGACCCAGGCATCCAAAAGGAAAAAATACACAAACACACACAGAAATTGGAATTTTATTCAATAATTTAAAAAATGAACTACTGATAGGCACAATGACTTGCTGAAGTGAAAAAGCAAGGCACGAAAGAGTGCATACTAAATGGTTCATTTATGCAAAATATAAAAATAGACAAAATTATTCTAAATAGATGGCAATTTGATAATAGTTGAAGGAGCATTAGAGAATAGAATTGACTGGAAGGTAACATAGGGGACTTTCCCAGAAGATGGAAAGTTAATCTTGTTATAAGTGGCATTTACTGGTCATATGTCATTGTCAAAGCTCTTTGTTCTGCCCAGTTAGATTTGTGCATTATTTATGTTAAATATATCTCAATGAAAATAACCAGAGAATTTTAAGTATTTTGTGTGAAGTTTAAATAGAGCAACTTAGCCTGGGTGACATTAGACCAGCTAAATAAAACTTGCACTTTTTTATTACTTGGCATTTTAATTACAGTTTGATCATACCTTACCTTTAGTTATGCCCCTATATAGCTACCGAAGTTTTTTGATAAAAAGGCATGACAGATATGAAGGAGACTTAGGGAGCATCTTAAAAGAGAAGCACTATATCACAATAATGGAAATAACTGATCATGTCTTTTGGAAATAAAAAGAAAACAGTCTTTCATGAAAAAAGATATTTTTATAAAAAATCTTATCTCTCAAGCATTAGCTTATCTTGAGATATTTAAAACAAGCACAGGAAAGGCATATTTATATTTCTAAATAAGAATAACCAAATAGCTCACTTTTGGTCTAAGAATTTGTATTCTAAGGCATATTACCATATATCATGTTTTGGTTGATTTATTACAAGGCTTTGAGCTTAGAGGTTTACCAAAAACATGCCAACACAGTCTTACTTCTGGCAATCAGATTGCTTGCATTATAATTAGATAAGAATAATAATATTAAATAAAGTTGAGTAGAAAAACACCACGGATAAATTAGACAACTAGGATGTATAATATTTCATTTATAATATAAAAGCTACAACATTATTTAGGAATATGCTTGAATTGTCAGAGTCAGAATAACCAGCATAGACTTGTTATTCAACTGGGGCAAGAATTTGAAAATGAAAACCTATAAAATTTTATAAATAATCATTGCTTTGCAACAGGACACAGATTTTTAAATGAGTTCGCTTTTGTACCTGTCTTCACATGGCCACACTGGGACTGTACAGAGGAACATGAAGCTTGTTAAAAATAAAAGACCAATGAGTCACACTCCAGGGGGATAAAAATAGAAGGAGACTGACAAACATAAATGCAAGAAAATTAGTTCAGCAACAGGTAGCAGAAAAAAAAGTATTAATTGTCAAATATGCAGAAAAGTAATAGGAACTGAAGAGGGAGCAGTTTTATGGAAAAATAGCTGGGCTCACTAACATGAAGAGAGTACATATCAAATAAAATGGGAATTATACCAGGTTGATTTTTTTCCCTTCTAATCAAAATAAGTGTCTTTCAGAAAATATGACTGATTAATCATGAATCAATTCTAATGTGCAAGTAATTCTTCTTGGCATTAATTAAAGAGAAATTGCCCTTTACTTAAAAAAAAATGTGCAGAATGTCTTAGAATGGAACTAGCAAGGACTAATATATTATAAAAGGTAAGAAAAATAATAAAAAATGTTATTATGTAAAGTAGGTAGAGGGGAAGGATTTAAACTAATCGTAAGTTATTTTTGTTTGTTTGTGTTGACTTTAAGCCTCTTTTACCGTTCCCTAGAGCAGTTGTATTTCTTTCACCTTGGTAGAGGGCGAGTGTATGTTCTGGTTTTATAGCTGACTTACAAGAAAGACTTTCTTTTTATTAACTTTATTTTCAAACCCAAAGGCATTTTAGAAGTAGTTTAATTGTGTAGAAATGAATTATCTCCTTTGTGCTGCTTTAAGCATCTTGATTATCATCCTCTAAATTACTTTTGTGATTTCAAAACAGGAAAGAGATAGCTGAAAGTCAGATATGTTCCTTTTCCTGTGGATTTTTGTTTTGTGCAATTATACAAATATACTCAAACTTCATTTAATTTTAAACTAAATGGTATCGAAATATATCAATATAAAATCCATAAGTTTAGCAAACATTTTCCATTAAAATAAACTAGTGTTCCAAAATGACACTTAATTTTCTTGTTCTATCAATATCTATGCTTCTAGAAAACCCCTAATTTATTGCTCTAGTCCAGTAGAAAGCTGGCAACATTGTTGTTTACTCACGAAAAATTTAACAAAGAAAAAAAGAAATCATATTAGTTTTTCTCTAAAAATTTTTAGCAATAAACCAATTGTTTAATTCTGTGAAGATCTTGTTCACAGCAAATATTTATTATGCTTCCAGTTTATTAATGTAACACCTTTCTTTCTTTCTCTCTGGTTCCTCTCCCTCCCTCCCTTCCTTCCTTCCTTCCTTCTTTCCTTCCTTCCTTCATCTTTCTGTCTTTTGAAAGAGTCTCACTGTGTTGCCCAGGCTGGAGTGCAGTGGCTCCCTACAACCTTTGTCTCCTGGGTTTGAGTGATCCTCCTGCCTCACTCTCCCGAGTAGCTGGGACTACAGGCATGTGTCATCACACCCAGCTAATTTTTGTACTTTTAGTAGAGACAGGGCTTCACCATGTTGGCCAGGCTGGCCTTGAACTCCTGTCCTCAAAAGTTCCGCCCGCCTTGGCTTCCCAAAGTGCTGGGAGTACAGGCGTGAGTCACTGCACCCGGCCTAATTTAACAGGTTTCTTAACTGACTAGTGTATAACAAAAATTTGACCAAAGTCTATGCCATGCAGCAGCTCACAGATTAGGCAGAGGGACATAAGGAGAGGCATAAATCCAACATTAGAGCAATAAAAAATGATGAAATCAAAATATAGAAACAGGGGAGAGGGTTCTGACATGCTAGACAATGCCAGTAATGTTGTTTTTTGTTTTTACGTTTGTTGGTTTGTTTGTTGTTGTTATTGTTTGTCTTTAATTTTTCCCCAGAGGAGAAAGGAGTTTACTGAGAAGCTTGGAAAGAGGGAAGGAGGTGGGACAGAGGACATTTCCAGCAGAGGAAACAGAATGTGTAAAAACATGATAAACATGAAAGAGACTGACACGGGGCACCTATTGGTGACTAATGACTCAGGCAGGCTGCACTGGAGTCCCAGCTCAGTGGCGAAGGATGAATCTTCCCTGATGGAGACAGAACAATAAAACCTCATAGACTGCATTTAAGGCACTACGGTTTATCTTGAAACACATAGAAGGGACCATTTTTTAGAGGCCCATTAGGGTAGAATCAGGTAGTGAACTCTGTAAGAAAGTAGTAGAGTAGTCAACAGAATTAAATCTTACCAAAGCATCAGGTAAAAACTGAAACAAGGTTTTTTCATTGTTGTTGGCAATTAGGTAACTGGTGGATTTTTCTTTCAAAACTAGAAAATGAACTCGATATAGGTTGGTGGCTTCTACTCTGATTCAGCTCTAGAAATATCAGAGGAGCAAAAGTGGGCATACTTAATCATAGAACTGTCTGTCTCTCTCTGATACACACAAACACATACACACTAAACTGTGGCAAACTGTTGGGGAGGCAGAGGTGGTGGTCTATCTGTTGTGTATGGGGTGGGAGGCACAGAAGCAGAAGAAGGTCAGGGACTTTGGAAGGGGGGTAAATGGGTCAGCATTTCTAGAGAGCCACTTTGCTGGTGACAGATCATTGCCTATTCTGAGCCAGCAGAACTTAGAACTAAGTAGTACTTGAATTTTCCTTCTCACCCCTGTCATTCCCCCCAAAGGTTAGATGATTTCAAAGACACAAAGATAAGTGAGTGAGGTAGGGTGTCAACCCGGTTTGTGTTCCTCTGTGTGTGTGGTGGTTGGAGAGTTGGGGAGAAGACAAACAATAAAGAAGCACAGGGCAAAATTATAAGAAGACAAGTTCTCTGTCCTGAGGTGCATCTACCACAGCCATGTCGCCCCTCCTTAAGGTCATCTGGAAACTCAAAAGCTAGTGTTCAGGCTTTTAAACTTTACCACTTTACACAATTATGAATATAAAAATTGATAGCCTCTCTTCATAGGCTTTTCTAGACCATCCAAATGTTCTAAACTGCATACTCACCTCAGTCTCTGTCTAGCCACCTTGCATTATTTACTGCTTAACCCCTTTCAGCATCGGAAAATTACATATTATCAAAAATAAAAAATAAATATAAATATATATAAATACATAAAATATAAATAAAATTTAAAAAATAAAATAAAAGACTGGGTCTTGCGATGTTTCCCAGGTTAGTCTCAAACACCTAGGCTCAAACGAAATTCCCACCATGGCCTCCCAAAGTGCTGGGATTATAGGCACGAGCCACCATGCCCAGCATCACTTTAACTATTTTAAATGAATGTATAAGTTAAAAGAAGGCAAAGCCTTTGGAAAATGTTGGAGAATGACCCAGGAGGTTAATAGACAATAACAGTGGGAAAAGCTAGAAGGTGTGTTGTAGCTGGTTATCATTCATTAAAGGAGTAGAGAATTTTACAGAGGCCTAGAAAAGCAGTATTTTAGAGTGGGCTATATTGACTTTACTAAAACTATTCATAGCTGATTCCAGCCCCAAGGTACATGAGAAGTAGTGATAAGGCAAATAAGTAGAATAATTTTTTGAAGAGGTTAAGAGGATAAGAATATTTCTTGGAAATGCAAGTTAATGAGGACAAAGTGTTAAGGGTAAGTGGGAGGTTAGTGCTAGGAGGATGGTGGGTAGGAACGTTTGGAAATGTAAATGAAGGCACTGCAAAAGTGTGAAGGAACTTGCATGTGGGTTATAGCTTAAGGATGACAAGAATCATTCATTCAATGTAAAAGAAACATTTATGGGGCACCTAGGAACTAAAAGCAAAATAGTGATATATTTTCAAATTTCAGGGATCTGGCAAGCTGGTGGGAGTAGGAAATTATTCCAAGCATCACATTAACAAATGCTTACATACAAACTGACATAAGTACCTAACAACATGAAGAGAAAAAAAACATAAAAATACAAAATAAATGATGCTATAACAGCATAATGAGGAAGAGATTTTGACCTCAGACCTCAGAGTAAGAAGGAATTTCCTATGGGGAGAAAAGAGGCAATAGATAAAACAACGCGCACATGATGGTGTTGCAGGGAAAATGGCCCGTTCCAGTTCACAGACGGACAATATGACTGGTGGCCAGAAGACCAGGAGGTGGAGTCATAGAAGAAAAAAGCCTAGATAGAAAGCAAGGACCAGGCCATCGAGAGATATTTTGTTTTGTTTTTAACTATATGTAAAGTTGTGGATGATTTCAGTTTTTGTTTGTTTGCTTGTTTTTATTTTTAACTTTTTTGCTCCGCAATGAGAACGATTAAAGAGTCAGATCAAAAACGCCAAGTTGTGTATTTTGAAAATGTACCTTGCCTGAGATATATACAAGAATGGAAAGGTGGGCAGGATGGATGAGGGAGGCCTGTAAGGACGCTAACATAGTCATCCAGGAGAGAGAGAGTTGGCTTGGACTAGGATGCATTCCTTAGAAATATACAAGTTGGCAGACTCAAAAAGATATTTAGGAGGGAGAATCCACAGGATTCAGTGACAGATTTGACACAGGACAGGTGTGAGGAGGTGGGAGAGTGTCAAGGACCTGGTGTGGGCAGGAAGATTATGGGTTCAGGCACAGAGCTGCTGAGTTTGACAGACCTTTGAAGCATCCATGTGGAGACTGCATGTTTCACTGAAGTCTTAGTTAGGGAGAATACAGAGAAAGAAAATATAGAGAGCTCAGAATAGACCTTTGAGAAATTCCAACATATGCATTAATCAGCGAAAGGAACAAAGCAGCCGGTAAGATGGGAAAAAAAACAGACTGTGTGATATTTAAAGTTAAGGGAAGAGACTTTCTTTTTCCTTTTTTAATCAACTTCATTGAGACATTGTTGATAAATACAATTTATAAGTTTAAGGTGTACAGTGATGATTTCATATACAAATATATTGTGAAATGATTAACACTATCAAGCTACTTAATACATTTATCATTTTACCTAATTACCTTTTTTTGTTTGCTTCGTAGTGAGAACATACAATATCTATTCTCTTAGCAAATTTCAGGTATTGTTAACTATAGTCACCATGCTATACATTAGATTTCAAAATGTATTCATCTTGTAACTAAAAGATTATACCCTTTGAGCAATCAATAAGCAATGAATGGTCAACAGTGTCCCAAACCACTGAGAGGTCTATCAAAATAAGCCCTGGAAAATTTCCCATGCATTTTAGCCTCTTAAAAGCAATGGGTGCTATTAGAAGTTATAATGAAGTGGATTAAGGAGATAGTAGGAAATAGGGAAATAGAAACTGCACATACAAGTTTCAGGGATTTTACTATGAGAAGGTGATACATTGGAAGTAGTGGGAATGAAAGGATTGTTTTAAACACATGACACACTCGAGCATGTGTAAACGTCTTAGATAAATCTGGATGAGAGGTAGTGGGTGAAAATCTTGGGGAAAGGATCAATAGTAAGTAGAGAGAGGATTGTGAAAGGTGAAAAGGATAGGTTTTAAAATCCGGGGGCTTGCGGGGGGTGGGATTTGCTATGGGTAGAAGAGATGCTCCTTTACATACAGAGATGAGTTTTTAGGGTTCATGTAAAGTTTGCTATCTGGGAGTTAAAGAACGTTTATATCAAATGAAAGCCCAGGTCAACCACTAAGAAGGTGATGCATGCAGCCATGGGAATCTTCCTGGTAGCCTGGTATCCTTCAAGTTGCTCCTTCTAGAACATGGAAAAGATCTTTCCTAATACTCCACAGCACAACAGAGATCAGACTGTAGGTGGCATACTCTGAAAGTATAATACAAATTTAACATACACACACACACGCAATCCTAAGGAAAAAAAATAACAAGTCACAAGCATGGCAGCTATAATCCATGTTTAGAAAAAATCCAACCCTCTAGGTTCATATTTATGTTAATATGTATATGTTATGCAACATGACATCTCAGCCTTAAGCAACTGCATAATCAAATGAGCCCAACAGAGTTTCCCTGCTCCCTCTAGGCAACCTATTATATTACACAAAATATATTCATTTAATTAATAACATTCTATAATTGTTTAGTTTTCAAACACTGAAGTGACTCGGGCATTTGAGATCATTTAATTTTATTTACATTTGTTTAACTTAACATAGTTATTATTTTTTCATAGCATAAATGTTATGCAAATCCCATCTGTAGCAATATATATATGATGATGAAATGCAACTGAGCATTTTTAAAAAATACTTTAATTTTAGGTTCAGGGGTACAGTTGCAGGTTTGTTGTACAGATTATTTTGTCATCCAGATACTAAGTCTAGTACCCAATAGTTTTTTTTTTCTGATCCTCTCCCTCCTCCCACCCTCCACCCTCAGGTAGGTCCCAGTGTGTATTGTTCCCCTCTTCGTATCCATGTGTTCTTAACATTTATCTCCCACTTAAAAGTGAGAACATGTGGTATTTGTTTCCTGCATTAGTTTGCTAAGAATAATGGCCTCCAGTTCCTACATTAGTTTGCTAAGAATAATGGCCTCCAGTTCCATCCATATTCCGAATGCAAAGGATATGGATCTCATTCTTTTTTTGTGTGTGTGGGGTGTATAATATTCAATGCTGCATATGTACCATTTTCTTTATCCAATCTACCATCGATGGGCATTTAGGTTGATTCCATGTCTTTGCTATTGTGAATAGAGCTGCAATGAACATACATATGCATATATCTTTATGGTAGAATGATTTGTATTCCCTTGGGTATATACCCAGTAATGGAATTGCTTAAAACAGACATTAAATGGCTATCTAACAAAAATATTATTAACTACCATGCCTGGCTCAGTATAGTTGTTATTAACTGAATAAAACAAGTAAGTATTTTTAAATGCAACAAAATGTCCTAAAAGAGTTTTAAAACAATGTAGAGATAGAAAATTTGGAAATAATGCATGACTCACAGAGTATAATATCAAAACTTGTATTTGCTTTGCTATTTTTAAACAAATGTTAAACATTCTTCAAACCCTAAAGGAAGATATACAACATATGGAGGGACTTGTAGTCCAGGAAAGACAATGGGATAGTAAGTGAGCACCTGGTTAGCCCAAATGAATTCAGATCTAATCCCAGATGGAAAGCACTTTCAGGTAGAGAGGGAAATTTATTTTTATCATTATTTTTGTCCTCATAACAATTCTCTGAGAAAGATAAAACATGAACTGTCCCCCCATCTCCAGCTCCTATAGTTAATCTCCACCTGTCCCTCAGTGCACTGCTCCCAGAACCATGGGACTCAGGGCTGGCAATGGTCCTGCAGATCACTTTTATGAATTCTTCTGTTCCACAATGAAACTCCTCCTAGGAGTAAATGGAGTTGCTCAAGGACACTGCTTTATTTCAGTCAAAGTCACTGAAGAACCCAGATGTCCTGATATTAAATGAAGAACGCTTTTAACTCCAACTTGGTGTTTACTTCTGAAAACTGATCATAATAAACCAAAGTATTTAATTTCTATTCCTCTATTTCTATAACAATTTGAGATAAGTGAAAACACTTGCTTGTGAACTAAAGCCTGGCAAATGTTGTCCATATATAATGTTGTTCAGAGGTAAACATTAAGATTAGATTAGCATTCAGGTAACATTAAAATTACAACCAATCAATTTGATGAGATTAAGTGAAACATTTACTTGAAGAAATCACTACGGTCATTTTGCTTACCTAAAACATTTACCAAACTTTACACAAAAATTATTAACAATGATATGAATTACTTATCGTTTTTTATTGTTGCTACACACATTTAGCACTTTTAAGCAACACAAATTTATGATCTCACAGTTCTGCAGGTCTGAAGTTTATTGTTGACACAGTTGATTCCTCTATTTTGGATTTCACAAGGCTGAAGTTATGAGGTTGCCTTGCAGGGTTTTCCTCGAAAGGCTCTAGAGAAGAATCTGCTCCCTAGCTCATTCAGTTTGTTGACAAAAATCTAGTTCCTTATGGCTGTAGGACAGAGGTACCCATCTTCCTGCATCTGGCAGATAGAGGTCTTTCTTATCTCCTAGAAGAAGCATCCTTGCAAGTGGGCCCTGCATCTCAGAGCCAGCATGTCAAATCATTTTCATTCTTGGAATTGCTCTGATTCTCTTTCTGCCGCTTTTCTCTTCAGCCCTCTTCTTCCAGGTGGAGACTGTTCTCTGAATTTCAAGTGTTCATGGGATTTGATTAAGCCCACCCAAATAATTTGGGATAATTTTCCTACTTTAAGTTTCATGGTTTTATTACATCTGTAAAGTCTTTCTTGCTATGTAAGGTAACATATTCACAGATACTAGGAATTGGAACAAGGACATCTTTGGAGGGACATTATTCCTGTCACCACAATTACCTGATTCTAGAAGGAAATGTAATAACCCTTACCAAAATGTCACTGCTGTGTAATATCTTATGTATTGGAACCTAAAGCCCAGGTTCCAGTCTTGCCTTATCCCACCTCTATTCTCTGCCTCTTCAGTTCTTACTGGGGTCTTTTACTAATATTACTGATTGGTTAGTCCACACACATACACAAATACTGTGGAAGCATGCTGTGACTCTTCTAACATAAGTATGGATAAAATGGTGAGCAATCAATACAGTGTTAGGTGAAACTGAAATTCATTGGTCAACAAGCCCCAGTAAGAACTAGCTATTAACACCTGGTCAGCATGATTGGAAGTCCCTAGTAAAGTGTCACAGGGCTTGGACTTTTTCTGTGCTGGTGTCATGAAGAGGGTGAAGATATTGTCCTCATATTTGCACGTGATCTAAAATTGGGCACAAAAATGATAGAACAATCCAGATTCAAGCTTATTTCACTAGGCTGGACTGATTGGACACCAAATTAATCAGGAATGAACATTATGTCATACATAATGCCACACTAATAACAAGATAGGATATGATTTGATAGGAAAACTTCTGAAAATCTTCAGAGAGTTTTAGTCTGTGCCATGTTTTCACTTTTAAAAGACTCTCTAAAATGGTTCCCGTGAAAATCTGCAATGGCTCCTCAGTAACCTATTTCTCTTTAAATAACTGAAATAGGGAAAGAGCATGTTACTTTATATTTCCAGAGTATTGGGGGTAGTGGACTCAAAGCATTTCCTTTTCTAAGAGGTTTAATATGTGTCTTATAATAATTAGAGAGAATTGAGCAGAGAGCTGTTCTTCACACCCTCTCTAATTACCACTACTTGAAGCAAATTAGAATGAATCCAACTGTTTCTTACCTTGTCAAAGGCTATATTGAGGACAGGAATAATTAATTTTCAAATGGAATGGATTTCTAAAGCTTTCGTGTGGGTTGAATGCAAATTATATCTTGAAATATAATGTGCTATAACTTTGCTATCAAAAATGCCATCTTCATGACATTTTAGAGAAAATCAAATAATTTTATTACTTTTATATCACCTTCTTTACTTCTATATCCTAGAAATATAAATGACAAATTAATAATCAGTATGAAAACATGAAAAACTATTGTTAAAAAGATTCTCTTAGTTAGTATTTCCCATAGCATGTATGACCCACTCAAAATAAATGTTTACTGTATAAGATTTTTATTTATAAAGAATGTATTGGGGGATTATTTATATATCTATAATATGTATATAATACATACACATATTGTAGATAATAACATATATAACAATATACATATTATAGATGTATATTTGCTTCACAAAGTGCATCTTGAGAAAACACTGTAACATAATTAGCTTCTCCAATGAATGTACTATATGATTTGGTGTAAATTTAATTTGTGCCATTTTAAGGCAAGACGCTAATTTTTAACTAATATATATCTCTTGGGGCATATCGTCCAAATACAAAGATAACACAATAAAACAAAATTTGTGATTATTTTTAGGAATGTATATTCATATTTAACTACAGAAGCAATTAAAGATCATTCAAAATTTGGGATTTTTTTTTCTGGAAATGTGGTTGAGTTAAACTATGGATAAACTATGCTTCACTTACATTTGATGAAGTCTCCTGTTTTTTCCTGTCAATGGCTATTTTAAAATACTGCTATTTCTTTAAGTCCCTGAGCTCCCCACTTCCAACCTATATATTTCTCCTTATTAGTTTTACCTGATACCTACACATTGAGCTCTAATAACAATGGTATATGTGTGCATTCCAGTTTCCAGAAGTGGATAACTCTGTCTGTACCTATTTTCATACTTGGCTCATCATCATTAATTGTAGTGATAAACACCAGTTTCCGGACATAAAAGACCACAATTTTAGATTTTGATAAACTCATCAAAATCACATTGTTCAATCAATTCTCTATAAAACAAACTGAAGTTTTCTTGGAAATAACCTCAGTCTCACTGGATACATATGATCTTCAACCTAAAGTGACCAAACACATCCATTTAGCCTTAAGCTTAAAATATTCCCACTGTGCCTGGCCCCTGTGGCTTCCAGACCTTGTTTTTACTCCAATCTGTAATCCACCTCCTCGTCTCTCTTTATTTTCTACTGCTACCTAATCTCCCCAGAACATCACCTCTACTTTTTTGTCATGGACTTAGTATTCTCATCTCCTGGCTTTCATGAATTCTTAACAGCACTATACTATTCTTATGTCCTTCTCTTATTTCTGTAGAGGAGCATTCTTTTTTCTACCAAAGACCCAACGATACTATTAATGTCACTCCTTTAATAGTATGGTTTCTGAAGTTCAGATCCATTTTGACTCCCAATTACCCTCTCTCTTATGTACTTTAAATTTTCCCTTCTTCCCCTTCATTCTGACTTCGTCCTAAGAATTTAACACACTCAAGTCTATCTGACCTTAAAAGAAGAAGCAAATCAAATTAACAACGTCAGCAACAGCTTATTTATCTCCAGATACTGTGTGGGGTTTCCCATCCCTTGACAACCAACCTTTCCCAGGTGATAATTCTTCACTTCTCTACCTACCAGAATGAAAAAGACATTACCACGACTCCAACAAAGCCACCTTTCCTTCTCTGAAGATACCTACACCTCACAATCATCAAATTTAAAGTATGTTCTTAAGCCCTTAACGTTATGGAAAATGTCAGAAAAAGCTAATACTGAAAGGTTGAAATACTTTTGAGTCAGACCACAGGGCCAAAACCCTGGCTGTGCCACTCACTATGGATGCAACTTGAGCAAGTGATTTACATTTCTGAACTTACTTTCCCCATCAGTAAAGTGTACATGAAAAAGGTGCCTCATAGTGTTGTTGTGGAGTTACGACATTCAAATAGTGGCACATAATCACCTAATGCTATTGTTGAATTCCTTCTTCCTAATACATGCATTAAAATATGTATTGTACCATGTGTGAAACTGTTGTATGTATTACATGTGGCTTGTGGGGGGAATGGTAGATGAAACACGTATATGGGCAAAAAAGAATGTGTTCCTTCTGCCTTCTCCTGACTGGCCGCCTACTGTCACCTATTTTCTGATTAAATATTGAAATGCCTTGTGTTATAGGCCCATGCATCTTTTACTCTTGCTTCTTAAACAGCAGTTTATTATTTCGTTCAATAGGTTTTTATTGCATGCTCATCAAGTACCAAGAATTTTACCATCTGTTAGAAATAATGGTAAAAGAAAGACAAGATTCTTTACCTCACAGCTATCACATGCTAGTGTGAGGAGAGAGTAAATAAACAAGCAAACAAATAAAGGAAAAGAATATCATATTATAAGTGCTATGAAGCAAATAAACCAACACGTCATTATGTCACAGTGACTAGAGAACGCTGGTCACTCTCTGAGAAAAGGCCGCACTGAGCTGACACTTTCACGATAAGTAGACGTTGACCAGGAGAAGAAAGGGAGGCAAAGCATTCCAGGTAAAGGAATCACCAAACACTTAAGTCTTAACGGAGCTATGAACTTGGCATGTTGAGAAACAGAAAGCTGAAGAAGTTGGAATTTGTAGATAGGGGGAATAGTAGATGAAATATGTAACTCAGATTTGAATTCATTCTGAGTGTGTAATGAGAAGGTGAAGGAAGTTTAGATCATGTAAATGTTTATGATTATATGTGTTTTGACAACATTACACTTGCCTGCTCACTGAAGAACAGACTGTAAAAGGGCAAGAGTAAGAGCTAGTTCTGGGAGAAGGATATGGCAATAATTCAGGAAAGAAGAGGTGTTTACTTGGAATTGAGAAGTAACAATGAAGATAGCGAAAAATGGACAGGCACTGAATCTATTTTTTAAATAGTGATGAAATGTTTTGCTAATAGCTTGGATATGGGAGATTAATAAGTGGAAGGAATCAAAGACAAGTCTAGGGTTTGCAGTTTGAGCATCTGGGGAAATGCTATTGCTTGGAGGAATATATTGAAGTAGTGGTCGTTAAGAATTTTGTTTTGGCCATGTTAAATATGCAGTGCATATGAGATGCCCAATTGGAAAATCAAAGACAGCAAGCATGTGAGTTTGGAAATCAGTGGAGTTATCAAGATGGAAGTACATATTTGAGAATCATCAGCTTAAAAACCTGTGTGACAGATAATATCAAAGATTGAAGAGCATAGTACTGAGTCCTAGGGCACTTCATCATTTATCAGAGTCAGCCAAGAAGACAGGGCTCTAATAGTCAATGTTGTAAGAAGGCAATTCAGTCCAGATGCCTCCTCTGAAGTTCAGATCCATTTTGACCTCAATCTATCCTAAAAGTAAATACATGTTCCTCTGAACCAAACCAGAGAGTCATCCTTAATAATGTCCTCTCTCTGACAATTCACATTCAATCTATTTCCTAGTCCAATCAATTCTGCCTCCCAAATATCTATTGAGTATAGTGTCTCTGTCTCTCTCATTTCAATGATTCTGTTTTGGTTTCTACCCTTTTAATGCATCATTTGCATCAATTCTAAGTGATTATTGTCTCCAGTCTGTTGGTTTCAGTCCATCCTTCCTCTGTTCTTAAGGGTATTTCAAAGTGTAAAATTTCTTTTTATCATTCCCTTCTTAAAAGACTTTAATGAACCTATTGCCTTTAAGATTTCAAATTTCAAACTCTCTTGCATAGTTTTATGATCCTGTATAATTTGAATAATATCTCTCTTCTTTATTTGTCAAATAAGAAGTTAATTAATATGTCTTGAGGCTTCTTTATATTTTTCTCGTATAAAATAGATTGTTCAAAAAGATATAAAATAATAAAGAAAGTTTTAAAAGAAAAAGTCAAAGATGGAAAATAGAATGTTTATTTTTAGTTTGTTTCAAATTCACTGAAAATGACAGCATGGAGTTTATAATGGTATGAAATAATAAATGGTAGTCGAAGTCTGAAGTACTTATTTAAGACAACAGAGAAAAGAACCCAAGGAAAGGCAGTTGAGCTTACAGTGACAGACTCACCATTTGAGAATCAGTTAGAAGGAAGCCAAACAAAGAGCCTGATTAGACACGTGCCATAAGTCTTTAACAAGTCATATCTTAGTCCAGTCAATTTAAATAATCTGCTTAAGTCCATTATGAAATTATAACTATAATAATGTAGATAATATAAAGTTAAAATTATTCTGAAAATAGTATACTATTAAAGACATAAATATTAATAACGTTTTTGTAGCCATTTTAATAAATATTTGACATTGAAAACATGCAATAAGAATATTTAGTGAATTAGAAATATTATACATGTATAAAAATGCAAATAAAATATTTATTTTTTTACTTATTATCTTTTGAACTTTGAAGATATGGAACATATCATGTCTAGACATATTATTTCCATAGGCTCTTCATTTTGACTATATAACCCAAAATATAACTAGATGTTCTGGAGAGCTTTCAATGTGCTATTCTAAAATATGTCATATCAGTCTGTAAGTTTTTTTTTTTTGTTTTTTGTTTTTGTTTGTTTGTTTGTTTTTTGACGGAGTCTTGCTCTGTCACCCAGGCTGGAGTGCAGTGGCGCAATCTCGGCTCACTGCGATCTCTGCCTCCCGGGTTCACGCCATTCTCCTGCCTCAGCCTCCTCCCAAGTAGCTGGGACTACAGGTGCCCGCCACCGCGCCCGGCTAATCTCTAAATTTTTTGAAAGTTTTTACAGGATTCTCAAGGATTTTCAAGGATTCCTTAAACAAGGAAGCCATTCAATATCTATC
Organism: Macaca fascicularis; assembly: GCF_037993035.2. Classification (NCBI taxonomy): domain Eukaryota; kingdom Metazoa; phylum Chordata; class Mammalia; order Primates; family Cercopithecidae; genus Macaca; species Macaca fascicularis. Next base: position 162,813,484 of record NC_088379.1, read on the forward strand.
ACAAAATGCCTGGAGGAAGGTCATTTCAGGTTTAATTCATTCACTCAAGACCCTACAGCTTTTTTTTTCACTGATAAAGTTGACAATGCCTTCACTCATGGCCTCAAAATGCCTGCTGCAATTTCAGACATCATGTCTTCATAGAGCGGTACTTCAGGTGGGAATGAATGGCATGAGTGAAAAAGTTCTCCATACATAAATTACTTTCACAGAAGCAGACACATTTTCACAGAAACAGATTATTTCTTATATCCTATTTGCCTGAAGAGAAACTAAATGCTCATAAGATTTTCATCACTAAAAACATGAAAATGAATTAGTCCGATTAACTTAGACTGATTATGATTTATCCTTTGGGATGGGCCACATTGCCATCCAAACAAAATTAGAATTCTGAGAGCAAGAATGGAGAAATAACTATTGTACCGACAACCAAAAGGTTTTCCATAGTCATAAAAATCTTAAAACAAAACCATGGAGATTATTCAAACTGATATTGGTTATAGGTGTAGGTATTGTGAGAAATGCTCTTGGGTTTTAAAATAAAAAGGAAACAAAATACCCTATTTTTCTTCTTGTATTATTGCAGCACTTCTCAACCGTTCTTCAATGCACTTACATCTTTATGATGAATTTTGCCACTATGAAGTATCACTCACTATCTTTGGTTATAATACACTTTCTCTTGAAATCTGTTTTATCTGATATTAATATAGCTATTCAGGTGTCTTAAGATTAGGCTCCATGATATATATATTTTCCATTCTTTTAACGTGTGCTTTTGTGTTTAAAGTACTCCTCTTGAAACAGCTTATGGAAGGACTGATTTCTTTTATCTAGCCTGTAGTCTTTGCCTTTTAATTAAAGTATGTAACCTATTTATATTGTATGTAATTATTGACATAATTGGGTTGAAGTCTATCATCTTGCTATTTATTTTCTTCTTATCTTTTTATTTATTTGTTCCTCCTTTTCTGCCTTCTTTTGGGTGCATCGAATATGTATTGGTATTTCATTTGACCACTTCTGTTGGAAATGTGTTACAGGGTTTCTCTAGGAATAATAATATGCAAGCTTAACTTGTGACACAATACTCTGAACTGATGTCATACCACTTTATGTATAATATGAGAACATTACATTATACTTCCATTTATTTCTTTTTCCATTTTCCTACTATTGTCATATTTTCTATATGTATTATAAACTCTGTAATACTATATTTTGTGAAAAAGTTTATTATTTTGAAGGCATTAATAAAAGAAAGAAAATTGGTTTCATATATGCCCACGTACTTGCCATTTTTTTGTGATTTTTATTTTTATTTTTTGGTAGGTATGAGTTTTCACCTAGCATAATTTTTCTTCGTCCCAGAGACCTTCATTTAACATTTTATTATCAGTAGTGCAGATTTGCTGGTAACAAATTCTAAAAATGTTTTTATTTTGCCTTTATTTTTGAAGAATATTTTTATAGATATAGAATTCTAATTGAAACTTGTTTTCTTTTAGCACTTAACAAATATTATTCCACTGTCATCTGACATGCACTGTTTTCAGTGAGAAGTCAATTGATTTGTCATCTTTTCTTTGTATGAAATGATTGTTTTCCTCTAGCTGCCTCAAGAGCTTTTCTTTACTTTTGTTTTCCAATAATTTGACTATGATGTAGTTTAGTGTTTTTGTTTTTTTTTTTTAATCCTGCTTGGGAGGATATTCAGCATATTTTCCATCATATTTGGAAACATTTTGGCCAGCATTTCTCACATAAGTTTTGTTTCTCAACTTCTCTCTCCTCTCCTTCTGAGACTATAATTACATAATGGTAGACCACTTGACATTAATCCACACGGTACTGAGGTTTTCTTTTTAAAATATCTCTCCATTTCAGTTGTATAGTTTCTACTGGTCAGTCTTTAAGTTCCCAGATCTTTTCTTCTGCATTAGTAGGCCTATCTTGTGATTTTATAAAATCATATGTTGTTGTTTTGTAGTTTTAGAATTTCCATTTAGGTGTTTTTCTATTAGTCCTATATCACAAATGAAATCTCCCCATTTTTTCTTCACTTATGGTAGCCATCTTTCCCATTAAATTATGAAAATATTTATAATGCTCTTTTCACATTCTTACCATTTCTGAGTTTATTTCTAACAACCGTATCCTTCTCCAGGTTATACATTATATTTTCTTGTTTTTGTTTTTATTTTGTATATGTTTGTAACTTTTTATGGTAAATTGAAGTTGTGGGTACTACTCTGCTGAGAATTCATTTTTTTTTTTGTTCATTAGAAAGGAGATTTGTTCTGACAGTGAGTGAATTTACTAACGCTTTTTGCTAATGTTTATTTCAAATATGAAAAAAAGTCACACATATATTATTCAATCACATAGACAAATCAAGATTGAGGAATAATTCTGTTGAAGTGCTCCAAAAAAGTATGCTATTTGATTTTTATTTATACTAAAATGATTGTCTTTACTCTTCATATGTAAATTGGATTTTATTCATTGAAAAGAAAGTATTTTGCTTTTTTAAAAAACTAAAATTATACTAGAAACATTATCTTTGTACATAAGTTATTTAACTATAAAGTGAATTATGACTTAACTTGTTAGAAATGTACTCAAACTATAAATCTTTTTATAAAATTAAAACATATAACTAAGAAAAAAACAAGGCTTGGTTTTAAGCTTTGTAGGGCAAATCTATGATAGCATTTACCCTAAGACTGAGGTAGCTCTAGTCTTAAGATACTTCCTGGTTCTCATTTGAATATATGAAATATTCTGCCACAATCTCTTCATTCTGGCTGGCCAGAAACCCCATATACTCCAGTGCTATTGGACTTCTGAGATGTCTGTTCATCTTACAGCCTTCTGCAGGGTTAGGCTTTTCTTCTGCTAGTACTTATGGAATCTCATCCTGGGCACATACAGCTTATTATTTGGCTGATACTTAAGGCAACTTTTTTTTTTTTTTTTTTTTTTTTTACAGGTTTCTCATCCCCACTCCCCCCCCTTTTTTTTTCCAATGCTAACTCATTTTTGTTACCCTACCCGATAAATCCCATAAATCCCGGACCTTAGCAACCCCGGCCTCTGATCTTTGCTTCCTCTTCCCAGAAAATCTGCTGCTCTCTGTTCGGTCTCCCCTTCCCTGTGTCAAGGTTGGAAAGGTGCTCCAGGCAATAAGCTAGGGTGACCGTGGAGATCAACTCATATTCTCCCTCTCTCAAGACCCAGTCCCTGTGTTGTCAGTTTACTCATGCTCAAAATGAATTGCTTCATATATTTTATCAAGTATTATAGCTGCTTATTGTAGAAGGGTAAGTATAATACCTTTAGTTGGTAATAGCCAGTCCAGAGTTTTCTGATGATCTTATAAATAATATAAATCCTTTGTTTCACTTTTAGCAGTTTGTCCCAGACCTATCACCCCAATTTAGTGCAAGAAAATTCCACTTTTCGTTGTACTCTAGCTATTCACATCTAACTTACTTTTATTTTAAAATAACAAACTTAAAATCAAAAAGATTTATAGGATCTACACTTAAAATTTCTTTGGGGAATTATCTTCCCAAGAAAAAAGCCACATGAAATGAATGCAAGACATAGATTCCTGCCATTGTCTTTAGTTTTATCATTTCTAAATACTATAGCTCCACCAGGATTTGAGACTCCCCACTGACAAATGTACTAAGTTAAAATCATTGCATTTATTTACTGGGGAGCTATGAATTCTGTTCAGCTATAATCCCTATGGTCATTACATCTCAAGGTGCCCTCTTTTGCCTCATTTACATTCTGAAACCTCTCCTGTTCCACAGAGACAGAGTTCAGCTCAGCCCTCCGCAGTTGGTGTTCAACAGCAGTGAGTACAATGAACTGCTAACTTATAATTATTCTAAAAGAATACCACTTGCCACTGAGATAATGGGAGAGAATAATGACATTCAGGAACTTATATAATACATTACTCCTTATTTTAACCTACAATTCTAGTTAGACTGCCTTTGGTTACACATTTATTTGTGGTCATAATGTAGTTACCCAGCATGATTGACAAGGAGAAAAAAAAGGAGGGAAATAGGTAGAGAAAAAGTAGCCATTATAAAATAGTCCTAAGACCAGTTACCTTCATATTTCTTTTTTATCACCCAATGGTGCAACACATATTTCTTTTGTCTTTGTACCTATAATTCATCTTCCAGCGGGTGACTGGATGGGTGAAAGTGGCTTCAATTTAGTTCTTCCCTGCTTGCCATATCACTATATATTTATTTGGCTTGTTGTTAAGGTTCACAGTTATACTTTTGAAAACTTTAACAGAAATTCTGACTGAATGAAAACAGCTTGGAAGATAGTAGAAAATACAATTTAGAGGAAATATTTTCAATTAAATGATTACTTTCCATTGTAGGGGGCTAGAAATTTAAACCATGAGAACCTGACAGATAACAGATTAATTACTATTAGTCCCATGTTTCAAAATATCAACAAAATAAATAATAGATTTATTTAAGCATTGTAGGTAGTTATGTATATATATTTATTGTTTATCAGATAGTCATATGATGTATAAAAAATAAATGTACTGTTATTGTTTTTTCACTACATTTTTTTCATGTTATAAATATATTACCTCTTAATTTCATTCTAGTCTATGTTCTTTTTATGCCAACCTATCATAATAACCTTTTTAATTCCTTGAGTACATACCAAAAATCACAATCTCCCTCTTATTTTTAGTTTTTCCTTGCTTAGAAATCTTTCCACATAGCAATTGCCTACTCATTGCCAAGTATCAATCTAAAAAACAGATAAACAGATTTTGTTCACAGAATCCTTTCTTGGCATCTCTACCAAGAACAGGTCTATTTTTAGTTGCTATATGCTCACACAGCATATACTGGGTTTCCTATATTTCTGCAATGTTCATCTTTTTATACATACTGAAAACTCCATGAGGCAGAAGCTAGATTTATTTTATTTGCTGCCATCTACCCTGTACCCGGTATTCAACACATTGCACTGAATGTAGTAGGCTCTCAATAAAAATAGAATACCTGGGGAACACATAAATGAATTTTAGGATTTCCTTAAAACAATAATTTTAAAATATTCACTCCAACCTTTATGCATGTGCGCGCACACACACACACGTGTGCACTGAAAGTCCTTTACTGTGGAGCACTGGAAGCTCTAGGATACACTGTACTAGGCCAGAAGTTGTTGATTTGCTTATCTGTAATTGGTCAACAATAATAGTTAGTATACAAAATAGACACCGGCACATGACCATGTAACTGAATAAAATATGATAAATTTATTTAATCACCTGGATCCTGGTTTATATAATACTAGAAACAAATAAACTGTTTCCACCTCATGTATTTACTTAATTTATTGATTATATTACTCAGAAAATTCAGTAAGAGTTTATACCCATTGCAAGTATATATTTAATTAAAACTAAATGGAAGAGACTGACCTCAACTGTCATAGAAGATTTCCATTGTAATGTAATGAGCTTTTTAATGCTCTTATACTAATTTACATCTTTAATTTATGTTAGTAAAATTCTGACATTATTACAGGCATTACTCCCTGAACATGTTTCCCAGTAAGTATAAATATCACACTGGGAATTTTTCAGGAACCAGGCCTTGGTCAATATTTCTATGCTACCACATGCAGGGTGTTATAAGAGCTAACAGATGTTTAAAAATAATCCTTAGTAATAACATTTAAATGGATCTTGATTCATGTTTTGATTATCATACTAGTCATTTGAGGGAATTTTGCCATTATTTTCACCAATATTAATAGTTCCATCTTTGCACTTTAAGTCTTACTTTCACTGAGGTAATGAAGACCTGAGAAGCATACTCTGGGCTTGGGTTAATCACAGTAGGACTGCAGGAATCTCAAGGCGGCCTGTTTCTATTGTAACACCTTGAATTTCCCCTCAATTTCCTTCTCTAAGACTGTGCCCTAAAACAAATGCTTATTTTTTCTTAAGTATAATAAATTAATACTTTTCACATACTGTTTCATTTAAAAATATTTTTTCATTTATTGCTTCTTCACTAAGAGTGAGATCAGAAATTACACAGATTAAGTATCTCCTGGATACATCTGAGAAATATTTACAGATATTTGGGGAAAAATGGGTCAATCAAGTATTATATTTTTCACATGATGGATGAAAAGAAAATACATACATTTTCTCTTGAAACAGAACATATTAAATAATAACTGTTATGTGTAAAATGAAACCCGCTGTATGAATTTTTTTCTCTTGTACCGAGGAATAATTAAATAAAGATGTCTTTTTAATTAAAATTAAATAAAGCCAAATGCTTCTAAGCAAAAATATTTATATTTAATTATTCTAACTCATTCATGGTATGTTGTAAGGTCCAGGCATCTCAAACTTTTTTATTGTACTGAATCTTGTAACATGCAAGTTTCTTCTAATGTTTAAGTAGATCACATAAGGTAACATTGTCCAAATGATCTAGTTTAGTGAATGCAATCCAAACACATCAACTTGTTTTGTATTATGAATATAATCTGCCTTCCTATCTTCATTAAGAGGAAAAAATTTTCCCAATGTAATATTTTTCCCAGTAGCTTAGTTCAAAATGTTTTAACTATGCAAATGGAAAAATTGGAAACTCAAGCACTGGTGATTCTTCTTACATTAACTTTCAAATAGCCAATGTATTTACTATATTTAGTAAAATCAAGGTTTAATTGTTTACATTGGTCCAATTAAAATAACCTTTATCCAAAGATATGCTGTCAATGGTAGGTGCATTAATTACAAATGCTGAGCATCACAAAACAGCATGATCTTTCATTTAAAAATCACAGCTCTTTGCCCAGTTAAATAACAAAGCAGCAGGGAAATTTTATGGTTCAGGGACTTAAGCAGTGAAGTAGAAGCTCCAAGGTTTAAAAAAAAAAAAAAAAAATCTCATCTTATCTGCAGAAGGATCTTAGACAAGTCATCCAATACTAGTTAATTCCTCAAGTTTTATTATGGGAACATACTAGAAAATGGGAAAGCTTATTTAGCTATAGGTTGTGCAGAAGAATCAGATGTTAAATGTAACCATTACTGTTCAAATCGAATTCTGAAACTACATGCACAATGAAACAACCATGTTATCTTCATCAGTACTAGAAAAAAATCACTATTTTGTCTTTAAAAGAACAACAATACCTTTTCCATTGAAACAATTTTAGCTACAGGTTATTATTTTACTCATCTACATTGGCCTAATTTTATTGATTCAAAACATTTTAAAATATTTACAGATATCTATAATAATTAAAATATGCCATGAATTAGAGGAAAAGTATACAAACAGTATGATGAAATGAGGAAAGTACAGTATTTGCAGAGGTAAGATCTTGCTTCAAACCCAGCCCTACTACTAGTTTGATGATTGAACATGGACAGCTGATTGAACATTTTGATTTTATGTTTTTAAAGGGATGAATTGCAAAATAATCTGACTCTCTTACATCTCATGACTGAAAGAGCTCAATGAGAAAATATTCGTTAATGGCAAACCGTGTTTAAAACTCATATTGCCATCATTATTACCCTCTATCATTACCTACAAATAATAATTAAAGGAAAGATGGGTCCAGTTACGCCTAAACCAAGGATTCAATCTAACTCTGGAAATTGCTTTTGTTACAGCCAATTATGAAATGTGCATAAGTGATTGTCTCACCCATGCTGGACAGAGATGGTTTGAGAAGTGGGTATGTAAGGAGGGGACTAGGACAGAGATAGAAAGGTTACTAATATTTTAAAATCTGAGATTAACATAGCATAGAAAAAGGACCTGTCCTTATCTGTTGGTGGCTCTAAGCATTCATGCGTTTGTGTGTGATTCTCTCAGAAGAGATGCCATTTCATTTTAGAAACATTAGAATCATTAGCGCAGCATGGATCTCAAAGTGTTCAGAGTACCCTTTTGGTTTTCGTGATGGTTTCTATACAAGACACCTCTTGTTACCAGAACCAATTTGCCATAGACATAGGAATAATACTAGAAAAGAAAAGTTTATTTTTTTAGTCAAATGGATTCTTAAGAGAAAATTTACCAATATGCTAATAAGTATTTTCTGAATGTTTTGTTTTTTGAGTCAAATTGATTCTGAAGAGAACATTTACCAACACGTGAATAAATGTTTTCTAAATAGACTAAACTATTATGGCAGAGCAAAAATTAATACAGTTTCACCTTACTTCTATTGTATTTCAAAAGAAATGCTCACAATTAGAGTGAAAGGGCATAATTCAGTCATCCAGCACCTGCTTTCATTCCCCAGCACAATGTAGAGACCATTGCAAGGGTTCACCCCAACATAGACAGTCAGCCATTAATTGAAATTCAATCTTTGATTTTTTTTCTGTATATTTAAGTAATATAGATTTATGGGTCTTATTTATTGATACAAATTTAAAATTCACCTCATGGATTTTTTCCACAAAATTATATCCTAATATTTGTGTCAAATCTCCATATTCTAGACACCTCCTCTGAACTTTTTAAGCTGTTTATAGTCTTACATTTTTTGACCATGAACACTTTCATACTTGTATTATAGATAATATATGCTAGTACATTACATCCACCAGCAGATTTAATGTTTTTGAAAACAAGTCACTGTATCTACAACACTAGGCAACATGTCAGAGATTTTGCACATGGCAGATAGTCAATAAATGTTTTTTAAAAGAGTAAATGGATGGATGGATAAAACCAGTCATTTAATAATTATTTTTACATGTGAGGGCATTTCTAAAAGGTTTTAGGTACACATCAAAATGAGCCTTTTTGTGTGTATGCTTTTATGCATGAAAAAATCAAAAACTTGTTTTGGGAAAAAAACAGAATTTCAGTTTATAAAACTTGCCATAAAATTTTCTTGCATAAAGATGTGTTATTTGTGAAATAAATATTAAACAACATGTTTACAGACAGGTTTAAAGTCAGTTCATAGAAATAGTTAAATGTTACTATTAACAATAATGCCTTTTTATGAAATAAAATGTTCTTTATAGTAATACAAATCAAACAAGTTGTTTTTTCCAGATCTAATATGCACCTATTTTGTATTATTTTTCATTTTTGTTGTCCTTCTTATATATAAGAGAAAAATAAAGTACAAACCTTCAATATAGAAGAATTCAACTATCTACATTCAAAAAAGAGAAATAAAAGGAAGAAAAATATTTTCAAAAGAAAGAAAAGGAAAAAGGAAGGAAAGATGGAAGGAAGCAAGGAAGGAAGGAAGGAAGGAAGGAAGGAAGGAAGGAAGGAAGGAAGGGAAAAGGGAGGGAGGGAGGAGGAAAGAAGGAACGGAAAGGAAAGGAAGAAGGAAAATGATAAATAGGTAGATAGATAATGTAGATAGCTAAACAGATAGGTAGGTAGATAGATAGATAGATAGATAGATAGATAGATAGATAGATAGATAGATAGATAGATAGAAAGATATATAGATAGATAGATAGATAGATAGATAGATAGATAGATAGATAGATAGATAGATAGACAGACAGACAGACAGACAGACAGACAGACAGACAGACAGACAGACAGACAGACAGACTGAGAGAGAGAGAAGACAAATAGAGAGAGAAAAAAGAAAATATATCCAGGACATGCCCTAATTCTGACTCCCCATTAGAAAACAAGAGACTCTCCCACAAAGTAATTCTCAATCTTGACTTATCTGATTTTAGTGGAAAAAGACTTCAGTTTTACCAGTGTCTATCACAGACTGGGTATGACCCAATTCTGCTATTCAGAAATAGTCCTCAGAATTTAATATTGCCATCTATTGCAGTCATAGTCTGTATATGTAAATACAAAGGAGAAAATAATTCTGCAAAAGAAAATGCTGTATTTAATTAATGCCCAAGGGAAGCCATGAAAAAGAAAAAATTTGTAGTTGTCATGTCCTAATTTTAAACACTGTTTACCAGATTTATTTACATGTACTGTTCTAGCCACCCACTCAGTAGTTTGATGAGAGCAGAGCAGTTCCATGCAGAACAGATCCTTTGCTTCCAGAACTCAGAGTGAGTAATAGGATAAAAAGACATCTGAAGGAGCTGCATCTTAATACAGCTAAATTCTATGGCTTATGGCAGACCCTTGCTTATAAACACCTGCTCATACACAAGCAGATGTAAAGGATACCATGTGCTTACATTGCCATATCAACTATATTCTTGCAAGGTAATGAAACATTTGGTTAATATAATATAGCCTATACAGGCCTTCCCAGAAATTTTTTGTCAAATCCATCTTAATGGAACAGTTTATACATTTATTTTTCTATTCTTTTTTTTTTTTAATACTTTAAGTTCTAGGGTACATGTGCATAAGGTGCAGGTTTGTTACATATGTATACTTGTGCCATGTTGGTGTGCTGCACCCATCAACTCGTCATTTACATCAGGTATAACTCCCAATGCAATCCCTCCCCACTCCCCCCTCCCCGTGATAGGCACCGGTGTGTGATGTTCCCCTTCCCGAGTCCCAGTGATCTCATTGTTCAGTTCCCACCTATGAGTGAGAACATGCGCTGTTTGGTTTTCTGTTCTTGCGATAGTTTGCTGAGAATGATGGTTTCCAGCTGCATCCATGTCCCTACAAAGGACACAAACTCATCCTTTTTTATGGCTGCATAGTATTCCATGGTGTATATGTGCCACATTTTCTTAATCCAGTCTGTCACTGATGTACATTTGGGTTGATTCCAAGTCTTTGCTATTGTGAATAGTGCCACAATAAACATACGTGTGCATGTGTCTTTATAGCAGCATGATTTATAATCCTTTGGGTATATACCCAGTAATGGGATGGCTGGGTCATATGGTACTTCTAGTTCTAGATCCTTGAGGAATCGCCATACTGTTTTCCATAATGGTTGAACTAGTTTACAATCCCACCAACAGTGTAAAAGTGTTCCTATTTCTCCACATCCTCTCCAGCACCTGTTGTTTCCTGACTTTTTAATGATTGCCATTCTAACTGGTGTGAGATGGTGCAATCAAACTAGAACTCAGGACTAAGAAACTCAATCAAAACCGCTCAACTACATGGAAACTGAATAACCTGCTCCTAAATGACTACTGGGTACATAACGAAATGAAGGCAGAAATAAAGATGTTCTTTGAAACCAATGAGAACAAAGATACAACATGCCAGAATCTCTGGGACACATTTAAAGCAGTGTGTAGAGGGAAATTTATAGCACGAAATGCCCACAAGAGAAAGCTGGAAAGATCTAAAATTGACAATCTAACATCACAATTAAAAGAACTAGAGAAGCAAGAGCAAACACATTTAAGAGCTAGCAGAAGGCAAGAAATAACTAAGATCAGAGCAGAACTGAAGGAGATAGAGACACAAAAAACCCTCCAAAAAATCAATGAATCCAGGAGGTGGTTTTTTGAAAAGATCAACAACATTGATAGACTGCTAGCAAGACTAATAAAGAAGAAAAGAGAGAAGAATCAAATAGACGCAATAAAAAATGATAAAGGGGATATCACCACCGACCCCACAGAAATACAAACTACCATTAGAGAATACTACAAACACCTCTATGCAAATAAACTAGAAAATCTCGAAGAAATGGATAATTTCCTGGACACTTACACTCTCCCAAGACTAAACCAGGAAGAAGCTGAATCCCTGAATAGACCAATAGCAGGCTCTGAAATTGAGGCAATAATTAATAGCCTACCAACCAAAAAAAGTCCAGGACCAGATGGATTCACAGCTGAATTCTACCAGAGGTACAAGGAGGAGCTGGAACCTTTCCTTCTGAAACTATTCCAATCAATAGAAAAAGAGGGAATCCTCCCTAACTCATTTTATGAGGCCAACATCATCCTGATACCAAAGCCTGGCAGAGACACAACAAAAAAAGAGAATTTTAGACCAATATCCCTGATGAACATCGATGCAAAAATCCTCAATAAAATACTGGCAAACCAGATCCAGCAGCACATCAAAAAGCTTATCCACCATGATCAAGTGGGCTTCATCCCTGGGATGCAAGGCTGGTTCAACATACGCAAATCAATAAACGTAATCCAGTATATAAACAGAACCAAAGACAAAAACCACATGATTATCTCAATAGATGCAGAAAAGGCCTTTGACAAAATTCAACAGCCCTTCATGCTAAAAACTCTCAATAAATTAGGTATTGATGGAACATATTTTTCTATTCTAAGGACACATTTCTAGGAAAAAAAAAAAATAGAAAAATCAGGTAATTTCTCTTTCAAACTTACTACATGGCTGAAAGAGGCAAGTCTTGTTTCTGACACAGATTGAATAAATGTTAACCTCTACTCACTAGAGGCAGAGATCCCTAACACTGAACCACACCAATGCATTGATATGCCCATATAAAAAGAAGAGAAAAGAATTACTATGGGAATTTCTGGGCTGGATGCCTTACGTAAATGTTATCTCATTTGATATTCACAGTGTTTAAATGGGGTAAAATTTTATTCCTAATTTATCCATGAAAATGTTTAAAGAATCAGCTTGCCAACCAGAATCCTAAATCAAGTCTCCCTACTCTAAGCCTGTGTCGCTTCCATGCGTAGTGTGTCACCTAAGGTACAATGAAACTGTTAATTTATTACTGCTTATGTCCCAAGTCTACCAGCCAGTCCACAATTACACAAATTGTGATTCTATATTTTCATGGCATACTTCTTCCTCTAGGTCACTCTCTGAGGTAATCCCTAACCTTTGGCTTGTACTCTGCAATGTCCCCAGCTCTTCCCAGTATTTTACCATATTACAGATAAGGTGTGGGTGTACAGAAAAGAAAAACAGATGTACTAGACTGGACGCTGTCCCTTCAAAATTCATGATCATCCTGAAATCTCAGAAATCTCAGAGTGTGACATGATCCAATATGACTGTGTCCTAATCAGGAAAGCAGAAGAGGCGTAGAGTCAAGTTGATGCTGTGAAGAAGACAGAGGTAGAGGTTGATATGATGTCTCTACAAGCCAAGGAACATCAAGGATTGCTGTCATCCACCAGAAGCCAGGAAGAGACACGGAAGAATTCTCCCACAGAGCCTGTCTCCGCCAACACCTTTCTTTCAAACTTCTAGACTCCAAAACTGTCAGTCAATACATTTCTACTGTTTTAAGCCTTTTGCTGTTTGTGGTCATTTGTTAGGGCAATCCTAGGAAACTAATACACTGGGTAACTGGTTTTACAGACTGAGATGCTTATTCCAAATGTTTTTGCTTAATCTACACTGTTCTCTCTTTATGCTTATCCAAGAACAACAATTTTTCTGCTATTTCATGGAGTTCTTGCTATGGTTTGACTATGCCCCCTCCAAAATTCCTACTGGAGCCTAATCTCTGTGGTGGAGGTGTTAAGTGGTGGGGCCTTTGGAGGAGTGATTAAGTCCTGAGGGCTCCACCCTTATAAATGGATTAGCACACACAAAGGGGCTGAAGCAAACTACCTTTGACCCTTTTTGCTCTTTCTTTTACCACGTGAGGACACAGCATTTATCCCCTTTTACCCATTCTGCCTCTTCCGTAATGTGGGGACAAGAAGACAGTGCATTCTATGAGGAACAGGCCTTCGCCACTTCCTGCCACTTCCCTCATCTAGAACTCCCCAGCCTCCAGAACTGTGAAAAATAAAATTCTGTTCTTTATAAATTACCAGATCTGGAGTATTTTCCTATAGTAGCACAAGGAAACTAAGACAGTCTTTCTCTGTTCTAGTCCAAGTTCAAATACTTTCTCCTGGATGTTTGAATTTCAAGCACCTTTCATCTTACCTGCTCTTTGCCTTGTTTTCCCTCAAACCTCTTGAAGATATTGATCCGTAAATAATTTTTTATGAAATTTCAAATAATTTTGCATCATCAGAAGCATTGGAAGAGAGGTGATGAGTTAAAGACTCCTTTGAAAGGGTGGACTCACTCTCACTATTGCGGTAGAAAGAGGGATGTGGCTTCAGCCCTGCCTGGCGCATCTCTCACTAAGAGCCGTCAAATGAGGGATTTGAACTGGATGATCTCTCAGGACTAATCATTCTGATCTTAACTCTTCTTTCAGGACAGGCCACACATAGCATAGAGAGGGCCTTCCTTCATGATATTTGATGCCACAATGGCTGAAATATTCACAATTTCAATACCAGACCTAAGAGTAGGTGTTAAAACTGGACAAAAAAACAAACAGTTGACAGTCAGTTATTTAGGTTTTGGATACCCTGCCCTTTTTGCCCTTTCCATGAAAACAAACAAGGAAAAGATGAACAAGAGCCACCTGCTTCTGAAGCTTCTTGTCAGGTCGGCTGGCATCATGGGACTTCGCCAGCGTGTTTTGCAGCAGCACAAGGACCCTGCTGAGGTGCCGTCTGCACTCTGAGACCTGGAATCTTGACTGGAATTACCTGCCAATGCCAAAGTCAGAGACAGTACAAGTCTCATGGTTACAGTGACAGTATTTTTTACATAAGAATCAGGACACAGCGTCTGACAGGTGCAGCTATACATATGGGAACAATGAAACAGGACATTTAAATTCAGAACTGTCCTAGAAAAGCTGACATATATCTCAGCCTAAAGTTATCTGATCTGCTGGGTGCCATAATAATTATGAGAGAAAAGTAAAATTGGAGTTCTTTAGTCTAAGAACCAAAAAACCAATGGGTGATTAAAACAACTTTACATTAACTATTTTAACATTGATCTCAGAGTGCTGAAAAATTTTCATATGATATTATCATATAATAAATATTCTATAATTGTATTTTATAAAGATCTTTAATTAGACTATAAAAATAATATTTTTAAATGAAAGTTAAAACAATGTTGAAGAGCTGTATATATGCTCATGTCAGTAACTTTTTCATATACTATTAGTATTCAAGTCAGACTCATGAAGGTGATAATACTAACGATGCTGGTCACTATTAACAATTGAGTGCATTCTATGTGCCAGGCATTGTTAGGTAAGGTAACATACACATGAAGTCTTCTATATGCATTGTCTCATCTAATTCTCACAACAATATGTAATATATGCATTTTACTCCACTTTACAAATGATAACATGTAAGCCCAAAGTCACATAGCTAGAAAAATTGCAGAGCAGGATTTAAACCCACTTCTATCTAAATACAAAGAATGTGCCCTTTAACACAATGGTAAGTAAGCAATAAAGTTCACTAGAATATCACTTAAATGAAACTGTTGACCTTTCTCTACTGGACAGATAATGTAAACACAGCAATCATGTCCAACTTCACTCCCACCTTAAGAAGAACCATCAGAGAGTAGGTAAGTGACAATAAAGGGAATAACCAAATCAACTCTGAATCTGCTCTAGTTTATGAGGGAATAAATGATTTATTTAACTGATTTGGTTAAAAGATTATCCGAAACAAAAGGATAAAAGAATTGCTATGAAACTTAAAACATATGTAAAATAGTTGGACATTATTTTTATGAAAGACAAAGATAAATGGATCATGACCATTTTCATTTTTAGTGATCAGGATTGTATTCAAACATAGTAAAATACACATAAAATGGAAATATTTTACAATATAGAGATATACTATGGATTGGCACATGTATCTACAGTGGGGGTTTTTATTTTACCAACAAGAAACTGTGACTATGAAAACAGATTAATCAATTTTTTGTTTTTGTGAGAATCTATTCTACTTTATTTATCATACTCTAAAATATATGTAATTATATTAGTAACAATATGTGTTGCTTTTTGACAAAGGACAATTTGACTGATTAAAAACCGGGGTGCTGCACTTAAATATGTAGCAGTTACCATGGAAACAATTTTACTTTGACTCAGAGCATATCTTGTTTTAAAGAGAGCAGCCTGTTGTTATGGCAATGGGAACTTGAGCATTTTTCCGAAAAGAAGACTAATGCAGGATAGATAATAGGGTTGCCAGTTATGAAGCATATATAAATACAATTGTGCTCACCTTTAATAGCTTAGAGAAATCATGGCTGGTAAAGACAATAGGTACCATTGTAGACTTGTTAGGAAAAGCCCACGCCCTATGTCCCTTCCTTGTTTTATTTTTAACGATAATGAATAATAATAATGTGTACTTATGCTTCAAATTTTACTCACTGAAGGCATGGATTCCAAATGCTATTCCTATAGCAACCATATATGATGTTTTATTAAAATGTTAATATGAAGTATATTTGAGATAATCAAAGAATCATTTGTCACTTATTTCATGAGATGATGGTGATGATGATGATGACGACGATGACAATAAAAATTTACAGAATGCTTACTATACGTCAAGCTCTGTTCTAAGACATTTTGTTATATTATCACATTAAGATTCTCATACTACTTCTAAGAAGATGGCATTATTAATATCTTAATTTTACAGAAAAGAAAACTGAAGCACAGAGAAGTTAATTTATTCACCCAAAGCCACACAGCAAAGAAGGGCCAGAGCCAGGAACCAAATCTGAGAAATCTATGCTCCCATTCCCTAATGCCAGCATTTTCAATTGCTTAATATTTTTGTGTTTATCTTATATTAATACTGAACATCAATCACAACTTAAAATACTAAATTATACTCAGTCACTAAGTTTTACAAAAACTAAATATAAACTTCATACAGGAATTGACAACATACACCTTGATTTAACTGAACCAAATAAAAACAAAGTAACTTTTCTCAAGAATAACCCTATAATGTTAGTATATTTAATTTGGAATTCATTAATATTTACATAATTTGGGGTCATTTCTGTAAATATTAAAGCCGTATTTGGAGTGAAAAGAGAAAGATTCCTTGAGGGATTAATCGAATATATTTGTAAGTCTGAAATATATATGCAAATACAAAATTGCAACTAAAGGATTTACTGCAATAGGACTCTAATTAGAATTGCAAAATATTTTATTTCGGGGCTTATGCCTTTTCTCATCAGAAATTTTCAACCTTTTAAACCCAAACTATTACTCTTAGTTGTTGATATGTTACAGATGAATCATGAATTCATCTCATTTTGGTCTACAAGGCATTGATTACATAAGTATTCCAACAACACAAAATGTTCCTTCCATTTAGTGTTATTGAAAAACCTTAGCCGGGCGCGGTGGCTCAAGCCTGTAATCCCAGCACTTTGGGAGGCCGAGACGGGCGGATCATGAGGTCAGGAGATCGAGACCATCCTGGCTAACACGGTGAAACCCCGTCTCTACTAAAAATACAAGAAAATTAGCCGGGCGAGGTGGCGGGCACCTGTAGTCCCAGCTACTCGGGAGGCTGAGGCAGGAGAATGGCGTGAACCCGGGGGAGCGGAGCTTGCAGTGAGCCGAGATCGCGCCACTGCACTCCAGCCTGGGGCACAGAGCAAGACTCCGCGTCAAAAAAAAAAAAAAAAAAGAAAAAAAAAAAGAAAAACCTTACGTTGTTGAAAGAGAAAGTATTTCTTCTACTACTTTGTTTCCATGTAAGCAGGTGAATTTTTGATAAATAAGTAGTTTCTAAAAAAGACAGTGGTTGACCTGACAAAGGTTATGGATACATAAAAAAAAAAAAAAACCTGCAATAAATACTCTAAATGCAGTCATATTGAAAATACTCCCTTTTAAATCAGGAATAAAACGAGAATGGTACTACTATCACTATCACTCCTACCACGTTGCACTAGAGACCTTAGGCAGTGAACTAAGACAAGCAAGAGAGTGCTTAATAGAGAGTTAGCAATTGTTCCTTTTACATAAATATTCAAAACACTTAATAGTTCATATTAAGATGTTCTTAAATAAAGAGCACTGCAAACAGTAATTTGCTTACATAGCAATGTAGTTTACTAAAAAGGCATTGCTTTCCCTCCTGGCTTTTCCCATGCAAGTGCCTTGGCTAACTCACCAGTGCTCATGTCACAAGCAGGTGTGAACATTTCTGCCTCGATCAGGGCCAGAATTTTCCACCCTCATCCTGCAATCCAACTTGCACCTCAATTACAAATGTTCACACAATTCTTGTTCTCTATTTTCACTCTGTTTTTTTAGACTTACATTCACATATGATCAGATCAGATTTATTGATACAATATATGCAGCTTTAACCCGGGTGCTCCAAATTACGAGAGGGAAACAGGAGTTTACTTCTAAGCATGTCTCATGTTCATGGAGAATTTATCATAATTAGGGAGTTGGTAATAAGAACCTGGACCTCAGGGACATAAGTAGGACATAAGTGGAGACATATCTACTTATGTCTCCAAAGCTGGAGACATAAGTAGATAGGAATTATTCACAAATTTATACATGGGCATGTGTGTTAACACTATAGTGAGTATGTATGAGGTTGCAATGTCTAATATAACTCTAGTGACGACTGCCATTTACTGATTATCTATAAGCACATATATTCCTACATCTGGAAACCAGTTTTGCAGGTAGAGACTATCCCCATTGAATAGATAATAACTGAGGTCAAGGGAGAAAAAATAACCTGCCCAAAGAAACACAATTTGTCAATTAGTAATGGAGCTGAGATACGAATATAGGTCTCATAAAAAAACCTATTAACTGCACTATAGCAAAACTCCTCTCAAAAAAGCTTTAAGACATTTTTAAAGGAGAATTCTTATATTGTGGAAAAAATGTTTTGCCTAATCAAATTGATTGTTATTTTAGAAACTATGTGGTTTTTTTTTTCAATTTTCCTACAAGACAATCATAACATTCCATAGTAACTTTATAATTTCCAATAGAGCCTAAGACTTACTCTTCCTTGCTTCATAATCGTATCTCTTAAATTGCATTCCTTTGTGCACATCAAATCTTCCCATGCTTTTTTAAAGGCTATTTCTGATGGAATCAATGGTTTTATTATAATCTTGAATATATTTACTCTATCTCTGTTTCTGTCCTTTCTTTTTTTGCTCATATTTCTCTCTCCTTTTCTCTCTCTCTGTCTGACTGTGTGTGTGTGTGTGTATCATTCCTCAGCCATCACTGAGGAATGATAATAGATAAAATATTCTATGTATTAGGCACATGTAGTCTCTGCCTCCTAATAAATAATATTTCCTCCTCCTCTTCTTTTAAAAAGTATGATCACTATTTTAACTAGATAAGCAGATTGATCAATTTTTGAATCAAACCTATTTGTCCTACAATAACCCTTTCTGCATATTCTATCTGATTAAAACATTGTATGCAACCATCTCAGAGTATATTTTTTGCAATCATTCCTTTGGTCATTTTACAAACATTTGTTTGAGCGTATTATGAGAAAGGTACTGAGCTGGACTTTGGGTATGGAAGACAATGACACAAGTCTATGCTCTTAAGAAGCTCATATCTTAAGGAGGCAAAGAGATAAATAATGAGTACTTACAATGGAGTATATATCACTTGCCATTATAAAGATATTCAGAGAGTTCTAAGGGAGCACAAATGCAAGTCAGTTTTCTCAATTGAGAAAGAAGTAAACCTGTAGATGAAGCTTAGGCTGAGTCTTTTTAAAAAGGTAAAGACTCCACAAGGTACAAAGGAAGATGAGGACTTTTCATGGAAAGGGAACTATTTGCACAAAGACACAAAGTCATGACACAGCATGGGACATTCAGAAGGCCAGTCATTACCCACAGTGGCTGTGAGATTATGGTAAATGACAGTAAAGAAAAGATTGATGAACTGGTTTAGAAAGTAAATTATTTACCTATTGAGTAATGAAACAAGGCAAAATTGTTGAAATAGGAATGTGTGATTTTAGACCAACATCTCTTTTCAGAAACTTCTTTCGAAGGGAATGAAAAAGAAGATGGTTAGATAGATAGGCATGTTGGATCAGTGGTGTGTGTTGTGTGTGTGTGTGGAAGAGAGGAAGAGAAATTGATCATCAATGCTTCCATAACTGTGAGGGAATGAGATTTGGGTTACAGTAAGATATCTATTCCATTTTGAAGCAAGAATGGTGATGCAGACAAAGTGGGTGTTAAATATTTCTCTGTAGGCTAAAGACAGAGTCACTCAGAGTTAGATATTAGATTATCTCTTCCAATATCACAAATATAGAAAAATTTGTACCTGTACAACTTCATGCAGCTCATAGTCTGAAGTGTTCAATTCGTTCATATTAGATGATGCACACTTTACCGTCATCTGTTATGACTTATTTAAAAAAACTAGCAAACACTTGATTTTGTGCAGGAAATGCTTGACTATTTCAGATTCTAACAAGGAGGAGGAAGAAGGGAACGTTCTGCCTTGCTTATTACTTTATCTGTTTGTATCTTAAACATTATGATTACTCCGTAGACATTGTTAATCAATGAATAAGTGAGTGATCGCATTGTTTAGGGGTATAACTTGTTCCCTGTTTCCTACATTTTCCATTTCCCTCCCATTTCACATAAGATCCCTGGCACCTCTCCACTCTTTCACTCTCTCCTCTAGGACGGCAGAGTGACTGAGTTAATATTATTAAAGAGATTTTAAGGAAAAACTTGACATGTGATGTCCAACCCCTTTTCCTTTCTTATAATGACTAGCGGGACTCCATTTAGGGCTATTAAGTAAATCTTTCTGGTTCTGCAGTTAAATGAATAAGCCCCCACTCATGAATTTCAGGTTTATCAGAAAAATAAAAAAAGATATTTTGGTTTTCATCTGTCAATTCTCTGTCCTGTTTCTCATTTGACTCAGAATTTGATCGAAAAAGTTGGTATTATTTACTGACCTCTTTCAAAGTCTGCAGTAGATATAATTTGGGAAAGCTAACAGAAAGTAGCTTAGCTTTGGTGGGTTCATGGGAAAATATATATTTCATTATTAGGGATCTATAGAAAAGCCTTTTTCAGAGCTGTTTCTTACTTGCTATCTGACCTTAAAAATCATTCACACTTTGCATAATTCAGTTTCCTCAACTATAATATGAAAATAACCCCTGTCTTACCTACTTCACATAAACATAGAAGTATTACAAGGAGATTTGACTTGGGCCTACTCTTGATAACTATACTGCCCCTTGCTTCCTGAAGGTCACTATTAGCCTGCTTATCAACACTGGGATTTAGTTTGGGCTGTTTTAGAACTTTATGTACAAAAGATCAAGGGAAAAAAATAGATTTTCTTTAAAAATAAAAAAAGTTTTATAAAGCATTATACAAATATAAGGTTTTTTTGTTTTTGTTTTTGTTTTTTTAAATAACCAGAGCGTGTGCTTTCTCCCAGTTGGTATTACCTTAACGTAGGACTAATACCCTGATTGTATTTGCCCTGATCATACAATAGCTTCCAAAACGGTCTTGGCCTTCTATAGTGATGTCGGTGCCCTTTGTCAGTGATACTCAAACACAATAAAAAAGAGATTATCATTGAAGAAGACAGGTTTATCCTTAAAAGTGGAGCCTGAGAAGATGTGTGTTCAGGTAGCTTATCGAGGAAGAAATTCCAGAGAGCGGGAGTGGACAAAGGAGGAAAGACCAATGCAAAGATGCATTATCCAGCGGCCCACGGAAGACATAGCAACTAGACGCCATCAGGAACCCACTGCAGAGCCTACAGAATGCTCTAGGAACCCACCCCTCAGATCAACAGGGAAAACACGTCGACCACGTGCTCCTCTTTTTGAGAATTGTCCACAGGGAGGTTAGCTCCTCCACAGGATGAAAAACAAAAGACAACTGGCAGCTGGAGGGAGCCTGGAGCTGAGACACTGTCAGAGTGAAGTGACTCAAATCCCTGGAACAGCCTTCAAGCAGAGTCAGAATCAGAGGTGAAGCGGAGAAGATATGCGACAGAGCAGCAGAGCTGCTTTGCCTGTCATTTTTTTTCTATGGTTATCATGAAACATTTAGAGATGCATTTCAGCATACAAACTGGGGAATTTTTATGAGAAAAAAACATGAAATTTTATATTTTTCTGAGAAAATATAAAAACAAAACCACAGACATTACATATTTGCAAAAACTAAAGTTACAGACTAAGCATAAATGACTGTTCAGTTAATACAGTTTTTTTGTCAAATCGATACCACATGTGTTATGTATTTACGTCACTTACTGGGATTTGTGGCAAAATGAAAAAATAGAAATGTTAAAAATTGAAAATACGGAAGAAAATCTTATAGTTGAAGAAAGTACCAATTTTGAGTTTTTCTTGCTAAACTACTGTTAATTGATTTGAGTAGCTCTGACTACGCCAGTCTTCGGGCATGCAGTCTGAGACTCACTAATCCAATCTCTATTTTGTTGCCAGAGGGATTTTTCTAAACTTCTAATTTGATCAGGTGACTTTCCTCCTTAAAAACATATGCCTCTACCTCCCTGAACTTGCAGTTCCGTAAATATCCTTACCTTGTTCCAGCCGCTTTGCTTTTGTACACCATCCCCTTCCCTGGAAATGCTCACCATGTCCTCTGAGGAAATCTCCCCTCATCCTTCAAGCCCTCGCACAAACCTCCACCTTAATACAACCCCTGCCCCAGTCCCCCTTGAGGTGGGTGTTCCTGCTGGGGTATTCATGGTTCTTTTGTAAATGCCTTCAGTGGACCATCAGTTTACATTCGTGGTGGGATAACCTCTCTAAATATTAGCTGAACTCTAACCTCATCCCCAAATAGGCACATGTGTGTTGGCTGAAAGGTAATCCCATTCAGGCAGCAGCTGGGCCTGTTTCTCTTCACTGACCCAGGGAAATGATTTGAAATATCAGTTTTCCAATTTGTACTTTAAACCATCTTTAATTACCTTGAAACTAAAATTAATTATTAGAGATGTGGTACCAACCCCATATAATATGACATTCACTGTAGTAAAAGCATGATTTTGAATATAGAGCATTGTTTTTACCATTAATTATTAGGGGAAACTACAAAAGAGTGAAATCTTCAATCAGCAAACCTGAGACTATAACTTTGGCAGATGGTGTTAGGGGAATGAAGTGGAGGATCACATGCTATTCGTAAGCAAGAGAAAGCCAGTAAGTATTCTAGTTTTATAAGCTTCTCGTTGCTGTTTCTTATTCATCCATTGCAAGATTGTTCTTGATGTCATCTTTGTAAAGCACCACCATTAAATATTCATTGAGACAGCTGGGGGGTGTGGATAAAGAAGGGAAACGAGAAAAAGAAAAGAGGGAGAACAATCAGTTTCTAGGCTGTCTGAGGCATAGAAAACTTGGATATAGTTTCAGCAAGGGTGCCATATGAAAGGAATGGAAGTGTTAGCTTACCTGGAGGGACGTCATGACAATCAACACAGAAGAAAACAAACGCAGTAAGAAAAGAAAGAAAGCAATAAGCTAAAGTGACTGGAAACCTGAAGATAGATATATTTGATCTGATCAATGCCAAATGTGCAATAATCAAGTGTTATGATACTGGAATCAACATAGTGACTATGTTGGGCTACAGTAAAAATAGAATCTCGAAGATTGACAATCCTGAAAATAAAATACATTTAAAAGAATTCAGTAATCCAATCATGAGTTAACAGGAGCCTGGACTAACATTAAAAAGAGATATATGAAAAAAGCAGGCAGGAAAAGTTACAGAACTTATTATTAAAGGATGAAGACTCTGATATACAGAGGAATGCTGGGATTTGGGAAATCCCAGCAAGGATGATGTCATAACTACATAAATCAATCTGAGGGAGAGGGACTAGCTTGAAGATATCTACTTTTATGATGCTAAATTTCAGAGCTTTTGTTTTGAGATGACACCGACACAGAGAAAGATGATGGTCTATATTGAAGGTGGGATACATTAAGGCTGCATGGGAACAAATAAATAAATTTAATTCATAGCCTCATCCTTCATAGGAATTTTATAATCATTTACCCTTCCAGGGATAATCATTATTTTCACTTGCAGAAGAGGTATATTTTTAAAATATCTATTCTATTATCAGATAACATCCAAACACAGTTGACCAAGCTCTGGAAATATTTAAAATACTACACTAACAATAAACAGTGATTTGTTCCTCGGTAATTAAGTGTTCCTGACTATCATAGAAAGTTCCATCACTACTGACTTGATGCAATGTGAATCAAGCTGTGTTAATGAGGGCACTTGATTTAACAGAAAATTAGGCTGTTTTTCTTTCTGCCTGTGACATCCAGGACTGTTTGAGGAGAGGGGACTCAAACAGTGTCAGATGCATCTTTGTTCTGTCTTGTATTTGTGGGGTGCTATCATATGGTATAGCATTTGGAGACTGGTCTCTGCAATAGGGGACAGTAGACAGGCTGAAACCGGCAGTGTTTTTAAATGTCAGGTTGAAAAGATTCTTTCGCCCAAACGCCTAAGGGAGTTTTTACCTTGACAGATAATATGTGACTATCAGGCTGCACTCTTCAGACAACTTTGCTTGTCAACCCCAATCTGTGAAATATTGAGTTGGGAGTGTGGGAGGCATGTTAAAATGGAAAACTACTCAGTACACCTTCACTGGGCTTCATCCTCCACTGCTGCCGAGTCATAGAGGCTCAGAGTCAATGATGTGGCTTATTGAGTCCCCAGATAGCTTAACTGTTGTGTTTACTTCTGAGGAGAATTGAGATAATGAAATTAGTAAAATAATAATAATCATAAGAATCTGAAGCACATTCAACTATCTAATTGTCTGACTGTAAGTTTAGTACAGAACCGCCATAGAAAAAACAAATTTTTTCTGCCTACACTTTCTCCCATAATCTTGCATATGATCTGGGCAAATCAAACCCAGGGTCACCTAGAATAATGCACACTTGACAAACCACAGACTGCTCCTTCTCAGCAGTCTTGAATGTTTGCTGCAAGAATAACTCTGGCTTACAAATCTTCCTCATGCTGTGCAGCTGACAAGCTAAAGGATCTTGTAAATATCTGCCCTTGATCCCCTGCCTCTAATACATAAGGAACTTTGCCCAGTGCCTCAGTAGATATCTGAATGCTAAGCTTTTCCCTCCAAAAGAATTTATGGATTAGTCACCACAGAAAACTAAACCTAATTATTTTCTTTCTAAATAAGTCTACCAATATATCTTTCACAGAACATCATCTCCAGAATTTTCAGAAACCCCTTCTGATGCCAGATCAATATCAGGCTTTTGTGTAGAACCATCAGTAAGCAAAGCACCGGCATGGTGTGTTTCCTTCAAGCCTGTCTCAAGTGTCCTTATTAAAGCAGCAACTGGGGTAAAGCTAGAAAGGTTTTACACAACTTCATCACAATGCCACCGCATGTGGAGAGACTCCTAGGCAGTGCTTAACAATTGAAAAAGGAAATTCTTCTTCTCTCCTTTCCTAGCTATGACATTTATGAATGCCCACACATGACAAAATGAGCCTTGTTTTATGAATTTGGTTTTCAAATGTCTCTATAGAGTGCTTGTTTTAAAAAGGAAGCCCGATCCATCAGCATATGAGTCACTCCACAATACTCAGGTTTAGTTATTTGTGAAAAAGCTCAAATTTATAAAAGAAAGAACTGGATTTGAACTTTGAAAAATGGTAACATTAAGGGAAATCTTTACAAAAGCTTTACTGATACAACATAAATTAAATGTGCCTGTGTGGTCCAGTAATGTTGTCATCCCTTTAAAACAAAGCAGTAGACTTCCAGTTTTGTGGGTTTTGTTTTTTGTTTTTTTTTTTTTTTTTTTTTTATCTTTTCTTCCAAGACATGATGATTAACTTGTGCTGATTCATCTCTACTGGCTCACTCAACCTCAGAATTCATGAAGGACCTCCATTTTGTCTAGATATGTTGGCTTTGGTTGTATATGCTGCATAAACTTGGGCAGTTTGTCTGCTGTAAAGGCCACTTGGCTGAAGTAGTGAGAGGAGGCTGAAATGCAGTAGTGAAATGCCCCTGCATGGGGCAGCCAGGGTCACTTTTTCTAAATAATAAAATGATGCTATATAGGCTAAGAGCTGCCCTAGATCCAAAGCAAGGTTGTCAAATGATATGTGTCTCAGGCAGGTTCACAGATTGAAGCTGTGTGGGCTGAGGGAGGACGGTGGTGTCACAAAGAGCCATCAGAAGGGAGCAGCAGCCACTTTGCTCCAGCTGATTGGTCCCAGATGGGGCGTGTGCATATCACTGAGACAGAGCTTCTGATTTCTTAAGTAAAATTAGAAACAGAGATGTTTCCGTTGCATGTTAGCAACAGTAAACATATAAAAAGGTGGTCTAAATGAAACACTAAGGGTTAGATCTGACCTGTGGGCCACTGATTAGCAAACTCTGAGCTAGAGTTATGGATGAAATTGGGCACACAGTTACTAAGAGTGGAACTATAACACTCACCAAGGGATGGATCTCACAGCATTGCTTGCCTCCAAGGTCACCGTGCTCTAAATAACTCTGAACTCTGCCTATTTTATGGCATTCAAATCAATCTTCAAAACAGGAAAAACATTTAGGGCTCTTTGGCTTGTCTCTTCTGAGTCTTAGAGGTAAAAACTAATTAAAGGTGTCTACTTCTATCTACCATGCTTTACAAATTTACAGGGAAGCTATAGTCATTTTGACAAAATGCCAGAGCTAAGCTGCTCTGGTATAATCTGTAAATGGCTTACTAGAACAACGAGGCTCAGGGAGGCAGACATTCATACCTTGGACCTACAGAACTCATGAGCCTGGCATGCTTGACAAGAAGAGGCTGATACGTTTTGATGTAAGACTTTTTTTGAAAAAAAAATTAAAAGTATTATTTTTTAATTTTTTAATATTTCAATAGTGTTTTGGGTACAGGTGGGTTTTGGTTCCATGGATAACTTCTGTAGTGGTGATTTCTGAGGTTTTAGTGCACCCATCACCCAAGCCATGTACGCTATATCCAATATGTAGTCTTTTATCCCTCACCCACTTCCAGCCTTGCCCCTTAAGATTTCAAAGTCCATTATATCATTCTTATACCTTTGCATCCTCATAGCTTAGCTCCCAAATAAGTTAGAACATACAATATTTGATTTTCCATTCCTGAGTTACTTCACTTAGAATAATGGCCTCCAGCTCCATCCAAGTTGCTGCAAAATATATTATTTTGTTCCATTTAATGTCTGAGTAGTATTTCATGGTATATTTATATATATAGTACTACATTTTTTTATCCAATCCTTGGTTGATGGGCATGTAGCTTGATTTCCTATTTTGCAATTGCGAATTGTGTTGCTATAAACATGTATGTGCATGTGTCTTTTTCATATAATGACTTACTTTGCTCTAGGTAGATACCCAGTAGTGAGATTCCTGGATCAAATGGTAGTTCTGTTTTGAGTCCATTAAGGAATCTCTATGTTGTTTTTCATAATGGTTGTACTAATTCATATTCCTACCAGCAGTATAAAAGTGTTCCCTTTTCACCACATCTATGTCAACATCCACTGTTTTTTTTTTTAATTTTTTAATTATGGCCATTCTTGGAGGAGTAAGATGGTATCTCATTGTGGTTTTAATTTGCATTTCCCTGATAATTAGTGATGTTGAGCATTTTTTCATGTGTTTGTTGGCCATTTGTAAATCTTCTTTTGAGAATTGCCTACTCATTCCCTTTGCCCACTTTTTGATGGATTGTTTGATTTTTACTTGCTGATTTGTTTGAGTTCCTTGTAGGTTCTGGATGTTAGTCCTTTGTCAGATGCATAGTTTGTGAATATTTTCTCCCCCTCTGTGGGTTGTCTGTTTACTCTGCTGAATACTTCTTTTGCTGTGCAGAAGATTTTTAGCTTAATTAGGTCCCATTTACTTATTTTTGGTTTTGTTGGGGTCTTAGTCATTAATTCTTGGTCTAAGCCAATGACTACAAGAGATTTTTGATGTTATCTTCTAGAATCTTTATGGTTTCAGGTTTTAGATTTACATCTTTGATCCATCTTGAGTTGATTTTTTCATAAGGTGAGAGATGAGGATCAAGTTTCATTCTACTACATGTGTGTGCCCTGCCGATTTTCCATTCATTGAACAAAGTGTCGTTTTCCCAATTTATGCTTTTGTAAGTTGTGTTGAAGCTTAGTTGGCTGTAAGTATTTGACTTTATTTATGGGTTTTCTGTCCTGTTCCATTGGTCTGCATGCCTATTTTTATACCAGTGCCATGCTGTTTGGGTAACTATGTAGCCTTGTAGTGTAATTTTAAGTTGAGTAATGTGATGCCTCCAGATTTATTCTTTATCCTTAATATTGCTTTGGCTATGTGGGCTCTTTTTTGGCTTCATATAAATTTTAGAATTGTGTTTTCTATTCCTGTGAAGAATGATGGTGGTATTTTTAGGGAAATTGTTTTGAATCTGTAGATTGCTTTGGGCAGTATGGACATTTTCACATTATTGCTTATTCCCATCCATGAGCATGGTATGTGTTTCTTTTTGTTTGTGTCATCTATGATGTCTTAAAAAATATTATTTTTCAAAAAACTTTCAAGTTTATTAACAAAACAGAAAGCATCCTAAACCCATAATTCTACAGGCTTACTAAATGTCAAAATGGTTTCCTATCAAATGGTTTGCAAATAATTATTTTTTAAATAAGTCATTTGTTTCTCTAGAAATGAAACAGTTAAGTTTCTAAACAAGCAAACAAAACTATATAGGGGAAATAATATGAATATTTGAATTATCTAGTTTTGACCTTTTAATTTTCACAAAAAATACTAGTATAACAATAAAATTATGGAGTTATTGAGTTGTAATACAATGGAGTATAATATGTGAATTCACAAAGATAACCATGCCTCTCCAATATCAGTCAGATAATAAAATTAAAACATGATGAATTCCTATCTTCATTGTAATATATCTATTTTTACATTAAAAGTATTATAAAATGTTAAGTCTCCACACAACTGTACACAGTAATTTTTTGACTGAGCATTTACAAAGCCAATAATGGGCCTAAACTCAAATTAGAAGCAATACTTTCCTATTTGACTTCCTACATGATTGTCTGTATTTACATGAGAATCTTTTTAACACTGTAGTCTAAATGAGTATGCATGACGTTAGCAAACTGTCTACTCAACAGTGAATCAGTACTGGAGGCAAGGAATATTGGAATGGGAAGTAGTTCAAGAAAATTTCCCAATCCTTCCTTCCTTTCTTCCTTCCTCCTTTCTTTCCTCTCTATCTTCTTTCCCTGCTTCCCTCCTTCCTTCCATGAGATGTGTTCCTAGAAGTTGATTTCTGCTTTATTAGAGCTCTATAAGGGAAATTCTGCTAATCCCTGTACAGTGATTAAGACACCTGTTCCCTCACAGAGAGAATAAACATAGCACAGTAGTATACACACTTGTAACCAAAATTGAACAAGCAAATAAAAATGCAGTGTAAGCCAGGCATGGTGGCTCACAGCAGTAATCCCCGCACTTTGGGAGGCTCAGGAGGGCAGATCACGAGATCAGTTGTTCAAGACCAGCCTGGCCAACATGGTGAAACGTGTTCTACTAAACATCTCTACTAAAAATACAAAAATTAGCCAGTTGTAGTGGCACACAACTACAGTCCCAGCTACTCGGGAGGCTGGGGCTCAAGGAGGATGGCTTGACCTACAAAGTGGAGGTTGCAGTGAGCTGAGATCATGCCACTACACTCCAGCCTAAGTAACAGGGCAAGACTCCATCTCAAAAAAAAAAAAAAAAAAAAAGAAGTCATATGAAGGAAAAAAAATGCAGCAGTTTACTTTAATTAGCAGTTGACAATTCAGCAAGGGACATTTCCCACTCCAGGCCTAGTAGTCTCAATTCCACTGTTTACAGTGCATCTGGCTTCTGTAAAGATAATTTCTGGTCTCCAGCACACAGCAGCTTATATTACTAAATATTTTAGATGAGCTCTGTAATCTTGAGGTCATTTCCATCCACTTCAAAATGACTATTTCTCCCAAAAGCTTGTGAGAGGAAAGAGTAAATATAGTACAAACTTAAACCCTTCATATTCAAGCAATTTCTAAATAAATATTTATATATCTTAATTTGATAGTAATGACAATAGTGGCATAGGAAAGTGGTTATGAAAATGACATTTTCACTATGGTAAACTATGAATAAAAACATATTACTGTTTCTGTTTTTGGAATAGGAAGTTTAATGTGCAACTTGGGTGAAATCGGAATGTTTTGTTAATGTACAATAAAAAATTAAAAATGCCTCATATTCTAGTAATGGGAAAGACAATTATATCTCCCCAAACAATAATGCATTGATATCATTTCACACATATATAGCCACTCAAACTTATTTCCAGTGGATTTAATATAAATACATCTGTCATCTTATTGCTATCAATTCATAGGATTAAAAGTTTTTATTAAAAGTACAATTTCAACTTTCACAGAAGGAAAGGAATTAGAGAAAAAAGATAAAAGTGAAAATGAGAAGTGAGAATCTGACTCAAACTTTTTTTCTCTCTCTCTCTTTTTTTTTTTTTTTTTTTTTTTTTTTGTGGAAATGAGGCCTAGCTATGCTGCCTAGGCTTATCTCAAACTCCTGGGCTCAAACAATCCTCCCACCTCAACCTCCCAAATTGCTGGGATTACAGATGTGAGCCACCATCCATGGCTGGGAGAATTTGGAAATCAAAAGAAAGAAAAAAAATAAAAATAAAAAGGAAGTAGACTCCACCTGTGCATGGTCCACTTAAAATCTGGGGAGGATCCAAAGATGGAAAAAAAAAAAAAAAGAAATTTGGTCCCAGTCAACAAGAATGTAGTGACTAGAATTGCCGAGGTGAAGCCACAGCCATGGAAAATTCCAACATACAAAAGTAATAATGTATCTTTGAATTGGGCATGGTGAATGTTACTCCAGGCATACGAGATTTACAGAAACCTAAGCAGATATCCGGCTGGAGGTCAGTAGCAGGACCCTGGTCCCTAGGAAGGTGAATGGAAGGGAAGCCATCTTCTAGAGGCACTCGAGTACCAGGCAGATTACCAAAATGGGTATTCAGTTACCATAGTGATACATAAGGAGAGGAATCAATTTGGGGGAGTTTCATTACTGAGTTAGAGGTGATTATAAGGCATTAAAGGTGTGAATTTCTCTCAACACCCTCCCAAAACATTACTAAATTGACAAGAAGGGAAGAGGAACAACTCTTTAAATCCACAAAGACAAAAGAATAGAAGAGAGGGCAACAGTAACTGATTTATATCAGCAAATTTTGGAAAACCTACAAGTATCTAATAAATCCAAACATTTATCTAGCACCTATTTACCTGCTGGATATTTTTATAAGTACTTTAATTGTTGTACTAGTCCTGTGAGTCAGGCAATATTATTATCTACAATTGACTGGTGAGGAAGGCACTGAAAGGCTGAAGAAGTTATCCAAGATCATTTACTTCATAGGTGGCAGTAAAGATTTGCACCAAGGCAGTTTATCCCCAGAGCCTGGACACCTAAACACTATTTGTCATGTTGCTCTGGGTGGTAAATGACTCACAAGGATGCAGAAAGTTCTCATTTACCTGCCTGTCTGGGGAGAAAACTGCATGAGTTAATTTATTATGTTTGGGCCACAGAATCTCAGAAGGACTCAGGAATTGGAGACATGTACTTTTGAAGCAGGTGAAATGGGTGTCTGTGGGATAGCAGGGAAGCAGAAAGCAGAGGACTGGTTAACTCCACTGCCCTCTCTGTACATGAAGTAATTAGTCCTGCAGACCTGGAGACACACATCAAGGAGAGCTGATGTGCTGTACCACAAACTAGGGAAGTCTACAGACAGAATAATGAGATTTCTGGCCTCTTCAGAACTTTCAGCTTGCAAATTGCAACAACCAAACCAGAGACTTAAATGGAGAGACCAAGAGAAAACCACATATTCACACTTGGAAGTGGGTTTACTCATTGATATGCCTTCATACTTAAGCCCTACTCAGGTACGCAATGCTTCCTTTTACTCTGTAATATGAATGAACAAGCAAACAAGAACAGAGAAAACTTTTGTAAGACTAGAGATAGAAACCAAAGGGAGAAAAAAAGGAGTAATTTTGTAGGAAGGAGAGACAATGTGGGGAACAGAAGAAATTTTCAGAAAACCTGCAACTACCATTCTCAGAAACATTAGGGGGAAATATTGCCTTCATGACGCAAGAACCTAAGAATGGATTGGGCTTTTAAGCAGAAAATGGGTCAGCTGGGAAGGGAGGAAGGCTGTGGAGAACAGAAGTCGGAAGGGCCTGAAGAGAACTATTTGGAAAGAAGGGCAAAGGGCCACTAATGACTGTCAGAGGTGGAATGCAATAGCTCTGGTAATGGGAAGCTTTACTCCAAAGTCCACTATCTTTTGTGAAAATATATTTCTTCACATTATGTACCAAAAAAAAAAAAAAGGAAGCAAAACTATATGTCTTTTCCCAATGCTGTTTCTGCAATGAAAAGAGAAGGGAAGGTGCTCACTATCACTTGAGAAACAGACATGTTATGTGTAGGGAGGAGGATAGAAATTATAATTCTGCAGCGTGTCTTAATAGAAGGAGCACCAACGATGGGAAGAGACATAACTTGGTTGAAATGACAGCTCTAGTTCAGTCATGTTGTTTTCACTCTTTGCATTTGTGTCCTCACTGGTAAATGGGGAGAATATCATGTACCACATAGAGTAGGTTACATGAGATAGAAAATGTGAAATGCTTTTCGAATTCTAGTTATATAAGAAAGATAATACCTCCTCCATGGATACTCTACATAGCAACCAAACAAAATCATGACAACTTGCTATTTCCTTGCTCGTTCATCAATGCACTCTTCAGTATATATTTTTGACTGCTGCTAATGACCAGGTACTTTTCTAGATACTGAGGGCACTGTAATGAATGGAACAATCAGAAATCTCGGACTTTACTTTCTTCTGGAGGGGGAGAATGAATCAATCATAAGACAGGTAGCATTTCAGACTGAGATAAATGCTACGGATTAAAACAGAGAGCAAGAACAGGAAGAGCAAAGTGGAGAGCTTACAAGTTTAACTAAGACGGTAAGGGAAAGCCTCACAGAAAAAGGTAATATTTAAGTAAAAGGTAAAGGAGTTGAAGAACAGAAGCACATAAATATCTTAGGAAAGGATTTTTCAGGCAGAAGAAAAAGTGACAATGCCCCGAGGCATGGTCTGGTCTAGCTGGCTAAAGGACCAACAAAGAAATCCGTTCAGTAAGAGAAGAATGAACCAGGGTGATAGTAATAAATAAAGTTGGAAGTGAAAGGGCGAGGGATAGAGCTTGTGAGCTTTAGCAGGGATTATAAGACCACTGGCTTCTACTCTTCATGAGAAGGGATGCCAAAGTTGGGTTTTGAGCAGAGGAGTCGATAGTCGCAATTATTTGTTACAAGGATCACTATGGAAAATCTATTGATAATAGACTATTGGGAAACTGGTCAGACATTTAGTGCAATTATTCAAGTCAAAAGTGATAGTGGCCTGGTAGTGATGGAGGCGATGAGGAGTAGTTGGATCGTGGATGTATTTTAAAGGTAGAGCCTACAGGAATTGCTGACTTCAGATGAGGTATGAGACAAAGGAAGGAATCAAAGATAACATCAAGGGTTTGGGCCTCAGTCACTGGAAAAATAAAAGTTACTATCAACTGAAAGGAGACAGGCTGTGATAAGAACAAGTTTAGAAAGGGAGGTGAAATCAGGGGTCATATTTTGGACGTGTTAAGTTTGAGCTGCCAATTATAAATGCAAGCAGAGATATTAAGCAGGTAGCTGGATATATGAGTCTAGAGTTCAGGGGAGAGGACCAGGCTAGAGATACAAATTTGCAGTTGTCAGCATATACATAGAATTTATAGCCATGAGACTGGATGCGATCACTAATGGAATTAGTATAAAGGGAAGGAAAAAAAAAAAAAAAAACAGATGGAAGGACTAAGCCCTGGACACTGCAGTGTTACAACTAACTAAATCAATGGAGATAGAATCAAGGAAAGCAAAATTATAAAGATTTTCTCCCATGAATAAGCAGAGAAAAACTAGAACTGTGCCTGGACAAATTGTTTGCCTATGTTGAACAAGCAATTAATAGTATTAAATGTGTAAACACATCCAGTCTGCAGAGAGGAAAATAGAGATCTGCAAAGTCAGGTTAAGACAGAGAGAGGCAATTTTCCTGACAATTTTCCAATTCCTGTGTGACCCAGCTGTATTTTATGTCCTACATTTTTATGTTCCCCGTGGATTCTTTCAGTTAAATCTCTTATTACCCAAGCTAGTTTGAGTGGCCTTCTACTCTTTATAAACAAATTACCCCTGACAACAAATTATTTTACCTTCTGCACCCAAAAACCACTCTAGCTTAAATTGTTCTGCCTACAACTTCAATAATGGTAGAAGCCTAATACACGCAGCCTCATCTTGCACCCAGGCTACAGCTGGACATCTGACCCAAAAGGAATCATAAATGCTTTAAGCCAAACGTTTTGTCTCTGGAAAATTTAAATGAAGGTCACAGACAAGTAAATTAAGAGTCACAGTTCATGTGACCTATAAACTCACACGGCGCTATAGTGGAAATAAATCAGAACAAGCCAGAAGCATATGCAACAGGAAATTAAGGGAAGTAGAGAAGTCTTTTGTAAGCAGAGAAACTAGGCGAGCACAGAGAAATTAGATGGCATCTATCTAGTTGGGTGGCATAGATGCACAGAGAGAAGCAGGGATAAAAGACTCCAAGACTCAAGAGTAAATTATCTTCTTAAGCTGCCATGCTTGCTGTATTAGATAACTAAAACATTTTGGCTTATTTTACAAGACATAAAGAATACATATGCTTCATCAAATGTTTGAAAGATTCATAATGCAACCCAAAATGCATGTATTTCTTTATGTTTTTTAAAATGTTAAAGATCACTTTATTACTCCTTAGCCTTTGATACTAGAATCTGAATTGAACTGTTCTTTTTTTTTTTTTTTTATACTTTAAGTTCTAGGGTACATGTGCATAACATGCAGGTTTGTTACATATGTATACTTGTGCCATGTTGGTGTGCTGCACCCATCAACTCGTCAGCACCCATCAACTCATCATTTACATCAGGTATAACTCCCAATGCAATCCCTCCCCGCCCCCGCTCCCCGTGATAGGCACCGGTGTGTGATGTTCCCCTTCCCGAGTCCAAGTGATCTCATTGTTCAGTTCCCACCTATGAATGAGAACATGCGCTGTTTGGTTTTCTGTTCTTGCGATAGTTTGCTGAGAATGATGGTTTCCAGCTGCATCCATGTCCCTACAAAGGACACAAACTCATCCTTTTTTATGGCTGCATAGTATTCTATGGTGTATATGTGCCACATTTTCTTAATCCAGTCTGTCACTGATGGACATTTGGGTTGATTCCAAATCTTTGCTATTGTGAATAGTGCCACAATAAACATACGTGTGCATGTGTCTTTATAGCAGCATGATTTATAATCCTTTGGGTATATACCCAGTAATGGGATGGCTGGGTCTTATGGTACTTCTAGTTCTATATCCTTGAGGAATCGCCATACTGTTTTCCATAATGGTTGAACTAGTTTACAATCCCACCAACAGTGTAAAAGTGTTCCTATTTCTCCACATCCTCTCCAGCACCTGTTGTTTCCTGACTTTTTAATGATTGCCATTCTAACTGGTGTGAGATGGTATCTCATTGTGGTTTTTGATTTGCATTTCTCTGATGGCCAGTGATGATGAGCATTTTTTCATGTGTCTGTTGGCTGTATGAATGTCCTCTTTTGAGAAATGTCTGTTCATATCCTTTGCCCACTTTTTGATGGGGTTGTTTGTTTTTTTCTTGTAAATTTGTTTGAGTTCTTTGTAGGTTCTGGTTATTAGCCCTTTGTCTGATGAGTAGATTGCAAAAATTTTCTCCCATTCTGTAGGTTGCCTGTTCACTCTGATGGTAGTTTCTTTTGCCGTGCAGAAGCTCTTTAGTTTAGTTAGATCCCATTTGTCTATTTTGGCTTTTGTTGCCGTTGCTTTTGATGTTTTAGACATGAAGTCCTTGCCCATGCCTATGTCCTGAATGGTAACTGATTATTCTGTGGGTTGAGTGGAATTGGCCGGGCAGATCTTGCTTGGGGTCTCCCTGGAAGTACAGTCAGATGTCAGCTGGAGCTGCAGTCATCTGAAAGCTCAAATGGGCTGGACATCAAAACAGTTCATTCACCCGGCTCGCAGAGATGTGGGCTGTTGTCTTACTTGGGGCTGCCAGCTGGAGGGCCTACATGTGGTCTCTCCATGTGACTTGGACTTCCCACAGTATGGTGGCTGGGTTCCAAAAGAAAGCATCCCAGGGGTAAACGTTCCAAAGACCCAGGCTTCTTGCAACATAGCCTCAGAAGTCCCAGAAAGTCACTTCCACAGCAATGCACTGGTTGAGCCAGTCACCAAGGCCAGCCCAGTTTCAAAGGGTTGAGATTTAGACTCCACCTTTTGATACGAAAAACAAGATGTACATAGAGGGAAGGAAGGAGGCTACCAACCACACCTTCATCTTCTGTCTCCCATCCTAGCATCTCTATTCCAGTGTGTTAGAAGGGAAAATAACTCCTACAATTACAGTAAAATTTGTTATTTTGTTGTAAAAAAAAAAAAAAAAAAAAAAAAGACTCCAAGACTTCACAGTTCTATGGCAAGGGGATCCTCTTAGATTGGAATTCCAGCCTGGGCCTCAGAGGGCTGACTGTGTTTTGCATTTTGTTTTTGGATATTTACAAACTTTTGTCACTGTTTCAACAAACCTTTGGAGGGACTGCTGTTGCTTTCAATTACAGCCTTGACCAGCTGAGGAAGACTTCAAGGAGCTTCATGAGTTTGGACTTGAAGGATAAATTTTTGCTTGAAGGATTTTTTTTTTTTTTTTTTTTTTTTTTTGTATTTGGAAAGGTAAGGGAATGGCTAGCAATAATAGTTACCATGTACTGAGTACCTCAATGTATGCCTAGTGGTTACAAACATTCTCTCATTTAATTCTCATCACATCCCCATAGAAAAGGTATTATTATCTTCATTTGACAAATGAGGACTAGAAAGGTTTAATGAATCCCTAGATTATACAGTCAATAACTGGTATTGTCCGGGAGCCACCTCTGGTCTGTCATACTCCAAAATTCTCTTAAACATTCTGCTATAATGTTTCCAGTTTGGGGAAATAACAACAATAAAAATTGGAATCAGGCTTATGGGACAGCCAGTGACAAAGCTGGTCTAATCACAGGAGCAATTATCTATGTGCTAGGAAGCAATGGAAAATAACATATGAACATGAATATGTCTGAAAAATGGTAAGAGAGTAGATAATATGTGCTCTCACTACAAAAATGACAACCATGTGAAGTAATGCATTTGTTAATTAGCATGATACAACCATTCCACAATGTATATGAACTTCAAAACATAATATTGTACATGATAAATACATATATTTTACCCGTTAAATAATCCATTTGAAGTAAATAAATAAAGCAATTGAAAAAAATGAAAAAATACTACAGGGTGCCATGAAAGCTCAGTAGATGAACTTCTACTTTATATTGCATACTATTTAGTATAGCTATTTTAAGTTATTAAGTATGAAGATAATTGATACCATTAAAGCAAATTCTTAAAAGTCTCAAATGGCAGCAATAAATGTAATGTCTTATTGGAAAAAGGGACAAGATGCCTCTGAAGCCATATTTATATCTGTACCCTTGACTTTGCCCTTAAATTTTAGAATTAATTGAACTTGGCATCACCACTTAAATATCTAATGGCTATATAAAATATAACATAACCAAAGGAGCATTGATTATGTGGCCAAACACATGCCCACCTTCTACCTCCATGTTCCCACCATCCACCCAGGCTCTCAATTCCCAAACATAAGAATTACTCTCAAATCTTCCTTTCTCTGTCCATCCTCCTTGTCCAGGCAAAAGAAATCTCGACTGACTCTACCTTCAGATAATTTCGAATCTCTCAAGAGCTCCCTCACTACTACCACCAGGCTATTCCAAGTCAAATGGTTACTCCACTTAACCACTGCACAAGCTGCTATAGTGAATATACGTCACCTTATTCTATGTGTAGCTTATGAAACCTTTCTTACATTTATAGCATGCGCCATGAAAACTTGCTTCCTGCTCTAGGAGCTGAAATTACAGGATGCACATTTCCATAGCTTTTATTCTTATGGAACTTCAGAAACCAAAGACAACTCCCAGGACCTTGAGTCCAAAGCTAGTGACCCATAGAAGTAGACAGACTAGAACATCTCTGGGGAGGAGTCAATACCCAGAGACAGAATACTGCAGGGCTTCTAGGTGTGCGGAACTGGGTGAGACCTCAGCTGCAGCCTGGTCTACCAGCTGGGTGATGTAATTCTCATTGTGTTTCTGTCTGTTTCCCCAGCCTTGCTGGCAATTCTCTAGGTTAATCAATATACTGACCAGAAAATATAACTTTCTGCTTAAACCAGCCAAAGTTGGTTTCTTTGCTTGCACTTAGGAACTCATTGAGTAATGCTTCCTTATTCATATTCATCCTGCACAGAGAAGCCTGAATGAGGGATCTGATCCTGTCACTCCCTGGCTTATACCAACCAGTGGAATCCCAGCACACCTAGAATGAGAGATGGCTCCTTAAACGAAATCATGTAGGGCCTACAAGACCAATATGATCTGACCTGAATGTGTCCTACAACCTTCTTCTTGCCACTGGGTCATTTGTTTCCTATACATCATTCATATTGACTTTCTTTACATTCCTCAGACACAAAGAATTTATTTCTTCTACAGATTCTTGCAGTTACCCCTCATTCTGGATGAATGTCCTTCCACAGATTTTCACATCCTCAGCTTTTTGGTAATAGTGATGTCTTACCTCATAACACCTCCTCCAATGAGCCTTCCTTAACTATCCAATCCTATCACACTCTGAAAATTGCCCAGGTTTCTTTCTTGGCACTTATCACTGTTAGAAATCACTTTGTTCTTTTATTCGTTGACAGTATTGTCTGCCCTTCCCTGTCCCACCTGATGCACACATATAAGCTTAAAGAGTGAATATTTTGTTCACATCTATATTTCTGGTGCCTAGAACAGTGTCTGGTCCATAGGTTGGCACTCTGTGTTGATAAGAAGTAAACCTGAAAGTTTATAAAACCCAAAGGAAAACATAGCAAATTTGATATCTATTTGACAAAAAGAAAAGCTTCAATGCTTATTACCTACAAGGGGGTAGTCAAGTAGATACAATAAAAGATGTTCCATGGGATATAACACAGAAGAACTAGGATAATGGTGCTGTCAGTTTTTAAATGGATATTTTGAAGCCCAAAGACTCTGAAACATGAGCACCACAGTTTGGGATTTTATTTGAGTATACTACCTATAAGAATTTATGGTATTTGTAAAAGAAAGTCATAGGAAAAATTTGATGAGAAAAAGACTTTTAGAAATGCACACAACATAAAGAATTTCAGACAGTTAATATGTGCAATCAATCAGGTTTGGATGCATCTTTACAAAGGAGAATTTTAGACACTTAATCTTAAATGAAGACCCAGGATCCCCGGAGAAATTCACAATGAAATAAGGGAAGTCATACAATTCCAGGCAAATTTTTCTTGTGATTCATACCTAATCCAATTCCTGAACTAAATAGACATACTTATGCACATATGATTGATCACCTGGTAAAATGCTCAAGGAAACCTTCGTTCTTCTCTGGAGAAGGAGGAAGAGGAGGAGGAGAAGGAGGATGAGGAGGAGAAGAAGGAGACAGAGAACATTTTTGCTGCTCTCCTTGTAGGTACATACTTCCATAAAGCCAGAGTTACAACTCTAAATTCCTTCCTCCTCATTTTTCTCTCCACTGAAACATGTCTTCCCTTCCAAAGAACGACAGCTTCCCTTTTAAGTATTTGCATCTGAGTTCAAAACTCAAGCAAACATTTTTTTTTTTTTTTTTTTGCCCACTGGTTCTTCTTGTTTTTTGTATAACAGAGCACACTGTACATCTTAGGATAAAAGCATAGATTCAACTCAACCTAATTGAATAAAGATAAAACATTGGCTTACTTATGTAAGCAATTTACTTGATAAATTTAAAATAATGCATAAATTGCAGATGTTCAACCAGTACTGCAGAGATACCATATGTCAGCTTCCATTCTGATTCTTTAGATAATCAAATTTGGAGTAAAGGGAGTAAAATTAGCTGCCAATAAATTAAACATGACTAGTATCTCATATCTTGAGACAGACTGAAGAACACATCCTATCCATTAAGCATTAGCAGTGAAAGTGAAGAAAGAAAATAATTTGCAGAGTATGTCACAACAAAATAGTTCAAGCAGATCCTTAGATTTATGAGATGGCTTCCTCTATCCTTTATTTATGAATCAAATCCAAAATGGATGAAGAAATTACTTGTCAAGGACAGAGTGGAGGTAAATCAGAGCTTTTTTTCTTCTGCTATCTGTCCCACACAGGCAGAATGAAATCAGCTTCCTACAATAGTTCTATAAACAGATCCATCCAGCATATGCAACTTACTGACAACAAATCAATATGCTTTCTGGATTCAGATCTGACAAAGCTTAATAGCAAACAAAAGATAATATTTCTCTGAAACAATTCTATACAATAGTACAAAAGATCTTTATCAAGCTTTTCTTTCTAAATACCATTCATATCCTACCTCTTTCAAAAACGCTGACATTCTGCAGATGTCCTCTGATATAATCTCTATAAGCTCCAAATAGCTTCAATTTACTTGTATATTACCCTAAAATTGTGTCAGCCCGTAGAAAGCTCTATGTGGTTTGCAGAAACTAACATGAATTTTTAAAGATTCTCACATCAGTTTGTATTTATGTACTCCTTATTTGAAAAAATGGCATTCAAAAATTCATGCATACAGTTACATTAAAGGTGGGATTTTGCTAGGTTTTATTATATTCAGAGGAAGTGATTTGATGCCAAAGATATACATTTGTAGTTAAATCACATGTAGATGCACAGTGTCTAGAAATGCATTATTGTCACTAACCTGCTGTTTCATTTTCTGCCTCAGAATGTGAGGAGGAA
This sequence comes from Macaca fascicularis, assembly GCF_037993035.2. NCBI lineage: Eukaryota > Metazoa > Chordata > Mammalia > Primates > Cercopithecidae > Macaca > Macaca fascicularis. The sequence goes on from NC_088379.1 coordinate 162,854,602, forward strand.
CTTGGAAAAATCCCCTTGCTAAGTATGAGGGGAAAGGTTTCTGGTGCCATCTGTTAAGTTTTAAAGTCCTATATTGTACAGAAGAAAATATTATAAAGTATGTTCTTAATATCAACCTATCTAGAAATTCTGAGAAAGGCTCACCTTTATTTTGAAATTTCCCCACCCCCCCCCCGCCAAAAACAATAAACTTAAACTTTGCTAGGAATTTTCACACTGCCTGCATGATAGAGAAGGTCTACCAATTCCCAGATTTGTAAATGAATAAAAAACAACACTGGGCATGGGGTGGAGGGGGGCCTTGTGGGAAAGCTAAATAAAAATTTCTAAATTTAACTGAGAGCATGTTTGACACTGAGCAAACATTATGTTGTATATTAGAGCACCCTTTTATTATAGTCTACGGACATTACAAAAGTAGTGAAGGACATTTTGTAGTATTAAAAAGGAAAATATTATTTTGGCCCAAAGCATTATAGCTAAAGATAGAAGTAATGTAACTGGCACGGGAAGTTCCATTGATAACTGGGGTTATGGTAAGAAAATGCATTGTAACACCAATTAAAATAAAGTCAAGTGTGCATAAAAACTCAAAATATATACCTTGAAGCAGATGAAATTAAAAGTTGTCATAATAAAGAGAAATAAGCCCAAACTGTCCTCCAGCAAGGAACCTGTGAGAATAAAGGTATGAGGAAAGATCTATATAGACAAACTTGGATGAAAGAAAGTTCTAGTTTTTCACCTCTTAGCAGATACTGTTTGTCTGAAGACTTTAAGAGAGGCATAGCTATCCGAACCCTCTTCCCTACCCAGTTCATAGGCCATAGGAGGGAAGCTCAGCAAAACCTTTCATCTCAATTCCAGGATTCCCATTTCTACTCTCCTTCCTCCTCATGCTTGCTCCATTGTCCTGGACTGATTTGAGCTCTTCTTGGACTCAAATTTCCACCACCATAATCCTGGCTTTGACATCCATTTGTGGCCAAATTTAATTTTATGACTCTCTAAAATTCTTTCCTGTATTCCTTTGCCTTTTCTGCATAGATTTTGCTTTCTCGGCCCCTTGAATTCTGGCATCCCTCAGATAAGAAACGTCTGCCTCAACTTTCAGCACCAAGGAAGTCTACCTGCATTCAGTCAAGCCTCATGTCTCAAAGGGACTGACACAATTAAGATGATGTTTACAATAACATTTCATATCAGTTGAGACTCTTTCTTTGCAAGCTAGAGATCCCATTCTAACGAATTTATATGAAAAGAAACTTACTGGGAGTATTTTGGGAACCCACAGGTCAACAGGGCATCCTAATGCATCAGATTTGGAAATGCACAGAGACAGAGACTCACACCCCAGCACTAGAAAGTAAAAATTACGAGCAAGGTTTTCTAGCAAGAAGAGTCTAGTTAGCATGCAACTTCTGGTATAGATAAACATCAATCTTTTTTAGTCTATTATTCCCCTGTTTAAAATTGATATTCCATAGAGGGGGAGTCAAGTTGCCTAGCTTAAGGGATATGACTACTGGATTACAGTGTCATGAAGATGTGTTCAAAGGGGAAAACATAAATCCACAAAATAAAACTGAGATGCTCCTTAGAAAGGAGAAAAGGTCAGATGAGCCAATAATAATATAATCATCCATTAGGCATCTAAAGAGAATGGTGGCCTGATCAGAGACTGTATCTAGTACCTATAATTACCTTAAAATTATATTTGTGAACTGTTTATTCTGTGTCCGATATATTGTTCAATTAGAATTTCAGAAAACCCCGTTAACTCCCCAAATTCATACACATTCTAATTAATCAAGGCCAAATATCTGACAGCTAGAGCAAGGTATTTTCATTGTAGTGGTAAAGATTACAAGGTTAAAATGGTAACGTGTATGATCAAATTAATCACTTAATATGAATTAAATTCTATTATTCAAGTTAGGCAGTTCTGTATACCTACTTCATTTAATTCCCACAAAATCTCTGCAGGTGGGTATTACTAGACATCTTTAAAGGTGGGAAAACTGAACTTAGAGACCTACAATACATTTAAATTCCTAAAGGCAACAGTATTTGAACCCAGATGTATCTGCCTGTAAATAAAATATGAGTTCCTGTGGAGTAAAATCAAGAAGTGGGGAACATGTGACACATGATTGTGGATCTGACCCAAAGGAAGCTAGGGTATAAATTGATAAGAGGATTTTTCAGTAGATTTAAAAGAAAAAAGCTTTTGCTTATAAATTTAAATTGGGAAATACGGAGATATCAGTCAGCTGGCATACATGTAGCCAACTGCCTATTTAACATTTCCCCTTGCATGTCAAATAGGCATTTCCAAGTTAATATGCCAAAAATGAGACTCTTCATTTCTACCCTCAAACCTCTTTAATCTTTAATCTCTTTAATCTAAGCTCCAATAGACTGTCCCACCTCAGCTCAGTAAATGGCACTATTATCAACCCACCTGCTCAAAAAGCTCCATCATTAAATCGGTGTATGAAGATTTTATTTTGGAACCATCCTTTCAAACAATAAGTGTCAAGAGGCTTGAGATGATTTTACCTTGTTAATCATTTCATCCCAGCTTCTTGTGACTGGCATAAAGTAGATGGCAAATAAAATGGGTCTCATATTAATAAGAAGTTATGATTTGGATTATGACCAGAGCATCTTAGACTTAAATGTAATCAAAAGCTGGGCAATGGAAAAGTAGAGTCAAAAAAGTGGTTATGCAAGAAGTTAGAAGACACACTAAAAGAATTAAGAGACTGAGAGCACCTGCCTTTTTAACAGAGGACCTTAAAATGAAGGTCCACCAACTCCTCCTCCGAGGGTCCAGATCTTTCAGTTTGAAGGACCTAGATGCTCACATTTGCTGCTCTAGAATTCACATGATTTTCTGCTTCCCATGTTTCTTTCTATGTATTTAAAGCATTCCCTGCCCATAGTACTTACATTTCTGTGAGAGTCTTTGTTCTTTGCAACTATAAAAAGTCCAGGGAAGGGCCAGGCATGCCTGTAATTCCAGCACTTTGGGAGGCCAAGGCAGGTGGATAACGTGAGGTCGAACGTTCGAGACCAGCCTGCCTAACACAGTGAAACCCCGTCTCCACTAAAAAAAAAAAAAAAAAAAAAAAAAAAAAAAATTGGCCGGGCGTGGTGGCCGGCACCTGAAATCCCAGCCACTCAGGAGGCTGAGGCAGGAGAATCACTTGAACCTGGGAGGCGGCGGTTGCAGTGAGCCAAGATTGTGCCCTTGCACTCCAGCCTGGGCAACAAGAGTAAAACTCCATCTCAAAAAAAAAAAAAAAATTAATCCAAGGAAGAAGTAAGAAACAAGCTAAAAAGGAGTGGTGAAAGAGGAAGATTTTTTTTTTTAATGATATTTTGGATAGGAAAGAAAGAGAGAATTTCAAGAAATAAAGAATTTCTAACGTGATATTGAGAGATGACAACGTGCTAGCGGCCCTCGCTTGCTCTCAGCGCCTCCCCGGCCTCGGCGTCCACTCTGGCCGCCCTTGACGAGCCCTTCAGCCTGCCACTGCGCTGTGGGGGCCCCTCTCCGGGGCTCGCTGAGTTCAGAGCCAGCTCTCTCTGCTTGCAGGGAGGTGTGGAGGGAGAGGCACAGGTGGGAGCGGGGCCGCGGGCAGCGCTCCTGGGCCGGCGTGGGTTCTGGATGGGTGCAGGCAGGATGGCGGGTCTCTGTCTCTTTCTCATTTCCTCTCTTTTCCTCTTGGTTGTCTGGGACGAGCTCCCTCTGGGTGGCCAGAGTGCCCAGGCTAGGTGCCACAAAGTCCTGCCGCGGGTGCCAGTGAGAGGTGAAGCCGGCTGGGCTTCTGGAATGGGTGGGGACTTGGAGAAAACTTTCCCCTCCCTCTAGCTAAAGATTGTAAATGTACCAATCAGCACTCTGTGTCTAGCTAATCTAGTAGGAACTTGGAGAACTTTTCTGTCTAGCTAAGGGATTGTAAATGCAGCAATCAATAGTCTGTGTCTAGCTAAAGGTTTGTAAATGCACCAATCAGCACCTTGTCAAAATGGACCAATCAGCTCTCTGTAAAATGGACCAGTCAGCTCTCTGTAAAATGGGCCAATTAGCAGGATGCAGCTGGGTTCAGATAAGGGAATAAAAGCAGGCTGTTTGAGCCAGCAGTGGCAACCCGCTCAGGTCCCCTTCCACACTGTGGAAAGTTTGTTCTTTCGGCTCTTCACAATAAATCTTGCTGCTGCTCACTCTTTGGGTCCACGCTGCCTTTATGAGCTGTAACACCCCGAAGGTCTGCAGCTTCACTTCTGAAGCCAGCGAGACCATAAACCCACCAATTCGGGACACAATACGTCAAAGTATAGTCAAATGTGTAAAACTTTTAAAAGGGCCTAATGGATATACAATTGGAAAGTTGTAAGTGTGAGGGTGTCTATGTGTGTGAGTGCATACTGTATATGCATATGTTGTGGTGGTGATGGTAGCAATGTCAGAAATAGTGGGAGGAGGGGAAAAAACAGGAGCTAATGACAGATTGCAACTAACTTAAATGCCAATTTTGTTTTAACTCTTACAACAGATTGAATTGAATTACAAAATAAGAATTGATCTTTTTGTTTTACCCTATCTTTAACAATGTAAAACATTAAAGATCTTCACAATCTCTTCTGAGATCTGTTTGCACTTTTCCTAAACATCACTAGCAAAATCATTTCTGCAGATCCCTGTAAGTTTGCTTACTCATTAGTTTTTTTATTGTTGTGACAATTTAACACAGAGTCAGTAGCTTAAATTCACATGGAGTGTGTTATCCTATAGTTCTGTATGTCAAAAGTCTGGTACAGGTCCTAACGGGCTGCAAACAGGGTTTCAGCAGGGCTCTATTGCTTTTTGGAGTCTCTATAAGAGAATCCATCCATTCACTGGCCTTTTCCAGCTTCCAGATCAGGCTCTCATTCCTCAACTCCCAGCCATTTTCTCCAACTTCCAAGTAAGTAAAAGTGCATTAAGTCTTTTTCACATCACGTCACCTTGACCTTCTCTCCTGCTTCGCTCTTCCACTTTTAAGAACCCTTGTGATTACACTGGGCCTACGTGGATGATGTAAGATATTCTCTTCATTGAAAATAAAAAGCAGATTAGCAACTATAATTCCATGTGGAACCTTAATTTCCCTTTGCCAGATAACAGGGATTAGGATGTGGATGTTTTGGAGACTATTGTTCAGCTTCCCACATTTATGTATCTCTTCAAGGGTGTTGCCTCAACTCCGTCTATTTCAATCCATTCAGTATAATATCTAACATTCACTGAGTGCTACCACGTGCTAATCAGTGTGCCAAACATGTTATGATTTTAGTAACCATATAGAAAATGTGTGTGGGGAGGGAGAGTGGAAAAGGGGGAGTTCACCTTGATTTTTATTTGTCTGCAACTTCCCATTCATACTTCATCTCGGCATGCAGTTCACTTCGTTTCCCTTCCTGCCTTCAGGGTTTTGGGCCAAAAGAAAATAATGTTCTTCTTAGAAACAATATATGAAAATACAATTTTCCTTCCCCAGCACAGTTGCACTTCACTGCAAGTATATGCCACATTGTCACCGCTGCTGGGCATGTGGCTACCTATAATCAGTTTTGGTTTTTTTTAATTGTTTTTGTTTGCTTTTTGTTTTGTTGTTGTTGTTTGTTTGTTTTTTTGAGACAGAGTCTTGCTCTGTCGCCAGGCTGGAGTGCAGTGGCGCGATCTCGGCTCACTGCAACCTCCACCTTCCGAGTTCAAGCAATTCCCTTGCCTCAGCCTCCCGAGTAGCTGGGACTACAGGCACGTGCCACCACTCTCTGCTAATTTTTTGTATTTTAGTAGAGATGAGGTTTCACCGTGTTGGCCAGGATGGGTCTCAATCTCCTGAGCTGTGATCTACCGGCCTCGGACTCCCAAAGTGCTGGGATTGCAGGCATTAGTCACCACGCCTGGCCCAATCTGTTTTTAAAGGAGTAGTTTGTTCTATAATTTGATTTAAAAAGGTTTTGATACTCTAGAATTTAATTTGAATACCTTCATAGGATTGAACTGTGTGGCTGCAGGACCATGCTTTTTTATGGTGTTTTCTATTTCTGTTTCCAGGTAAAACTTTGTTATTATTATTAATGTTGTTTGGTTTAAAATACCATTATGACCATAATCTGAAAGAAAAAAGGGAGGAAAAGTTGGAAGACGTGGGAATCTAACCTTATAGCAAGAGGTAGATGTTAAATATGTTTTTTTCATTGCTCTTCCCCTAAATCCTTTCTTCAGTTTCCTTTCTTTCTTACCCTCTTTTTTCCTTTTTTTATTTCTTCTCTCTTTCCTTCCTTAATCAAAACATTAACAAAGCCCTCTTATATTCAGAGCTTTTAAAATTCTACTCTTCTGTTTTGAGAAACTTGTAAAACTGAGAACATTTTATTTAGAAACGTTATTAATAAAATAGTAAGCTAAACAAAGAGATCAAGAAATATTTTTCTACATGTTCAGATTATGGTCATGATGGTATTTTAAATTAAAACACAAATTCAATTCCAGTTCAAAGACATAGGAAATAAATGTTTTATGTAAAAAAGATTAAATTTTAAAAATGGATATTTATGGTCTATTACATAAAATTTGAATTTAATTGAAGAATTGAAAAACAAGAACTAAATCAAAGTAAAATCTTTTTACCATTTTTCCTGGCAGTAAAATATCTTTGTCATAAAGTATCAGAATCTTTAAATTCTTTCCATTTTCTGAGATCAAGCATTTCATTTAAGCACAGACTTCTTTCTCCTAAGGCTGTTAATTATTACCAAGAATAAAGAAGTTATCTACAAATCAGAGATGCACATTGGCACAGAGGATAAAATTTTACATCAATAAATTAGAGATCAAGCAATTGTTACTACAATGATTTAATATTTATTTATTTTTCAAACCAAATGGAATTGGTATTATAAAACAAAAGGTCAGTTTTTTATAACAACCAATACAGGACCAGATATTAAAAAGACTTTGATTTGATGTGTAGGTGTTATTTCATTCTGTGGTACAGCAATTGCAAAATCTATCTATTTCTGGAGTTGCCCTGTACTTACCCTCCCATCACAATGCAGAGAACCCCAATGCTTGGTTAATCACTCATGACTCCCCAAAGGCCAACTTTCAGTGGTACTAAGTGCTGCTTGCTTGTAATGCCCCACTTTCTGTGATTTCTCTCCCTCCCACCATCTTTTCCCACAAACATTTCTTGCTTACCTGATCCACATCAGGAGCTATGTGCTGAGAATTCAAATGTAATAAGGTTGTAAAAAGACTGGGCTCTTTCCCCTACAGAGTTCAGTCAAATGGAGAGAGAGAGACTTATAAAGTGGTAAGTGGTTTCCTACAATGTCTTTCCAATATTTTTGAACGCTCTCCATAAAAAAAAAAAAATAAAAAAATTTAAAAAATTAAAAAAAAACATTGTTTCAATATAGTAGATACCTGTATCAGGAGAAAAAATAATTCACAAAGCATTATTTGCTATTGTTATGCATGATATACTCTGATATCCTCTATTTTATTTTTTCTATCTCTTTTCTTCAAGCTAACCATTAGGAAATTGTTTTAATGGCCCACTATGTTACAACTCAACATTAGAGAAATATGGCTCTAGAAGATGCATGCAGGCAAACAATTCCAAAAGATAGAGATACAGTATTTTGTATTTACCATGGCAACCCCAATTGTTCAGAAAACTCCGTAGCATAGATTAGCTATCCAACATCCACTAGTTGAATGGATTAATGGATGGTTGGAATAAACGTTTTAATCACTCCCAAACTTTTTACAGGTCATCAGGAAAAGTTTTACTACAGAGGGTAGACTTAGGAAAGATGTGAAAGATTAGCTGTATTTTTCAGAGAAAATTATTACCTAACTGCCTGTAATGATGGAGGCATGAGAAAACATGGAATGTTTGAGATGTAACAAGTAAATCAGAATGACTACCATTTTCCAAGGTGATGAACTCATTCAGCCCCTTAGCTTTAAAAAGCTTTAAATTTTGTTTGTTTGTTTTTTGTTTTTTTGAGACTGAGTTTCGCTGTGTCGCCCAGGCTGGAGTGCAGTTGCGCGATCTCAGTTCACTTCAAGCTCTGCCTCCCAGGTTCACACCATTCACCTGCCTCAACCTCAGAGCAGCTAGGACTACAGGCGCCCGCCACCACGCCCGGCTAATTTTTTGTATTTCAGTAGAGACAGGGTTTCACAGTGCTAGCCAGATGATCCCGAAATCGTGATCCGCCCGCCTGGGCCTCCCGAAGTGCTGGGATTACAGACGTGAGCCACCGCTCCCGGCCTAAATTTTATCCATATACTGATGATGCACAAATTTATTGATTTAGTCCTGACCTCGCCCTGAGCACCAAACATTCATTTTTAATTATCTGCTTAAACTCTCCATTTGGATATCCAATGGGCATGACAAACTTAACATTTTCCAAGCAAAGACCCTTTATTTCCTACTTTTCCCAACTTACTCTCCTGCCACCTGATATTTCCCATCTTAGTTAATGGGATTATCATCTACACATTCAGTGAGCAAAAATTAAATCTTCCTTAATAGTCTAATCTCACAATCTATTCTTCTCATTGATCAACAAATCTGTTATCTTTACCTTCAAGATACATACGAATTTCACAAATTCTCATAAGCTTACCTACTATTATTTAGTCCAAATCATAACCATCTTTTGCCTGAATGACTGCACTTGTCCTTTAACCGGCCTTTCTGTTTTCATTTTTGTAAGCACACCCCCCTCAAACAAACACACAAACTCTCCTACATAGTGGCGAGAGGGATCTTTTTGAAGGGTAAATTATATCTTACCTTCCTTGCTTGCTACTTTGCATTAGCTTCCCATTGCATTTAGAAGAAATTAAAATACTTATTTAGTCTGTTAAGTTCCTACATATAGTGTGTAGAATGATGATTACAACTACAGATTCTAAAGTCAGACTGCCCGTGTTAGTGACAGATTTTATCATTTACCAGCTGTAAGTTTTATTATGTGATCTTAGGCAAGCCATTAGTTTTCTCTTTGCTCCATGTCCTCACTTGCAAAATATTGGTTAATAATAGTTCCTTTGACACACAGATATTGTTAAGATAAAACTAGTAAATGCTTGTTTGAAATAGTGTTTGGCATATTGTATACTCATTATCATTACTGTTACTGCTCTTCTTGCTAAAAGTTATTATTATACACTACCTGGCCCTACTGACTTTTCAATTTTACTTTAAACCAATTCTCTCCACCCACCCCTGACTATGTTCCAGCTACTGTGAAGTTTTTACTGTTTTGAAAGTCTTCCCACATGTTGTTCTCTTTTCTTAAGACTTTGCTTATCCCAGCTGTTTGTATCGATGAATTACTTCAAGTCTGAGTTCAGATATCACTTCCTCTGGAAGATCCAGCCTACCAAAAATAGGGCTTATTCCATCTCCACACTTTAGTCACTCTATTTCATATCCTCTTTCATTTTCTTCAGAACATATTACCATATTTATTATTTTAATGAATTGCTGTTTGTTTTGTTTTGTTTTGTTTTGCTGTTGCTGTTTATTATTCATCTCTGACCATGGAAATGTAAGTTCTTCTAATAAAAAATGCAATAGGTGTTCAGAAAAAAATTGAAAAATGACTATATATGTATAGATATAGATGTATAATTTATATGCATATATGTATATATACACACTTGCATATATACATACACACACACACACACATATGTTCCACATTTGATTTAAGTCATGAGACAGAGAGGTAAGAATCATGGCTAGACAGGTTTATGGCTTTTGAAAATAGATTTTGTTTTATTCTTTGTCTTTGGATGCCACTGAAGGAATTAAAGTACTAAGGAACTGTAATAACCTAATCAGACTTTTAAGTTTTAAAGACAATTCTGGAAGCAGAGTTACGGATGGTTTGGAATGGACAAGATTGAAGAATGTTATATCAGTTACAAATTTTTTGAAAAATATTTGAGAAAAGTGTCTAAACTACAGCAACGTTAGTAGAGATAAAATCAAGAACAAGTATAAAAGATACTTAAATGCAATTGCTGACTTCTCATCCTCACTTGCCAGTAAGTACAAATGTGTAACATTTATGATAATATTTCAAATCTGAATACTGCATAACCTGTATGCTGACTCATTAAATACTATTCCCAAATATACCTTACTCAAACCCAGAGGTTGAATAAGAGTACATATGGCAATTAAACATGTAAATTGAATGTAACCTGGTAATTTTCCTTTTAAGAATCAAAGGTGAGGGCGTATCAATTAAACCAAAGCTTCTATCTTTTACTGACATTTTTTATCAGCATCATTGAACACTGTTGTTCTACTCAGTCTACATTCTGCCTTCTGTAAGAAGTGAAAAGGTCAATCAAGCAAGGAATATGTTGAGCACATTTCACATTATAACTGTGACCATGATTCTTTGACATCTCTGGCCTTGCCTCTCAGTATAGCACAAATTCTAACTTATTCATCATGACTTGTTTTACAGATCCTCTTATTTCTGTCTTCAATTCAACTTTCACTGTCCCCCTCCCCATCACCTATCAAACAAGTCTGAAATTCATAGTGGACCACGTTCAAATTCTTTTTCATTAGACTTTTAGTCACAAACACCTTATGGAATGGGCTCAGCTTGTGTTTTACCATTCGTGTCAATGAGTAAGATACAAAATGTAAAAAACTGGTAGGTCCAGAATAGCTTGAGAACCTTTAAGGAAGACAACGTTGCCTAACTCATTATGTTGATCTCTGAGTCTCAGTGTGGGTGCTGTCAAAATACCACTAAATTGGATTTTAAAAGTTGGTGCAGGATTCCCATATTTTTGGCTAACGTGATTAGATGGAGGGTAGAGTCATTCACAAAGAGGTAATAAAGGCACAGATTTTTAGAAGATTTTTTTAATATTTACTTTCCAGAAGACTTGAGATTTCTCTGTAGAAATACATATCTCATCTTTTCAAACTAGATTTACAAACATGTGATTTGTCATTTACAAAATCCCTATGATGGAGGCTTCAAAGTTGTTACATATCATTCCTATTTTGTAGGAGAAATCAACCCAAACTAAATGTCAACATTTTTAAGTGTACACTTACAGTTAGAAACCAGGAATTTTGCCTTCTACTGTAGGGTAGTTTTGTGTGTGTGTGTGTGTGCTTCTACTATATCATGCTGGCCACATTTAATCTCACATACCTAACTTTCACATTTTCCTCATTTACTTTCTCAGCAATAGAACTTCTGATTGTCCTCTATCATGACTTTTTTCAACAAGAAGGCAATGTGTGCAGGATTAAGAGAATAATAGGTAAAGTGCAAGAACACAAGTGAAAGATCTTCAACCCCACAGACTGCATGAACTCTTTACGCTCTGTCTCTTGGTCTCATGAAATACTGTAAAATATCTATTATTTTTAATCCTATAAGTTCTACTTTTTTGTCTCTATAGTCACAATGTCTTTACTATAATTTCCTTATAATAATGGATAATTCAGTGAGATTTTAACAGTTCTATATTTATTTTGGCATTATTGATATTCAGACAAAATCCCAATCATGGGTCATGAGAGGAAATAAAAAAGGTTCATGAATTTTATTTCATGAGGCATATATTTAGATGCAGACATTTTCTGTGTAATCTCTTAATATAGATTTGGAAAGAATACCTGTAAGGCCACCATATGTCTCTCACCTTCCTCTGGCAGTCACTGCTTAAGGGATGATCTCACTCTTAGCAGTTCCTGGAAACCATCAAATGCAAAACCTGGCAGAGAAAGAGACAGTGCACTCATACCTTATAGAACAGGGGAAGCAGCTTGGAAGAGTTGAATACTAGTTCATCCTAATGCCTAGACTAGCAAAATTAAGTTACAGTTAGCAAAAACTGTCGTTATTTGAAAGCTATTGCCCAAACATCTGGAAACTTAATAGAAGTTCCAGAAATATTTGACCAAATGTGGCCCTTTGTAGCTACAAAAACTCTACCATGAGCCTTTATAAATGATATATCAGACTGACGCTTGGCAGTGAAAAGTTAGGATTGGTTGTGAAGGAGCCTTGCTCCTTTGTTAAGGTGCACATTTCACTCCGCAATATCTGACTGCCGCTTCCTCCCTGAAGCTTCAGAAAATAACGAGTCCATTGTATACCTCGTGACCAAATTTAAAACAAAGTAAAACAAAGCAAATATGCATATGTTCAAGCTCATCAAAATGCATAAACATGTGCAATTTTTCTATATCAATTGTGCCTCAATAATGTTAAAAAACAAAAATGTTCTCACATTTGCATTTTATATTTTACCAGCTACAGCCTCATGGGTATCTTTAAATTTTGTTAACACTGAATATTATGTATATATCTGATTTTTTTAGAATGGTTAATTATCAATTCTTGCTTAATAAATAAATACTAAAATATAGCGCTAAACCCATTGTAAATCTTTGTGGAATGTAATGCTGGATTTCAAAAGTTGAATCAATCAACTGACCTTGAAGTCATGTTTCTGATTCTCAAAATATGTATTTGATTATTATGAACCTCAAATTTCACAAGTTTGTATGTATATGTAAAATTGTTTTTGAAAGATGTCAATAAACACAAAGAAATTAGTTTTGCTTCTTCTCTAATAGAATACATTCTTGACTCAGTTCAGAAGTTGTAAGACTTGTTTTGCAGCCAGAAAAATAAGGGAAGAAGTAATAATAAATTCATTTTCACAAGAATTTATAATGTAAATTTTCTCAGTTGATAAAGCATATTAAGTACTTATGGTGTGCTAGGCACGAAAGTTTATGTTATCCTATTGACAAGGAACCAGAGGCTTAGTATGCAAATTTCCCAAGGTTATTCTAAGAGTAAGTGGTAACACACAGCCTATCACAGCTGTCTTTGGGAGCTGGAAGTAAGTCTTATGGAACACACCCACATAATCCTATACAGGTAATCCTGTACATCTTGTCATCTTTGCTTGATTCTTAAATTAGTATTTTTTACTTTAGCCATTCAAGTGGGTGCAAAATATTGTCACCATGTGGTTTTAATTTGCATTTTGTGTTACGGTGGGTATACATTTTACTTTTATGTATGCTGAAACCCCAAAATGCATGGCTACTATTTTTGCTTTTAATAGTTATCTATCTATAGAAGCAGATAACAATAATAAGAAATGCCTTTTCTATCCAACTTTATTTTAACTATTTTTGGAGGTCAGTATTTCTTTTTTACAGATCCAAATTTCTATCTGGCATCACATTCTTTATGACACAGAAATTTGCTTTAACATTTTTTGCAGTAAAGATGCAAATTCTCTTTGCTATTACTCTTCTGCAAAATTTCTGGGAGAAAAAGTCTATTTCTCCTTAATTTTTGTAAGGTATTTTAGCTGTGTATATCTAAATTGACAGGATTTTTCCCCCAGTATTTTAAAGAGTCGCCTCCCTTGTTTCCTGTCTTGCATAGTTTCTGATGGGAAATTTACTCTTATGCTTATATTTACTCTTCTATAGTAATATGTCGCTGTATTCTGGCTGCTTTAAATATTTTTCTTTATTATTTCATTCAGCAGATTGATTTTGATATACCTTGGTATTTTTTAATTTGTCTTTATCCTGCTTGAAATTAGTGAGTTTTTTGCATCCCTTGATTTATAATTTTCATCAAATTTGGAAATTATTATTTCCTCAAATAATTTTACCTATCTCTTTTTTCTGGAATTCAAATTAAATTTATATTATATTACTATTTTCCCAGAAAATTTGAGTCTCTGTTAATTTATTTTCAGTCTTTATCTTCCCCTGTCTTCTTCATTTTGGATAGTTCCTATTGCTATATCTTCAAGTTGAAGAATCTTTTTTTCCTACAGTATTTCATTAGCTGTTAGTTTTTTCCGGTGAAATTTTTATTTTATGTTCTGATTTTTAACTCAAAATATTGTTCATTTTTGTATTTTTCATTCCTCTTCTCACTGATTTTTCCTATAAGTCTTTAAGCATATTGAGTATATTTATAAAATCTGTTTTAATGTTCTTATTTACTAATTACATCATCTACATCACTTCTCTATTTCTTTTTTATTATTTATTTATTGAGACAAAGTCTCCTCTGTTGCCCAGGCTGGAGTGCAGTGACGTGATCTCAGCTCATTTCAACCTCCGCCTCCCGGGTTCAAGCGATTCTCCTGCCTCAGCTTCCCAAGTAGCTGGCACTACAGGCAACCGCCACCACACCCAGCTAATTTTATTTATTTTATTTTATTTTGTATTTTTAGTAGAGACAGGGTTTCACTATGTTGGCCAGGCTGGCCTTGAACTCCTGACCTTGTGATCTGCCCACCTCAGCCTCCCAAAGTGCTGGGATTACAGGCATGAGCCACTGTGCCTGGCCTCTCTATTTCTTTAGAGAGATTGAGTGTTTTCTTGTTATTATGGATCACATGTTCCTCCTTTTTGCAAGTCTAGTAATTTCAGGATTGTATGCTTGACTTTGCAAACTTTATGCTACTGAATGCTTGCTTTTATTTATTATTTTAAAGAGTTTTGGACTCTGCACTGGTAGGTAGTAAAGTGACTTACAGATGTGTTTCTTATCTTTTGGAAGCTTATTTCTTTATTCTCATAATGGGAATATTAATTTGATTTATGTTTAATGTAAGATCTCTTATCATTGGGTTTATATATAACATGTTAATATCTATTTTCTCTGCGAATCTATTTTTTTGTAATTTTTTAAAGGGCAGGTCTTTGGTGTTCTTTTTGGCTTGTTTGGCCCCAATAAGCCTGGCCATTCAGAGGGCCTACATGGAAAGCCCCATATATCCAAAAGTGTCTCTCAATTCTTGTTCCTGTGAGAGCACTCGGCAGTTTTCTCTTTAGAGGTCAATAGTACTTGTTCATTTCCTAGAACTACTTTTTGACTCTACACATTTGTAGATTAACATAACTTTCTATGAGATTTCTGGAAACTTTTCTGTTGGCAGCTTTGTCCTCTTGGTACTTTTCCTCACCAGTTCTACGTGTCTCAACCTCCCTAAACTCTGATCTGTGTCTCATAAAACTCATGATCACAGTAGGCTCTGTTTGGGTCCTTTTTCTCTGTACAAAAATTACCTCCAGTAGCTGAGCAGTTGCAACACCTGATTCATTTGTTTCCCTTCTCTTAGGGATCATAGGCCTGCACTGCCTATTGTCCCTTGTCTTAAAACAATGATTCCACATTTTGTCGAGTTTTCTATTTCTTGATAATGGGACAGTGATTCTGGTCTTCATAGGTTTGTCATGAATGAAGCACATCTTGCATCATTTCTGTCAGAGGTGGTGGCGGGCACACAGACTCTGGAGAGAAATGGCATACATTTCCATTTCAGATCCAGAGAATATTGCAATCACCCAACAGTTCATATTGCCTGCTGCCCTGAAAAGCCACTGTACTGAGAACAGGTTTTTGCAATAGAAAAAGGGTTTAATAAATACAGAGCCAACTAAGCAGAAGGACAAGAGTTTATTATTACTCAGATCAGCCCCTCTGAAAATTCAGAGGCTAAGGATTTTTTGAGGACAGTTTGGTAGGCAGAAGGCTACAGAATGGGGAGTGCTGATTGGTTGGGCTGGGGGTGAAATCATGGGGAGTTGAAGCTGTCCTCTTTCAGAGTCAGCTCCTAGGTGGGTACCACAAGACCAAATGAGCCAGTTCACTGGGCTGGGTGGCACCAGCTGATCCAACACAACGCAGGGTCTGAAAAATACCTCTAACACCAATCTTAGGATTTACAATAGTGATGCTATCCATAGGAGCAACTGGGGAGGTGAGGAATCTTGTGGCATCTGGCTATGTGACTCCTGAGCCATAATTTCTAGTTTGTGACTGATTTGTTCATTTTACAAAGGTGGTCTGGTCCCCCAAAAAGGAGGAGGTTTGTTTTGAGAAGAGGCTGTTATCATCTTTGTTTCAAAGTTAAATAGAAACTAAATTCCTCCCAAAACTAGCTTGGCCTATGCCCAGGAATGCACAAGGGCAGCTTGAGGGTTAGAAGCAAGAGAGAATCAGTTAGGTCACATCTCTTTTACTGTCACAATTTTCCTATGTCAGGTTTTTCTCACTTTCACAATAATTTCAGTATTAATTCTGGGAGCTTCAGCAACATATTAACCTTCCTGTGCCTCAGTTTCTTCATCTGTAAAGTAAAAGTGGTAATAACAATAACCACTTCACGGATTTGTTGTTATGATTAGAGGAGTTATTATGCGCAAGCTCTTAGAAGAGTGGGTAGCACGTACGAAGAACTATGTAATTGCTGTTTTTACCCAGGCTACTTCCTCTGTTCCTTGACCTAGTTTCCCAGAATGATTGCTTCTCTCTTATTAAAGAGAAAGTAATCTGCAAGAATTGACAATAAACTTCTTACTGCAATTATGCCTGAGGGAGGGCTAGAAGAAAATGTGGTAGTGATCAAAGAGAATTTAACTTTCATTTGTAATGTTTTGATTTTTTTCTGAAGAGAATAGATGTTTGTGTTAATTTTGTAACTAACTGTGCTTTTAAAAAGAAGAAAAAGCAACAATATTTCTTCCATGTTAGAGACTGCTAGTGATTACCAAACTCCAGGCTCTTATCTTTCTCCTGTTCACATCGAGATTCTATTTCCCAGCCTCTTCTGTTATTAGATGTAGCCATAGGACTAAGATCTAGCCAACAAAGTTTTACTGAGGTTCCATGCTCTACTTCTGAAAATATACTTTTTTTTAGGGCTGAAGAAGCCTAAGGCAATGTTTGGTGACTTAAGATCAGAGGGAAACTATCCCTAAAGTGATGGTCCTATTACATAGATCCTGTGAATGCAGAGTTCATTTGGAAAAAACATTTGTATTTTAAAATGTTAGCCCCAACTTTCAAGTTGTGTTACTGCTTCAATCATATTGCTAAAACTCTGAAAACAAGAACACCATTTGTTCTAATATTATTTATCCTCTTGGTATTTGGCAAAATGTCAAGGACATCAGACGCATACATATAACCCTCATGTTGTTTTTTTATTTCCTCACATAAATATTTCACTGAGAATGAAATATTTTGAGGATTATTCTCTTGTCATTTTTATTTATGTTTAAACCTTAGCTCCTTAAATTCTGAGTGTTCACAAAGGATAGCCTGCTACAAATCGCCAACTGCTTCCAAATCTCAATTGCATATATTTTTCATTTTATTGTTTAACACAAGTTTAATTATCATATCCTAAACATGTCTTTTACTAGAACAATGAAATATCTCTGATGGCCAAAATAATTTTCTCTACCATTAAAGATGCATGGGGAGACTACCATATAAATAAGGGAGATTTAAAACGCCATTAAAATCAAAATTGCTTCTTATTTCTCATATGCAAATAGTGCATTTCTCTCTTGGTCTCATGCAATCAATTGATTAAAAACAACAATAAGATAAGGGGTGGAGAATCTAAAGGCAAAATATTATCATAAAATTTGTGAGCATGTAAAATATAATTAAGTTGAATTTAAACATTTAAAGCAGAAGAATCATAGAGAGATTAAAGGAGCAAAAAGAGGTGGTGTGTTATTTTTGTTTTAGACTTTTAGAATGGATGTATTTGTTCCAAATATAATTTTCAATTTTGCCAGCTTTAAAAAAACTTCATCAAGGCCAGAAAAAAATAACACGTTAAGAAGACATACTCTTTCTAAGACTGGGAGAATATATTCATTTAAAAAGAAGTATGTGGGCTAATAAAAAAATCCAAACCTCAATTACACAAAAATTGCCAAAAACTAACCCATTATGTTGCTTATGTGACATTATGTAAAATCGAAAAATCATAAGGACCATGGTGTATTATTTGCCCATGAAAACCAACAATAGAAATTAGCAAATATTGAAAACTTGCATCTTTAGAGATTCTTTGACATCTGTTACTTTAAAAGCTTCTCTTTATAAAATGGCTCTGGAGCTTAATTCTGTGTTTAAATCCATATACCCAACCACTCTCAGAATAAAATTAAAGTTATTTATATACAAAATTAATTAGGAGATGTGTCAATGTTTCCTGTCATTTATTTGCTAGTTTCACTGTGAACCTTAGTGCTTCTGCTGCATAAATGCTATGAGGAAAACAGACACACATTGACAAATGAAAATAATTATTTCATAATTATTCCAATAATGTATTATGAATTTAATGCTATTACAGAAAGTCATTTCATATACCTGGAAGCCACTCTTATTGCTGGTGTTTTGTTTTTATCTGCAAACTGGATAGTCATAATTTAAAGGACCTCTATAAAAGATAATTTTGTTGACCACAGTTAATTTTGACTGTTTCAGTCAGCTAACTACATATCAATGTGTGTACTTTCCCTTAATGGCGTAGAGCTTTTGCTTGGAAATTAGTTATCAAGCCAGGACTACATTTCCCAACATCACTTGCCTCTATGAGTTTTCACATGAGACTTGTTGTTGCCAGTAGAATGTGAGTGAACGTGACAGGTACTGTTTCCTTTCCAAAGAGTTCTTTCCAAAGTGATCTTTCCAAAGCATTTCTTTCCAAAGTATTCTTTCTTTGTGCTCTTTTTCTGCTCAAGGCAAATGACCTCAAAGGTATGGTCATCCATACCATAAGATGAAAGGAGCCTGTCTCTCTAAATCACTAAATGGAAGAGCATCACCTGCTAACCAGGAACACCTACTTAGGACTATTAAGTGAGCAATAAATAAATTCCTTTTTTGTTCGGGCCATTAAGCACCACTGGATATTCTTTTTGCAGCTCAAGGTATTTGTTATAGAAGCTAAACAATATAGTCTTATTAGAATAGTTGAAAACATTGAAGCCTAATGTCTATTTTCTATCTGGTAAGAGAAAGCACCTGAAGGAAGACCTACAATGACATAAGAGATCAACCTGACTCTAACATTTGTCACCAGTAAATTGCTAGAGTGGATCTGACTACTCTGTCTACCTGGTTAAACATCTCTCCCTGCATCCTCACTACTTCAAACATGCCCTCCACAAACCACTTCTGTTGAAGATGATCCCCTAATAATAGAATTATTTCACTGGTGAAGAATATAAACAAGGTAAGTCTACCTGTTTGAACTTTTAAGGATACAGAGCACATAAAATAACAGTATAGAATGAGAGAAAGCAATCCTTGTTAACTAGAATCCCACTAAAACATATAGTGTGATAGGCCAAAACCGCTGTTTTGAAATCATGTATAAAGACACTCAGAGGATGATGTTAAAAACAACATAGCTGCTCAAGGAAGTCATCGAAGGCCAAAGCACCTTTTTTCCACCTACACTGCCATCTTTGTTTGTGACTGTCATGTGATTGTTTCACCTCCAGATATCAAGGCATTCCAAAGAAAAGAATGAAAAAGTGGTAAATGACAAAAGACATGCCCATACTGACTGTATGCCTTTATTTTGATGAAAACAATAACTTTTCTGGAAATTTATGTGGTAGACCTTTGCTTATATTATATTAGCGAGGACTGGTTGCATAGCTACTCTTAGCTGTAAGGGAGACTAAAGAGTTGACGATAGGCACATTCTCCAGAATGTCTGCCCAGGTAATAATTTCACATTTTTGTGTATATCATTTCCCATTGAAAGCTTTTCAGAAACAAAGTTTTAAGATCCAGGTTTCATTGGTTGTACGTATTTGTCAACATCTTTTTTAGCTAAAGTATATATTTATAAAAATGTATAGGACACGATGTGTGGGAATAATTTTGAATCAGAATACAAATACAATTTAAGAACTATAGGAATCATGTAATGAAATTTTAATCAGCACATGGAAAATTAATAAATGGATCCCAGAATCTAAAAGATGCATCCTATATATTACTAACTCTACAAGGTCTCATGCTATTGCATTAAAAATAACTTTCTTAAGATCCTAGTGTGATAGTTATACACATTCATATGTGTGTGTGTGTGTGTGTGTGTGTGTGTAGGCATTTTACTGTGTCTTAATTACATTAAAGATATTGGTCAGATTACAAAATGTAATACATCTAACTTTATGCTGTTTAGTAGATTTTTGTCACGTAATATTTATTTTAGCAACAGATTACTGATATTTAGTTGGAAATGACTACATTTAAAAATTCTTCACATTACTATATTGAGCAAAATCAAGTATATGTTACTAAATAGGGGAAAAGGAATATTGAGTATTTAACTAATGGTGTGGGCCATACAAACAAACCAAAATATATATGTTCTTAAAGAAATTTTCTGTGGGCATTTTTAATTACATAAGATAGATTTTTTTAAACATGATGTTGTGAATCCTTCGAAGACAAATATGGCTTTAAAATTGTAGAGCCCAATTACTGTACCAACTTAAAAATCTAAAGTACTCATAAGCAACAGTGTGTTTCATTTACATTGGTTCAGCCTGTTAGTTACACAAACTATCAGAACTGTGTACTTTAAATGATTTTAAGTTGACACGCATTCTAGTCACAGTAATGAGGGTTGAAGACAAGGCAGAATACAGTTAAGAATAGTAATTCACCATATTTTAAATGCCAGTCCAGAATTTATTTGTTCCTTCTGCTAGTTAATACCTATTATGTGAGTCAATATGGTAATAGTAGTAGCTAATATTGTTGCCAAAGATTCTACATTATTTTTATCATCACGGCAATTGTGCAATCTATTCGTTCCTATTCATGTCATATATTTAGAAAGGTTAAGTTGCTTTACCCTAGATTACAGGAGAGAGGGCATAGCTTTTATGTGCCTAAAACAGGAATCAAATGCTGGCCCCTCTCTCTGATCCTAAAGGATTATAAAAAAGGTGAACTATGCCTTCCCTGAACTTGGGAAGGCAGCCTGGGACAGGTGATGAGACATAATGAGGCAAAAAGAAATAGCATATGACAGAAAACCCAATTATATTGAAAGATTGCTTGAAAATCATTTGTTTTAGTCTTTGAAAACTTTTTACTTCAAAATTATGAAAGGAAACTGATATAGAGGTGGGTTTATTAAAAATACTAAATAACTTCAGAAATTTTTAAAACTACAGGTGAATAAAAAGTAAAAATAGTTAGATGGCATTAGAAAATATGAGACCTTTTGAAAATATGTTTTTGAAGGCATACTGTTTCTGGAAACATGTAATTTCATGGGTGATCTTCCTTCTTGGATATGACAGCAAAAGAAAAAATATATAAACTAGACTTTATGAAATTAAAATCCGTTGTATATAGAAAGACACAATCAGCAGCATAAAAACACAACTCAAAATGTGATAAAAACATTTTCAAATCATATATCTGGTAAGGAACTGATATCCAGTATATATATATAAAGCTCTTAAAACTCAACAAAAACAAATAACCTGATCCAAATATGGAAAAGACTTGAATAGGCATTCTCTAAAGAACATATACAAATACTAATAAGTGCATGAAAATATGCTCAACATCATTAATCATTAGCAAAATGTAAATCAAAACCACAATGAAATACCATCACACAACCATTAGGATGACTACTGTCCAAAAAATAAATAAATACATAAAAACAGGAAATACCAAGTGCTGGCAAGAATGTGGAGAAATTGGAATCTTGTGTGCACCATTGGTGGAAATGTAAAATGGCATAGCTGATATGGAAAACAGTACAGCAATTCCTCAAAACAAATAAAATGAAACTATCATATGATTCAGAAATTTCTCTTCTGAATATATACCCAAAAGAACTGAAATCAGGGTCTCAGAGAGTTGTTTACACACCCATGTTCACAGCAGCATTATTTACAACAGCTCAAATGTGGAAGCAACCAAGTGTACATCAATGGATGAATGGATAAACAAAATGCAATATATATGTGTGTGTGTGTGTGTGCGCGTGTGTGTATAGGAATTCCTATATATATATATAGGAATACTATGTATCCTTAAAATTCGGACACATGCTGCAACATGGATGAACCCTGAAGATATCATACTAAGTGAAATAAGCCAGATACAAGAAGACAAATACATTATGATCCTGCATCTATGAATAGGCAAATTTATAGAGATGGAAAGTACAGTGGTGGTTACCAGGGATGAGGTAGGGGAAAAGGGAATTACTGTTTAATGGGTACAGTTTCTGTTTTGCAAGATGAAAAGAGTTCTGGAGATGGATCATAGTGATGATTCTACAATAATATGAGTGTACTTAATACTATTGAGCTGTATATTTAAAAGTCGTTAGGATAATAAACTTTATGTTATGTGTATTTTAGTATAATAAAACATTTTAATTAAACATGCATATAGAAAATACAGGTGTGGCGAAGAATACAAGTAAGAGAGATTTATCCAAGACAGTTAAAAATTGAAACAAAACGTTTAAAAGATAATAATTTTACTCAAGAAATGTAAGTACATTTGTGCATGGAATCTGACTCTAAAATCTCGAAGTGTTTTAATCTCAAGTTCTTTCATCTCTGTGCTCTATGTATGAGTTCCCCAGTCACAGAATTGATTAAATTTTCTTTGAAAATAAGGATTGGTCAATAATTATTAAAAATATTAATCAGATAGGCTTTCTCTATTTGGGTTTATTAATTATCTGCTTTTGAAATGCAAATAATCAGGGACCTAGGAGTGCTTATTAAATTAGTAAAAGAGGAGAGGACGCTGGGATATGGGTGACCAGAAGATAGCTCCCCTCTCCTGACTCCCAACCCCAAGCCGTCTGTCCCTGCTGGTCAAAGCTGCTTGGGACCTGTGAGTGATGGAGCACAGGAAAAAGGATACCTCTGCTGTATTCTGTAGAGGACCGGAGTAGACCTTTTTTCTAAAGGGATGAGTAAGTCTCTAGAGAACAAGATTGAAGTGTGGAGAAAGGAACATAAATAAAAACGGCAAATTCATAACTCTCATACAAATGTGAAATGAATATAGGCCAAGGCCTGCCTTGCATAACTATTACTAAATTAATTAATGAAGAAAACAGACAAAAGTGCCACAAGGGTTAAAAAGGTAACTCAAAGTTGCATACAACATTTATAGTCAGATAACGAATGCTGAAATGTTATTTACACAGGAATGAAAAACTGGCAAAGCTAGTCAATATTCTCAGAGCGACAACTAATTGTATTTCATCAGATATAATTTGCATTTCTATGGCCAGAAATCATTCTCATTTCTCTCAGTTTTCCACGAATTATCATCTATCTCTATAAAGTTATGAAACAGCCTAGTCAAAGACAAAGGCAGAGATAACTCAGATGGAAGAGCTTGTCAGGACACCCACCATGTTTCAAAGTCTTTCACAATTTCTCCTCACAATATATAGATACAAATAATTAAATCTGAAAAGGAAAAAGATGGACTATCTGGGAATGGGTGACACAAATTGAAATAAAATCCTTGAAACAGATGAAATATAGTGTAGTGGAAATTCAAATAATAGCATGGAACTAAATAGAACCATTTAAAAAATAAAAGATTGGAGGTTGGGGGGGCAGATATATAAGCTGTCCAAATTTGTCCTCAGGAGGAAAGGCAGCAATAGAAAAAACATAAGTGAACATATTTTAAAGATCTCAGTATATAGAGTTGGGGGTATACAGGGCACAAATGGAGCATCTTGCTTGAGAAAACACAAGTATCTTTGTGGGTGGTTGCTATTTCCTTTCCGAATAATAGTAGAAAATTATATTTGGGGTACTGATAATAGAGAAAAGGAAAGAAACTAAAAGCAGGAAAGACTGATGATGATTCCGACGTATTTTTTCTCATTACCACACTTAGACCATCACTTAGCCATAATGTCACCAATAGGCTTAGCTCTAAATTACTGATAAATTATCTTCAGAGCATATACTGAAGGAGGAGTTTGGAGCTTGGTTTATGTTTAAAAAACATCTCTCATGAAGTGTCTTAAAGTGAGGCTAGGATTTGTTTGTTTGTTTTTGAGTTGTTTGGATTGGTTTGGTTCTTTGACTCAAAGATAAAAATGTTCTGACATGAAGAAAATGAATAAAATATGCCTATCATAGCACATCTTGATGTTGTTTATCTTCTGCTTACTATTCACACCAATTAGCTTCCAGGTCATCTGAGGAGTAAGACCTCAGAAAGTGAGACAAATTAGGGTATAGGTGGTCGCACAAAATAGACAAGGGGAGTTTGCTGGTAACTGTGAGGTTTGGGAGGAAACAGTGTAGGAGAACTCAAGAAATATAAACAGTGGTTTTAGGTATACAGCTAATGCAAATGTGTATAATTTGAGTACAGCTTCTGCAGTTTTAAAGATGCCAATATTGAGTGCTATGGCATTTAACATCAGGAAAATGAGACTCGGGCACAGATGGGTTTTCAGGCTTCAAGGGAACAAATCCTTAAATTTAAATAACTGTGAGAATAATTACATAGTTTTGTTGCAAGTTACAAGGAATACATCACATTCTTTCAAATAGGCTTTTTGTTTTCTATAATTACACCTTCTAGAGAGTGTTGCAAAAAATACTGAAGCATATCTTCCTCAATCAGCATGATCATCATAAACATTGAAGTGTATTTATTAATGCTCTCACGTGGGCTTCTGTGAGAAGAACTATTCAGAGCTACAGAAATTGGGGCTGTCAGTGTTTAAATTTTCCCATATAATTATAAAACTTGATATTTAAATTTCTCAGCAATGACAATGAAAATAATTTTTATATAAATTACATATAATGCATATCACATATAAAATATATGTAAATTATCTGTGTCAATCAACAGACATTAGCGCTAACATTTTTCTACTATTAGTTCATAAGTACAAGGTCAGAATAGATGTTTACTTTCCTGGGAAAACGTACAGGGGCATCTGGAACCCAAAGAGTGTGATTAAGCTGTTATTCTGCCCCTAAGCAAGGAGAAGGGAAACTTCTGAAATTGAAAAACTGGAATAAGATTTTCCTCTACAGTTTTCTACAAACAGATTTCCTTTCCCTCCAACTGGAGATCCAATAAAATACCTCTTTAAGTTTTTTTTTTTTTTTAATCTGTTGGTTTTAAACAACTTGACTCTAAAGAAAGCATCTAATCATTAATTCTCTCAAGAGAGAAAGAAAGTGAGGTCCAGGAAGATAGATCCAAGGGAAGATCCTACAAAGACTCAGGAAATGTGCTCAAGCCTCTTTGAGTAGGAAATTCCAAGGTTCCAGAACCAGGAGCATGGTCTGAGGAAATGGGGAATGGTGATATCTGTGCGGACACATCCCTTTTGATATACCGATTCCCAGTGAAGTAGGCTGTGGTCAATGAACCTCTAAAATGTGGGGCTCATGGAAGGGATCTCTGTGGCAGGGTCTAAGGATGGTACTGCTAACTGCAGTTCCTACTGGAGTCAGTAGACTCCTCTTAGTCCATTTTCTGTTGCTTATAACAGAATACATGAAATTGGGTAATTTGTAACGAAAATAAATGTATTTCTTATGGCTTAAAGGCTGAGAAGTTCCAGGTCGAGGGGCTGCATCTGGTGAGGGCCTTTTTCCTGATGGAGACTCTGCAGAGTCCAGGGTCAACACAGGCATCCCACGGTGGGGAGGCCGAGAGTGCTAGCTCAGATCTCTCTTCCTCTTCTTATAAAGCCACCAGTCCCAATCCCATGAAAACTTATTAATTCATTAACCCATTAATCCAGTAATCCAGTAACCCATGAATAGATTAATTCATTTATGAAGGCAGAGCCCTCATGACCCATGTCCACCTCTTAAAGGCCCCACCTCTCCAAATACTGTCACATTGGGGATTAAGTTTCAACATGAGTTTCCGAGGGAATAAACAATCAACCTGTAGCAGACTCTATACAAATTTTTATTTTTGTAAATTGCAGCTAAACTACAAAAAAATTTTCAAGCAAAAGTCATTTTTTATAATTTCTTACATATTTTACAAATCTTTCAGAAAACATTGTATCAATAAATATATATATATATATATGGAAACACATTTATTAGCATATTTGTACATTCTTCAGAATATTACATTGGTCCACTATATTAACAATATCATGGCTTGACATGTGAGTACCAATCAAAAATTGACTGTGGCTTCACTCTGCTATGGCGCCCTCCCCAGGTAAATGACAACAGCAAAAATAAAACTTCCCAATGTACATAGCCTTGATCATGTAACCTAGTCATCCACTTTGTAGAAAGAAAAATAGCCTTCAGGATAAACATATGGCTCAAAGGTAGTGCTTAATGACTTGGCTACTGGATAGGGACCTGATAGAATAAGTTGAATATCGAGGCAAGGATGAATGATGTATGAGGATGGCCTTAAGCAAGTGGATGCGAAGTGTAAAGATCTCATATCATCCACCAAAAACGCATCTACCAAAGAAAATAATGTAGAATCTTTGGCAACAATATTAGTTACTACTATTACCATATCGATTCATGTAATAGGTGTTAACTAACAGAAGGAACAAATAAATCCTGGACTGGCATTTGCCAGTATTTGCCTTAAGCAAGTGGACATGAAATGTGAAGGTCTCATATCATCCACCAAAAATGCATCTACCATTGAAGAGGCATTAAACAACCCAGTAAATAAAGTGACCAGGGCTGGTTCACATCACTCTGCCTGTGCCATAGAAACTCCAATGCTGGCACAATGGGAGTACCATGGAGAAGCCATGGTGGCAGGAATGCAGGCATGCATTGTAGTTCAACCTCTGTCTCTCCCTAATCCCACCTCTCTCTCTCTCTCTCTCTCTCTCTCTCTTTTTCTCTCCCTATTTCTCTCTCTCTCTCAGTCTCTCTCTCTAGTATTGAGGGCATTCCTCAAAACATTTTCTGCAAGCAAATCTCCATCTCAGAGACTGTTTCTATGATAATTTAGATCAACGTATCACTCCTCTGTTCTCTTCCTTCATCTCTACTTTTCTCCCTCCCTCTCTTCTTTCCTTTCTTTCTTTCTTCTTGTGTGTGGGACAACATCTCCAGACTATGAGGAGTGGAAACCTACTGAAAAATGCCTGTGTCCAGTAAGTTAATGACATTAACTGCCCAGTGATGTCACACTATGTAGAAAAACATACATTCTTTCAGAGCAGAGATGGGCAAATTTTTATTTCTGTTAAAAGACAGATAGTAATATTTT
Organism: Macaca fascicularis; assembly: GCF_037993035.2. Classification (NCBI taxonomy): domain Eukaryota; kingdom Metazoa; phylum Chordata; class Mammalia; order Primates; family Cercopithecidae; genus Macaca; species Macaca fascicularis. The sequence continues at coordinate 162,881,806 of NC_088379.1, forward strand.
AGGTTTTGTAAGCCATACAGTCTCTATTGCAATTACTCAATTCTTCCACTTTAGTGCAAAAGTGGTCCTAGACAATATGTAAACAAGTGAACTTGACTGAGTTACAATACAAGCTTATTTATAAAAATAGATGGCAGACCAGATTTGGCCCATTAACACAAACTTGTTTAAAAGCATTCAAGAAAGAATAGGAGTGTTCACAGTGCCTTGTGGAGGTCAGTTGAGAGAGTGGGTTCAACATTTATGACATAACTCCTAGAATCTTCTGTGTATAGCATGAGACAAAACTTTATTGGTTTCCTCATGTCTCTCTAGAATTCACAGTCATTAAACAGAGATATTTCCCCATTTTCTTCACTTTCTACTGTCACTGCCCTGACTCCAGGTTGCTACATCTTACCAGCCAGCATCTCCTCCCAGTTGTAGGAAAGTCACCACCTTTTTAACACGGCTAAGTCTGTGACTTAGAGTAGTCTCATTTCCACCATGGTGCAGCACGGAAACTGCCATGCCATTGTTTCACAACATTGTAATTGCAAATAGAACAATGTAAGAAAACAGAAGATCGGGTCTTGTTAAACAGTCCATGCATTGCTTTACTTATTTTTAATTATTTGAATAGACAATACATTCCTATAGATCCAAGTGCAGAAGATATAATCAGGCCTATGGTAAAGTTTCTTCCACCATCCTTTCCATTCCTGAGGAGTTCCCATCCCCACACCTCATTAGGTAAACACTGTTCTTAGTTTCCAAGGTGTCCTTCCATTGTTTCTTTATTTTGACTGGGTTTTAATTAACTTGACTATTGTACTTTGTGCTCACTACTTCTAAGGTAATGACATTTTCATTCTTCTAACTCCTGTGGCTGCATTTAAAATTTACAATTTGAAAGTGTTCTTTCATGTAATGGCACTAGAGGTTCTAATATGAAATGAGAACTAAATAAACACCTGGATATCCAATACAAGTCTGTCAGAGCTAAAATTTCAGGTATTTATATTCATAGGTCACATCTACATGAAGCAGGATGATTTGATTTTCTATGATTAGAAAACAAATTTACTTAGCTCTGGATATGTAGAAGGCCTAATGGAGAAAACCCAGAGTTAGAATAATTAGAGTATGGACAGTTGTACAGCAGTGGATTCAAGAGACAGATTTATACATGGGGGTAAGATGAATCAAGGCAAACAATGGAAAAGAAGACAGGCTGAGGTGACTGTCCAGGCTGAGTGAGAACATAGGAGATGATTGTCTCCTCAAGCACTGAGCTCAGGTCTAGGCATTAGTCAAGAAAGGAGCATTATCGTCTCTTTAAAGAGGCCTTCAAAAGGAAAGAAAATTATGTTTCTCTGTGTGGGACTAGCCCAAGTTTTATAGACTTAGGGTGGGGTAACACCAAGCATAGTAAAGTTTTTGCTTATATTTTTTAAAGTTTTAGCTTGTATTTATTTATTACATGGAAGAAACCCAAACTAAATAACTAATAGTTGATAGATTTTATTTGTTTCTTATGAGTTTTAAAGTGGTCTTCAAATTTCTATTTAAATACCTGAAAAACAAAATACTCTGGTTCTGAGAAAAATTATTTTAAAAAGGATGGAAGGCAATAAAAATGACAATTTTCAAGAAAGTCTGTGAGATAATAAGACACTTTTTCTGGCACTCAGCTCAAGATCTTAATGTTGATGAGGATTTGCTTTATTGAGGTGGTGATTGAGGTAATGGGTCCAATAAGAAACTCCCTGCACTCCTTCAGATAGGCATTGACCAAGACCAAAAAAGAAAAATGTATATATCATATTTTTTTTCAAGGAAAGGGAATGCAATTTGATGATGAACTAATTTAAGGTGGTCATGTTTGTTTTTTGTTTTGTTTATAAGTACAAATGAATTGGTTAAGGAGATATCTAAAAATGCCTCCTTTTCCCTATGATAGATTTGCTGAGTGTGTTGGGGGATACCTTAGCAGTCAATCAATAAGAAAAAAATGCATCTATAATAAACTGCCAGATGATGCAAATTGTATTATGCTATATTATTGTATTATGTATATATTATTATTATAAACATGTATAGACTTGAATATGAGATTTTTTAAATTCTCGTTTCTCTTCCATGTTATATATAAATTTATTTCTATTTTAAAAATATAAAAGAAGAGTAAGTCATTTCTAAATGATCCAAGAATACCAAATGAATTTAATTTCATTCATGTTACCTGGATCAAGTTGATTTATTTTGCCATTCTCAGAAATATCAGCTGATTGTCACTTGTAGAGTATAAAGAATTTAGAAAATCATCTTAAGAGTTTTTTAGTTAGTTTATATTTGACAATTCAGAAAAAAAATATGATTTTATATAGCATCTCAAAGCCCTTAACGTGATTGCACAAATCTGATAACACAAAAATTTCACACTGTGTTCTATTACCAAAAATGTTGATTTAATCTTCTAAACCTGATTAATAGTTCTTTCTTTGTCATCTGGAAGGTACTGTGTATTCGGAGTCTAGATAATAAATCAAGCCTTCTTTAATTTCTGTTCTTGATGACACACAATTGGATGTGGTGGGAATTTCCAGTTTTTAAATATATTGGGGAGAAAATCCTGACTCAACTCTTTTCTTATCACTTCATCTCACATACCTCTACTCTCTCCCTGAAGATAAACCACTGGGGTCAGAATGAATTATTGTAAATGCCTCCCTTGTACTGAATTTTACTGAAACGTATTTTCTTCCCAACTAAAACTGGGTCCTCTAGTTTCCTTCCCAGCTGTTTGCTCATCGTCTGTCACCTTTTCTTCCTCTAATTTGGTTACACTGGATGCTACAGATACTTAACCATGCTAATAAAACTCTCTCCTAAAAATATTAAGATATTTTAAATAGTGTAATAAACTAATTAATTTCCAAATAAATGTAATGATATAAATGGCAATTCAAACAGGCACGAGGGTACATTGTCAACATAACATTGTGTTCCAAATATTTCTATAGTTTATTAACGTTACACCAACATTAATAAAATTATGTAGCCAGTCATATGACACATCTTTCTTAACTGAGGAATATACCTTCCAAAGAAAGTTATGAGCTGAGTTCAAAATATAAGAAAAAAGTTACTCTATGAGGTGAGGAGGACTAAAAGAAAAATAAATCAATAATTATATTAAAATATATTTGAAGTCAAAGTCTTTAATATATGGGTATTCACTTAAGTCTAGAAAACATCCTCTAGTTACACCAATTTATAAATAAGTTATCTGTTGACTCTCCTTCCAGCTTGTTGTACTAAATTAACATTGGTCTGATGTTTTTGAAATTCTCTTGACAAGATTCAAGAATTGCTCTTTATGGTTAAAATGCTAATGCAAATATTTAGCTTTCTTTTCCCAGTTTACTAGAATCTGGATATATTATAGAAATTAGATACTACCTAAATGTGGTGCCTCACACCTGTAATCCCAGCACTTTTGGGAGGCCAAGGCGGGGAGATCACCTGAGATCAGGAGTTCAAGACCAGCCTGGCCACAACATGCATTTTTAGTCTCTACCAAAAATACAAAAATTACCTGGACGTGGTGGTGCACGACTGTAGTCCCAGATACTAGGGAGGCTAAGGCTGGAGAATCACTTGAACCCTGGAGGCAGAGGTTGCAGTAAGCAGAGATCACGCCACTGTACTCCAGACTGGGAGACAGAGCAAGATTTTGTCTCAAAAAAAAAAAAAGATATTGTAACTTCTAGTTCAGTATAGTAACCTCAGCTTCAAATTCAAATATTCTAAGACTACAAATACTATTAGTTATTTACTAATGTGGAAACAATTAAGTTTCTTAAAGAAGAATCCTTGTGATGATGGTAGTCACAGAATATAAGCACCTTTCAGGTTGATGAGTTGCCAGTTAATGTACAATTAGCTTAAAATGTTCTTTATATTTTAGTGACTCCCATAGGGAAACTCTCATTCTCTTTCACATACTATAGCTTGTGACTTTTTACTTCTTGACACCTACTGCTAAGACCTTCCTGAAGTCTTTTTTTTTTTTTTTTAATTTATGCCACATTTTTACTTTAGACTGGTTTAAACTTGTCGTATTTTTCTAATTGATAGTCTGGTGTGTATCCCTACTGACAAAGGGAAGAAAAGGGTGAATATCAGTCTGCATTTCCTTACACAACCCGGCTCCAAAAACACATCTTCTTCCCATATCCCTCATCTTTTAAGAAGATAATCCGGCCAGGCACGGTTGTTCACGCCTGTAATCCCAGGACTTTGGGAGGCCGAGGCGGTGGATCACGAGGTCAGGAGTTCAAGACCAGTGTGGCCAAGATGCTGAAACCCCGTCTCTACTAAAAATACAAAAAAATTAGCTGGGCGTGGTGGCCCAGCCACTTGAGAGGCTGAGGCAGAGAATTTCTTGAACCCGGGAGACGGAGCTTGCAGTGAGCCGAGATTGCACCGCTGCACTCCAGCCTGGGCGACAGAGCGAGACTCGTCTAAAAAAATAAAAAAGACGATAATCCATGACACCATTTTAAAGTCTCGGAACAGACTGCCCAACTGATTCTTTAAATCACAATGTGCTTTGAAATACAAATGAGTCTTATTACATGTGTTTATGTCTATGAAGGATATCATTATCAACTTAATACATCTGTGCCTTTTGCTTAATGTCTAAAAAGAAAGAAAATTGAATGTGTTAGGAAGGGAAAGGATGAACATCAATAGGCAAAAATAGGGGTGGAAACTTTTAATCCCTTATCTACTTTTATTAGTTGTAAAAGATTTACTATTCCAAGACCTGTATGGCTTATGTGCTTGCTTTAGAAATCAGAGAAGGTTAGACCTGGTGATTTCATTTTGTCCCTTGGGCCAAAGAAATCAATGAAGCTTATGAAATCCATCCATAACTATGAAAACCGTATAGCTTTTAATCCACAAGGGGACATTTTTGATAGAGGGACTGTTTTGTAAGGTCTAAAATTAAGGCTTGATAAATTCTATATGCTACTTTAAAATCTGGTGAAATTGAAGGGCAAGTGGCATAACTGCAAGTTTCCCTACTACCTTGCTTTCTTGAATCAAGTACCCTAGCAGAACAATTTTTATTAGGGGGATCAGGAGCACTTTCGGTTTATGCCTGAGTGTCAGGCTTCAGTTCCCTGCCAGTTTGCAGAATTATTCAAACAATCCAATCACATCCTTCCTTGGGAACCAGACAGCAACCACCCTCTATATACTACAAAACTTGCCTTCCATATCTCTTGACTGTTCACTCTGTTCCCAAGTGCAGGCCCATGTAGTTCTGCATAGCATGCAAAGTCCTCCTCCCCAAGACTATGAGTATATATAACTAAAACATTGCTATCAATCTCATCTATCCAGTGTTAGGATCGTGGATTTGACACACATCCCCATAACCCTAGGATGGGGAAACCTTTTCTCACCAGTAGGGTGAATGGTGACAACAGAAAAAAAAGAAGAGGGATACAGTAAGAATGGCTGAGCAAACTGGAACATATGGTCAACCTAGTTAGTACATTTGTCCCTGGGAACTTAAATCAATAGAAGGAAGAGGAAGGAGTTGAAGGAGAAAAAATTCTTAATCTATAAGCACAAAAACCAAAAGATTTATTGCTTTATTTAGCCTGCAGCTACAAACTAATGGTTTTGTCTGACTGCTCATTCATACATTTACTTATTCATTTAAGAATTTATCTATTTCTTTGAAATATGTATTGATCATCTATTTTGTATTAGATATGTTGGTAGAAATAGATTTTATAAAATCTCTTTCAGGAAACAATGCATAATTTTTTTACAAATAGTTTTAACATGTATCTTGCAACTGAGCAAAGCAATAAGGGAAATACCAATATTTTACTTTAAAATTTGATTTTTTTAAACCAAACAAAACTAGAGCGTTGCTTGCTATGATTGAAACTAATTTTTCATGTTAGCTGAAAATTTTTCTTTGATAGATATATAAAATGTTGAATATCCACGCCAAAAGTTTAATATTTTAGGCCACAAATTGGTAACATTTCTTTGTCAATTTGAAAATCTTCTGAGACAAAATGTATCCAAAGTATTAAATGGGCAGTGTTTCATATCACATAAATCATCTAAAAGTTTTTCTAAAACCTTATAATTTTCTAAATGTTCAAAGAAATGATATTTGATACTGGTGGAAATTTCTGTATTCTAAAGACAGTGGCCTAAAGATCTTCAATTTTTGGCTTGCTTCCCCTCCACCTTCTGCCATGATTGTAAGTTTTCTGAGGCCTCCTTAGCCATGCCTCCTGTGCAGCCTGAGAAACTGTGAGTCAATTAAACCTCTTTTCTTCATAAATTACCCAGTCCCAGGTAGTTCTTTATAGCAGTGTGAGAATGGACTAATACACCAAAATCACGATATATTCTGTTAAATTATTTTTTGCACAACATCTTTTTAATTTTGCTTCATCACAACAAATTGCAAATGTTACTCTGCAATCTGCAACATAGTTTTTTCCAGTTTCTCTTTATCTATACAGTTCCATAGCAGTTGTACTAGTATCTCTCCTGGATTCTGTATCAATAGTATACCTTCATTTTTAATTTGAAATTGTATCCATACTTACTCTTTTCAACTAGCAAGATATTTTATATTATGATTAAAATATTAATATGTATTTCAAGTTAATTACCAATCCTAACTTACACAGATATTACAACTCATGCTGTCTGCATAAAATATCCAAACAAATATGTTACAATGTTATATCAATCATTGAAAATAATCATTCAAATTGATTCAATCCATTGAATATAACTAGATTGGAGATGTGTTTGCATGCAATTATAGGAACAATACATAGATCCAATGCACGCACACTCCGGGAGAATGATGCAGAGGTAAAAGTCAAATATAGTCCCACTAGAACAATAAAGATTAGTTAAACGGAAAAATACATCATGTTACTACAATTTTTGTATTTAAATTTTAACTAAGTAAATCAGATATTCAATTCTTCAATCATAGCAGCCATATTTTAAGTGCTCAGTGGCCACATGTGTCTAGTGATTACCACAATGGACATTGTTGATATGAAGACATTTCCATCATTACAGAAAGTTATTTTGGATAGTACTGGTCTGGAGTATAAAAAACATAGAAATGATAAATTATATAGGATTTGGGGGAAGTTGCAAAACCAAACACCATGAATAATATAATTTCCATGGGAAAAATGTAGCCCTCACACAACTTTTGTCTAAGACTTCAGGATTTCCTAGATTATCCATTTTAATATCACTTCTTGGTGTGATTACTAAATAGAATAGTAATATATATTTGTCTAGAAAACTTAAATAATATTGTTGAGTGCTACCTGTTCTTTTTCACCATTTTTTATTTAACCATATAGGACCTTTATTTTATACCATTAAATATTAGTAACAATATTTGAAATAATCTATTATCTTTGTTTAGATTATCTAAAATAATTCACAAAAATAACTTTGCAATATTTTCACTTTCAGAGAAACAATACCAGTTTTGATCACTTCTGTTTTCTTTCAAACTTACACTAAAACACAAATGAAAACCCTGTATATAACCTGTCAATATTTCCAAAAAAGATCAAGTCTCATAGGGAATTCAAGCAGCATAAAACAGGTAATAATTATATTTATCCACTGTACTACAAGTAGTAGATACCTAATAAGTTTCTGATGAACCTAACGGATCTCTTGCATTTAAAATACCATTTTAATAGGAACAGAAACTGTATATTTTTGAAAACTCAGGTACTTAGCTAAATTGCCAGCTTATTTTTTGGACAAAAGTGGTAACTTTTAAGTTTTATCTAAGTTCCCTCCAAAAAGTACAATCATTTCCTGTAATGTATAGAAATGCATTCCATTTTTAGAGATATAAACATTATTTATTTCACTTTCTCGCTGTTGAGATCATATTGAAAGTAAACAATTAAAGCAGGTATCAGTATCATTTGAAAACAAAATAAAAACAAATCATTTTATTTCTATGTACATAAAATTGCAGTGAAAGAAGTTTTGAAATAATAGTGTTTCGTTCCATCACATATACCCTGTATCCAGATGAACGAACTGAACTAGGCAGCAGGACTTGTTTGGAGTTAGTCATTCCTGTTAGACTAACCTACAGACGGATACGGAAATGTGAGCAAATAAAAACTCCCAGAGTCCTGCAATTTCATTTCTTGAATCATGTTGAAATGTATAATCAAAATTGCTTCTCACTGTAAAATTTGAAAGAGGTGATGTATTAGTCTGCTCAGGTTGCCATAACAAAATACTACAGACTGGGAGGCTTAAACAATGGAAATTTATTTCTAATAATTCTGGAGACTGGAAAGTCCAAGATGAGCATGCCAGCATGATTGGGTTCTGGTGAGGGCTCTCTTCCCAGCTTGTAGTCAGCTGCCTTCTTTCTGTTTCTTCACGTGGCAGAGAGAGAAAGAGAGCAAGTACCCTGGCATTTTTTCTTACGCTGGCACCAATCCTGTCATAGGGTACCATGCTCATGACCTCATCTAAGTCTAATTATCTTCCAAAGTCCCCATCTCCAAATACCATCACATAGGGAGTTCTGTTCAACATATACATTTTGAGGGTGAAGGAGAATACAGTTTAGCCCATAACAAATGACCAAGCTGAACCAATGTAGTTTTATTCATGTTTGATATACATGGGCTCTCATCTCTGCGAGCATGTATCTGTGACTAAAGAGCATTCAGTAACATGGGATAACCTGGATCGATGACTGGTTCACTTAATTGACAAGAATATTACTTTCTACTTCCAGGTATTCATACAAATATTTTGTTTATTTGAGTCATTTAGCACTAAGAATGATTCGATTCTAATTTCTAGAGTTATACCAAAATATATAAAGTAGTGTGTAAAGTAAATTGTTCACAACTTATGACCTTGTGCGTTAACAAACGCTTAAGGTTTTTCTGCAGCTAAAAATATGTAGAAACTATTAGAGGTCCAAGGTTTGTAACTTTCCAAGATTAGATTTGATCTGAATTATATTCATCTTGCTTGGAAGATTCTCCTTCCACACTAACTATTATGAGTGGAAAAAGAAAAAAAAAGCTAGGTTAGTATTCCACCCACAGAAACTTCTACTTGGAAGATTAAATTTCTCAACATGACTAGTAAACTATTTTGAGCAGTGAACACTTGAAAGTCTTAATTTTCATTTTTACATTATGGATTTATTTTCTCTTTGCTTTTCACCACATGTTGAGAAATAATTGTCATCACTAGAAATTATTGGGATCATCTCTTATAAGAAAAAGTTATAAAATACAGAAAAATAATTTCCAAATACTTTTATTATAATTTATGTTGGGTTTTTTTATTATTATTATTTCCATAGGCTTTGGGGAACAGGTGGTATCTCGTTACATGAGTAAGTTCTTCAGTGGTGATTTGTGAGATTTGCTGCACCCATCTCCTGAGCAGCATACACTGAACCCATTTTGTAGTCTTTTATCCCTCACCCCATTCCCATCCTTTCCCTATGAGTCCCCAAAGTCCATTGTGTCATTTTTCTGTCTTTGCTTCCTCATAGCTTATCTCCCACTTATAAGTGAGAACATATGATGTTTTGTTTTCCATTCCTCAGTTACTTCACTTAGAATAATAGTCTCAAATCCCATCCAGGTTGCTGACAATGCCACTAATTTATTCCTTTTTATAGCTGAGTAGCATTCCATCTATCTATCTGTCTATCTATCTATCTATATATACACACACACACACATGTATGTGTGTATATAGATAGATAGATAGACAGATAGATATATGTATATATATCACAGTTTCTTTATCCCCTCTTTGATTAATGAGCATTTTGGTTGGTTTCATATTTTTACAACTGCGAATTTTACAACTGCAAATTAACCTGCTATAAATGTGTGAGCATGTATCTTTTTTGTATAATTACTTCTTTTCCTCTGGGTAGATACTCAGTAGTGAGATTACTGAATCAAATGGTAGTCCTACTTTTAGTTCTTTAAGGAATCTCCACACTATTTTCCATAGTGGTTGTGATGATATGATTCCATACATAGAAAACCTTAAAGACTCCTCTAAAAAGCTCCTAGAACTGATAAAATATTTCAGCAAAGTTTCAGCATACAGAATGAATGTACACAAATCAATAGCTCTCGTATACACCAACAGTGACCAAGCTGAGAATCAAATCAAGAACTCAACTCCTTTTACAATAGCTGCAAACAAAATAAAATAAAATAAAATAAAGTAATTTAGGAATATACTTAACCAAGGAGGTAAAAGATCTCTACAAGTAAAACTACAAAACACTGCTGAAAGAAATCATAGACGACACAAACAAATGGAAACATACCCCATGCTTCTGGATGGGTAGAATCAATACTGTGAAAATCACCATATTGCCAAAAGCAATCTACAAATTCAATGCAATTCCCGTCAAAATACCACGATCATTCTTCACAGAACTAGAAAAACAATCCTAAAATTCATATGAAACCAAAAAAGAGACTGTACAGCCAAAGCAAGACCAAGCAAAAAGAACAAATGTGGAGGCATCGCATTACCTGGTTTCAAACTATCCTTATAAGGTCACAGTCACCAAAACAGCATGATACTGGTATAAAAATGGGCACATAGACCAGTGGAACAGAATAGAGACGCAGAAATAAACCTAAATACCCTAAATACTTACAGCCAACTGATCTTCAACAAAGAAAACAAAAATATAACTGGAGAAAGGACACCCTATTCAAAAGATGGTGCTGGGATAATTGGCAAGCCACATGAAGAAGAATGAAACTGTATCCTCATCTCTTACCTTATGCAACAATCAACTCAGGATGGATACAGGACTTAAATCTAAGACCTGAAACTCTAAAAATTCTAGAAGATTACATCGGAAAAATGCTTCTAAACATTGGCTTCAGCAAGGATTTTATGACCAAGAACCCAAAAGCAAACGCAATAAAAACAAAGATAAATAGCTGGGACTTAAACTAAAGAGCTTTTGCATGGCAAAAGGAACAGTCAACAGGGTAAACAGACAACCCACAGCTGGGAGAAAATCTTCTATACATCTGACAAAGGACAAAGAAAATCTATACATCTGACAAAGGACTAATTTCCAGAATCTGCAATGAACTCAAACAAATTAGCAAGAAAAAAAACAAATAATTCCATCAAAAAGTGGGCAGAAGACATGACTAGACAATTTTCAAAAGAAGATATACAAATGGCCAACAAACATGAAAAAATGCTCAGCATCACTAATGATAAGGGAAATGCAAATCAAAACCACAATGCGATACCACCTTACTCCTGCAAGAATGGCCATCATCAAAAAATCAAAAAATAATAGATGTTGTTATGGAAGCAGTGAAAAGGCAACACTTCTACACTGCTGGTAGGAACGTAAACTACTACAGTCACTATGGAGCTTCATGGTAGTTTTGATACCAGGACAAACCAACTTCCTCTTCTTTAAATTTTAGAATGACACTGACCTTTTAATGTCTTATCACTGCGGAGAAAGCAGTAAGTCAGGGCCCCACCTAATTCCAAAAATGATGCTTTGGAAAAAGACAAAAAGGTGATACAAAAAAATCCCTTTATATTGAGAAATCTGGTGAGATACTTTTAAAAATTTTCACATGATATGGTTTTGGTAGTATATGATTTAGGCCTGCTTTTGAATATGATATGAAATCAATCATGTAACTTCGGAAAATGTTAAAACTAAAATCACAGCAGATTTTAAAGAGCATGTCGTTGTCAGAATAAATGATAAAAGTTGGCATATAAATTACTTCAGGAGTCAGCAAACGGTACATGGGCCAAATCTTCCCACTTTCTGTCTCTGCATGGCTCATGAGCTAAAAATGGATCTTGAATTTGTAAATGGTTGGGGCAAAAATCAAAAGAATAATATTTCGGGACATGTGGAAATTATATAAAATTCAAGATTCAGTGTTCAAAAATAAAGTCTTATTGAAACACAACCACACTAATTTATTTGCATAATGTCTATGGCAAGTTTTGAGCTACAAGGACAAAGTTAAGTAGCTGTGGCAGAAACTGTGTAGCCCATGAGGTCTAAAATATTTACTATACAGAGGTTAATGAAAAGACTTTGTTGACTCCTGATGATCCTACATTTAGAAATATATTTGTTCCTACATTTAGAAAAATACATTTATGTCAATATGAACAAAATAATAATGTTGTATAATATTTCATGTACAGTTTTCTTTTTAGTCTAACCATGAGTATTTACCTTCAAATTAGCTACTTAAATAACCAGTAGTCAACTACTGTAAAACCGATATTTTTAATTCTTTAGTTATATAGAGACTTGTGTAAGAGTAATGTAAATATAATCTTATATATGGTAGGCAACTTGTTTAATTTTTCCAAAGCATAAAAATAATCACTAGAAGATATGTCCCTTTCCCTTTCTCTGACTCTAGCCTGTGTCTTTTATAGTAAATTGTATTTTAGGACATCAGGAAAGTTTAATACATAATATATGCTTGGAAAATAAGAGGATTCTATTTTATATATAAACAAATTTAGATGATTAAAAGAGATTGTTAGTAGCATTTTAATGGACTAGAAATGTATATTCAACCATGTACTACTATAAAGGTATATCATGAGCTGTGAAAACTATGGTTACATTTGCAAAGATTAAAAGTGGATGGGGATGCCACTGTTAATAAGAAAATGGTGGAGAGATAGAAAAAATAATCTAAGCTGTTTCAAAACCTCTCCTCTTTTTGCTTTTGTTTTTCCAAATTCACTTTACCTGAAAGGAAAGATTGACTAGAACATTTTATGAAAATGTTCCCTATTTTACTTATATAAAAATAACCATGAAAAGGTTTTGATATAATTTTTTGGATAGATTTTTATGTGGCTTATGATGTATATTGAGTCCTGATATAACATTAGTCATTTGCATGGTTCATTAGAATTAAGCACTATTTAACATATAGGTCTGAAAAATGAAGTGGCCCCTAAAATGAAATCTATGAACAAAGAGAAAAAGGTAAAAATGGAAAAAAACACTGAGTCAGCCAGGGCACAAAATTTCCATATGTCTAAGCATTCATCCCCTTGAGATAAATGCCACTAAGTCAAACAGTGTTTAGGTTCTTCCTGAACAATTGTACTCCCACAGAAGACCTCATCTGTGTTTTTCTGAAGTGAAGAGAGGGGGCAATGTTGGGCCTCCAGGTATCACCCTAACGAAATATGTGTAACATGCCCAAAAGACTAGCCCCAATCTGACTCTAGGGTTCAGATCTTTTAATACCACACAGCCCCTGTCCAAACTGAAACAGCTTCTCTTTGGTACCTCCTCCCCTAAGGTATTTCCAAGGCTGGAAGTTTCTCTTTCCTTTTCTCATAGCCTCCTAAGAGGCAAGCAGAAAAGAAGTATGTGGGATGGATGTGTATGTGGCAAGTGTGGGAAAGGAGATGTCTAATTATTTTTGGTTCAACTTTTCTCTTAGTTAGGAAGACAAGCATAATGACCTGACTCTGTCATTTTGGCTGGTGCCAAGTTATCATCTGACTCTTGATATGTTCATGATTAAAAGTAAAAGCAAACTAATTTTCTAGACTCTAAATCTAAGTATGGAGTTGGTTCTGTTTTCAAGGGCAAAGAAACATCTTCAGAAAAAAATCCCCAATCTTTCTGCTTCTTATATTTATTTTTCATAACATACTGTAAATATTAGCTAATCACAAAACCAATCACAATATCTTTTACAATACCACAAAGGTATATATTTTTAAATTATTATCAGAAAGTATGGCTATGTGGAATTAAAAACCAGAATTTTTAGAAATAATACTAAATTCAGACATTTATAGAAACATTTCATTTAAACAACTGGCTCTTCAGTGGGCTCTCCTTAACCTATTTTCTCAGTTGTTTAGTTCTTAAAGTATATGCATGGAGACTGAACTACTGGATTTGATTTTGTCTTTGGCGGGATTTTAGCCTCCTATTTATCATGTGCCTGTGTTAGAAATCATACTAGATATTTTTAAAATCTGTGTTTAAAGGTTTACTAAGGAAAATGTGGTATCAGTAGTGCCTGTGGGTGCTCAATAACTGTGTGATTGAATGGATGTTCATTAAACAAAATCTCAATTCTATTATAATAATTTAGTTTCATTATTTTATTTTTATTTTTATTTTTGTTTTGAGAGCAGAGGTTGATTAAAGAGGATTAAATATGGTAAAACATTACAAAAGTGCATTTTTAAAACATCAGAACTATTATGTGTCAGTAACAACATCTACATATAAGAAAATGTTTAATGTTTAATATTGGAATCACACAGTAACCCATTAAATATCAAATCTAATGTCTTCCTCCTTGAGAGTGATATGTAGAGCCTAATAATTTACACTTAGTCTAAATGGAAATTTATTGTGAATGATATGCAACCAAAAGTCATCATGAAATTTCATGAAGAATATAATTATAAAATGATTAGAAAGTGATGGTGAGTTTTAGCTATGATTAAGAGACACCCAGACTTCCCTTTCCTCACTTGATTTAGATTCATTGAAAGGATGTTGTCGGGGGCTAACCAAGAACAACCAAATCGTTACAATATATGTGTTTCTTCAGCTCCTTTTTATTACACTAAAAACGTAAAGTTTACTAAATTAGGCAATTCATAGTCAAAGGCAGTCAAGCCTCACATGATTCCATAAGCATGGGCTTGAGAACCTCTGCATAGAACAGGATTGCATTTATGTGCTATGATTTTCCTTCAATTGAATGTTTCTTTGTTTCGATTTTTGAATGTTCCCTTTTTGATCTTTTATATTGATGTATCTTGACCATATAAGGTTGCTTTTATAAGAGCAGATTTGGTATGGAAATTGCTTTGGAAAAATGTTTCACTCTATCGCAAGTTCAGTGGTCTCATGTTGATTGATAGAGTCATAAATTCAAAAGCATGATATAGAACATAATTTATTTAATACTTTAGTGCTTTAATATAAAAGATGACTGGCTTGAATATGCAAAGAATTTAACATTTCTTACGTAAGATATTCAGAAAATGTTAACCTAGTTCCATTTGTTTTCAAGACTCGTGACCACTCATATCAGGCCATTCTCACCTTAAGAGATCCAGAATACAAGAGCTGCTGAAAATTGTGGAAGTCCTACTTAGGAGCCCATGTGATATATAGTTTGTCAAAAAACATTTTATCAAAAGGGAAATAGATAAGGAAACTGACAATTTAACTTTCTCTCTCTAAATATGCTCTGAAATTCATATATAGTCCAACATTTTTGGGAGGTTTGTTTAGCTGACTTAACAGTTGTCAAAATTCATAGCAGGGTAACATGACTCATAAATTATGCTATCTGTTAAAAACTGAATTCATGCCTAAAGAAATATAGTCGGTGAAGCATGTGCAAGTTTCAATAGTGCATCTCATTAATGATGAGATGATATTGTGGCCAAAAGTAGGAATTCTCTTGAGATACCAACTGAATTTTCTTTGTCATCAGTCTCCCTCATAACCTCTGGTGGTTTATTACCAAGTGGAAAACAAGTCTGCAAAATGTCAATGTCACCAAACTGTAACAATGATCTATAATTTTGATAAATAAGGTTGATATAATGGGTATATTGTTAAAAATCAACTACAAGTTAATATATAAATATACTCTACGTAAAATTATCTGATAAATAAATGCCATCATTAAGTAGTATTGGGAACATGATCCATTATGATATCATCACATTTCTGTCCTAGCTGACATTCAATGGTGTTTGTAGATAACAGTTGTAAAAGCTCATTAAAAACTGAAAGTATTTCCAAACATTTCTACATTTGTTCCTTTTTCTTGATTTCTAGAGAATGCTCCAAAGTTTAGGAGAAGATGGAAGAACTGGGGAGTAGGAGACAGCAACAGAGACATCCCGGAAAGACCGGAAAGGACTGGCTAGAGAATTGCAATCATCATGGATGACTGAGGTGGACATGCCTAAAGTTATGGAGAAAAATACTTAGAAGAACTTTTAGAGAGGTAAATTACAGTGCATGGTAATTCAGATAGAGCAGAAAAGTTAATGTCTGAGAAGTTTCTCTATAGCAAGGGTACTTGACAGCAATGGTGCTAATGTACATCCCATTTTTTCTTTTTCTTTTTTTTCTTGCCTATAAAGCTCCTGCCTACAGAAAGAGAATAATTCAACAAGTAGTGTAGTCTACAATTTACCAAGAAGAATTGGCAGAGCAAAGACAGAAGCCTCACCAAAATGATGACATTATTCACATTAACACATAACGGCTCTGTGTGTTATTATCAAACAACCTATCTCTAATGAAAGTGATGCTTATTGATAAAAACTAAATTAGTAAGCCAACATACTAGTTTGTGTTTCAAGCAAACTTTATAAAACTTTTATTTGGTCAAAGCTAGTATAAATGTTCTTATCTAAGTCAAAGAATGTTAGAATTACAAATAAAAATCCCTATCTTAAGTAAAAAGTGTTTAACTGAATTAGTATTATTTAAATATTTATTGCTCGCAATTTTACAGGAATGATTCTCAAGCATCTACAATTGCATTACATCACTGTACCAAAGTTAGCTTTGTGTCATATTTTAAAAATTCTGCCTTTGAAAATACATGAATTTCAAGAACATTCCTTGAAACTCCATGTCTTTATGGTAGGCTTTTCAAACAATAACATTAAAAAGTCTATATGTATGTATTGATATGCTTCATTTAATCACACCTGACCAACTCCAGCACACAAATAAAAAACAAAACTGTTTTAAAGGTATATTAATTAATATTAGTTTCAGCTATGAATACTAGAAAACTTAGATACTATAGCTTTGATAAGTTAGAAGTTTAAACCCCATTAAAAAAGAAGGCAAAGGATATGAACAGACATTTTTCAAAAGAAGACATACATGCAGCCAACAAGCAAATAAAAACAAGCTCAATAGCACTGATCACTAGAGAAATGCAAATCAAAACCATAATGAGATACCATCTCACACCAATCAAAATGGCTATTATTAAAAAGTCAAAAAATAACACATGTTGGCAAGGTTGTGGAGAAAAAGGAACACTTATACACTGTTGGTGGGAGTGTAAATTAGTTCAACCAATGTGGAAAGCAGTATGGCAATTCCTCAAAGAACTAAAAGCAGAGCTACCATTCGACCCAGTAATCCCACTGCTGTATATATACCCAGAGTAACATAAATCATTGTACCAAAAAGACACATCATGCGAATGTTCATTGCAGCACTATTCACAATAGCAAAGACATGGAGTCAACCTAAATGCCCATCAATGACAGATTGGATAAAGAAAATGTGATATGTATACACCATGGATTATTATGCAGCTATAAGAAAGAACAAGATCATGTCTTTTGTGGGAAAATGGATGGAGCTGGGTGCCATTATCCTTAGCAAACTAACACAAGAACTGAAATCAAAATACTGCATGTTCTCACTTATGAGTGGGAGCTAAATGATCAAAACTCATTAATACAAAAAAACAGAACAGACAGTGGGGTCTACATGAGGATGAGGGGTAGGACGGGGATAACTCTTGGGTACCAGGCCTAATACCTGGGTGACGAAATAATCTGTACAACCAATGCCTGTGACACAAGTTCACTTATGTAACACAGCATCAGATGTACCCCCAAACCTAAAATAAAAGTTTAAAATTAATAAATAAAAAATAAAAATAAACAAGTTAGAAGTTTAGTTTCCCTCTGGAATTTCACAGTTTCAGGGCAAGCAGAACAGCCTGCAATGCCCTTTGTAGTCCTACAAAGCTGACAAAGGATCTCTGAAAAGTCTTCAGACACTGGGACTTGTTCCACTTTTCTCTTCTGTTATATCTAGGATACAGCCCTCACAATCATACTCTAAGATGATAATCCAGCCATCACATCTATGTTCCAAACCGCGGGATGGAAAAGACGAAGACCAAAGGACAAAGGTGTGCACCAGCTGTTTATGAGGGGATACTTCTAGAAACTGCACAAATCACTTCCATTTATACCCCATTGGCTAGAACCCAATCACCAGCCCTCACCTAGTGGTAAGGGAGAATGGAAAATACAGTTTTTGTTTTGAAGGCTTCATCCCTTGACAAAATTTCTATTTCTATGGAAGAGGCAAGAGATACTGAAGAACACCTAGGTTAGAATGACTTTTCCCATATTTCCGAGTAAGGGTTTTGCCCTTTTGATAAGACCATGGTTTCCTCGCTCTAAAATGCAGTTTCATGCAGAAATAGGAGCATCAGATTGCT
This sequence comes from Macaca fascicularis, assembly GCF_037993035.2. NCBI lineage: Eukaryota > Metazoa > Chordata > Mammalia > Primates > Cercopithecidae > Macaca > Macaca fascicularis. Next base: position 162,900,198 of record NC_088379.1, read on the forward strand.
GAGTTGGATAAAGAAGTTGCACAAGAAGATAAAAAAAAAAAAGATAAAATTAGCCTGACATCCTGTTTTAAACCAAAGCAGCTCAACTGGTATTTTTTGCTTGAGGGGAAGTTGGACTACAGTCAATACTGAATTACCTTTGATCCATGGAAAACTTGTCCTTCACTCAAGGCACATATTTGACAGCTTTTAACCTAAGTTTTGAAACCACACTCCGCTATTCTATATGTAAGAGTCTTCCCCGTTGGCAAATTCCTTCCTTCGAGAACAGCATTAAGGTGAGCATGAGAAGAGGATGTTCAGGTGTGGAGATTTGGAGGGCTAAAGCCTTGGATGTCATTCACTGATGCATTGTTAAGGTTAAGGCCTAATGAGAAGACAACTGTTGAGCAATTAAATCAGCTATTTTTAGATTGTGCTACATATATCAAAGGCTGAAGTCTATCTAACCTTTGGGATAATTATCAAAACTCATTCACCAGCTTCTCTTTCTTCCTGACAGCTACCAGGCCTTTATCACTGATTTACACTGTCATATGCAGGTTTAAAACACCAGGGAAAATTTCCTTCCTTTTATGCAGCATATGATTTCCAACTATTCAGCCCTAAGTCTGTATTCAGTTTACAGTGTTATTTCATTAAATCTCACCAGTGACTTCTATATGGTGTTCATATTCAGCAACAAGTAGCTTTAATATTTGATGACATCTAGGTAGAGAGGAGGAGAAACTGTATATTTATAGTACCTTTCCTCTCGCCTTCACTTTCCGCTATGGTAACAAAGGCCAGGGTGGCTATTTTTCTTATTATTTTCCCATTCTGACTGTGAGCAAAGTATCAGAATCTGCAACCTGAATTTAAAGACATTAAACTACTTCCTAAGGATACCCAAAGAATGTCTAAGAAAAACCAAAAGCTCCATGAATCTGGTAAGGGCTGTCTAACAACACACAATCTGATGAAACTCAAAAGGGCAAATATTCAGAAAACAGAATGGATTCTAAGTACAAACAAGCAAATGAAGTATTTTCTTGAAAGATTGAAAACCGTATCTATGACTTATCTCCAAGGCTGGTTGGCAAAGTAAAAGAGTTTTACCTACTCACAAGCAAAATATAAATTGAAAGGTTAAACAAAAATCCATAAAATAAGAAAAATAACATAGACAGGGTACCCAACATGACTGAACTCAAGTATATAGTTTCATCTGCACTAACAATTCGCATCAAGAAGGGTGGGGTTGGTTAGAAACATGATAAAACTTCCTGCTTGTTGATATTTTACTTCGTCCCAGATGAAACATTTATTTTCCTTTAAAGTCATATATCCTATCCATAATCTCAGGATGCTATTGAAGTATTTATTAAGAATTCAATACACTCCAGGATAAACCCTGATATACCGTACTCTTTCCTGTTTGTTTCCCTTCTTCCCACGGTCGTATCATGTATCTTTTTACAGTAATCCCAAATATATATCATTTCTCCCTTTACCTACAAGACTTAAAAGGTATATAATGGTGACTAAAATATTGCATTTCTTTTCATTGTTGCTTAACTAGATTTTACGTATGAAATTATGTGCTTTTTCTCATGAATCAATACTTTCCGTCTGTTTATAAAATCAATAGCAGTGTTTAATTATTAAATATATTAAGGCAATCTTGAAGTTGTATAATTTAACACCACTTCCATAAGAAACCAATATGGGCTACTGCATCATGCTTTTCAGGGACCTGAGTTTTATAGTAGTGACTGCCTGAAAACATTATGCCAGGTTAATAATGTTCGGGGCTTTTTCCTGAGGCAATTTAAAATGAGAACATTTATTTTTATTCTCCCCAGTGGAGCCAGAGTTACATTAGGCATACAGCTGTAACTTTTTATTCTCTCTTATCCTGACAGGCAGGGTGACAGTGGTTACTCTCCTCCCAAGTAAACTACATTTGATTATAAACTAATGAGATGATGAAGGCTTACTCCTCAACACTTTTCTGTCATGTAGCATCAACTTGGTATGTCCTGATGAGCCAAAAGTTAGCTGGGGAAGAAAAATACACCTTGGGGAACAACCAAACAAAAAATAATTTCCAATGTACACAACCTCCTTGAAATAACAAAAGTAGTCAAATTTTCTTTCCAAAACAAACAAAAAAAAAAGGAAACAAAAAAAATATGTAACTTATCTAAGGAAGAAAGGCATTTCAAATACTTTATTTAACTTTTACTTTCATTACTTATTTATTTCATTTTTAAATAGATAATGATAAAAACTTATGCCTACTTTGAAGGACTGCTGTGAGAATTAAGTAAGATCAAACATTGAAGTTCTTTATGAAAGTTAAAGTACTATGTAAACATTAAATTAATATTATTTCATTAAGAATATCATAGCAAGACCTGGCACAGTGGCTCATACCTGTAATCCCAGCACTTCGGGAAGCTGAGGCGGGCGGGTCACAACGTCAAGAGATCAAGATCATCCTGGACAACATGGTGAAACCCTGTCTCTACTAAAAATACAAAAATTTGCTGGGCATGTTGGTGTGTACCTGTAGTCCCAGCTACTTGGGAGGCTGAGACAGGAGAATCGCTTGAACCCAGGAGGTAGAGGTTGTGGTGAGCCGAGATCACGCCACTGCACTCCAGCCTGGTGACAAAGCAAGACTCCATCTCAAAAAAAAAAGAATATGATAGCAGAAGCTTCTTCTTTTCACCCATGCAATGAACACAGTAAGTAGTCAATGTATTTTTAAATAATTTGGCGGCAAAAGGGCCTAATTTCCATGCTTTGCTGAGTTTTCCTCTTGCTTCTGGATGACCAACAACGCCCTTTTAGTATTCCTCATGAATGGCTACAAATAATCCCACTTGTCTTTCCCATTACACATAGTTTTATGGTTTCTTTTGTTTGTATTTAGGTTCCCAGGCCATATAAAAGCTTCTCGAAATCAAGAAACGTTATATATCATTTGTATATACCAGTGTATATCATTTGACTGCACGGTATGTACAAAATCAATTCTCATTCTGTCAATAAAAGCTGCTACGCAACATATTTCTTTAACCATATATCTTTATTTCAGAATCCAAACAGTGTAGCAAAAATATAACTAAAGCTATAAAGGATCAGCCCCTTCTTCAGCCTTGATGTGCCATGTTCTTTCTACTTGTGTACTCTCGATTCGTAGCACAATAAAATACATGTTGTTTTTAGGGCAGTAATGTCCTTCCCCTTACAAAAAGCCAAACTCTTTTAGTATTACAAGTGGCTCTTAATATTGGAAGGATGATTTCAAAACCACCTGATATTACAGTGCCATTCATATAACTAAAGCTCTCACTCCAGTAATATCCCATAACTTTAGGTTGTAGAGAATCAGGCAGATGAATTCTGTTTCTTCCAAACTCTACTCTTACTTTCCATGTAACTTTAATGGCCCATTTATAATATGCATTTTGTCTAGACAACTTTTCAGAGAACTAATGAGACCCTGGTGATGTTTACTTTACTTAATTCTGATTATCACATTCAATAGCCTTATAAGTCATTTCACATTTATTAGTGACTAATATATACTATGCATAGATATTTAATGTAATATATCATAAATGTCTAACATATATTATCAGTAGCTGGATTCCCCAACTGAATTCTGTGTAATGAAGTAACAAGGTGTTCCATGGCTTATTCGTAGTTCTTTACACATAAACTATACTCAGCAAAAGTGTGTTGGTAAAATCCATGATGCTGACAATATGTTTCTTTTTGTTTGGTTGGTTTCATAATGTATCAGTTATTTAATTATGTTCTTGATAAGAAATTTATAATACCAACTTGTAAGAATAAGTTTCATTTTTCAGGCCAAACAGGTTGCAGGTATCCCTGGAGCTGAGGAATAGCTTTGGTTTTGGTAAAATTTGTGGGTCCACAGCTGCCTGGTCAAACTTGCCCTGCTCTGTAATCTCATATTTTTTTTTTAATTTTTTTTTTTGAGATGGCGTCTTGCTCTGTTGCCCAGGCTGGAGGGCAGTGGCACAATCTTGGCTCACCACAACCTCCGCCTCCTGGGTTCAAGCGATTCTCCTGGCTCAGCCTCCAGAGTAGCTGGGACTAGAGGCGCGTGCCACCATGCCTGACTAATTTTTGTATTTTTAGTAGAGACAGGTTTCACTATGTTGGCCAGGCTGGTCTCAAACTCCTGACCTCGTGATCTGCCCGCCTCAGCCTCCCCAAGTGCTGGGATTACAGTCATGAGCCACCAAGCCCGGTCTTCTCATATTTCTTTCTTTGTGCCAAAGATGTCACTGTCTGTTGTCTGGGCTTTCACAGCTGTTTCTTCCTGAAGTAAGCCTCAGTAAGATATTTTGAGATTTCCACATTGCTGATATCAATTTTTGGGTGGTGATGATGACAATTACTGCCGTGCTCTACACAGAGGAACTTGATTGAGGATCCAAGGTTCAGTCAATAGCAAGCAGCAAAACACGGCTCAGCGGCTTCAGGAAAACCACCTGTTTGCCTCGATGACACCCAGTGAAGATGAACAGAATGGTCCCGGGAGAGATGATGGCTCACAGTTTTCTCACATGCTGACTGGAGGGTTTTTTTTTTACCATGGCTCAACATCCCTAAAGGCACATCATCAGTAAGGTAATATCTAGGCATTTTGCAGAGTTTCACCACATGGGCACCACTATTCTGGTCACTACCAACTGGTTTTGTAACCATAGCAAGGACCTCCTTCACTTTCTTTTGAATCCTGGATTTATCGGCTGAGTACTGCCTCTTGCCCATGGCCTTTCTAGAATACAGAGCAGATCAGGAATACCTGCAAATTCCCCTGAAAAAGGCAAGATCTCGATTGCCATGGGACTTTGCCTTCTTGGGCATTTTAGCCTTGAGATCACTTTTTTCAACCTTCCCACTGCCATCAGCCTTCTTGGCTTCAGGCTTCTTTTCCTTAGTATCCAGCTTAGTTGTTTCCACAACCATCTTGCAAGATGGGGAAGGGCCTGACAATATGTTTAAAAAACAAAAAGAAAGATACTGATATAACCAAAACAAACAAACAAAAAACAAATAAATGAAAAAATGCATCCAATCTAGTCCATTTATCTTCTATATAAATTTAAAATAAATGTAAAAATGGGATGTGCACAGTTCAGCCCCCTTGAAAATCTTGTCACTAATTTTCTTTCCCCTTAAGTGATTTTTCAAAGCCACTAAGTCACTAAGAATAAAGTCATTCTATTTTCAGTTCTTTCAGAAGACTACAGAATTTTGACCTTTCTACCTTGAGTATGTGTTAACCAAAAGAACAGAAGATGAAAATATTTATTGATTACATTGACTTTATTTCACTTATGGAATATGCTTAAATATTACCTGCTATAATTCTTCTCCTATTCTCTTACTGTTACTATTTTTAGTGTCTAAGAAGCAAATTTTGCTTTATTTCTCTTTTCGCTCCCTCCATTGCCTCCATAACCACAAATATAACAGATTAGAAAGTAGTTGATTTAGTTAAATAATCCTCAAATAAAGGAATCCTTATGTGCAGAAAAGCCTTCAGGAAGAGATTTTATGGCCTGGAAGGCATCAGATTCCTCATTTACTTCCATATACAGCCATAAAATAACAGATCTCAGTCATGTGTTATCATACTTAAAGTTTCACTGTTGCAGGTTGATTTCTTTAGTGTATCCATTGCCTTTCCAGGCACTCCAATACAGAAAACAAACAAAGATATAATGTTATTCCTTCATACTTTGCTCAAAGAATGCCAAGGCTACTGCCTTCATGTGATCCCTAAAACAAGTGAATTCACTCTTAACTGTCACTCTGGAGATCTGTATAACACACCCCGGCCAGAGGGTAAAATATCCAACTGTCCACTGCTGGAAGTGTTATGAAAAGCCAATTAAGAAAAGTAATATGTATTGAGGTTTCTTAGAAGACTTAGAATCTATATAGACTCAATTATTTTCAGGGATCAAACTGAGCCATAAGAAAGTTGCTCAACTGGGCCCTATTATTTTGTCCTCTACAGAATTACTCCCCCTTAAGTTGTGTGTTAATATAGGTTTTGGATTTCATCAGGAAACAATACCAAGAATAGCCTATCAGAACCAATATATGTATTTGCTAAGAAATTTTAGGTCAGGAGTGGTGGCTCACACCCATAATCTCGGCTACTTGGGAGGCTGAGGTAGCAGCATCACTTGAGTCCAGGAGTTCAAAACCAGCCTGGGCAACATAGTGGGGCCCGGTCTCTAAGAAGCTTTAAAAAAAAAAAAATAGCCAGGCATGGAGGTGTGCACCTATAGTCTCAGCTGCAGTGAGCTATAAGCATGCCACTGTACTCTAGCCTGGGCCACAAGAGTAAGACCCTATCTCTTAAGAAAAAAAAAAAATGTAGATGACTTTTCTATGTTTGCTTTATATAAAGTCCCATTAAAACAAAACAAAACAAAAACACATTATTTTAGAATAAGTACCAGAAAAAATTTTGCTTCCCTTAAGAAATGTTACACATTTTATTCAAAGACATGGAGAACTATATAAACAATCATTCTTTCTTATTGCTTTAAAACTTAGATAACCAAAGCCAAAATCTCAGGGCAGCAATAACACCTGCATGAAGTCTTATGTGCTGAATAATATATATTCCATTTGCCATGTTGACAATCTGTTCTACTTTCTATTTTCTATGGTTTTCTTCACTGCATGAATTTTCAATTTCCTGTCTCTGTAGAATGAAGCAAACTATATATTTTTTAACAGCAGACAAAATAGGATTATTTATTTCTTCATGGAAATTACATGGCCAGTTGTTTTGTGTTTTGTTCCTAATAAAGATTTTGCATGTGAACAAATTAAGGAACAGAAAAGTGGAGAGTGAAAAATGAACTTGAAGAATATAGCAGGCAGCTTCCAACATGACCCCCAAAACTTCACTTCCTAGTATTCATGCCCTTACAAAATCTCCTCCACCTGAGTCTGGGTGGGACCTGTGACTTCCTTCTTATCAGCATATGGCAAAGATAGTGAGATAGCATTTCTGTGATTAGGTTACATAAGATAGTAACTTCTGCCTTGCTAACAGGCTCTTTCTCTCTTACTAGTTTGATGAGGTAAGTTGCATGTTCCCGCATTGCAAGGAACAAAAGGTGGTCTCCAGCCAACAGCCATCAAGAACTCAGGCCCTCAGTCTCACAATTTTTGGGAAACTAAATCCTACCAACAACTATGATAGTAAGCTTGAAAATTAATTTGTCCCCAGTCAAGCCTTCAGATGAGACTCCAACACTGGCCAACACTTGATCACAGCTTTGTGAAAGACCCTGAATAGAGGATTTCGGTTAACCCATTCCCAGATTCCTAACCCTGAGAACCTATGAGAATGAATTTGTGTTGCTTTCAGCCAATGAGTGGTAATTTGTTGTGCGGCAATAAGAAACTAATTGGAAAAATGCCCATATATTTTACTTATTTCATAATTTTACTCATGACCAGTCTTGCTTTGTGGTTATATTAACACATTAGCAATGTGTTGGGGTGAATAAAAAGTGAATAATTTACCCCTCTCTTTTTTTTTATCAATCCACAAAGTATTATCAATTATTTCATCAATTTATTTATGTATATCACAGCAATAACACTCCTTATTTTTTCTGTTTTTTCATTCCATTTGTAAAGCTATATCCTATAGAAGATTATAATTCTTAAAACCATGTTTATAAATAAGCTATTTTCCAGATGTTCCAATAAGACCCTTGAATGTCTGGGTAAAAAGGAGGTTAAAGGCTTGTAGTCAGAGAACAGAAGAGCAAAATATAAAGGAACATGAACTAAAATTAATGGCATGCTTCTTTTCCCTCTGCTTTCACAGACTTTTATTGATGTAAATAAGAAAGTGTTTTTAGCTTCTTTTGAATAAAGATATTGGTCTATAAAAATAATTATATTTCTTTGGCAATTAATACAGTCTTTGAGTGCTAACATTATCACTGGAAACTCTTTTTTGCAATGCAGCATAATTGAAGCATGCATGTTGTTAAATCTGCAGGAGGTTAGTTATTTTATTACCCAATACTGTTCATTATATATACTACACTTCTGAAAAAATATTGATTATGTTATCTGCTTCTGTAATACTTTTTCCAAAAGTTAGCTTTTTGGTTTTTGTATTTTTTTTTTTTTGAGATAGAGTTTCGTTCTTGTTGCCCAGGCTGGAGCGCAATGGCGTAATCTCGGCTCACCGCGACCTCCATCTCCCAGGTTTAAACTGTTCTCCTGCCTCAGCCTCCCGAGTAGCTGGGATTACAGGCATGTGCCACGATGCCCAGCTGATTTTCTATTTTTAGTAGAGACGGGGTTTCTCCATGTTGGTCAGGCTGGTCTCAAACTCCTGGCCTCAGGTGATCTGCCCACCTCAGCCTCCCAAAGTGCTAGGATTACAGGCATGAGTCACCGCGCCTGGCCAAGACTTCTTAAATTATATTCCTTGCAGTTGGCCTCCAGTGTGTCATTGGAATCCTACTTTCTATCCAGTTCATACTATTTTACTGCTTCTCTCTGACTTCTTTGGTCTTTTTATAACAGACTTCAGATTGCAATGCAGTTACAATTAATGACTTCACCAAACATGATAGGAGTTTGATTCTGTGTTCTTTGCTCTCCTTTTCAGCCTCTGTGGAAGACTTAATAACTTCTGTGCTCTAGAAACTTCTAATTGAGCATGAAGAAAGCTGGTAAATCACTGCACTGTAGCAACAACAATCCAGTGTTTTCTCTGCCTAATGATCCTAAAGCTCATTCAATATATGTTCGTCATCAGAAATCTTAACAATGTTCAAGGCATATTTATCAGAATTTGGAATAAGCTTGAACAAATTCCCTCTTGCAACATTCTATAGCTTAACTCAATTTCTTTCTCTTTGTATAGATAAGTGAAGCCCCAGAAGATTTACTATGAGTAAACAACTCTAGATATAAGATTTGCAGGACTTTAATATCAGACACCTGCTGGTCATATAATTGAAATTGTCTACACTGAAGTAGAAACTAGTTTACCAATTATGTTTCTTTTTATGGTCCCAAACCTCATACTCATTTATATCTATATTACTAGTTTGCTAGCCAGCAATTTCTGCTACTTATTATTTCTATCCTGCTACTTTCATAAAAGTTTGGATTGATTTCAGAGCAGTTATGCCAACAAATAATGATAAAGTAGAAATATGTGCATTGGGCAGCTTTTGAGATTGAATGTGCTCACTAAATCTTTGTAGAAACCTTCCTGGATTACCTATCTCACCCTTCTCTATTACTGCACCTGTAACTTTTCAAAACCCAGGATTACATCAGTTATTTATCTGCCAAATTTTGTGTCTCCCCTTCAATGTAAGTGCCATAAATACAAGGACTCTGTGTGTAGGTATGTGTGAGCTAGTCACAATTATAATGGAACAGTGAGAAAAAGTCACTAAAGATATCAGTGTCTGGCATGTAATAATAACAGAAACTCAGTAAATATGTTATTAAATATTTAAACTATGGGGAAATGGGAAAAGAGAAGGCTATTGTCTAGGTAAATATCAGTGCCATGATGATGGGTCATGGTAGCTGGTTTCACTGGCACATGTTTCATTGAACCAAGCTTTTCAAAGGCTTGGTCTCAGCATCTGGAAAAGCAATCAATTGAAAAGATATAGTAGTGGTGTGGGTGCTGCAGGAGATGTCATTGTAGGCTTGCAAACAGCAAATGACACCACTGAGGCATCCATGCCACATGTTACATGGCACTCAGATTCACTGACAATAGAAAACCTTCATAAAATCATATCTAGAGTCTCCAAGGTTAGCAGTGGAAGATGAGTCATAACATGGAAGTTAAGATTTTATTTTCCTAACAGAAAACATCAAGGAAGTTCTGAGGTTGAACAGATATTCTTAAGAGACAGATATACCTCTATGAAAAAAATAAGACTTTGAGGCCCATTTCCTCCTCCTGTCTCTGCTGCAAACCTTGATGATTAAAATAGTTAGGAAGTAAAAGATTTCACAACTGTGAGACCTCTTGATGACCTATGAAATCAAGAGGCTCTGACAGCTAAAGAAAATTTTAAAATCATGTTTTGCATCACCTGAAGGGTGTCCTCCCCACCCTTTAACCCTCGATGAGACCTTGAATGCTAGCTAGAGTTTTAAAAAATCAGTGGGTGGAGTTGTGTGTTGTTTCATCATTTGCACCATTTGCACCCAACTGTATATCCATCTGATGAAGCTTGGAAAATATACTTGTTAAAAAAAAAAAAAAAAAGAATTAAATCAAGAGACACACAAAATAAAATAGCAGAAGGCCAGGATAGAGAACAGGTAAAAGCAACTGTTGCAATGTCTATATAGTTTTTATGGCTGCAGTACAAATATGTCTCTGAGCTTCCAAACAGCCAAAAAAAAAAAAAAAAACCTATCTTTTTGAGAAAAAAAACTCTTAAGAAAAAATGTCTTCCAAACACTTAATTTTATGTAATGTATTCATGGAACAAAATTTTAAAAAAAATCTTACACTTTGCTTTATTTACTGACTTTCAAATGTTTATACTAATCCTATTTTTTCATCTAATTATCCGTCTAAAACAAAAGTAAATTGACAATTACTACCCAAATTTGACTTAGGTAAAATCAATACATACTAACAAATAACTATACCAACATTTTATTTTATAAAACTATACCAAATAATGCTTTGTACTGTTGATGGAAGTTTTCAAAAGAATGATTTTCATCATGTTGACCTTTGATATCCACAAAATTCGATTAAGCAATGAAAAACTCCAGTATCATGTAATCATAGACAGTCAGTGACTTTAATAATCAAAAGAAGTCTACCTTTACCTTTCTTTTTGAGTAGATGGACATAATATGGTTTTCTTCAGTATTTTTTAGTCAGTACATGCTAAAAAGTTTTTCCTCCTTTTTCATAAACTATAAAAAAATTGTGTTTGTTATCCATCTAGTGAAAATGCCAGATAATATAAGGTCCTTCTTAAAATGGGTAAACATAATAAACCTCAGAATTGTCTTATTGGGTTCAGTGAAAAAGAAACATAAACAATCTTAAAATGCCAATTAAAGTATGGGCAGAGAGATGGGCATGAATGGAAGGCAACATGAATTATTTATGTCAGTACTACCCCTTCTGGCATTTAATTGTTCAAGAACAGTCACCGTGGTGCTGTGGCTAAGTACATAAGTTCTGGGGCCAGCGTCCAGGTTTGACTTCTGACTTTACCAACTGACTGTGTTGCCTTGGATAATTTAATTAATGTCTCTGTTCCTCCATTTCCTCATTTGTAAAATGAGCATGATATCAGTACCTCATAGAGGTACAGGTAGTTAAGGAAGTAATCACTTATAAGCACTTAGTGTAATGCCTAGCTCAAGAGATAGAATGATTATTTCTACCATCTTGCCTTTTCTCTAAGCTTGTATGTATTGTATGCTTTCACCTGAATTGAAATTCTTGTTTAATATAAACATTTTTAAAATGTTTGTAGCCCGCAGCACAAAGAAGATGCATAATTAAAACTTTGAATTGCATAAATACAATATTGTATCTTATGAGTCAACATCTTTTTACTTAAGAAATAATATTGACGATGTAAAAATGACAGTTGACTAACGATACATAATTAATCACCTTTCTCCAAACTAATTTAATAGGGAACTCCACCTCCAACATGCATAAACACATAGACACACACACACACACACACACACACACACATTATCATCATCATCATCTTTGAAGCCACCTATGTAATGGCAGCAAGAAGACTTATGTATTAGAATTGGCTCAGCTTTAATATTATTATGACTCTTTTCAATACCTGACTCTTTTAATATGAATATAGTATAATGAGCAACACATTGGAATTTTAAATTTATAATATTTTAGTTATATTTTTCAAAAAAACATAAGTTGACATTTGAAAATTGTGGAAGCTGTATATTTAAGGCAATTTTATCCAAATATAAACATGACTTGATTATTAGATTATTTTGTGTATTTCAATTCCTTTGGCATATTAAGTGCTTATAGATCACCAATTGTTTGAAGTGGGGGCACACGTTTTTAGAATCACTGGACCTCAAACATTCATGTTTTGCCTAACAGCCTTAAAATTCTGCCTTCCTTTTTTCGGGAAATGGATTGTTATTTTAGAAATTCAAAACAAACACACTAACTTTGAAAGGTACTTTTCCAAGCCACTAACGCCTTGGTCCCAGAAAAGGTAGAATGTACAATCGGCTTTGCTTCCCTGGCAAAATTATTTCAACAATGTTTCCTACTTACTGTGGAAAAATAATTGAATCCAGCTGACCGTCACTGAATGGGCAGCCTAGGAAATATTTTCTTCTAAGAGATTTCCCCCATGTAAATAGAAAAGAGTTATGAAATTGTTCAGAAAATTATAAGTGAACTCTTGGAAAATAAAGCTCTTAAATATTCTTTCAAAAGGGAATGAACATATTGTACATGCTCTTTTAATTAAGATTCTGGTTGATATATACTAATGGTTCAGATTTGTTTAGTCAGCGTGATCCTTGATAACACACACAAGGGAGAGGTAGAAAATATTTCCAAAAAACTAAGATTGAAAGTCACGTTTTACAGAAAGATAAATTAGGATTTATTTTTATATATCGTCAAATGATCCTTTACTTTGAAAGTAATTTTCCACAGGATTCTTTTAAAAAAAAAAATAGTAACTGTTTGGTTCATGGGACTGTTTTTAGATTGCTTACATGCCAGGCAGAAAAACCTTGAAGCTAAATGTTAGGAATCACTGACAAACAATAAAGATAAAGCATCTCTAAAATTTTCATAAAAGTCAGTAAAAAATATGACTTCATTCATAAAAACATCAATTGACAGACATCTTTTGAAGAATACAGCTACGACTTAAAGCAAGGAGCCCACAGAGTCAAATCCCGTTTTATTCTTGCTGCTTCTTAAATTTGAAACATTCTGGAAACATTTTCTAACACATTTTTTCAATAATGCCCAGCAGTATCTTAATTTTTAAGTAATGACTGAATTAAAACTGCAAACATATAAATAGTTTAAATACTAATAATAGGAGCTGCTATTTATTTCTAACAGTACAAGTCTTTTCACCAGATTCCTTTGTAAGCCATAAAAAAGTCATCTTTATCGTTTCTCAGACATGTGCTGTACTAAAAAATGCAAGTCTTGATGCTAAATATACATTTAGAAACTGAGAAATTTCTGAATTTTAAGGGTGATACAGCATAACATATCAGTTACCAATAAATGACTTGTACCTTGGGAAAAAAACAGAAAAGGAAATAAAGCATTTTTATTAAGATATATGACTTCCTCTTGTTTTATGTGGTGAATTAAAATAAAATCACTTAAAACAGTAGAAACTCAGTTGCTATCAATGACTTGTTCAAAAGGAAAATAATTAGATATCTGAACTATTCATCAGGGAAAAAGAAAAAAAAAATCTTTCAATTATCTGAATCCCATACCTAGACTCTTATTATAACAAAAAGTAACAGAGGAAACAATTCAAAAGGTTGGAACTATGTGATTGGGAATCAGTGATTGCAAACCACTTAACTATTTATTTATATTTTCTCAACTTTTTGTAGATTTTCAGAAATTCATTTTGCACTGTTGAGCATTTCCAAAAATTAGAAAAAAAAAACTTCTTAAAATTACCGACTTAAATAATTTGTTTCGGTCCCTATAATTCACTCTGTAAAATGCAAGAATTTCCATTTCAATTCAGTTTTGGGGCATGTTGAAGCAATCCTTCCTTTTTTCCCTCATTTTAATACTGAAATGAAACGTGTATTCGTGCTATAATGTGTTTTCTTCTATCCTGATTGTCTCTATGGCTTCTATCTTCCTCTTTTAACAATGAGTGGCTAATGGGGGCGATGGAGGGGTGTGCGTGGGTAAGAGAATGTTCTTTGTTAAAGACTATTTTCTTCCCAATACTCTATTGCCCTCTAGTGGCTGAGAGCTAAATATCTGGAAGCTTCCATCATCTGCAAAGCAAAAGACACCATTTTACGCTTCACTGAGAGACTAGGGATATCCCTGCTGCTAACACAGTGATTTTTTGTCTCACCATGAGAAAACATAGCCTCTGAATTTAGCCAAATTTTATATGCTTTCTGCCTGAATCATTTAAAAGTACCTGAAAAATTTTATTGTATGCTTTGTTTTTCACTACTTTCCATATTCCCTCCCTGCCTTTCTTCCTTCTGAGGAACAATAGACAACATAATTTTATTTAGCAAAAGGAGGATTTGTAAAATGTGGATATTTAAAATCCATAATGAATTACAAAATTGCATTGCTTGTAGTAATTTCAAATTCCTCCCGACAAAAATTTCAACTGACATATTAAATCTAGGCATTAGGTTAGACGGTCTGTGAATGCAATCCCTGGGTAAAATTTTAAAGACCATCAGTCACTTCTCTACTTAAAAAAAAAAAAAAAAAAAAAAAAAAACCTTCTTATTTGTGTACTGATTATTTCTGTAAAAGTAACCAGAAAACCAAAAGACAAAGGATAAGAATAATATTATAAAAGAGAGACCAGCTTAAAATTCTTTTGGTGAGATTTTTAGCAGCACCCCCTTTTTGTTTTCAAAGGAAATTGGTTTGTTTGATAAATTATATGGTCACCCTGGTTAGCAACTCTCAGATCTTACTATTTAAATACTCTAATAGCAAATAGCTTCCTCTCTTTTTCCCTCCAGACATTTTTAAAGTAGCAAAATACTAAGACAAAGAGAAAAGCTGATTAACAAACTATCACCAACCATGGTCATTTAATTCATTTTACTGTTCTACATTAAAATATTCTTTAAGAAAACATTCCATTACTCTAGGGTTAAAGATCCTAGGATTGATGCTTTAACAGTATGTAACATAAAGCACCACCCAATTATAAGCAATGTGAATTACATCTATATAAATCAGTGCTCCATTGTAAGCAATATAAATTTTCATCTTATACACTTTAAGTAACAGATGAGCTTGAAAAGATGGGGGTAAGTGGGGGAGGCAGGGCTAGAGTGTGGTGAGCTTTGTAGGTTATCCTTATTTCTGTAATTGCATTGATCCATGTTCAGCTGACTTGAGATATACATGACAGCAGGGACCATTTCTCATTCAAGACCATGTCACCTGCCCCCAGAAATGGAGTGCTCCCAAACATCACCACCATCTCTCCAATAATGATACAGCCACACTTTCATAAATTCTGACATGTTTTCTGAGAAGCCACCATCCCTGGGAACTAGAAACTCACGATTATCATCACGATCCTCTCTGGCCTCTGCTGCAGAGTGACCTCGTGATGTTAGCCCATGCTTCTGAGCAGGTTGGCCCTCTCATCTGCTGGCACCTAGTGTCAGAGCCCATGGCTGCAGCCATTTGCTTCCTGTTATGAAGTTACCACACACTCTCTCTCCTCATTCTCACTCAGACCTCTGCCTTTTCATTGGCTCTCTCAGCACTTCTCATCCTCCCACCTGTAAATGGGAACTTCTGGAGTTTCAGCCCTGCTCACTTACACCATGGAGAGCTGGGAATGAACTGCCTCTGGTTCATCTGTTTAGACCACAAAACCAAATATCATCACTTCCCTTTAGAGAATATATAATATAACTTTTAACTACAGAAAAGAAGTAAATTACCAAATAGCAAATCTTGCATTTTTGATTTGCAGATTTTGGTTCACAGGTGTGTGTAGCAATGACACTTGCTATTATAAGCAGATTTAATAGAAAGGAAAAAGAAGAGAATGCAAATCAGGGGCCTAAATACTTTAAGTTTATAATCCAAACCCACTTTGGGACACTGCTGTTTGGAACCATTAATCAATTAGAATGTAAATGTCTTTGAATATGAGTTCAGAATTGTTTGGAAATACATTAATTCTTCATTATCTTTCAGTTATTAATATTTGTATGAGTAGAGAAAACAGGGAATTATGTTCTTACCCAATCAAACCAGACCAGATTTGATACCTGCACATAGACAAATATGAACTATGACAACCACAAAGCTGAATAAATTTAAATTGAGTTAGTGGAGGAGAAAGCTCTTCATAAATCCAATAAATAAATGAATGAAAGGAATACTGACTGTGCCAATATTGAATATGTGTCAGGATAGATTTTTTTTAACCAAAAGAGACATAAATTTGTTGAAAATATCTCTTAAGTTTTTTATCTTAACTGGAGTCAGTTTATCATTAAGACAAATAGTTTTCAGACTAATTATACCCTTACCCCTAGGACGGGATTTTGAGAACAAATTTTCTGCTGGGTCAAAAAAATCAAAACTTAGAGACTAAGTGAAATTAACAGTAGTCTAACTGTAAATGTGAGCATTTTACTTAACCTACTTCTCTAACCTTCCAATAGAGACACACTCTCCTATCAAGCAAAAATAGATCAATAAATCACATACACACATACACAATCAAATGCACTGACAAAAATATCACCCAGAAAGAATCAACAGTGCTATGCCAGAGACTTAAAATGGGTGAGGTCTAGACCACAAATGGATGGTTAGTTGAAGTTGGGTGAATGTGAAGGCGTCTCTGAGGAGATGACATTTAGGTTGACAGCTGAATGTCAAGATGGATCCAGCCACGCTAAGGCTAGAAGGAAGACCAGTCCAGGTAAAGAGAATGGGTGTGCAGAGGCTCAATGGCAGAGATAATCCTGGCAAGTTCGAGTGGGAAAAAGTAGGCCAGCGTGGTCATAGAGTAAGATGAGCCAAGGCTTTGTGGTGAGGGCCAGGAAACTGCATTTTATTCCAAGTGCAATAGGAAGCCTTCAGAGGGTTTTTAAAGATGAATAAAATCATCTAACTTACGTTGTTATGAGAATCACTTTGCTAAATGGAATGAATTGGAAGTGGGTGACAGTAGAAATAGAAGTATTATAATTCTATGGGTAGGAAATTATTATGATTTAAAACAGAGTGTAGTAGTGAAGAAGAAAAATAAGGCAATTTCTTTGAGACTTGTGCAGAGTTAAAACTGATGAATTGCATGCATGGGAAGGAAGAAAGAAGAACAAAGACTAAAGTCCATGATTTTAGAGTTAGGAAACTTTACCAGGGATGGACAGAATAATGGAGGAGCCCAATCTGGGTGGAGAATGAGAGACCAAGCACTCAGCTTCAACTTTGTGATTGTCTAGACCCACTGTGTGATTAACTCAAGCTGCTCTTAGATGTCAATGACGTCTCTGAACATCTATAAACCCATGGTCACTTTACGAATATGGCTCTAGAATCTAGTGCATCATCATTTTGATGATTCAGCTACTCTGAATCTTCTGTTGTTTCAGTCCTTCCAGTGAGCTGCTGCCAACACCTCCCTTTACTCACTTTCCATTTTATGATACCAGTTGCTCAGGGCTTATTTTGTCCCAGGGCTTCTACTCCATACTTCTTTCTGTCTCATTTATTTTTCTTCTCCTCTCCATCCTGTTTGCTGACCAACTCTGAATATCCTTATTTTAATTTTTTGAAGGTAAGTTTGATTGGTCATAGTCAGCATCCCATATAAAGAATTTATATTAGATAATACATACACGGGAACCTCAGAGGTAGGGGCCCTCCTTTCAATATCTGATCTCTGGGTCAGTCACATGTACCCAATGTAGTGACGTTACACGGTATAGCACATGATGACCCATAGGAAACCAGCAGCTGCTTTTTTTTTCTTTTCTTTTCTTTTTAGAGAGAGAGAGATTGATAAAATGAGAGTGGCAATTGCTAAGAACATCAGTTCTATTAAGTCCTATCACCAAACTCAAAGGCTTCTTCCTTTTGCCCTTATATTCCTAAGTAAAAATCAGTGTATGCTCTCTATCTCTCTCTGTCTCTCTCTTTCTCTCTCTTTCTTTCTCTCGTTTCTCTTCTACTTACCAATAACAGTTGATTTTCATTTATGCAATAAAATGCTAAAGTGGAACTAATATAGCCTCAGCATCAGCTGAAGTCAGAAGATGACTGATTTCTTCTTTCTGTATGAGATGACAATAAGCCAGCCAGACAAGATGCATCACACACATCATAACTACTACAAGTCTCCCAAGAGAAGTCAAAGTCAGCTTTAAACCTTGCAGACCCACAGTATATAATGCCAGTTCATGATGGTGTTAACTAAGTAAGAACTGTCCTACTTCTTCCTCAATCTTCTATACTACCCACACCGTGTCAAACACTAGAGGGGTTCAGAACGGCAACTGTTGCGGGGAAAGGATTGGAAATAGAAAAGGAAAAAACCCCAATTAATATGCCCCTTTCTTATTAAGGAAACCAACTTGTAAATGGTCAGAACTTGTCAAGTAGAGTAGTTTTATCTTTGAATATTTATGAAATTTTGATTATTACACTGAACATATTAATTGCTCCTTATGATATTTTTATTGATGAACATGACGGGAAAAAATGTGGTGACTTGTCCTAAGTTTCATCCAGTGGGAAGTATGATGGTCACACAGAATAATTTAAAGGAGGACAAAAGTAAGGTTGTTTTATAATAACATCCATGAGTCATGTTTGTTCAATACAACAGATATATCTGCCTTAACTCTGATAATATTCAGCCTTGATATAGTATGTTCCTCTGTCTCTTCCACTGTATTTTAAAATACTTGAGAGTGTGAAGCCACCTTGCTTTCTATTTTACTGACAAAATAGAAGCAGTCGCAAAGGAACTTCCAAAAGCTCCCACCTCCACAGCTTTTCACTTAATTTCAGCTGGGCTTATTATCTAACCCTCCATCTCTCCTAATTTGAGTGAAGAATGCCAAATCCTACACTTGTGCTTGAGATTCCAGCACCAGTAACTGGCTCGAAGCTGTGACTTCAGCAGTTCTCTCTCCTGTTGCATCATTTTCCTTTCCGCTGAATCATTTCCACGCACATAAAATACATGCTTTTACTTCTCCCCTCTTAATTCTTCCCTTCTTATTCTCTCTTGAGGCAATCTCAGTCAAACCCTTACCCACTCCTCTCCATGAAATTTACTCATGAAGATATTACCAATGAGCTCTCCACTGTTAAATCCAAAGGACAACGTTCTATATGAATATTAGACCATCTATCAAAAGCATTTGACATAGTTGATGTCAAATCCACCGCCTGGAAACTCCTTCTTCCAGAATGCCACACTCTCCTGCTGTTCCTTTTCCCACTCTGGTCTCCCCCTTAGCCTCCTTTGCTGCTTTCTCTTTCTACCCAAACTCTTAACATTGGAAAGCCTCCAACCTAAGACCATTTCTCTGCCTTAAGGACACTCTTTCCTTTGATGATATCATCTTATCTTTGATAGTAAATATTACATAAATATACAATTCCCAAGTATTATAATTTTACTTGACTCTAGCTCAGACTAGTCTTCTCAGCTCCAGGTTCAAATGTTCAGTTGCTTACCCTGCATTCCACTTAGGAGACTAATCACAAACATAAACTCTTCAAAACCAAAATCCTAACTTTTCTCCTTGATGCATTTATTTCCTTCCTCATTGCTGTCAATGGCAACCCCATACTTCCAGTTTATCAAGCCCTAAAGCCTAGAGTTTTTCTTAATTTCTCTCTTTCACACCCACATCTATTTCATGTGCAAATCTTATAAGGTACACTTTCATCTATTATAAAATCCAACAATATCTTACCTAACCCCTGTCGCCTTGGTCCAATCCAACATCCACTCTTAACTGAGTTATTAATAACAGCATAAAGGATCACCTCCTACTTTTACACTTTCTTCTTCTATGTCTATTTAAAATTTGTAAGTGAATCATGGCTAGGTGTGGTGGCTCACGCTTTTAATCCCATTTGGGAGGTGAAATAAATGGAAGCCAAGCTCCAAGTCCGTTTGAAACCAGCCTGGGCAAGATAGTGGGACCTCTTCCCTACAAAAAATAAAAAAATTAGCCAGGAATTGTGGTGCACACCTGTAGTCCCAGCTACTCAGAAGGCTGAGGCAGGAGGATAGCTTGAGCCCAAGAGTTTGAGGCTGCAATGAGCCATGATTATGCAACTGCACTCCAGCTGCGTGATAGCATGAGGTCTGGCTAAAATACAAATAAATTTAAAAAACAGAAGAAACTCCCATTTTATTTTTCTTGTTTAAAGTGAGTCATATTATACCATTCCGCTGCTTCAAGGTCTTTATAATTGTCTATGGGACCTACATGATCTACTCTCCCCTTTTCTCCTTAAAATCATTCCTGTTAGTTTTCTTCTCTCTAACTCTGCTCCAGCCACATAGACCATGTTGCAGTTCCATGTATCTGGGCCATGCTCTGGCCTTGGGGTCTTGGCACTTGGCTACTCTGGCTGAAATGGCTTTCCTTCACAC
This sequence comes from Macaca fascicularis, assembly GCF_037993035.2. Lineage (NCBI taxonomy): Eukaryota > Metazoa > Chordata > Mammalia > Primates > Cercopithecidae > Macaca > Macaca fascicularis. The sequence goes on from NC_088379.1 coordinate 162,920,651, forward strand.
ATCCTCATGGCTGGCTCCTTTACCTTGTTTGGTTTGGGTTCTATACCAGCTTCTCAGAGAAGTCATCCTTAACCACGTAGGGTGGAATTGCAGCTCCCACTCAATTGTAGACAGTGGGTAACTATTGTTTCTTACCATATTTTCAAAGGAGTTTTAACTATTGCATAAATCTATAGCAGTCAATTAAATTAAAATATGGAGAAGGGTTGAATGCCTAATTACATGTTAAAATTGAAGTCTGGAAAGATATTACATAAAGTAGTAAATTTCTTGTTTTTACCCAGAATCAACATGCACTTTTACTCTAAAGAAGCATAGGTCTGGCCGGGTGCGGTGGCTTATGCCTGTAATCCCAGCATTTGGGGAGGCCGAGACAGGCGAATCACAAGGTCAGGAGTTTGAGACCAGCCTGGTCAACATAGTGAAACTCTGTGTCTACTAAAAATACAAAAAATTAGCTGGGCGTGGTGGCAGGCACCTGTAATCCCAGGTACTTGGGTGACTAAGGCAGGGGAGTTGCTTGAACCGGGGAGGCAGAGGTTTCAATGAGTCAAGATCGCGCCACTGCACTCCAGGCCGGGCAACAGTGCGAGACTTCGTCTCAAAAAAAAAAAAAAAAGCAGCATAGGTCTCTCTACGGCCTATCTTTCCTAGAACTTCCTTCTTCAGGTTCTGCTCTCTGTTGATATATAGTCTGTATAAACATGTACATTGATACATTAAATTAGTTGCTTCATAAAATATTAGCAGGTGCCTCCTGAGGACTCAAACATTTCACACACAAGATTGAAAATTAAGAGTATTTTAGGCATATCGTCAGGGAGGTTACTGGAAATTCGGTGGGCAAGATAATCTTTCACCCCTCCTCTAATCACTACCCCATATTATACTCTTTTTAATAAAACGTGAAAGTGTCTTCATGTTTAGCTGCAGGAAACAAATAATTTTCAGGATTTCACCAGAGGGTGTTCATTCATTTGTTCATTTCAACAAATACTTAAAAGTTCTGTGGTTAAAGTGCTTTAGAGACCACAAAGTATTTTCATATTCTTCTTATTTAACCCTCACAATCCTCAAATTTGCAAGGATAAACATCTTGCATTAACAAATAAGAAAACTGAGAACCTCCTAAAAGTTTAAGGGATTGAGCAAAATCACACCATTAGTTGACAGAATCACTGATACCCAAACCCACATATTCTAATGCTAAAAGTGTTAGTTTCCCACACTACTTTAACTCAGCATTTCTAATATGCTAAATGTAATCGAGTCTCAAAGATGCGTAACCATCTACTTACAGGAGGGTGAACTTCTGTAACACATAGAAGAGTCTAACTTTTAAGAATTACAGACAACATAATGTTGAATAACATAAAAATGTAAAGCTCTTTATAATTAGCATAAATTAAGCGAACTATTGTGATTAGACACATAGAAGAACTTTAACATATAAATGTAACTTAAAAGTCAACAGTAAGTAGAGTAACTTTCTTAAGCATATGAAATCTGCCTTGGAAAACCATAAAGAGAAAAATCCAGAACTCATCCTGGGATGAGAGTGACTCATGCACTTTATGGAGTCAAAAAGCCTTCTAGAAAGTTCAGAGAAATCTAGTCTTTCACAATTCCAGGTGTTTTATTAACTTACCATAAATCCCTTTGGCAAATCACTTGGCAGTCAGGGTCACTGGCTCTTGAAGTTTGTGGACCAACCCTGCCTGAGAAAAAGGGGTGGGAAGAAGACAACATTAAGCAACTCATCCTTGCTATTAGTCCTGCTTTGGTTCCTTGTCTATTGGCCAGCAAGAAAACAATTTCCCTATTCTTCATCCATTTTGGATACCTATGATAGAATTGAGTCTATACTTTCATTTCCTGTAAGGCTTGAGATGAGGCTGGCTTATATCCATCCTCTCAGAAACTGGAGTCCTTTTTCTGAACTCCAGGTAGCCACTGAGATCCCATTCTCAGCTTTCACTGTTTCTGGAAACTGCTGCTTACATATCTTTTTCTTTACCTGAGGAATGCCTAAAGAAGTTTCAGCACAGGTCCTGGCACACAGCAGGTATTCAATATTGATTGAAAATTGGTATACAACAAGAAAATATAACAAGGTCTTGGCCTCCAATGCAACTTAGAGTCTAGAAGAGAAAGATAAAAATATAAATACTAAGTGTTACAGATGCTATAATGAAAGAAACAGACTGCAAACCTGGCACTAATAATTTTTTTTTCTACTAGAGGGATCAAAAAGACTTCTTGGAGGAGTTAAGAAGAATGAGTAAGATTAAATGAAAAGAATAGATTTTGCCAAGAATAGTGGGAAGACAGGCAGATATTTTCCAAAGACAATGAATAAAGTCATTTGTATAAGGAGAATGTACATATTGAAGCATGGTAAAAGATAAGCCTGGAAATCTGAGTAGATCATGAATGGGTCAGAAATTTACTTTTTTAGGCATTAAAAGTATCTGTAGTTTTTTGAGCAGGTGAGTGATCTAATTGGAGTGATATCTTAGAGTTGTTCCCAGGGTGGCAGTTAATAGGACATTTTAGTCAAGGAAAGAAAAAAATGAAAGGATGAAATTAGTTAGGAAACAATTTACCCCAGCATTAAGTGATTAAAGTATGATAGAAGTTAATAGCAATAGAATAAAAAAAAAAGAAGGAACTGAATTTTGGTGAATTATGTGGGATTAACTTTCACTTCTTAAAATCCCATAAAAGTTCAGTAAAAGGATTTTAAAAATGCATAAAAGTACATAAGAAAAACCAGAAGTGGGAACAAAAACAAATTGAGATGCAAAGAAAAAAAAGGAAGATATAAAGCAGAAAATTAAGGCCAGAGGAAGAAGAAAGATAGTGTCTGCAAGGTGCAAGAGTGCAGAGTCAAGACTGGTCATTTCATGCCCTGGAATCCAGGGAGGCCTACAAGTTAGAGGCAGCATGTTGCTCTGACAGCTGAGGTGTAGTTAGGCAGACAACACGAACATTGGTTGCAACTCTCCAAAAGCATTTAGACCTTCGCATATCCTAAAATTCTATATGAGAAGAGATCAGGTCTAAAATTTTCCCCACTTAACAGAATAACAAGGTTCAGATTTTACTCTCTGGAGACACACTGAACCCAGAGACATCAAACACAGTCAAGACTTTGCATGAAGGTCTACACATTGAATAGTGAGACCCATATTATACTCTCCCACTTTTCCATCACAAAAGCAACCAGCTTCACTCACAGGACGAAAGCTGGAGGGTTCATCTCTTTGGAACCTCACTGGCTTAAGGAAAACTTCTTGACATTTGGGGAAAGAGTATCCTTGAGAAAATAACTGTGCTTCTGTCTAATTATCCTACAGAAAAGCACGCTGGTCAAGAAGCCCTGAAATTAGATACAAAGCTTCTAATATATTTCTAGGGTTTTAAATGTCAAATGTCAAAAAACAGCCAAGGATGAGGAAAGTCATACCACTAATTCAAAACATGAAAGCCAAACAAAGAGAATAAGTGACGCAGAAAACCTGAGGCATTGCAGGAACTAGGAGAAACAATGCAAAGAAACTCTTTAATCAATCGCCTTAAAAAGATAAAAGTCGCCTTAAAGAGATAAAAATTTATGGATAATATATCCATAAATTAGAATATTTAGGATATGATTTTAAAATGAAGGAGGAGCATTCAAACAATACAAGCTCCTAGAAATAAAATATGGTTAAAATAAAGATGACAGAATCTTCCAGAAAGTGTAGCCAAACTACAAAATGAAAAATAGTTAAGACTAGATAAAATTTTAGAGGTTTGTTACTGAAGTTCAAACAGTCAAATAAGAGCCTCAGAAAAAGACAAAGAAGAAAAAGAAAGGAAATAAACTATACAGAAAGAAACCAAAAAAAAACACCTAGGATTGAAATGTCTGGATTTACACATAGAAAGGGCAGATTAGTATCTACCACAATGAATGAAAAGACGATTCACAGCAAAGCACAGTACTGTAAAATTTCAGAGAATTGAGATACAGAGAAAAACAGGCAATTGGAATCAGAAAGAAAATTGAATTTCATGCCTTCAATATTCTGTGAAAAATAATTTTCAACACAGAATTCTGAATCCAGACAAACTATCAATCAAATGAGAAGGTAGAAACAAACATTTTAATTGTTCATATGCACAAGTTCTAAACAAAATTACCTCTCATATTCTTCTGCTCAAGAAATTACAAGAAGATAATCCTTATTAAGAATCAAAGAATAGGCCGGGCACGGTGGCTCATGCCTGTAATCCCAGCACTTTGGGAGGCCGAGGCGGGTGAATCACCTGAGGTCAGGAGTTCAAGACAAGCCTGGACAACACGGTGAAACCCCGCCTCTACTAACACCAAAGTTAGCCGGGTGTGGACCGTGGTGGTGAGTGCCTGTAATCCCAGCTACTCGGGAGGTTGAGGCAGGAGAATCCTTTGAACCCAGGAAGCGGAGGTTGCAGTGAGCCGCGATCGTGCCATTGTACTCCAGCCTGGGTGACAGAGTGAAACTCTGTCTCAAAAAAAAAAAAAAAAAAAGAATCAAAGAATAACCAAGACACAGGAAACCTGGAATACAAAGAGTACGTGGAAAAAGGAGTCTATAAAACTTCCACAATGACAGTGAAGGCAACGCTCAAGAAAACAACTGTGCAGCAGTTCTAGAGAATCACAGTTTTATAGAAGGGGTCCAACAAGGAAGTCTCTTTTAATAAAACAGAATTGATACCCCATCTGATATTTAGCGTGCCAAGGAGGGAGTGACTGTGCTCTCCAAGTGCTCGTAGATGAAATGGTAAGAGTTACATAGTACACTTAAAAACAAAAATAAATCGGCCGGGCGCGGTGGCTCAAGCCTGTAATCCCAGCACTTTGGGAGGCCGAGATGGGCGGATCAAGAGGTCAGGCGATTGAGACCATCCTGGCTAATACGGTGAAACCCCGTCTCTACTAAAAAAAAAAAAAAAATACAAAAAACTAGCCGGGCGAGGTGGCCAGCGCCTGTAGTCCCAGCTACTCGGGAGGCTGAAGCAGGAGAATGGCGTGAACCCGGGAGGCGGAGCTTGCAGTGAGCGGAGATGCGGCCACTGCACTCCAGCCTGGGCGACAGAGCGAGACTCCGCCTCAAAAACAAAACAAAAAATAAATAAATCAATTATTACTAATTCCTGAGGGAAAAAAATTACAAGAAAGAATATGTGATCATAGCGTACTTAGGTGTCACAGGTGTGGATAATATCAATATAAATACTATAATGAAAACACTGAATGTTTAACCAAAAACTAAAATAATTACACTAATACGATCAGGAAAGGATAAGAGGAGAAGAAGGTGAACATTTTAGGGAACTAGCTTCCAAGAAAGAAAGCAAAGCGCTATTACCTAAAAATAAAAAATGACAAAATAAAACATATGCCTTCTTTTTAGAGGCATAGATGTGAATCTCCAAAGAAACAGGTAAAAGATGCAAAGATGTCTGTATCTTGGAACGGAATTCAGGAAAGAAATGTCGAAATGGTCTACTATTTTTTCTTATAAGTCTTGTTGAACTCCTTTACATTTTAAACCGTGGGTATGAATTGCTTTGATTTAAATGTTTTTTAAAGAAGGGAAAGTGCAGAAGTTATTGCAAAGAAGAATCTATGGGAAAAAGCAGAATGACTAGATTTTGGAGCAAATGACAAATTTTAAAATAACCCTATGATATCTTGTCTGGATGATTGAAGATGATTTTGGAAACAATCAAATAGGAAGAAATCAGAAAGTAGCAGTGGAAGGAGGAGTTTGGTGAGGAAGGATGTATGCCGAATTGATTGGCGGTCAGACAACATGATTCCTAATCCTTGTTCCACTGCCAATTTACTTATGAGTTTGGTCAAGTAAATTTACTTCTATAGCTTCCGTCGTATTATCTTTAAAGCAAAGGTTTTGGCCAGGTGCAGTGGCTCACGCCTGTAATCCCAGCACTTTGGGAGGCCAACACGGGCAGATCACAAGGTCAGGAGTTCAAGACCCTCCTGACCAACATCGTGAAACCCCTTCTCTACTAAAAATACAAAAATTACCCGGACGTGGTGGCATGTGGCTGTAAAAAGATTTTGAACTCAATGATCTCTACCTTTCTTCCATCTTGTCTGAGACGAACTTACACTTGTGTTGGTGTTAACCGTGAAACAAACAAGTGACTTATACGCAGGAGACTGCTAGAAATGTCAAACACAAGTTGAGACAAGCAGTCAGGGCTGGAGAGGCTGACTGTAGAGGTATCTACATGGATATACACTCACAGCTGGAAAGAGTAAGATCTCCAAAGCATAGAGACGGAAATGGAAAGATAGGACTAAACTTGTTCACCTTAGGGGAAAACTAGAATAGTGAAGGTGTGAGTTTAAAAATGTATATATAACAGGACAGATCAGCTATTCATATATTTGGCTTTAGAAGAGTATGAAGGGTTTGATAGTCTTATGAATTCAAAAATCACCTTTGAACTTAAACAATTAGGAAATTTTGATAGTAAACCAAATTAAAATAAAATATTTGGAATTCTAAGGAGTTATACAAAAGATAAGCTTTTATCCACTTTTTCCTGAAATTACTATAGTTATCACATCACAGATGTTACCATTTAGGGCATCTATGTGAATAAAGATGGGATTTTTATTTTTTGCCTTTAGAAAAGTGACAGTGATTGAAATCTTGCCTGAAACCATGAATTTTTCATAATAGCCAGGTGGCTATTCAGCCAAGCACTCTAAATCTATACCCCAGCTGCAATCCAAGCAAGGTTAAATGAAAATAATGCTTGACAATATTTCAACAAGCCCTATCATTCATGCACATGCCACATCCTTTCATTTATTTTTCATGCGTAATTATTCATCCATACAGAAAAAACAAATCAGTAAACCCACAAAATACAAATCGAGTTTTCATTTACAAGTAGTAAAACCCCTTCTGAATTTTGTTGTTCTTCGTTTTTGCATACTAACCACTTTATTTTATAGTTATAAATTCTGTATATTTTCTATTTTTGGCAACAAGAGGACATGCAATTTTATACAAACATCTGTAAGTGTATGTATATATGCACACACTTTTTAAAGCATTTCTCAACTTTAGGCCATATGATGCATTCCTAATTTTGTGTTATCATTTATATCAAACTTACTAACAAGTTAGTAAAAATAGTTGCATTTAATTTATATTTTTTCGTTACTTTCTTAGGTAGTAATTATACCCAAGATGGCATTAGTTGGCTTAAAGATGTGAAAATTTATATGATTTCATCAAGTATTGTGTTTTCCCCATCCAAAATATTCTGTCATATCACACTTTCAGCGCTACTATTTTAGTAATTTGGAATACTGTTTCTCTTTTCAACCATTTCATCCATCATGGTGAGTCATCCAACCAACTTATTTCTTGAGACCAGTGGGTTAACCTTGAGGCAAGGTTAGTGTTTTCACCTAAACATTAGAAATCTTTAAATATTTGTTTCTCATAAATATTCAATTCAGCACAATAATTACAATATTAATTAGACGTAGACTACGTAGATTTAAACAGAAATGTAGTAATGTGAGTCACTAGGGGGCAGCAAAGATCAGAGAAAAGGCATGAATTCAAATGCTGATTTCTTAATCCAAGATAATAAAAACACTGAGTATTCGAGAGATACCAAAGGGCCAATGCTTTCCCCAAACGTTTCTCTGAATCTTATCGTCTTATCTATACATCATCTTGGAACAAAAACCTGCAGTATTCTGCCACCTTTTGGAAAATTGACTGCCACTTCAATTTTTATCAGGGAACAATGAACATTTTAAGGCTTTCTCAAAAATGAAAACTGCATAACTTCTTGACAATTATGGTAGTTCCAATTTTTTAAGGAAGTTATGAAATAGGTCATTTAGACTTTCTGTGGGATTTCTGCTTCTCCAAAAAGACCAGATGTTTCCTCATGATTTTTGTTTCCCCATCTTGAGCAGTACAAATGAAACAGATTTATAACTTTTTAAATACTGTGTTTTTTCTGAGTCTTTAGGAAGCACACAAGTGTTTATAAAGGCAAAAATATTGCATCAATTATACTTTCAATGGCCATTACTACTAATAGAAATTACTTTAAAATATTTTAAAAATAGGTTAACAGGAAAACTCAATCATCTACCTTTCTTTTTTTGAATTCTCAGCTTATTATGTATACATATTTACAAGTTTATTAAATAAACATCCATTATTTTAATATCAGAAGGGAGTCCAAACTTATAAAAAGAAGTCACTTATTAGTGATATATCCTACTTTTGCTGGGCCTTTTAAAATTCATAATAAAATGCATTGAAATTCCTGATTTTATTAGCGTTGGTTCTGGTGAGTTACCAGATCTAAGGAAACATCAAATTTTATAGGGGTTATTTGGAAATAAAACCCACAGAATAACACAATACTAGAGTTGTCAACTAACAAAATAAAAGAGTTTGTTTATAATGTTACTGTTCTAATATTGACCTTGACCATGTGATGTTGACTTTGCTTATTGCCTATTGAACATTCTTGCAAAATTATAGTTTGTTTCCTTGAAGCTTAGATATTAAAGGAGAAACAAAGTGTACTTATTAAACAAGAAGATGTGTTTGAAGCTGAGAAGTAGCTGGTCCATTTGGGAATTGATAAAAACATAAAAATGTTAAAGCAAAGACCTCTCAATATCATTACAAGTTTCCCATTTATCTGTAGAAGGAAAAAGGTATTGGTTTGAAGTTTTAAGAAGACATAAAATAAAATAGATAAAAAGAAGATAAAATGCGTGAAAACCCCTTTTTTTATGACAAAAAACTTTACATTTTAACCTAAATGCTAACAACTTACAAATCTATTTTCCAGCTCGTATAACCAAAAAGTTGAATGTTTCTACCAGCATTCAAATACTTTGAAGTATCTCAAAGTCAGTGTATTTAAAGCTAACTCATGGCCTTCTCATCTAAAGCTGCCCATCCTCTCATTTTCTCTGCAAAGTGTGGGGATTCCACATCCCACCACTTCATCCAAGCAAAGTAACCAAAAATCATCCTTGACTGTATCCTCTCCTGCATGTCCTCAAATCAATTAATTTATGTTATATTTATTTTATAGATATTTCTCAGATCCTTTGTCACTTTAGAGACCTATAGTAACTTAACCGAACTTACGCTGAATCTCTCAAAAACATTACCTATACCATGAGAACGCTTTCACAGATGCCATCTCACTCAATTGCCCAAATGCCTAAAATAAGTCTCCATTCATCTATACAATAGAGTCCAAATGTCCTAATATGGCATAAAAATAGCCATTACTATTGCATTTAAAGCAAATTCTTGAATAATATTTGTTGACTCCAAAAGAATCCAATATTCAGTATTTCTACATTTAGACAGGGTGTTGACACAAAACCAGAATATTGTTGGGGTGATATCAAAATATTTAAAGTGAGAAAATTAAATATATATGTATGTATATATGTAATAGATATTCAAAATACATTAAACTGCCAGGCATGGTGGCCATGCCTGCAATCCCAGCACTTTGGGAGGTCAAGGCAAGCAGATCACTTGAGGTCAAGAATTCGAGACCTGCCGAACCAACATGGTAAAACCCCGTCTCTACCAAAAATAGAAAAATTAGCCAGGCATGGTGGCGTGCACCTGTAGTCCCAGTGACTTGGGAGGCTGAGGCAAGAGGATTGCTTGAACCCAGGAGGTAGAGGTTGCAGTGAGCCAAGATTTAGCTACTGCACTCCAGCCTGGGTGACAGAGCAAGACTCCATCTCAAAAAAATAAAAAATAAAAGTAAATAAAAATATATTAAACTGACATAAAAATCTTTTTTTTAATTTCATCATGGGTTTATGTATTTGTCATATATATGTATATATGTGTATGTCTTGTGTATATATCACATACACATATGTATATATGTGTGTCCTATGTGTGTGTATGTGTATATATATATATTTGTATATATATTAAACACGTCAGTTTAATATATTCTTCAGCTTTAGAGAAAAATCTAGCAAAAACAAGCAGAGTAGGCAGTAGTTAGGACAGAAATTGATGAAACAAATATTGTTTACATTTTTGCCAGAAGCAATGTGGAGAACAATGAAAGTGTGTTGGAGATTTGTAGATTTAAACCCAACAGTATAGCCCAAAGACAGTCTTTCAGTTTCTTAATTGCATTCCTTTTTTCTCACATTTCCCTTTCAAAAAACTGAAATCCTTGAGACTTTTGTAAACAAGGAACAGTCATGGCTGGGCATTTCCTGTGAAGAAAAGGGATAAAGCCAAACAAAGGCACTTTCATCTTCTGTTTGTGCTCGGTAAACTACCAGTATTACGAAAGACCTTTCATTTGTTCATTCGCCTCCTCATGTGTCCGAATGCCCATAGAAAGTGTTTATATAGCAAAACAGCTCATTTCTTATTCCAGAAAAATCAAGCTGTTGCAACTGATGCAGATTAATTAAAATGGCATGAGCGTGGCAAGCCAGGAAAGAGCAAAGCCAAATAAACGAATCTTTCACTATATCTTTAAAAATGTTAAAGGAAAGAGATCATCTACTTATCTCTTGGTGGATCCTGAATATATATTCTGAATATATATTTTATATATATATATATATATGCATATATACATACCTTGCTTGATTTTCAATTTGTATACAAGTAAATTCTTTATGATACAGTGGCCTTCATTTGGCCCAACCATAAAGCACTTTCCATTTCTGCTATTTGATGCATAAAACAAGAGAGAACAACCTTAGTTCTCTCTTTGCATTTGATAATTTAGTACCACATTTATCTATTATGCATCCAAAAAAATTGCTGATTTGGCTAAAGTTAAATAATTCTAAAAGATACTAAAATGAATCCTTAAATATTAAAATACATCAGTGTAAAAATCCCTACACTTGGTAAGAAATAGGATAAAAAATTATGATGAGGTAATGGGCTTCCATGCTTACATATAGTTAATAAAAGGAAATCAACATATGAAAAATTAATGCTATAAAATGCATTTGTGTTTTATACTTTTGTGGTACCTTTGTCATAAGGTATCACAAAGCAGAGGCAAATTAGGTGACAGAAAGTGAGATCATATTGAAAATTACTATTAAAATCTTGAGTTCATACCGAAACCATGCATCACTTTTGTCTTTCTCCTGTGTTTCATTCATTCCATACAATGGTAAATGATTTTAGAACTTGATCATGTTTATTTCCATATAAAATGATATCATTTTGTCTTTCTACTATTGAACATGCTCTCACTTTTCTTAGTAAGGTGCTACCTAACTGGACACATTAAGAATTTTTAAATCTTTCTGTTTCCATAGTATATTATTTTTAAAATTTTTATCCCTAAATCTCACTATCAAAGAATTTGGGTTCATATGAGATTATTTTGGCGCGGGGGGGCGGGGGGGCATTCAGGAAACCAGGCCTTGCTCTGGAGTAGACGCCGACAGGAAGCAAGGGCAAGTCTGTGATTGTTTATCTTAATAAATGTCATCTGGAAGGAGGGAAGACTGGAGTCAGAATAGAGTTGTCATTGGGACACAGCAGCAGGCACTCGTGTTTGCCAGGTTAGGGGGACGCTTGGTATTTTGTGGCTGGAGCAGTGTTTATGTTTTGTCTGTGTTCAGACCTGGTTATGAGTGGTCTTGCTTTTGTCTTGATTTATGTTGTTCATGGAATGACCTTGTCTGATGTTGATGTTCTGTGAAATTGTTTATGATCAAAAGAAATACACAAGGCCTAACTGCAAGTGCCAGGCCAGCTCCTCATACCAGTCTGGCCGATAGGACCAGGCCAGTCACACATGTCAAAGGCTGCTTTCCTCTTTCTCAGTTTCCCCTCTGGGTCAAGGGCAGACATAGTAAGGCCATGGGACATTAATCCATAATATTTATATTTTTACCATCATTAAGATTTTGCTTCTAAGAATGTTTTTAGAGAACACAGTCTGTAGCTGAATTAAAATTAGTCACCTGGTCTTTCGTTGCAGGATGAGTTATTGAATGTGCTGGCATGATCACTGCTATATAGAAACTTAGAATGGCCTACATCTGCCAACCGCAACGTAAGCAACTGTTAGATGCAAAATGATTATTAGTCCTTGACACGAGTCTTGAAGCCAGGATTCTAGATCATAAAATCTGGGCAATAAATCCTTTTGTGTTTGTTTTAGAAAGTTAGGCCTCTATTTTTTTTTAACTTCTTCATGTGTTTATGTATTTGTCTTATAGTCCATAAGTGCAGCAAGAAGTATTTGCTGTAATATAAATTTTCTCTTGGTTAATTATAAGGAAAGCAAGAACATTGCAAGTTGTTCCTAACCCTAGCTAACGAATTGAGACGAGTTTGTTGGGCATTCAGAGTATAAGTTATATTATTTATGGCTTTTGCTGGGGTCAAAGTAAAGCTTTGCACCATTTTACCAGTTGTATTATTTCAAATGTGAAAATTATAGCTCAGATAATCTGTATGAAGGAGTCAGTTATCCCTTCCAAAAGTTTCTTTAAAAAGCATATATGTACCTCCTTTTGAAGGGTGATAAACAACTTTTCATCCAGGGCTATATGAACCGCTGGTGGGAGGTTAATTTTAAATATCTGAAAGTCTCTCATGATTATCTCATGAAATAGAACATATAAGTTAATATGCAGCAAGTTGAAAGGCATCACCTAGGGAGACTGCAGCTAGAGAAGACAAAAGGACCCAAAGGCATTTCAATATTTAAGTTAGGTAAGGAGGAAAGGACAGCAACACAGGTAGAGGAAAAGTCCCTGGTGAGTTAGGGTAAAAAACAAATAAATCAGGAGGATATGGTGCCCAATAAACCAGAGGAGGAAAGATTCTCAAGGAAGATAAATTGAGTATAGGGTCAAATGCTGCTCAAAATCAAAATAAGGAAGAATACAGACGAGGCCACTGGGTTCTGCAAAAGAAAAATAATTGGTCACCTTAACAACAAACATTTCAGTGGACTTGCAGTGACAAGAGCTACTCTTGAGTGATTGGAACAATAAACAGCTAAAAAACACAATTTTTTTAAAACTCCGGGTAGCATTAAATTACAAATAAATCCAATAAGAACTCCATGAAGTCTAGACTCATAAAATAATAATAAAACTACCTAAGTTTTAAAAGAGTAAACAGTTTAAAATTTTTATTGTGCTTTGATGAAATGACTCATTATAAATATATCTATTACCCTAAGATAATTTAGCCATCTAACTCAATACAAATGAATTTATTCCAGAGTTTTTCATGAAACTTTGTTGTTGTTGTTGTTGTTGTTTTAATTTTAGTTTCAGGGGGTACACGTATGGGTTTGTTACATGGATATGTTACATGATACTGGAGGTTGGGCTTCTATTGAACCTGTTACCCAAATAGTGAACATAGTACCCAATAGGTAATTTTCAATCCTTGCCACCTTCCCTTCCTCCCTCCTTTTGGAGTCCCCAGTGTCTATTATTTCCATCTTGGTGTCCACAGGTACCCAATATTTAGCTCCCACTTGTAAGTGAGAACATTTGATATTTGATTATCTGTTTCTGCTCAAATTCACTTAAGATAATGGCCTCCAACTGCAGCCATGTTGCTGCAAAGGACATGATTTCATTCTTTTTTATGGCTGCATAGTATTCTATTGTGTATATGTACCACAATTTCTTTATCCAATCCACTGTTGATAGGCACCTAGGATGTTCCATGATTTTGCTATTGTGAATAGTGCTGTGGTGAACATAAGAGTGCTGGTGTCTTTTTGGTAGAGCAATTTCTTTTCCTTCGGGTAGATACCCAGTAAGGGAATTGCTGAGTTGAATGGTGGTTTTATTTTTAGTTCTTTGATAAATCTCCAAACTGCTTTCCAAAGGGGCTGAACTAATTTATCTTCTACCAACAGTGAATAAGCATTCACTTTTATCCACATCCTAGTCAGTATCTGTTGATTTTTAACTTTTAATAATAACCTTTCCGACTGTTGTGAGATGGTATCTCATTATGGTTTTGATTTGTATTTCTCTGATGATTAGGAATGTTATGAATTGATTCTAAAGTCTATAAAGAAAAAATAAACTTGTAATAATACCTAAGAAAATATGAAGCAGAAGAATAATGGGCAAAGACTAGCTACATAAGAAAAAAATGTTCTAAAACAATAGGAGATACTATCACTGGCCACAAATAGTCAACATAACCAAGAAGTCAGATATAGTCTTAAATATATATGGAATTTTAGTTACTGGTGAAAGTGACATTCTAAATCAATGAGTATTGAGAGGCAGACAGGGGGAAGTGTGTGGATTAAATAATTCTAGCATAATTGGATATCTTATAGGGAAAACGAATGAGCTAGATTCTCTCTCTTGCTTCTTTTTTTTTTTTTTTTTTTTTTTGAGACGGAGTCTCGCTCTGTCGCCCAGGCTGGAGTGCAGTGGCGCGATCTCGGCTCACTGCAAGCTCCGCCTCCCGGGTTCACGCCATTCTCCTGCCTCAGCCTCCCGAGTAGCTGGGACCACAGGCGCCCACAACCGCGCCCGGCTAATTTTTTGTATTTTTAGTAGAGACGGGGTTTCACCGTGGTCTCGATCTCCTGACCTTGTGATCCGCCCGCCTCGGCCTCCCAAAGTGCTGGGATTACAGGCGTGAGCCACCGCGCCCGGCGTCTCTTGCTTCTTAAAACAAATACATTTCAGAAGACCAATGTTTTGAAAGTATAAAAACCAAACTATAAAATTGAAGAAAGAAAATGAAAGAAAAACATTGGCAAATCTTCTCATATACTTGATTGTGTAAGGTATTTATAAGCATGACGTAAAAACTTTCAAAACATGGTGCAAAACTTCAAAAATTTATAAATTTGAGTTCATCAAAATTGTTTTAAACGTAATAAATTTAAGAAAAATAAAAAGAAAATTTACCAACTTGCTAGCTTAAATATTTTAGTAATACAGCTGCTGAAATGTTGATTTTCTTAATATATATACATTGCCCATACAAACAAATGTAAAAATTATCAACAAACCATTGGAAAAAAATGGGCAAATACATGAATTCAGAAATAAAAAGAAATGAAAAGCCTTTTACAATTTGAAAATATGATCAGCCTCAATCATAATAAAATGAATGTAAATTATAATTACATTTGGATATCAAGTTTTCAAATATTGCATTTGGCAGAAAGCAAAATTCTCTTACTAGACTGTATTAGTGAAGGTGTGGAGAATCAAACACTCATACAGTATTGGTACAAATTTAAGTTAGTAAAACATCTGGAAGGCAATTTTCCAAGATTTACCAAAATTATAAATAAACATATCCTTTGGATTCAATAATCCCACTTTTAAGAGTTTATCCTATAAATACATGGCATAAAAATATAATTACAAAGATTTTCAGAGCAGTATTTTCTGTATTAGCAAGAGATTGCAAGTATTCTAAATCTTCATTGTAGGGAACTGTGTGAATACATTTATGTGACAGCAAGCCAAGAAGTGGTTAAAAGGAATGAGACATACCTGTGTACACTTATGTGAAAGATCTCCTTGGTAAGTGGAAAAGCAAAGCATGCTATTATCTGTGACAAAAAAAAAAAAAAAAAAAAATCACTTCAACTTGGAGAAACCTGAGTATTGGGGATTGATGACAGAAGGGTGCTAATATTCTGTTAATTTTGTAAGACAGTCATATATTGCCTTCTCAAAAAACTACACTAAAATTATTTAAGTAGGACAAAAAGTGAATGCAAAGTAATAAAATGAAGGCAATGAGTGAGGACAATTATATGTCCTGTTGCTGAGAAGGATGCTGAAAAATTAGATTAATGTGTGATCAAAATTTCGTTATTTTTTTGGGGACCGTCCGTTGCTCTTTATAGACAAAAAGTTAGAAGACGCCCTGAGGGTTTGACTACATATCAGTCAGACTGAACCAACCTGAGAGAGAGAGATGTGATTCAAATGGAGGCGGGTAAAGAAGTCTTCAGAAGCCCCAAGGAACAAAATTCAAGTGAACAGAAAGGTTCACCTGTGATTAGCGCAGGGGCACTTCCATTTTAACAAGTAGAATGAAGAAAGTTGTTAGATTTCTTTTGTGTGGAAGTGACGAATCTTTGGTGGAAGACTTGGCCTTGTTGGAGAAGGGGCACGTGTTCCATGTTAACAAGTAGACTGCAGCATTATGGATACAAATGTAGCTAAGTTCTTATAATTTTAGATAAGTAGAGGATGTTCTGATATCCTGCATGTAATGAACCCATGAATTATAACCCTGAATAATCTTCTGAGAGCAAGGCTTGCAAGAGATGGTGGAAGAACTTGGAGACAACAACAATGAAGGATAACGCAGGCATCTCAGATAATTGGAAAATGAGTAGGAGTGTCAGACAGGGCTGAGTGTGTTTTGAGGCTTGTGGTTAACAAATTAAAGTGAAATCAGTTGGACTTTTCCCCCTGTTAAGCTATTGGGTTGCAAGCATGGTATAGGTGGGTAGCTGGGTTAATTGAGGCTCAGATATTAACAATTGTTACAAGGGGTTAAGATAACAAAGGAGATGAAATCTGTTTGCAAGGGAGTGATTATGATGGTTCATCTTGGAATTTAGACACGGCTAAAAGGTAAATGAAGATAGGAGGCGGGAGGGGTTGGTGAAAAGTAATGTGGTAGGAAAAATGTGTTGAAGACCTTTATTAATTCAAACCATGATCATCCTAGGGATTAGTAGAGAAACTGAGCCAGAAGGATAAAAAGTAGGGCTAAGAGGATTATGTGAAATAAAAAATTTGGTGAAAGACTACAAAATAGAAACACAAAAGTGGGTGCATGGTGTGGAATAGGGGAAAAGACTACAATCAAAAAAGGGCTTTTCCATCCTCATTTTCTGAGAGCTGCGACACATAGTCAAAGGATTAATTTTATTAAATATATTTTAGCCTCTTTTAAAATAAGCTTTCTTAATTATTGGATATATAATTTGTGTTACATCATACATTTTTTAATATTTAACCATTGTTTCACAGAATAAAACTACTTGAAAATAGTGATTATTTTCTCAATAATCAGTTTTATTTTGAATGTTTAGGCTTACAATTATATAAGTGATGAGACTTTCAAAACTATCCTACCTTCAAAAATCTAGTTGGATCACTTTCCATCCTTTTTGATACTCTTGGCCACACAATTTGGCATGGAAATGTTAATTGTATCCCTTGTAAATCTGTAATAAGTCATCTGTTTTTGTTTAGAGTTTTATGTGGAAATAATTATTCAAAATTTATTTTTTACTTTCTATTCTTGATATATTTTAGAAGTTTATTATCTTCTACAAAACAATTATTTCATAGTAATTATTTCATACTCATAGCACTGAGTATACAATAGCCTCATAATTTTAATATCCTACTTAAACATTGTTACATTCCTTTTCTTTCTTGAAAAAATTTTATCTCATTATTATAGTTTCCACAAGTTTAGCTTTACTATTTTTCCCCAAAGAATCAACTCTCATGTTTCCCTTGCAGTTTGACTGTTTTTTGCTGCTCTCTAATTTCCTTACTTTAATTCCTTCCTTCCTGTTTCTTTTATTCTTCTCTTCTGTGTGTGTGTATGTGTGTTCTTTTAATTTTTTCTGGACCATTCTACATTGAAGGTTTAGTTTGCTTTTGTGTTGTTGTTTAACTATGAAATCACATTTGAGTTTAGCTTTGAACCACTTATATTAGTTTTAATACCGGGTTCTCATTTTTATTGTTCTAATAGTCTACAGTTATAAATTTTAATCACTTTTTTATCTCAAATATCATTTAGATGACAATTTGAAATTTTTGTTTACTGCTTTTCCTTTACAAACTTCGTTGCCTCTTTGAATTTTGTCTTACATAACAGCACAGTTTCATTTTTATGTGTGTGTTAAAACAGTCTATCATGTGCAACAACATAGATGAACCTAGAGGACATTATGTGAACTGAAATAAGCCAGGCACAGAAAGGCAAATACTGCATGATCTCACTTTTATGTGGAATCTAAATAAGTTGAACTCTTAGAAGCAGGAAGCAGAGTGGTGGTTACCAGGGGCTGTGTGGTGGTGAAGGGTCGGGAGGAATGTAGGGGTGGGGTTGAGGTTGCAGAGATGTTGGTGAAAGGATACAAGATTTCAGATAGATAGAAGAAATAAGTTCAAGAGACTGTGACTATAGTTAGTAGCAATATACTGTATACTTGAATATTGCTAACAGAGTATATTTCAAGTATTCTTTCTCACCACAAAAAAAATGATAAGTAGCTGAGGTAATACATATGCTAATTAATTTGATTTAGTCATTTCACAATGTATAGGTGTTTCAAAACATCATATTGTATATCATAAACATATAAATTTTTATTTTGTCAGTTAAAAAACACTGAGCTGAAAGTTTTATGGGGGTAGTCTGAGAGTGATTTCAAGTCCCTTGATATACTTGACCCTGAAATATCTCACTCACTCTCCGAGTTCGTGGGCAGTCTCTAGCAGTTTACCTTTTCTTCTCATTGTGCTTCACCATGGTGGGTGTTTTTGTGTGTTGTTGGCTTTTTTTTTTTTTAACAAAAACCTATTCAAAGAAATCAAAAGACTCTGGGAGTTAGTAACTTATAAAACCTTAGGCAGAAAGATCAAACGATAAATACTATTATCACTGAGGCAGGCATTATCTTCCCAAAGGGATTTAAAATCTATGTGGCAATGACAATAATTGTTATGCATATGTGTTGATAGTCTGAGAACAAAACAATAACACCAATATCTATATAATGCTTTGAGTGTTATAATTTATACTTGGTAAGTGCCAATTTTATGGCTAAAATTCCTAGGCCAATCATGACATGATTTGTTATTAAATGTCTGTAATTATAGAGTCTAATCATGAGAAAATAGCTCACTATATCCATAAGGAATAGATGATAGAAAGACATTACACAACTTCATGCTAGCTTCCTGAGAAGCTGCAATACAAACCACAAAACCTGAATTTCCCTGGGGTTCTATGGTTAGGTGTTGGCTCTGGTGAAATGAACACTCAAGAATTGATCTGAAAAGAATAATTCTAAAAAGTAGAAGTAACAGTAGAAGAATAACAAATTTATATGTAATACATGTGTTTCTTAATAGGAAACATTTGAAAGTGTTATTGATAAGTAACAAAATTGGAATGTTCCAAAATGTTAAAGCACCTACTAAATAGTGTACATATACTGGTATTCTATGATAAACTTGGATAAATTGTCAAACTCTTTTTTCTAAGAGCAGATTACTTTTTACTCAGTTTCTGTCTTTATAGTTGTTTTATTCTCAAATAAAAAACTCACTTTATGTTTGCTTATTATTTCCAATTTATTCTCTTGCTTTTCAAAAAACCAACTTGTCACATTTATTTTTTCAGAATCATGTGCTACCAAAAATGCATTAAAAAATTGTCAAAGCTTTTAAATATTCAATTTTTCTTGAAGAGTACTAGTTTATATACTAGTCTAGTGAAGTTATTAGAAGACTTACCCCAGTATTTTAACTACATTTTTACTGCTGTTTCTCTACCTCCTTTATCATCACTTCTTCCTTTGCAGTAAGCATTGGTATATTCCTGAATTCTAGCCTGGTGTCCTTCTCTTTCCATCTGTATTTTCCTGTCTAGGCAAATCCATAATTCTGATTCAATTACTTCTCACCTATCTATCCTCACACAGTATCTGACCATCTTTCAAAAAATTGACACAGCTCAAACAAGCACACTCTGAAAAACAAGTCAACAAAGAAGATGTGAATCTTAAACATGAACAAAGAAAAACTTGATCCTGTCAACATTCCTCTGTCTCAAGCAAACCCTGGCCTTTTCAGTTGTGTGAGTCTCTAAACCCCCTTTGTGATAATGTACTCTGGATTGTCTTTTCTCTCACATGCCCTCAGAACACACAAAAGTTGATACTAAGAATGGAACAACGCAAATGACAGACACTAAATTCATAATTGGAATAATCAAGGAGGGAGGAGGACTCTAACACTTCCGTGTTGGGAAAATGGTAACACTTGTAATTGGTAATGGAGGTTACAAATAGGTGAATTTACACCTGTATTAGCTTGGTGTTTAGAAGCTATCCTTACTGAGACTATAGAACTAATGATTTTGAATTTTAAAAATGGAGAATTGTGGCGTATGCTTCCTAGTTCTTATGGTTCACTGTAAGTCCTATTTTTAAAAAGAAGCTGACATTGAAATTTGTTCCTCTAAGTAAAGACAGGAATAAAAAAAATATATGACTTTACTAAGAAATACCTTTCTTGCCTGAGACTTTCCATTTGAGGTCACAGAGAAATTTGAAAGTTCAGACAGCTGGATTCTCTCCTCCAAACTAAAGTTATTGCCAGCAAAAGCAGGGAAGTAGGAGCAATCACAGGAGGTAAATTAAAACCAGAGAGAAGCCATCCTCCTCAGGATCCTTCAAAAAGCTCCTATTTTAAACTACACTGAGAAGGATGGTCACCTCAGTATAAAGATCCCACATCAGCCCCAGTCCTTTTGTCAAATGGCCCAAGGCAGGGGGCAAGATGCAGATTCTCAGGGTAAGGAATATAGGCAGAGCAATGTGTCAGGCGGGTATTACTTAAAAAAATACGGGGCCTAGTTCCCATACAAAGACAAGCTTGAGGAGATTTCTGGCCTTTGGCACTTGCCCATGGAATTATCTAGAAGACAGATCGAAAGTCCACTTAAGTTTTAATGGAATTGTCCTATCAACACTGGAATAAAACAGGCTGCAAGTACAACCACTAATGCATATCCCAAATTTCTAATTGGATAGCAAGGGAAACAGATGGGGGATACCCAACACACACATCTTACACATGACCTCTGAGGACAAAAATAAGGAAAACTGTACAGTAAAAGAGAACTAGGGTGACTAATTCAGGTCTACTGACAAAAGAACATACAGTGTCAGGGAAAATGGAGCAAATACTCCTTGCTATTCTTTTTGAGCCAGATATGACATATGGTACGGCCTCTTGGCTACCATGTTTTGCTTCCCATTCTTTCCATCCAATGGAAGTTTTGTGGTAGATATTTGTATTTTCTATCAATGTGTTTTGCATATGACAAAGATAAAGTCTCTACTCGTTTGATGACCATGAGGAACTATGCCCAGACCTGATGAGTAGGAATTAATATTGACCAGAGGCCATAGACTTGGAGTGAATGTAGTAACTGGGAAAAAGGAATTTAAGAATAAGGTACTGTTTTTACATTAGCTGGCCAAAGGGATGGATTATAGTTGTTTTTTTTTTTTAATTTGCCAGGACCCATGTCCCCTATGTTATTCA
Organism: Macaca fascicularis; assembly: GCF_037993035.2. NCBI lineage: Eukaryota > Metazoa > Chordata > Mammalia > Primates > Cercopithecidae > Macaca > Macaca fascicularis. Next base: position 162,942,069 of record NC_088379.1, read on the forward strand.
AATGTAGCTCTATTCTCAACTTCAGTAGTAAAGTAGCACCACACACCTGGCCAAATGGCGCACAGCAGCATTGGATCAGGAATGGGCAAGTGACCAAATTGATTCAATGAGAAGAAATTACAGATCAAACATGGAAGGGACCTGGTTCAGATTTGTACCAGAGAGGAAATAAGGTAAAGGCCCATTTTATGATGGGGAGAGTCTCTAGCTGAATATGAACCCATCAGAGGGGAAGCAGAGCTCAACAATGAAGAGAAAGAAACTGAGTCTTACTAATTGCATCAGACCCTGAATTGAGAAACTGAAAACTCACATTTATCTAACTCTGGATTTTTCAGTAATATAAACAAATTAATTATCTTTTTAGTTAGAGACTCTTGAGATTGAATTTGCTTTCACTTTTAGCAGGAAAAAAAATCCCAACTTTCTGAATTTATTTCTCCCTTCCCATTGCACAATTTTATACCACAGCCACACCAACCATAACCAATATTTTCACATTTTAAAGACTTGGTTCTTATTAGGCTTCTGACTGGATGTTTATTTCTCTTTCCTCCCTGGAAAACTTCTATTTATCCAGTAAAGCTCAGCTATCTGTTTTCTTCCTTTGCAAAGACCTCCCCAACCTTCTAAATAGATTCATACGTTTCCAAAGTCATTATCATTTCTAAGAGTACAACTGAAACATGTGACCTTCTGTGTATGTCTCTCACACATAATACAGAGGTTTTGTCAATCAGCGGTGGGGTTTTGTTTTTCACACTCTTTTTGTTATTTTGGCTTTATGCAGAAAATTACTATACAGGGTTTAAAATAATTTGTAACAAACCACTGGCAATAGCAGTTACACTGTTATTTCCAAAATGTGTGGTCCTTTCGAAAATCTTTTCTTTAAGTATACTACTTCTAAGCAAGAAAGTTATAATTCTTGAATAACTATGCTTATTTGTAATATTTTCACACAGAGTAGAAACTGGAGTGTTAGGGCCTAAATATATTCAAATTTTGTGTGCTTTGTCTCTGTTGAGTTCCACCAGAATTTTTTTTCTTTTCATTTACTTCTATATCAGTACTTCAGTTGGCTAAAAATAACTTTGCTGAAGGCTCATAAACAAGGGTATTTTAAGGCGGACAACAATCTATTTTTAAGGTGTATGCTTTAAGTGCCTGACTTGGGATGATGTGTCACCTACTTTAATGCTCAAAAGAAAAAGTGACACAACTGTAGAAATGATTATCAAACTATTTTAGGTATTATACTGGTGGCCAAAAGAGAGAACATTTATTTTTAAGTTAGGATGTTACAAAAAAAATCATATCCTCTGTTTCCTTGAGTTCAAGTTTCATACTGGTGTTTTATAAACTGTTTTTCATATGCTTATGGCACAATGCTAAGTGTTTTGATTAGGAAATGGTCTCCTGGCTGAGTGCCCACTCATTGTATTACAGCATTTTCCCTCAGCTGTAGCAGAACAACAAACCAACAAGTTCACACTTCCTCATTAATTCTGGAAAACCCTTACCATGCATAACACAGCATGAACCTTTTTATATCTTGACAATTGCTGGAAGTGTTTTATTTTATAACAGAATTTTAAGAATATCCTAATTAAATAGCAAACAGTGGTTACCATGGATACCATGTTCATAAGTTTTATAATTGTCTTTAAAAATGTTAATTGTCTTCCAAAGGTGTGACTTAGGCTATTAATAACTTATAAACCTGTCATTTTTCTCTTTTCAACGGTTTCTTGCTTTTTGAATACAGAATTATAGTTTGATGAAAGATGATATAAGTGATCAATCTTAAAATTATTGATGTTTCCCACAATTTATAGGAACAATTCAAATCCCTTAAGTTGGTTCAATTATGTTTAGCCTAAGGCCATCTCCTTACGTATTTTAAGTTCAACCTAAAGGTTTCTCTGTACATCCTGAACTATAACCTAAATGGAGTTGTAACCTACTCTTGTGCCAATCACCAAATTTTGGCCAGTCAGATGTGGCCACTGTTCAAACCCTGTTCAAATAAGGCAAACACCAAGCTGTAACCAACCTAGCTGTTTCTGTACCTCACTTCTGTTTTGTGTACATCACTTTGCTTTTTCTGTCCCTGAATCTGTGACTGTCCTGGAGTCACTGAGCCTACTGTGGCTCGGGAGGCTGCTGATTCATGATTCACGAATAGTTCTTTGCTCTATTAAACTCTTTTAAATTTAATTCAGCTAAAGTTTTTCTTTTAACAAGTCTTAAAAGTGAAGCTGGAAAGCTTGCACCTATTAGCATCTTAATGGAAATACTTACTTGTGCTTGGGATAGAAACAATGTCAAAATAAGGAAAAGTGTGGATTAATAGAAAATAGATCTTTAGTGTATTCATACTTTAGTTGCCATCCATTTGCTCCTCCATTTTCTGTATTTGTATAGGTTAGAACCTCACACTTGGTATGTTAAATATTTGCAATGCCATGTAAAAGAAAGAACCCGGACATATACTAGTCTGTGTTTGATTTCTAGCTTCCTGTCTATGTGGCTTTATTCAGTTAGTTTAATTTTTCTCAACTTCAATTCCATTGAGTACAAAATGGGAAATTGATACTTTTTGTTTAAATTTGTTATGAATATATCAGAGAAAATGAATTGCACATGAACAAAAGCCTAGTGACACAACAAATAAATGGCACTTGTAACAGATCTGCAACTAAACATCAACAACAGCAGTAATTATCAATTGTGAGTACTTTCTTTGAGCCAGGCATCTTTACAAATGCTATTTATTTCAGCTGTCAGGTAAAGATTAGCAAATGCTATTGCCTTGTTGTTGTTGCTGTTTTATTTTGCTCTTATTGCCCCAAGTTTACGCATAATATATTCTCTTAAGTTAAATTCTTAGATTGGGAGAAAAGGTCACTGATATTCTGGAAAGAAAACAAAACAAAACTTAAAAGGACTACACTCATTCCAACCTCCACTCCCCCCTGCCAAGAACAACAAAATTCCCTTCCAGCTTCTCCCTCCTGAGCAGCTGACATAGTGTTTCCATCAGGCTCTGTAGCCTCCTCATTCCCTAAAAGTTACACATCACCTCTTTGTCTTCACTGTGCCTCCTCTCTGTCCCTTTCAGAGTTCATGCAGCTACCCCTGCCTGAAATGCCTCTCAGTCAGTATCAGTTGTTGTAGACATATCTTTATTTGTTTTGGTAGAAAAAGCTTCAGATTGACCATTAACCAAGGATCATGGAGAGATTCACTGGCCCTCTCAGGGCCTGCGGCTGTAAGCTTTGAATGAGGTCTGTCCGGTCTGTTTGCCATTTCCATCCACCAGCCCCATTTATTTACTGCCGACATGCATGGGCATGTTGCCATGTCAGAAGTACCACAAGAAATATTTATCCTCTGAGGCTAAAAAAAGTGTAGAATTATTTCCTTTAGAAATTGATAAGCTCCATTCTTGGGTCATCAGTTTTGAACTTGACACAGCAGAGAAACAGAGAACAGTGGCTCCATTTGTCGGCTGCAACCTTGCTCCTTGACAAAGCTGAGGGCAAGCTCATCAGCCTCGTCGAGAAGGTTTGTGTTCCAATCCCTTCAACCTTGCAAACTAAATGCCATATTACACTCATTTTAAAAATGAACAAAAGGAAATAAAGGGTGATAAAGTGACTACCCATGATCACGCTACCGGAAAGGGGTCCAGATCCAGGCCCCAAAAGAGGGTTCTTGGATATCATGCAAGAAAGAATTTGGGGTGAATCCATAGAGTAAAGTGAAAATAAGTGTATTAAAAAAAAATAAAGGAATAAAAGAATGGCTACTCCATAGGCAGAGCAGCGGCATGGGCTGCTCAGCTAAGGATACTTATAGTTATTTCTTGTTTATATACCAAACAAAGACTGGGCTGTTTATGAGTTTTCCTGGACAGGGGTGGGCAATTCCCTGAACTGACAGTTCCCCCCTTTTTAGATCATATAGGACAACTACCTGATGTTACTATTGCATCAGTAAACTGTCATGATGCTGGTGGGTGTGTCTTTTAGCATGCTAATGTGTTATAATTAGTGTATAATGAGCAGTGATGACGACCTCACTGGTTTTGGTGGGTTGTAGCCAGCTTCTTTACTGCAACCTGTTTTATCAGCAAGGTCTTTTTGACCTGTATCTTGTGCTGACCTCCTATCTCATCCTGTGACTAAGAATTCCTTAACCTCCTGGGAATGCAACCCAGTAGGTCTCAGCCTTATTTTACCAGCCCCTATTCAAGATAGAGTTGCTCTGGTTCAAACACTTCTGACAATCACACAGCTAATGCGCTATTCCACTACACCAGTCTGACTCTAAGTAAGCACAATACATAGTTGTTAAATAACTAGGTGTGCTAGGTTTGGGGCAGAGAGCTGAATGTGCAAAAATGAATACAGCCTAAGCCCTCAGAGCACAGGTCACATAAGTCTGTGTGAGGGAATAAATACAGTAAGTTAAAAATCAAGCAAGATAGATAGATAACAGATAGAGAGATAGACAGATTCCATGAATCTATCACTATAAATGCTTTGAGAGAAGTCTCTACAGTGCACAAGGAGAGTATAAATGAGGGAATAGAATTTCCTTGGAGGTTAAGGTTTAGTTTTCTAAAGGGTAATGATGGCCAATGTCTGCTTTTTGTTTACTTTTTTGCTTATTGGGTTTTTTTGAGATGGGGTCTCATTTTGTCTCCAGGCTGGAATGCAATGGTGTGACCATGGGTCACTGCATCCTTGACCTCCCTGACTCAAGCAGTCAACCCCTCCATCTCAGCCTCCCACGGTGCTGGGACTACAGTCATGAGCCATCATGTCTGGCCTGCCAATGTCTGTTTTGAGAAGAGGGAATATGGGGATCTTAAACTGCAACATTTGAAATATCTAAAGGAAACATTATACAATGCAGTAGAAAAGGCTTGAGAAAACGTGAAGTATCTTGACAACCCACTACAAACACTGTATGATTTGTTTTGCCCTATATTACAGTACTTTGGTGGCTTTAGCTGAATATGGCTCATCACAAGCCAACCTGTTAGCATGGAGATGTGAACAAATGATCAAATAGAACTGAAGTTTATAGCCATTGCTAAACTCTTAGAGAATAAAAGCCAATAGCATTTCTCGATTATGAAAGATTCTATCTTTGTAAAAATTAAATGAAATTGTATCACTTATTTTCTAAAGGAATAAATTTAGAAAATATCACCTTTGGTCATAGTTGTCACCAGAACTGAATTTAAGATATTCATTCACTATCATTACAGCCTGTACAGTCACTACAGTCTATGGTTTAAATATTGCCATTTTAAATTTGGGGGGCTTTGTTTTGATAATCACAACTTTGATAAATTGTCAAATTTCACATTTTTTTATGTTTACCACATTTATTGGGTATTTTCCAATGTACCAATGCTGAGTCTTTTGGAACTGTCATTTGTAGCTGGTGCTTGTTTGACATGTGGAACCCAAAGGTAACAGAACTCTCATGGTCCCCATCCTAGTGCCCCTCCCCACCTCTGCATCATTCCTGTGCCCCTCTGGGGATGTGGCCAAGACTTTTGGAAGCCAATGCCTTCCAGCTATATACAGTGTTGATAATGTGATATATTTGCCAAGGCTCTAGTTTATACGCAATCAGTTCTTCTCAAGTTGCCTCCTGCACTTATCAGTGGGACTGAAACACATCGTAAAGACTACTGTCAATATTAAAGTTTTTGGCAGAGTGTGCACCTGAATTTTCTTCTTTGTTCAGGGCAGTAGGATTGGGCACTGGGTTTGTCACAGAGCAAGCTATTGTAAAGAAGTGAAGTGGATCCTGGTGATGGTTTGTTGCAGTGGCAGTACCCTATCTCACCAGGTAGTGGCTGGAGTTGGCTCCAAGTCTCTGGGAGGGGAACGCCTCAACACCCGTCTGGGGCCACTGGTGCTCCCTTCCTTTCTGGCTCCAGCCTTAAGGTGAAGAATTCCATGTAGCTTCTTGTCCTTTCCCCTCAGCTGTCTTTGCTTCACAAGGCTTTAGTCCAAATAAAGAGTACAAATCCCAAAGCCACACAGAAGTGAACTTTCTGCTAACTGGAAGCTTTGAGTGAGTAAAGGTACTTTATAATGAAAAAATGCATACATTTAGTTTAGGAAAACTGAGATGTTAATATGTACCTGGTGAAATAAGAAGAAATATTATCCTGGTAATTCTCAAACTTTCTTCCCCCACAAGCACTGATTTCTAGCAAAGTGGGAAGAATATGTAATCATATAACATATGATTCACTGTCATCACATAACATATTTCTGTATATAAGGTGATTTTGTAGATAGTTTCAGTTTTATATTGAATATTATTTTATTTTCTGCTTATTTTTTAAATTAATTATTAGGCTCAATTTGGATCATGTGCTTTAAGAAAATTATTTTAATTATGATAAGAGACTTAATTTGGTTACTTAGAGAGGACTCTGTTTGTTTACAGATTTATGATTCTTCTCAAATGCTTCAAGAAACTGAAAGCCTGGAAAGCTTTCACACATACTGTGAACTGCACACTTCAGTTCACAGAAGAGATTTAATTAGAATATGTTGAAGATGAGTAGTCCGTCTTTTTCATGTAGTATAATTTATTAGACATAAAGGTGGCATTTATACTGTTCAACTATATTTACATATATGCAAATATGAATTTAATTTGATTGTCTTGTTTAACCCTTGAAAAGCACTGAAGCCATCAATAGACGACCTTTAAGTTACTTCAGGGGAAGAGATACTTTTCCCTATGAATGTTATTGCCCTTCTGTCATTAGTAATTATTTTAGCTTCATACCTTGTTCTTCTGTCTAATATATTCCTGTAAATCTTTCATTCTCTAGCCAATCAATCAGAAGAAATTTTTAAGAGTTGATGGATGGTATGTGTGTGTGTGTGTGTGTTTTCACATAAATTAAAGTTGTACAGCAAGTTTGATTGCCATGCTGAGCTTGTCAAAATTAATCTAAGATTTATCATAGAGAACAAAATGACTTTTTTCTGTTACATGGTTTGTGAGTTAACATAGAATGGTGGAGTAAGTAGTCTTTAGAATGTACTTTCAATTTAATTAGTCCTAGGGTCATATTATATTACAGTAAAAATTATCTGGACATAAACAAATATTAAGAATACATACAGTATTCTGAAAAATATGCTAATATACTTCATTTTAATTTTCTTAAATAGCACATTTTCTGTTACTTAATATTATTTGGAGAAGCAGGAGAATGAGAGCCATGAACACATGTCAGATGAGCAAGGAAAGAGGAAATTAAAGGACTAAAGGCATCGTTTCTGAAAATAAAAAAACCAGACTACGGTCATACCGCCCTGAACGCACCCAATCTCATCTGAAAACAAACAAACAAAAAAACAAACTTTAAAACCAAATTTTAATATATGATAATAAAATTAAGAAAACAGATAGAAAAAAATCCATAATGTTCTCAATGAATGGTGAACAAAATGAAAACATGGTTTGATTTAGTTTGGTTCTTGTAAGAAAATGAACTAAATTTTTCGTCTGAACTCCACATTCAATTTTGTTTAAATGTCTTTGATCTGTCCTTTCAAATGGGTGATTTCACTTACTCTCTTAAAACACACACACACACAGAGCAGCAGCAACACCCGCGCTCTGCAGTCGGGTAGTTGTTCTCCAGATTCTAAAAACAACAGCAAAAACAAGTTATATGAGGCCTGTTGATGTATATTACCTGATTTGGTCCTGTTGAACATAGAAGAGGCTATCTTTGCTCTGAACAAATGACACATTTTGTGATTCATTTTTAGAGCCTAGGAGAGGAAATAGATGGCTATTGCTTTGAAACAGAGAAAGAACACAGCCCACTCCTAAGAAATAAACCAAAGATCTCTAGAAAGTGCCACTGGGGTTGGGTCGACAAACAAGTTAATGATAAGTGACAATAAAACAAAACAACAACAATTAAAAACCTGAATTTATCCTAAGCATTCATTTCTTTTAAAAGACACTCTAACATCTTTTAGTTTTATTGTTTTAATTGAAGAGCTATATAATTTTCCTATTTAAATCGATCTTATTTCTCTTGCCTATTCACAGGCTCCAACAGAAGTCTTCTCCTTTTGCTATGTGTTTTTTTTCTACTTTATAAATTGGACTTCTTTATTACCAGCACAAAGCTTTAAAAATCCACATACACCAGAGTGACCACTTGACTCACTTCACTTTTCAGAGATAACAACACTAAGCTTTTTTTATTTTTCTTTAGTTACACTGGTGATTATCAAAGATCACATTGCTTGATAGATACATAAGGCATGAAAATTGTTGGCCACAATGTGCTAGGGAATGGTAAGGAAGATACTCTGAGTCATAACTAAACCATGGGGTTTAATATTTTAATATTTTGTTTCATTCATTTAACAAATATATAGTGCACACTATTCTAAGTATATACAGTTCCAGGAACTGAGAATACAGTAATAAATAGTTATTGTTTATACAGTAATGAGGAAAAATTTAAAACATATAATTAATAAATACTATATGGGACCTGGTGCAATGGCTCATGGATGTAATCACAGCACTTTGGGAGGCCGAGGCAGGCAGATCACCTGAGGTCAGGAGTTCGAGATGAGACTGTCTAACATGGTGAAACCCCATCTCTACTAAAAAAAAACAAAAATTAGCCAGGCGTGGTAGCACATGCCTGTAATCCCAGTTACTTGGGAGGCTGAGGCAGGAGAATGACTTGAACCCAGGATGAGGAGGTTGCAGTGAGCCAAGATTATGCCACTGCACTCCAGCCTGGGTGACAGAGCAAGACTGTCTCAAAAATAAAAAAATTAAAAAATAACTGCTGCATGGTCTGTCTCATAATACCATTAGAAATAATCCTAAATTGTGAATTAACTATTTTAATAGATTCATTTTTAAAGCTGAAACATATGAAACTTATCAAAGGACAATAAAATTACATATGTAGTGTTTTTATTTATTTACATATCTAATTCTCTTATCACGAGACTAGGTTTTAATCCCCAGTAACTACCTTTGCAAAGCATAAAATAAATACATATTCATTTAATCATTGGATTTAATTATAATCCCAAAATATTAACTTAGAAAACATAAAACTGTCAAACCTCAAGTAACCTCATGTTCAAGCTTTTATTTTAATTTGAATTTCTTAAAACAGGTTAAACTTTCCCAAAGCCACTTGGTTAGCAATTGGTAGAAATAAGTAGAAATTTGGCTCTGCTCAGAACACATCCTTCTCATTGAAACTTTTTTTTCTATCAAGGCTTTTGATTAAACTTTTTTCAAAGTACCATAAATATAAAATAGAATTATCACTATATTTCAGATATAAAGCAATACAAATAAATAAAATTGGGTTGACTATTGATGAAACAACATTTTCAGTGTCTTCTAAAACTTATTTTCTTGTGGCACAACTTTTCTTCTGAAAGATTAATGCTAGCTAGAGATAGCTAGTTGTTTGCCAAAGGCTAGGTCGTGTTGGGTATTTCTGTGCACCAAAGGGTAGAGTTGCTCTGGAAACTGGCTGCTCTCACAGGCTTGCATGAAATTAGTGTCATATGATTGGGTTCTGGCCAAGAGAATGTGAACGAAAGTGACATGAACTAGGACTTTTCAAACTTTAGTTTTCATAAAGACACCTGAGAACCTAGTTAAACCATCTATTCCTGAACTTTACCAACAGTTTCTAATTCAGTAGGGCTGTAAAAAGGCTGGTTTGTGGGTAATGCTGATGCTATCTGCCCATGTCTCACATACTGAAATACATCACTACTACTTTGCCCATGTCCAGTAAAAAAAAAAAAAAGAGAGAGAGATTTTTAATAATATCATTATTTCTATGTTATGAACAAACACAAAAAGTAACCATCTATTTACAAGTAGATACAACTGGTTATATTCTCTCCTGTCAATTTTTGTTGTGGACAATTACAAATTCCATTTGTTTGTTTGTTTGTATGTTTTGGACAATTACAAATTCCATTTATTTGTTTGTTTGTTTGTTTTTGAGATGGAGTCTCACTCTTGTCACCTAGGCTGGAGTGCAGTGGCACCATCTCAGCTCACTGCAACCTCCACCTCCCAGGTCCAAGTGATTCTCCTGCCTCAGCCTCCCAAGTAGTTGGGATTACAGGCATATGACACCACATCCGGCCAATTTTTGTATTTTTAGTAGAGACGGGGTTTCACGATGTTGGCCAGGCTGGTCTCGCCTGACTTCAAGTGATCTGCCTACCTCAGACTCCCAAAATGCTGGGATTACAGGCATGAGTCACCACACCTGGCCACAAATTCGGATTTTAATACACATATTCCAAAGGTAGAAAATCCTATTCCAACCAGGGAATAGTTACATGAAAAAAAGAGGTAGGAGGGAGAAGAGTAAGAACTATGAATTTAAGACATCATTTGTTGTCTCTATGTTATTCCCAAGAAATCATAGACAAAAGAAACAAAAATGATGCAAAGTAAAAAAAATACTAGCACATATTTTGCCCTTAGAAGATCTCCACTGACCACCATGATGGTGGTAATTACTTTATGATGTAAACTACAATAATTAAGCTATTCCTAGCACACTTATTATGAGCTTCAGAAAATCACAAGGATGCGAACACAACTAAACTACATTAATGTGGACTCTCTTTTCAGCATAAAAATGAGATGTTCTATGGGTATGCCAGGAAACGTTTTTTGACTTAGGAAACTCCTTACAGAAACATAGTTACTCTTTCAATCCACTTTTTAGTTTACTTATAATCTTCTCACAGCTCCATAACTTCACTCTTCACCTTCATCTTTTCACCCCTGGCACAATGTGGAAACAGCTGATCCAATGCCTAACTCAGTCTCCATGCCTGATCTCCATGCCTGATCCAATGCCTAACCGAGTCTCCTAACTCAATTCAACCCATTATTTCAACATCCTTGGAAAAACATTCTTAGTACTCCTGGAGTAAAATTTTATTTCACAATATGTCTGCTATTTCTGATCCCTCTGTATCTGCTTAAGCCTGTAACCTTTCAAAGTAAGCACCTTCAGGTAGCTTCCCGTTATTAACTTGAGATCAAGGATTAGTCTCCACTATATAGTAATTATTCAAGGTGGACAATGAAGGTTTTTGTTTTTCTTGCCCTACCACAGAGCTGAGAACTCTACCCAAAAATTATGTCATCATTTTTTCCTGCATTTGTAGTAGGCATTAGCATTGTTTGGTGAATGGGATACTTGATGTAAAAAGTAGTTACAACTTGCCTGATAACACACTCCACATTTTTAGGAAAGTTAACATTAGAATAAAATCCTCACAAACCCAATATATGTATATATTGTATATGTACATATATTGTATAGATACACACTAACATACGTATATGTATACATATGTATTCTAAGCTATTTAACCTTTAGTAATAATTATAGTGTAAAAATTAAAATGGTCCCAGAACACCCAGGTCAGTGTTTGCAATAAATGAAAAATTGACAAATGATTTGTATTTCATTCTCTCTCTAAATTATATATTCCATGTGGCAGGCACCACGCATATCATTCATCAATCACAGTAATACAGTGCACATGGTACAACGAATGTAGAAGGTACTTAGTAAATATTAGTTAAATCAATGTTGAAAATATTAAGTAAAAATCATAAAGTATGCTTGAAGAAACCTCATTTATACCTGGCTTGTTTTTCTTTTACTTTTCTTTTACTTCATGTGGTGGTTAAGAGCACAGCTTCCAGAATTAGACTGCCTGGGCTGTAAGTCATGGCTCCTCTATTGAGCAAGTTACTTAACTGCTTTGTTAATCAGTTTCCCTAGCTGTAAAAAAAGTATAACAATACCACCTAACTCAAATAAATTTATGAGAATTATATGAGAAAATTCACATTGACCTCTTAGGTTAGTATTTTAATCAGTTAGTAACTGTTCGCTATTACAAGACTTTTCACTTGATATTGGTAAACAGCTCTGTTTTTTAAATTTAGATAAATATACCAATCATACAGAGATTTAAAGGATGAAAATTAGATCAGAGAATATCACAAAAATATCTGTTCATAATAAAATAAAAATAAAGGGTCTTTATATTTGAAATCATGTTTAGAACATTATCTAATACCCATCCTTTCATTCTGATTAGGGTCTTATAGGTAAATGGAGTTTCTTGATATTCTACTGTTTTATTTCAAGAAGAGAAAATAAAGATATGCCCCATTTTAAAGGTGCACAGTCACTAATGAAGATACGTGAAATTCAGCAGTCAGTCCTCTGAACCATATATTACATCAGTTCGACAGTTTATTCAATTAATACCACTGGTAGAATTTCTCCATAATTCTTACCATATGTACTTTTTTCCATATTTCACTTCCCTTTTTCCTCCTCTGCTCTCTCTCTTCAACTTTATCTACTTTTTGTTGCAATCGTTTTGGTGATTTTATTGTTAACATTGGTGGTGGTGCTGGTGATAGTGGTGGTTTTTGGAACAATTGCTTTTCCTTTCCTCGCTATCTCTTTATTTTTCTCTTTCCATGACCTAAGAAGCAAAAGCGCCCAGTAATACACAAGAGCCTTGCTTTGTTAGCAGAATTTGTCATTTGAACTATGTGATCTCTATAATCACTTGTTCTACAGATGCCTTCTTTAAAGACTCATTTCGGAACAAGAAAATGCTTTCAGACATTCTCCAATGACTAGCAGCATTTGCCATTCATCTTTAAATGGGTAATTCCCCTGTCAAAGATCTAGTCTCCTAGATAATTATATGCAGAGAACTATTATTTATTTTCTCCGCCAATGCATTGGAATCATACCAAATAAATCATGTGCTGTGGTATTAAATGTTGGTGAAATAAATGAACATGAGGTTTTAGAGTGACATGTCTCGGGAGTCAAAAGTACCTATGAGCTAAGGCATTTATCTCACTTGTTCAGGAGCTGACATTGGGGTCAGTAATTGGAAATTAGCATCATAATATTACAAAGGATAAATATTCACCCATTTCCATTGTGATGGCTTCCTTTTAAAAGAATTATTTAGAGAGATTTGGACTGCTCTCTTGATACTGATAGTTTATTCAGCTGTTGAACAATAACTTAGGTTTTTCCAGACCATCCTTCTGCATATGTTCAAGAACTCCCAAACCACCAGGCTGGCTTAGATAAATATCAGACTCTGGATAACATTGGTATCAAGGAATAATGTGGAAGATAATCCTCTTTTCCTAAAAAGATGGGATGGGGAGCTACTTTTGAAACTAAGGTTTAGAAATAACTATTTTACTGTGAGATGTGTTTATATTATACTAATGTATGCAATAAGTAGCATATAATTTTATTTTAATCACTATAATGTTATAATTCTTTGGAGCTTACATATAGAAAAAGAATAGTAATAAAACATTCTCATCTTGAAAATGAGAGAGTGTATGGTGGTTTTTTACTTTTCTATATTTTCTGCTATGAGTGTTAATTATTTTTATATTTAAAAATTAAAATTAATGTTACTAAAAATATTTTAAATGTTAGGGCATAATACATAAAGTGACACTTTCTCCCTGGTATCTCTTTATTATCATTCAAGTTTTCTGGTTATTCTGTCTTAACCTGTACTATTCCTTCAGATAATAAACATCAAAGAGGTGGTGGGCGCCTGTAGTCCCAGCTACTCGGGAGGCTGAGGCAGGAGAATGGTCTAAACCCGGGAGGCAGAGCTTGCAGTGAGCTGAGATCCGGCCACTGCACCCCAGCTTGGGCAACAGAGCAAGACTCTGTCTCAAAAAAAAAAAAAGAAAAAGAAAATTACTTGAATTATTATGCTTTATTGTAAGGTATGATTAGTGTCAAGTAATTGTATCACTAGCTCGTGATGTAGCTCAAAAGGTAAAACAGACACCAGACTATCTGAAAAGCAAGGAACCCCAGCTCTGACATGGCTAGCAGGGTCACCCTAGGCAAGTTACTTAACCCCTCTTTGTTTCATTTTCCTCACACATTAAAGTGGGATAGTAATAGAAACCACTTCACAGATTTTTGCAACATTAAATGAGTTATTATATGTAAACATTCAGAACAGAATCTCACACACATTAAGTTCTATATGTGTTGTGTTATTCTAGATTTTGGTGGACTTCATATGAGCATAACTATATAAATAATAATTTCCTCTGGGTGCTTCTCCAGTGCTCCTAATAAGTTTCATGCTAATCTTGTTCACTAAGTCTCAACTCCTATCACAATACCTGACACATGGTAGACACTCTCTATATATTTGTTGAATGAATAAATCTATAATAAATATTACAGTCAGGAGGTTGTGTCTAAAATGAAATCTGATACATGAATATAGTCAGTCATCTGAAAATATCAAGGATACTCTCTTTTTGCTAAAACCAACAAGGAAGTATTTCAGTTGAATTATTTTTGTAGGCCCTTACACTATTATCTATTTCAGTGAGAGTCTGTTATTCTTTAACAACCTTGCATTCTTTCTTGATATAGAGCTTATGTTGAATCTCAGGACCGTGTTTTCTGAATGGGGTCAACATGTGTTTACCATCTGGCTTTACTGTGTGTTGCTTTCAAAGTCCATACATTGAAATACAGTAGAAGCCTCTTTATACCACAGAAACACTTCACGCTAAGTTCCACTGGCCTGGTCCCCTGACTATGAGTCATAGTCAGCTGGAACATTGCTTGAGAATAACTTTACAAGGCATTAAGAGAACAAAAGATTTTAATGACGGGCTCAAAATGGTCTGGAATTGCGAATGCTTTCAAGAATCCATGGATATGTTGTTTCATTAGGAGCATCTGATGTTTAGGAGTATGAGAGAGGCATGTAACTTTTCTTTTAACTTGTTCAGATAATTTATAATGAAGTATTATAGTGAGTTTCAAGCTCAAATTTGACTGTTAATCATATTTAATCTTTCTTAGTAAACTTTATTTTCATAGCATTGGTATATTATGGAAAAGAAATAGAGTATGATATTTTAACCCTTGGATCAATCTCAGACTGTTGAGATCTTTTCAGTTCTGATTTAGTACAATTTCAGGATGTAGGAGGACATCTCAAAATATTTAAGTGGTTCTATTAGCCTGAGGCTGGAAATGAATCACAGAACCATTTTTCATCTTGTCAGTCACCGACCTCATGCTTAAGGAATTCTTACAGCAAAACAAATGCCTATTCAGAGAGCATTAGCCATTCTATTCCTTGATATAAAGTCAAAGCAGTAGTCTCTACAAAGAGGCTTTGAAAATATGCCACTTCTAAAGTATATAAATGTGTAAAATGTAATATTAAACAGCATGTTCATTTCTCACAAAGATAACACTAAAATGACAGAAACGAATTTAACAACTCACACACCCTGGGCCAAAGAGGCATTAATCCAGAACTAAAAATATGTTACATTATAAAGATATTACCTATCTGGATTTCATCTAGCATAAAAAGAGTTGTAAATCTAAGAGGAGTGATTTTGATATATTATTGCTGATTTCTAGATACTCTGAGGAAAAGCTATAAGATTTAATGATAGACAAGCCCTATTGATCACATCTAGTCCAGTTTTCCCTAAGCTTTATCTGCACTTTAGGATTACCTATGGAGCCTTTACAAATCTCTATGCTCAGGTCAAACTCTAACCCAATTAAATCAAACTCACTAAGAGTAGGAACCTAGATGTCAGTATTTTTTGAAAGCCCTCTAAGTTTTCCTATACAAAGTCAATCAAGGTTAAGAAGGTCAATCACGGCTCTGGTTAGAGTCTGGTGGTGTGGCCAAGAGTGTAGGAGCTTTCTTTGGACATGTTGGTGAGAGGTGGATGACTAAAGGCAGGGCTTACTATTAACATGCGTTGGCACCTTCTTAAGTGCTTTGCCTGTATTAACATGTTTAATCCAGTCTAATGGGTAGAAACTGCTACTATCAGCACTTTTTGTACGGATGAGGAAATGAAGAGAAATATCATACAACTAAGAATGGTAGAAAGAAGATTCAATCCCAGGCATTTATTTATTTAACAATTACTTATTGTTTATATATTATACCAAATGTTGTGACTTGTTGGAGTCCCCATATGCTTCGTGTAATAAACAAGGAGATGTATTCTACCAATAAACACCTAATGATCAGTGTGGTTGGACACATTGGCTCACACCTGTAATCCCAGCACCCATGGCAGGCAGATTACCCAAGGTCAGGAGTTTGAGACCAGCCTGGCCAACATAGGGAAACCCCGTCCCCACTAAAAAATACTAAAATTAGCCAGGCATGATGGCACACACCTGTAATCCCAGCTACCTAGGTGGCTGAGGCAGGAGAATCGCTTGAACCCAGGAGGCAGGGCTGCAGTGAGCTGAGATTGTACCACTGCTCTCCAGCCTGGTTGACAGAGCGACACTTTGTATCAAAAAACAAAACAAAACAACAACAACAAAAATACCCAATTATCAGTTGCTGCTTTTACATGTGTGTTGACATCAAATGTAAAAAGCATAGTGTTAACCTTGGTAGTATTCTGGAAGAATTGATAATTCTAACCTAGGTATAAAGATGACCAAATTTCTATCTCCAACAACTTATGTCTGGCTTTCAAGTGGTCAGCAAAATAGAATCACAGCCAATATGATTCCAGCAACATTGAACCAGACCATAAATCTTAAAATTCACATATATTCAGCACCTAGATGAAACATTACTCAAGGAATAAATTCTTAAGAACAGAGAATGGATTTCACAGTGTAAATTACATTCTCTCCAACCCTCTGGAAATGGTGTATTGTTTAACACTTGCCTTCTGTGTGGGATTCCCAGGGAAGAGGTGGCTATAAATAAAACAATCTCATTTATGTGCAGTATAAGAAATGCATTCTTTTCATCCTACTTACTAACTCTAACTTCCTGCTTTCATAGAGAAGACATAAGAAAACTACTGAATATTTAAACTGTATTTTACACCATGGCTTTCATTAAGAGTATTTTCTGTATTTAAGAAAATCTCATAGATTGAAAAACAACAGTTTGAATATATCAAATACCTTCTCCTTTTCATCCAGATATGAACAAACCGATTTAGACCCACATCTGAGCAAAAATGATCTTATACATAAGTGTCAGGAAATTAATAAACATGAGTTTGAAATGAACCAATTCTTTGATCCAGGGATCACCTACAAGTATTGTTTCAGGGCCATTAAAAACAATTGAGGTCACTTTAAAAACTTTCCTCAGCTAGTGGCAAATATGCAATGGGGTATTAATTTCTTTAGCTTTATTACCATTAAAATGAATGTATTATTAATGGCTAACAAGCGTATAAAAAATGTTCAACATCACTAAGCATCAGAGGAATGTAAACTGAAACCACAATGAGATATCATCTTACACCAGTCACAATGGCAATTATTAAAAAGTCAAGAAATAATAGATGTTGACAAAGATGTGGAGAAAAAGGAAGATGTGGAGAAAAGGGAATACTTATATACTGTAAATGGGAATGTAAATTAGTACAACCTCTATGGAAAACAGTATGGTGATTTCTCAAATAACTAAAAATAGGTCTACCACTTGATCCAGCAATCCCACTACTGGGTATCTTACCCAAAGGAAAGGAAATCATTACAAAAACACACCTGCACTCATATGTTTATCACAACACTATTTACGATAGCAAGCTAGTGTCAACCTCAGTGTCCATCAACAGATGATTGGATTAACGAAAATATGGTATATATACACAATGAAATACTATTCAGCTATAAAAAAGTGTGAAATCATACCTTGTGCGGCATCATGAATGGAACTGAAGGCCATTCATTGTATTAAGTGAAACAACGCAGAAACAGAAAATCAAACACCATATGTTCTCACCTATAACTGGAAGCTAAATAATGTGTACACATGGATGTAGAGTGTGGGATAATAAACACTCAGAAAAGGTGCTGACAAGAAATTACTTAATGGGTACAACATACATTATTCTGGCGATGGATACAGTAAAGGCCAAGACTTTACCACTCCTCAATATATCCACATAACAAAATTGCATGTGTACCACTTAAATTTATGCAAAGAAGAAGAAAAGAATGAGTTTCTGAAATGGCTAAATGTATGTCATTAATAGTCATTCATACTTCTATGTGAACAACAATTTGAGAATAAGCTTTTCTGTGGGCTTAGGAAAGACCACATGTGGCTCCTGAGACCTGAGAAGGGTGGAGAGAAGAGCAGATATCTGGAATAAGACAATAAGAAAGTGCAGGAACTCTAGGAACACTGAAGGAAAATTCAACCATTTCACAAACCTGTCTTGGAACCACTTTTATAAGGATTCAAGGGATATCTGAGAAGGAAACTAGAAAAACTGCTTTTCATTTGTTCCTTGATGATGAAAGTTTCCTAAGGCTAACTTACAATAAAGACTGGATTTCACAATATCAAGAGAGTAAAGGTATTTTAATTGTAAGTAATCCCTTTAGCACAGAACAAAAGTTGAAAATAAGTAAATGGATATCCTTTAAAAAGATCAGAAAAGAAGAAGAGAACGAGAAAGACTCACATTATTATTATCATTGTCACCATCATCAATTCAGCTCAATAACCACTGAAATCAGGTGTTTCAAGAAATCTGATCACAAAATACAAGATTGTAAGTAAGAACTATGCAAAGAACTATATTGGTGTAAATGATACAAACCATTGAACACGCTAAAAAGAACTATACTGCAAAATAGGTGAAGAATCAACTGCGTATGAAAAGTAGATCAAAATAATGAGATTTACAGAAGTAGAGAATAAACAGAAAACCACGATTATCTCCAAATGATAGATTTCTAAAATACATTAAAGATACATTATGCATAATATAAAGGTAATTTCAATAAACTTATGCTGAAGGAAGATGCTGTTTATTCTAATAACTGTACTGAACCAGAAAGTAATGCATCATCCTCCTGCTGTCACTCTCATTTAAGAAATTCAAATTCATTTCTCCCAAAAGAGATAGAAGTAAGGAAGAGAAAAAGAAGTGAGAATTATAACCCTCCCAGATCAAAGAAAATAAATTTCAAGCAATAAATATGAGTAGGAACAAAATGTCAGCTCTTGAAATTATATATCTCATTCTTAGGACAATAAATGTAATCTTTCCATGTATTAAAGAAACTTTTTAAAAAATAAACTTGAGAAAGGCTAGACAAATAATCTTATCAGTTACTAGTATTGTAAAACAAATCTCCAAGAACTTAATATCATAAAGCTTTAAGAGTGTTATTATTTCTCATGATTTCTATCTGTGGGGAATGCATAAATAGCTTGGCTGGGCAGATGTGTCTCAGGGTCTCTCATGAAGTGACAGATTGTAGGTGAAGATGTGGATGGGGGAGAGTAGAGATGGTCAACCATCCCTCTCTTCATATAGTCTCATAGCTTGCCCATGTGACCTCTTCACATTAGGACAGTTTACACTTCCTCACAGCATAGTGGCCTCAAGGCAGTAGTATTAGTCCCATTGCAGCTCAGGACTCCAGCCTACATGTTTCAGTGATCAAGCTGAGTCTCCTATTATGACCTAGCCTTGGAAATCATCCAACATCACTTTTGCCAAACTTTGTTAGTACAACAGCCCCAGATACCTTCTTTGTTTCATGAGTATGGGATATAAATCTTATCTTTCAAATGGAGTGTAAAAATATCACATGAGATGGGAGATTTGGCTATGACAGTCTTTGGAAATTGTAATCTGACACAAATACGTTACAAGTATATTTTTTACTAGAATATAGCAAAAATAAAGACAATAATGTGGCAATAAAAATAAGAAAATATCTCATTTAATTCCATCATTACCCTTTTAATTTATAGTTTCAAAAATTGGGGAGGTGGCCAAGATGGTCAACTAGATGCAGCTAGTGTGTGTGGCTCTCATGGAGAGGAACAGAACGCGCAAGTAAATATAGCACCTTCAACTGAAACATCCAGGTGCTCAGATTTGGTAATAATCAAGGAAACAACTCAACCCACAGAGAATGGAGAAAAGTAAGGCAGGATGACAGTTTACCCAGGAGCAACATGGAGCCAGGGAAACCATCCCCCACTCAGGGAAGTGATGAGTCATTGTGTGACCCTGGGAATCCATGCTTCTCCTACAGATCTTTGCAACACTCAGGTCAGGAGACCCCTTCGTGAGCCCAATTCACCAGGGCCTTCAGTCTGACACACAGAGCTATGTGGAGTTTCGGCAGAGCAGCTGCTCAGGCGCACACACAGACCTGGGAGCCTGAGATACTAGGGCTTTCCAGGTTTCCCAGCAAAAGCAGCTGCAACTCGGGCAAAGTGGGAGGTTCGACCCCTGTACATACCCCTAGGAAATGGGCTGAATCCAGGCGGCCAAGCAGCAACAGTCTGTAGGCCCCACTTCCACAGCACCTCACAGTATAAGGCCTACTGGCTTGGAGCCCCAGTCAGCAACCAGTAGCAAAATTTCACCTCCCTGAAGCAGAGCTCCCAGGGGGAAGGGCAGGCTGCTATCTTTGCTGCTTGGGCCACTTAGTCATTCCAGCCTTGGAACTTTAAAGAGTCCAAGCCAACCAGGAACAGAAGGGATCCCCCAGCACAGCTGCTCTGCAAAAATGTGGCCAGACTCTTTTTTAAAGAAGATCCCTAATCTCATTCCTCCTCACTGGGTGGGACCTCCCAACCAGGCCCTCCAGCAAACCTCACCAGAGTTCTCCAGCCAACAGAGTTTTGAAAGCCTCCTGGGATGGAGCTCCCAGAGGGAAGGGCAGGCTGGCATTTTTGCTGTTTGGGCCACTTAGCTGTGCCAACCTTCAGGCTTTGAGGAGCCCTGACCAGGGGTGGAAGTGGTACCCCAGCACAACACAGCTGCCCTGTAAAAATGTGCCTAGACTACTTTTTTTTTTTTTTTTTTTTTTTTTTTTGAGACGGAGTCTGGCTCTGTTGCCCAGGCTGGAGTGCAGTGGCCGGATCTCAGCTCACTGTAAGCTCTGCCTCCCAGGTTCACGCCATTCTCCTGCCTCAGCCTCCCGAGTAGCTGGGACTACAGGCACCCGCCACCTCACCTGGCTAGTTTTTTTTTTGTATTTTTTTAGTAGAGATGGGGTTTCACCGTGTTAGCCAGGATGGTCTCGATCTCCTGACCTCGTGATCCACCCATCTCGGCCTCCCAAAGTTCTGGGATTACAGGCTTGAGCCACCGCGCCCGGCCCCAGACTACTTTTTTAAGCAGGTACCCAACCCTCTCCTTCATCACCAGATGGAGCCTCCCAGCCAGGGTCTCCAGCTACCTTTGCTGGTGTTCCCCAGCTGACAGAGGTTTCAAACTTCCCTGGGACTGAGCTCCCAGCAGGAGGGGTGGGCCAATATCTTTGCTGTTTGGGTGACTTAGCCATTCCAGCCTTCATGCTTTAGAGTGTCAAGGTGACTGGGGAGAGACGCAGACTCCCAGCACAGCACAGCTGCTCTAGAAAAATATGGCCAGACTATTTTTTAAGTGTTTCCCCAACCTTATTTCTCCTCACTGGGTGAGACCTCCCAACCATGGTCTCCAGCCACCTCCTACAGATGCATTCAGGCCAGCAACAGGTCTGCATCTCCCTGGGATGAAGCTCACAGGGGGAGGGGTGGGCTGCCATCTTTGTTGCATCACAGCCTTCTGGTGATACCTCTAGGTACTGGGAAAATGGAGGCAAATATGGCTTGGAGTAGACCCCCCAGCATATCACAGCAGCCCCACAAAAACATGGCCAAACTGTTAAGTGGATGCCCATTCACATATCTACTCACCAGGCAGTTCTCCAAGCCTGGGCCTCTAGTCACCCCCTGCCAGGGCTATTGAGCCAACTCAGCAATTCCCTGGACAGAGCCTCCCAGGGCAACTGAAAGCTTCTCTGCCACTGCCTCTGCAGTGGAACTGTCCTTGCTATGCTCAGACTAATGAAGGCACAAAGACCCTAAGTGCCTAATCCACACCTTCAACAAGCTGTAGTCATCCTAAGGAGAGGAGGCCAGTCCATCTTCCACAGGTTGCACACATCCCCCACTGCTCATCACCAGACAGGGAACCCCAGTCTTGGGCCCACAACACAGATCCTTCTTCCTGGGCTGATTGCACTGAGCAATTGCTAACCCACATCTCTCTGAGGTGGAGCCACCAGGAGATAAGCAAAGTGGTGGAACAGCAAGCCAGATGATATGGAACCCAGAGGATTTGGTTCAGGAGTATGTGTAGCAGAGCATTGCCAGAGACGACTATTCTTCTAGGCTCAAGTTGCTCCCATAAAAGACTTTAGCCCTAGGGGAACCATCAGACCTGCCCTCTCCATGGTAGTCTTCCATGTCAAACCAGGCTGGTCTGACCTAAGTACCCCTTGGTCTGCTGGCTTCTCCCAGAACCCCAGCCTGGCCATGCCTGCTTACAGAGCAGTCTCAGATGCCCTTGGGACCCTCATCATAGCTTCTGCACTGGCAGACAATGCCTGAATTGTGGAAAGCCGCAGCAAGGCAGTCCCTAAGGCCACACACCAGCCTGCATGTACCCTCCCCATACTGCAACTTCCCCTGAGCTGAAATGAAAAAAAATTTAAAGGCAACTGGAGAGAAAGGTCAGGTCACCTACAAACGAAAGCCAATCATACTAACAGTGGACCTCTTGGCAGAAACCCTACAACCCGGAAGAGATTGGAAGCTAATATGCGGCATTCTTAAAGAAAATAAATTCCAACCAAGGATTTCATATCTTGCCAAATTAAGCTTTATAAGTGAAAGAGAAATAAGATACTTTTTAGACAAGAAAATGCTGAGGTGATTTATTACCACTAGACCTGCCTTACAAGAGCTCCTGAAGAAAGCACTAAATATGGAAAGGAAAAATTGTTAACGGTCACTACAAAAACACACTGAGGCACACAGACCAGTGACACTATAAAGCAATCACATAAACAAGTCTGCAAAACAACCAGCTAACATCATGATGACAGGATGAAATCCACACATGGCAACACTAACCTTGAATTTAAATGGGCTAAATGCCCCAATTAAAAGGCACAGAGTGGCAAACTGGATGAAGAACCGAGACCCGTGGATCTGCTGTCTTCAAGAGACTCATCTCACATGTAATCACACACGTAGTCTTGGAGGAAAATCTACCAAGCAAATGCAAAACAGAAAAAAAGCAGGGGTTGTAATTCTAGCTTCTGACAAAACAGACTTTAAACCAACAGAGATCAAAAAAGACAAAGAAGGGCATTATATAATGGTAAAGCATTCAATTCAACAAGATCTCACTCTCCTAAATGTATATGAACCCAACACAGCACAACCAGATTTATAAAAGAAGTTCTTAAAGATTTTCAAAGAGTCCTAGACTCCCACACAATAATAGTGGTAGATTTTAATACACCACTGACAATATTAGATTATTGAAACAGAAAATTAACAAAGATATTCAGGACCTGAACTCAACACTGGATCAAATTGACCTGATAGACATCTACAGAACTTTTCACCCAAAAACAACAGAACATACATTCTTTGCATAGCCACATGATCTATATTCTAAAATCAATCACATACTTGGACATAAAACACTCCACAGTAAATGCAAAAGAACTGAAATTATAAAAACAGTCTCTCAGACCACAGGGCAACCAAATTTGAAAACAAGACTAAGAAATTCACTGAAAACCATATAATTACATAGAAATTGAATGGCCTACTCCTGAATTACTTTTAGGTAAATAAGGAAATTAAGGCAGAAATCAAGAAGTTCTTTGAAACTACTGATAACAAGGATACTCCATACCAGAATCTCTGGGACACAGCTAAGCCAGTGTTAAGAGGGATATTTATAACATAAATGCTCACATTAGGAAGATAGAAAGATCTCAAGTTAAAAACCTAACAATACAACTGAAAGAACTAGAGAACCAAGAGCAAACAAATTGCAAAGCTAACAGAAGACAAGATATAACCAAAATCATAGTTGAACTGATGGAGACTGAGACATGAAAATATTCAAAAGATTAACAAATCCAGTACCCATTTTTTTTGAAAAAATTAATAAAATAGATACACCATTAGCTAGACTAATAAAGAAGAAAAGAGAGAAAATGCAAATAAACACAATCAGAAATAACAAAGGACATATTACCATTACTCCACAGAAATACAACCAACCATTGGAGAATATTATGAGCACCTCTATGCACATAAACTAGAGAATCTAGAAGAAATGAATAAATTTCTGGACACATACACCCTCCCGAGGCTGAATCAGGAAGAAATTGAATTCCTGAACAGAACAATAAAGAGCTCTGAAATTGAGGCAGTTAATAAATAGCCTACCAACCAAAACCAAAAAACAAACAAACAAAAAAACAAACCCAGAACCAGATGGATCCACAGCTGAGTTCTACCAGATGTATGAAGAAAAGCTGGTACCACACCTACTGAAACTATTCCAAAAAATTGAGGATTGTGGAGGAGGGACTCTTCCCTAACTCATTCTATGAGGCCAGTATCATCCTGATACCAAAGCCTGGCAGGGACAAACACACAGAAAAGAAAACTTCAGACCAGCATCTCTGATGAACATGTACATTGATGCAAAAGTCCTCAATAAAATACTGGCAAACCGAATCCAGCAGCACATCAAAAAGCTTATCCACTGCAATCAAGTAGGCTTTATTCCTGGGATGCAAGGTTGATTCAACATATGCAAATCAATAAATGAGATCATCACATAAACAGAACTAAAGACAAAAACCATATGATTATCTCAATAGATGCAGAAAAGGCTTTCTATAAAATTTAGCATACATTTATGTTAAAAAACTCTCAACGAACTAGTATTGAAGGAACATACCTCAAAATAGTAAGAGCCATATAAGACAAATCCACAACTAGCATCATATTGAATGGGCAAAAGCTGGAAGCATTCACCTTCAAAACAGGCACAAGACAAGGATGCCCCCGCTCACCACACCTATTCATCATATTACTGGAAGTCCTGGCAAGAGCAATCAGGAAGAGAAAGAAATAAAGGGCATTCAAATAGGAAGAGAGGAAGTCAAACAGTCTCTGTTTGCAGACAACATGATCTTATATCTAGAAAACCCCATTGTCTCAGCCCAAAAGCTTCTTAAGCTGATAAACAACTTCAGCAAAATCTCAGGATACAAAATCACTGTGCAAAAATAACTAGCATTTCTTATATACCAACAACAGTCAAGCCAAGAACAAAACAGGAACAAACTCTTATTAACAATTGCCACAAAAAGAATAAAATACCTAGGAATACAGCTAATGAGGGAGATGAAAGAACTCTACAACTAAAACTACAATTTCTCAAAGTAATTAGACATGACACAAACAAATGGCAAAACATTCTATGCTCATGGATACAAAGAATCAATATTATGAAAATTGCCATACTGCCCAAAGCAATTTAAGAGATTCAGTGCTATTCCTAATACACTACTACTGACATTCTTCACAGAACTAGAGAAAACTATTTTAAAATTCATATGAAACCAAAAAAGAGCCTGAATAGCCAAGGCAATCCTAAGCAAAAAGAGCAAAGCTGGAGGCATCATGCTGCCCAACTTCAAACTATACTACAGGGATACAGTAACCAAACAGCATGGTACTAGTACAAAAACAGACACATAGATCAATGGAACAGAAAAGAGACCTCAGAAATAAGGCCACACACCTATCACCTGATCTTTGGCAAACCTGACAAAAATAAGCAATCAGGAAAGGGTTCCCTATTTAATAAATGGTGCTGGGATAACTGGCTAGCCATATACACAAGATTGAAACTGGAC
Source organism: Macaca fascicularis (assembly GCF_037993035.2). Lineage (NCBI taxonomy): Eukaryota > Metazoa > Chordata > Mammalia > Primates > Cercopithecidae > Macaca > Macaca fascicularis. The sequence continues at coordinate 162,967,993 of NC_088379.1, forward strand.
CCCTTCCTTTTACCATATACAAAATTAACTCAAGATGGGTTAAAGACTTAAATGTAAAACCCAAAACTATAAAAATCCTGGAAGACAACCTATGCAATACCAATCAGGACACAGGCACAGGCAAAGATTTCATGATAAAGACACAAAAACAATGTCAATGAAAGAAAAATTGACAAACTGGATCTAAATAAACTAAAGAGCTTCTGCACAGCAAAATAAACTATCAACAGAGTAAACAGACAACCTACAGAATGGGAGAGAATTTTTGCAAACTATGCATCTGACAAAGGTCTAAGGATCAGTATCTTCTTACATTTACAAAAATAAAAAACAAAATAATCCCATAAAAAATGTGGGCAAAGGACATGAACAGACACTTCTCAAAGACAGACATACACGTGGCCAACAAGTACATGAATAAAAGCTCAATATCACTGATCATTAGAGAATAGAACCATCATAAGATACCATCTCACACTTGTCAGAATGGCTATTATTAAAATGTCAAAAAATAACAGATGCTGGTGAGGTTGTGGAGAAAAAGGAACACTTACATAGTGTTGGTGGGAGTCTAAATTACTTCAACCATTGTGGAAGACCGTGTGGTGATTCCTCAAAGACCTAAAGACAGAAATACCATTTGACTCAGCAATTCTATTCCTGTGTATACACCCAAAGGAATAAAAATCATTCTGTTATAGACACATGCACCTGTATGTTCACTGAAGCACGATTCACAACAGCAAAGATATGGAATCAACTTAAATTCCCATCAATAATAGACTGGATAAAGAAAATGTAGTGCATATACACCATGAAATACTATGCAGCCATAACAAAAAGCGAGATCATGTTCTTTGCAGGGACATGGATGAAGCTGGAGGCCATGATCCTTAGTAAGCCAACACAGGAACAGAAAACCAAATACCACATGTCCTCATTTATAAGTGGGAGCTAAATGATGAGAACACATGGACATGTAAAGGGGAACAACACACACTGGATCCTTTCGGAGGGTCAGGGGTAAGAGGAGGGAGAGGATCAGGAAAAACAACTAATGGGCACTAGGCTTAATACCTGCGTGATTAAATAATCTATACAGCAAACCCCCATGACACAAGTTTACCTGCGTTACAAACCTGCACATGTACCCCTCAACTTAAAATAAAAGTTAAATAAAATGGTTTCAGGAATTAGAGAAAAAGAGAATTTTCCAAATCAATTTTATGAAGCCTTTGTTGTTCTGATATTGAAACATGACAAAAATTTATTAACAAAAACTGATGCCAAAACGATAAATAACTATTAACAAGTATACACACACACACACACACACACACAAAAAAACACAAATTGAGCTTCAGAGTCTACTTGGCATGCTCAAGATCATATTGCAAATACCATAGCCAGCAAACAAACATCTATCTATTTCCAATTTTAATTGCCTTCCATTATAGTAATCACTTTATTAAAGCCAGTGCATCACTAAGTTCTTATTTATTATAAAGGTCTGTTTCTCAATAACACTTTTGAATAAGAGCTCAGCATTAGACCCACAAAAAAAAAATGGTGAAAAAAATGTTCAGATTAGTCCTACTAAGGTTTAGTAGGCCTGCAAAGATAAGACAATAAAACTTGTGACTTGTTTATCAATACTGCTACCCAAAGATAGTATTCAACCTTACTCATATCATCCCATTCCTTATCAGTTGTTACGATTTTATTTTTATTTTATTTTATCTAAATGTCAGTTTTCTCACTCAACAGAAAACAAAGTCTCAAATTTAAGGAAGAAAATACCGTCAGGTTTGGATTCCTTTAAATACCTTCCCCTCCACGTCAAGTTTATCTTGAAACATTCGTATCTCATTTCATTCTGTCCCCACTTGTGTCCAAAGTTAATCTCTTCCACCTATACTTTGAGTTCCGTCCCTTCCTGTCTGCTTTGAGAAATTTCGCTCTTAATTATGTTCACTTACTTTTACCTTATACCTCCCTTCTCTACTGGACCTTTCCCTTCCTTTTACAAACAAATTTGAACTCCTTATCTTAGAAAAAACATAACCCTTCCCTAGTCTTTTCCCTGTCATTTAAACTGCTTCCTTCCCCTGTTTCCTCTAAGTCTAAAGTGCTTAGCAGAACGGTTTTTACTGGATGCATTCGCTTTATTTTCTCCTACTCACTCCATGACTCATTTTGGTCTGGTTTTAGCCCCGCGCTTCCTTCAAGTTCTTCTTTCAAATAACCCAGCTCTTTAGCACAACTCTCTGACTAGGGGCATGGTAGTTATATACCCATCCCTTTGTAGGAGATAGCCATCTCATAGTACTTTTTCAAGAGTCAGTGTGTGTCATGAAAAAAAATATATATATATATATTTTTTGATGAGTGTTTCCATCTCCTCCTCAAAAATATTAAGTCACATGGCTCCAGTAAAATGCCACCAGCTGGGAGATTCAGGACAGAAATGTTTTCACTTCTCTCTCAAGCCTGGATGGCTTTCTGAGTACACATTCTACTAATAATTAATCTCCAGTTGCTTCTCCTGGTTAAGTGTTTATCTCTTAAAGTCCAACATGCTAAGCTCAGCCAAAGAGCTAGAGATAGTAGGAAAAAAATTATAACAGTTTATTTTATCATAAATATTCCCACAAACAATTTTGGCAACTATCTCACTGTCCTCAGGCTACCATCACAAAATACCATACACTGAGTGGCTTAAACAACAGAAATTTATTTCTTACAGTTCTGGAGGCTGGAAGTCCAAGATCAAAGTACTAGCTTGATTCAGTTCTCAAGAGGATACTCCTCCTGACTTTCAGACGGCCATCTTCTCACTGTGTCTTCAAATGGCCTTTCCTCTGTTAGTACATGCAGAGAAAGAGGAGAGAGATCTACAGTCTTCTTATAAAGTCACTAGTCCTGTCACAAAGGCCCTATCAGCAAGACCTAATCTAACCCTAATTACTTCTCAAAGACCCCATCTCTAAATACCATCACTTTTGGAATTAGGGTTTCAATGTATGAATTTGAGGGGGTGGGGGGACACAAACATTCAGTCCATATCAGCCACCCTACGGTTGGTTCCAAAGTCGTCAAAACTAACAACGGATTTTGGGATCCTACTTTAATTGAGAATTATAAGCTTCCTCATGTGTTCTGAGTGTGACAGGAGTCCTAGGTGGAGATTTCTTGTTACCAGGTTAATGTTAGGCCTCTCCCAGTCTTGATAATACACAAATGCATATCTGAAATCCTTGCAGTCTTGGGTCCTGATGAATCTTTGTTAGCTGCGGGTATTCTTGTAGACTTCAGATTAAGATCTGATGCAAGAATAGCAGCTGAAGAGGTAGATGCCAGATAAAAATAATAGATTGAACATACACATATCCAATTTTGCTCATTCCTAAAACTACATAAAAATATTTTTTAGAAGACATACACTAAAATATGTGGAATAGAGAAGAAATTAACAACATTTTTGGCAGTTGGTGCCAAAGGAGGAATAAACTAGATTTTCTTATTAGCTTATCCAGATGTAGGACAGAGGGGAAGGGCAGGGATGGAACTTGAAAGCTATCTGCAGTCAAACATCAATAATAGAATCAGACTCTTTACTAAAATCTAGTATACTGAATTTTGAAATGGCAAGAATTATACCTAGGAGAGAAAAATCTTATTTTTGGAGACTGTAAATGCTAATGAAGAATTTGTTTGGGGCTATTATCATCTTGAGATTCTGACTATAATCTTGCATGATAAATGAGGCAACTTAGAAACATTCAATTATCTCAATTCCTACACTAAACAAAGATGGTTTTAAATGCAGACTCTTGAATGACTATTATAATTTGCTTTGTACAGCAGCTAATGCCGCCTTAGTGTTAAAAGAGTTGAATAATAACTAAATAAGATGAACATTTTTACCACTATTTCAGTTCCAAATCAAGTGAATTCCCAAAAAGTTGGGAGATTAAGTAAATGTAAACTGAGTTTCATTTGTATAAAACCAATCTGGATAAATCAGGAAATGTACTTTGTAGCTTGCTGTGAAGATGTCTTTACGTTTGACAGTTCTCAGACAACAATTGTAAGAGAATGTTATACTTTGAATACTAATTTGACAATGTTTTGAATTACTGCTCGTTTTTGCATAATATTTATTTATACCTGAAAATATACCTTTGTCTCATAATTATAAGACGGTGAGCTAAACGTTCTGTTTTCAAGAGTACCAAACAGTGGCCAATACACTTCCTTATGAGAAAAAAAGGAATCACACAGATATCCTTAAAACAACACCTTCTAAGTATTAAAAGTTGAGTCAAGTAAATACATATACATCTTTACTAGTGTCCTTTTAGGGACATTTTTTAATCTTTAAAAAATGTTTTAAATTTAAATATTATGGCTATAATACCAATTGATAGCTGTCTGAAGTCCTACGATATAGAAACTTTTGATATGAAAATTGACAATGCTACAAAAGAGTGTACCTAGATCCAGCTAATGGTATGGTCTGTATTTAGCAATATTTCCTAAAGAAGGATTAGATCAGGCATATGTGTGCTGTATCTGCAAAAATCTGGAGAAGTTTGGTATTACCCCACCCCCAAAATCTGTGTGTTAGGTTAAAAACCACTTGTGCAGATGATTCGGTTGATTCATCATTCCCATTGTCATTACACAGATGGCTCAACGGTGAGTTAACACTTTAAGGTGCTGTCTACTTGGGGTTACCAGATTTTCTGTGCTGTCTTGAAATAATCATTCAGTCCAGTCCCATGTGGCTAATACAGCAGCATAACAGCACACCCGTACACTGACAATACAAACTAAGATGCCACAAGTGCCAGCCTTAACAAGTCTTCGAATTAACATTGCTTTTAATAAATAAACAGAAAATTCTCATCACTTTAATACTTTGGTTAGACAATTCTATAAAAATGCAGATCTCATTAACTTTCCATTATACTCTTAGTAAATGGTACATTGAAGAGAAAATTCTTTTCTGTATATGTTTCACCAACTAATGTACTTGGTGCTGATTTTTGTGATTGCTATTTATTTAACTATTTCTTACTAAGGATGCCACGGATAATTTTTTTTTCTTTATTCTCCATTTTTTAGCAATATAGTGGGATACAGAGCCATTTTGCTTTCTGACTTCACACACAATGCAGGTGTTTTAGAATGCAGATTGAAACTAATCACTGGGAAAAAAGTGAAGAGATAAGATGCTAAATATGTGAATGTGTGACTGTTCATGGAGACTGTATTACAAAATTGAATGCAATAAAGTAATTACTGGTTTGTCTGATAATTTTGCAACAATGATTAATGATGAACTAAAATTAGAAGTAAATGATTATAATAGCTTCCTTCAGTAAAAACCACACTTAATTTTTTTCTTACATGTACTTAGTAAAGAAATTGTGGAAAACACAAAATATAAAGAGAAAATCAAGGTGATATAATTCCATCATCTAGAAATATCAACTATTAACATTTTGCAATTATATCCAATAACATTGTTACTTTTTATGCATGTGTGTAAGAATGTCTCTCTTAGTACCTCAGCAGTAGGAACTAGAATTATGCCCTCCCCATTGCAAGTCTGAGGCAGAAGAAGAGCGCTACTACTGTACTTTGTCCTAAGCTGTAAGACTTCCAAACAGGGCCAGCTTGGCAACCTGGAATTGGTCTGATTGTGTCATTGCTGGGTGTCCCGCCTCCTCTCCTGAGACAGTGGTGCAGTGAGGCCCTTTCCACTCCAACCCCAGGAAGGACCTCAGGCATTCCAAGTGCACACTTGCCTGGACCAGCAGCCTGAGTCACCCCCACCCTTCCTGTGCATAGATCAAGGTGCAGCAGGGCCTTCTTTACTTCACATCTAGGCAGATATCCAGGCATTTGGAGCACGCGCTGTCATGGACTAGCAACCTGAAACACCCCACCCTTCCTGTGCAGAGATCCTGGTGCTGGAGGATGCTCTTCCCTTCATGGCCAGACAGATCTCCAGGAATTCAGAGCAAACTCATCTGGATCAGCAGACTGTGCTGCCCCATCTTTCCTGTGCAGAGGTTGCGGTGAAGCAGACCCTTCTCTGCTCCAACCCAGGCAGATTTCCAAGCATTCAGAGTCTTTGCTCACCCAAATCAGCAGCCTGAGCTGGCCCACCCTTCTTGTGCAAAGTCTGTAGTGAATTGGGACCTTCTCTATCCCACGACCAGGCATAACTCCAGGCATTTGGAACACGTATTAGGCTGGTTTATAAACCTGAGCAGCCACACCGTTCCTGTGCAGATTGAGGTGCAGTGGGGCCCTCTAGACTCTACACTCAGACAGATCCCCAGGCATTTGGAGCAACCACTTTCCTGGGTTAGGAGTTTAGGCCGCTCCCCTGACGGTGCAGAAAACTTGAGGCCAATGAGATTTCCTAGCTCCATGCCTAGGCACACCTCTTGGTGATAGGTGGCTGCCCACTGGATTCTCCCTCTGCACCGGGGCTTGCGCCTTACCCTGAGGAATCCATAGGTGATCCTGCTGAATCCCACCTCGTTGGGACCTCAGGCATTCCAAGTGCTCCCTGCCCACCTCCAGGATGAGCAGGGAGTTCAGACCACTGTGCATTCCAACAATGAGACCACTGCCTGATGAAACTGAGAGCTTCCCGTGGTAAACAAGGATCAAGTATATACCCAGCCACATTCGCCTAAGTGGCTCTCATCCATAAGCAGCATCTACTGACTTATAGGTCAAACCAAACAGCTCAATATAAAACAAGCCAAAAGACCAGTGCAGTGGCTCATGCCTGTAATCCCAGCGCTTTGGGAGGCTGAGGCAGGCAGATCACAAGGTCAGGAGATCAAGACCATCCTGGCCAACATGGTGAAACCTAAAAATACCAAAAAATTAGCCAGGCATGGCAGTGAGTGCCTGTAGTCCCAGCTACTTGGAAGGCTGAGGCAGGAGAATTGCTTGAACCCAGGAGGTGAAAGCTGCAGTAAGCCAAGATCATTCAACTGCACTCCAGCCTGGGTGACAGAGAGAGACGCTATCCCAAAAAAAAAAAAAAAAAAAAAAAAAAAAAAAGCCAAAAGAAGTATGTAGTGCTATAGAAGCAAAGTCAAAGTATTCTACCCAGAATTTTCTACAGTCACACTACCTAGAGCAGAGCAGAAAGGGAAAGGAAAAGAAATAAACAAAAATTCAATAATATTCTAGATAAAGAAAGAAAAGGAAAAAACAATTTGCATGAAAATAACTACAAAAATTAGAAATGCCAGCATTTCCAAATGAGAAGGAATCAGTATAAGAACTCTTGTACAATGAAAAATCTGAGTGTAGTGACACCACCAAAGGATCACACTAGCTCTCCAGTAATGGACCCTAGCCAAAATGGAAACACAGAAATTCCATAAATAATTCAAAGCATAGATTGCAAGGAAGCTCAATGAGATCCAACATAAGATTGAATATCAACACAAAGAAATTTATAAATCAATCCAGAAAATGAAGTAAGAGATAAATATCTTTGAAAATTAAATCAGAGCCTCTGGAATTGAAAAATTCACTTAAGGAATTTCAAAATGCAGTTGAGAGCTTTATCAACTGACCAAGCAGAAGAAGGAATTTCAGAATTTGAAGACCAGTCTTTAACCCAATCAGACAAAAATACAGAAAAAAGAATTTTAAAATATGAAGTTTTCAAAAAATAGGAGACTATGTAAAGTGACCAAACCTATGAATTATTAGCATTCCTGAGAAAAAAGAAGAAAAAGTAAACAACCTGTAAAACATGTTTGAGGGAATAATTTAAGAAAATTTCCCTATTTACTAAAGAGGTAGATATCCAGATACAATAAATCCAGAGAACACCTGCAAGATACTATACAAAATGAACATCACCAAGGCCTATAGTCACAAGACTATACAAAGTCAACACTAAAGAAATGAATCTTAAAAGAAGCTAAAGGCCGGGTACGGTGGCTCAAGCCTGTAATCCCAGCACTTTGGGAGGCCAAGACAGGCGGATCACGAGGTCAGGAGATCGAGACTATCCTGGCTAACACGGTGAAACCCTGTCTCTACTGAAAAATACAAAAAACTAGCCGGGCGAGGTGGCGGGCACCTGTAGTCCCAGCTACTTGGGAGGCTGAGGCAAGAGAATGGCGCAAACCTGGGAGGCGGAGCTTGCAGTGGGCTGAGATCTGGCCACTGCACTCCAGCCTGAGCGACAGAGTGAGACTCTGTCTCAAAAAAAAAAGAAGCTAAACAAAAAGGTCAGATCACATACAAAGGGAACTACATCTAGCTAACAGCAGACTTCTCAGCAGAATTCTTATAAGCCAGGAGAGACTGGAGGCCTGTTTTTAGCATTCTTTAAAAAAGATATTTCAATCAAGAATTTTATATCCCACCAACTTAAGCTTCATAAGTGAAGGAGAATAAAATATTTTCCACACAAGCAAGTGCTAAGGGAATTAATTACCACTAGACCAGCCTTACAAAAGATCTTTAAGGGATCTCTAAACACAGAAATTAAAGAATGGTTTACCACAAAATCATACTTAAGTACATAGCCCACAGACCCTATAAAGCAACCACACAATAGAAACTACAAAGCAAGCAATGAACAACTTCATGATAGGATTAAAACCTCACATATCAGTATTAACTTTGAATGTAAATGGCCTCAATATTCCACTTAAAAGACACAGAGTTGCAAGTTGGACAAAAAAATAAGACCCATCCGTCTGCTGTATTCAAGAGACCCATCTCACAGGTAACAATACTCATAGGCTCAAAGCCAAGTGTTGAAGCAAGATCTAGCATGTGAACAGAAAACAAAAAAGACCACACGTTGCTATTCTTGTATCAGATAAAGCAGATTTTAAACCAACATTGGTTAAATTTTAAATAAAGAAGGACACTACAAATGATAAAGAGTTAAATTCAACAAGAAGCCTTAAATATCCTAAATATATATGCATCCAGTGTTGGAGCACCCTGATTCATAAAGCTACTTCTAGACCTATGGAAAGACTTAGCCACACAATAATTGTGGAGAACTTCAACACCTCACTGACAGTGATAGACAGATAATCTATTTAACAAATAAATTCTGGGCTTAAAACTAACAAAGAAATTCTGAACTTAGATTTGACACTTGATCAATTGGATCTAATAAACATCTGCAGAACACTCCACCCATCAACCTCGGAATATATATCCTTCCCATCTGCACATGGAACACACTCCAAGATCAACCACATGCTCAACCATAAGGCAAGTCTCAATAAATTTAAAAAAATTGAAATCATAACAATGATACTCTCAGACCACAGTGGAATGAAAAGAGAAATCAATAACAAGTTTTCCCCAAACCGCAAAATTACATGGAAATTAAACAATTTGCTTCTGAATGACTTTTTGTAAACAATGAAATGAAGGCAGAAACTTAAAAGTTCTTTGAAATAAGTGAAAACAGAGACATGACATGCCAAAATCTCTGAGACACTGCAAAAGTGGTATTAACAGAAAAGCTTATAGCACTAAATGCCTACCTCAAGAAATTAGAAGGATGTCAAATTAATGACCTAGCATCACACCAAAGGAAACAGGAAAACAAGAACTAACCTAGCAAAGAAAATAAATAACAAAGTCAGAGCAGAACTGAATGAAACTGAGACTCAAAAATCCATACAAAGAATCAAATAAACAAAAAGTTGGTTATATGAAAGGATAAATAAGGTCAATAGACCACTAAGTAGACTAACAAAGAAAACAGGAAAGAAGATCCAAGTAAGCATGATTAGAAAGACGAAGGTGGCACTACAACTGATCCCACAGAAATACAAAGATCCTCAGAGATTATATGAACATCTCCATGCACACAAATTGGAAAATCTAGAGAAACTGTATAAATTTCTGGAAACACACAACCTATCAAGATTGAATGAGGAAGAAATTGAAACCCTGATCAATACTGAGTTCCAAAATTAAATCAGTAATAAAAATCCTACAGAACAAAAAAGCCCCAGACCAGAGGAATTCACAGACAAATTCCATAAGATGTACAAAGAAGAGCTGGTACCAATTCTACTGAAACTACTACTACAAAAAAATTGAGGAGGGACTTCTTCCTACTTAACTCTTTCTACAAAGCCAGCATTATCCTGATCCCCAAACTTGACAAAGACACAACGAAAAAGGAAAACCACAGGCCAACATCCATGATGAACATAGATGCGAAAAAAGGTAAATGAAACGCTAGCAAACCAAATCCAGTAACACATCAAAAAGCTAATTCACTATGATCAAATAGGCTTTATTTATAGGATGCAAGGTTGGTTCAAAATATGCAAATCAATAAATGTGATTCACCACATAAACAGAATTTATAACAAAAAACATATGACCATCTTAATAGATGTTGAATCAGCCTTCAATAAAATCCAACATCTCTTCATGATAAAAAATAAAAAACCTCAACAAACTAGGCATCAAAGGAACATACCTCAAAATAATAATAGCTATCTATTACAAACCCAACATCATACTGAACAGGAAAAAGCTAGAAGCATTCCCCCTGAGAAATGGAACAAAATAAGGATGCCCACTCTCACCACTCATCTTCAACATAGTGCTGGAAGTCCTAGCCAGAACAATCAGGCAAGAGAAAGAATACAATGCATGCAAATAGGAAATGGAGAAATCAAACTATCTCTCTTCATGGATGATATGATTCTATAACTATGAACTCTAAAGACTCCACCAAAAGGCTCCTGGAACTGATCAACAACTTCATCAAAGCTTCAGTATACCAAATCAATGTACAAAAATCAGTAGCATTTCTGTATACCAGTAACATTCAAGCTGAAAGCCAAATCAAGGATGCCACCCCATCCACAGTAGACACACACACAAAAATAAATTACCTAGGAATATATCAAACCAAGAAGGTAAAAGATCTCTACAAGGAGAGCTACAAAACACTGAAAGAAATCATAGATCACACAAATAAATGGAAAAATATTCTATGCTCATGGATTAGTAGAATCAATATTATTAAAATGGCCATACTGCCCAAAGCAATTTACAGATTCATCACTATTCCTATCAAACTACCAATGTCATTTTTCACAGAACTAGAAAACACTATTCTAAAATTCATTTGAAACCAAAAAGGAGCCCAGTCAAAACAATTCTAACCAAAAAGGAACAAACTCAGAAGCATCTCATTACCCAACTTCAAACTATACTATAAGACTCCAGTAACCAAAACAGCGTATTACTGGTACAAAAAAGAATAGAGAACCCAGAAATAGAGGCACACACCTATAGCCATCTGATCGTTGACAAAATCATCAAAAACGAGCAATGGGGAAAGGACTCCCTGTGCAATAAATGGTGCTAGGATAGCTGGCTAGCTTTATGCAGAAGGATGCAACTAGACACGTATACAAAAATCAATTAAAGATGGATTGAAGATTTAAATGTAAGACTGCAAACTACAAGAATCCTAGAAGAAAACTTAGGAATACCATTCTGAACACTACCCTTTGAAAAGAATTTATGACTAAGTCCTCAAAAGCAATTGCATAAAAACAAAAATTGGCAAGCGAGAACTAACTAAAATAAAGAACTTCTGCACAGAGAAAGAAACTATCAACAGAGTAAACAGACAACCTCCAGAATGAGAGAAAATATCCACAAACTGCATTGCATTCAACAAAGTTCTATGATCCAGAATCTATAAGGAATTTAAACAATTCAACATTAGAAAACAATCCCATTAAAAAGTGGGCAAAAGATATGAACAGACACTTCTCAAAACATACAAGTGGCCAAGAAACATATGAAAAAATGCTCAACATTAATAATCACCAGAGGAATGCAAATCAAAACCACAATGAGATACCAACTCACATCAGTCAGAATAGCTATTACTAAAAAAGTACAAAAACAACAGATACTTGCAAGGCTGCAGAGAAAAGGGAATGTTTATACACTGTTGGTGTGAATGCAAATTAATTCAGCCACTGTAGAAAGCAGTTTGGGGAACTTAAAAGAACTTGAAACAGAACCACCATTTGACCCAGCAATCCCATTACTAGGTGTATACCCAAAATAAAATAGATTGTTCTACCCAAAAGACATATGCACTTATATATTCATTGCAGCACTGTTCACAATAGTGAAGACATGGAATGAACCTAGGTAGCCATCAGTGGTGAATTGGATAAAGAAAATGTGGAACACATATCCTAAGGAATACTACATACAATAAAAAATAATGAAACATGAATGCAGCTGGAGGCCATTATTCTAAGCAAATTAATGGAGGAACAGAAAAGCAAATACCACATGTTCTCACTTCTAAGTGGGAGCTAAACATTGGGTACTCCTGGGCATAAATATGCAACAATATACACTGGGGACTAATGGAGGAGAGAGGAAGGGAAGGAGTGGGGAAAGTGTTGAAAACTTGTTAGGTTCAATACTCATCTACCACCCAGGTGACAGGATCATTCATATCCCAAAACTCATCATCATGTGTTATATCCACGTAGCAAACCTGCACATGTATTCCCTGAATCTAAAAGAAAAGTTGAAGTTATACAAAAAATGTTAAAAAAAAAAAAAAAAAAAAAAAAAAAGGCTAACTAATTCCTAAATCCTTAATTCTGAAAAAACAAAAAACAAAAAGAAAAAAGAAAAAGAGTTCCTTCCCATCCCCTCCCAACCCCAGTTTTGGTTATCAGTGTAATGTTGAACTCATAGAATGATTTGGGGATTGTTTCTTTTATTTTTAAAAAATTCTGTAAGAATTTTCTTACAATTCCCAAATCTGTTATTTCTTCACTACATGTTTGAGAGAATTTACCAGTGGCGGGATAACATGTTCCTTGCAATATTACCGCATGCTCTTTGTCTATATATAATATGCAAATAGAAGCATGCAGCTAGATTTTACTTTACGTAATGTTGCAACATGTGCATTGTTCAATGCTTTTAAATTCCCTTCAAAAATACTGATTTTATGTGACTAAATAATCTTCCACTTTATCAGTGTGCTACAATTCATTAAACTTTTCTTCCTCATTAGTGAACATTTAGGTTGAGTCAAGGCATAAGATTGAGTTTCTTTGTTATAAATAATATTTCAATGACCATACTTGTATATAAAGATGTATACTCATCGCTAAGTATTTCCTTTGGATGTAAAGTAATAGTTTACTGTTACTTTGCCATTATGTACAAATTTCTTCACAAAAGTGTTGCATCAATTTATAATCCCATCAGCAGTCTATCATATTGCCCTCCATGCCACATCCTTATCATCATTAAATATTGCCTTTTAAAAAAAGAACTTCAGCAGTGTTATGCAGGAACATGATATACTATTTCACAGTTATGGTCAATTTTCTATATAATTATAGGTCAGATGTATCTCCCTTTGTAAATTTTATCTCTATGTCCTCATATTTTTTTATCATGATTCGCTAAATCATTTGTGATTACCATTCAATTCTTAGCACAAGGTTTTTAAAACTTTCTTAAGTATTTTTAAAGTCCATGTGTTTATTTTTTAAAATAAAGTGAGTTTGTTTCAAATAAGCAATAGTAATACCTCAATATTTCTAATTCTTCAATATTTCTAATAAGCACAAGATTAGGCATAGAAAATACTTTTAAATCTTTTGCTTTCTTCTTTCACAAAGATCTTTAGTTATAATTTTTCTATTTGCATCTTTCACTTGCATAGAATACATATATTTTGTATGAGATCCAGAGTAATCACTTTTCTCTAACATCCTCTTCACCTTTTTGAGCCCTCACTATGCATAATAGATGTGCCCACTTACACGAGTACAATGACATGTTATGAAGTAGGGGAAAGCGTTTTCTTGTGGGAAAACAGTGCCACACATGTTTTGAATGTATGGAATTTGACCCTAAGTAGACAGGAGTCATATTCCAAACAAATAGGCCTCTGTGGTGGTAACGTTCAACAACTTGAACTATGACGTTCATTTTAAAAGAACAACAAGGGCCGGGCGCGGTGGCTCAAGCCTGTAATCCCAGCACTTTGGGAGGCCAAGACGGCCGGATCACGAGGTCAGGAGATCGAGACCATCCTAGCTAATACGGTGAAATCCCGTCTCTACTGAAAAATACAAAAAACTAGCCGGGCGAGGTGGCGGTGCCTGTAGTCCCAGCTACTCGGGAGGCTGAGGCAGGAGAATGGTGTGAACCCGGGAGGCAGAGCTTGCAGTGAGCTGAGATCCGGCCACGGCACTCCAGCCTGGGTGACAGAGCGAGACTCTGTCTTTAAAAAAAAAAAAAAAAAAAAAAGAATAACACGATAATTGACAAATTTTTCATAGGCTTTTATTGGAGAGAGGAAGATGTCCATGAAGCGAGAATTTGTGTTGAAATTATAAATGCTACATTGTTTGGGGAGTTCCATGTCTAGAATCTGCCCTCTTAACAACAGGGCAATTGTTCGACCTTTGACTTTTAACAAATTGTGGTTAAGTTAAAATACTATCTGGAAATCCTACAATAAATATCTGCATGCTATTTGCAACCATGTCAAAAAATGAGAAAAAAACATGCTAAAATATAAAAAGTATTTATCAAAATCATTTTGATTTTGTAAGAGTAATAAAGTAAGTGTAATAAAGACAACATATTTTTAAAAGTAGATCTCAGGCATATATGCAAACATTTTCCCTGATTATAGGTACAAGGGCTCACGACATGGTTATTTAAAAAATCATATATTAGATCATAAAAAAAGGTTTCATAATTTCAAAAATCTTAGAAATACAGAAAGCTTTCCTGATCAAAATATAATAAAACAAGAAATTAATACAAAGAGACAAAAAGTGCTTCCACTTGAATATAATTCTTTAAATTAAAAAAATTAAAATCCTATCATAAAAGACGTTAAAGAACTATAAGCCAAAAATTCAAAATATTTGAAAAATAATAATAATGAACACATCATCTACTGACTTTGTATATAAACTTTTTATCATAAAAAAGAAAAATGAATATAGAAACAAAAGCAGAAATTATAATACAAAAAAGGGAACAGATAAGATTAAAACTAAAAAATAAAACAATAAAAGTAATTTTAAAAGCTTTTATTAAATCAATAAGATGGATTAAAACCTTCACTATCCTAATCAAGAATAAAAAAAGGAAGAAAGCTATGAGCACATTAAAAGACTTGACAAGGAGATAATAAGCATAGAAGCAGGGTAATTTTTAAATATGAAGAGACTACTTTCCAAACACTCAGAGTGTCTATCAACGATAGACTGGATAAAGAAAATGGGGCACATATACACTATGGAATACTATGCAGCCATAAAAAAGGATGAGTTCACATCCTTTGCAGGGACATAGATGAAGCTGCAAGCCATCATTCTCAGCACACTAACACAGGAACAGAAAACCAAACACCACATGTTCCCACTCATAAGCAGGAGTTGAACAATGAGAACACATGGACACAGGGAGGAAAACATTACACACAGGGGCCTGTTGAGGGGTAGGGAGCTAGGGGAGGGATAGCATTAGGAGAAATACCTAATGTAGATGACAGGTTGATGGGTGCAGCAAACCACTGTGGCACACGTATACGTGTGTAACAAACCTGAATGTTATGCACATGTATTCCAGAACTTAAAGTTTAATTAAAGAAAAGAAATAATGCAGAGGCCATGAAAGTTAGATTGATAAGATTTAAGCCTGAAGGTCTCCATTTATGATATCACTACTTTTTTTTCCCTGTTTTGCTGAAACCAGATCTTCTCCCTGATAGCATCAACTAAATAAGTTTTGTTGCTTTTACCTCCATTCATGAATAAAAGTCCTTCCTGATATCTTATTTGATTCAAGCCCTGATTAAATGAATATTTTTCAAAACCATCATTTTTCTAAAGTATTCATTTTTCTAAATATATCTGGTGAGCCTTAAAGAATAATTTGATTAAAAATTGATAAGATTCATAAAGAAGAAAATGTTTCTGCCTATAATATCTTTTAGTAAATATTCTGAAGTTTTTCAAAGATACCAGTAGACTAACAAATGGTTTTTGTTTTATATTTTAACTTGACTTTTTTAAAAAAAACTTAAATCTGCCTCCCTGATTGTATCAATAAAATGTATCAATAAAAATGAGGGAAAAGAACAAAGAAAACTATTTTTAAAGATAGGTCTCATCAAAAACAAATATATCTATTATTAGAGTTCTAACTTGGAAAAAAATTTTTAACTTTAACTTCCATACACTATCTCCTACAGTTGTTTGTTAAAACATTTTATTGATGCAAGTCAAGACCAATTTATCTTTACAGATATATTTAGAGGTAACTTATTATTTAGGAATATTAATATATTAACCTTTTTCAGTGTTTGTCACTTTCATTTAATCTCTTAATAAATCCTGGGCTGGATGAACTGAATAAATGAGTGATATTACTGAATTCTTTCATTTGAGAGTAGATAAATTCTAACCCTACCAAAGATATCAGAAGAGAAAAAAAAAAGTAAAAAAATATATAGAATTCTTTCCCTTCATTCAGTGTTTTAGGCTTCTTTACTCAAATCTAATTTGACTGACTGTAAGGCAAATATAAAGTCAATCTATTGATGAACAAGATGCTATGAATAAGATGCTTTAAAAATAAAGTTATACCAGCTGGGCACAGTGGCTCATGCCTGTAATCCCCAGCACTTTGGGAGGCCGAGGTGGGCGGATCACGAGGTCAGGAGATTGAGACTATCCTGGCTAACACAGTGAAAATCCGTTTCTACTAAAAATACAAAAAATTAGTTGGGCATGGTGGGGGATGCCTGTAATCCCAGCTACTTGGGAGGCTGAAGCAGGAGAACGATGAGAACCCGGGAGGTGGAGCTTGCAGTGAGCCGAGATTGCGCCACTATACGCCAGCCTGGGTGACAGAGTGAGACTCTGTCTCAAAAAATTAATACTACTAATAATAAATAAATAAAGTTATATCAAATCACATAAATCTGCTTTTGTATATAAAAACGATTCAATTTGGAAACGCCAAAGACATTTTTTGTGTCAGTTTGAAACTCGTCTTTAATTTTAAAATAATCTAGCTCAGACTGAAAAAACTACAGTAAGAATTTGGAATTTACCGTCTAACAATTATGGATATTGAACTGTGGGGATGACTGCAGAAGGAAGACTAAAGGAAGTCAGGACTTTGCTGCTTTGGAAAATGAGACAACACTGCTCAGCTTCAGCGAAAGACTGAGAATGACAGAGACAAATGGAAAACTCTGATATATAATTGTGAAATATTAAAAAGATTGCTGTTTATACTCTAAGTCATTCTCAATAATTAGAATGCAACTGAATCAACATGTAATTTTGGGCAAATGATTTAACCTCTTCGGATCTCTGTAACCTCATCAGAGATAAGGGGAGGAGAAGCACAAGTTTAGTTCTCTAAGTAGGGGTTTGGACAAGATGATCTATTATGTTTGTTTTTTTATATCAGACTTTTGATTCTGTAATATATGAAGAGGCAAAGGAGGTTCTTTTTTCCCTGTAATATCAACTCTATCCTTTTTTATTTTTTAAATCTCAGAGAAGTGCGTAGGAACAGACATCAAGTTGAGTCTTTTCCCAACTCTAGTTCCCACACAGTCTCTTGGGAAAAAGCTGCCTCCCTGATTGTGAGTGCTCCGTGAATCAAGCCCTGGGATTAAAGGAGAGCTTTTGCAATGACGCTCTGAGGTTTTGGCTCTGAGAAGGAATGCAGGAATTTTAAGAGTTTTGACATATTCTGTATCATTATATCCCTATGCTTCAATAAGCTTAAAATAAAACTTTTAGAAGAAGTGTTTCCCAAATACCCAGGCACTGAGGACTACATGGTGACCTCCTAAGGAACTTTGAAAGAATACCCAGGGCCCCATCCCTGAGAGTCTCATCTCATGATTTGTGCATTTAAGAGCAATAGGAAGGGGGAAACTTGAAAGTAACCTAATGCCTTTGCACTTCAGGCATCTCAGAACTGGAACGGGACCCCATTTCCTTGCAGCACTGCAAAACCCACCAAGGCTGTATCTTACAACCTTCTGAGGGACTTTCGATATTTTAAGTTGTTTCTGTTGGCATCATACAGCACAGAATAGAAGGCCTATAATAAGAAAATAGAATAATTCTGTCCTCCCTTCACCTCCTTTCCTCACTACTTCTCAAACGAATCAACAACAAAACAATTTTGGTGATATTTCAGGAAAGGAATGTGACGAGGCCCGCTTCATTTTTAAAACAGTAGCTGTTGAAGCTATTTCCTTTGACTCTGATCAGACATTATGCTGCATTTCTTCCAAAGTAGAGTGGCTAATATTGTTTTTTAAGGGTTTTTTGTTGTTTTTTAACCTACTAAATTGCATTTCTGAAAATAACTTATTGAAATAACGGATGTGAAAATGTCTGGATTAGTGTCTGGCTCTTAGAAGCCAGTTAATAAATGGACATTTTATAATGGAGAATTATTAAATATATTTGTAAAAACAAAAACCCTTATTTAATAGATTTTATAGGCTTTAAGCTATTGTGCTTCATGAACCTGGGCATAAAAGCAGAATCCTCCAGAGACTTAAACAGTATCATGTATATTTTTTGTCTGTTCGTTTGTTTTTAGGGTTTGTTTTTGTTTTTTGCTTAAAGCAAATCACCTTTGCTTATCTTCCAGTAAAGCAAGTCCAGTCAACTCTGCTATCCACATGACTGGGAAAACTGTTTGTTGAGAGTTGAGGCTGTTCAGTATCACACGAATTTTGCATCACCAAAATGTTGTGAAAATGTGCCATATTTGGCCGCTAACCTATATGCTAAAATTATATACAACTTATATGGTAACCCTTGTCTAAGAGTTGTCTTCAAATCCTATGGAAATTAACATACTTTTCAAGAAATTCTTGCCTAGTATATAAACTTTTCATCATAATTTCTATAAATTGTGTTATAATTTCCAATAATTTTTTCAGGAACAAAATGTGAGTTTGTGAAAATTTAGATGAACCCAAGATGATTATGAACATCAACACCTGAGTTGTTTAATTACATGTCTGTTAAATCTAATCTCTAAGGAAGAAGTAACAGGTTAAAGCATAATTCAATGCGTGACAAAAATATAGCTTACCTTATGTTTTATAAATATGACTGCCTATCGACATTAACAATTTTACCAAGATAAATAAATATATAGGAGGGGGACAACACACAGACAATAAAATATTGGGTATGCTGTGCTTCCATTTCTTAGGATAACACTGATGACAACCCCCCAACTCTTGTTATTTGGGAGCCCATCAGGTGTCAGAGTGCTCTGTGTGCTGATAGATTTTAAGGACAGTAAGCAATTATTTCTGTGATGTGATTTAAACATAGCAAGCAGGCCAGGATGCCCTTCCAAACTCTTGTGTGATTGACACCCAACATTCCAGAAAGCTTAATCCCTCAAATCAGAGGTTCTAATGAGGGTATCCTTCAGTGTTTTAAAATACTGTATCTTAAAAGGCAGATATCCAAGCCTCACCCCAGAACAACTGAATCAGTATATTTGCAGGTTGGATAAAGTATGTGTGAAATGTTTGACCTCTGTGAAATACCAATCCCTCTCCCCATCCCATTCACACTCTTAATAGAGCTCTCACTCAAAGCCATTTTCAAGCATTTGCATTTTAGTATGAATTATTTAGCAGATTTGTGGGGGGAAGGAAGATGACATGATCCATCAGTATAATTGTATAAAGACTCAGGTACAAATTGAAGAAAATAGTGGACTTATTCTCATATATTAAGTCTAGAAGAAATATATGAGAAAATAAAATCTTACAGGACTTAGAGTGAACAATACCCCCAGCTCAATATTTTTTACAAAGAAGCTGTAAAATAGTACATTTCTGTAACTGTTTGAAAAACTTGCAAAAATTTGCAAACTGGAGAAAAAATAAAATTTAAATCGACAAATTACAAAAAATAACCCTTACCTACAAATAAATAGCAACAATTAATATAGAGATAAATAATATTCTGCAGTGCTTACGAACACTTACAAAGCACCTTTCACATATTTTATGTCATTTAAACGTCAGACTGTCATTATTGTTTTGTAGAATTAGGTAAAAGTAGATAGCAGATAACCTTATTTTATAGATGAGGGAATTCAAAGAGGTCACAGGGCTTTGCCAGGGTCCCATTACCAGGACCCAGGAATCCATGATTGAACCTGTTTGCCTAATGCTAAATATTCCACTTACTATATCTCAGTGCTCCCTGGAGAATAATCAGAATCTGATCCATTAAGATATAATTTCCGTCTTTGCATTCTAGCAATTCAAATATATGAACAGTCTTTTTCACCAGAAAAACAATCTTTTGGGGTCCTTCATCAAATCCTAAGGGATCATCTCATTAGTTGTTTCTTAGCTAAGTTCCAAACTGTTGTTAGTAGCATGAAGAACATCTGAATTAATACCAAAAGTCTTCGATATTACAGTAGGACGCAGATTCCTTCAGGACCCCTCTCACTGACATCCTTGAAGTCATCTCTATTCTATTGTGTCCATGTCATTAGAACATAGGGGAAATCTGTTCAACTATAATCACCTTGTATTCCAAATAAAGACAATGGTAGCCTCCAATCTTGGATTTCCAAATTTATCTTGGGAATTTCACTATCTACAATCTATAGGTAGGAGATGTGAGAGCAAAATCAACACACTAATGGCTGACTCTTTTTCTGCTTTAACTTCTATCTCTCTTTTGTTCTGTGAGTCTGCCTAAATATCTACCAACTGTGCTTATCTTTACAAATAATTATCTTTAGTCTAATGGATTTTCTCTAATTTTTTTTCTCTTTTTTTATTTCTACCCTGATTTTATTATTTCTGTCTTCTTTTTTGGCATTGGATTTTCTGCTCTTATTTTCCCAGCTTCTTAAAGTAAAAGCTTAGACTATTGATTTTTTATCTTTCTTCCTTTCAACTGTAAGTGCTTAAAGTTATACGTCTAAGTACAGACTTTTTCCTGTTGTTTATTTCCAATTTAATCTGTTGTGGTTGGGGAATATACTTAGAAAAATTTCAATCCATTTTAAGTTATACTGAAACTTGTTTCTTGTTTTATGTCCTAGCATAAAGTCTATCATGGAGAATGATTCAAGTGCATGGAAAAAACTGTGGATTCTGCTATTGCTGAGTGAAAGGTTCTCATATATCAGGTCAAGTTGGATGATAGCTTTTTAAAATATTTCCACATCCTTATTCCTTTCTATTTTAGTTGCCTTGTCAATTACTGAGAAAATAATATTGAAATCTCCAACTATAATCCAGTTTGAGAGTTGTCTCTTTTTCTTACAATTCTGGAAGATTTTGCTTAATTCATTTAGGAATCCCGTTTTAGGCACATGTAGACTTATAATTGCTTAGTCTTCCTGATATGTTGGGCACTTTATCAATTAGAAAAGTCTTTTTCTGTCTCTAGTAACATTTCTTCTCTTAAGGTCTACTTTAATATTAATGTAGCTATTCCACCTTACTTATAGCTAATGTTTGAATGGTATATCTTTTTTCATAATTTTACTTTCAATCTATGTATGTCTTTGGATCTAAAGTATTTCTCTTATAGCAAGCATAGGGTTACATCTTCCTTTTTGTATTCAATTTGGCAATCTCTGTCTTTCTATTGGAGTGCTTAATCTTTTTAAAGTAATAACTGTTATGGTTGGATTTATATTTTGCTATTTTTTTTATCTCATGACTTTATCATTTCTTATTCCTCTTTTACTGTCTTTCTTTGTGATAAATGAACATTTTTAGTATATCATATTACTTGGTTACTTTTAGTTATATATAAATATTTATATATTTAGTTATATATAAATATAAATATTTATATTTTATATGTATAATAATTCTTAATTGACTTTTTTTTTCATTCAACATTTTAAATATGTCATTGCATACTGTCTTCTGGCCTTTTTTCTCTGATAAAAAATCAGTCATTAATTGTGTTGTTTCCCAGTGGTTTGTACTGAATGTTTGTGTTCCTACCAAATTCATATGTTGTAATCCTGATCCTGAGTGCAATGGTGTTAGGAGGTGGGGCCTTTGGGAATTAATTAGGTAATGATTGTAGAGTCTTCATGAATAGTATGAGTGCTCTTATAAAAGAGACCCCAGAGAGCACTCTAGCTCTCCTTCTGTGAGGACACAAAAACCAAAAACCAAAACAAAACAAACAAACAAGCAAACAAAAAAACAGGCAGACTGCAACCCAGAAGAGGGAACTCACTAGACCCCAACTCATGTTGACAATGATTCTTTCTTCTGCCAATCACAAACCTGTTGATAAGAGCTCAGAATATTGCTAGTATTCTAGAGGGTATTCAGAGTATTCCAGTTACTGTAATTTTCAACCGTAGATATTCTATTTGTTTCTTCTCATGTAGTCCCCATTTCACCACAAAGATTCCTTATTTAGTAACTCACTGTCATCCTAGTTTGCCTTAATTCTTCAGTGTTTCCTTTACTTCTTTGAGCCTATTTATAATGGCTACTCTTAAGTCATTGCTAAATCCAATATTTGTACCCACTCAGAGTGAGTTTCTACTGACTGCTTCTGTAACTAAGTATAAGCCACATTTTACTATTTGAGTGTCTTATAATTTTTGTTTGAAATGTATACATTTTAGATTATATACCATAACAACTCTAGATCCTTTATTTTTCTGAGGATTATTAATCTATTTTTTGAGATCTAAATTTACATAATCTATCTGTGTTTGCCGATGTCTCTGCTCAGGGTTTCTATTCTTACGTTTATTTTTCAACCTGGTTTTCTAGATGTTGCCTCTTGTATCTGCCTAGCTAGGAGGTCAGCTAATTATTTGAGCAGAGGTTTTGATCAAACACTTGGAGCATGGTAGGCTTCCACCCCTCTCAATCCATGTATGTAGTTCGAAAAACATATTCAAAGTTGTAGCCTGTTCTCAAGTCTCCATAGGCCTTTTTTTCCTTTTTATACTTCTGGGTCTGTTTGATCTGTCCTGCACATTTAGAGTTTCCCAGTGAACCAAGAGTTGTAGAGAGCTTATCTCAGCACTTCTATGGCTCCCTTGTTTCCAGACTCTGCCTGTGAAATGTCTGGCTAGAAGGTGTTCCCTGCTCATTCACAATTCAGCCCACTACTACTTTCAATTAGCAAAGCTGGAATTTTTACCCTGATTGAGTCAGCCTTTCCCCTTTAGGCTGGTTTTTGCATCCAGTCACAAGTTGTAAAACTAAGGTTACTGTCATCCAAGCAGGGACTGGGAATGTGAACAGTACCAAAGAGATGGCCAGAGATTCCTGCATTCTTTTTCAAAGCTCTAGCAGGTTTTTAGGAACTAATACTGCTCAAATTGTTCTCTGCTCTTGGTCAATTTCCAGTGTCATTAAATGATTGTCTTTGACAACTTTGTCAAGTTTTATGCACAATTTTTTGTGGAGATGAATCAGCATCCTATTCACACAAGTATTATCCCATTTATGTGTCAATCTGCGACATACAAAATCATAGAGACAAAAAATAGGTCACTGGTTTTCAGACACTTGGGGTCACGAGAATTCCTCGACTACAAAGGAGGTGCAAGAGACCTTATCGAGATGATGGAAATGTTCTATATCTTCATTTTGGTGTTAGTTACATGACTATGTACGTTTGTCAAAACTCATACAATCGCACACTCAAAAGGGTGAATTTTACTGTAGGTAATTGATATCTTAAGAAACCTAACTTTAAAATAACAATAATATAGTCCATTGAGTCAGACTACTCAGCTTCAATTACCAGTTCTGCCTGTGAACAACTATGTCACCTGGAACTAGTTACTTAACCCCTGTTTCCTATCCCAAGACTACCAAACAGGGATGATAATTGCATTAGTTTTCTGTTGCTGCTCCCACAAGTTACCATTAACTTAGTGTCTTATAACAACATCAATTTAATATCATATGGTTTTAGAGTTCAGAAGTCCAAAATGAATCTTGTTGGGCTAAAATTAAGATGTCAGCAGGGCTGTGTCCTTTCTGGGACTCTAGAGGAGTGCTATGGTTCAAAAATATGCATTCCTTTGAAAATCATATGTTGGAATTTAAACTGCAAGGTGATGGTATTAAGAATTGGGGCCTTTTGAGAAGTGATTAGGTTATGCAATCTCTGCCCTTATGAGTAAAATTGATTTCCTTTTAAAAGAAGCTTCAGACAGCTGCCTTTTGCCCTTCTCTTCTGCCATGTGAGAAAACCAAGATAGTGCTATCTCTAAGGAACAAATCTTTACCAGACATCAAATTGGCAAGTACCTTGACCTTGGACTTACAGGCCTCTAGAATTATAAGAAATAAATTTCTGTTGTTTATAAATTGCTCAGTCTAAGAAAGTTTGTATGGTGGCAGAAATGGATCAAGACAAGCAGAATCTGCTTCTTTGTCTTTCTCAGCTTCTAAAGGCCACCAACATTCTTTGGCTTTAATCCCTTCCTTCATCCGCAAAGTGTACAGTGTAGCAGCATCTTCAAATACCTCTCTGACTCTGGCCTTCTGCCTCCCTCTTTCACATTTAAAGGACTGTTGTGATTACATTGGGCCCACCTAGATATTCCAAGATAATTTCTGTATTTAAGAGCTGATTAGCATCCTAATTCATCTGAAATTTTAATTCCCCTGTGCCATATATTATAACATTCACATTTTCCAGGGACTAGGGATGAGACATCTTTGAAAGGCTATCATCCTGTCTACCACAATAATAGTTCTGACTTCACTGGCTTGTTGTGAGAATTAAATGGGTTATAAATGTAGAACACTTAAAACAACACCAGCATATAACAAATAGCACATGAGCTTTTATCATTATTATTATCTACCTCCTCATCGTGCGGCCAGGCATGAAGTAAATAGAGAGAGGGAAAAGTAATGGGGAATGCATAGATCAACACAATCCTGTCATACATTCAATGAAACTGTGTGTGGTGGAAATGTCAAAACTAATAACTTTTACTCAAACAAGATCTGTCATGTAGCCCCGTATCCCTCTAGCTTTCTGTTTTATTGTCAAACCTCTATACAACAAAATCACAATACAAGGCAGTCAACTGAGTACACAGAAAATTTAAAGTCCTACTTAACTTCCCAATCTTCAGGTTATCACCCAGGTGAATAAGGTGACCACATATCATAAAAATATAGGCTATTTTTTCTCATTCCTTTCAGAATTCCCACAAAATTCAATTTAACTACCTATTATGAATCCATAGACGTACATAGATTTCAAGTACCATGCAGTTCTAGTCATATCACAGTAGGAAACAGAATTCTCAAGCTTATGGACACGTGTGGACTGGAACAGGAACAAACCACTTGTATTTTCCAATTTTTAAGAGGTCAGTTAGACTAGAAGTTGTTATTCTCAGTCCACGGATATTCAAGCTAGCCAAGCAAAAGAGAACAATAGTACATCAAACTTAGAACCTTGGTTTATTCGTTTTTATGTTATTACTGTTCCATGCAATAAAAATGCTTCCTTCTTTCAGATAGGGAAAAAAAATATTTCCCATGTATATATGTGGTACCCTACCACATTAGATGAGCACATTTTAATTTAGTAATTATATAGAGTCATTCCAAAGTAACTAAAGTACTTTAAGGCTAATTTGTTTCAGTAGAAATAATTATGCAAGTATATTTGGCATAAGGAAATAATTTCTAAAAGAAATTCAAGTTCATCATGGAGTAGCAAACTTTAAACAGACATATCGAATAAAACTGAAGCATTGCTTAGAAAATCCATAACTGTAATAAATAAAGAATTTAACTTGAGAGGTAATAAAAAATTAACAATCCTTTAGAAAATAAATGGAGTTAATAAACATAAAAACAGATTTTTATAGATTAAAAATTATTAAATTAACACAAATTTTAAATTTAAGAATTATTTGCTTTTAAATATAACAAAATAGATTAATCATTAAAAGTTAACCAAGTAAAAAGAGTAGAGGTGCAAATACAAAATATTGATATGTTTCTGTGCAAATAACTATGAACAGAAAAGAAATTACCAGAATTATGAGTAGAAATTTTGCTCAACTCTGCTCAATGACAATGAGAACTTGTATAAAATAGGTTATTTTCTGGGAACATGAAAATTAAATCCAGAAACAGTCAAAAAAATTACTAACATTGATAATCTAAAAAATGTCACTATAAAATTATTTTTCCTGAAAATCCAAGTTTCAAACTATTTCTCAGGGTTTTCTACCAAACCTGAAAGGAAAAGATAACTACAATGAAATCTATGCTGTTTAAAAATACAGGGAAAAAAACATGAAAGAACTCACACAGTCTTTAGAAAATTATTATAATATGGATCCAGAACCCAAAAACAATAGCCGGAAAAAAAGGCTAAGTAGAAGTCAGTCTTATTTCATATTATGAATATGAAAATAATAGTAAACAGAATCCAAGAGCACATTAAAATAATAATACAGCATGAGAAGTGTTATTTAGTCTAATGAGAGAATGGAAAAATGTTAGCATATCGATGTATATAATTTCAAATATTAATGAAGAAGTCATTGAAGAAAAATCATATACTAATTTTCATCTTATAGATACTGAAAGAGCATTTAACAGAAAGCTAACATAATTAGGAATATTGTCAATAATTTGGAAATAAGTTGACATCTCAGTTAGTTATGTAAATCATGCTTAATAGAGAAATATTAGCAGCATTTTAATTGAAATAAAAAATAAGACAAGCATGTACTTTATTACTATTATAATTAACATTATTCTGGATGTATCAGTATAATTAGATTAGAAAAAAATATAAAATTTGAAAATTAGGAAAATAATATTATCATTATTTTTAAATTACATGGTTGGTTTTCAGGAAAAAAGAGTAAACAAATCACCTGGAAAATAACTACAAGTAGTAAGAATTTAATAAAGCTGTGTACATAATTGAATGTATAGAAATCAATAATCTTCACATCCCCAAAAAACTACCAGTTAGGAAGACTTAATCCATATTTCAGAAACAAAAGGAAATCAAATACCTAGAAATAAACTTAGAAAGTATGCTGGATGTACATACAGAAATACTTAAATGCTCCTGAAGGATGCAAAAAGAGATTTGAAAAATTGTGAAGGTACAATTTGTTATTGAAACTTCACATCATAACACGTAAATAGGAAGACTTCACATCATAGGATATTCATTCTATTTAGTCAACTTACAAATTTTTTAGAATTACAACCAAAAAAACCCACAAAATGATTTATTTTTGAAACAAAACACACTGACCCTAAGTTTCATTAAAAACATTATTAAGAGGGTTTTTCTTACACCTAGGGTTTAGAGAGCTATAAAGAAGGTTCTCTCATTCTAACATGAAAAAGCCAGATAAATATAAAATCATAAATTTCCTTGAACTTTTTGAAAAACTGATGCCACAGAGTAACCAAACAGCCTGAATATCCACTTTGGGGAGGGCTTCCACAAGGAGGGAGGGGAAGCATGAACTGTCTCATCTATGGCAGAATGCAGGGAAACAAACAGAGCCATCAAAGATGGTAAGAAGAAATCACCTAAAATTTTTATAAATAGCTAAAAATTTAATGCGGACCAGCACAACATTATATAGCAGCTGACAGCTCCAGATACAAAGGGAATTTAAATTTACTCGCAAGCTCTTTTCCATTGATCTCCAGTGGCTGTTCAAGAAAACAGCAGGATAAGAGACAGGAAGATCTCCCATGCTGGTGAAGGCATGGAGGAGGGAGTAGCTGCCATTGCAGAAAAAACAAAAACCCTCCTTCCCTGGCTAATCCCTTGTCTCATAAAGAAGTAAATGCTTCAAGGAGGAAAATAAAGCTGGTCAGCCCTAGGGCATAAGAAAAGAACCTCTGAAGAATTCCTTCAGCAGGTTCAACCATGGACTTGGCCTGGCTGAGGAAAGAATAATGAACTTGAAGATGGCTCAACAGACATCACCAAAGCTTAAACACAGAGGAAAAAGGAATGAATACAAACAGAACGGAGCATGAAAAAGCTACGTGACAATTTCAAATCATCTAAATACTTGTAACTGAGGACCCAGAAGGAGAAGAGAGAGAGCACAAAATGAGAGAGATACTTGAAAAATATGAAAATAATGAAAGACATTTTAAAAAGATTCAAGAGGCTAAGTGATTGCAAAGAAAGATTGAAAAATACCATATACCTAGACATATCCTATTCAAAGGGCTGAAAGAGATAAAAAGACAATTTTGAAGGCAGCCAGTGAAAAAGACACATCACATTACAGAGAAACAAAGACAAAAATTATAGCCGCCTTCTCATCGGAAAGCATACAAATCAGAAGACATTGGAATCACAGCTTTACATTTTTGAAAGAAATAAAAAAGCCTGTCAACCCAGATCTCCATACCTAGAGAAAATATCTTTCAGCAATGAAGGTGAAATGCTTTTTCAGACAAATAAATGTAGTGGGAAATGATATCCTGAAGATTTCATTGCGATATTAACATTAAATACTTCTATTAAGACACTAGAGAAAGAAAAGCAAATTAAACCCAAAGTAAATAGAAGGAAGAAAATAATAAAGAATAGAAAATAAATCAATTATATTAAAAGTTTAAAAAATAGAATTGATGAAACTAAAAGCTGTTTTTTCAAAATTAATACAATTGATAACTTCTAGCCAGATTGATAAATAATAAAGAAAAAGACATATGTAAATAACATCCACATCCTACTGATATTAGGAAAAAAGAAAATATAATCATGTAGCTCAATAGTAAGGCACACAACATAGATATAAAATAAAAACTGCCCTCCAAATACAAACAGTAAAATTATGAAATGGAAAAAAGAGAATATTAAAAACTGACCCAGCTAGATAGCTTGTATGGTTACAGAGGGAGCCACAAAGCAGTGAGCAGAACAGTGATTGTTTAATAGTGGTGTTAAGAAAACTGCAACTTTATAGAGAAAGATAAATTTAAATTCTCATCTTGGGCCTTGCATAAATGAAATCTGGCATGTAAAGCATATAAAACTGTGAAATGTAATACCCTAAAGTTAATAAAAAATATAAAACATACAAAAATATTCAGCATAAAGTGAAATATTAATAGATATGAGTATATAAGAATTGAAGATATTTTGCTTTATAAAGAAGACTTGAGAGAAACATTAGGGGAGAACATTATAAGAAAAAAAACAAGACAATGTTATCTAGGATATGAATATTTTTCAAATTTGGAAATCATTTGTATTTCGAGTTAAAACAATGAACCAAATATGTGAATAGGAAGGGAAATGTCGTATGTAAAATAATTATTTATTATTTTATATCTAGCAAATTAAAATAATTAGGAAGCTATATGATGCCAAGTTTTGGCAAGGATATGAAAAAATAGAAACCACTTCAGGTGAAAGCACAGCCTGATATAGTTGATATGTGGAACCATTTGCACTACATAATAATTATGAGAATGACCAGCAATGCTACACTTGGACGTAGAAACATCATGCATAGATCCATACAAGAGTATGTATTAATATGCTTATTACAGCATTATTTTGATCATGAAAGCTGGAAACATCCTATATGTATATTTCTGGGAAATAAATTTAGAGAAATTAATAGGCATGTGTGTTAAACTAGTTAAGTAAATAAACTATTGAAATAAACACATGATTTAAATCCAATAGACATGTATCATGGAGCAGTTCAGAAGCAGTGACCATCAAGTGTGGACTAGAGCAATAACATAATGCTATTAATATAATTTTAAAGACACACTCACAAAACAGTATTTTACAGTTTACAAAAACACATACACATCCCAGAAAAAAAAATGATACATGTTAAAGTGATACTTACGGTGGAGGAAGAGTGAGGAAATACTGGATTTAGGGATCAAAGGTGAAGGAAAAGGCAAATAAAATATAGCAATAGAGGTGACTCAGCGCAATAGGATAGTGTGACACAACCTGTGTAACACAGCCTCTGTATTTGAGCCCTCGAACACACACTCATACACACACACCACTCACACAAACACACAGATGCACAAAAAGTTAAAAAATTATGGTATATTTATACAATAAAATGTTATCAGGTATTAAAAATAATGAAGTGCTGGATAGACAAAAATCTTAAATGTATATTATTAAAGTAAAATATCAAAGTCCTGAACTGTGTGAAGAACATGGTATTATTTGCATTATTAAAAAGAACATATGAGAAAATGCTTGCATAACACAGTCTGACTCTGGAGGGACAGAGAAGAAAATGATAACAGTGATTACTTCCCGGAAAGATAACTAGATATCTGTCAGACAGCAGTGGGAGGCAAGATTTACATTGTACTGCATATTGTTTCTTTTAAATTTTGTGCTTCACTTGCCTAACCAATCAAACACATAAATAAAATGTGTTGTTAAAACTTACACCACTAAAGTAATTGTCTACTTGAAATCAGCAATGAGTTTATTCTAGGCTAAGTTACTTGCAGGACTAAAAAATATAAATACTTAAAAAGTATAGAAAATGTCCATGCTTTATTTCAAATTTATTTTGTGTTCAAATACAGCCCATTTTTATCTATGCCTACAACTCTACGTTTTATAATATTTACTATATTACAATCCCTCGAAGTAAACCTTTGCCTTTGATGAGTCAGAATTTCACTTATAATTCAAAATAATTAGTAGGATAATAATCATTCCTTTTAAGATATACATCAGCATTTTCAATTTTAAATAGCCAAGGATCTCTAGACGCTAAGGTGCTCCAACAATTCCCCACGTCAATACCAAATGCATTGAAGTGCAGATGTGCAGGGAAGCTTACCAATGTGAGAACCAATTCCAATTACTGCCTCTCCCTGAAGTATTTTCATGCAGATATTCACTTTAATCTCAAAAGCCATTCACTTAAATTGTCCCTGATATGTCATTATTCATTGCTCTCTGTAACACTCTCAGATTTCCATCAACTTGTACTCAAAAAGCTCTAAGTCATTAAATTGGAGAAAAATTCTTTCTTAAGTCTCTCTATTCAACTCACTTCACTGATAGGGACCATTTCTATCTTGGGACCAACTCACAAAAACTTCATTTTAGTCAGTATTTCTAGAGCAGAATCTATAATTAGTGGAGCCATCGAAGATTGCCTTTACTCAGGATTTGGACATTGATTTATTTTGATCATACCATCATTAGAAAAAGTGATTTCCCTATTTTACTCTTAAAGAAATGTACAAGAATAAGAAAAGAAAAATTGAGATCAATCCTAAAAGAGACTTATACTTTCCTAGATTTGCTTATCAGATTATTAAAATGATTAGAAAGATAAACTAAATTTTAGCTTAAAAAATAAAGTATTTTAACCTTTAGTATGTTAACAACTCCTTCCCATTGCTCTTAAATGCCTGTAATCCCAGCACTTTGGGAGGCCGAGGTGGGCAGATCACCCATCAGGAGTTCAAGACCAGCCTGGCCAACATGGCCAAACCCCATATCTACTAAAAATAAAAAATTAGCTGGGTGTGGTGGCAGGCACCTGTAGTCTCAGCTACTCGGGAGGCTGAGGCAGGAGAGTTGCTTGAACCCAGGAGGCAGAAGTTGCAGTGAGCCGAGATCGCACCACCGCACTCCAGCCTGGGTGACAGAGTGAGACTCTGTCTCAAAAAAAAAAAGAAAGAAAGAAAAAAAAAAGACATTGATTACACAGTTGCGAATCAAACAAACAATACAATAGCTCATGTCATTTTCTTTCTTTGTGGAAGAAAATGCAATATGATTTATTCCAGGTTGTCTGTTTTGTTTAATTTTTATTGTTTTTATTATGTGAAAATTGGAAATAACATTGGGTTTCCAACTTATCTACTTCAACATATTTCCTTTTGAAAATATTACCAAAGTTAATGGTATTGAGTTTCTCTCCAAATTTTGTAAATAGCATAACAATCTCATTATAATCTAGTTATTATCTGTGTTAGCAATTGCCATTTCAATTATTAAGCAAAGAAATAGGCTGATATCTTTGTTAACATATTGCCAATTTCAAATATCAGCAAGTTTTCTCTATAAAAGGCCAGATATTAAATATTTCAGGTTTTGTAGGCCACTTGGTCTTTGTCACGACCACTCAACTCTGCCGCTATAGTGCAGAAGGAGCCACAGACAACAGGTGGACCAATAGGCATGGTTGGACTCCAGTGAAATTTTATCTGGAAAAACAGGAGGCAGGCTATATTGGCCTACTGGTGTATGGTAGTTTGCCTACTCTAATCTATTTGATAGGTTTAGCTACTTGATTAATCTATTTGACAGATCTTCTGAGGAGTGTTGGGCTCAGAAACCAATACCCCAAAATCTGGTGCTTTGACATCATAACTGAAGAAGCTTCAGGGTCTCTCTGATGACCCCCACCTCCAACCACTCTCCCAATCCTCTGTCTCTCCCAAAGCACAGGGCGAAGTTGTTCTCTGAAATTCCCTGATCTGCCTAAAGTTTGGACCTACCAAAGACAAACACAGTTACCTCTGGTCCCTTCCCTGAATTTTTATTAACTGAACTTACTGGAGGAAGAAAAATGGAAATCTGTCAACAAATCTGAACAGACTTTTGTCACAAACCATTGTCTGCGCTGAAAGTTCAACAGACTTTATCCCAGGCCACTGTATGTTGTTCAAGCCCGTCGAATTCCCCTAAAAATAATTTACTAGCTCCCTAAAAGAATCCATACATTCGCATCTCTATGTCCCCTAACTAGAAAGGTATATAACCATCTGGACCCCCATTGTGTGGTGGCTAATTACTCGATGATCCTCCTTTGTGCATGCTAATAAGTTTGTATGCCATTTCTCTTACTAATTTGCCTTTTGTGAGTTGATTTTTCAGTGACCTTTCAGAGGGTGAAGGGGAAGTTTTTCCCTTGGCCCCTACAAGAGCAAAATTATTCCAAAACTCCAAATCTTATTAGCAGTGTGCCTTCTGTAACTGAGATGCCCTTGATTCATGGGGGCAAAAGCACCCATCTGATATTCTGACATTGTTTGTTTTATGTTTTATTCTTATGCATTAATCTTCCTCTCCTTTCAGATATACATCAGTTATAAGTGGTGGGTGAATAAATTTACTTTTTCATTTCACAATTTATTTTCTGATCTATTGTGAAGATTTCACAAAGAACACCATATGGTTAGAGCAAATATTCTACAACATTTCAGTTCTGTTTTTAAAATATCATATCATGAGGGGTAAATGTATGATAAAAATAACTGAAGGGAATTAGAGGAAAAGCGAAACTTTCATGGTTAAAGAAATATGTGCTAAATAAATTATGGAATTGGATTTAATTATATAAAATTCAATTAATAAACTAAATTGCTGCATTCTTGAATGAATAAATGAGTGATTGAATATTTAAAGAGAGCATGATAGAAAACATTAGAGTAAAAAGAGTCACACACAAAAAATAAAAATAAAGAGAGCATGCTTAAATTAAAAGGACTAGTAACAGCTGAAGGAAATTCAACACATTTTTCTGTTTTCCCTCTTTTACAACCTCTTTAGTTTTTTGGAAAACATACAGTGACTAAGTGTCATGAATGAGCAACAACCTTAAATCTATCTTTATTTCATTTGTTTTTACAGCCCTAGAAAAAAAAATATATC
The DNA here is from genome assembly GCF_037993035.2 of Macaca fascicularis. Lineage (NCBI taxonomy): Eukaryota > Metazoa > Chordata > Mammalia > Primates > Cercopithecidae > Macaca > Macaca fascicularis. The sequence goes on from NC_088379.1 coordinate 163,001,799, forward strand.
AAGTAAATGAATGAAACCTCAGTGTCCACATTCTGTGTTTTGAATGTTCTTCTTAATGTCGTTTAATTCTGTTCTCTTTTGAGATTATGTGGAATACACAGAAATTGCCTAGATTGTAAATGGTACCTAACAGACACAAACACGTGTTAGTTTTATTTTACTCTTCCCGTTCCCTCTTCCTGGTACTTTCCCTGTTTATAACAAATAGCAATCTCCTTTGTTCTTATTATGCAGTTATGAATGTTTTCTCTACGCTCTATGTGACTAATAACCCTATTCAAATGGTTAAAGGATACAATGAGAGGAATTTAAATAACTCATATGTTGATTAATATTTTTGAGATATTAATCAGTTGATATTTTTGAAAATATCAACTATAGGAATAATTCTATGGCCCAGTACATTTTATTCAGGAATCTATCTATTCTAGACTAGGGCAAAATGATTGATTAGCAGTGGAAATTTTAATTGTATTTACATAGCATAATATTTCCAAATATCTTCATCATTATTGACACAATTTGTTTGTAAAATTTTTCTGAAGTAGAATAAGTAGTAATACATACATTTTGCAGATAAAGACATGGGGTCCCAGGTATTAAACGATGCATACAAAATCAGAAAATTAGCTAATGATGGAACTTAGAGCCCAAATGTCCTTCATTTCTTATTGGATGTACAGTTTACTAAACCCCACAACAATTAATAGTTGAAGTGTACACATCATGAATCACATTATAAATGTGAATGCGAATTGAAACACTTCAAATTGAGGTATCTTCCAAAGTTGGGGAGAATGCTCAATTCAGAAGAGCTGGATTGGGACACAGCTTTAAAGACCAGGAGTGAAAATAAGGAAAACATAGGCAAGAAGAGGTCTTTTCAGGTGTTTTATCTAATAGCAACTCTAGGGAAAGAGAAAATAGGGCCTGACTCTTAAAATAAGGCTGGAAAGAATGAGAATGGTCCCAAACAGTAAATTGGGAGACAAACAGAGTTCTGTTGCCCCTGCTTCTATATACTCTAAAGAGAGCTATAGACAGTTCCCCGGATTCTCCAAAAACATATGTAATGAGAAGGCCCTACTTATTTTTTCTTCAATTTGGGCTTCAACTCTATAGTGGGAGAAAAGTCAAACTTATTTTCAGCTCCTACTGGCTATTTTTCAGCAAAGGGGAATGGCATTTATGTGTATATGCCATCCAACCTGATTTATTGAGTCCTGAAAAAAGGCAAGGCAGTTTGCAATTGTCTCAGGATTTATTCCTAACAATTAGGAAGGAGCTAGGATAGTGCTAAAAGAGAGAATGATGTTTATGAATGTAATTGTCAGTCTTTCATGAAAAGGGTTTTTTACTTTGAAATAGTCTTATCTAGTATATTCTGTGCCAAACACTCTAGCACCATTTGATTGATGAATTTATGAACATAGCAACTTCTTTAGAAGATCAGAAAAAATAGTTTTGAGCAAATATTAGGTCTAATTCTTAATCACTGTCCTAAATCATTTACATATATTATCTTATTTAATCGTCATGACAACCTTATGGTTCCCACGATTGTGTTACACATGAGGAAACTGAAGCTTCGAAATTATTAAGTGACTTCGAGATTGTACAGTTACGAAGCAGAAGAGCCAGGATTCAATACTAAATCTATTTCCAAAGTCCAAGAGTTTGGTCATTATTCTATTGATGACATTTACTTTAAAAGTTAATGCTTAAACATAGAAAAATAAAACTAAGAGTATACAGCAGTATAGTTGTCAAATAAATAGCAGACTGTATACACAATTTCTAAGTAACAAAAGATGACACTGATGAAAAGGGGAGGGGAGTCATAGCAAAATATATTTCAGTTAAATCTTGAATTTTTAAAAAAAATGCATATAGGTCAGTCATGGTGGCTCACATTTGTAAGCACTTGGGAGGTTAAGGTGGGAGGAGTGCTTGAGGCCAGGAATTCAAGACCATCCTGGGCAACACAGCAAGACCCCATCTGTACAAAAAATAAAAATATCAGCCGGAATGGTGGTGAACGCCCACAGTCCTGGCTACAGAGGAGGCTGAGGCGATAGGATCTCTTGAGCTCAGAAAGTCGAGGCTGTAGTGAGCTATGATCATGCCACTGCACTCCAGCCTGGGTGACAAGCAAGAACTGGACTCTAAGAAAAAATATAAAAAATAAAAAATAAACCACCCGACTACTCCAAAACATGCAGATAGATGGAAGGAGTTGGGGCATTTACCATGGGGAAGTGTGAAGATGATGTGGAATGAATGCATGAAAGAAGGCAGAGATGTAGGAATGCCCAAAGCATGTTCAAGAACAGGAATTAGTCCAGTCCAATGGAAATAAAATCATGAAAATGTATGGACACACATATACAATGACAAGACACATATTAATGGATATAATCAAGGTTCCCATGTCACAGTTAAGATGCTTTGTCTTGCTACACATAAAGCTTCTGTTACTCCTGTGAGTCCAGAAAATAATAAGCCCTTCTTAGGTGAGAAGAAAGATAATGGAAAGACATTGTGCTGAAATAATGGTTGCATTAGTGTAAGCATGAAAACAAATACTGTAATCATAATGAACTATGCTGGTGCATCACAGCTGGTCATCAATAGAGTCTAAATCAGGCTATAAGGTGAGAGGAAAAATGGCAAAGAGGTGTTAAAGGCAAGAGATCTGAACTGGTGTCAGGATGGCCAGATGGGCACAGGCCTTCCTGGGTCTCAGGTTCTACCAACTCCACTCCTTCTACTGGCCAAAGGGAAGATACCAGGGCTCTCATAAGAATGTGCTTTATCTTCATCAATGTACTTGAAACGGGAGATTATCATCACTATTTCTAATTCAATATCTTCTTCCTTCTGCCACATCTGGTGCTGTGATTCTTCTTAGGTATTCACAGCCAGCCATTGTAGGTATTGATCAGACATGAACACTGCAATCACGTCGCTAAAAGTGGCCATAGAGGAAGAAAGGGGTATCAAAATCGGGGGACTGAGGATTCTTATATGAGCTGTCCTCTCTGCCAGGGAGCAAGGTTCCCTCCTCCCTTCCGAACATGGTTTCCCATTGTCCATGCATGTCTGTTTGCTAGAAACAAGAGAAAACATTTCCTCTCCTGGCATAACAGGAAACTATATGTAGAAAAAATTAAAATCTATTCTCCATGGAAAAACTGTTAACAACAACAGAGATTTGACATCTTTCCAGAAAACCATTGTGTGTGTGTGTGTGTGTTTCTCCAGGAACAAGGGTGGGAGTTGGATATTGAACTGTGTTCATGCCCACATATTATATCCTCAGATGTCATTCAGAACTTACAAGAAGAACATTTTTCAAAAAAACACCCAATATTCAGAGTTCTTACAGACACCACATGCATTATTATAAAATGCCTTTGGTGTATCATTACTTTTATAAAGACTAGATTTTTAAGTAGTTCTGTACAACTATGTAGAATATATAACCAAGACCATCATACATCAGCCTCACCTACTGGTTTAACCATGAAGGAGCATCTTCCTTTGTTCACTGCAGTCCTAGCTGTGCAGGTCCAGAGAGGAGAAGATGGTTCTGCATGAAAATAATGCAAATAAATTATCAAGCAAATCACTTCCTCAGCATCCAGTCTGTACAGCACCCTGTTTTTTCTCTGTATTGCTTTACGTTATTACATTGTGCTCTAAACCTCTCTACATGGATATGATACCAATACCTGAAACTCAAGAGATTTACAACCAAACCATTAATATTTCTCCCTAATCTATACCTTCCATTTCCTAGTTCAGATGATAACAATATCCTTCCAGCATCTTCACTTTCTTGCTCTTCTTCATTCTCCAAATTCAGATGATGGTCATCTTTTTCCGCTTTTTACTCCTCCTACTATGACCCTAATTCAAACTTTCAACATCTCTTACCTGAAAAATTACCATAACTTCATAATTGAGTCTCATAGCATCTACTGTCTCCTGTTTTATTGCCTCTTTCATACACTGCCACAGTCTGCTTTCTAAATCTTGGATTTGATCATATTAATTCCCGGTTTGGAAGCTCTCATAGATTCCTCATTGCTTAAAAGCACAATTTCCTGGGAAAATTAGGTTTGGTTTGTGCTAAGAGGTTTAAAACAGTTAGGAAAGAAGGAAGGCCAGAACATATAGGAAAGTATAAAAATATTTCAAAATGTACAAAAATATTTTTACATCATTTGACTTTGCAGGGTTTTTTTAATGGACTTATTGTATAAAACAATACTATGTAGGGAAGTAAGACAATATATCTATCTGCTTATGTTTTCAAAAACAATCAAGAAAGAATAAATCAGAAACGAATATAATTAGTTATGTGCAAGGGATAAAATGGAGATTAGATCAAAGTGTTAGCTTTCCTGAATTTGCTAACTGTACAGTGGTTATGTAAGAGAATATCCTTGTTCTTAGGAAATATATACTAAACTATTAATAGGTAAAGGAGCATGGTATATGTGATCTACTCTCAAATGGTTCCCATAAAAATAATAACTGTGTATGTATGTGTGTATGACTGAGAGAGAGAACAAAATAAAGCCAATTTGGCATGGTGTTAAAAACTGGTCAATGAAGGGTAAAAAGTCATTTTATTTTCCTTTACAGAACATCTATCACTTGCTGCTGAGGACAAACTAGAAGCCTTCATCCTCAATTCTAACCTTTTTTTTTTTTAATTTTTATTTTTATTTTACCTTTTTTTTTTGAGACGGAGTTTTGCTCTTGTTGCCCAGGCTGAAGTGCAGTGGCGAGATCTCGGCTCACTGCAACCTCCGCCTCACAGGTTCAAGCGATTCTCCTATTTCATCGTCCTGAGTAGCTGGGATTACAGGTGCCTGCCACTACACCCAACTAATTTTCAGTATTTTTTTTTTTTTTTTTTACTAGAGATGGGGTTTCACCATGTTGGCCAGGCTGGTCTCGAACTCCTGACCTCGGGTGATCCACCTGCCTCGGTCTCCCAAAGTGCTGGGATTACAGGTGTGAGCCACTGCGCCCAGCCTCTAATCTCTATTTCTAATCACTGATGAACTTGAACCCCTTTAAGTTTGGTAGTAATTCTGGAACAAGAAAGATTGGCAGTGCTTGAATAGAGTTCTTTATCTTTTGACCATAGGTTTGTGGCATATGTTTAGCAAGTGGTTATTTTTTGCATATTTTTCTTTTTGGTGGATGTGTTGCAGATAGTTAATTGTTACTGTAAGCTGTTTTCAGATTTATAGCCTGATTTCTCATGTATGTTCTTGTGAAATGAATGTTTCTGAGTTTAAATTTCCTCATCTGCAGAATAAAAGCAGTTGAGTAATCACTAGATTACATCTCTAAGGTCCTTTCTTCCAAAAAAAAATCCCTTCCATATTTTACTTTCTCAATCTTCTTTTTAATGCAGAGGAAATTTAGTTTTCTCACCCACAGCATATCTATATCATGAGGGGGAAAATGTTATTCGTTCATGACTGCGGTGAAGTAAGCTCTGTTGTTTTACTTGTTCCTTTCTGTATAATTTTAATTTCTTAATTGAGCCTAGAATTGAAAGAAGCTTATTACAACTAGGACTGTAAAAATAGTAACTCGTGCCTAAGATTGCTTGCATTCTTACAAGTAAAAGAAAATTGTTGAAATAATTGATCGGTTGCCAGTCAAATGCTTTTAATTTTTTATGATTTCTCAGCACTGGCCTGCATGGTCATTGTTACACAGGTTTGCTGAAGTGAAAATATGGCATTTGCTAAGAAAAAAAAGAATTCACTATCAGGCGTGATGTACAGAATAGATACTTTACACAATCTTTCCAATGATAATCAGCATTTGTTTTGTAAATTGTTGAGTAAATAACATAAAAGAATGAATAATTCAGAAATGAATATAATTTGTTATGTACAAGAGATAAAATGGAGATTAGATCAAAGTGTGAGCTTTGTATTTCCTTGTCCTTTTCTTTTCCTGGGAGAACGTGAATAGGACTGAACACACAGGTAGCTGAGAAGTACCCATGGGGTAAGAATGTGACAGACACTTGGTCTTATTGGGATTCACAGGGTCTTGGGTTTCGATGACAGAAGCTCACAGAACACATCCCAATAACTGCAGGTCTCCCAGGAAAATCAGCAGACTAGCGTTTTATTTCCCTTTTCACCAGTTACTCTTACAGGTCCTGGGATCCTATGCCGTATCTAGAGAGGTTACCTCAGAAAAAAATTAAGACTTATTTTATATTTAATTCATTTATTCAATACCCATGTATTAAGTACTTATTATACTTAATACTATATACTTAAGTGTTTGTGTTTCTATGAATCACCAGACAGATTTCTCTTCTCAGGAAACTAATGATTATAAGAAACATTTTACACATTAATCATGATTTGTTTAAATAAAAAGAAGATAATCTGTAGTAATTAAAATTTTGTAATGTAGTATTTTTAGAATGAAAAGGATATGTATAAATGAGATAATGCCAAGAACATTTTTTTTAATTGTACTTTAGGTTCTAGGATATATGTGCAGAATGTGCCGATTTGTTACATAGGTGTACGTGTGCCATGGTGGTTTGCTGTACCCATCAACCTGTCATCTACAGTAAGTATTTCTCCTAATGCTATCCCTCCCCTAGCCCCCCACCCCTCAATAGGCCCCTTTGTGTGATGTTCCCCTCCCTGTGTCCACGTGTTCTCATTGTTCAGCTCCCACTTATGAGTGAGAACATGCGGTGTTTGGTTTTCTGTCCTTGTGATAGTTTGCTGAGAATGATGGTTTCCAGCTTCATCCATGTCCCTGCAAAGGACATGAACTCATCCTTTTTTATGGCTGCATAGTGTTCCATGGTGTATATGTGTCACATTTTCTTTATCCAGTTCTCATTGATGGGCATTTGGGTTGGTTCAAAGTCTTTGCTATTGTGAACAGTGCCACAATAAACATATGTGTGCATATGTCTTTATAGTAGAATGACTTATAATCTTTTGGGTATACACCCAGTAATGGGATTGCTGGGTCAAATGGTATTTCTAGTTCTAGATCCTCAAGGAATTGCCACACCATCTTCCACAATGGTTGAACTAATTTACATTTCCATCAACAGTGTAAAAGCATTCCTATTTCTCCACATCCTCTCCAGCATCTGTTGTTTCGTGACTTTTTAACAATCGCCATTCTAACTGGTGTGAGATGGTATCTCATTGTGGTTTTGATTTGCATTTCTCTAATGACCAGTGATGATGAGCTTTTTTTCATATGTTTGTTGGCTGCATAAAAGTCTTTTTTTGGGAAGTGTCTACATCTTCACCCACTTTTTGATGGTGTTGTTTGTTTTCTTCTTGTAAATTTGTTTAAGTTCTTTGTAGATTCTGGGTATTAGTCCTTTGTCAGATGGATAGATTGCAAAAATTTTTCCCATTCTGTAGGTTTCCTGTTCACTCTGATGATAGTTTCTTTTGCTATACAGAAGTTCTTTAGTTTAATTAGATCCCATTTGCCAATTTTGGCTTTTGTTGCCATTGCTTTTGGTGTTTAAATCATGAAGTCTTTGCCCTTACCTATGTCCTGAATGATATTTATGGGGAAATGTGTTTCTTCAAATCTGGTCTATTTTAATATTTTAATAAAGTTCTATGTAATATTCTCCAAAGTAGCATTTTATGGTTAATAAGTTTTAAGTCATTGCCTTTAGTTGACTCTTCTGTATGTCATAATATTTTAAATTAAGCACAATCTCACAACAGAAGTTGAGGCATCTGATAAACTCGGAACCCATAATATTAAAAGGAAATTTTTTTTGTATCAAAATGTGTAAATATTCAAGGTCATTTTTTTGCTTTCATTCTGAGTATATCTCATTAACGATTCTTTGTATGAGGCAAAATTTAAAGTATGTTTTATTTATTTACAACATTAATGTTTACCAAATATAAAAAGTAAATTAAAGATTTCCTAGGTCTGTAGCTGAAAGCAGGGAAGGATAATGAGCAACCACTAATGGGTACTGCATATGGTTTTATTTGGGGGTGACAAAAAAGTACTAAAATTGTTTGATTGCAAGGATGGTTACACAAGTCTATGACTCTACTAAAAGCCATTTAAGTTGTGCACTTTAAATGGGTGAACTCCATGGTGCGTGAAATTATATCTCAGTAAAACTTAAATATCTAAATTAGAGAACATTCAGAAAATACAGTTCTGTTATTTTAGTACATGTATTATCTCGAGAAAATTGGAAAAGTACTGTTAAATGAATAACCACTGAAGTTGCTTTAAATGTATAAGATTCACTTACAATCAATATACTCATTGAATAAAAATTATTCTATTGAAAAGCTAAAAATGATGTAATTTTATCCTTTAAAAAAGTTAAGCATTTTCTAAGACAGCACAGTATTAATTTGTTACCTACACTCTTTTCCCAGGATCATTAAATAATTATTAATTTAATGAATCTAATGAAGCCAGATTTAACACAAAATTTCATACAGTTTGTAGTATATAGTACTGGAGATCTATGGGAAAAAATTTCTAAATTCCTATTTAAATATTAAATTATTCATGTGCTTATTCTCTAAAGTTAATTTTACAGCATTGCAATTAGAATACTATTACCAAAAATATTAGAAACCCACCACATTCTCGGATAAAATTCTGAATACATGTCCTAGTAATTACAGATGTTAAAAATATTTTAAGAAAAATAAGTAATATGCTGCAGCCATAAACACATAATAAGGTCATATCCTTTGCAGTAACATGGATAGAACTGGAGGGCATTACTCTAAGCAAATTAATGCAGGAACAGAAAAATAAATACCACATGATCCACTTATAAATGGAGCTAAACATGGAGCACACATGAACACAAAGAAAGGAACAATAGATACTGGGACCCATTGAGGGTGGAGGCAGGGAGGAGAGTGAGGATGGAAAAACTATCTAGTACTATGCTGGTTACCTGGGTAACAAAGTTATCTATATACTAAATCTCTGTTACATGCAATTTACCTGTGTAAAAAACCTGCACATGTACTCCTTGAACCTAAAATAATAAAAAAAAAATACAAATAACTAGTGTGAATTAGAGAAGTTAATATTCTAAAATACTTGATTTAAATACTTTGGTTATGTTTTATAAATAATAATGTTCTGCCAACTTAGCTTCATCTAAATTTTGCTATAAAAAAGAAAGAAAAATTAATTTCATGCCAAGAAATTATTAGAAAAAGAGAAGCATCTTGGCTACATATGATGTTGAAAGGATCTTTGTCTATTTGCAATTCTGGGCTGAATAAATGTCAGATCAAGAATGGTCGCTTCAGAGACAGGCTGTGAAAACTGTTCAATGCTGTCACATGACTGCTTGAAAGGAAGCAGAGGAATTTGCAAAGGGTTAGTGAGATAGATAAAGCAAAAATTGAAAGCACATCAGTAACCAAATGAAAGAAACAAAAACTAAAAAAAAGGAAACTGGACACTGAATGTTAAGCGGAAAAAATTTCTACAGTTTTCACACACACGAAAAAATGGGGCTAGATGTAGTAGTGTGGGTCTGCAATCCCAGCTACTTGGGAGGCTGAGGCAGGAGGATTGCTTGAGTTCAGCCCCAGGAACATAGTGAAACCTTGTCTCTAAAAAACAAATAAATAAAAATAAATAAATAATTATAAACAAAATTCTTTTAAAAAAAAAGAAAAAATAGGTCATGAAGAGATTTATTTCATTCAAAGTTCGCTTCATCAAAGACTACAAATCATTCACAAACACTTAACTCACGGATAGTTTCCATAGTGACACAGAAAAACCAAAATGGAAACAGTTTTTATAAGTTCTTAACCCATATAATGAACAAAACTGTGTAGAACAGTGGTTACAATTCAGACTGTGGATGGCCACAAGCAATTCTATATGAAAAGTGATTGATAAGAAAATGATAACTCAGGATGTAGTGACTCATGCCTGTAATCCCAGCACATTGGAAGGCTGAGGAGGTGGATTGCTTGAGCCCAGGAGTTCAAGACCAGTCTGGGCAACATGGCAAAACCCTGTCCTTACAAAAAAAAAAAAAAAAAAAAAAGCCAGGCATAGTGGTGCATGCCTGTATTACCAGCTACTCAGGAGACTGAGGCACAAAGATCACTTAAGCCCGAGAAGTTGAGGCTGCAGTAAGCTGTGATTGCACCACTGCACTCCAGCCTGGGTGACAAAGTGAGACCCTGTCAGAAAGAAGGAAAGAGAGAAAAAGAGAAAGAGAGAGAGAGAAAGAGAGAAAAAGAGAGAGAGAGAGAAAGAGATAAAAAGAGAGAGAGAGAGAAAGAGAGGAGGAAGGAAGGAAAGAAGGAAGGAAGGAAAGAAGGAAGGAAGGAAAGAAGGAAGGAAGGAAGGAAGGAAGGAAGGAAGGAAGGAAGGCTCACAATATTCTAAAGCAGTAGGCCACACATATTCATATATTGAAACATTCATGAATTACTATACAAAATAATACTTCTATATTTCTTAAAGTGTAGACGGTATTGAGGAAAATTGTTGATTCCACCGTCTTCCTCTAACAGGTTTAGTATGACCCGTTGTGGATGAATAATATCAACATAAGCTGTTGGTGCATTATTTATGTACACATTTCTAAAAAATAGCTTATGAAAATAAACGTATATGTAAACTTTATTTACATGTTTGTCTATACACACAAGGAATAAAAAGTATTATTACAGGGCACTGATGAAATGCTATTTGTCTCTAGTTGCTCTTAACCCTTATTAAATAATCACTACTGCTCTTTATACTTCACTCCTCTTTCATTTAGCAGAAAGAAAATTGCTGGGCTATTTTGTGCCACCAACATAGCCCTTACTAACTGGAGAACTGCTATAATTATGCTGCCTCATCTTTAGATTTCTCCAGCCTGTATCCCCTTTCTATACTGGAAAGCAAAGGCAGAACTCGAAGATTGGATTCTTTGAGTTGACGCACTGCACAGTTCTCTCTACTCTCCATCCCACCTTTAACAGCCTTGTGTGAGTTAAGAAGACTACGATTCTGATATTTCCTTACCGGAGTCCCAGTTACACTATCTATGAGCAGACAGGATTTTGTAGATTATTTCACTCTTTCATTAGCCACTGAAAATGAAAAGCTCCAAGGGTTAGAATTATGAAATAGCCTACATTTTCCCTGTTATTATTCTACAGCATCCAATGTAATCAGCAATCTCCTTATTATGCATTATTTTTATTAATTAAGGGGATAGTGAGTTTATTCCTATTATTACTTATTACATGCTAAATGTTAGGTTTCTTAATGTAAAAGCTGATCAATCATACGAGACACTTTAATAGAGGTTGTTGAAAGCAGAAACATTCTAATCGTCTGTTTAGCGATACACTTCTTCATCCAAAAGATATTTACTGGGTTGATTTTTTTAATCCAGAGACCATTACACTGCCTACTGCCCTCACTGACAAAGAAAGCTAATGGCAGCAAAAGAAGTGGATCTCCATGGCATTATGAATGCATTATTAGAATAACTACAAAAAGAGAAGTCAATAAAAAACTCATGGAAGGCAGAGAGTGAAAAACAAAACCACTGAAGATGAAAAGAAAGGTTCTATCTGTAAGTGAGTTGAAAAATTATAAAAACTTTGATGTGGGAAATAATTCAATTCAGATATTTTATTAATATTTAATAAGTATAAACATTTTTTACATGTTTTAGATTTTCCTGCACATACTTACATGCATTTAATCCTCACAACCCATACAGAGTGACATACGTATACGCCCACAAAGCTTATCACCACCATCAAAATATCGTATGTTTCCATCACTCATAAATGTGCAATTTCTTTCATAATCCCCCTACTCAGGTAAACATGAATTTCTTTTATGTTACTATGGATTAGTATGCATTCTGTAGAGTTATATGTAAATGGAATTATAAAGTATGTATTTATTTTCTGTCTGGTTTCTTCCCCTAATCCTAATTATCTTAAAATTCATCCATTTTGGTCTTTGTATTAATAGTTCATTACATTTTGTTGTTCAGTGATGTTACGTTGTATGGATATACTGCCACTTGTTTACCCATTCACATGTTGATAGGCATTTGGGTTGTTTCCAGTTTCTGGTTATTACAAATCAAGCTGCTATGACCTTTTGTGTACAAGTCTTTGAGTAATTCTCTTGTGCAGAAACCTAGGAACTAAATGGCTGGATCATCTGGTAGTTGCATATGTCACTTTCAAAGACACTGTCAAACTGTTTTCCAAAGTAGCTGTATCATTTCACAGTCCCACCATCAGCATGTGGGTATTCAGTTCCTCCACATCCTTGCCCATACTTTGTATGGTCAGTGTTTTAAACTTTAGCCATTTTTGCACAATCTGTAGTGACTTCTCATTGTGGTTTTAATTTGCATTTGCTTAATAATGAGTGAGTGAACATCTTTTTACATGTTTATTTGCCATTTGTAAATCTTCAAGCCTTTTGCCTATTTTTTTATTGGGTTGGTTCTTTATTATCATTCTTATTATTGAGTTTTGAGAGTTCTTTACATATCCCAGATACACATCCTTATATTTTCTTGTATTATTCTTTCACCGATTGTGCTTTTGCTGATATATTCTATCTAGGATTTCTTTGCCTAACATAAGATATAAGATTATCCTCTCTATTTATATCTAGAATTATTATCATTTTAGATTTGTCATTTAGGTCTGTGATTCATTTTGGTCTGTGATTCATTTTCAGTTAACTCCTTTGTATAATTAAATACAGTATGAACCAAAATATATGGGGTTTTGTGTATTTGTTTTTGCATATGAATATACACTTGTGCCAACATCAGTTGTAAAGAATATCTTTTCTCCATGGAATTTTTTCACCTACCTCAAAAATTTATTGTCCACATATGTGTGGGTCTATTTCTGGATGCTATTCTTTTCCATTGATCTGTTCATCTATCTTTATGGCCATGCAAAATGATTTGATTGCTGTAGCTTTATAAATGGTCTTGAAACTAGGTATTATAGCATTAGTCTTCCAAATTTGTTCCTTTTCTTCAGTTGTTTTGGCTATTCTAAGTCTTTTGTATTCCTATATGAGTTTTAGAATCAGCTTGTCAATTTCTACAAAAAAAAAAATATCTTACTGGGATTTTCATTAGGATTCCATTTAATCTATTTATGAATTTAAGGAGAACTGACATTTTACCCATATTGAATCTTCTGACCCATAAATAAGGTATTGGGGTATATACTGCCATTTATTTAGGTCTTCTTTGATTTTTCTCAACAATACTTTGTAGTTTTCAGTAAATGACTCTTTCACATCTTTTGTACTTTACGTTTTGATGCTATTGTAAATGGCACTTTTGTATCAACTTATGATTATTTATTGTTAGTATACAAATACAATAAATTATTGTCGACTATTAGCCTTATTTTCTGCAACATTACTAAATTTATTAGTTCTAGTCTTTTTTTTTTTTTTTTTTTGTAGATTCCATTGGAGTTCCTAAACAGATAATAATAGCATCTTCTAATGAAGACAGTTTTATTTCTTTTCCAATTTGAATGTCTTTTTTTTTTCTTGCTAATGCACCGGCCACAATTTCCCATATAGTATTGGATAGAATTGGTAGGAGCAAACATTCTTTTTTATTCTCGATCTTAGGAGAAAATAGTTTATCAGTGTGAGGAAGTTCTCTTCTATTCCTCGTTTGCTGATAGTTTTTACCAGGAATGGATGACAAATACTGTTAAGTTCGTGTATTTATTTAGATGATTATATGGCTTTTTGGTAGTTTGTAATATAGTGATTACATTGACTGATTTTCAGGTATTAAGCAGATCCTGAATTCCTGCTATATACCCCACTTAATTATTTTGTATTATTCTCTTTATATATTGTTAGATTCAATTTGCTAACCCTTTGTTTAGAAATGTTGTGTCTATGTCAATAAAGGGTATGGTCTGTAATTTTCTTTCACTGGAATGCCTTTTTCTTGTATTTTTTTTTTTCTTTCCTGTATTTGTACGAGAGTAATGATGACCTCAGTGACCTCCTGCTTTTCAATTACATGGAAGAGTTTGTGTAAGTTTATATTTTTCTTAAGTGCTAATGGAATTTATTATTGAAACCATTTGGGTCTACAGTTTTCTGTGTTGGAAAAAACCATTGGTATAAATTCTAATACTTTAATGGATACAGGGCTATTTAGTTTATGTCTTCTTGAGTAAGCATTAGTAGTTTGTGTCTGTCAAATAATCCTTTCATTTCATCAAAGCTCTAAAATTTGAATGTATAAAGTTTTTCCTAATATCTCCTTTCTATCCTTTTAATAGCTATTGGATACTCAGTGAAGTCAACTATTTCATTCCTGAGATTTCTGACTTCTGTCTCTTTTGCCTAATTAGTATGGCTAGAGTTTCATCCATTTTATTAGACTTCTCAGAAAATCAACTTTTGCTTTTATTGATTTTCTCTATTTAATTGTTTTTATTTCATTGATATCCACTTTGGTCTTTATTCTTTCTTTCTTACTTTGGGATTAATTTGTTCTTCTTTTTCTAATTTCTTAACATAGAAGCTGAGGTCACCAATTTGAGACCTTTCTTCTTTTCCACAGGTGTGACTGCCATTAATTTCTCATAAATACCACTTTCATGGCATCATGCAAATTTCAATATTCTGTTTTCATTTTGATTCGGTTCAAGCTACTTACTAATTTCCATTTTGATTTCTTATTTGACCCATGGCTCATTTACAAATATGTTATTTGGGTTCTCATTCAACATTTGGAGATTTTGCAGATAACTTTTCCTCTTGATTTCTAATATCAATCCATTGTAACCAGAGAAATATTTTGCTGACATGAGCCATTTTAAATAAATGAAAACTTGTGCTTTAGCTGATCATATGATTTTTCTTGGTAAATGTTTCATGTACAATTGAGACGAATGCATATTTTTCTGCTGTTGGGTAGAGTAGTCTATATATGTCAAATCAGTTGGTTGATAGTTCTTTTTATTTGGTTTGGTTTGGGGTTCTGTTGTTTTTGTTTTTGTTTTTGTTTTTGGAGACGAAGTTTCACTCTTGTCACCCAGGCTGGAGTGCAATGGCACAATCTCAGCTCATGGCAACCTCTGCCTCCCAGTTTCAAGCAATTCTCCTGCCTCAGCATCCTGAGTAGCTGGGATTACAGATGCCTGCCACCATGCCTGGAAAATTTTTTTGTATTTTTAGTAGAGATGGGGTTTCACCAGGTTGGCCAGGCTGTTCCGGAAGTCCTGACATCAGGTGTCCCACCCACCTTGGCCTCCCAAAGTGCTTGGATTACAGGCGTGAGCCACCGCACCCAGCTTGTTTGTTGTTGTTGTTGTTGTTGTTTTTATTGTGTCTTACTCTGTCACCCAAGCTGGAGTGCAATGGTGTGATCCTAGCTCAGTGTAGCCTCAAACTCCTGAGCTCAAGGGATCCTCCTGCCTCAGCCTCCCAAGTGGCTGAGACTACAGGTGCGCACAACCATGCCTGACGAATTATTTATTTATTTATTTATTTATTTATTTATTTATTTATTTATTATTTTTGTAGAGATGGGATTATGCTATATTTCCTAGGCTGGTCTCAAACTCCTGGGCTCAAGGAATCCTCCCACCTGCACCTCACAGAGTTCTAGGATTATAGGCATGAGCCACCATGCCTGGCCAGTTGGTTGATGGTGTGTTAAGTATACTATATTCTTGCTACCTTTCTCTCTACTTGTTCTATAATTTACTGAGAAAAGAGTACTGAAATTTTTGACTGTCATTGAGGATTTTTTTTATTTCTCCTTGCAATTGTATCCGTTTTTGCTTCATGTATTTTGAAGCCCTGTTATTAGGAACATCAATGTCTAAATTCTTATATCCTTTTAATGAACTGACCTCTGTATTTGTGATTAAAATTTTCAGAAAGTTCGGAAAATTTTTTGCCATTATTTCTTCAAATATTCTTTTCTGCCCCTCCACTTCTCTCCTTCAGGAATTTGAATTACGTGTTCCTGAGATTGCTTGAAGTCTCCCCATAACTCACTGATACTTTTCACTATTTCAGTTTTTTTCTTTCTTTTTTTCATGTTGGATAATTTTTATTACTATATCTTCAAGTTCACTAACTTTTTTCTTCTGCAGTATGTAATCTGCTGTTAATTCCATCCAATATATGTGTTTTCACCTGTAAAACCTTGAATTAGGTCTTTTTATATGTCCCTACTGAACACATTGAACATGTGGAATATGGTTATAATGATTGTTTTAATGCCCTTTTTGCTAATTATAACATCTGTAGCAGTTCTCGGTCAGTTTCAATTTTCTACATATTCTCTTGATGATGCATCATGTCTTCCTCCTTCTTTGCATGCCTTTTAATCTTCAATTTGATGAAAAACATTGTGAATTTTTTCTCCTTTGGTGCTTCATTCTGGGATGCAATTAGGTTACATGGACATAATTTAAGCTTTTTTTTTTTCTGCCTTTCTGATTTTTTTTTTTTTGGAGAGCTGTTCAGTCTAGGGCTAATAATTTCCTACTTCTCAGACAGGACCTTCCTTGAATTATGAGTTTTTCCAGTCTGGCTGATGGAACTATTCTCAATCCTGTGTGAGTGCCAGGTACTGTTCCCTCTAATCCTTTTGGATGGTTGTTTTCTCAGCCTTGAAGTTTTTTCATCACACACATGTGCTGAATACTCAAGGGAGCCATCTTCAGCTCTCCAGGGATCTAACTCTGTGCAGCTGTTTTGTGTCCAGTACTCTGTCCTAAGGACACTAGCCTCCTCAGTCTCCCCAGTCCCTCAGATGCAACTCTTCAACTCAGGGAGTTTAATGAGCTTCCTTTGTATTCTCTCATCTTGTGCTGCAACCACTGGGCCATAAACTGGGGAAATGATAAGATAATCTTTACTTTTTTCTTTCAAGGATCATTATTCTTCAATGACTGAGGCCCAGTGTTTTGAAAACAGTTTTAATATATGTCTGATTTTTTATTTTGTTTTTTTGCCTTTTAAAATTTTATCAGGCAGGGGAGTGTTTTCAGTCCTTGTTACCATATCTTGGGCAAAAGAGGACGGCCTCTCCCACCTCTTATAAAACTAAAGGCCCAAAGGAAAAACCAAACAGACAGTTAAAGAAAACAGAGAAGAACTGAAAAATGTTCTCTTCTATCTTGCTGTGATGATGTTCAATAGCTGATGCATTAGCTTCCTGTTGCTGCTGTTACAAATTACCACAAATGTGGAGGCTTAAAACAACATGCATTGATTATTTATAGTTATGTAGGTCAGAAGTCTGACACAGGTCTCAGTGGGCTAAAATCAAGATGACAGCAGGGATGCATTCCTTCCCTGAGGCTTCAGGAGAGAATCCACGTCCTCCCGTTTTCCAGCATCTACAGGCCACCCACATTTCTCAGTTTATGACCTCCTTGCTCCATCTTCCAAACCACCAACTTTGCATCTCTCTAACCATTTTTCTGTAGTCCTATCTCCCTCTGACCACAGCAGAGAAAGGTTTTCTGTTCTTAAGGAACTGTGTGATTCAATTATTTAAGTGTCCCCTTAGATAATCCAGAAAACAATCCCCATCTCAGGTTTTTAATCACATCTGCAAAGTTTCTTTTGCCTGGTGAGGTAACATATTCATAGGAGCTGGGGATTGGGATATGGATATCTTTAGGGGTCATTATTCTGCCCACCAAGGTTGACGTCTAATTGCTTAAATTTTACTGTTGTTTACTTTTAAGCAATGAAAATGACATTCGCAAAAAATCATTTTGAAAACATTCATTCAAATACAAAGTTTTAAGAAAAGAAATATGCCAGTTTCTTCATCTAGTGGATAAAAAAATTAATTGGAGAGACTGCTTTCTCTATGCAACTCACTGGCAAGCTATTCTTTGTTAGCTCAGGATCTTAGTTCTTTCTCAGTTATCAAGACTAAAATAGTAAAGTCTAGCATGCAATGAGTTCTGTATGTTTCAGTGTTGTATCATGTGATTTTTAGCCTTTGCTCCTAAGGGTCTTCTCTAATTGTTTTTTATGTCGGTTAGTAATGTTTCTCAAACCAATTTTATAAGTAAAATACCAGTAAAATAATAATACCCAATATTTATCAATAGTACAATTAATGTACTATTAATTCAAACAGTACATTTAACATTGTGATGTTTAGTTTTTTGTGTCAACTTGGGTAGGACACAGCATGTCCAGATAGTGGGTCAAATGTTATTCTGGGTGTTTCTCTGAGGTTTTCTTTGGATGATATTAACATTTAAATGGGTGGACTTTTGAGTAAATCAGATTGCCCTCCATTAAGTCAGTGGGCCTCATCCAATCATCTGACGGTCTAAATTAGAACAGCCTCCTCCAAGTAGGAGAGAGTTCTACCTCTGTAGCATTGGCACCTTCTGGTTCTATAAATAGATGTCTACAGACTTCCTCTACAACAGTGGCTTCTGGACTGGAACTGCAGCATCACTGTCCCTGGGTCTCCTGGCTGCAGCTGCTCCTGCAGATATGGGTTTCTCAGCCTCCCTAATCATGTGACCTGATTCCTCATAATAAATAATAAATATAATCTCTTTATTTATAAAGCTATATATATTTATATATACTCTTTATAAATCTTCCTCTTAATATATAGTTATATTACATATGATATATCTATGCATCCCATTGATTCTATTTCTCTGGAGAATACTGTCTAATATAAACATGAATAGCTGCCTTGAGATATGAGATAGTTACTATCATCATCCCCATTTTTTATTAATAGAATTTTTAATCCTATAAATGCATGGGGTACAATGTGATGATTTTATATGTGTATACAATATGGAAGCACTAAATCAAGCTAATTAATGTGTCCTATTACCTCATTTATCATGTTTTTGTGGTGAGACGTTTGAAATTTACTTTCTTAGTTATTTTGAAATATGCAATACATGATCATTGAGTACAGTCACCCTAGTATGCAAAACGTATTTGCCTTGTCTAACTGAATACCTTCTAACTGAGATATCCTAGTATCTCAAAACATATTGGTCTTGTGTAACCGAAACTTTGTACCTATTACCTTTATTTTATAAATGAAAAATGAAAGCAGGGAGAGAAGGTAATCTCCCCAGTGTTTTAGGGAGAATATGAGAAAAGGTAGGATTGAAGCCAGGAAAGCCTGACTTCAGGTCTACACTCTTGATCCCTCCTTTATATTTCATTTTAAATTCCTGAAAGACAGGGACTATGCCCTAATATTGTTTAATCCTTCAAAGAATCTGGCACAGAGCCGGCATATAGGCATGTAACACCTGGTTAACTAATGAATATTAATTGTTCTCACATCTTTATTAACCCATTTAGATAGACTCCATCCTCCAAAGACCCCCCCTGATTTGACTGGGGGGAGGTGAATATGGAAGAGGTAGTGGGCACATGTCACATAACTGCCATTACACGTTGGTATAATGGAAAAGTAGTGCCATATAATTGGAATGAAAGCTATTAACCCACCTGGGAGTCTTCCTTATAGCTCCCGGATGTTTGTAATTGTTTGCCCTACAAACACACACATACATATATAACGAAATTCAGAATACCAAGCATGATTTATGTCTTTTAATACTTAAATAATTAAACCTTATTTTTTTTCACCAAGAGACTAAAAGCCAGAATATCTTGCCATTTGAACAAATTGTTGATTGTGAGCTGCTGTGAAAAGCTTCTATATAAAAGGGGAAATAAGGACTCTCTTCCTATCATTGAGAATGCTGAGCTCAAGGCCACAATGCTCAGATTTCTCACAACTCTATCTCCCTCAATTTAGGAAGGAAAGTACCTGAGCTCTTTCCTATTACCTGAGCTCATTTCTATTACCAGAATGTGGTTTTGGTCCATCATCCAAGACAAAATGACTTATAAGAAGTTTTCTGCTTGTATTAGTTCCCTAGGGCTGCCATAACAAATCACCACAAACTAGGTGCCCCAAAACAGCAGAAATGTATTCCCTTACAGTTCAAGGGGTTGAAGTCTGAAATCAAGGCATCAACAGGATTGGTTTCTTCTGAGGGCTCTGAGGGAATATCTGCTCCACTCTCCTAGCTTCTGGTGATGGCCACCAATCCTTGGCATTCCTTGGCTTGCAGATGCATCATTTTAATCTCTGATTCCATCTTCTCCATGTTTTCCTCTGTGTGTGCATCTGTGTCCAAATTTCCCTCTTTTTGTAAGAATGCCAGTGACATTGGATTAATGTCCACACTCATCTTCACTTGATTAAATGTCCACAGATCCCTTTTCTAAGTGGGATCATATTCACAGGTGATGGTGGTGAAGATTTCAGTATATCTTTTTTGAAGGGAATGCAATTCATCCCAAGACACTACACCCCTCCCCTCATACACGCACCTGTTGAAGAACTTATTAGTTATGTTAAGAATCATTGAAGCAGAGATTCTACTTAGACCTGATTATCTGTATACTGTATAGAATTCTGTGATTCAGTTTCCCTCTGAAAACCATCATTTCAGGCATAAAAGTCTTGATAGAAATCAAGAAAAATGTTCAGACCAAGCATTGGCCATGAAATAAGAAATTTAGAATCCTTTCTTCCTCAATACCATTTACACATTATTCACCAACAATGTAAAGCTTATACAGTATCCCTTTTTCTTTCATACTATCTTGTTGAGTCCACATTCCCCTTTGTCTCATTCATCAGTCACTTAATCAGCAGCTATTTTATGGCCTCCTATGTGCCAAACACCTTACTAAGAGCTGTGAGGCCACCAAATATGCAATAAATATGATATCAGAAGAAATCAACAAATTCTATCTTTTCATTATGTTCAGAGGAGGAAACTAAGACCCACAGAGGTTAGTTTTTTCTCCAGTTAGTGACAGAGCCAAATAATCCTAAGTATTAATTGTAACTAACCTATTTTTATTTCTTAATTCACTATGACTTGGTGATGCCTGCATAACTGACAAAAATATACATGGTATAGTATCATTTCAATTTTAGCTCTCCATCCTTAATTATAGCTAAGTTCAAGGAGAGGGCTTCCAATTTTTTCTCCAGGTGAGGAATTCTCCCCTCTTCATGTCACTTTGAAGACCCAGAAGTACATTATAATATGTCAACTTGGCAAATGTTTGCAATTATTGCTCTTTACATAGTAAGTGAGAGTATAAGTGAAAGCAAAACCCTCTTCTAGGTTGTGTGCAGCAGCTTAACCATCGCAAATTTAACTTTCTTCAGACAACTCTCCTAGTTTTCAACATTCCAATTTGTGCAAATAAGTACTGAAGGGTTTGCTTGGGCAGCTGCTGATGCCTAGCTGTGAATATAAAATAGATAGCTACACATAGAACAATCATATTATTAATCAAATAAGGATTTATGCCCTCGTAATTGTGCAATAAAAATTCAGATGGACTTTTTTTGTAAGTTACACCTTTTTCACTGCAATTCATTCATCCTTTCTCCAATTCCCATTTTCTATACAATCAAATCTTAAGCACTATTGCAGCTTTATACTTGTAGAAACGAATTTCTAAAAGGAACATAACTGATTTTGCCTCAATCTGTTTTTTTAAAGATCAAAGGGGAAATATTTAAAGGATACAAGTATCTTTGCATCATTAAATACGTTCACTGTTTAAGTGAGGTATCCACAGTCAATGAAAAGAAAGGATTGAGGGACCATCTAGGGGAAGACAAAATGTAGTCAAACTAAAGGTAAAGCAATCCAGTTAAAAATATTTTAACTTAGTTACAAAGCCAAATATTCCTTAAGGATATTGCTAAATATTAATTCTGATAAGAATTAGATCAATAAATTTGCATAATATAATCAATCTACATAAAGTAGCGTGAAGCCCACAAATCATGTTTTTAACCAAAAAGAGTAGTAGCATTTTTTTTTCCTGGAAATAACCACATAATTTTATTTGCACTCTACATAAACTTTCCTGAGATACACTATAACATAACATTCAAATTAAGAGCTCTGAAGTCAGGTCCTGGATTCCAGGCCAGGCATTGCAATTTACTAGTGATATGACTTTGGACAAATTAATTAACCTTTCTAAACCTTTCCTAATTTTCTTGTCTATAGAAGAGAAATTATAAATAGTATCCACCTCACAGGTGCATTTGTGCCGATGTAAGGGGGTAATGCATGTAAACTATTTGGTGTAGTGAGTACTCCATAGATCATTGCTAATATCTGCTTGAAAATGCTCTGCTGTAGAAGTTATTTGGAGCACAAAATAATGGAAAATGAAAAATAATGGAAGGAAATGCAATAAAATGTTAACAGTGGTTAACTTCAAAGGAGTACAATTATGAGTGATTCTTTTCCTTTTTTTTCATTTTCCAAAAACTTTTAAATGCAACTGTACTGTATTTATCACAGAACAGTACTTTATGAAAGAAAGCTCAGGGCTAATACATTATTAAGTTGATGCAAAAGTAATTGTAGTCTCTGCCATTGACAATAATGACAAAGACCGCAATTACTTTTGCACCAAATGAACTTAAATTATTTTTATTATTTTCTCTGTGTATGGAAACTTCTAGTCATCAGAAACCAGCACTCATCCCCTTCACACATACCTCTTATCCCCAAATTAGGCTTTTTCCAAGTCTGAGTCCCACAGGGTGCATGCACAGAACTCACTGTATGACATTGATTCAACTAGTTCTTTACAATGAAAAGAATTCTGTTTAAAAGCATCCCTAACTGTAGAAACTCATATTCTGTAGAATTCAAACAAATAAAACTGATTCATTTGTGTAATATATGGTTTGGCGTTAATCTGTCAAAATGCTGGATATGCATTAAAATTTTTCTTGTAATATTTTGTCCTAATATGAGTTTATTAAAATTACCTGGTATAGTTTGAATATTTTGTTCAGGAATTGGGAAAAATAGATATTTGTTTAATAGTTGCAATGATTTTTTTGACCATCAAGATTTTTCATGTCAAGTTCCATATCGTGGAATCCACATGGCTAACTAAAAAGGATGCCATGATTTTTGGTGGGGAAAATGTCACTTATTATTTGGTTCTTTTTGTTTGTTTATTTGTTTTTTGTTTGTTTGTTTGAGTTAGAGTCTCATTCTGTCACCCAGGCTGAAGTACACTGGCAAGATCTCGGCTCTGCCCCCTGGGTTCAAGCGATTCTCCTGCCTCAGCCTCCCAAATAGCTGAGATTACAGGTGTGTGCCACCACACTCTGCAAATTTTTTTGTATTTTTAGCAGAGACAGGGTTGCACCATGTTGGTCAGTCTAGTCTGAAACTCCTGACCTCAAGTGATCTGCCCGCATCGGCCTCCCTTATAATATGGAATTATAAGCGTGAACCACTGTACCCAGCCAAATATCACTTATTTCTTAATAATAAGAAATTCAGTC
Organism: Macaca fascicularis; assembly: GCF_037993035.2. Taxonomy (NCBI): domain Eukaryota; kingdom Metazoa; phylum Chordata; class Mammalia; order Primates; family Cercopithecidae; genus Macaca; species Macaca fascicularis. The sequence goes on from NC_088379.1 coordinate 163,025,278, forward strand.
CAGGCGCGGTGGCTCAAGCCTGTAATCCCAGAACTTTGGGAGGCCAAGACGGGCAGATCACAATGTCAGGAGATCGAGACCATCCTGGCTAACACGGTGAAACCCCGTCTCTACTAAAAAATACAAAAAACTAGCCGGGCAAGGTGGCGGGTGCCTGTAGTCCCAGCTACTTGGGAGGCTGAGGCAGGAGAATGGCGTGAACCTGGGAGGCAGATCTTGCAGTGAGCTGAGATCCGGCCACTGCACTCCAGTCTGGGCGACTGAGCGAGACTCCTTCTCAAAAAAAAAAAATTCAGAAATGATTTAAAGTAACTTATATAAATACATTCAGTACAAAAACTATGTCCACATAAGGGAAACTTTTCTGACAACCCAACTGATAACTTACAATTAGTTAATTGGTTTACGAAGAACTCATTTTAAGAGTATGCAAAATCCATTCATAATCACCATGTTAAAGCGAGTTAAGATTTTTTATTCTATATAAATTTTAAGGCGACATCTTGTGAAAAGGAAAAAAATGTTTATAAAGAGGTAGGTAAGAAGCTTTTCATAAAATTTCATAATGAAGTTACAAAAGATGAGAAGTTGGCCATGATAACTAAAATTGAATCTGGGTTAATTTTATTTTTTTTCTTAGAAGCATTTCTAACAAAGCATCTCATGACTTCCCTGGAATTAAAAAGTATAAAATAACTGCATTTGGTTTGCATAACCCTCTCTGGAGATGTACGGGCAGGTAGGATACAAAGGACAATAGAGAGCACATCTGTGTCCCCTAACAACATTTCACAGGTGATGTCAGGTCAAAATAAGCATCAGAGATGTCAGGAAGTAAAAAAATAAATCATGAAAGAAATCAGGCTGCTGGGACTTCTTATACCTCATGCCAACCTCCTTCAATCTTTCAGAATCTGTATGGGAAAGAGGGGTGGCCATAGACACTTCTTAAAAATGGGAAGCGGAGATTTAAGCATTGGCTGCCCATAATGTTGACTTTTTTATCTCCTGAAAATATGGGCCATGTCCTTACCATCTTCCTGAAACATGTCACACCCAATAGTACCTACATCAGTACAAAATACAAATAACCCTGAAGGCCCATGTACTTAAGAGATACATTAAAATTAAGAACTATGAAAAAATAAGCTGCTGCTTACCTCTTTTGAAGATTTGTGTTACTATGCTAAATGAGAAATATTGTTTTGGCCATCATTCTGAAACTTCTTTTTTTTTCTATTTATTTTTTGAGATGGAGTTTCACTCTTGTTGCCCAGGCTGGACTGGAGTGCAATGGCGAGACCTTAGCTCGCTGCAACCTCCGCTTCCTGGGTTCGAGCAATTCTCCTGCCTCAGCCTCCCACGTAGCTGGGATTACAGGCATGCGTCACCAGGCCTGGCTAGTTTTGTATGTTTAGTAGAGACAGGGTTTCCCCATGTTGGTCAGGCTGGTCTCGAACTCCTGACCTCAGGTGATCTGCCCACCTCGGCCTCCCAAAGTGCTGGGATTACAGGCGTAAGCCACTGCGCCAGGCCCATTCTGAAACTTTTACAAGATCAAACGCAGACACCTCTGAGTAAGGAAAGTGAGAGGTGAGACAGGTAGAGATTTTGTGCCCATTCAAGAAGCAAATGTATAATTTATGAACATCTTCCATCTCCACAAATGGTGAACATGTTTTTCATTATTTTTTAACTGCAAAATATTCTCATTCTCATGAATTTGTTTAAGAGTCATTTACTTGCAAAATGTTAAGAAACCTGTGTTCTATTCTTGGCAAATAACCTCGGCATTAACAACTGCAGAAGCAGATGCTTGTCCACACTGTTATCCAGAAAGAAAAAAAAACAAAAAACACTCCAAGGTCAGAACTAGCTGAAAAAAATCCAGCAAACCACAGATGAAGAAAAATACAGAAAATGAATGATGAACAAGAAGGGTGGGAACCAGTGATTCTGCCTGAATTCCATTGAATTTAGTGGCGTGTATTACGCAGAGGAAGAAAGCACGGAGCACCCAGAAGCATTTATGATGATTAGCCTTTATCATGACAGTCTCACCTTGAATTGTAAAATTTCATTACACAGTTTTGTAATTACGCTAACGTCATCACACTAATGCCAGCTTTGTGAAATGTTGCAGAAGTTCTTCCTATTTTTCATTGAGATGAAATAATTTTTTGAAGTGTGATTAAATCCAAGCTCCAATCAGAAAAGCCGACTATTGACCCTGATGATCAAGCAACAATAAAAATTTGTCCAACGTCAAAGAGCTGGAAACAAATAAGATACATCTGCTGTTATAAAAGAAATCTCTGAAAATTTTCATGTTTGTTTCATCTGCACAAAACGCATATCAAAAGAAATGCCACACAAATGCTGTACTTGTACAAGTTTGTTTCGGTATTTCTTCTTTCTACCTGTGTCAGAGGCATTGGAACTGGACTGACTCCAGGTTGAACAGGGGCTGGATAAAATGAGCTCAGACAAGCTGGGCTGCATTCCCGTGGGGTTAGGCATTCTTAGTCACAGGATTAGAAAGCAAGATACAGGTCAAAATGACCCTACTGATAAAAGAGAATGCAGTAAAGAAGCTGGCCAAAACCAAGATAGCAATGAAAGTGACCTGTGGTCATCCTCACTGCTCATTCTATGCTAATTATAATGCACCAACATGCTAAAAGACACTCCCACCAGCCCATGACAGTTTACAAATATCATGGCAATGTCTGGAAGTTACCCTAGATGATCTAGAAACACGGGAGGAACCCTCAGTTGGGGAAGCTCCCCACCTCTTTCTTAGAAAATTAATGAATAATTCACCCCTTATTTAACATATAATGAAGAATAACAACAAGTCTACAGACCAGAAGTCCATGCCACTGTTCTGTCTATGGAGTAACAATTCTTTAATTCCTTCACTTTCTTAGTAAACTTGCTTTCACTTTATTCTGTGGACCTACTCTGAATTCTTTCTTGCACAAGATCCAAGAACCCTCTTCTTGGGGTCTGGATCAGGACCCCTTTCCACTAACACCTAGATTGATGGAATAGGTTAATCGTTGGTAAAGGAAAAAAAAATGAGCATAATGTAAAGGTTATTCAGGATCAAAGCTGACATCTACCAAGTGATTAATTTGCTCTAGTTAGAATGAATTCTGTGGAAGCATTTGGAAATGTAATGGTCTGTAAAAGTAGTAAATAAATGCTTCCTGACCAACTATTACATGTGATTGAACAGTGATTTGATTTCAGTGCTTAGTAGTGCTTACTTCTGCCTATCTGACATTGCTTATGTCAGCTTGGTTACGAATATCCAAGTTAATTTCCAGGTTTCAGATGCAATCTCTGTGCTTGGAGATGGATTACAGAAAAGCATACATGGGGACCCACTGAACATGTCAATTAGCCTGAAAGGAAGCACAATTTTTATTCCCTCCTATCAAGTTCAGGCAGGCAAATATCCTGACAGAGATTTAAGAGTTCCAGGAGGTGGCTTCTGTCACAGGTCTCCCAGGCAAGGAAAGGTGCGAGTTTTCACAGCTAACTCAAATGCTCTGAAAGCTGACCCTGGGCTGTTTCTTAACGTCTCCTCCAGCAGAATGGGATTGGTGGGTGCTACCAGCACACAGGCCCAGGAGCAGAGGCGGGAGATGGTTATTGCTTCACTTCTTCACTTACCCAGACTGAAAGGAAAGCTCATTTTCTTCAGTTTGGATGATTGGAGATATTTTTTAAAAGATGAACGGCAATAAAATCTTCAATAAGGGGGCATTTCATAAAGTAAAATTTTGCATTCAAATTTTACTAATATTTTGGCTACAGATTACCCAGTTCCTGCAATAGCTATTCCCTAACTACTGTACTTTTATTAAGGAGCTGCTTGATGCTTGAATTCTACTTTTCACATGCCACCTAGTATGTACAAGATGCTAGACTTCTTAAGGGCGGACTTTATTTTATTCATCCGTGTCATCTCCACAGAATCTGTTTAGCATAGAAACATAAACAATTGCTTGTTGCTGCTCTCGGGTCTCAGCACCACATCTCACTGATATTTCCTCACCTCTTGTGATGCGGAAATCAGATCCCATATTCCTCAGGATCCTATATTAGTTCCTATATTAGTTTATTCCATTAGTTTATTCCAGGATTTACTTATTTTCTTCCAGTCCCCATTTCCATCCATTTTCCCCAGTCCTATTTTTTTCCTTTGGTCAGTCCTACTGCCTAATGATTAGACAGGTGACAGAAAGGATGCAAGTATGGAAGATCATCAATAAATATGCATCATTTGATAGACTGAAAGTCATCAGAGGAAGCAGAACAAGAAAAGTCAAGGATGGTATGACAGAAACGAAAAACTATATAGAACATAAGCCAAAGTGGTTCCTCAGGGATGTCTGATCATCCACTAAACACAGAACAAGAACTCCCTGTAAAATACAGTAATCTAAAATTTACCATACAATTTGGTCTTTGTGTTCTGTGAGTGGGAGACCTGCCATCATCTGTGATATTCACAGATTCTTGTCAGTGAAAAGAAAGAAGCCCCAGGCTTTCTGTTGGGAGCTTCACTAAAATATCCCACCAACACCACAGGCGCTTTCTCATTAAAGTCCCAGGAGTTTCTGTTTTTAAGGCCAGAAATCTTTTTTAAAGAAATTTTTTTTTTAAAGTTTACCTCTTCTCTTGACCAAATAAGAATATTCTCCCATAGGATAAACTGGAATATTGGCACGTTAGTCTCTGAGAAATGTATGAATCCTTCAGAATTAAGTCAAAAAGGTTAATGTAATTAAGTTAACCCCAAGTTGAGAAGGTTCATTAGGAAAATTATAAATTCATGTTGTTTATATTTTCGTTGTTAAATATGGCGCTTTATAATAATAAAATTCTGCACCATGGTGATAGGTATCATATAAAAGTACATAACTTATCTAATGGATCATTCCATAAAATATGATAGGAAATGAATTCAAGGAACTCTTGACTTTCTCATTGGTTTGGTCACAGAGCGTGTAAACAAGTCTTTAGGGTGTTAATTATTCTCCCTTGTCATGAATAGATCTTCCTCTAGGGCTAAGATAGGGAAAGATGCAGGGAAAAAGATATGGAGCATTGAAAATTGCTGTAAAAACCATCATTCTGAGCAAACTATCGCAAGGACGGAAAACCAAACACGGCATGTTCTCACTCATAGGTGGGAATTGAACAATGAGAACACTTGGACACAGGATGGGGAACATCACACACCAGGGCCTGTCGTGGGGTGGGGCGAGGGGGGATGGATAGCATTAAGAGATATACCTAATGTAAACGTAGAGTTCATGGGTGCAGCACACCAACATGGCACATGTATACATATGTAACAAATCTGCACGTTGTGCACATGTACCCTAGAACTTAAAGTATAATAAAAAATAGAAAAAGAAAATTACCGTAAAAATATTAGATTTTTCAGTTTAAGTGAATTTTAAAGTTAATTTCTTATCATCTTAAACCACATTTCAATATACAAAGTCATGTGGCAAATATGGACATTTTGCCAACACCAGACCACATACACAATGGTGGTCCCATAAGATTAAAATACCATGTTTTTACTATATTAAGGTCACTAATGAATAGTCATAGTCAATTCTCAGTCCTCAGACACAGCTTCCTCTGCTACGTTTTTTTTTTTTTTTTTCTTTTTCTTAAATTCCAGGATATTAAAGTATCTTGGTTTTCCACCTGTCTCATTGGCTACCCTTTTTTTTTTTTTTTTTCCAGATAGGGTCTCACTGTCTTGCCCAGGCTGGAGCACAGTGGTAGGATGACAGCTCACTGCACCCTTGACCTCCCAGGCTCAAGCAACCCTCCAACTCCAGCCTCCGGAGCAGCTGGAACTACAAGTGCATATCACCACACCAGGCTAATTTTTTTCTACTTTTTGTACAGACGGGGTCTCACTGTCTTGCCTAGGCTGGTCTCAAACACCTGAGCTCGAGTGATTCTCCTGCCTCAGTCTCCCAAAGTTCTGAGATTACAGGCATGAGACATTATGCTTGGCCAGTTACTCTTTTTCAGACTCCTCCATGACTAATAAACACCCCAAACTTAAAATGCCCAGAAGTAAACTTCTTCCCCCAACCCCTAGCCCCACAATACTTGCCTAACCTGTGTTATTTTCTGTCTTGGTCATTGTTGGCTCTTCTTTTTCTCCGAGGCCAACATACAATCTGTTAATTCCATCTTCAAAATGGATCTGGCATCTGACCACTTATGTTTACTGCCACTGCTCTCACTGTGGTCCAAACCACTGTCATCATTCACCTGGATCACCAAAACCGCTTCCTACCTGGCCTTTCTTGCTTCTGCTCTTGTTCCCTACAGTCTATTCAACACACATCAACCAAAGTGATCCTATTGAAAAAGAAGTTAGGTCCAGTCACCTCTTTGTTCAAAATCTATCAGAGTAAAAGCCCATTACAAGGAGACATAAGTCCCCACATGGCCTGTCCTTTGTCACTTCTCTGACACCATCCTTTGCAACTCTCACACTGGCTCCCTTTACTGCAGCCATGCTGACCTTTTGTTTTTTTCCAGAACAAAGCAGTGCACCTCAGGACATTTGCAGTGGATGTTCCCTCAGTTTGGAATGCTCTTCCCCCAAACGCATGTGTGGTTCACTTCCTCGCTGCTTTCCAGCATTTCCTAAATGTTCACCTTCTCACTGAGGTCTTCCAGAATCACCCAACTTACAATTAAATCCCTCCGCTGTAGCACTGCTGATCTTTCACTTCCTCACATTGTTTTATTTTTTTTCTCATTCCAGTTATGACCAGTTAACATTCTGTGTTATTATTTGTTCGGTTTATCATCTGCCTTTCTTCACAATAATGTAAGCTTTAGGCACATTTATAAGCTGTTATTTGTAAATTAGGCACTCATTAAATATATTTAATGAATAAGTGATTAGTGTGCAATAAGAACACAGTATTTTTCCACAAAAGGCTGAGAAAGGGTACTCTAAAATGTCCCTGATCTCTCTATATATTTGTTCTACTTTCTTGTCACCAGTTTTTCCCTTGCCTCAATTTTTCTTTCCCAGTGAGTGTCTGAGAGGGCATGCATCTTCAAGGCTTGGAAACTGCTGATCTACAGCCCAGCGTCAGATCCACTTCACCCATCTCACAAGGGATTTGGTCTCTTCTCGAGTGTCTTCAGAAGCAGAGAATTTATGTACACCTCTATTGTGAAAGGGTTTATAAAATTAACATGAAATTAGGATTACTATAACTTCCAAGTAACAGCTCTGTGTTTGTTTTTGAGGAAAGCTTTGAATAATTCTTTACCCTCTTCCACATGAAATCTCTTCAAGTATTAGAACAGAAAAATATTTTCCTTTTGATTCCAAAGTCTTCAAAGTAGCATCCATTCCTCATATTAATTGAATGATTTAAAATTTCAGAACATAAAATTTAATCTAGAGTAATTAGATCTCCCAATAAGATACAACTATAGAATTAGAAGAGGTGGAAGCTGTACTAACAGCTGTTCATGCAACATGAACAAAATAAAGCCTGCAGAAGTTGGGCTGACTTGCCCAAGGTCATCTGCAAATGGTCATGTTGACATCAGTTTCAGGTAAAGTGAATTTCCCCAACCCCCACCCCAAGCAGCGTTCTCTCCACTACACCATATTTCCTCTCACTTGATTACTTTAACCAAAGTTATTCTAATTTGTCAGTATAGCTAGTGGATTATAATAAAGACTGCTGTTTTTCTAGAAATATCTAAACCATCCTCTGCAAAGGCCAAGGTAATCCATCCATGGAAGCAGCATTGCCCCTCCCTTATTCTGAGGCATTGCTGAAATTCTTTCCATAAGCAGAAAGCTCAACTGATTAGAATTCTTCCGAGATTCAAGATCCAAACTAAAGTTATGAATAAAAATGCAGTATTATTCAAAGAAGAGGGCACATAGCAACCTTCTGAGTTAAACAAATTTTTTTTAAGGTTCAGGTTTTAATATTAATACAGTTAAAAACTACGTACATTTTCAGGAAAAATATTATAAAAGTTACTGATACATTGTCTTTGCATATACAAAATCTAAAACTAAATAAACACTCATGAAGAAAAGCCTGCAGAATCCAGGGACAAAAAGCTTAGAGGTAAAGAAATAATAAATAAACAAAGAACACATTTAAATCAAATACCAGGAGAATTTGATACCAATACTTGGTATCAAATACCAAGTACCTGATAATCAAATACCTATCAAATCTCACCAATATCCTGTGCATTCTCAGGATCTTAAATCTGAGCAAGAACCAAAGCTTTTCTTGAGTAGAAGAGATTCACCAGAGGGAAGCAATCAATAGAGGATAGGCGATGTGGAAGATGCTGGAGTACAGGAGTGTAGAAAATGCCTGCCTGAGGGGAGGACACGCTTCTATTTGTTTTTTAAAATTAACATTTATAGCGCTTTCTCTATGCTGCTGGCTGTGTTCTAGGTAATTTAAATGCATTATCCTATGTAATCATCACAACAATCCAATCAGCTAGGTATTGCTATTTTTATTCTCACTTTACAGATGAAGAACTTAGGGTTCAGTAGTTTGGCAACTTGTCCAAAGATACCAGGCAAGGAAGTGGCCTAACTGGGATTCAAACTCAGACCTTGTCTAGCCTCAGTATTGGATTCTTAACCACTATGCTTTGCTGTCTCTTGGTAAATTACTAAACAATTAAAACATCCACCTTCCCAATCATTTCCTAAGGAAACACTGAACCTCCAAATTTCCCAGTCATCCCTCAGGGACCAGATTCCCAGGCCTACTGCTCACTAGCTTTGTGAAACTGAGCAATGGCTGTAACTTCTCTGGGCACCATTTTCTTCATCTGTAAAATATAGTAACATCTCACAGAGTTATTATAAAAATTAGTTGCGTTAATATATGGGGGAGCGTAGCCTCCCAGTTAAGAACACTGGTTCTGGAGTCTGACATTTGTTTGAATCCAACTCTGCTTTCTACATTTTTTGTGATTTTAGGGGAGCTGCCTATTTTTCTCAGGCTTAGTCTACTTGCCCATACATCAGAGGCAATAATAGCACTTTCCTCACAGGTTGTTATATAAGGCTTAAAAGAGAAAATCTTTGCAAAGTATCTGGCACATAGAAAGTGCTCAATAAATTTTATTATATAAAAGTCATAGTTACCTGTCAACTACAAAGATTAGTTGTTATTAATATGAGTAAATAAAACATGGTTTACTAGGCAGATGATAAAATAGAAATGTGTAACCTAAAAAAAGTGACAGTATGAAATTAACATTATACCAAGGGCAATAATATTTATAATAAGATGACTAAAATGGATTTAATTAAAAGCAAAGACTCTCAAACTGAACTGCAAAACCAAATTTAGAGATTTGCTACTTATGGAGATGTATCTAAAGTCAAATGATACAGAAATATTAAAAATAATATGCTGACAATAAAATATGTGTCACGAGTAGAAGAGCATAGAAAAAGAATATAAAATAATGTCTATGTGAACTAAATTGGTAGTAATATTACTAAAGTGAAAAACATTAAAAATAAATCAGTCTATGGTCAGAAAAAAAATAAAATTTTAAAAGTCATTGGGAATTCTAAAAATAATTTTAAGAGATAACATTAACAGTTACATACAAAATTTTCTAAGATTCAGATAAAATATCAATTTCAACTACTCATGCAATATTTACCAAATGTAATAGCATGCAAAGAAAATAAAAATTACTATAAAGACCACATTTGATTTTTTCAGTTCTGATGCAGAGCAGGCAAGCCCCCAAATTGGGGCATAGCCTGGGAGGATTCTTGACTTCGCCCAGAAAAGAATTCAAGGGGGAGCCAGTGGTGTTGGACAGCAATTTTTACTGAGAGGGCAGTGCACAGCAGCAGCACAGATCCTGCTCCTTGTGGAGCAGGGTTACCCCACAGGCAGTGTGCTCAGTGTAGCACTCAGAGGCAGTTCTGCAGTCATATTTATACCAACTTTTAATTATGTGCAAATTAAGGGGCAGATTATGCAGAAATTTCTAGAAAAGGGGTGGTAACTTCTAGGTTGTCAGGTCGTTGCCATGGAAAGGGGCAGTAACTCCTGCATGTTGCCGTGGCAATAGTAAACTGACATGACACTGGCAGTGCGTCTTATGAAAGGGTGTTTCTGCCCTATCCCTGTTTTAGCTAGTCCTCAATTTAGTGCAGTGTCCAAGCCCCTCCTCTAGAGTCACATTCCACCTATTACCTCAGTTCTATACATCTAAAAAATTATTTTTTTCACTTAACAGACTTGACACCTCGTCACTTTAATGGAATAAATCAAACTTAAAAATTAAGATAATGCATATTTCTTAACACTGAGTGAAATTTCTGGAGCTGAGGTTGAGTATCTTTGATTTGATCTGTGTTGTAATAGGGAGAGACAGAGGGTCCCAAGATCAAACTAATATATCAAGAAGCAGATTAGATTAGCTGTAATCCTCATGTTACATATACTGGGCATGTGCCCCAGAGAGAAAAAATTTTCTTTAGGTAGTTTGAGTTTTTTTCTTTTTCCACTTGCATGCAGTGAGTAGCAAAACGACATAGGAACAAATGTATTCACATATTAATTTCTATAATATTTTCATATGCTTAATTTGCCTTCTCTAATTGCTGGAAGTTTCTAGGAAATTGGTTTTAGATTCACTCCTCATCTGTCACTATTCTCTTTACTTAGAAAATCTCTCTTTTAAAAAACATTCTTAGTGTTCTGCAGTGTTTCTACACTGCACCTCTGCTGAATTATTTATCTTGATTGAAATTTTTGTTTTTTCTTCAATTTGAGAATGTACACCTTTGATCAATTTTGAAAATTCGTAGGTATTGTCTCTTCAATTACTGTCATTTCTCCCTTCATTCTATCCTATTTTTTTGGAATTCCTAATAGATTTGTATTAGTAATTCTCCTTCTTTCTCATAAAGAGATTAACTTTACGCTCTCTTTAATAATAGCCATCCATTTTTCTATAATCTGTGATATTTTCTTGGCTCTATCTTCCAGTTTCCTAAGTTTCTGCCTAGTAATAACCAATTGAGTTCCACTGTCTTTGTAATGTAACTTACTATAATTATTTCAAGAATTCCTTTTTTTTTTTTTTTTTTGAGACGGAGTCTCGCTCTGTCGCCCGGGCTGGAGTGCAATGGCCGGATCTCAGCTCACTGCAAGCTCCGCCTCCTGGGTTTACGCCATTCTCCTGCCTCAGCCTCCAGAGTAGCTGGGACTACAGGCACCCACCACCTAGCCCGGCTAGTTTTTTGTATTTTTTCGTAGAGACGGGGTTTCACCGTGTTAGCCAGGATGGTCTCGATCTCCTGACCTCGTGATCCGCCCGTCTCGGCCTTCCAAAAGAATTTCATTTTCAATGGTCTGTTGTTGTTCTGTTACATATTAGTTTCTTTCAATATTTTTTATCATTTTCCATATTACCGTTAGAGTCTGCTTCAGATTATTTATTGGTTCAAATGATTACAGTGATAATTCTCCTGTTTATTGTGTCTGTAATCTTTGGTTCATGGCAAATGAATTCTTCACATGTTAATTTTTAATTATGTACTTCTTTCAGTGGGGCTTGTTTTTTTGCTGGTGTTTTCCATACCTAGCTGGTAGTGAGAATGACCATCCAGAGAAATTTGGCATTACTTCTATGTTTCCCAAGGGTATCCCAAGGGTCAACTTTTAAATTACTCTCTCAGTTGGAGGGTTCTGACCTTCTGGGGTATTGTAAATTTGTACTCCAAACCAAAATGACTTAGGTTCATTTGATTGCTTAGAGACTTTTTCCTAGACACTAGACAAATATGAGCTTCCATGTCAAATACTGGGTCAATGGGTGGATACTTAATGCCCACCTTTCACTGAAGCTTCAAATTACTATGGTACAGGCTTTATTGAAGTTTTTCATGAAGAGCTCTGAATATTTGCCTTGGACAGTCCATACATAGGTATTAAAATCCAAGCCTCATGGCTATTTCCAGGTGTAGTAACACTCCAACTCCATTACCAGGACTACAGAAGCATTCACTCCATGCTTACTAAATTTCATTCCTATATACACACACACACTAGGAAATATATATATATAGATATATATATATATGTAGAGAGAGAGAGAGAGATCCTGGGGATTTTCTTTCTTTCCTATGCTCTCAGCATTAGTTTTTTAATATTGTTATATTTTATCAATTATTTCAAAGGTAGTGAGGGACTTTCTGTGTTTATTTGAGATACCATTTTGATGTAACTGAAACTTCCTGAATGATTTCTTCCACTTTCACGAATTCTAAATTTCACCTATATTCCAACAACTTCCAAATTATATTTCTAAGCCAGTGGTTCTCAGCTGGTGGTGGTTTTTACCCCCAGTGGGTATCTGGCAGTGTCTGAAGATATCTTTGGTTGCCATAACACGAGTGGGTTACCTCTGGCTTCTAGTGGGTAGAGGCCAAGAATACTGCAAAACTTCCTAAAATGCCCAGGAGAGCACCCACACAAAGACTTATCTTGGCTCAAAATGCCAATAGTGACAAAGTTGAGAGGCTGTTTTTGAACCTCCATTTAACATATGTTAAACAGAGTTGTGTTTTTATTTTTATTCACCAAACCTGTTTCTCCCCTGACCTTTTCCCATCTCACTTAATGGCACCATGATGACGCTGACTGCTCAGGTCAGAAACCTGGTAGTTTTTCTTGAAACCTTGATAGCTTGTTCTAGTTGATTTTACCCCCTAATAACATCCCATTTTTTATCTCTACTACCTCTAGCATAGTCTACCATCTCTCACTAGGGCTACTGGATAGTCTTCTAGTCTGTCTCCACTTTTTCCAGTCTTGCCTGCCCCAGTTCATTTTCCACACAGACATCAAGCTGATCTTCTCATTGCACGTCTAATAAAATCCAAATTCTTTAGCAGGGTCTTCAGGGGAGGCATTCATGATGTGGGCCCCGCTGATCTCTTTAAACACCTTTTGTGCTGTCATTCATTAAGCTTTAGAAAAGTTAGCAATTGTATTTTCTGGATGATATTGAACCTTCTTCCAGGCCCAGAATTTTTCACATGTTATTTCTTCTGTCTCTAATGCTCTTCCTGCACTTCAAGCTTCAGATCTCCTTTTAAATATGCCTGCCTCTGGGAAGCTTTGTTGACCTCTCAACCTGTAACACATCTGATATGGTTTGAATCTGTGTCACTACCCAAATCTCATGTCAAACTGTAATCCCCAATGTTGGAAGTGGGGCCTGGTGGGAGGTGATTGGATCATAAGGGCAGATGTTTCCCCCGGTGTTGTCCTCGCAATAGTGAGCGAGTTTTCATGACATCTGGCTGTTTAAAGGTGTGTGCCACCTCCCTGCATCTTGCTCCTGCTCCCACCATGTAAGATGTGCCTGCTTCCCCTTTGCCTTCTGCCATGATTGTAAGTTTCCTGATGCTTCCCCAGCCATGCTTCCCATACAGCCTGCAGAACCATGAGCCAATTAAACCTCTTTTCCTTTTAAGTTACCCAGTCTCAACTAATACAACATCCTTTCTGTCAGCTTTTAGACTATACATTTTCTTTCCTAAATGTAAGCTTCAAAAAGTCAAGAACCATCTCTGTTTTGTTCACTACTTCTTATTGGGCCTGGAATATGTCAGGCATTCAGTAACAAACAACATTTGTTGAAGCAATTAGTTAACACCTATCAGAAGTTTTAACAGGAGTGATCACTAGGCTAACATCAGCTGAAAAGGTTCTCTTAGTCTTGAATTCATAAGGACTATAAGTTTAGATGCAGATGACTGAACATACACTATAGAATAACCTATATATAAAATTAAAAAATAGTTAATGCATGTATGCCTATAGTATACATACATATAAATGCATATATGTAAATTATATACATATTTATGCATATGTATATGCTCATATATATTTGATGAATTTATGTATATTATATATAGATATATGTATAACAATATATCTTATATAATGCATTAAAGCCATAGATATTATATCATGTAAACATATATATCATAATTTGATTCTAATATTCAAAAGTAATATTGGAACTGGTGAAACTTTTATGTAGCTGTGACACTGGAGACATCTTTCTTCTAGGTGCTTATCACATTTATTGTTGTGGTTCTGAGTGATTTGCTGGTTTTTCCACGTTTCAGTAGGTCCTTCATCCAATATGAAACTTCTTCAGAATAATCATTCTATGTCTTAGTCTCTTTTTTTTCTATTGTCCAACATTCAAGTTTTTTGCTCATCATCAGTATTTTTATAGCTTAATATTTTGCTACTCTTAACTGGAAACTAGATGTTTCAAGTCTTTGGATTGAGATAGGGAAATACACTAATAAAAACAAATCAACTACGGTAGAAGTGCATATCTTGATAAATAGAATTTATGGAGGTTTGTTTTTCAGCAAAAACATCTTGTAAAATGGCTTTTGTCCTAACCACTTCTTTGGGAACAGCTTCTCCCTCTCACTTCTATGTTATGTCAGTGGAATAGATTTAATAGATTATCTTGGCTTTATAAGAAAGAACACAGTATCCTGAAAAATCACCTCATTCTCTCAAAGAAAACTAGATTGAAGTCATGAATTTCCTATTACTTTGTGTGTCAAATTCTCAGATATCCCCTTGGCTACGAGCTTTGATGCTGCTTGATGTTCCTGATAAGATGGCAGCATGGAGAATCCCAGGATTCTTGGAAACAACTGTGCTTGCCCATAGAGAGAGACATTTATATTTTTAACTCTCAATCTTTTCCAATCCTCAGCATAAGAGTTCAAAACACTTATATAAGCCAAACAAATAGATATTGGGTTGTTGAATATATATTGGCGTGTTAGCACTATTTTTAAGGATGTTGTCATCCCTACAACTGGTAACAAGAATGCAAAAAATAATATTCCAATCAAAGCAATGGTATTATATTTTATGAATTATCACTTTTTGTCATGAAAATAAACTTTTTTATATGACTCTGAATGAAAGTCAGAATTCTTTTCAGTACATAGCTGGTTTTATATGAGTTTAAATCTGTTCTTTGTTTTTTCCAATCTCTTGCTTTAAAACACAGTAACTAATCAGTTGACCAAGCTCTAGTGGCCATTATGTCTACTTGCAAACTAGCAAATTCAGTTTTCGACATAACAACACAAAGTAAAATGAAGTGGAATGCTGTGATTTTAAGGGGGCTTTGCCCGCCTTTGTTCTGTGAACTTTGCCAGCTTTCACATCATAGCAGTCTCACAGCCCTTTGTTCAAACTCACAACATCCAACATCGAATGTAAAGAATGGCTTTACATTGTCATTTTCTTACTGGAGGAATCCAAATGCATCAAGAAAAATGCTCATCAAGGCTTGGAACAAAAAGAGGTATTTATTTTACATGTGTCCTAGTTCTGTGTAACTCAGCATCATGACAAATGGGTTGGGACTGCAACTGAGAGTTGAAGTTCTGTTCACCGCCTATGAATCACGAAGCCCAAACGCATGGCCCAACATGATAACCCTTTTACATATTAGGTACTGATACTGGGGAACATTGATGATTACCACTATCTCATACACGTGAGTAAAGCCAGACCTGAGAGAGACATTGCAGACTTAGGCTGTTTGCTCTATCAGATGTCTATTAGTCAATCTTTCCACTTACACACCTGGCTATGGTTTCTATAATTTATCCGACTGTGGATAAGAAATACAAATGATTTCAGGGAAGCCAGTTTGACAGAGTAGAGAGAGCACTGGATGAACTTGGGAAGGTGGTGTGGCTCAGCTGTCATAAGCGTAAGTGGGGAAGTCCAGCAGATTTGGATCTGAATCCAAGGCAGTTTGGTCACTTCCTGGCAGTTTGACCTTGAGTAAATTATTGGCTTCTTTATCTTTCCATTTTCTCATTTTTCTGATAGAACTGTTGTGAGGAATAAAGTAGATGTTATTTTTGAAGTGAATTGTGCCATGCCTCTCTAACGGTAAGAACATGATACAAGTAGCTGTTATTAAGGTGGTACATCTGATACACGTTTTTCTGTCCACAACTCTAGAGCTCACATGCAATCACTTTCCCAATGTAAATGGAAAGTTTATACCAGATGAGTTCCAATAAACTGACCAAGTTTCCAGTTGTGTTGTTTTCTCTATTATTTGCCCCTTGCTCTTTTAGTTGATTTAATGGCATCCAATACTTACATAAGAAACATTTAAAGAGTTGAAAGATAAGATAGGCAAGAGGTTTGTGGAGGCAGTCAGCAAGGGTGACGCTACCATTTGCCTAGATAGTAGGAAAAAAGCTATGGAGTAACAATGAGGTAGAGGGAAGTGGGGAGGGCACTAAGGGGAGTGAGTGGGGAGCATGGGAAGGGTCAGAATATCAAAGAGTGTATCTCTGCATTCCAACCAAGAGCAGGAGAGGGTCAGCATCAGTGAGAAAGGGAAAGCTACACCAGTGACTTTACACAGATGATATGGCTGGACATTGCAGAAAAGTTACCTCAATAACTTGTAATAACTAGTCAGAACTTAGTTATTGCTAGTCAGAATAACTAGTCAGAAAGTGCCTTGAAAAGATTCCTAGAAAAAATAAATGAAGGTAACAATTTTGCAATACACTCAGAAACAAAGTGCAAAGAGAAGAAAAGAGGATTGCCAGTAATGGAGAAAGAGCTTGAGGATGCTGAAGGCCCTTGAAGGGGATTATTTTGCAACAAAGGAAAGCCAGCTCACAGGGGATGGCTTCTTGAACTTTCTCTCTGTTTCCCATTTCTCTTCCTCTTCAAAAAATGTCATCCGTTTTATTCAGGTCAGAACAATTTGCCAAATATGCTATTTAAATATTGGTTTTAGAACATTTCCTTGATTTAAAAGTACACTACCAAGATGGGCAAAAATCCAAGCTATTTCTTTCTGTAGTCTTTGTCATGATTTATAGGGTAGTTTTTTTTTTTTTTTTTTTTTCCTACCAAGGATAAAATGGAAGAAGACCAGAATGTAAAATTGCACAAAATACACAATTGCTGACCAAAAAAAAAAAAAAAAATACATTGGCTAGAGCTATTGCAAAGGGTATTTTATATTATTCAAATGATTCTGATTATCTTTTCAAAGATGTCTGAAAACTAATGTTTCTTTTTTTAACAGGAACATTTGAAGAACAGAAGGGGAAGACTAAGGGAATTCTACATAAAATAAATTTCTCTTATGTATGAATAATATCTAGCTAATGTTTCTGATTCTGTTATACACACAGACATTAACTGTTACAGTTATGATTAAAGGCTTGAAGAAAGGAAGCTGCCACAGACGAATGCATTCAGATCTTGTTCCCTGAGCTATCCCAGGACCTAAAGCAATGCCTGCCATGTAGTTGGCACTCAATAAATATTTGTTACATGAAGGAAGAAATAAAGCCCTAGAGAAATCAAATTAGTAAGTGAATTCTTTAATCATTGCCAGCTGAGCGCTACTTGGGCCAAAAAAAATCCCAAAGTATAAATGGAATCTCACAGTTTGGGGTATCTCAGCCTGAGCTGAGAATCTTATCCTGGTCATCATAGTAGCTTGGTGTATAGGCAACTGTGAAAATAAATCAGTCTGCTCAATATGAAAAGAGAAAAAGAAAACAATCTAACTCCTTATATGGATTGGCTGTTCCGTGTGTGTGTGTGTGTGTGTGTGTGTGTGTGTGTGTATGTGTGTCTAAATTTTTCTCAGTGATGTATCCTCAGGTGATCTTCTCTCTGGTTTACATCAGCCTCTTTAGAGAAGACTCCTGGTGTGGACTAAAGCTAAGAAAAGTATATCTAAAGCCTGAAGCACCTGTTTTGCATAGTGTTTCTAGAACGTAAAGCTGTTTCCCTTAGCAACGATATTTTTCTTAGAATGGTTAGTAAATTATCTTTGAATCTTAAAATATGTAATGGCCTACAATTATGTACAAAAACACTTCAAAATTAGAGCCATCCTACTTCATTCCCTGATTATCTCATACCTGTGTAACTCCTAAAGCTTCCTGAATTACTTCCCATGTCTTCCTTATTCCCTTCCACAACATACACACCAATCTACTCTAACAAATATCTTCATCACATGGCTGCCTTACTTAAGAATTTATAATAATCTCTCAATAAAACAAAATAGGAAAAAGCGCAAAACATTATTTGGTGCAAATCACTGAAATAAATAAAGAGGATGAAACTATGGGAAAGAATGCTGCATTTAGCATAAGACTAGTAAAATGACTACTACCAAAAATAGATCCTAGGAGAAACAGCAGATATATATAGTAGCATTTATGCCAATTGGATGAGAACCAAAAAAACTATGCATATTTCCCAGGTAATAAACAATGTGTAGCTTTTTTTTTTTTAATTGGGTTCTAAGATATCCAAGAAGGATCTTTTATTAGTCCTTCCAAGACTGCAGATGGAAGGAAGGGGGTGCATATTTGTGGGGGCCTAGATCTGCAGCATGGAAAAGCACAGGAGGAGGGCTGACTTAGTGTTTCTAGAGATACTCTGTCTTGTTGTTCTGAGAACAAAGCCCTAACCTAGTATCTACAGATACTCTGTCTTATTATTGCAAGAACAAAGCCCTAACCTAGTATCTAGAGATACTCTGTCTTATTATTGCAAGAACAAAGCCCTAACCTAGTAACTAGAGATACTCTGTCTTATTATTGCAAGAACAAAGCCTTAACCTAGTATCTAGAAATACTGTATCCTATTATTCTGAAAACAAGGCCCTAACATAGATATGCTTCTGGTAGGTAGGGAGGGAAGTTAGAACACAAGAACAAAACAGCAACTGCTGCTGAGCACAGAAAATGCATAGTATATCCCACACAAAAGCACGGAGCAATACCTGTGCTCTAGAGCGGCACTGGTCAACAGACATTCTACAGCGATGGACATCTGTATCTGTGCTGCTGATATGGTAATGCAGTATTCAATGTCAATAAATTTAAAATCAATTTTAATAGTTTCTGAAACTATTATCTACAATCTCCAAATAATTTAATTTCTCTGAAAACCTAGATCAAAACAAATATGAAAAATTTATAGCAAATAAAGCATTAAAAGATGAAAACTGAGCTGGAAAAGCAGAAAAGAAATTTGAAGATAATAAAGTAATTGGAGGAATTAAAACTAATTAGAAGCAGTAAGAACTAGAATAGATACTGCTGAAATAGAATGAGGTACATAAAGAAAACACTTGAGAAAATAGTACATATAATAAAGAAAAAAATAAAAGGAAGCAAAGAAGGAAAACACAATTGATTTGAAAGCAGATTCCATACACATATCATAAGTTTTTCTTAACCTGAAAATAGAACAAACAAATAAAACCAAAAATATGTTCCAATACATATTGTAAAATCTTCCTAAAATAAAGTAAAACATAAATATGTTGATACATTTTGTGTTTCAGGAAAATACAATACAAAATGACCAACTTTAAGACGAGTCCTGAGATTGTATCTTCAAAGAAGATATGAAGGAAAAATAAAACTGAAAAAAAGGGGAAAAAATCAAGAATAAAGAAAATTCGAAGAGCCTTAAAATTAAAAAGCAAGTGCCGGTCGGCAGAGAGCGCGGAGAGACGCAGAACGCAGCCAGCTCCTCCAAGGCCCTGCAGGCCCTCCGCCCCCGGGCCGGCGGGTGAACTAGGGGGCCCTGGGACAGGCCTACCCTGTGCCATGCAGATACCGGAGGCCTCTGCTGCGGCTGCCCACTGGCTGTGCCCAGGCCTTGAAGCCGCAGCGAACCTCTCTTCCCCACCCCACCTCGGTGACTGATGGCGGCGGCGGCCTCTCCCAGCCCGGACTCGGCCGGCCGCCGGGTCTTCCGGCCCAAGCCTGCCGGGCCTCAATGAAACCCCGGCAGAGCCGCCGGGACGCAGCGCCTTGGGGCGGCGGCGGGCGTGACGGGCCGGGAAGCATGGCGGCCGCTCGAACGCCGCGGGCGGAGGCCATTAGGGCGTGTAGGGCCCTGGAAGGCGGCCTAAGGACGCAGGCAGGCTCGGCTGCCTCTTTAGGCCACAGAGCCGCGCAGATCCGGTTCCCGGGTGACCACTCTGTCACCATTGGGCGAGACCTACCTAGTCCTGACGACAACGGACAAAGGCCTTAACGGGCCTGGGAGGTGAGCGAAGTCCCGAACGACGGCAGGTGGAACGATTAGCGGCCATCGGGCAGTTGGTCTTCGTTCTGCCAGACTTTGCTGTCTGGCAGAGAAGAGAGAAATGGTAGAAGACAGGCCACGTTTGGCCCTTTGTAAATGCCCACCACCCTCTGGGAAGATTTACTGGTCGATTATGGAAGGCTTGCGTATATAATGTGAAAAAGCTGCTCTCAACTCCACCCCAACCTCTTAATAGAAGACATTTGTCACATCTAGCCCTTTTAGATGGAAAGAGGTTGCCGACGTATGATAGAGTTAGAAAGTCACACATCTTGTAAATTCTCATTTGTTTAAAAGAAATCATAGAAAATACATGTCTTCTGGAGATGAAGATCTTCTGGAGACGTGACTTTTGGAAATGAAGTTGTTAGACGGCCTCTGGAAGCGATACGTCCACGTTTGTTAAGTGGGTTAGATGACACGGAGCTGGAAGACGTGAGAAGGAAGAGAAGAAGGTTCTATGCTAGACTGGTCATATTTAAAAGACATTTTCATATTCTATCCATTGTTTTGTGTGCATTTTATTCCACACTATTGTGTATATAGTTGACAATGCTAAGATTTTTTGAAATGTCTGTTCTTTTTAGATGTTCTGAAGTGCCTGATATATGTTAAAATTAGAGGTAGCAAAATAACATTTTGTAAATATCTTTTTGTTACAATTCATATTTTTGGGGGGGAATGACCGAATCACCTGTTGAGTAATACTCATTGTGTTTGTGCAGTGGTTCAGAGGAAGAGAGAGGAGGGGGAGGTGCAGAGAGTTCTATGCCATCCTGCTTACAGCGAGGCAAGATGAATCATTATCTCTGCATTTTGTTTTACTTATCTGTGTATATAGTGTACATAAAGGACAGACGAGTCCTAATTGACAACATCTAGTCTTTCTGGATGTTAAAGAGGTTGCCAGTGTGACAAAAGTAGAGTTTAAACTAATATATTTTGTACATTTTGTTTTACAAGTCCTAGGAAAGATTGTCTTCTGAAAATTCAATGTCTTCTGAGTTGATGGAGATGGGAAGGGTTCTAGGCCAGAATGTTCACATTTGGAAGACTCTTTCAAATTATAACTGTTGTTACATGTTTGCAGTTTATTCAAGACTGCTATGTACATAGTGGACAAATTAACTCCTTAATTGAAACATCTAGTCTGTCTAGATGTTTAGAAGTGCCCGTTGTATGTTAAATGTAGAGGTAGTAAAATACCACTTTGTAAAGATCTTTTTGCTAACATTCATAGGAAATACTTTTGGAAATTGAATTGCGAAGCTACCTTTGTAAGCAGTATAGTAATGTCTATACTTGCTCAGTGGTTTAGAGGAGGTGGGAGGGAAGAAATTGCAAAAGGTAATTTACCTTTTATATTTTATACTAGTGTGTGTTCATACTTGGACATTTTCAGACAACATTTTTCTGTATGTTTTGTGCATTTTGTTTTGCTCTGTATATAGTGTATATAATGGACAAATAGTCCTAATTTTTCAACATCTAGTCTCTAGATGTTAAAGAGGTTGCCAGTGTATGACAAAGTAGTAAAATTAGCATATTTTGTACACTTTGTGTTGAAATTCATAGGAAGACTTGTCTTCTGTAAATGACTTTTGCATAGGAATTTGTTCAGCCATCTCTAAGCATTACATGTTCCTGTACTTGTCCCCTGGATTGAAGGCAGAGAAGGAAGGGAGGAGGGAATGATTCAAGGCCAAAATGGCCACATTTAGAAGATACCTTAGATGATAACCATTGTTATGTGTGTGCAATTTTATTTAACAGTGCTGTGTACGTGGTGGACAAGTTATATGAAATATCTAAGTCTTTCTAGATATTTGGAAGGAAGTGCTTGATGTATTTAAAAGTGGTAGTAGAATAACACTTTCTGTAAATAGCTTTTAAAAACTGATGGGAAATGTTGTTTGGAAGTGGAATTGTTGAACCACCTGGGAGGTGGGAGGGAAGAAATTGCAAAAGGTGTTTTGCCGTTGTTTATTAGAAAATTTCAGCTTAATCCATTGCCTGTATGTTACATGCATTTCATTTAACTTTGCTGTACTGTATATATTGTGTATATACTGGACAAATGAGTCCCGATTTTGTAATATCTAGTCTCTAGATATTAAAGAGGTTGCCAATGTAAAAACAAAACAAACAAACAAAAAAAATTGGAAAGCAAATCACCTAAACGTTAGAGGGAAAAAAACCAGAGTTGCCTAGGAAATCTTATCGCAGTGTTCAATGTCAGGTGACAGTGCTAGAATGTATCTATAGACTTTTGAGGGAAAAAAATACGAACTCCAGATTTTATATCAGCCAGATAATTTACATACATAAACATAGCAGAATGAGATTCACTAATGAACAAAAACTAAGTGAAGATGGAATTTAGGAGTATGTGTGTAAAAATTGGTTGATAATGAAGCCAGTCAAAAAAATGAAATGCATGAAATAAAAACATCGGGAAGGAAGAAGCTGTAATTGATAGTGGGCATGAAATTCATTCAAATGTAGAACTAATGTACCTGAGACAGAGTAGGAAATAGAAGGTAAATATTAACGATAGTAACAATGTAAGAATGATGGTAAATATTTTAGAAGTTAATTTGTGAAGGAAGTAGGAAAAATTTAAGAGCACAAACTTTTTAATCTGTCATAGGAAGAAATAATGATATACTTTCTAAAATTCATAAATAAAAAACATTTCTTTAGAAATAAATTATAGATTCTCTGCTCATTGCAAGTATTAGAAGAATAATCCATTTAGATGAAGCATTAGCCAAAAGGTGAATTATAGAAAGGATTCTCAGTCATTTCACAGAAACCAAGAACTAGGAGGGAACTTTAGAACAACTAACAAAGAAATCAAAAGCCACAAGATTCCTTTCATATCAGATCCTCCTTGGGTATCTGTTTCCATATTTCTTCTCTCTCTGTCTCTACCTACAATTAAGTTTCTCCGGCTCACATAGAAGAAATCATGGCTAAAATCACTGGAAGATTATATATTATTACTTTAGTATTTGGTCCTGGTTTCTCTTCCTCATTTTCAGTTCTAATATTCTAAGGGAGTTATAGGTTATAACGTTAAGTGAAATAAGCCAGGCACAGAAAGACTATCACATGTTCTCACTCATATGCAGGACTTAAAAGTTATTTCATGGAGGTAGAGAGTAGAATGATGATTACCAGATACTGGGAAGTATATGGGCGGGGAATGGGAGGGATGAAGAGAGGCTAATGAGTACAGACATACAGTTAGATAGAAGATGTAAGTTCTAATGTTCGATAGCAGAGTAAGGTGACTACAGTTATCAATATACTTTTAATTTATTATGTATTTCAAAATAGCTAGAGAGAAGATTTAAAATGTTTCCAACACAAAGGAATGATAAAAGTTTCCAGTCACGCATATCTTAGTAACTCTGATTTGATAATTACAGAGTCTGTATGTATCAAAATATGCATACCTCACAAATATGCACAATTATTACATATCAATTTTTTAAAAGAGAAAATTACACCATTATAATAAAATTCTGAGGGAAGTATTCAGATTGGCCCACTTAGGTCAGGTGTTCAATTTTGAACCAATGAATTATGCCACGAGAAGGGCTGAAAAAGAAGATTGTGATTTGCCCAGCTTAAGTCACATGCACATCACTGGACCTATTCACTATGGCCTGGAATCCAGGGCAGAGGTGAGATGAGGGTGGATTGGGGTGGAAGGTTCCCAAAAGTAAAAGGTTATTGGAAAAACCATTATAAGTTTAAGTTGTGCTGTCTCAGATGTAATGAGAGGCGCCATGTGTAACTTTCACCACACACTACAGTTAAACATCATTCACCAGATATTTCTAGTGTCCCTCCTTTCCTGGCTACTTTTGTCCAGTGAGTTGTGTGTGGAAGTGAAAGGCCCTTCAGAACTTTGTCCTGCTCAGGCACAGAGATGGAAGCATCCAGGCTGTTCCTTCAGCCCGGGTCTCTGGGAAAAGGGATCCTTGAGGAAGCCACATGAAGCTCAGGAGGAGGAAACACCTTCGACCATGAAATAAAATGTTTAGGTGAGGAATAAATGTTTGAGGTCATGGATATCTTAATAACCCTGATTTGTTCATTACAAATACATTACTTTGTATGTATGTATCAAAATATCACATGTACATCATCAATATGGAAAAGTATTAGGTATCAATAAAAAGAAAAAAGGCCACCATTTTAAGAAAATAGAGTGAAATTCTACAAAGAGTAAAAGTCTGCCAATCTGTGATGGATATGTGCTATGAGAAATCTTCCTTTGTGTTTTAAGCCACTGAGATTTAATGGCATTTTGTTACCATAGCTGTACTTAGTCTACCCTAACTGACACTGTGACTCTGCACTACTCCGTGGCTACTGACTATATCATGGCTAAAACAATTCCACTCTAATGCATTTTGCTGTTCCTCCTCCTCTCCTGCCGGGAGGTAAACACCTAGTTTCCATTTCTTTGATCCTCTTTCAGAAGAGGCTCCCACAAGGTTCCTGAGGGTCCAGGTTATCTTCTTAAAGAATGCAGATACTGAGTCCTGGGACAGAGGATGGAACACACAGATTTGCAAGCACTCCTATCTGCAACAACAACCCATTAAAAAATTTTCACCCTGATACTTAATTTATCATATGCTCCCAGAGTTATGCTTCACCTCTACATTTTATTTCAGAACTCAAGATGCTTCTTCCTTCTGACTGTCATGTGGCTTTGCTCAAGGATCCGCTGGTTCAATCATCAGACCTCGTAGGGCTATTACCGACGTCATACAATGTGGCCATAAATTACAGTACAAGGAATTTGACAGAGAAAATCTTCATAAATGAAATGTGAGAGAACCAAAAAATGGTAAAAGTTTTACCCTTTATAAAGGACTATCGATGGGCTAAAGCAGCGGTTCTCAACTGGGAAATGATTGTGCCTCCCAGAGACATTTTGTAATGTCTAGAGAATTCTTTGCTGTCACACCTGTACAGGCTGCTACTGGCATCCAGTGGGTAGAGGCCAGGGATGCTGCTGAACATCTTGCAGTCCACAGGACAGCTACCCGTGATAAAGAATTATCTGACTCAAAATGTCCCTAATTCGGGGATTCAGAAAACCCAGGCTAAAGTCAGGTTTTAATTAGAAATTTGTCCTTAATTAGGAATTTGCTTCTCTGGATGCTGCCACATCCCTCCTCTCTAAACATAGCATATCCTTTCTATCTGAGATAAAATTTTTGGTATTGCAAGCACTAAAGGAATACTAACAGTAATACACAATAAGAGCATTGCCATAGTAGCCACCAAAACTCTTGGGAAAGTCCTATCTTTTAGGACTTTCGTTTGTTACCTGATTAAAAGAGAAGAAAATTGACTCCCTCCTAGGAGAAGCTATAAATCATTTGCTCATTCTCTTTCAAAAGAACTGAATCTTGCAAGCTTAATCATAACGTATTCTCAGAAAGTTAGAGGGAATATCTGGATCAGAGTTGTTTCTTTTTTCTTTTCTTTTCATTATACTTTAAGTTCTGGGATACATGTGCAGAACATGCAGGTTTGTTACACACATGCCATGGTGGTTTGCTGCACCCAACAACCCGTCAGCTACTTTAGGTATTTCTCCTAATGCTATTCCTCCCCTAGCCCCTCACCCCTCGACAGGCCCTGGTGTGTGATGTTCCCCTCCCTGTGTCCATGTGTTCTCATTGTTCAACTCCCACTTATGAGTGAGAACATGTGGTGTTTGGTTTTCTGTTCTTGTGTTAGTTTGCTGAGAATGATGGGTTTTTTTAATACTCCTGAGAGCCTGAAATGAGTGTACAGAACACGATATCTTGTTCTTTTAAACAGAAGCAGAGCCAATAACATAGGGTACTTTATAAACCAAATAACGTCTGGTGTCCTGAAGCTAAAGACATTGTTGGCACATCTTGCAGAATCACAGCTGTTTCAGTCTCATTTAGTGACTTGTCCCACTCTCTCGCAGCCCAGTTTGCCTTTCGAAATATAGCACAGCTAGCTATTCTGCAGCAGTGATTAAAGCCACTGACAAGGAAGTTTTTTTATTTGTTAGCTCTTTGTCTCAAAAGCTTTAGAAATCTTGACAAGTACTCTTACAAAATACAGATAACTTTCTTAAAAGAAGAAGCATAGAGATTTCTTAATGTACACATGACTGTGCATATTTTTATCAACAAACTAAATACACTTTGGAATCATGAGAATAAAATGGTACCTTTCTAAGATGAAAAAAAAATATTGAACAAATTTAACCACATGCAATGTCGTTTTAAGAAAGGATTCCTGTGACTTCATTCGCTTACCATGTGCATTTTTAGTTTGCAAAACAGTCTGCCAGCAACCCTTCTTAGTCAGACCTTTCTTATGGCAAAGCCCTATCCCGGAGGACTAAAGAGCTTAAAAATTGGTGAATATGCCATATTTTGACATAAGACAGCTGTGTGTAAATTGGAAGTGGGGCAAAAGGTGACATGAGCATAGACACTTCAAACTCCTCTAACAGGCCAAAAGAACAGTAAGAAATGGTTACAGTTCTTTGCATAAATGTCAAGGAAATAATTCCTTTGGGAAAAATTCATTCATTTGTTTAGGAAGTTGTTTAATAAAAAGCAGGAGTATTATGGTAATGCCCAGAAAACCACTGGCAGGAAATCATTCAATAGCATACACTGACTGTATTTCTTCTATACTCCAAAACACAATTATTTTTTATTACACTTTAAGTTCTGGGATATATGTGCAGAACATGCAGGTTTCTTACATAGGTAAACGTGTGCCATGACGGGTTTGCTGCACCCATCAACCCATCATTTACATTAGGTATTTCTCCAAATGCTATCCCTCCCCTAGTTCCCTACCCCCAACAGGTTCCAGTGTGTGATGTTCTCCTCCCTGTATCCATGTGTTCTCATTGTTCAGCTACCACTTAGAGTGATAAAATGTGGTGTTTGTTTTTTTATTCCTGAGCAAAACACAATTTTAAAAGTGACTATCTGAGATCTTTTGTATTTCACAGCAAATAAAACAGGTAACTGGTAATTTTTAATAAATTAAAGATTGAAGTGAAAATAAACTCAAAGGTTTGTTTCTATAGTTGATTAAGTAAAGGGTAGTGAATTTAGAATTGATGGTATGGGCTGAAAATGTTTAAGAGTTGCTAAAGTAAATGGTCTCTCAACTTTCATTGGTAAATAATGTATCTCATTGAATATTCCTCACCAAAACCTAAGTTTTCACCTTTGCGTAAAAACAAAGCTTTTAAAACATATTAGGTGAAGATCTTCTGAATGCAAATAATATAATTTCCCATCTTCTTAAGTACACTAGAAAGCAAACTTTCTTAACCTGGGAGACTATAGACCTGGGAGGGAAGAGCTCCATAAATAGGTATCTGCAGATCTGAGAGCCCCATGAAACTACACACAGAACTGTATAGACAGCTAAACTTTTAATCATCTTCTCAAAGAGATCCAGATCTCATAAAAGGTTAAATACCACTGGTACAACACAGAACATAAATTAATGCATTTTTGATTAATCAGTATATTCATTAAGTTGCAAAACAGTATTAATCTATTATTGTACCATAACACTAGAACATGGTGATGTCTGCAGAACATATTGAGGTGATTAGATCTATTCATTTAGCCACAATGTGACTATGAACTATCATTTCAAGCAGCAATCATTAACAATAAACTACAGATAGGCAAACTCTTACTGTGAGTACCGAATCCCCTCTCTAGTCTAATAAGAGTTCATTTCTGGACACTTCTCAAAAGAATTGTTTTCCTACGTTTTTGCTACTAAAGATATAACTTAAAGCCCAATTACAGGTCGATTGATGGTTAACACGTTAAAAATTTACTTATTAATTTGTGTATCTGCATTGTTTAACACAGTGTAACACTTGGTAAATTCTCAATCAACTTTGCAATGTAATTATCAAAAGTTTCATAATATAAGTAGCTTTCTTGTTCATTCTGCTCTCCAAATGTTCATAAAATAGTGCCCTAAAATTATTACTACATATGAATATGCCTATGTAAGATCTTCAAGGTGTATAAAGTGGGATTTCTTATTTTATCTTGGTAGATAATAAATCTCTGAGAAAATCTTGGCTTTCTAACTTTCTAAGTCAGTTTCAACATTGAAGATTCTCAGTCAACAGTTTGTATAGACTGGGGCAAGTCACTTTGCCTCACTAAGCCTTAGTTTCTCCATCAGGAGGATGAAGTTGTTGGACAGGATGCTGACTTCATGGTGCCATTCTATTATAAAATTGTGTGAGTCAGCCAAGCGCTGTGGCTCAAGCCTGTAATCCCAGCACTTGGGGAGGCCAAGGCGGGCAGATCACCTGAGGTCAGGAGTTCCAGACCAGCCTGTCCAACATGGTGAAACCCCATCTCTGCTAAAAATACAAAAACTATCAGGATATGATGGCAGGCACCTGTAATCCCAGCTACTCAGGAGGCTGAGGCAGGAAAATCCCTTGAACCCAGAAAGCAGAGGTTGCAATGAGCCAACATCATGCCACTGCACTCCAGCCTGGGTGACAGAGCAAGACTTCGTCTCAAAAAAGAAAAAAGAAAATTGTATAAGTCTGTGTTTTGAAAGTTTATTAAAGTAAAATTTTCCAAAATGTAAAATCATGACTCTCAAGCAAATAAAATTATATGGCTCTATGGTCAAATGTTTATTAAAGCAAAATTTTCAACAGATGAAAAACTGATTCATATGAAAATGTTAAATGAATAGATTATAAAGATTTTATTCAAATAATCCATTAATGATGGAACCAGTGAGATGGTAAAAACCATTTAAAAGTGTATCTCAAAAGCTAAATATTTATAGGCAATATTGGGATAAGATTGTTGGACTAGATTAAAACTGGTTAATGCCCAACAAAGTAATAAATTGTAATCATTAAGTTTATCACTTCCACCAGAAAGAAATTATTTGCATCTCTACGGAACAAAAGTCTATAAGTCTTTGCCCTCCTGCATTGTTAAGTAGCCCATGTAATAGAAAATTAAGCCCAGCATTGCACTGAAAAAACACACAAAACTCTTTTCTGGCTATTTCCAAGTTTCATTCTGACAAGTCAATTCTTTCTTTTTTTTCTTCTTTTTTAACATTTATTTTAGATTCAGGGGGTAAATGTGCAGGGTTGTTACCTAGGCATACTGCATGATACTGAAGTTTGGGATATGAATGATCCCATCACCTACGTACTGAGCATAACACCCAAGAATTAGTTTTTCAACACTTGTCCCCCTCTAGTAGTCCCAAGTGTCAATTGTTATCATCTTTATCTGACAAGTCAATTATAGTTCTTTCATGAATGAAAGTTCTTGATTATTGTTTATGATACTTAATTTTTTTAAAAAAGGTCTTTATCACCTTTATTTGACCCACGTTCGATTTCCATATAATTTTCAGATGAATGCTCTAAATGTGTGCTTGTTCTGTGCTGATATAAACATAAGAATTTCATAAGACAGTGTGTAAATAAATCTACATCTAGGTATTTTATTCATTATATATAAGGTAAAGTATATTTAATGGCACAATAGAATAAACAGGCTATGATTACAAGTCCAAAGATTACAAATATAATGATGATATCAAATATATGCACACACAAACACAATCCAACAAAATTCTTGACTCTATTTCTTTATTCAGGGCTAAAGGTAGCAAACATTCCTTTGTACCTAGCTTTTGAAAACACATCTACAAAAGCAAATGAACTCATCTGCAAAATAAAAAGCATGTATCTTTAATTTCTAATGTTTCATTATAGATTTTTAAGATACATATTTATTTTTATATTATTAGCTTAAAGAAAGTAAGTCACACAAGAATAAGTGTTTGCATGTCTGCTAAGGTAAATTATTACATTATAAGTTTGTTATGAAGTTATAAATAAAACACATATTGTGCTTATGTGAATGAAACCGCAGCATAATCGGAGTGCATTTGAAATGCACAGAGTATTCTCATTGTTTCAATAAGACAAAAGAAGAGCATTACCTATTAGAATTAAAAGCCTGGCCTTCAGCTATCTATTAGTCAAAAATAATTCATCATGAATTACTCATTGGTTACAAAACAAAATTGTTAAAAAGCAAAGGTGACTAAAATAAACATGTTCCTGGGCCTTTCATTTAATAAGCATTTTGGAATAACTGGAGGCAAATAAACGAAGTTAAACCCTCACGTGGGAGGACCAGGCTACCCAACAGCATTGTAGCTTGAGACTCAAAAGTTAAAGCCAGCTTCTAAAAAGCCTGTTAGTCCTACCATCAATATGATAAATTTGGATAAAGATGGTAAAAAAAAAATGTTTTAAGCAGTAAAAATGCAAATATGCCACCTTGGTAAGACAAGGTGTCAGGCAACTTGCCAAAAGAGTTATTTCAAATCAGTGGCTCAAAGTAGAATTCCAGTCTCCAAACTTTCGTTAGGCTAATTTTCATTAAGAGGATGATTTATAAGATACGAAAAGGATCTTAAAAATCCCAGAGACAGTGAGTAAAAGTGGAGACTCAAAAGAGCCAAGGAGTGCTATAAATCTGTAGACGCGAGGGAAGCACTCAGGTCAATAGAGGGAACATTGAAGAGGAAGATAGTCCAAAGCTCAACTGCCCAGGGGGCGAGCACAGCCCATAAGGGTGCTAAAAGTAGTACATGAATGTGAGCCTAGAAAAGCTACAATTAGATTTTCAAATGATCTCTCTCTCCTTGGTCCATCTTCTCTTATACTTAAAACATTATTTTGACATTTTGTTCTACACTTGTGTCAATTAGATCTACAGATTTTTTTTCAAATCTAGCGTCTATTGTAATGTTGTTAGTAGTTCTCTTTCACACAGATACTGAGTTACCCTTGAACAGAACAAAGAAAATGTGGTGTATTTTAGCAATAACAGACATAACTGTGAAAGACAGGAGAGAATGTATTATAAACATTCTCAAATTGTATTTTTAAACTTTCAGGAAATGAAAAAGTCACAGATTGAGCTTTTAAATAAGAAGTAGGATGTGTAAGGGCAGGAGGGTAATGGTAATCTATTCTGAATTTGAAATTCTATGTGAGTATTTACCATATGTGACCATCTTGGGTATTGGCAAAGGACATAAAGATGCAACACACGAACCTCTTCCAAGCTAATTTAAGAAGTGTTGAGTTTGGAGAGGATTATTTGAGGCTTAATATTGTCCAAATTTACTGTGTTAGTTCTAGCCATGAGGAAAATTGATCAGAGGCAGGTTTTAACTTATTTTGTTCATATTACTCATGTTGAAATAAGCCAGATAATATATTGAAACACCCTCAATATCGGGACCAATTCTCAATATCTGGGCAGCAACCATTAAACCAAATTAAATATAATTACATAGAACAAATGTTAAGGAATTCACTACTATTAATAAAATACACATAAATTATATTACATTGTTTGTAAAAGTAACAAAATTTTTAAAGAGACATCCATTTTAAAATGATACTCTGTAAGTACATTTTCAGATAGGTAACTTCATACTTGAGAATTATTTAATTTCTCAGCCACTAGGCATGAATTGGACCGAAACAGAGAGAGTAAGACTCTTTAATATGTAAATTGTCAGATTTGAATGATTTCCATAGTGGCAACAAAAAAAATTTCTAAAAAGGAATGGAAAATATGATTCTTGCTACTTAAATGGCTGATTATTTATAGACACAATAGAAAATATACTGGTGATTTTGCAAATAAGTCAGCATTTCTGTTTAAATGTATGGTCAGTTCTGATGCTCTTGCAGGCTGTGAGCCTCAGTGTTCCAATGTAGAGTTGCCTCGGGGTAGTGTGGAGGCTGCTCTATGTTAACAATCAGCAACAGAAGAACGTCAAGAATCATTCCCATTAGTACTTGGTCAGAACAGTCAAAATGGCATAAAATATGCTTTATGAATGGAGTCAGTACCTCTGGCTTACACTTTTCTATTAAACAGCATGACAAATGTTTTCAAAACTTAGCTAGAATAATAACTGAAACTTCTGTTGTCAGATGTTCAGATTCACACATAGCATGATGTTACAGAAAAATATAAACAAATACTTCTTAAGTAGCTTGTTTTTAAAAACTTTTTAAAGTATGCATACAGTGCTCAGTTCCATTATAGCTACTTGGTTAAAGTCATTTATTTTATGTATTCATCTACACTGCCTCATTGCTAAACACGCTTGAGGTTGATGTGCTTGATTTAAAAACAAAACCAAAAATGCATATTTATATATAACATCCTAGCCAGAAAATTCTTTTGTCATTCATTCATAGGTAATACTTTGGCCCCGTGTGCATTGATATAGGTGATAAGAATTTTGGCTCTGTGTTCTATTACATCAATAAGCTTTTCAATTCCTTGTCTACCTCCTTGACTTTCCCAATACACTTTATCAAGAAACAGAGACTGAAGGAGTTTCTGCCGTAAGTGCTGGCTCTTCAAAACAGAAACTGCAGAAGCGGGAAACCTGAAAAGATAAAACATGGTATTTCAATCTTAGTAATTGCTTGGGAATAGTACTCCTTACCCAACTGTCCTGCCTTTCATTAACCTGTCATAAATCACACTATCAAATGGTATGTTTGAGAACCAAAACATTTTTGTCACTGCCAAGATGACACTTCTCTTAATAATAATATACTAGAAGAAAGTGTTTCCAGTGAACTGAATATTCTACACCATTCAGAACATGACAGACATCTTACTTAAGGTAATTCTGTACAGTCAAACAAAGGCATGGAATTGGAAAGGATTCTATTAGCCTGGCAGAAATACTTTTCTTAGTCTTAGGCTCATTTCAGCTGTGGAAACCCCTTTAATCTGTCAAGTAGAATGGTATCCTCTGACGTATCAAGGTGGGATTTTATGCAAGAAAATATGAGAGACAAATTGATGATGACAACGTCAATAAAGTATTCTGCCTGAATACAAGTTACACAACTGAATTTATGTGAAATAATAAAAAATGTGTGTACTAAAATGAGACAAGAATCATTCAAACACATCAAATTAAAGAACGAATTGTCTTTGAGTCATATTATACCTCTGGAACTCTGAGGATTTAGGATCATTTTATTTAACTGGAGTACTAAGATGTTTTCAAATAAATTTAGCAAAACTCAAGTTTCAGAGAAAACTTTTAGTTCCACAATGAAAGTCTCTCTGGAAAACCTAAGACCAATTTAGAGGGGTCTTTGCTGAATTACCTTGAAAGAATGCATTGCGCTTGCTTTTCTTCATTTAGAAAGTAGAAAGCCAGGAGTCCAGCATATACATTATCTGAAGGACTTAGCAAAATTTCTAGGTCAAAAACGTAAGTAATATTTTGCTAAATCCCCAATCTGACGTTTCTCAGCTTTCATTAAAATGCTGATAAAAGCACAGTAAAAATATTTTTTAAGAGTACATTTCTAATAAACTCAGTTATACCTCAAAAACTATAGTAAGAACATATATACTTGCTTAAAGAGTACACTTTGCCAGAAATTTCAGGCCTTCTAAGCACTTCTTCCAAATTTCAATGGAGCACAATGGAGATGGCACAGAGAGTGCCTGAAAGCAAGTATCAGGTGCTCTAGCAGTTCTGAGGCTGCAGCAAGTAAAAAGGCCAAAGCGCTGGACAAGCTTACTGTATGTGAGGAAGTGTGGAATGAAAGAACGTTTATAAGATGCTCTTAGTTGCCTGAAGACATTACTATATAGTTGAGGGGCTAAACTTTAGGGGCTCTAGTATTAAGTAGGATTTTTGCTTTATGAAGTATTAACAGTTCATGAATTGTCAATTCTATAGCCTTTCAACTAATTTAGCTGGGGCAGGATGCATGAGATGAAATCATTAAAACCATTGGATCTCCTTAGTGGTTAATCCTTTTCATAAAGGAAAGCAAAAATATTACCTGTCTCTGCACTACACTGATATAATAGTCGGAATATTCAATGCATAAATCAGGGATTAGAAAAGTCTTCATTTTTGCTTTTCAATGTGTGAATTATATTTTCAGAGAAGATTTAACTTCAAATCCATTACTCCTCATAATGCATTTAAACGTAAATCTTCTTTGAAAGAAGAAATGAAGATATTCACACTTACATGAATGTATGAAATGGATGGACTGTATTCTTCAGGCACTCCTAAGTCTAAGAGGGAATTTAGGGATTTAAGAAGACCCTGTAATATCACCCTAGTAAGTGATGTCTTAGGAAAGTCGATTTTCCCATACATAAAATTTCCTTAGCTTAAAAGAGAAAACCTGCCACACGTCCTGCCTTCAATCCACAAAGAGATGGTGAGAAACAAGTATCAACCGGGCAGGACCCGGCAAAAAACTTATAAAATCGTGTCTCATAAAACTCTCACAGGAACAGTATTGCTCTTAATGCTTAAGTACACAAAATCCACACCATGTAAGTCATCGAGTTTAGGAAGAATGATTGAAATATGCTCCAGAATATTATTAACAAGAGTAATAGTAACAGAACACACCACAGTTATTACAGAAATAACACCACAGTTACTACAGAAAAAAAAATACTGAACTTGGATTTGGAAGACCTGGGTTCTAACCTCAATTTTAGACTTGCTCGTGAGCTTTCCAGCAGTCACCTAGCTTCACACAGCTGGTTACCTATTTTACCAATGAACCCTCTATTTTTAGATCTCCACCCTACAGCAGTCTCTTAGTCAATCTGATTTCTGACTAAGGTGGGAAGTATGGAGAGTGGCTCTGCCCACTATGTGGTGGAACTTGAAATCCAGCCACAATTTCCACTGCTGGGGTTGAACAGCTCACGCTTTATAGCTGGGTTCTTGCCATTACTAAGTGTCTTAATGTCCTTTATTTCCAATAGATGTATGATCAAGTGTGCCATGAGCAACCACTGTGTTTTAACTTCTGCATTGCAGAGCTCCTTCTTTGGTTCCCTCTCCACTCTGCATTCTTTCTGAGTCTTGCCGGATGTCCCCAAATCTTTGAGATCTTTCTTGAATTCTTGGTCAACCCTTAGTAAATAAATAATTCTTCCCTAACTAGCCTCCATAAACCCTCTCTCAGGTGTTAGATACTTTTCCCCTTAATCTATGTCTCCTTGAAGGATTTCAAAATGCTGAAAAATCCTCCTGCTGAATTCAACAGCCAGCTGTCCTTTGAGACTATGCCTTACTTACCAGATTGGCTGTCATTTTCCACTGCATTCATAAAAGTCACTTGAGTTCATTATGAATTTGGACATTCTGCCATGTCAATATTTGCATGTCTATTAGTTCTTCCCATGTCCTATCTTACGCCTAATAGTGGAGCCTCCGCCACCTGCTTATCCCTGCTCTGCCAGATCCTATGCCAGAGGTCCCTGCACTCTTGCAACAAAACCCACATGGATTTTCCCAATGAGAATCAAGCAACATCATGAATGTGAAATGTAGTATGCGCTTTGTAGGCGGTTTGGGTTGGCGATAGAGGCGCCACGGCTGCACTCTTGTTCTGTTCTTCTTGGGTTTGTTTCCCTTCTTGGATCTCCATTCCCAGATTCCACATTCACAATGATTTTCAAGGGTTAAAATGATCAGATGTAAGATGTGAGTTTTCTCAGAACCTTGCTACTTATCTAATATAAATGTGATGTCCTGCAGATGTTACTATAAAACTTACTCTTTGATGCCTTCTAACAATTTGAAGTTTAAGTTATCTTCACTCCTGTCAAAGAAACCCTTGTTGTCTATAAAAACCAAATGCCTTGGGTCATGCTTTCGCTGGATAATGTGTGCTAGAGCCGCAGAACCTTGGTTGTCACATTTTGGCCTCAATCCATTCTGTACACAGATATCTTCCTTGCGAGGTCTGAATCCACAGCAATTTGTATCTAAGCGATTATAAATCTGTAAATGGAAAACACAAAATCCAAGATGCTGAGTGAAAACAAAACTTGGGAAAGTTACAAGATTTTCAAAAACCAGTGCTTTCTCAACAGCTGACTTGCCAGAATCTAAGAGGGCCAGGCTCATTTAATTAAAGGCAACTGTCAGAACAAGTCCAAGGTTCATATCCTTCTGACTCAGTCATAGTTATGAGCATTTCCAGCTTCTGCTAATAGATCCAAAGTCAGATTATCCAAGTCAGGCATCTCCACCCTAAATATTCAAAGTTCCCACTGACATCACATACCGACACATGGCCAGCAGAATCTCTGACTCCATGCACGACAGAAGAAACACCATTGTACTTCTACGTGTCTGGAAGGCTCTGTCTTGTTTTCTCCCTCAGGTGGTTTATGGGAAACTGGAGTTACTTCATTGCCACAAAAAGTTTATTGCAACCCCTAGCCTACCTGGACTTCAGTATTACAGTAGTCTAACTCAAAATTACATAGAAGAAATCTATTGAAAAGATGTGAGACCCAATCATAAAAACTAAAAGCACTATCTAAATGGAGGCCACAGCTAGAATCTAAACAAGTGAACAAAATGGGCTTCTTGAAGTTTATTATGGGAGTTAAGGATACCACCCTATAGAAGAGGGTAACCAGATTAATTAGAAAAAGAAGAATTGCTTAATTCCATTTCCTTTGGGCAAGGAAAGAAATAATATTTAAGAATCAGGTAAAATAAAGCCTGGGCAAAGGAACTAGATAAATTTAAGTCAAATCTCTGCTTTCACACTTCTGAGCTCTGCAACCTTGTGCAGATTCCTTTTCATCACTGACCCTCAATTTAAACGCCTGAGTAAAAGGAATGATACTCTTTACCTTGAACACTTGGTAGAAAGATTGATGAAAATATGTGTACACCCTCCAGCCCTGTCCCAAGCATCTATAAGACACTCAAAAAATGAAAACTACTATTACTCTTGTTGAGACACACCTACATACTCTCCAAAGTTATTTACCTCAAAACAAGCTTCTAAGACAAAAAGTAATTTATCCATTTTAAATGAAGAAAAATTCAGCCTCAGAGACATTAAGTAACCTGCCCTGGGTAGAATATTAGTAAGTAAGTAGCAAAGTTAGGATTTAGACATAGATTTGTTTGTCTCCAAAATTTCACAATTTTTTTTCCCCAGTATGTCATATTGAATGGTTTTAGGCTAACTAGTCAGAGTTTGTACGTGTGCTTACGAGTCAAAAGATAGACAGATACTGCCACTTTTATTCTTTTGGTATTAAATTCCCATCTTTTTCTCATCCTCTTGTGTTTCTGCAGCTCCCATGGAGCTGTTCAGGAGACCAACTGCTTAGAAAGGGATGCAGTAAAGCAGTGCCAAAGTTTAGCCTACTTTGCAATGATCATTTATTCACTTATCCAACAAACACTTATTGAACATCTTCTACATCCTATCAGTGAGCTAGGCACCAAGGTAAATGTTGCCCAAGGTCAGCACCTCTCCATCGTTACCACTTCCAGTGGAAATTGAAATAGTTATTTAGTTTTGCTTCGCTACCAGAGCAAGCTTCAAGAATTGGACAAAGGACTTTCTTCTCCGTTTTCTGTATGTAAATAGACTTTGTATCAAATACCATGCTTGAGATGAAGGATTGTAAGAGAAGTTAGCATAAGCCAATTTTCTATGAAGTTTATGTAAAGCTGGTCACAATGGGTGGCGAGCGAGCAACCAAGCATTTGCACCAGTCAAAGGGTACACTGCTGGACTAGAAACAGTCACAGAAAAGGAGGGTTCTGTCAAGATTGGTTCCAATCCCTGAGCCATGGGACCATAAATCTAACCCATAGCTTATCCAAAAAGTCACAGAGGCTGACTCCAGGGAACAGTACGTTACCACTGCTTGTTAATGTGCATTTGTTTGACATGAGCATAAGAAGGTTTCCCAAAGGTGAGCAAGAGTGCCCCGAGCAAATAACTGTAGGTTAGAATAGCACATGAAACGAAAAAAGCACAAATTAGAAACTTTTAGAAAAATTTATTGAGCTCTTTCTTCTCAATTTCAGTCATTTTATGCAGTACCTTCACTGACTTTGAATATAAGAGAAATAAAATGACATAAAAGAGACTGCATCTGATTGCCAATTATTTAAGTTAAGGTCAGAAAGAACATGAAAACTAACTTTTCTAAAAGCTGCTTCCCATCCAATCACCTCTTTTTTTTAAAATATACATTAACTAATGATTTTCAAAGAATCTGTGTACCATTTTATCATCATCCTTGTTTCATCTAGTTATATTAACATTAAAAATTTTAAAGCCTAAATCTTATTTAATTTTGACTACAATATCAAAGTCTGTTATATTGGACATATGTGTTTTGAATATAACCCTTAAAGAAAACTCTACCAAACATTTCTTAAATGCTTCTTCAAACCCTAAGTTCTTCCATCATTGTGGATTTCATAGTAGTGGGGAAAGGACTAAAATACATAACTACATTTGTACTGTTTCTATAACAAAACCATGAGTATTATATATTTATGTTAAATAATAAGCTCTTTAGAGATAAGGCCCTTTCAGTACTTCTGTAAACACTGTATTTTTCTATTTTTAAACTACACAAAAGCATTAAAAGTTAAAGGTGGAAAAGATTGATTTAGGTCATCTTCTTATTTCCTTACCAACATTAGATTTTTTGCTACAGTGTACTTTTAAAGTACTTCGTCTGATCCAGTTCTGAATGACTCAACAGTCTGTGATGATTTTGCCACTTCCCTGACAGATCGTTGTGCCATCCAGATCTAACAGACATTATTATTGAAAACAGGTGTGTGTGTTCAGCCCAACTTCTCTTCTAGAAAATGTTGCCACTCATTTTTTTCAGATCTATATACGTACTTGATGGCTCTCTCTCTATATATATATATATAAAATATATATACATGCGTGCGCATGTGCACAAACACTGTGTGTACACCTACAGATGTAAAATCAACTGTAAGTTCTCAAATAATCTAGGTTTTACTTCGTTTTCCTTATCCTCCAACTATAGTAAATTATGTCTTTGTATTATTGCCTTTGTCTAGCAAGGGCTTATGTACCTCTTAATTCATGTTCTCTAGCTCTTCTCAGAATTTTGTTTATAGCCTTCCTTTCAAATTCACATTCAATATACCAAAAATAACTTGACCACAAAAACGTAATCTACTCCCTTAAATTCAGTGCCATTTTGTTAGGCAGTTAATTTAGTTATCTATTGAGCATATTTATGCTTACTTTTAAGACTGCTTATCTATTTTTTAAAGCCTAATAAAGCACATCCTACATGGCTATGAATCCATAATATGGTTTTAATATACTTGTTTAGTGCACACATTAAAACAATCACTTAACTACTGCATGATTAAGCACTGTAGTGCACATCTACGTGTCTATGTAGGTAATCATCCTAAAAGAAGGCTATTTGGGGATAAATTTTGTCAGCTAAGCAATGGTGAGTGTTAGTCCTCATTATTACTGCTTGTTCAAATTCACATCTTCTCATTCTTTAAAACAGGAATATCTTTTGCAAAACTGATCTTCTGCATCTTAAAATACTGCCAACCACCATTTTCCATAAAACGACTCTTTCCTTTCTTAGGAAAATACATCTTTTCAATGTTTACCTAACTAAAATTGTACTCAGAAAAACCCAGGTGTTCCAGCCAAAATTTTGTTGGTGGTGGTGGGATATTTTTAGATATATTTCCTTCTTCTAAAGTTTTTTTTAAATTCCATTTTCCTTTGGTAGTGTTAGTTTTGCCTGTAGGAAAAAAGTATCTTATGAGTGATTCAGATTATGCTTGCAGCACCAACACAAGGGTGCCTCTGCTGCACTGTCCTAGTTCCCCAAAACCCATTAGAAATCTGCAAAAACCCAAAGACGTTCCATCCCTATGCACACTACCCACACCAGCCATGTCTTCAAAAATGGGTCTATCAAGAAATTGTGTCAGTTTCTTCATATCTTCTTTTTCCTCAAAACAATATGATTAAATCACTAATTTCAGGCAGTGCTTGGATGAAGGCAATAAAAAGCACTATATTTTGGCCAGGCATGGTGGCTCATGCCTGTAATCCCAGCATTTTGGGAGGCTGAGGTGGGCGGATCACGAGGTCAGGAGTTCGAGACCAGCCTGGCCAACATGGTGAAACCCCTGTCTACTAAAGTTACAAAAAACATTAGCTGGGCATGGTGGCATGTGCCTGTAATCCCAGCTATTCCGGAAACTGAGGAGAATCATTTGAACCCGGGAAGCAGAGGTTGCAGTGAGCCGAGATCACCCCATTGCACTCAAGCCTGGGCGACAGGGTGAGACTCTGTCTCAAAAAAAAAAGTGCTATATTTTTATTTTATTTGTGTATATATATATAATGCTGTTAATATTAATAATAAAAATATGAATAGCAGTTTTATATTGAGTGTTTAGTATGTGCCAGGAACTGTATACTTAATGATTCACATGTATTATTTCATTTAATCCTCATAGTAACCTTAAGACATAGGTGATACCAATAGTCTCATTTGATAAATGAGGAAACTGAGGCACAAAAGGGCTAGTTGACCTCCTCAAGGCCCCTCAACTCTTAAATGACAGAACTCTAAGGATTCCAGTCCAGGTATCTACAGTTTTAAAGTCCATGCTCTTATCCATCCTGATTGTATCTCTCAGGTTTAGTCTCCAAAATGATACTGCAAAAAGCAAGCACATTTGTGTAGAATGTTAAATGATACTGAATTTAAAATATTAGTTATAAGGGTTTCATCAGAAATACAAAGAACTTCAGTAGGATTTCGGAGAAAAACTCATGAAGGAGATGATATTACAGTTAAATTTTAAGAGCCAGGCAGTATTAGCTAAATACCAGGAAAGGCATGGAAGTAAGAAATCCAAAGGCATCTTTAGAGATACAATGAGTGTATTTGGCCAGTGCTTCTCTATGTGGACTACTGTTTTGTTAAATAAATAATGATTAATCATTAGATAAATAAAATTTTTTAAATGGAAAATACCAGATAGACATCTTGTTAGATTCAACAGACAAAATTATTCTATCAAATTATTATCGAAGTTTCTAATTGCTTACTTTGTATTATCTCATCATGAACTGGTATGAAGTGGCATGCGTCCTTGGATCATATTTTGAGTAGCACAGTACAAGACCACATTACTGAGAGTAAGGGGAACATTAGGGCAGGTAGTCAGAGAGAAAGGTGGAGAAGAGTATTGTTACCTAGGTGCAGTTATGTGCACCTACAGTCCCAGCTACTCAAGAGGCTGAGGCAGGAGGATCGCTTGAGCCCAGGAGTTCAAATCGAGCCTGGGTAACATAACCCCATCCCCTCACTCCCCAAAAAACGCACTGTGCCTATTAAAAAAAAAAAAAAAAAAAAACTAAAAATGTTTTATGTGTCTGCAAGTTTCATTTTTATTTTCTCATGCAGAGCTGGAAGAAAGGTTGAAGGCAAGGGAGCAGGTCATCAGGTGAAAACATTAAAAGAATGAAAACCAAAGGGAACACAGGCAGAACGTACTTGACAGATAAAAACAGGGTAAAATGAGGATGTTCTTCCTAACATAGGTAGGAAATTCCCAACATCGAAATGTTATTCTCATTCAAATCTGTTAGTTAAATTAGATAAACTTGTTTTTCCACCTCTGTTTTCCACCTCTTTAAGGGTCTAAGTGAGGGTATAATCACAAGCGTCTATGTAGGTGTGTGTGTTTCTGGTTTGGTAAGTCAGCATCTTAAGATCCACACCATCTCTTTTCAAATGATTCGTTTTCAGCATTTAAAAACTGCATCTTTAGAAAGAAAAACGCATATCAGAGAGAAAGTATAAATATGCAATAAGACATGTAATTGGTGGAATTTAACATTCACCATAGTAATTCACTCAATGCCTAGCACATAGTAGGCACTCAATAAATGTTTGTTATTGGATGAACCCTGCTAAAAGTTGGCACCCACTTTGTATATGGCTATTTACAATGCTCCTCCAAAGCACTGTCTTATATTGGGAAGAGTCAAATAAACAAAATGGTGGTGGCTTATCAAAGTAATGGATTTTTTAAAATGTAGCATACACTGAATAAAATACAAAAAAAAATGAACAGGCCAAATAATGGAATGGCCTGTGCTTGTTATGTGCTTTTGGTTAGTTTCTTCATGTGGGTTTAAATTAACTAACCATGGATAATGAATTCTCGTATCTCACAGAGGGTCCGCCATAATGCCATGTATGTAATAGGCATTCGATAAATACATACTGGGCAGGTTGACAGAAACAACCAAAGGAAATTCTTTTCTACAATAAGTAGTTTTCTGGAAGATTTCTTTCAATCCAAGTTACCTCATTGGATATCTCATTTAGAAAAAAGTTCCATTTACGACAATTATTTTAATTATTTCAAAAAGGGAAAAAGACAGTGAGAATTGTTATCATTATCAGCACCCCTTCAGACAGACAGATACAAAAACATATGGACTTGTTTATCAGATAATAACTTACACTGGAAAATCCCTTCACATGAATTTGCCTTGATGAAAACCATTGTATGATTGCCATATTATCAACGGAACTAGAGTTGGCCCCATGTAGTCTAATGAGTGTATAAAGGGACACTAGATTGTAGAGAACGCAACCTCAGACAAATCCCATCATCCCCATGGCACTTGCTAATATAGACACAGCCTCTTACTTGGGGAGCTATACAAAGCAAAAGCCTACAGTATTCCCCCCGCTCCACCCGCTGCCAGCACCTGTATCACCTGGGAACTCTCACTGCATAAAATAATGAATTTCATTCTTGTTCTCTGCTGCCATGACAACAGGTGCCTGTTAAATTAGTGAGCATGCATACGTGACTTGAAGAGCAGTTGACGAACGAAGAGAAGTGTAAAAATAGTCTGCAATATAGAAATCTAACAATGGGCATAGGATCCCTCATGCCTCTGCCTCTGTAAGGAGCATTCATTGCTCTACTCCATCTTTACTTTCGAATTCCATGTTTAAAAATAAATATCAGTGTATCCCAATCCAGGGAGGAATCTCTAGTTTCTTCCACATTAATAAACAACACGTAACAACACAGTATTTCTTTATGTATGAGTAAAAATATTCTAAGGTTATTATACATTTGGATCAATTTCTATAGATGCAATGTTTAAAATCCATATACTGCACCTCTCAATAAGAACCAGAAGTCAAACATCACTATGCCACAGAAGACTGGAGTCACCAGGCAAGCAACAATCTATTTTTGGAGAAAGAAAATTTATGTTCTATAATTTGCACAAGCAGAGATACTTGAAAATAGTCTCTGTCGGAGACACATCCATTTTCCTGTAAAGATTTAAAAAGAACACTCAGACTAAAAAAAAAAAAATATTTTTAACATTTTATGAAATTCTGATTTATAGAATGAACCACTCTTAAGCAATAAATTTAACATGGAAATGAAATAACCTTATTGTAATGAAATTTTTAATTGCTTTTCTTCAGTGAAGTAAAGCACTAGTATTTGGAACTAAATCTATAAAATAGAATTAGAAATGAGTAAAACATGTTCATTCACATCTGAAGGAATAGTATCAGTGAAAACCTTTTTTTTTTTTTTGCTTAACTGATGTGTATTACTTTTATTATTAATATAGAATTTCTATCAATTTTATTTCTTCTATAATATAGATTTTTAAAGGAAAATGACAAAAATACGTAAAGATAAGCTAAATGACTATATTAAAACCTAGTTTTGGTTATGGTTAACAGAACCCAATGTAGCAATCAAATCTAATAGCTATTTTAACATACTTTTTTTTATAAAAATCAGTTCTCTTTTAAAAAATAAATTAATTTTGACAGTCTAATTATTTTCTGGTCACTAAAAATAAATTATGCTTTTATGAATTAAACTTTTCTTAAAAATTACTTTTACATATACATATAGAATTTTCCATTCTATATTTCTATGCTTCTTGGGTTAGAAAATAGCTATAAAATGAAGCCCTTTATATAACCTGGCTAAAATATTTCAGAACACTGCTAAAGCACTTTACATTAAAAGTTCCTAATCATCAAAATAATCCAGAATGGTATGTATTTTTCCCCATATTACAATTGAAGAAAAACGTTCAGAGAGGATAGCAACTTGCCTAAGGAGATAAAACCAGTGACTCGTGTGGATTTCAAAAGACATCTGCCTGCCTACCACGATGCTTCCCCTGCTAGAAAAGACAAAGTTCTTGCTTTCATGAAGATTATAACTTAATGCCTCTAAGTATGATTCGCTGGGTATTCTCTAT
Source organism: Macaca fascicularis (assembly GCF_037993035.2). NCBI lineage: Eukaryota > Metazoa > Chordata > Mammalia > Primates > Cercopithecidae > Macaca > Macaca fascicularis. The sequence goes on from NC_088379.1 coordinate 163,069,840, forward strand.
AGCAACCAGCATCATACTTTATACAGTGCAGGTACTTTATAAATGATTGTTGAAAGAAATCAAAGAACGCATACCAGCTCCACTCAGCTCACCCATTGAAACAGAATGCAGATGGCTATGGACTAAAAGATCTGTTTTCCCCTACCCGTCCTTTTGTGAAAATGTCAAAATCTTAAAATCACAGAATCTTAGAACCACAGAAATGGAATACCTTTGAAGTTATTGGATCTTATATAGACAAAAGGGAGTATATTTCAGAAAAGATAGCCTGGAATAGTGGTCCTCAAACTTTTGATTTCAGAATTCTTTCACACTCTTAAAAATTACTGAGGACCACCTAAGAGTATTCATTTCTGATTATTTACCATATAAAATGAAAAATTAAAGCCAAGAATTTTAAAAATAAGTATGCATTAAATTCATATAAAAATAACCTATCATATGTTAATACAAATTACGTATTTTAAAGGAACTTGCTATACTTTCCAAAGAAATGAGAGAAGTGGCATTGTTCTTTCAAGTTAAAATAGCATTTAATGAAAAAAGCAGCTAGTTCAGCTCACAAGTCAAACATTATGTAAGTAGTTTCCTCAAGACAACCATTGCACTATGGGATAAGTTGATGTGCTTTACACATTCTCATTTTGTCACACAAGATATTAAAAAGACAGAGACTTACAAGTACAGATTTTTAAAAATTAATAGATTTTCACTGCTTCAAGAAAAATTTTAAGGGAATCTGGCATTTATTTCATGTGTTATTTTTCTTCCTGTGACTGCAGTGGCAGTGAAGGGTACAATGACCACTGGTACAGTTTGGTGCCTGCCTTTATTTATGCTAAAGCATCAACAGATTTAACAACTACTGCATATATCAACACTGAAAAAAGCGAAAAAACAAAGTCTCAGTATTACTGTGAAAATAGTTTTGCCCGTATGGACTCCCAGAAAGGCACACAAAAACCATGCCCCAAACAGTTTCATTCAAGTTGACCACACAACAGTAATAATTCTTGGAAGCTCCATATAACTCTTAGTGATACATGTCCATAAACATCATGAATACGGTTGGGAAGAGCATGAAACTAATAGAATACTTATCCTACTTTAGAACTGGTTGAAACAGCTCTCACTTAACCCTTAACCCTCTCTGAATCTACTTCTTCATTAGCCAATAATGAGTCATAAATTTTAAAAAATACATACAAAAACCATATACATTGAGCCCAATGAATATCTGTCTGCCCTCTCAGATGTTCCTATGAAAACACTATCCTGTTCATTTTTCCAAAACAGTTATATTTGCATCCTACCAGACTTACTCAGAGGTTCGGTGCTTTGACCTCTTGCTTTGCTCGAACATACCCAACAAGGTTGGTTTCAGACTGTCTATGGTTCAATGGCACAGGCTTAGTGAAGAGGCCAATCCTAAAAGCTAGTCCCAGCAATACATTAAACAATGTTTGAATCTCAAATAGTTATTTATTAAATCACACAGGCTTCCTCAAATCTCTCATCTTTCTAGCCCAGCTATGTCTATAACTAGACTTGCCATTGAAGCATACTATGCACTGATCAATTTCAACATAGTCTAAAAAAATTCACCACAAGGGTGGAAATAAGCAAAAGAGACATAAAATTTAAAAATATATACTGCACTTTTGATTAATAATAAAATTAGAATGAATCCAGTAATGCTCAACTAGTTGTCACTTAGCAATTTGAAAATTATAAATATAACATATTTGATCAGACATTTCCTTCTTTAATTCAGACTAATTTAAGAGCAAAAACTTATGTTAACCAATTTTCTAGTCTACCTGTGATGCAGATGAGGCTTTAGAACAACAACGCCAGCAATCTCTGAGCATGAATGCTAGATAGTAGATGGAAGGAATATATTAAGTTCTAGAGGCTTTCAGGTTGGAAGCAGACATGAGGAATCTATATGTTTCTTAATGGAAGAGATATGATTTGAGACAAAGATCAGTCTGAAAAGGATGTGTACGAGCACATGTTATAATGACCCCTGTTCATCATAGAGGCATAGCTTATGAGCTATCGGGCCTCAATAACCAGAATGTATCAGAAAACATTCAGAAGTACATTCTGGTTATTGAGGACAAGTATCTCATAAGCTATGCCTCTATAATGAACATAGGTCAGGGTGGCTAGGCTATTCTTTTTCTTAAAGTTGCCATCATGAAAAAAATGCTTAAATTATGTGAAGTGAGAGAATGTGGTCTTAAAAGTCAAGTCTCCACTAGAAAAATGAGGTTAATGCCCAAAAGGGAGATTCATTGGTCAGTGTCCTTGTATTTGCTTTTTTTTTTTTCTTTCCTTCTTTCTTTCTTTCTTTTTTTTTTTTTTTTGAGATGGAGTCTCGCTCTGTTTCCCAGGCTGGAGTATAGTGGCACAATCTCGGCTCACTGTAAGTTTTGCCTCCCGGGTTCACGCCATTCTCCGGCCTCAGCCTCCCGAGTAGCTGGGACTACAGGCGCCCGCCACCATGCCAGGCTAATTTTTCCGTATTTTTAGTAGACACAAGGTTTCACTGTGTTAGCCAGGATGGTCATGATGTCCTGACCACCCGCCTTAGCCTCCCAAAGTGCTGGGATTACAAGCGTGAGCCACCGCGCCTGGCCGATGTTGTGGTTTCTTACAGCACCAAATACCATAATGAGCAGCTCCACACTGTGAAACATTCAAAGAAAGACCTATTCAATCTCCACCACTAAAGGCAGTGGTGAAGAGACCATGAAAAAGAGTGTGGGGCATATTCAACCAGCAGTGGATAGACCAAACTACAACACACACACACACACACACACACACACACACACCCCGTATGAGGAAATAGTGGCAGACAAGATTGGAAAGTTAGCAAATTAGGTCATGGGATTTATTAAAAGCATGCTATTTTTTTTTCTATATAAACTGTACCTTTGGATAACCACAAAGGACATAAGGTGAGATTTCTCTTTAAAGAAGTAGTCCAACTAATAAATGAAGAATTAATTATATAATTAATATCTCACCATTTTTCAATTCCCAGTGAACTGGTGGATCAATGTGAACATCAGTAGATGCTATTATCACAAAAAGGACTAACCAGATATGATGTCTTGTGATAAAAGAACACAACACTATCTACAAAGAAGACTTGACAAAATAAATCAAATCTAAATTTGATCATCAATTCAACACCAATCTATAGGGAATATAGACAATGGAAGGGCAAAAGAAAGGCACCGCAAAAGTACAACCAGCAAAATCTAGAGTGTGAACTCTACAAAACACATGATCTGGTTTCTTCAACAGGCTATTGAAATGGAAAAGAGAAGATATAGAGATGAAGTCCATAGATTAGAAGACACGTCAACCAATCACAAAGTGTGGGCATTATTTAAATATTGATTCAAACAAACAAACTGAAAGATATAAATGACATTTATGAAACAAAAATGTGGCCACTGATCAGATATTTGACTAAATCACTGCTCAATTTTATTTTGGGTGTGATCGTAGTAATGTGCTTATATGTTTTATCTTCTAGTGATATACACTGAAATATTTACAGATGAAATAATATAATGCCAATTATTTTCTTGAAATTAATGTGGATGTGGAAAGTAGATAGAGATAGAGATTTAACAAGATGGATCATGAGCTGATAATTGCTGAAGCTGAGTGACAGGCACATAGGGGTTTATTATAATATCCTGTCTATTTTTGCATATGTTTAATTTTCCATAATAATTTTTAATGTTCTAAAGAATTTAAACTTTATTTTCCAATCAAATGGAAGTCTTTAGAGATTTTATTTTGCAAGTGGCAATATGATTAAAAGGGAAATGGAAAGATAAATTCAGCAATGATTTGCACATTAATTGGCAGTTGGGGAAGACTAAAGACCAGGAGATTAGTTAAGAGTCTCTTACAGCAACTTGATCTACATTGACAAAAGTCTGATTGAGGTAACATTAATAGAAATGAAAAGGAAAAAGTGACAGGAATGATTTTGAGGAACATAAAAGTTCACTACTACTTAAATATGAAACACTAAGCAGAGAAAGATTAAAAGATGACACAAAAATCTCAAACCTGGCATATTTTAAAAATAGTAATGTCATGAATAAAAACAGGCCAGTCAAGATGACAAATTGCTAGGTGATGAGGTAACCAATTTTACTTTTGGACATCAAGTTTAATGAGGTAACCAATTTTACTTCTGGACATCAAGTTTGAAGAAGTGACCACTTGCTATTAAAGTAAATTATTGTTTAGCTACACATGCATAAAAAAAATCCTTTTTGCTGTCTCCTGAAATGTGATGATGTGTAAAAATACAGTTTCATAAATTAAACTTAGCATAATAAAATAATTGAATAAAATAAAATATAAGTCAAACTTTCTTGTTACTAATATTAAAATAGCCCAAACTCTTCTTTGATAAAATTCTACATTTTTTGTCATGTTTTACCATTAGTTTACATTATTTCACTGCAAAAAATATTCATGTTCCTTGATATCATAAGTAGATCTGTATATGTACTTATTTTACATCATTTTCTCTGTCTCCATACATCTAAACATATAAAACAGTGAACACATCATAGGTGCCCAATAAATACCAAGTTTTCTGCCCAATATGCTCATTTATTGCAAGCAATACTCAGAAAAATAAGATTGTAATTTTGCCAGATAATTTGGAAAGTCTTCTGAAGCTTCCTTAAGTAAGATAACATCATTATTTTATTAAGTAGTATCATTAATTATCTTAAGTAACATCATCAATACTGAAATAATTTATCCTAGTGACAAACTATGGAAATATATATAGTAGAAACTGTGTCTAAGTCAGACTTTTGAATTTCATTTATGACAAACTTAGTTGTACACAATTAAAAGTCTATAATAACCACAATACTGTTCAGTGCTTAGCATGTCCATACCTGAAAGTTTGGAATTTGTCATTTTTAATGCCTAGCATCATACATTCCCTTATCCTTTACCTTAGTAAGTGATTCCTTGTGACTAAGCGAACCACTCTAATTACCTCTATTTAAAAAATTGGGAAGATGCCTCAAAAACAATAAAAAGCAGAAATATATTGTTCTCTAAACTCTCTGATCCTTGACAATTTTTGCTCCCTAGATCCACCAATTCAGCATGCTACCCAATACTGACAACTAATCCCAGACTTTTTTTGCTACTTGAAGCCAAGACGACATTCAACTACATCATCTCTCATTGTTTACTAGAAAACTAATGCGAAACTGTTTCGTTCGTTTGCTTGAACTTGCCAATACATACATGGCTAGAGGTCATTTAGTTTGGCAGTATTCTGATTCAGCAAAACAATAAAACCAACCCAAACTATTTGAAATCCCAATGTCTAGGACCCTGGATCTCCATGTCTCTTGCTGTCATAGCACCTGCCTGTGAGTGTGTTTCCTCACTCACCTCTGAAAGCTGGCAGCAAGACCCTTGACCATCAAGCAGGAGAAAAATCCTCATCATCTATCAAGAGGGCCATAGTTGGAATCTTTCTTTCTTATGCACATAGAATGTTCCTGCAGAAACAGATCTTTCCGTGAACAGTAATAAGTTCCCTCTTGTTTCAACAATGATTGGTTGGAATTTTTATTCTTACTTTTTTCACACCATTAAGTGGGAAAAAAAATGCACAGAATCAAAAACAGGAGAAGGTAGGACAAAGATGAACACCTCTTAATCTAATTCATTAGACTCAGGAAGTAATTCTTTAGAAGTCAGGTAAGAATTAGGAGGACAGAGTTAAATTGAAAGAGACAAATCTAGGAGGCAAGGCATACCAACTCATATTATTGTTGTCTGTTGAATTTATGAATATAAGTTTACTATAGCCATCTGAGAGAAAACCACCTTTAGGGAACAGGATATTTCTGTAAGCACCATTTCTCCCACTTAAAGAACTTTTGCATACATTCAATCCTTTGCTAAAATTCCTCTCTCTCATAAACTCTCTTCCCGTCTCTTGTACTCACCTAATTTCTGCAGGTTTTTCCATTTCTAGATTACACGTCACATTTTCTGTCTACACTCTTGAAATTTCTTTTTATAAAATATTACTCCTAATTATGGCACCTGCTATATTCTGCTGTGATTATCTGTCTCTTCTACTAGACTGTATAACTCTTGAGGGCTGGGAAATGGTCCCATTCATCTTTTATTACCAGCACTAAACCTACTCAGTGTCTGCAGCAAACAAGAGCTCAGAAAAGTCTCTTACAATCAAGTGAAAAGAAATGTATGCAGGCTTTTAATCTGATGGTAGAAAAAAATATCTCCCAAGACATATCTTTGTTGGTCCTCCCTTATGCTAACACCCATTAATTTATCATTAAATAAACAGTTATTCTTAGAAAATGTAAGTATATGAAGAACTTCATCAAACAGTAAAAATACTAAATATTTTTTACTTGTTTGATTCTTTTATTTTCTGAACTTCTAATTCTCTTCCTTTAACAAAGCTAAATATACATGTATTGTGAGAATAGTTTATATCTTTCATGTTTAACATTTTTAATCTGACACTTTGAACTTAATATTTTAATATAACTAAGTAGTTTTTTTTCTTTTTTCAGTAAACCATGCCCTGAGTAAGTGTGACATTTCCAGACACTCTGCTGCTAATAGAATTGTTACAAAGTTGAAAAAGACAGGGACTTGCCCTTGAGAAATTCACAGTTTGTCAAGACAGACTAGTCAAAAATAATTAAAGCTTAATAGGCGAAGCCCTATACGTATGAAAGTCCAAATGAAATTATTTGGGAATGGCTTATAATTTAATAAATAAAAATAATCATAAAATAGTTTATTTAATTCTTACTTATTTCTACTCTTATTTCTGGATGATCAGTTGCTTAATTCATAAGCAATAATTATTGAGCGCCTACCATGTACTAGGCATCATTCTAAATGCTTTATGTATATAAAAATATTTAATCATCTCAATAGCTCTCTATATATGCACCATTATTATTCCTATTTTACAGATGAGGACACCAATACAGACAGAGGTTCAAGCAACTTCTTGAGGTTAAATCAGTAGTAGCAGAAATGGGACTAAAATGTAGCTGACTGCAGAGTCCCAGCTCCTAACCATTACAATACAGTGTCTCTTTGGTCAAAAAGCAAGTTTTCTACCTCCTAAATGTGCTCCTGTTATGTTATATAATCTTTTGAGAGAAGTTTGACCAAATCTTGGAGACTCAAACACTCTCTAAAATACTTTTCTTTGTCTTCCTAATGGAGGTGACTTTTTGTCTAGGCAGTTTATACCCCACGCTTCAAGAATAAAAGATTACTTGTGTTTCTCTCACATTTTACAGACCCAGTAAAATGGCATACGCTTTGTGAATGTAGATTTGTTAAATGGGTAAAACAAAAAGAATACTGTGTACAGAAAATTAACAACTGGGTTCTGTATTCCATTGCTCTTGCTCTGGCATCATAGAGCAAGTGATTTTAGTTTGCTTCAGGCATAACTTTTCTAAGATTGTTCACAAATATCCATCCAATACATTTCTAAATACCATTTAACTGAAGCACTTATTCTGATTTAAAATAAAATTTTCAGTGTAATTGATGAGAAAGAATGTATAGATAATGATAACTATTTACTATGGCGTTCACGAAAAATGACCTAAGTTTGTCCATTTGTTTATTTATTTATTCAATACACTTTTTTGATTGATATTGTTCTATAAACATTTTATGGCCAGGTGTGGTGACTTATGCCTGTAATCCCAACACTTTGAGAGGACGAAGGAAGAACATCACTTGAGCTCCGGAGTTTAAGACCAGCCTGGGCCACATAGTGAGACTCCATCTCTATTGAAAATCAAAAACTTAGCCAGGCATGGTGGCGCATACCCATAGTCCCAGCTACTCAGGAGGCTGAGGCAAGATGATCACTTGAGCTGGGAGGTTGAGGCTGCAGTAAGTTATAATCATGTCAACACACTCCAGCCTAGGCAAAGAGCAAGACCCTGTCTCAAAAAAAAAACAATAATTAATTTAATTTAAATTTTTAAAAACTTTTATGATGGTGAATACAGGAAGTAAAAGAATCAAGATATGATTTTATTAAAAACTTATCTGGCGTAAGATCTACTGTAAGCGAAGCCAAAAGAAGAACAACAAAGTAAGAAAAAGTGTTTAAGACATAGGATTGACAAAGGTTAATTTTCATGATATACAAAAACTTTTTATCAATCAATAAGAAAAAGCTACAGAATGCAATAAAAAAGCACAATGATTTGAGTGAGCAATTCACAGAAAGTAAAATGTAAATAATCTATACATATTTGAAAATAGAGGCTGGGTGTGGTGGCTCATGCCCAGCACTTTGGGAGGCCGAGGCGGGTGGATCACTTGAGCCCAGGAGTCTGAAACCAGACTGCACACAATGATGAGACGTGTCTCTAAAAAAATTTTTTAAGATTTTAAAAAGTGTGGTGGCGTGCGCCTGTTGTCCCAGCTACTCAGGAGGCTGAGGTGGAAGGATCGCTTGAGCCCAAGAGTCTGAGGTTGCAGTGAGTTTTGATCACACCGCTGCACTCCAACCTGGGCAACACAGAGAGACCTTGTCTCTATTTTTAAAAAGGGAAAGAAAATATAATATCCTCAATATCGCTCAAAATGAAAAACTGAAAAATATAAATAATGCCCATTGCCATCTACAAGATTAGCAAAAATATAATTTGCTTTAGACTTCCCACAGTTGGTAAGAGAAAAGGAAAGAGGTAGTTTCATACTTTACTATTGAAATTGTAAAATGCTGCAACATCTGCAAGAAATTAGCCTCTTACTTTTTGCACTGTGGGAAATAAATAAATGTTGAATGAACAAAATATGCAAGTCCATTCTCTCAATTGCTATCCCTGTCTATATAATTTGACAAACAGTGTTACTTTTGTAAATACTAACCAAATTAACTTCTAATAATCAGATTAACTTCTGATTTTAGCTTTGTGCTTTAGCCATAGCTAAAATCAGGAGCTCCAATCTTGGTATTATAATTTGAGTAAGTTCTAGAAAAGTCTTGCAGAGACCTCAACCTTATGGAGTATCAAAAAAGAGAAAGGCCGTCCCACCCCAGGCAGAGGGGGCAACAGATTTTAAACATTGATCTTTGTTGAAAACTCCTAATAGTGATTTCACATGTTCAGATTCGTCCTCAAGACCACAGACAATAGGCACGATAATGATTAAAGCTGCTGATGCACTCAGAAGAAGACTGAGGATCAGCTGGAATTTGTTCTTGCTCAGTCAGGAACAAGTATGAACAGCAGAAAGTTACAAAGTAAACACACATCTTGGACAAACATCTCTCTTCCTCTATGTTGAATCGTATCTCTTAGAGGCAGCAAGCGTTACTACTCCCCTCAAAGAACTCTCTGCTTCAAATGGTATATTTAGAATGCCCTGAATGTCACAAGAACAGTACCAATCTTATATTCTTACTCATACTTGTCCCTATCCTCTCTATCATTGACAGCCTACAATCCTACTCAAACTCTTCCTCCTTCACTATTTTATGGCGAAGCGCTCTTCCTCTTTTGACCTCATAAAAATTAGAACTTATGTCATCCAGCAGTTCTTAGATGGAACTATCATTTGTTTCATACACTATGTTTCCTTAACTAAATAATTTTTAAAAAGCTTAAAGTGGGGCAGTGAGGATAATCACCTTGTACTACTTTGCTACCATTCTGGTTGTTTTCCTCACTATAACACATGGTAGATGTTGCATAAATTGAGCTTCCCTCAATAGAAGAAAGAATGATAAAGGCAGTTGGGTGGAATGAGATTTAGTTGAGGCGTTCAGAATTAAAACCCATGTCACTAGAGAACATAAAGGTTTGCCCTGTATTCACAATAGGTTAGCGCTTATGTTCATCAGCTTCAAATCTCAAGGTCCTTTCTCATAGACTTCACTGCCAGGTTCATAATTTACTTTCCATTGACCTAATCATTCTCAGGAACTTCCATATCTCTGCTTACCACTCCCCAAACACTTGACCTCGTAGTGAGAACCTTTACCTACTTCACCCTAGGTACTTTCATTCCTTCTCCACTTTATCACTATGACATTTTATCATATGGACTTGTTTCATTAATCCAAGGATAACTTGGTAGTAGTTATACAATAATGGCTAAAAACATAGAATCTAGCATTAGCCAGATTTGATGATATCTCTGTTCAGGAACTTACTAGCTATGTAACATTGAACAAGTTAGATAATTGTTGAGAGACAATTCTTCATGGCATTTCTGCACATCTTACATTAGATTTTGTTCTGTATGTTTTGTTTTGTTTTTGGGGGTTTTTTGTTTGTTTGTTTGTTTGTTTTGGTTGATTGGTTTGTTTGTTTTGAGAGGGAGTCTTGCTCTGTCACCCAGGCTGGAGTGCAGTGGCATGATCTCGGCTCACTGCCACCTCCACCTCCCGGGTTCACACCATTCTCCTGCCTCAGCCTCCTGAGTAGCTGGGACTACAGGTACCCGCCACCACACCCAGCTAGTTTTTTGTATTTTTAGTAGAGACGGGGTTTCACCATGTTAGCCAGAATGGTCTCGATCTCCTGACCTCGTGATCCCCCCCACCGCCTCAGCCTCCCAAAGTCTGTATGTATTTTTAAGAGTATTAGCATACCAAACAGAGAGTATCTCCCTCTGAGATGAAGGGCAGATTTGTTTCCTGACAAAGATAATAAAGATAATGTATCCATCTGAGGCAAATATTTGGCAGGTTAGCTAGCAGCCCCTTATAGAATGGGGGGTTTCCTAAGCTTAGAGTCCCTCAGCAGTAACATAAACACACTATCTGAAGCATTCACCAAGGCCACTCTGTATTGCCCCAATAGAACTTGAGAGGCAAGGGAGCATAAAACTCATGGCACCTGCTATATCATGAGTAATAAAGTCATTTGTTTCTGACCCAGGAGTCTCATATCTTCTGCTAACATCTATCAACCTGTGGCAGACTCACCTGTTAGCTTCCAAGTAAAGTAAAATCCCAGACTCTTTATAGCTCTTGATAATAACTTCTCTGTGCCTCAGTTTTCCTGCCTATAAAATGGAGGATGCCTACTTCACAGAGCTAGTACATTAATAAAATGGAATAATGAGATAATGCATATATAATGCTTAAAACCAGTTACAGCCTTATAGCTGGACCCTTGAACACTCTTTAAGGAGGCAGAACTTGGTGGCTGCTGACCACCTCCTTGCCAAGTCAAATGTCCTACTCCCCAATTCAGTCCTTGCTGGTGTCTCTGCACCACTGACATCAGGGATCCTTTCCTCCTCCATCAAAGTTCCTATTTTGTAGTCTGTGACTCTACTAAACTGGTTTTCTTCCTACATTTTTGTCCTTCTCCAATTTCTTCCTCCTGCTCACACTCACAAAACAATCAATTAACAAAAGGATAATGTTTTCCAAATGTCCTGAGGCCATTCTAAATTTCTACAAGATACTAGTTAACAATGCAACAACAGAAAAGTTTTTTTTCTAAAATGGGGGAAGGGAAACGCAGTAATCAGAATGAGGTGCTGGAGAAAGTCCTAAGATATTTATCAAAGGGAGAAAAGAGTCATAAGAAAACCTTATAAAACGTGAGGAGTCACACAATTATGTAGATGATCAATATTTATTATTCTCTAATGTAGACTCTTCATGAAAAATTTGCAATAAATTTAACTGGAAAGAAGGAAAATAAGTTACATGGCCAAGTGACCATTGAAACACAGTGTGGAATGTTGGAAAGAAGACACTTTTACCATCAACAGATTCCAACAGATCCCAGCTCCAGACTTGAGTAGTTGTAGGAACTTGAGTGAGACACTGAACCTCACCAAACTTCAGTTTACTCACCTCCCAAATGGGGTAAGACTATTTCTCATAGCTCAACAAATGGTAGCTATGGCGAGTATGATTATTGCAGGATGATGTAAACCAAAAATAAAATTCTAAGCCCCCAACCAACTGAACTGATCTCTACGCCTGGGGCATTCTACAACCAATAGAAATAGAAAAGATCATTCAAGGGTAATATGAACACCTTTACGCACACAAACTAGAGAACCTAGAGGAGATGGACAAATTCCTGGAAATATACAACCCTCCCAGATTAAACTAGCAAGAAATAGAAACTCTGAACAGACCAGTAACAAGCAGAAGGACTGAAACAGTAACTGTGATGGTTAATATTGAATGTCAACTTGATTGGATTGAAAGATGCAAAGTATTGTTCCTGGGTGTGTCTGTGAGGGTGCTGCCAAAGAGATTAACATTTGAGTCAGTGGACTGGGAGAGGCAGACCCACCCTCAATCTGGGTGGGCACCATCTAATTAGCTGCCAGCACAACTAGAATAAAGCAGGCAGAAAAGGTGGAAGAAGCTGACTTGCTGAGTCTTCTGGCCTTCAACTTTCTCCCACACCGGATGGTTCCCGCCTTCAAATATTAGATCCCAAGATCTTCAGCTTTTGGACCCTTGGACTTACACCAGTGATCTGCCAGGGTCTCTCAGGCCTTTGGCCACAGACTGAAGGCTGCACTGCTGACTTCCCCGCTTTTGAGATATGAGGACTTGGACCAGCTTCCTTGTTCTTCAGCTTGCAGACGGCATATTGTGGGACTTCGCCTTGTGATTGTGTGAGTCAAAAATCCTTAGTAAACTCCCTTTCATATATACATCGAACCTATTAGTTCTGTCCCTCTAGAGACCCTAACTAATACAGTAATTTAAAAATTGCCAACAAAAAAAGTCGAGGACCAGATGGATTCGCAGCTGAATTCTACCAGACATTCAAAGAAGAACTGGTACCAATCCTATGACACTATTCCACTATAAGACAGGGAAAGAAGGAATCATCCCTACATCATTCTATGAAGCCAGCATCACCCAATAGCAAAACCAGGAAAGGACACAACGAAAAAAGAGGAAACTACAGACCAATATCCCTAATGAACAAAGATGCAAAAATCCTCAGCAAAATACTAGCTAAACCAATCCAGCGTATCAAAAAGATAATCCACCATGATCAAGTGGTTTCATACCAGGGATACAGGGATGATTTAACATATGCAAGCAAGTCAATAGATGTGATACACCACATAAACAGAATTTAAAATAAAAACTACATGGTCATCTCAACAGATGCAGAAAAATCATTTGACAAAATCCAGCATCAATTTTTGGTTAAAACCATTGGCATAGAAGGGACATACCTTAAGGTAATAAAAGTCATCTATGACAAACCCACAGCCAACATTATACTGAATGGGGAAAAGTTAAAAGCATTCCCCCTGAAAACTGGAACAAGACAAACATCCCACTTTTCCCACTTCTATTCAACATAATACTGGAAGTCCTAGCCAGAACAATCAGAAAAGAGAAAGAAATAAAGGACATCCAGATCAGTAAAATGGAAGTCAAATTGTCACTGTTCACTGATTATATAATTGTATACCTAGAAAACCCTAAAGACTCCTCCAAAAAACTTCTCGAACTGATAAACGAATTCAGTAAAGCTTCAGGATACAAAATTAGTGTACACAAATCAGTAACTCTGCTATACACCAACAGCAACCAAGCTGAGAATCAAATCAAGAACTTAACCCCTTTTACAATAGCTGCAAAAAAAAATAAATAAAATAAATTACTTAGGAATATACTTAACCAAGGAGGTAAAATATCTCTACAAGGAAAACTACAAAACACTGCTGAAAGAAATCATAGGTGACACAAACCAATGGTAACACATCTCATGTGTGTTTGGATAGGTAGAATTAATATTGTGAAAATGATCACCCTGCTAAAAGCAATCTACAAATTCAATGCAATTCCTATCAAAATACCACCATAATTCTTCACAGAACTAGAAAAAAAAAATCATAAAATTCACATAGAACCAAAAAAGAGTCCACACAGACAAAGTAGGACTAAGCAAAAAGAACAAATCTGGAGCCATCACATTACCTGACTTCAGACTATACTATAAGGCTATAGTCACCAAAACAGTATGGTACTGGTATAAAAACAGTCACATAGCCAATGCAACAGAATAGAGGACCCAGAAATAAGTCCAATACTCACAGTTAACTGATCTTCAACAAAGCAAACAGAAACATAAAGTGGGTAAAGGACACCCTATTCAACAAATGGTGCTAGGATAATTGGCAAGCCACATGTAGAAGAATGAAACTGTATCCTCACCCCTTACCTTATGCAAAAATCAACTCTAATGGATAAAAGACTTAAATATAAAACCTGAAACCATAAAAATTCCAGAAGATAACATCCGAAAAACCTTTCTAGACATCAGCTTAGGCAAAGGCTTCATGACCAAGAACACAAAAGCAAATTGCAACAACAACAACAACAAAAGATAAATAGATGGAACTTAATTAAACTAAAAAACTTTTGCATAACAAAAGAAATAATCAGCAGAGTAAACTGACAACCCACAGAGTGGGAGAAAATCTTTACAAACTATGCATGACAAAGGACTATTATCCAGAATCTACAAGGAATTCAAACAAATCAGCAAGAAACAGAAAAAAAACAAAACAAAACAAACAAACAAACAAAAAAAAAAAAACCCATCCCATCAAAAACTGGGCTAAGGACATGATGAATAGACAATTCTCAGAAGATATACAAATGGTCAACAAACATATGAAAAAATGCTCAACATCATTAATGATCGGGGAAATGCAGGTCAAAACCACAGTGTGATACCACCTTACTCCTGCAAGAATGGCCATAATAAAAAATAATAGATGTTGGCATGGATGTGGTGAAAAGGGAACATGCTTGCACTGCTGGTGGGAATGTAAACTAGTACAACCACTATGGGAAACAGTGTGAAGATTCCTTAAAGAACTAAAAGTAGATCTACCATTTAATCCAGCAATCCCACTACTGGATATCTACCCAGAGGAAAAGAAGTCATTATACAAAAAAGACACTTGCACATGCATGTTTATAGCAGCACAATTTGCAATTGCAAAAATGTGGAACCAGACCGAATGTCCATCAATTAAGTGGATAAAGAAAATGTGGTACACATATACCATAGAATACCACTCACCCATAAAAAGGTATGAAATAATGGCATTTGCAGCAACCTGGATAAAATTGGAGACCATTATTCTAAGTGAAGTAACTCAGGAATGGAAAACCAAACATTGTATGTTCTCACTCATAAGTGGAAGCTAAGCTGTGAGGATGCAAAGTCATAAGAATGATACAATGAACTTTGAGGCCTCAGAGGAAAGAATGGAAGGAGAGTGAGGGATAAAAGACTACACATTGGGTACAGTGTACACTGCTCAGTTGATGCGTACACCAAAACCTCAGAAATCACCACTAAATAATGTACCCATGTATCAAAACACCACCTGTCCCCCCAAAACCTATTGAAATTAAAAAATAAAATAAAATTTAAAAATAAAAGTAAACCTGAACACTAGTTCAGGCCATGGTGGGAAAGGGTGGTTGGGCATGCCTCCTTATACCTTTTTCTCTTTGGAATTCAGGCACAGTTGACCAGAATTAACATTAAAAGAGAACCTAAGATCGACAAAACAAACTCTCTTTGTAGCAATAAGATACCAGCATGACAGACAGTGGGCCCTGAAAGAAATCAAAGTATTTTACTCCAAGATGTATTTCCTTGATATATTTTGAAATGGCCCTGCCAAGCTCTCACTTGTGCGGAAAATCTACATTCTGTAGAGAATCCCCTTCCAGATCTTTTTTCCTGGTCCAGGAGAGATTAAGAGTCTGGTACCTCTTTAAGTCTGATAAGAAACATTTACAACCTCTTCTCTCTGAAGCCTGCTACCTGGAGGCTTCGTCTGCATTTGGCCATTATGGCCAAAACCACAATTACTTTTGCACCAACCTAATAGAAGGTATCACCAGCTTCATAAAAACTCCAGGTGCTGAACATTCCTTAGTGTCAGGCTAATATAAGTCAGTGCCAGTCTTAGGTAACTGTTTGCTTAATTTGATAAACTTACCTGTAACAAAAAATCAAAGAGTGCCATCTTGGACCACTCATGATGATGTATTTCAGTACAACCCGATTCAGGCTTGGGTACTCGGCCGTTCTGCCAGCATTTCTGTTTCAGCAACTGCTGATAAGTTCCCCAGGTGAGCTTAACGGAAGAATGGGTGTCATTACTTGTTGGAGATAAAGATGCATCCCAGAGAATGATGGGACACGGGCGGCCATCTATGGAATCAGAAAAACAAACACACTTTCAGCACATTACTGACTCAGGGTGTGCCTTTGAGCAGGTCGTTCACTCTTCTCACAGTCTCACTCTCACCTATCAAATGTGAGAGTATGATTTGACAATATTTTATGGTCCCTTTGTCTTCTGAAGTTTTAATACTTTCATACCTCAGTGCTTCCTGTTTGAAGTCTTATAAAGCAGAAAGTTATTGTTAGACAACGAAAAAAAATTTTTAACAAGATACTTTATAGATGTGGCAGGAATAGGCTACTAAGCACCAATAACAACGTCCTATGGTTAATGTGGTTTTATTCCACATCTAAAAGCAGCCACCACAAAAAGGGAAAGAATCCAGACATTTATAATTGTCTATTCAACGTCTGAGTGGAGCTGCTCTTTATTTGTAATAACAACTGTCTGATTTTCTGAGGCCACATTATGATGTCAGGAAGAAAAAGAATTTTTAGAAGTCGCAAATTTAAAAGTGAAATTGTATGGTTCACACCAATCACTATAATCTCCAAAGACGGGAAAAAAAGAGGCAAGAGGTTTTTTCTTTCCTGATAGAAACTGTGCAAGCACAACAGTGTTCTTGTTAAGGGATCATTTATTCACACACAACCTCAACAAAGTTCATTTAAGCAGATGTCAGTTCTTCAACTGCATATGCATAGATGATCTTTTTTAACCTGTCACTCAATTTGTTTTGTCTCACTTTTGGAAGTTTGGAAATGCAATTTCTTTCATTGTTAAACTGTACAAAGAATGATGGGCCCCAGTGAAATAATCATAAACAAGGAAGACCATGATCCAGACACATTAAACAACACTTCAAGCTTAAAACCAATAACATCATTCCCAAGCCCCCATTTCTGACCAATAAAGTCACAAGGAGATGGTGTTGAGCATTTTTGCTTATAACTCAAAAATCAGAATGATGCACCTGATAAAAACAACTAAATTACAAAGATCCGATAAAGCCCACTTAACTCATTCTTAACAGGCCTGAACAACAGAGGCCTCTGAAATTACAACTGGAATGTTCAGACTTGTCATAGGAATTTTTAAAACCTCTCTTAAATAGCCTCAGATGTTCTCAATATATAATTTTATGGTCTATTAGAAACTTTTATTTTGCCACCTTACTGTCTTGCCATGTTGTAGGGTTCTTATCTCCAGTCTTTAACACAGGAAACAGTCCTCTAACCACTCCTGAGTTTAGAGTTATACTAACCTTAATAGTTTTAGTAGCATTAACTTAAATCATTCTAATCACTTGCATTATAGTTCTGTTCAAAGAAAAATCTTTCTCCCTTTAGCCTTGCAATGTAGGCCAGGGCATGTGGAAAGTCTATTGGATTATGGAAAATATGCTACAATCATTCATACAAAACTAAGAGAAGAGTGGAGAAAGAAATGTGAGCCATAACAAAAGAGCTTCATTTGCAGCACACTCTCTCTCCTTCCAATTTCGCTTTACCTTAGTAAATGATTTGGGGTTCCTGGGACCTAATTATATCTTCTTAGATATCAGATAATTTTAAGTATGTATATCCCAAATACTATGCCAATTTATTTTAAAAGAATAAATTCCAGGTAAAAGCAATCCATCATGCTGTGGAAGACAGCACTGGGCCAGTATAACCAAATACAAATAGAAAATAGACACATAGCCTCCAAAGGTGTGCGCTTCAGGCGTCTAAAAATAAACACCAAGAAGCTCTTTCTATCAGTGTCTTTGAACCAAAGTTATACACAAAGAGCACTTAGCATGCTCAGGGCTAGAAAGTATTCAAAGGGAGTTGAAACCTAACAGTGAACTTCAACACACATCAACACACGGGTCAGAAGGACAGCAGTTTCCTCAGCAATTCATATAAGGCCTTTGGAGAAATATGGAAATGATCTACATAAACAATTGAAACCTGCTGGGCTGTGTTTCTTCCCTTTAGAAACATTTGTTTCTAATTGTAAAACTAATTAAAGGTAAATCCACTCATTTCATGAAATACAGAAAAACATAAAAATGTATAGCTAAGAAAATAAAAATCAACCATAACCTCCTCTCCCAGTAATTGGTTCTGTTATTTGTATATTTACCTCCAGTATTTTTCTATCCCTTTCTTTCTCATCTGAATAGGTAAACTGCTTCTAGAATTTTTTTTAAAGAGTATAACTTATGATTAGAGCTCAGACTCTGGAATCCAACACAATTCTGGTCACATTATGTCTTAGTTTTGTAAAGTTAGAGAAGTTATGTAACCTTTTTAAACCTTGTTTTTCTCACCTGTAAAATGAAGCAATAACATACCTTCAAAACTGACCTTATTAGGAAGAAATGAGATCGTGCATCTAAAATTCCCAGCATGGTACCTAATATAAACACATGCCCCAGAAAGGTTTTGCTCTGATGACTATTACATATATACATCACATAATCACATAATTCATCAGGCTTCAACTGACCTTTACTATTTCTTGAGGATTTACTGTGCACTAAACACTATTCTAGAACCGGAAGCTACATACATGAATAGATAAATGTCAAGTTTTTTGCTTTCATGGAACTTACATTTCTACCAGGAGAAAGAGACAAAATTTATGCAAAGAAAAAAAGCTATTTCGGATCATCTTGTATGTAGAGTTTGTCATAATTATTTCACTAAATATTATACTATAAATATTTATTTCAATTATTTTTAAATAGTGCCACTGTAATTGTAATGCAATAATCTAGCCCAGTGATCAGCAAATTTTATAAAAGGCAGATAGTAAATATTTTAGGCTTTGAGGGCCTAAAATATCACAACTATTCAACTATGCCACTGTTCAACTCCATTGTAGCCCAAAAGCAGTCATGGAAAATATATAAACAAGTGGTCGTAACTATTCCATTAACATTTTATCATGTATGCCGAAACTTAAATTTCATGTGAGTCTCAAGGGTCATAGCGATATCACTAATCTTCTGATTTTTGTGAATCATTTAAAATTATAGAGACGATTTTTAGTTCACAGAATAAAAACAGGCAGTGGGCTATTTTTGGCCCACAGGCTATATATTAACCCCTAATTTAATTTATGAGTATACTGTATGACAGTCACCATTTCTCTATTTTAGATCAACAAATTTTTGGAATGATACATTTTCTATACTAATCATTAAAAAGGCATTCTCAAACTGCCAAAGAAAGTGTTCAACTGATAAGTATAATTGGTTTTCAATTAATAGCCTATGTTTTTCTCCCAATCCATCCCTTTCCCCTCAGCAAAATCTTCTGAATGCCGACTATCGCATAAAGACATTCTTTCCTGCCCTGCTAGAAATCAGTGCACCTCAGGAAAGGGGATTCCCAGAGAACCAGAAGAAAGCATGGTGAGCAGCAAGACTTAGACTGAGTCACAGATGGCTGTGGTTTCTTTCCACACACAGGTCTTCTTGCTACATATACATGTGTGGCCCTTGCAGGTAATAATAGTAGTCACTATAACTCCAGATCTCAGAGCAATGACTACTTCTGTGAGGAGAATTCCACTTCTTTTAATATATGGCTTTTGAAAGAATTCAATGAACCTTGATGGATTTGAAGAGATGACAGAAAAACTGCCTCTGAAAACAGGAAACTGGTTAAACCAACTTACCCTGAAGTGTTTCAGAGATGAGAAGCATTCATCTCTCCACATTCAGGTTTGTCAAAATGATGCAGTACTGAACTCACCAGAGAAATCTCAACAAGTGAAGAGATAAAATTCTGTCACAGTGGTGAGAAAGCGGGTTTTAAAAGATATGTGGGTGTTCATGTGAATTAAAGGTTATAGAGCTGTCCTAAAAAATGAGACTTGCCAGGAAAGCTTCTTTTTTTCTGAAATCTGAATATTTCCCCTGAATTTTGATGTTCTCCCAAGTCGTTTTTTATTCAAAAGCACAAAGAAGACATTCTTCTGAGAAGATGAACATGAAAATTCACTTAGAATGAGTGCTTTACACAATCTTCTTTGTCTAGATTTATTAAATGCCGTTCACTTTGAGCACTGGCTGAGTGGTTTTGTGGAATTATAGGTGAATGCTAAGCATGTTGGGTGGAGCTGTGAATGTCTGTGTGCATTTGTCACTGAGCAAAAACAAGAAGAAAAGTCTTGAGCTCTGAAATGAAAAGTTCTTTCTCCTGCACGGTCCATGTTCCAAGACTCCTTGTGAACAAGATAAAAAGCAAGTGACAGTCCAGCTCAAGTCCTTCATTAAAAACAATTCTACAATACCCATTGAAGAAAACAAAAGCCAGTCAGACTTGAGTGGCATCTTTGTTATAGGAAACAAATTCTCTTGGGCGCCATTGCAACTGTCAACAACACATTGAAGGAAAACTTTAATGCAAAAAGAAATAAACCTCTATAAGGTTTTCATGATTTTTAAAAACAGTAGGTGGGGAGGTAGGAGTCTGTAGATTACATAGGCATAGATTTTATATGGCCAAACAAGTCCTGAATCTAGGAATTTGTCCTAGAGCAAATTAAAATCACAATAAGATATGACTTCATCCCAGTCAGAAGGGCTATGATTAAAAAGACAAAAAGATTACAAGTGTTGGTGAGGGTTTGGAGAAAGCGGAACCCTTAGCACTGCCGGTCAGAATGTGCATTAATACAGCCATGATGGAAAACAGTATGGAAGTTTCTCAGGAAGCTAAAAATAGAATTACCATACTATCCAGTAATCCTAATTCCGGGTGTCTATCCAAAGGAATTGAAATCGGTATGCCGAAGAGATGTCTGTACTCCCATGTTCACTGCAGCACTATTTATAATAGCTAAGTTATGGAAGCAACCTAGGTGTCCATCATCAGAAAATGGATAAGAAAAATGTGCTATGTTACATATACACAATGGAATTCTATTATTCACCCTTTAAAAAGGGAGAAATCCTGTCATTTGTAACAACATGGATGAACCTGGATGACACTATTTTAAGCAAAATAATCCAGGCACAGAAAGACAAATACTGCATGACCTCATTTATATGTGGAATAAAAAAGTGGAACTCAAAAGTAGAGAGGAGAATGGTGGCTACCAGAGGCTGGGAGAGGGGGTTAAATTGGAAAAGGCTTGATCAACAGGTACAAAGTTTTGGTTAGACAGGACAGATAAGCTTTAGTGATCTATTGTACAGAATGGTGACTATAATAAATAATAATACAACGTATATATCAAAATTACTAAAAGAATATATTTACAATTTTTCACCAAAAAAAAAGATAATCCTATGATTCGAAGAAGCCTAAAAAATAAATTAATTAAAATTTAAATTTTTTTAAAAGTAAGGTGATGGATTTTTAAATTAGCATAATTTAATAATTCCACATTGTAAACATATATCAAAAATCACCTTGTGCCCATAAATATATAGAAATACTCAACTGAAAATTAGATTAAATAATAGAAAAGAAGTAGATCTCTGGGTGACTCAGAATATGTTTCATATATTTATTTATCTAACTGTTTTTCACTTCATAGTTTGTTTTCTCTAGGCCTGAGTTAAAATAATCTCCATACTTCCTCAGGAGTTAGCTAAGTGTGAAGTTAAGGAAGCAGGAAAGGAGAATGTCTTGTGACTTCATTCATCACCAACTACCTAAACAACCTAAATCGCCAGTTCTCCTCTGAAAACAAGCGTTCTTCTTTGTTCCAACGAATGGGCAGGAACTTCTGCTTTCTAGGTCTGCCCTGAACTTCTGCTGTATAAATGGAAACTCCAAGACCCTTCCTGTCTCAATATTCCACTTTAAAAAACAGGAATCAAATTTGACTTCAGAGGGTGGTGATGATGTGGTCACTGTGCCAGACTCTACAATCACATTTGGCAGATGAAGTCTTGGTCACATCAGGGTGACTCAGTCCTGGGGGATTTAGCATTTGTTAATCCAGTTAAATCCATGAATTCCTGACCTGAGTGACCCTCTTACTTCTTACAGTGCAAAGCCCATGACATCACCCCCTTTCTTCAAACCCTTCAGTGACTCCCTATTTTCTTCAAGATAAAGTCCAGGCTCCTTACAGGACATAAAACACACTCACTCTTACTTACCACAGCTTAACTCACATCATGCCCCCCAAACCCTAATCTGTTGTTTTTCAGAACTATTTGCAATTTCCTGAACACACTCTGCTTTCACACGTTTTTCATAGTCTGTTCCCTCTATACTTTCTGCACCCATCCCATCTCTCACACCACCCACAGTGACTTTTAAGAACCAGTTCTGGCATTACCTCTTCCAAAAGTATTTATAATTTCCCACTCAACCCCCTACATACACAATCTAGGCTTAATTCTCCCTCTCTTTGCCTACAGGGCCTCCTAAAAATATCTCCGTTGATGTTTTTATCACACCCTTTTTGTAAGGTAGGTTTGCTTAACGGTCTCCTGTCTTCCAAGCTGAGAGCTCTGAAGAACAGACACTACTTCTTAGTCCTCTGGATCTCCAACTTTTGATGCAGTGTCTAGAACAAAGCAAGCACTCACAAGTTCTGAACGCATTTTTGCAGAATCCCCCAATGTTCATGTATAGCTCTTAGAGTCTAAGGAATGGTCCATGGACCCAGAATAAAACTTTGCCTGGCATGACATCCTAGTAAGGTGTAATTTCACTGTCTCCATTCAACATGAATTGGGAAGGATTAGAGAAAAACTTGAGAAATAGAGCCAGGGATGTGCAGAGGTTTTGATGCCCTCATTCTGTCCAGCTTGTGCTCAACTATCCACTCCGATGTATCTCTTATACACTGGGACGATGAAAATAGGGGTGGTGGAAGCACTACTGCCTCTCTCCTTCTGAGCCCAGATTACTATCATGAGAAGGGGAACAGTTAGGCATCATGGCTACATTCAGGAATCAGGAGACAAGGCAATGGGAAACGTGGTCACAATCTGGATGGATGATTAACAGGGAAAGCCCCAGGCTGCAGTCATTGAAGGCTCACACATGATGTGAAGGGACAGCGGGAGGCAGTAAGGCACAGTTTTGAGGAATGAGGCTATGGAGTCCTCTTGACCCATGTCTGTATCCCAGCCCTACTGCATGCTACCTGTGGGCTTTCAGGGAACATACATTATTCTTTCATCCTCCGTTTCCCCTCAGGAAATGTGTATAAGAACATCTGATGTAGGGGACTGTTGTGACATTTAATAAGATAATGGATGCAAACTGCCTAGCACCCCACAAATAAGAGATCTCGTTATTATCCTCTATAAGCTCCAAGGTCCTTCTCTAAATGAAAAATGTAGGTGCCCATTTATTCTACTCAAGTAAACATCGATCTGGATAAACCAACTAAGAAAATCTAAAGAAATATATCACAAAGAGCTACATCAGCTTAGAAATGGCTTAAAAAGGGTGGCATTCAAGAGCGCTAGCTGGGCACGGTGGCTCATGCCTGCAATCCCAGCACTTTGGGAAACCAAGGCAGGTGGATCATGAGGTCAGAGGTTTGAGACCAGCCTGGCCAACATGGTGAAACCCTGTCTCTACTAAAAATACAAAAATTAGCCGGGCGTGGTGACAGGCGCCTGTAATTCCAGTTACTCAGGAGGCTGAGGGAAGAGAATTACTTGAACCCAGGAGGCAAAGGTTGCAGTGAGCCGAGATCTCACCACTGCACTCCAGCCTGTCTCGGGAAAAAAATAAAAGAAAAAAAAGGTGTTAGTATGTGTTAAGCAATGTTATATGTTATACATACTAACTCATTTAATTCTCATGACAACTCTAAGGTAAGTAATGTTATCATCACTGTTTTTATTATCATCATCCCTATTATACTAATAAAATATAAAACACAGAAAGATTAAGTAACTTTTCCCCAGATCACCTAGCTAGCAAGTGGCAGAATCCAGATTCACCTGCAAGGAGTCTACATTCCCCGTCAACACCCCAAAATACAAAGCTATTTGAATTACAAACTGTACCACTTTCCCCTAGTACCTAGGGCAGTGCCTCACAGGTAAAAATGCCATTGAATTGAGTTGATTACAAACACATTGAAACTGTAACAATTCTTCTTTAACTTAGGTAGGAAGAGCTATCTAGCACCCCTGCACCTGTGTGATCCTTACAGCAACTCAGAGACAGCAGCTGATTCACTCCTACTGAAGAGCCCACCTCCTTGAGCTTGGGAAGGTGCTTAGTGAATCCTCACATCAGTGACAGGAAGATTTCCTCCAGAACACTGAACTCACACATGGCCCTGTAGTGTCAGCGCCACAAGAGCAGAGATTCCTGACTGTTTTGTTCACTGATGCAGCCCCAGTGACTAGAATAGTGGCTAGCACACAGCACGTGCTCAATAAATACATGTTAAAGGAAGAAAAGATAAATGTGATCCTATAGAAGACAATAGATTGCATGGAGTTAAGGCACATGCATCTCTTATGCTGTGAGTACTGTGGCAACCATTAATCACCCCTTTGATCCCAGCTGTGTGTGGGACCAAGGGACAAATTACACAGCAGAGAAGGTTGCCCGGTTCCCCATTTGCCTATGAAGTTATGTAGTGAGCAAACAAGAGGACGCTGGAGCACAGCGCTGCTTAGAGCCGAGGCTCAGTAAACTTTTGTTCACTGATGAATGAATGTATTAAGCTGACCAGCTCAATTTGATTCATAAAGAAATAGCCTTAGGGCTTTTCTGAGGAAGAACACAACATACTTTCAATCCAACTTTTTAAAAAATAAAACATGATTATACACTCCTAAATAAATATTTCCACAAAGTTTGCCTATATGTCAAAGATTTCTAGGATTCGGAAGCCAGTATGTTCCCAGGTTGTGAGGACGTCTGTGTTATTCTCAACACTCCCTGCAAAATGACGATGTCCTTACCTGAGAGCCTAAAACAATATAAAATGCAAAGCTGCCATCCCTCTGCCTCGGCAACTGCACATTCACCCAGAACTCACAGTGCTGCTCACATAGGCTTGAAAAGAGAGTGAAAAACACACAACATATTTCTCCTCCTTTATAATACGAAGAGGCAATACAAGTTGGAAAACAGTGAGCAACTTGGGATCTACAATGAATTTAAATGGAAGTTTGTGGGGTGCCTGCAGTTTGTCATGTAAGCAGCCTTGACATACAGAATTCCTGGAACTGGCCTACCTTAATTCAGTCTGACAGCTCTGTGGAATAAAGCAGCATCCTAAAAATAAAGCATACATAATCTATCTTCCATGCTGGGCATGAAAAATAGTACAATGCTTAAATGCTACCAAAATGGTGTCCCTTGAGATTCATTCACATTATACTGTGCAGACTACAGGGGAAGCTCTGGCAAAGCTGCTAAATCAGAGATCACAGAAGCATGCTGGGTTGTCTCTGTTTTTATTCTCTTGATTTTTACATGGACATAGTCTGCTTTGTCTAATCCTAGATAAATACTTTAGGATATTTTCGCTTTTTTAACTATCAAAATGTATCAGCATCACACAGTATCTGGTGACTTTTATAGTAATTTGAGACTCTTGCAAGGAAAATTTGGCAGAAAACAAATATGTTCCGTCACATTGATACACATGTGATTGTTTATGGTAAACAAGAAAATCTGGTAAGCACTGGCACCTTGGCTTGCACGAAAAAAACTTGT
The DNA here is from genome assembly GCF_037993035.2 of Macaca fascicularis. Taxonomy (NCBI): domain Eukaryota; kingdom Metazoa; phylum Chordata; class Mammalia; order Primates; family Cercopithecidae; genus Macaca; species Macaca fascicularis. The sequence goes on from NC_088379.1 coordinate 163,095,771, forward strand.
AGCAGTGTTCACAATGATACATCAGTACTGCACTTGAGTAAAAATATTATCAACGTTAGATTATTGAATTGAAAAAAGAAATTAAACAGAAATGTTGGCATAGTGGTAAAATCAGAAACCATCATGCTAAAATGTGTACATTTTTGACATTACCCCATGATTGTAGTAAGTTATATTTGTGAGGTAGTGTGGGTTAACAGAAGCAACATGAGGAAACTTCAGTGTCAGAGACAGAATTGGGCACAAATTCCAATTTCATTGCTCTCTAGGTAGGCGATGTAGGGCAAATTTTATAAGCTCACTGAGCCTCAGGATTCCCCTATTTAAAATAAGAGTAATATCTGCTGCGTAAAATTGTCAGGTGGTATAATAGACAACACACGTCAAATACAGTGTAAGTACTATATGATACATAACACTAGATTCTTTGTCACAATTGAAAAATACTTCCTTATTGCATACAAACATTTTAAGGCCCTTTGATGCTATATTTTAATTCATTTTAAGACTTCCTACACAGAAACATATAGGATGAAAATCTGCTCCAGTGGTAACTGCTGGATCTTATATTGTGGCACACTGCTGGCTCTGCCTACTTAATTACTATCTTGCCCTTCCTCAAGTGCACCCTTCTCATTTTCTAGGATATCTTGGAGCATAATCTGTCAGAAAATAGTCTGTTATAAAGTACAATACCAGTAAGTCCACTAATTTCACACATCTTTTTGTATTCAAGAAGAATCATCTAGAACTCATCAGGTCACACAATCAAGATCTTGTCTCAGACTAAACTGAGCTAGCTGACTGGATCACCCACACCAGTTCTGCCAATTTAGAAAAACCCTAAAGATGACCTTTATTAATTGGAACTCTTTGTCTTTTAACTAAATCAACAGAGAGCTTTATCTGAAAGGCTGGGGCAGGCAGATTAGTTAATTTACAGCATTTGATTCCTTTTTACATCTCCCTTTCCACATCACATATCCATTTTATAATTACTCTGGGCCTCAACTTCTATATTTGTTAAATGTTTGTCAGAGTCCCCAAACTCTATGTCACCTGGGTGCAGCTGGTAGATGATGATTTAATGAAATAATGCAAGCACAGTACTTAGAACGGTGCCTGGTATATATATCTAGGAAAATTGAATGACTCTTAGCTATGGTTAAGGTTGCTTTGTCTCCTTGAGGATAAAAAGGAGGTTCCCATAGCTACATCTGTGCATCAGTGTATAAGTAATCTGTTTCATTATATTAAATAACTATACTTCCTAGTAGGCTGTGGTGATAGAGAAAGACGACTTACCTTAGGGCCCCTTAAAGGATTTGTTGAGGGAAGCAGATTTGTGAAAAGAGAAAAGACTTGGAAATTAGAAGACAAAAATTTTTGCTGGACAACTCATCACATGTCCTTGAGCATTCTTCTTGCCTTTCATTCATCTCTAAATTGAGGTTTAAAAAGTCTACTGCATAGGATTCTTAGAAAAATTAACTAAGACAGCTTAAATATCTAAATTCAACTTGCAACACAGACTAACCACTTCCTTGGTGCCAGATATAAATTTATTTTTGTAAACATTAATCAAAAGTCAGAACAGAAACAACATTTAGGGCAGATTACTTACAGGCTTTGCTGGCTTCTCACTCTCTCAAATATTAAAAGATCTACTCCCAGACCAAACCTGATCATCAGAGAAATATATACCTAAATTAAATCCTATTGTTCCTCCTGCAGAAAACTCGTATCAAATTACACTAGAGCGTGATGCCAACACACCACATTGATAGTCCTCACAAGAATAAGCCCTGTAAACCTTTCATTTGCATTGTAAGGAGGCTACAAAAACATTTTTTATTACATCCACAATGAATTCCTTATGAGATCCTCCAGGAGAAAGTCTAGCCTGGACTTAAGACTAAAAATGTTATTACGCGTCCTAAGTATTAGAAGCTAGTGGCTTCCAGTATAGATTTACTGTTTAGAGTCCAAGGAACAAGCAATGAACGCATTCCTTCATTCGTTCAAAATATTTATTGAGTTTCTACTATAGGCCAGACTCTCCACTAAGATCCAGAAATGCAATTCTAAAGAAAATGGGAAGTATCTTTGACTTCAGAGACCTAGAGAGTAGTGGGAAGGAACAGATGATTAAGCAAATGATTATAATACAAAAATGTATTATATAATATAATGATATAGAGCAAGCTGAAAAAGATGCTAGGTAACTAGGTAAGATCTGTTGCCTCTCTGGGTGGACTGAGAGGCTCAAATAAAGTCAAACTTTGACTAACAGAATAGGAGGGCCCTAGAAGAAAGCTACACACTTCTGTGGAAATCAGGGAAGAAAGACATAGTGAGGAAAAGACTAGAAATAGGTGGATGGGTAGAGATACTGAGAACCTAATGCTGTCTATACCATGACCAGAAGTGTTCTATTTATGTACTTTGCATCACTATAACAGTCTGCTTGAGTAGAATTATATTGTGTAGAGTATTCATAACTATATGAAATCATTTCATGAGCCCCTGAAGAAACTGACCTGACTTTGTGACTCTAAATGACTAAGTTGAAGAAGGTATCAAAGAGAGAATGTTGTTTGAGATATAATCTTAGAGATTTTATTTATTAAATTGAGTCATACTAGTATAACCTTATTAGTTTATTTCCATCACCACTCCCATATGAAAGGAGAGAGAAATATCCAGGCTATACTGAGATTACAAACCCCTCCTTCAAATGAATTTTTGTTCTCAAAGATGCTGGAAATTCAGAGCAAAAAATTAAATACCTAAGAGGAATCGTGATTACAAAAGTTTAATTAAGCAGTTTTAGCCATAGTCTTATCACATAAGAAAATAATACATGAGACTTAGAGATTATGTGAGGAATTCAATGAACTTGGTACGTCCTGTGCTTGGTATAATAATAATAATAACCAATATTTATTGAAGGTTTATCTTGTGGCAAATCCTGGTTCTAAGTGTTTTCCATATATTAACTAACAACAGTCTCATATGGTAGGCAGTATTGTCATTTTACAGCTGAGGAAACTGAGGCATAAAGAGACATGGCAACATTTCCAAGTCATAAGATTGGTAAGTTCAAACCTAGTTAGTCCAACTCCAGGGCCCAGGCTCTTAGTCACTACTGTATTCTCCCAACTTCCATCCAAGAGTGTCTAAGGGAAGCTCAAAGGACACATCAGAGAACCCTGCCTCAGGATGTACCCAGGAGTTCATCTTCTCCTCTCTGGGGCCTTTATGACATGAAAATGAATGGGATTACAGCATAACAAGAGGGATCCTGTGCCCTACTCTGCTCAGAACAGTCGGTTGTGCCTATTGTCCCAATGCCCACCAGCAGCTCCTTTCATGCCACACAGTTCCAGTTTGAATAATAAGTTACATATTCACCTAAGTCCAGTGGCTAAGAAGTTATGTTCTGAAGTTTGCTGGGCCTACAATCAAAACCCAGTTTAGCCACTTACTAGCTGTGGGAGTTGAGGTCAATTACTTTGTCTCAATAAGCCTCAATTTTTTCACCTACTAAATGGAAATAATAATAGTCCCTACATAATAGCATTGCTATGAGAATTCTAGGAGCCAACACATATGAATCGATTTGTATAATCTTTAACAAATTGTGGACACCCAATACAAAATTCATTTTTATCAACATTAGATTAAATGTTTGAGAGGGTTTCTTACATTGGCATAATTGTGGTGGACTGTTTTGTAAACTTGAGACATCAAAGCATACCTGTGAATCTGGAGCACTTAGACAAGAACCACTATCAGTAATGAATGTCCAGTTTTTCTAAGTAAATCACTGGTACTTCAAGGATTATCCATTCTAAAACGAAATTATAATGCTAAAGCCATTGGAAATGCAGTCTGGGTCTCAGCCACTCCAAGGGATTTTAATCCATTCCATTGTAGGCTCCCTGGGAACCTCACTGAAATGCTAAATTTCATGGTGACATGGAGAAAGTAAGTATCCTTTCAGCTTTTAATCTCTTTGGGGTACGTTTTAGCCTCTTGAGCCAATCTGGATTCAAAGTTGTAACTTCTGGCATCATTCTGCATTCAAACATAAGCCACTGACTCACTGTACTTTGTATTCAAACCCTGGAATCGCTTTAATATTCAGGGAATATCCTTTATATGGCATGGGCATGACCGCAGACCAATCCTTTTGCTGGCAACTGCAGTAACTGGCTACATATGTTAGAACCTGCCAAAATGTTTGTCACCCAAGAAGAGAGAATCTTGAAAGACTGGCTCAATAGAACATAGTCAGGGGCTTGATAAAACCACACAGCTAGTTAGTATACATACTGAACAAATTACCAATTTTTGCCTCATTCTTTTTTTGTTGTTAAATAAAGGGGTTAAATCCATTGGAAAAAAAATCAAGGGGTTGAACCTAACATGGTCAGGCTCTGCGCCCCTTAAGAAGATTCCATCTGCTCAAGAACGATAACTCGCTTCCCCCTTACTTTTAAAAACTTCTACTTCCTCCCATAGTAACCTATTTAATAGTATGCCTGACTGTCAGCAAGTTCTTTGCCTCCAGCCTAGCTTCCTCTCCTCATCATGCAAATTGCCGTTGGCTTTAATTAGATTTAATAAACCACTGGGAAGTGCAGCGAGGGAAATGGAGAGCCAAGATTATACAGTATGGGCTTACTCTTGTATGTCCAATACAGCATTTTCCCTGGAACTCTCATATCCTCCCAGGCTGGGAAAATAAAGAATGCCAAGCGCATGGAAAGACAGGCTGCTGCGGCTGCTGCTGCTGCTGCTGTCCAAATGTGAACCGTGGGTGGAGAAAAATCATTTAGAAAAAGACAGTAAGGGAAAAGAGAAAATGAACCCGAATCCCCAACAGCTGCAAATAACGAAGCATGTGAATCTGTTACCTTGGATGAACTCTGCTTTCCTGCTCACAGACGGCAGGGTCCTGTTGAGCCCCAAGATCCTGTCTAGGTGGAAGGCGAACACCTCACTCATGTCCAAGGGCTGCTTGAGAAGCCCACAGGGGCTAGGGCCGCAGCGGAGCACAGCGCCAGGTGCGCCCCCCTCCAGCACCAGCAAACGGGCTCCGCTCTTAGAGGACACTGGCCGGAGCCCTGCCACTGTGCTGTCCGCCAAGAGTCGCATTCTTCGGATGTCATCTTTGCTCAGCCAGGAGGGGGCGCTCTCGCTGTAGATCCTAATGTTGCTTTCCCTGGAGCTGGGCTGCAGGAAGTCTGGGCCCCCGGCTCGCACTCCTGGACCCCGCACCAACCTCCAGGGTCGTTCTCCCATCTTAGCCAGGTTTGCTCCCTGAGCGTACCCAGGTGCTACAGCATCAGCTGCCCTTGCAGCTTCCTGCGGCTGAAGGGATGGTCCGACCAAAGCCTCCTGCCCTAGGGCAGCCGATGCCACTGCATGCTTTTTCCTGCGTTTGGGCTTCACGGTGCCACGGATATTGGCCGGCTTGCTGCGCTTGGAGCGTAGGGTAATGTACACCACATTGGGCTGCAGAGTGGACCCATTGCCCTGGGACTCTGGAGGCGCCAGGGTACCATCCAGGGGTATCTCAGGGAAGGATGACTCGGCGGTGTCGCGGCTGCGATGTGGCCCCTTCTCAGCCACCTGTCCGTGCTGGAGAGAGGCCCTCCCCACCTGGCTCACCAGGAAACCCAGGTAGATGGCACAGGCAGTGCCCAGGAGAAGGTTTCTCCGGGTCCTTGGACGTCGGCTGCTCCAGAGTTTACACACCCGCGGGACGCACAGGGAGCAGATGAACCAGTTTATGAGCTGCCCCGGCTTGTCTGGACAGGTCATTTCTCTGCCGCATCCACATGTTGAACGGAGTTTAAAGTCTGCAGTTGGCTCCTGCTAATGTAATGCATGGTTTCCTGACTTCAGCTGTCGCGTCCGCTTCGGGACATAAATGGTCTCCAGTGGGTAGAGGTGGAAGGAAAGGGTTGGTAATGAAGCTGGGAATGTTTCAGACACAACAAACCTTTTAAACTATCAGTCTCCCCAAGGAGAAATGTGGCTGGTTTCTGGGAATGAATGGATACAGAGTTAACTGAGTCACAATCTCAAACCATTTAAGTTCCTCTACAAGAGTAAAGAAAAAAAGTCATCATTTCCTTTCATAAATATCACCACTAAATGTTTTTAAAAATAAAAGTTAAAACCATGGAAACAAGATAGATGTATAGATTTGACAGTCACTTTAAAGTAGTGAAAACAAGACACAAAAAATCCAAGAGTGTTTTATAACTTGTACCTAGAGTCATTTAAGTTGACTCTGAAGCAAAAGCATTAAAATGTGACAAACCTGGGCTTTTCCTTTTTGAAATTCAGAAAGAACTTAAGACAAGTAATAGGTGATTTTTAAAAACTCTATAACTATACCATATTTACTTTTTAAAGTCCTGAATTAACCAAGTACAAGCAGCAAGTATTAACAATAAAATTTAGAAACATATTCTCTTACTCTAATGGTACAAATTTTTCTTCGTATTAATAATATGTTCCATTAGCTTACATTGTTAGTATAATACAAAGCCGTAAATGTCCATATATGTTGGAAACAGTTGCATTTATTCTGTTTCTCTCTCTCTCTTTCTCTCTTACACATACACACACACACACAACACAACACAACTCTGACTGCTTTTTATTTCTTTTCTTTCCACCGAAGTCAGCTGAAAGAAAATAAAAGCATCTCTAGTTCTGTTTTTTCACTATTAAAAAGAAAAAGAAGAAACTCGTAAGCAACCTTACTTACACAGCTGGCCCCATGCTTGGCTCCAGGAAGAATGTAATCCTTGACTCTAATGCAAAGAACTTTTAAAGGCTGAGGCATGTAAGTAGAACATATTTCATGGTCAAGAGTGTTCCACATTTCAAACATTTCAGTTCAGCTTTAAAAGCTCCCTTGAAAACTACTGATTGCAAAGCAAAACTTGGAAACTGACTGCTGCATGGTTTTAAGAGATATAAGGCTTTTAAAAACAATAGTTAACAAAATAAACATTAATTTTAAATTCGGAAAAAAGAAATGCCGTAGAGAATCAGTTTTCATTCAAATAACTTTCCACTTATTTTTAACCCCTGGGAGCCCTCTAGTGTCGTGTTTGCAAAACAGACTCAGAAATGTCAGTCTCATGAAGTTCAAAAGATCGAGAGTGTTTGCTATCTTGGTGGAGCAGCCGCAGCCAAGGGAAGAACTTGTAAAATGAGGAATGCCATCGCCCCTCGAGTGTCCATCCCGCATAACTTGGGGTTAGAGCACAAGCGTTCCCAGGAACTACTCACCTTACCATCTTGGCCGTTTCATTTGTCTTCCACCAGTTCTGGAAAGAGAAGGCCTAGAAGTTCAGGAAAAAAAGGTAAGAAAGAGTTAATATAAATGAGGGGGAAAAAATAGAACAGTGAGATAAGAGTGCACATAGATAAGGAAAGACATTTATAGTGTGCAGTTGCACAGTGCAACAGTTCACAAAAAGAAGTCATGGATTCTCTCTGATTGGAGGTTTTTAAAAAAAACAGGTAAGGGATTGGCCTGGGTGGTTTGCGTGTCCTAGCACAAAGGCAGGGGCTGATGACCTCGGGGTCTCAATTAGACTATGACAAATAGAATCAAAAGGCAAGAAGACAGAAAGGGAACAGGGATTTTTCCTCCCCACAGAGAAAGAAAGTTGTGATACTGAAGAGTGGGTAAAAGATTAGCATATGGTGTATATTCCTAAAAATACTATATTTTACAATGCAAAAAGAGCAAGGAGTTGGAATATATATGGAAGGAGAGAATAAACGTCCAAGTGGTAAATTGACGAAAATTATAATCAGGCTGTTATTTTAGCACTCTAAACTCAGTCCTTTTTTCCTCTTTAAAAGTCCTGCCACATGGAGGAATGAGAAGGAGCAATCCCAATATTGATAGTAGCCTGGAAGTACCTGGGTATTTTGGCTAAACTTTCTGAGAATTCAGGCCTCAAAGCAATTTTATTTGCACTCAAAAACTCTTAAGGCACATACTTTCATACACACAGAATTATTTTCTATATAGAAAATGTGAACTTCTTGCAGGAAAACCATATCAAAGCTGCATTTTATAATCATCTTATTATTTTCACAGTTAAAGGAACAACTGACTTGGATCTATAAAAATTAAAAGTAAGCCTTTGGCAGAGGCCAGTTATAATAACCAGAAGTCTCCTCCAGCTGTTTTTAGAGCTACTTTTTTCATGGAGAAATGTCTAGGAGATATTGCGAGTTGTGTGAGTTGGTAAATCTGGTTGACTACCTTCCTACCCCACTCCAAAAATGTCTCCTAGAAAAAGAACAATACACTGTCCCCTGCTATAGCCACAATAGGGATTAGTGGAGGCTCCACTCTCTACTCTGAACTATGATATTCAGAAAATGGGCTGAAGAGGGAGGAAGCCTGGCTTTAAATTCTTCTCATTTAACTCTTACGTGTGGTCCCCTGTGGCAAGTCATTTTACCCTGCCTCAGTTTCCCTCATGTGTAAGAGAAGAAAAATAATACCACTCACTCCATCGGTTTCTTGTGATGATTGAATGAGATAGCAGCCTTGGAATGATCATTTGAAATACCATGATGCCTCGTTAAACTGCTCGGAAGCCTGTCTCCTCGGCCCAGGCCTTGACACATAGTCACCATTGCACCACAGCAAAGCTATCACGGTAGAATTGAGGACAAGCACACTGAATTATTTGTAGTCAAGATATTGATGTAACCAATACACTGGATAAACGGGGCTTGTCAGATATAATCAGAACACAATTTTAGTGATTGCCCCCCTCTACTGCCCATTGAAACCTCTTCTGTGGCCCGATATCTCTTTTCAACTTTCTTAAACGGAAACTCAGGCAGGCCCCATGACTTTTCCAGTAATACGTAAATTTTTTTAAAAGTTCTCCAGTTGTTAGCCATAGACATACAGACATATAATATACATAAACTAATTAATATGTTTGATTCTATATCATAGTAAATTTTTAAAAAAATTTCTTTCAAATTTCCAGAATTTCTCCAGAAGATAGCAGTCCCTCAAAAAGCATAACCAAAATCTACTGAAAAGGGACAGAGGAGATCCATCGTAGATTCTTTTTTGTTCCTGCCTAGAGTTCTTGTTCCTTAACCACTCACCCAGCCACTCACCTTACTTTGAGCCTGGCTCTGGCTGTTCCAAGGTAGTGGAGAGAGAGAAGCAATAATGGCAGAAATGGTTTTGCTACTCCATTCATAATGCTGCGAATTGACTTATAAGCTCTCCAGGTTTGGCAGGTATGTAAAGCTGACTCTGCGATGAGCATCTTGTAGTCACTTCAAAGACACCACTATCAAAGCATCTCTCTAGCTGGCTGTCGATGGCCCCTCAGTCCCTTGGAACTTGGTAGCCCCCTGTTCTGCTGAGATCACCTCAACTCTCCAGGCTGTTCTCTTAGGCAGCATTTAGGCTGACTCGCAGGCTGGTTTTCTAACTTGGACCTCTGTGTACTGCCCCACAAGTGATCCAATGGACATGGTCACCATGATTTGCTCCAGTAACCTCAGACTTCCCAATGCAGCAAACCACTTCCCTCAGCACAGTGGATCCATACCTCATTTTGGAATGTGGAAGCAATTGCCATCAATTGCTCATGGTCTCTGTTGAAACCGAATGGAAAGGTGTTTTTTGCCCTCAGGTAGCACGGGACACGGAGAAGTTTAATTTGGTTTTAGAAAAATAAAGCTAAATTCCTTGAACGAGTGTTAGTTTGAAAATTTGTTGCCACAATATAACATTCATTTATAACTTACAATATAATCTGTGCGTGCACATATAGAACTCAAAGCATTCGTTATTATTATTAGATTAGATCAGAGAGACTAATAATTCTCGTGCCTAAAGTATTTTCTCTTCTTAAACATAATGAGAGAAATAAAGTGAAAAAGTAGACAGTGAGATAATGGTAGAGCCCATTAGAATTACCTGGGGACCTTTCCATATCTTTTTGGAGGGGCAAGGATGGTGATGGAGAGAAAACATGAGTAGAGCAGGATTGTGGGAATGTTCTGTTTCTTCGTTTAGATGAGATTTACCTAAGTATGTTTATTTTGAGATAGCACATTGACTATACATTTGTGATTTCTGTACTTTTCCATATTTATATATGTCTTATCCTTCAATCAAATTGGAAAGGTGGTAGATAAATAGTTATTTATTTTATATTCTTTATACCTTGTATATATGTTATAAATCTATAAAGAAGGAGAGTAGGACAAATAATTTGTTTACAATTAAAAAATGCATATTTTTTCAGTCATTTAAAAATTAAGTTTAAATATTAAAGAACAGCAAAAAACCCTGAAAATTTTAAAAATATATGAGTGTCTAGGCCCCATCCATCTTCCCAGAGACTCTAAATGATCTAAAGTAGGGCCCAGGAATCCACAGTTTTAAAAGCTTCTAATGTGCAGAGTTATAATTCACTGTATTATGAGTTAAATACTTAGTTCTAGAAGCAAATTAACACCTTTTTACAATTAAATGATGTCTTAGGTTTCACTGGCAATGAAGTAATCTGTAAATCCTTCAAGGCTTCCAATAGTAAGATCCTAGTTTGATGAAGGCTATTTGCCTTCAGTCTGGGACACCTCCTGGACCAGATTAGATAGTGAATCGGGCCTCATTCTTCCACCCACAGCACTCTCATTTCTCCCACTTCTGTCAGGTGTGTCACTTGCTGTGACTGTGTGGCAACTTGCCCATCTCCTGAGAGCCCTTGGGAAAGTGAAGGACAATATATAAGGACTCCAATCACTGAAAAGCTAAGTACTGAGTTTTTCTTTGCCGTTGTTGACCCAGGCTTGTTGCACAGATTGCCGACCTGCAGATGGACACCTTGTTCCTGGTTCAGTGCTGCCCAGACTCTTCCACTGGGGGACCCTATCCCTTGCTCCTCATATTCCTGATTTCTAGGAACCATAACCCTACTATGATTATAATCGCGGCATTAGCATAGGTTCCTGGGTACAACCTTTGCCCTACTTATTGTATGGAATTTGCTAATATCTTTGCTATCCATTCCAACACCAGGCCTGGACAGCACCAAGCTGCCCTGCCTGCCGCTGAAAAACTTTCAACTTTATAATCTTTGAAGTTTTGTCATGAAAGTGTTAAATAGTAGTCTATACTCTATCTGTCTTTTGACCAGTATGCAAAAGAAGTTATACTGATTGTGTCATATTTTATAGAAATATGTGCACTTTTTATCTGACAGTTGATTGCTCACCCCTAAGGACATCATTCCTGTTGACCTAAACTAGTACATCTATATGCAGTAGGAGAAGTGCTTTTGGAGAAAATCACCTGTCTCCTCAGAGCTGGTATTACAAATCTATGAAGTAACACTATGTGCCATAGCCTAATCACTCATATATGACCCAGAGAACACCAAATAGGCATATTTCCAGCAGATAAAATGCCTGGCATTGTATTGTATTAGGTATTCTCTCCTCTGTCTACTATTATACCATGCACTTTCCTCCATTTTCCTGGTATGGAAATCTCCTGCAATAATGCATTTGCCTCATTTCCCTAGGAACGTTTATTCCATGATTTGATGTTGTGTCTGTGTTAGAATGGTTCTGCCACATGACCAGAAACTGGGCGATGTCTGCATGAACATACTCTGATATGGTAAACAGATAAAACATATGACAGCCAATTTGGCATCTATTTGAAATAATAGACATGTACAAAGTTATTATTTCACTTCTTAATAATTAGATAATTCATGCAGGTTAGAATAATTTCCATTTGTTTTATAGTTCTAAAACCTGATAATTCATAGAGTCATCATGGAATAAAGTAAGAATTAGGAAAATTGGAGGTTGCCCTGGGTTTCTTCAAAAAGCCCCCACACAATCTAGACAACTAAGCTTCTCTGTTTCAGAAATGGGCACTCAAGGTCCTGATACTCTGCTCCATCTCTGTCCCCAGGGCACACACACAGAGGAGAAACCAGGACAGACACACTGGCTCTAGGTCATTCTTGGCAGAGACAGAACAACTCACGCAGCAGTAGTTTTCTGTCTTTGTAAAGGAGTAAAGATTGGATAAAACTGTCTCAACCCTTGGGCTCTTTGCAGGAAACTAGTGCAGACCAACAGATTATTTTTTCTCTCCTCACCTAAGGTATAGTTTATGTAAAAGAAAAAAATCTACAGAGTACATTTAAAGAAAGGAAAGGCCCCTGGCTTCACTAGATTAAATTTGGAACATTAGAAATGCATTGGGATTATAAGTAAACACCTTAAACTGCAGGAGAAGAATGTAGAGAGAAATTTGGAATCGTTTATTCATTTGTATCTGGTAGTTTTGGAACTGAGTTGGATCACCTACTGTGATTCTGACATATGTAGCCTATCTGATACAATGTTGGGGTATGTAACTACATACCCAAGTTTTAAGAATTGATAGTGAAACTGGATTGGAAAAGACAGACTGGGTTAATGTTACATACTCTACCCATTCACCCACTCCCACCTCCCCAGCACTGTGGATTCAAGCACCAGAAAAGAAGAACTACAGGAAGGCACTGATGGAGATATTTTCATATATTATTCTGTGCAATATCAATGCATCAGCAGCCATTGGCTTGCAAGGTGAAGAAATATGATGCAGGGTCAGGGAGCATCTCATCCTTTCCATTACCTCTCAGGTATTGCAACTTCTGGAGCACTGGTGGGTAGCTCCCATGGTGTGGACTTCAGGGTTGCCGTAGAAGGCAGCAACAGCAGCAGGTGAAGCAGTAAGTTGCCCATAAGTAGCTGCACAGAGAGAAAACATCCATGAGAGAGGCTTGTGTGTGGTAACCAGAACTACCTGGGTTATAAGCCTATGAACTACAAGACTAAGCATCCCTAAGACACAATAAGTGCTTTTCGGAGAGGTGCTGGAGGTCTTGTTTTACGCAGGAGGGTAAAAGTCAGTACAGTTCAAGTCACTCCTGCCAAAGAATGCTAGGTAGCCATGGGCTAGTGAGACTTGGAGAAATGTACGTTGCACAACAGTTTAAAATTTATTGAAGACCTACTCAACACTTGTCACTAAAGCTGGATTCTGTGGGGAGTACACAATGTGTAAGGCACTGCCTGGACATTAACTGAATTAACAAGTGCATGAATGAATGAACATATTAAGATGGTAAAACACATCCCAAGGCCAGTGGTTCTCAAAGTGTGACCCTGGACCCGCAGCATCAGCTTCACCTAGAAATTTGTTAGAAATGAAAATCCTCGAACCCCACCTAAGACCTACGGAATCGGAAACTGGAGGAGAGTCTTGTTTCAATACAGATATTGAAACAAGCCCTCCAGGTGACTGCCCTAGTGAGAAGCCCCAAAACGAATGGGGCAGGCCAGGAGGAAGACAGTAAGATGCCAAAAGAAGGTGGACAGAAAAGCAAAAAGTTGGGAGACGATTCAAAACAATATTTGCAGTTTATCTAAGGTTATTCTATTCTTTTTCCTGTCTTTATGAGAGTTCCATTTCCTTCCTGATATTTTATCCTTTGGATCAAAAACACAGAATGTGTTAACATCACATACCCTGCCCAGCCACCCACTCTCACCTACTCAGTGCCATAGATTCAAGCTCCTTCTCAAAGCAAGTTCACAGCATGTAGAAACTGGAAAAAGAAGGAATTTGAGAGAGACTACAGTTCACAGCCCATGGAATGAAAACCAGGAGCACTCATGGCTGGGTGTGGAGGGACTGCCTAAGGAAAAGTGCCAGAGAAAAATCAATCCTTGACAGCCCATCACCAGTTATGAATCCATAAAGACTCCTTTTATAGTAAAATCACACTGTTTTCCAAAGGGCAGTCATCGGGTTCCCATGGTCATGTAACATGTAGCATAGCCAAAAATTATAAGCCTAAAAGCTTTTGGTTAGAAGCTTGGAATGGGTTCTGAAACAAAAAGATGAAAAGATACCAAGGAGTATAACACAGAGAAAAAAAATTGAATATTTTTATAAGAATGAACATGTCGTTCTCTAAATATAACACACTCCAATTATTTTTCCACAGGAAATGACCAGTGCTTTGGTTAAGAATGCATATTATATTGCAGTTCTTTGGGGAATGAAGCCACCCTTGACTGAGGTAATCATCAGTTCAGAGGCAACTCCTTGTTTTATCTTTGCACTAATTGCTTAGAGAAATAACCAGACAATATAATTTATGACAATTAATCTGCATTTACCTGAGTTAACGAATTTGTGAACAAAAAGATTCCTATCTCAGGTAGGTGCTTTTGGCAAGATAATTAATTTAGCTTAGTTTCCTCATCTGAAAAGCTAAGATCATTATATCTAGTACACAGAATGGTTCTAATAATCAAATTGCATGTTATATGTAAAGCACTTAGCACAGTGCTTGATACATTCTAAGATGTAATTGCTCATTCATTATTTTCTCTTTTTTTGCAAGGATGATACTAATGGTTAGGCACTCTCTAAAGAGATGTAAGACACTGTTGGTAAGATTCATTGATCAATACATGATTTCAGGTTCAAGAAACAGTTGTATTATTAAGTTACTAATGCAGCAAATTATCCAGAATTTGCTTCACTGTCTCCTTTTTATACTTAACAAAAGACTTAAAAGATAATTAGGAATATATTCTGCATGCTACTTTGGATTCAAATCTTTGCCCATTTTTGCATTTGAAATTTAGAACTAGTCTATGGTAACCTATATGAGGCTATAGTGAGGTGATTCATAGCAATATAATTGAAATAGGGAGGTATCATAATTGAATACTTGTTTTACTTTTCTTAATAACGGCATCCATCTCATAGAGCTGGTGTGAGGATTAGATGAATTAATACATGCAAGCCCTTACAATATCAAAAAAAAAGTCAGCTTTGTTATTATCAGGTGGGGAAAAACAGACCTTAGAAATATTCATTTCTTACGGTCAAAATGAGATTCAGAGTTGGTCACGCCCATTTATACTTTGATCAAGGGAGAGGTCACCCAATTATTGGATGGATTTAGTCAGTTCTCCTGACAGGTATCTCCTTATTATGGAGAAACCTGTAATCGCTTATTAGAGACTGAAGTATTTGTTGCCATATCCTTAGACTCCTCTATTATGCTTTTATTTTTTCATTTAAAATATTTTTGGAGCAACTACCATGTGATAGGCGTTGTGAAATCACTTTGGAAGTAGCAGTTAAAATGATATACAATGGTCTAGCAGTCAAGGGACTTATAGGATCCTACCTTCTAAGGCTGGACTCCCTTCTCAAAATTTCATCTCTATCCTGTTCTCCACCTTCTTCCTCATCTACCACCCTGAGAACCTGCCCAAACTGAGCAGAAATGTCTAGTTTCAGCTCTCAATTCTTCCCATTCTATCTGTCTCAATATAATTAAGTAGATCATGCCTACATACCTCAAATATGTCCATTCTAATCATACTAAATTTGTCTACCAAGTGACAGTATTGGACTGCTTTCGGTAGTTTTATAGATAATTCATTTTCATTGATAAATAATTCACTTACCAATCTGTCATAAGTTTCAAACTGACCCAAAGATTATTTTCACTTATTCTATTATTGAATCATGGAAAAAAAAGACATTCTTCTTTTTGTTAAATAAGAAAAAAATGCTTTACAATTAATTGAATTTCAACTAACAGGTGGATAGATTTCTTTCTAAAATATATAGCTTTGTGAAATAAAAAAGTTTAATAAGTTGAGTTTGGAATTTCTGCAGCCAAACATATAAGTGTCTGAGAGGCTTGGTGAACAAAAGTTCATCACGAAACATTTTTATTTCTTTTCAAGTTTTCCATGAAGAGCACAATTCAAAATTAAAATGTATAACTTTCTGTTTCAAGCAGTATATATTGTCAGGCTGGAAACTCTCAAAGGCCCTCTTACCTAAAACCTAGACCTAGAATAAATAAGGAAAAAATGCATATAATCCATTGTTTACAAATTTCCTAAAAATGAAAGATTCTCAAATTTAAAACTCCCATAAATGACATCAAGTTATCATCAAGTTATCTGTGGTTAATATTAGAAATCACAAGCATACAAAGAAAAAAAAACACAAAGAGAGAGAGAGAGAGAATTTTTGGAATTATTTGAATCCAAACGTAAATATAGATAGATAAACATAAACTGTTTAAAGGAAGACTAAGGGAACATGCAACAAAAGGATTTAAAAATGATTGGGTACACATCAAAAAAAATTTAAATAACATTTAGAAATGATAAAACTGTTCAAATTAAAATTCACTGAATAAAATGTTGGCCCCTGGAGTCAACTGTGTAGCTTACATTTAACTAAATCTTCTACCAAAAATAAGTTTAAAAATTGGAAAAACATATATCTAGAAAACAATCCTCTGAAAGCATTGGAGAGCCAGTGCAAGTAATATTGAGCAGCTAGAATCCTTGAGAAAGGGAAGCACACAAGATGTATTCAACATTCACCTCGGAATTTTCCTGGGGGCATTTTCCAAGTTGTGGTGAAGGCGAAAGGAGCGCAAGAAGAAAGCAGGAGTCTCACACACCAGAGGAGACAAAGTCTGGTGTTTCAGGATGCCAAAGGAACTCTGATTTGAGGAGCAAACTATTGAAAAAGACAGGAAGCTAAGAGAGTGTCTGCAGATCTGCACTCTAGTTTCCCTCAAATTGTGGGTAAATTTCTGACTTGTGCATGTGTAAGGCAAGCCTTCAAGATACATACTAGGAAACAGCAAACAGAAAGCTGGAGTGCTGAGCACAGATTTCAGCAGTTGAACAGCACTGAGGAGTTAAAGATTAAAATGAAATCCAGAGGGAGCGTGCTAAACTCAGGTCTAGGACTTGCGTAGAACTACTTTTTTAAATTTTCTTTTTTTTTTTTTTTTTTTTTTTGAGTCAGAGTTTCACTCTTGTTGCCCAGGCTGGAGTGCAATGGCGTGATCTCGGCTCACTGCAACCTCCGCCTCCCGGAGGTTCAGGTAGTTCTCCTGCCTCAACCTCCTGAGTAGCTGGGATTACAGGCACGCGCCACAATGCCCAGCTAATTTTTGTATTTTTGGTAGAGATGGGATTTCACCATGTTGACCAGGCTGGTCTCGAACTCCTGACCTCGTGATCCACCCACCTCGGCCTCCCAAAGTGCTGGGATTACAGACGTGAGCCACCGCACCCGACTCGGGCAAAGCTACTTTTTAAGATGTCACATCCTGTAAGTAACAAATTAAAAAGCTCATGTATGACAAAGCTTAAAACTAAGTCTCAACTGGATCAAAGTCATTCACTGAAGTGCTTTATAACTAAAAAACAAAAGCAACACTTTTGTGGGAACATCATATAGAGAATGTACAGTATGCCATCTATATTCTGAAAACCGACTGAAAATTATAAAACATGCCAAAAATAACAACAGCAAATGACCAACACAGAGGGAAAAGGCGGGAAATTTAGAAAGAAAGAAAGAAAGAAAAAAAAAAACTTCCAGGCTCCATCCTTCAGGAATATCGAGGAGGCAGGCACGCAGCTGCTACCACTGAAGCCTGAGCCTAAGCCTGAGGCATAAGCTCTGCGTCACTTCCTGTGCCTGCAGGCGCGCCCTGACTGCGTGCCGATTTCCGGGCTCTGTGCTATTGGAGTCCCTGGCTCTTGCAGTTCACGAGCCTGGGAGGCCGCATGCATCCAAAGGCCTTTTTCCTGTGCTGTTTGCGCGAGCTGCCCTCTCCCTGCCTGCCCACCCGAGCATGACCAAGGTGGTAGGCTGCCAGTGGCCATCTCCATAAAAGCAACTGAAAGTTTCATACTGGAAGCTCTTTTGGCTGGCACTCCCACAGTCCTATGAAATAAACTTACTTAAAGTTCTATGAAGTATGAAAACTTTTCCCTGCTCTTTGACTTGCACAAATTTTGTTTGTATCGTACATTAGAAGAGAGAAAAGGATGCCTTGCGATGGCATTATTAACTAATGGGGCACTGCAATTTTTACCAGGAGGTGAACTATGCTTAGAAGACTCAGACTTTTTAGAAAATCATTTCTCCACTTAAAAAAAAAAAAAAAAAAATTGAAGGAGGGCAAGAAATTTCACAACATAGTGATAAACAATCACCATCTTTATAGTATCCATATAACTATTCAAAAATAAAACATTTTTCCTAAGACCTGTGTGGTAAGTCGGTAGATAAGAGGCTTTTGTAAAGTGCTACTTATTGGTAGCTGACTTATATGAAGTAGTCCTAATGAATAATGAGGGTTAACTAGTATTGTTTGAAACTGTGCCTGTGAAAGTTGTAGCAGTCTTATTTAAAGTGTATAACAGTGTTCTCTTGCTTAATTTAATCTTTAACTTTATAGTATGCCACAACTATAAAGTATTAATGCTATTGTTACCCAAACAAGAAAAAAATTATTATTTTATTATGTCAAAAGTTTAAATAAGATGTTCTACTGCCATTGTTCTAGCTGTCCAGTGCATTAGCACTTCTTGATGTGCTTAGGAGGCGGATCCATGAATTCCTTAGACTTTCTGCCAGAATTAAAAAGTGTCTGATTAAATGGTGAACAGTAAGTAGACTGAGGCAAATTTCCAGTGATGATGTCATTTTTTATTTTGCTCTGCCTTTAGCTTGAGAATTACAACACAATTCTGTTTAAAACCAAACAGCATTAGTTCTTATCTATTTCCCAGATGGGAAATCTATTTTAAGTCAATATTTTAAAGAAATATGAAGCCATAACAAAAGCTATCATTTTTTCTCTGAAGTGCTAGTTAATGCATGCAAAGAAAATAGAGCGATTTAAAACTATTCATCGTTTAATGTTTAATGACACTTATTTTCAGTATATTTTATATGGGTAATTTTTTTTACCTCCTGTAAAGAGGAGTAATGTTTATTGACTAAAGGTAAAAAATAATGGTTTAGACACCAATTCTTTTTCAAGATATTTGACTATATTATGCATTGTACAATGGATTTTATTCTTCATGAAATTTTTTAGTTTCCCTACCTATAAGACAGAGATAATGACTTAGAGAGAGTTCTACAGGAGACTCAGACTTTAAAATACTTAGATTGATCGATAAAACAAAGTAAAGCAAAAGATAAGGAGTGTGAGAATTTCAACAGAAAATTAGAAGCTATAAAAAAATCAGTGGGGCCAGGCACAGTGGCTCATGCCTGTAATCCCAGCACTTTGGGAGGCCGAGGCGGGTGGATCACAAGGTCAGAAGTTTGGGACCAGCCTGACCAACATGGTGAAACCCCATCTCTACTAAAAATACAAAAATTAGCCACGTGTGGTGGTGCGCTCCTGTAATCCAAGCTACTCAAGAGGCTGAGGCAGGAGAATTGCTTGAACCCAGGAGGTGGAGGTTGCAGTGAGCTGAGATCACGCCACTGTACTCCAGCCTGGGTGACAGAGTGAGACTCTGTCTCAAAAAAAAAAAAAAAAAAAAAAAAAAAAAAAAAAATTAAGTGGATATTCTTAGTCTGAAATTTTTTAGAAATCTGAAATTTAAAAAAATAATTTGATTTTAAAGGCAGATAGAACAAAGCAGAACCAAGGTTTATGAAATCAAAAACAGGTCCCTAGAAAATATTAAATATAAAAGCAAAGTATTAGAAAAATAAATAGAAAAAAAATCAAAGCAGAGTGTTTAAAATATGTATTGGACACAGTTAAAAAATCAAACATAGGTGTAACTGGATGTCCCAAAGAAAAGAGAAAGACGTGGTGGCAGAAACAATATTTTAAAATACAATGATAGAATTTTCAAACTCAAAAAACACATCAATCCAAAGATTAAGTAAAATCTTTGAATTCAATGCATGTACAAGGGAATTATCAATAAACACCTCATAGTTCACTCATTAAAAAACAAAATATATACAATTGAAAAGAGAATTTCTAAACTAAAAGGTAGGTCAGAAGAAGATACCCAAACTGACACACAGACAGTTAAGAGGATGGAGAATCCGGAAAGGGCGTGAGAAACTTACCAGACATGATTAAAAGGTTTACTCAAGGTACAGAAGAAGGGAGAAGAAAATGGGACTTAAACAGTGTTTGAAGAGAAAACAGCCAAGAATTTTTCAGATTTAATAAATGCTACAAACCCGCAGAAGGATAAGCACATTTCCATTTTATAAGAAATAAGCAATATAAAGTTTGGATAATTGAGGTTGCATTGTATTTTTTTGGAATATTAGAACTGGAAGATGCCTAAGAGATAAAATAAATATAACCCACTGATTTTATAGAAGCAGCAGCTTAAGGGGCCTACCAGTAAATAACTTGAGAGTCAGACAGAATCAGAACTCTTAAATTCAAATTAAGTGATATTTTCACTATATAAGACTTTCCTATCTAATTTTCTTAAATTAAATCAACAGCATTATCAGAAGATATAGAGCATACTATCATTTTAAATATGGATTTTCCTAAACTACTTTTTAAATCTTTCTTGTTGACTTTCATAATGTTGGCATATTGATAGTGAGAAAGGGTAATGTCAGTCACTTGTTCAAGATCACATGTTAGAGGCAGATCAGGGACTAAAATTCAAGTCTCTGAACTTTCAAGCTCAGAGTGTTTTTCACATGTATTTTTTTTTCTTTTTTTTTTAGATGGCATTTGAGCACTGCAACTGAAACCGAAAACTGCTGTTCTTTTGCCTTCATGTTTAGCTTTAGCTATTATTTGTTGTGTGATCCATACAATTTTTTTTTTCTTTTTTGAGACGAAGTTTTGCTCTTGTCATCCAGGTTGGAGTGCCATGGCACAATCTCGGCTCAGTGCAACCTCTGCCTCCTGGGTTCAACGAATTCTCCTGCCTCAGCCTCCCAAGTAACTGGGATTACAGGTGCCCGCCACCTCACCCCGCTAATTTTTTGTATTTTTAGTAGAGACAGAGTTTCGCCATGTTGAGCAGGCTGGGCTGGAACTCCTGACCTCAGGTGATCTGCCTGCCTCGGCCTCCCGAAGTGCTGGGATTACAGATGTGAGCCACCGTGCCCGACTGATCCATACAATTTCTAATACAATTATCTGTACTATGTGAAAGGGGGGTGGAGGACTACAAGAGAGAATGGAAAAAGGAACTATGATTTATTGATAATAGACATCTACCTTTTCTCTACCTACCATTTCTTTCCTCATTTCTTCTAGGAATAGACCCCATCACTGTCCTGCATGTAAGAATGAATACATGGCTAAGCTGTGGCAAAAACAGTTTATCTCCCTGTTAGGACAGCAATTGGTCTAGGGTTGAGAACTTTACTCAAGCTTGGAATATTAGCCTTCTTCCAGGACTTTTAAATTAAGAACATTTACTGTCTAGTCATGAAGCGATGAGTTAATGATCCCAGGAAGAGGGATAGTGCACATCATTTCAGCCAGCTTGAGAAAATGAAGTCACTGTTTAGAAAGAACCACAGAAAGAGAAGGAAGAGAATAATACAGATTAGAGCCTCCAGTTCGATGTTCCATCTTCCCTGTCCTCACCATAATTAATGTGCCAATAAATTCACCCTTTTGCCTAACAAGCTCAAATTGAGTTTCAATCACTTTCATTTCAAAGATTTTTTATTGATGCAGAGATTTGTACAGATGGTCCCCAAGTTATGGCTCAACTTAAAATTTTTCAACTTTACAATGATGCAAAAGATACCTACATTCAGTAGAAACCATACTTTGAATTTTGATCTTTTCCAAGGCTATGGCTATGAGATGATAATATCCCATGATGTGGAGCAGCAGTAGTGAGCCACAGCTTCAAGTCATATGACCACAAGGACTGAAAAATGATACTGTACTCTATCATGTACTACATTCAATAAATTACATGGTATATTCAACACTTTATTATATAATAATCTTAAGGTTAGATGATTTTACCTGACCATAGGCTAATGTAAGTTTTCTGAGCATATTTAAAGTAGGGTAGGCTAAGCTATGATATTTGGTAGGTTAGGTGTATTAAATGCATTTTTGATTTAGAATATTATGAGTATATAATGGATTTATCAAAGAGGTAAGTCTAGGAGTATTTATACTTAGAACTGAAACCTTGTCAATTACAGTCTTTAAAATGTGGAACTTGATGAAACAAGATGGGATGGGGACAATGCAAATCACTCCATCCCCATCTGGGAGTACGATATGCCTGTTATGTAGTTGAGTGGTTTGAGTAGTGCCTTCCAAAAATTCGTATCCACCTGAAACCTCAAAGTATGACCTTAATTGGAAATGGGGCCTTTGCAGATGTAATTAAGTTGAGGTCATACTGAATAACAGTGGGTCCTAAATCAAATGACTGTATAAGAAGAGGAGAGGGCACACAGAGACACAAGGAAGAAGGCCATGTGAAGATGGAGGCAGAGACTGGAGTGATGCAGCTACAAACCAAGGAAGTCAAGGATTGCGAGAGCCGCCAGTAGCTAGGAAGAGGCAAGAAGTATTCTTCCCTGGAGTCTTCACCAGGAGCATACCCCGCTGATACTGATAGCAAAAGATTGCAGACTTTTAACCTCTAGAACGGCGGCAGAATAAAATTCTGTTGTTTTTAGCCACCCAGTTTGTGGTAATTTGTTATGGCAGTTCCAGGAAACTGGTACATGTAATAACAAAACAGTTGGTTAAATCATTGCCGATTGCATTTAGGATTCAGACAACATGCCTGCTGTGTCTGAAATTTTAGGAAAAAGAAAAATAGGCAGTACTTCACCACGTTCGTACTTCTTATAGATTGCTGGAAGATGCTGGAGAGAAATAAGCTTTAGTTAAAACCGACTCATCTGAAGAAGACTGAGAATATTCGACTCATAAAACAGGTGTCAGATGTAGGGTTTGTGGGTCTGACAATGGTACACTTTTGTGCACTCTATTTAACTAAAAGAATACAAATTTACATACTAAAGAGAATATTTACTTAGAAAATACATAAAACCAAGTTACAACATTTTAAAAGTTGATAAATACCATAAACATCACAATTTCATAAACTCCATCCACAATGCAAAAACACCACCAGGCCTAAGAGTATAACCTTCAAGCTGGGGCAGCCCATTTGCTAATGTGCAGCCATGGCTGCTACTTCCTCCCCAAAGGGGCAGTGTAAGTAACAGGCACATGAGCTTAAGCTTCTTTAGGTTCGGGATACATCCACCTCTGCATAGAGCTTGGGCTAAGATAGGCCCATTTTGCCATTGATCGGCAGTCCTAGATAGTTGGACAGTCAGGAACTATGCTGACAACAAAGCCGAATTTTCTACCTTCACAGTATAAGATGCTTCATGATCTTCTCTGCTCTCCTTTCTCTGAGATTGAGTTCATTGTTACCTCCTCTTTCTCCCTCTGATTTATTCTCTCCCTGTACATTCAATAGTTACCTCTGCTTATTTGCAATATTACACTTATTTCATGACATTGACATTTGTTATTAGCTGTATGCTTTTTTTTTTTATTTTCAGGTGAAAAAAACATGAAAACCCAACTCAAGCATCCACAAAAAGAAATTTGGTGGGCTGTGATCTCTAGAACATATAGAGGTAGAGTAGTTTCCTGCAGTTCAATCAGGTCTGGCTGTGTTTCTCTGTGATTCTCCTGGCATTGCCCTTGTCCAAGGGCTGGTTTCATCCTCAGGCTGATTTTCCCCTAATCACAAAGTAGCTGCCTGAAGCAACAGACCTTACATGCCCCCTCTTTTATGTTTAAGTAAAAAAGATTATAAGCATCCCATCGCCACTCAACATTTCTGAGCTTTGTGCAGAAGCCAGTCTTAATAAAAGAGTGTCATATAGGTTTATGCCTTAGTTGCATGCTCACCGAAGAACCAATAACTATACTAAATGATTTCGAATTGTCCCTGGACTTAGCTATGGAACTGATCCCACACAAATATGTAATCTCCTGGCTGCTACACAGTGGGAAATGGTTAAACGTTGGGTATGCAAACAAAATGTCCATCATAATCATGGTGGATTCTCTTTTTATAAAACTGTGAGATCCTAGAAGATAAAACCATGAGGTCCTGGAAGATGGAGACACTGTTGATTCACCCCTTTATCTTCAGGTCCTAATCTATGGCTGGCATATAATGAATATCGACAGCCACCTGAAAGAATGGACAAACAAAATAATAATTGATTCTCCCCAAAACTATTTTTGTCACCAGCCATTTCTATAATTCTTAAAGAATATTATAACTGTAATAATCTCACTCTCCACGGTTACAATTTTTATTAATTGCTTCCTGGCTCTTTCATTTGATTTCAATACATTGCCGATTATTTTTAGAGCTGCCATTAACACAGATTTCAATCACTGTCCTGTTTTCCCCTTGAGCAGTGAAGCGGTTGTCATGGAAACAGAATCCAGTGCCTCTTTCTAAAGCCTCACATCAATGCAATTTGATGAGAGGAACTAACACACTCTCTCGTACCTGTATTTTATACGTGTGAAGATCTATTGCCCGAAAAAGATGCAAGTCATTACTGGAGTAAAGCATACTTGATGATGCATGGATTTGACAACTTGTCCAAAAAGATGTATCAGAGCTCTCATCTGGAAATAATGCCCTAATCAGTGTAAGAGAAAGGTTTTAATGCTTGAATTCACTAAAAATGTGAAGTCACAAGGTAGATTTTATTTAAAGGTGGGAGGAAGAATAATTTTAATTGGCACCACTCATACAGCACCAAGTCACAGACTAGTAGCGTTTCTCAGAGAGCCCTATATGGTGATTATGTGGGAAGAAGCCTCATTTCCCTCAACTCCACCCTATACAAAAAAACTGGATTTGAAGTCTAATCCAGGTAGAATGGAGGTAGGAGGAGGGAGTAACTTCCCAAGCATCTCTGGATGAGGTCGCTCTGTCAGCCAAGGGAGACCCTTTGGAGAAAGTCTGGTCTAGGCCTCAGCTTCCGCACTTTCAGCAGCTGGGGGAAATGTATATTGGCTACATGGGCAACTCTGTAGTAAACCAACAGCATCAATTACGTATAAGTATAAAGGATTCATCACCAAATATTTTATCACCTTCATCAGGCCTTTATGGAAATGATTCAAAAGAGGGTCTAGTTACAGGAGGGTCTAGGACCAGGTCCTAAAATCTCAGCTAGGACAAATTTAAATAGAACAACCTTTAACCTTGTCAGCATGCTGGAATATTTTATTTGGTTGCTGGATGTGCTATGATGAAATTTTCTATCATGTCATGAGATGTTTGCATAGAGTAGCCTGTGTATCTCTGAGGGTAGCCTGTTAACCCAAGGACATGGTCTAGAAGAAGCCAGGATAAGGCAGATACAGATGACAAAGGGGCCAGGGGAGTTGGGATCGGAGAAGTTTATAATACTAAGGTCAACTATGCCCACAGGGACCTAAAGCACAGGGACCCAAGCAAAACAGATCTAACGAGTAGAAGAGCTACAGCCAAGTAATCATAGAAGCAGTATTGAATCCTAGAAACAAGCAGGTAGCAATGAGCTAATATGCCAGAAACAAAGCTGGAAAGGTACGTGTACAGACTGGAAAAGGATTCATAAACTGAGATCAGTATCAGAAAAAGGGACGAGGCAGTTGATGAGGCTGGGCTGTAAGTTGGGATCCTACCCAGTAGATTTTGTTGCAGTAGATTTTTACCAGTACAATGTTTTAAACTGGGCAAACAAAAGTCTTCTTTTTGGTTTTGTTTCATTTTTTATTATCTGATTGTTTGGTTTACAATATGGCCCTGTCAAGACTGTATTTTAAAAGATAACAATCAGTATATCTGCTCTTGGTCTATGTGTTCTTGGTCTCTGAATAAAAGGAAGATTATCCTTGAACTAGATCACAGCCGATTCTCCCAGCTGTCCTGGCTGCTCCTTTTTTTTTTTTTTTTTTTAATTTTTGCTTGCCTTCATGTCAGCCACATCCCAGCTTTTCCCAAGGAACTTTCAGTTATAGTTATAGGAGCCATCCCATCACTTTTCTAGGAGAAAATCAGGTCAGTGTTATTACACACCAGGTTTAGAAATACTTTTTCTGTCAAAACATGCACAGGCTTCCTAACACCAAATACCACTACAACAAAGCGAGACCACATTTGGCCTAATTTTAGGACTCAAGGGTATTCAAGGCTGGCAAGATCTATGCCAGGCACTTGGAGTTGGTTTCTTGCCTTCTTCATACTAGGCCTATTTCCAAGGGGCTGGGTATAGATCTTGTTTTCACTTGTTTTGTTTTGGACAAAATTCTTGAACTGCTCCTACGTGGACTCTTCCTTTTTGATCTGTACCACTTAAACCATACACCCCACCCTGCACCACTTGCCCTCACTGTGCCCATTCTTGCTTTCTCACTCATTCTTGTTTTGACAATCCCACAACACTCCCCTCACTCACTCCGCGGTAGAATTCCAGGAGGACTAGATCTGAGTGAAGCAGTATTATAAAAGATGACGTCAGAGGAAAGCGCAGAGCTGGGCCAAAGCCTTGTAAGCCTTTGGAAGGACTTTGGCTATTACTTTTAGAAAAGTGGGAAACCATTAGAGCAAGCTTGTCCAACCTGTGGCCCAGGACGGATTTCAGCACAGCTTCACACAAATTCGTAAACTTTCTAAAACATTATGAGATTTTTCTGCAATTTTTTTAGCTCATCAGCTATTGTTAGTGTTAGTATATTTTATGTGTGATCCAAGACAATTCTTCTTCTTCCACTGTGACCCAGGGAAGCCAAAAGATTGGAAGCCCCTGCTTTAGAGGTTTTTCAGCTGAGGAGTGGACATGGTCTAAAAATAATGAATAGGGATCATTCTGGTTGTTATGTTAGAAATCAACAGCAGAGGGAGCAAGAGTGAAAGTAGGAAATCCAGCACAACAATTCAGATTGACATGATGGAGGCTTGATCCAAGTTGTCACAGTAGAAGTAGCAAGATGAGGTCAGACCCAGATATATATTTTGAAAATTGAGGGAAAAGGATTTTCTGACAGATTGGATATGGGGTATGAGAGAAATGATGGAGGCAAAGCTGACTCTAAAGGTTTGGGTCTGAGCAAATATTTTAAAACTTACATAGTATTTCCGGAAATCATGATTGTGCCAGACACAATTCTAAGCACTTTACCAATCACAATTCATTTAATCCTCAAAACAACCTATGAGATACATGCTACTAGTGGGCCCAAACTTGATGCACAGATTCCCTAAATGGTTTGTGCAAGTTCCCAGTGAATGCTGTTGCCAGTAATTGAGATGAATCAGTACATGAGTAGAACAGATTTGGAGCAGAACTAGGAGTTTACTTTTAGACTTTTTAAGGTCTAGAGACTACTGACAACCCACCTGTCCAGGCTCAGTCCACTTTTGCTTTCAGCTGATATTAGTCCATGGTGTATACTTCTTAGCTGTAGTGTTATATCAGGTACTCCAGGCTGGCATCAGGGGTCCCACAGCTTGGTCGTCCACTGAAGCTAGTGATATGCTGGTAAATGCATTAACAACTAGCCCTCCAGGGGGAAAAAAGAAAACTAGCATTTGCTGAGTATTTGCTGATTTGGGTGGCGTAAATATTCACACCATAGCCGATTTTACACAACTGCCATGATGTTATTGAAAATGGACGTTGGAAAAGATGCATGCTATCTGCCCTCTGCTGTAGTGTGCCAATGACTGGAGCCACTACAATGATTTTAAAGCCCTGGTTAATATCTAGAAATGGTATGTCAGGGCTCTCAAGTGAGAAGGAGAATTTATAGTTGGAGACATAGCCAAGGTAGCTGGGAAAAATAATTTAGGCTTGAACTAGAGTTTTAATTATGTATGATAAAGAAAGTATAGACAGAACAAATTCAAAGAGATGGAATAATGGAGGGGCTGCATAACTACAGGAGA
Source organism: Macaca fascicularis (assembly GCF_037993035.2). Classification (NCBI taxonomy): domain Eukaryota; kingdom Metazoa; phylum Chordata; class Mammalia; order Primates; family Cercopithecidae; genus Macaca; species Macaca fascicularis. Next base: position 163,123,707 of record NC_088379.1, read on the forward strand.
GCGAAATGATTGAAATAGCCGATTCTGCATTAATGTCATGAGGGTAGGGAGCAGAGATGACTATAATGGAATCTGAAGAGATTTTAAAGTCAGGTCAACCAATCAGAAGAAGTCTCAGAAGTAGGTAAAGGTGCAAAAATGAATTTTATTGCTCCAATCAGTGATGAAAGGAAGCATTTGAGAACTCCAATATCAGGCAGTAGCAGAAACACTCAAGTGTTTACTAAATGACTGCTCCTACAAAACACCTGATCCAGGAGGAAATTTTTAAAGTGTTTCCAATGCAGTGTGTCCAGGATAGGTCAAGGAAAGCTCCATAAGTGATTTATGTATAATATAAGGTTTGGGAACCTGGTAAGTACCAAAGGCAGAAGGATTCAGGATATCAAGGAGTCCCAAGAGCAAATAAAGGACACCTAATGATGAGAGTAGAGTTTAGGGTCAGAACAGCACTGACTGAAAAGAATGGGATGAAGATGACACAGCAGTGACATACATAGGTGGGATACATAGGTGAGAACTGATGCTGAGACCTAAACACCAAGAGAGAAGTTAAGCATGCTTAACAAAAATTCAGAAAGGGTCCTGTACACATCACCAAGAAATTTTTTAGGTTTATTCTAAAGGCAATGGATGTCAAGAGAAAATACCATTCAGGGAAATAACATGATGATTTACTTTTACAGTAGTGTGGAAGATAGAATGCAAATAAGCAAGACTTTTCAGTGAACTAATTAAGGGGCACATCATGCAAAAGATGATGAGGGTGTGAACAATGGTTGTGCCAATAGGAATGGAATAATGAGGCTGATTATAGAGCTATTTTAGAGTTAGAACTGACATAGCAGGATATCTGGATATGGATATCTATTAATATAGAAGGAATAGGCAGAAATTAAGAATAATTCCCCCATTTTTGACTGTGGAAAGTGAAAGATAGAGAAAACTTGAGGAGGATTCCCATATTTTTAACTAGAATGATTCAGTAAGCAGTGTCATTCAGGGAGATAGGAATGTAAGAAGAAAAAGAGAAATGGGAAAATGTATGTTCATCAGGACTCTTGATTGCAAATGAGAGAAAACCCAGCTGCCTTAGCAAAAAATGGCTTTTATTGCTGCACTGAATCCAAGAAAGAATTAAACCAACAAACAATGGTATAGTGGACTGTGGTAGCTATAGTGTTGTCTTCTCAGAATGTATTATAATATGCTTTATAGTAACTGTATCCTCCTCTCCCCATGTTTTCTGCAAAGCTCTATCTGACTCTGACCTATCCACAGACACAGAAGTAGCGTATGAGCTGGGTCTAGCCAGAGTGATTGGTTCAAAGGTGGTCATGAGACCTAAGCTACACCAATCAGGAGGCTTCATTAGACTTCCCTTAGAGTGTTTGTCTTTGGGGTCATCGTTTAGGAGGGATGAAAAGACACTGGAGCAGCTTGCAGCCATCTTCCTCAGTGCCCTAGAAAAAACATAACTGCATGAAGTCCAGTTGAGACTGATGCAAAAGCTAAAATAAGCAGAAATGGGAGATATATAAAAAGAGAAAGCTAGCAGTCCTGAAGTGCCAGAAGCATAAATAGAGACCTGGTTACTGCAGCTATTTGATTATGTTAGCTACTTCGATGTCCTTCCCAATTAGATAAGAAAATGAATACTTTTTTCCTTCTTCGTATAGTTAGCAAGGGTATCCATAATATAAAGTACAAGATTCTTCATTAATACCTGTTGAAAGGATAGCCTATTGGGCCCCAGGAAAAACTAGATCTAGCCACTGGAACATCACCAGAATCTAGTTCTCTACCTTTCATTTGTACCTCTCTCTGGATGTCAGTTTTATTCTTTCTCACTGCAGACTGTTCTCCTTCTTGTAGTTGGAAATGTGATTATAAACAAATGCCAAGTTTTACTTCTGATAGGTTTCATCTCTGAAGGGAACTGCCTTTCATTTTCTGTGCTTCCAAGTTCAAACATTCTAAGGAAGGATTGTAACTGACCCACCTTATGTCACATAATGGATCAACCAATTGTAACTAGGGTCTTAAAATACTATGATTGGCTTAGCTTGGGCCAGGTTGACATTCCTGAACCAATCAAATGGGAGCCGGGGTGGTGGGCTCATGTAAGAAAATGGCAATGCTCATGGAAGCTGTAAAATTAGACCAGGAAGAGAAACTGTTCTAAGAACAGAGGTTCTATTTCCAGAAGAAAGGCAAATATAGCTATAAGAGCCTCTTGTAGGAAAGATGGTATTTTAAACATGTTGAATTTGAGACCCCTGGAGGGTCAAAAGGAGGTCAAGGAAATGTGACCAGTTGAAATTATTACTCAAGCCTGCAAGAGACAATTTATGCATTTGGCTGATTTTGATCATGAGATTATTTCAGATTATAAATTTCAAATTCCGTATATGGCTTTACCCCAAATTTACCTAGGTCTCTAGTTTTCAAAACAACTTTGCACACGTGAAATGATTATGCCCTGTAATACAGTGGACATTGTCAATTAAGAGAACGGGTTGTGAATCACAGAGGCAAGACCTTAGGACAAAAAAAAATCCTGATCTATGTTTCTCCCCTATGAGGGAAGAGACAAAGCTATGGACTAGCAGAGCCTAAGGACACCAAGATTTTTGGTCTGAGAACCTGTAGCATTGCAACTGAGAAAGGGAAGATACGTCTAAGGCAGGTTTGGAGTAAGTTCGAGTTGTCTCTCAGACATCCAAGTGGAGATACTGAGTAAGAGATTAGATATATGGGACTGGATTTCAGAAGAGTGATCTGGGAACTCCAAAATTAAAAGGTTAGGAATAAAAGGAAGAGCCATCCAAGGAGACTAATGAAGAAGCTTTGAGAGTAAAGGAGAGTAACCAAGATAATATGGTGTTCTAGCAGCCATGTGAATGCAAAACATGAAAGAGAAAGGAAAAATCAATTGTGACAGATGCTGCTGAAGAGTGACACAAATAATGACAGAGAATTAACCATTGGATTTAGCAAACTGGCTGCCACTGGTGATTTTGACAGTTTCTATGCAGTAATAAGAGCAAAAGGCGAGAGTTACACTTTAGCCACAAATGCCAGCAGACCAGGCAGAAATTAGATGGGTCATTGTCCTGGAAACTAGAGTATTTATGAGACACAGCATCTAACATCTTAGGACTCTGACTCATCTATGTTCATAATGTTCTGTAAGCCCCAACCCTTCCCTCAGACAGAGGGACACCACCTGAGGGAGAGAACTCGGGGGTTGGAGGGCTGTGTAATAACTGAGCATTGTTCGTGTTTTACTTTTTGCCAAGGCAGACTTTTGATAAAGCTTCTGCCTAAATTAACAGTTCAAACTAAGCTTTAAATCAAAGTTAATATTTTTTCTTCTTACCAGCAGGTGTAGAGAAAGAACAAATCAACTATGACAAAACTAACAAAACTACATTTTATCCTCATGTTGGATGTGTTACCTGTGTTAAATCTTTGACCCTCATGTGGGTCAAATTTTTATTATGTTTTCACTAGTAAACTTCCCATATCAATTCATAGCTTATGCTTGCTAATTTTTTCAAGCATATCTGATTTTTTCTTACAATTGTTAATATTTGGCAATTGTTAAGCTGTATCTTACTGGTGATTTTGGTTCATGAAATTGAAAAATATCCAGGTAAAATCCTAAAGGTAAAAATCAGGATAAGTTTGAAAATGGGTCATCCACCTGAAAAGTGGAAGAATAATGGGAAGAGAGTCAAAATGAGAGGACTCAGGAGCTAGAAACAAAAAAGAGAGAGAGAGAGAGAGAAGGGGTAGTGGAGGAAGCAGGCTTAGATAGTTTTTGAAAGTGCGTGTAAAAAGACACGTTACAGTTTTCACCTTCTGTAGATAATTATTTGCATGTGTATTTCAGATCTAATTAAAAGTTTCAGAATAAGGTGCATATCTCACAATATTTTGGAAAGCATATTAAGAACTAATAACACAAGCACTGAAATCAGAGAAAATTTGGTTTAAGAACTAGCAGTACCACTTTTTAGCCACATGGATCTGAGGAAGTTACTCTTTGAGACTCAGAATCCTCATTCATAAAATGGAGGAAATAATAGTATGTAACTCAGCAAGCTGTTCTAAGAATTGAACAAGATAATGCAGATAAGGCTCTTTTTGCAGTGCCTTCCCAAATAAAGGCTCAATAATTATTAGTAGTTATGGTTAGTGTTATTATATATCATTGAGAAGTCTTTCTTTAGAAGCCTTTTCCATCAGTACCTTCTTTTTTTCTTACTTATTTCTCCAGCCCTATTAGGGCCCTTGATGAATCTCATCAATGATACTCTCATCAGCACCTTCAATGAGCTTTCTCCTCTGTCTTTTCATCACAGGTATTACGCCAACTCTCACCCTGTGAATCTACTGACTGGGGAACACTGCTTAAGAAAATCACACAGCTGTGTCAACAGGCAAGGTAGAAATGGCCATGTGCATTCACTGAGGGAGAGGGGGCAATTTGTAAGATTTGTAAGATTACTTATGCAAAAGGATGTCCTGGCTAAGATTGGACTCAAGAGTTTTAAAATTGTTGATGAGTAAAATCAAGTAGAAACTTTTATTTAAATGTAACCCTATGAGCAGTTTTTGCTCTCTAAGATAGAGATTTTGAATTACGTGGACAAGCTGTCTCCTGTTTTCTTTTTAAGAAAATCAACAGGCCGGGCGCGGTGGCTCAAGCCTGTAATCCCAGCACTTTGGGAGGCCGAGACGGGCGGATCACGAGGTCAGGAGATCGAGACCATCCTGGCTAACACGGTGAAACCCCATCTCTACTAAAAAAAAATACAAAAAAGTAGCCGGGTGAGGTGGCGGGCGCCTGTAGTCCCAGCTACTCGGGAGGCTGAGGCAGGAGAATGGCGTAAACCTGGGAGGCGGAGCTTGCAGTGAGCTGAGATCCGGCCACTGCACCCCAGCCTGGGCGGCAGAGCAAGACTCCGTCTCAAAAAAAAAAAAAAAAAGAAAATCAACAGATGAGGTCTTTAACTATATAATCTCAAGGCACTTTTGTTTTTGACAAAATTGCGGTAACCTGTGGGCTGAAGTTAAGTGTTGTGGTTTGATCATTGTGTAAGGTAGAATCAGAGCTGGATCTCAAAGAATGTTGACTTCATTTCTTCTTTTTTTTTTTTATTAGTTGATTTGTTCGGTTTATTTATTTATTTATTTTTAATTTTTTAATTTTTTTTTGCTTTGGGTTTTGGTTTTGTTTGCTTTAAGTTTTGGGAATTCATTGCAGGAGACATGGCACAGAAGACAGAGGCAAAAGCAGCTTTACTGAAAAACAGAGTATGAGTAGAACGACTTCAAGTCCCATATGGCACCACAGTGAGAAGTGACTTCCTCTGAGCTTCTTAGAGAATCCAACAATGTCCTGCTCCCTTGGGGAGCTGCAGCCGTGGGCACATAGGAATAGGGCTTCCACCAAGAGTCCCGTCAGTCGCAGCAACAGGAGGTCTTCCTCAGACAGCTTTGATGATAGTGGTTGTTAGCCAGAGCAAGTAGAACCAGAAAGAAAAGCTTTGAAGATGCCACAGTTGGAGTCTGAGCAGCTTGAGGCTCCCTGTTGGGAACTGGCAAACCTGATTGTGGGACACTTGGATGCTGAGTTCCAGTAAACATGCTGTGGGAGGCACTGTAATTTAGTCACTAATATTTAAAAACTGTCTAGTTCTATATACATATTCTATTGAAGACTTCTTCCAACCACCTTGTATTATAAATTTAAAATATGAAATACAAACTCTTTATATGTCTTGACTCAGATTACCTAGGAAGTGACAGTGACTTATTCATCAATGTTCAGAATCATAGTAAGTTATAGACTATAGTCTGAGAAAATTACTTGGACCAAGAAAGCAATGTCCCTAACATTTGTGAGTCTAGAACCAGAGCTGCCCATTAAGCTAGGTGCAAATTTATCAGAAAACAATATTTTTCCCAAATACATATTGCAGTCATAAAATGCCCTAAAAACCCAGTTCTTAGAGGGACTACTGCTTACTTACTGAGAAATTTTATTCTCTGAAATCATAGACTATCAGATGCATTGCTGTTTAAAATTATTGCAATAAGAATGAAACATCTCAGTCTTATCTGGAGGAGTTAAGTCATTGTGATCAGTGAAGCCTTGATTTACAGCCCCTGTGCAAAGCGTCAAAGAATGGGTCTCAGGACACAACATTTGTCATCTTTTTTAACTTCATTTCCAAGAAAACAGGACTGCTATGGTTTGAATGTTTGTCTCCTCCAAACCAATGTGTTGGAGGTGGAGCCTAATGATAGGTATTTGGGTTATCAGGGTGGATGCCTCATGAATAGATTAATGCCCTCCCTGGGGTAGGGAGCAGTGAGTGAGTTCTTACTTTATTCGTTCTCAAGAGAGCTGGTTGTTAAACAGAGCTTGGAACCCCCCTCCTCCCTCCTTGCTTCCTCTCTCACCATATGATCTCAGCATACAACACCTCTCCTCACCTTCTACCATGAGTGGAAGCAGCCTGAGCCTCTCGCCAGGAGCAGATGCTGGTGCCATGCTTCTTGTACAGCCCGCAGAACAGAGAGCCAAATAAACCTCTTTTCCTTAGAGATTGCCCAGCCTCAAATATTCCTTTATAGCAACACAAAATGGACTAAGACAAGGACCATAGGTCCATTTCACAGTACAGAGCTGAGGTTGACCCCTTTTATACACAACCATACTTGCTTAGAGCCCATAGAACATCACCTCATTTACATCACACCTAAATTTCACTCTTCAGCAAAATCCTATGTTAACTCTATATTTTCCTTTGTTTGATGAGATATCTCACAGTTGCTCTGTTGTGCAGTCCCCACACTGCAATGAGTCAGTAAACTCGATTGGTTTGTTTACAGGTTGTCCCTGGTGGTTTTAGGCTGATCGGGCTAAGACAAACCATGTCTTATTTTTTAAAATGTCTCCTTTAAGCAAATGTTATTATCTGTATTTTACTCTATTCTATCAGCAGAAGTAACAAAGTTGTCTAATTGCACCAAAAGATGCTTATAGCGTAAAACTTTCTATGCTGTAAACATAGAAAGTTCTTGAAATCAAAAAGAAAAAATTACTGTCCTTAAAATGAAAAATATATATATACACAGAGTTGGGGCTTTTTCACTTTACTAAAGCTCGGGCTGTGCTTCTTACAATAGAACAATGATCAAAAAATAGAACTTTTTTTCCTCCTTTATAATATGACCAAACAAGGGTTAGTGGCAATGAGCACTGCATCACTTAAAAGATACTGAAAAACTTGAAATACTGATTAATGTCTAGCAAACACCTTCTTCCCAATCCTCACTCTTGACCTAAGACCTTGTTTCCTATTTCACTGAGAAACAGAAAAAATTAGACGAGAATGTGCACAAGCTCCTACCATAAGATCTTCCTACCTTCCTCTAACTGCACCTCTATACTGTTACTATCAAATGCTCCTCTGTGTCCCTAACAAAGGCTATTTCCTCTCCTTTTGCACTAAATTCTATGTACTCATGCCTATGAGGAGACATTGTTCCAGTAATTATCTCCTTTCTTCTGCCTGAGTCAGCTTCCAGGATGGCTCCCAGTGATCCCCACCCTCCTGGTATCCACACCATGATGCCATCTGCTTACACTCTAAATCAGGGATGAACCGTGTGACTAATAGAACACTGCAGAAGGGATGATGTGTGACTTCAGATGCTAGGTCACAGAGGGCAAGGACACTGCCCGCTTCTTGGATTTCTCACTCTGTGGAAAGGCAGTAACATTCCATGAGACAAGCAGTCCTGTGGTGAGGCCCATGTCAAGAAGGCCTGAGATCTCCCAACATCAACTATAGCCAATTCGTCAGTCATGTGAGTAAACCACCTGGGACGTGGATCCTCTCGACTCAACCACCTTTTCAGGTGGCCAGAGCCCTAGCCCAGCTCTGACTGCAACTTGATGAGAAACCCTGAGTAGGAAGCCCTGCTTGAACTGCTCCCACATTACTGATCCCCAGAAACTATGAGAGATAATACATGTTTAGTGTTCTTTTAAGCCACTACATTTTGGATGGCTATATTTATTACCCAGTAACAAATGACTAATACAGCTCCTGTGATCAAAACACTTCAGAGGTTCACCATTTCTCCCAGAGAAATATCCAAAGTCCATAAGGCCCATGAGGCCCCTCACATTCTTCCCATCCCCCATTATCTCCCTAACTCCATTTTCTACCCCTCTGCTTCTTACCACCTCAACCCCAGCTACAGTGACTTCTTTGCCCTTCCTCAAATCTGCCTCAGGGCCTCTGTACTGGACACACTCTCCCAACTCCCACTCCCTCCTCCAGGCCTTCACTCAAATGTCTCCCTCTCAGTGAGGACTTCCTTTCCTAAAATGCAGTACCCCCAACCTTCACACCCACACACCCACACACACACTCACACACACGAACACACACACACACACACACACACACACACACACACACACACAGTCTCTAGTCTTCCTGGCTCCTTAATTTTTTTTTTCCTTAGGACATTTCACTATTTCATATACCATATATGTCATCTATTATCTGGTTTCCCTTTCTTAGATGTAAGTTAAGTTGGTGCAGGGGTTTTTGTCTGTTCCCAATGTCTAAAAGAGTGTCTGTTTTACAGTAGATACTCCATGAAATTTGTCAAATGAATACACCAGTGTTAAGAGTATAAGAGTGTAAGAGTACCTTCAAAAATGCCTCAGAGATAAATCTTTTGATTTATCTTTATCTTTAGATCTACCACCACTTTAGCCAGTTCTAAAATTTACTACTAGAAAAACCTTTTCTTTCCTGAAGAACTGTCTCACAAAAATAGCAGTTAAATAGGAAGCTAACCTAACCCACTGTTTGCCTTTTCTCTTGTGAAACTCAGACCAAAATTGAAAATCCTCTATAGTAACTATGTGTTCTTGGCATCTAAACTCTGTTTGGTTTCATCTTGACTTTCTTAATTTCCTAGGTTTTTCCCTTTGTTCCTATTATTTTATTGTTTTTATTCTATATTGCTTCAAAGACTTTATGAAATTAAGTAGATTATAAATACAAATATAAGTAAGTATACTAGTGTTTTCTTAAACTCACAATAGATTATTATAGTTATCTTTGATTCAGCTTATTATAATTACAGAATTATAAACTTTTCAAGGAATAAATCTTTAATTTTTGTGAACTCTCCTTTTAAAATCAACAAAGATAATATTTTTATTATTTATTGGGGTATGCTTTTTTTTTGCTTTTTTTTTTTTTTTTTTTTTTGCTTTTTTGAGACAGAGTATCGCTTTGTCACCCAGGCTGGAGTGCAGTGGCTCAATCTCAGCTCACCTCCCAGTTTCAAGTGATTCTCCTGCCTCAGCCTCCTGAGTAGCTGGGATTACAGGCGCCGCCACCGCATCTGGCTAATTTTTTGTATTTTTAGTAGACGTGGGGTTTCACCATGTTGGTCAGGCTGATCTTGAACTCCTGACCTCAAGTGATCTACCCACCTCAGCCTCCCAAAGTGCTGGGATTACAGGTGTGAGCCACTGTGCCTAGCCTGGGGTATTCTTACTGTAAAACATTTTACATGGAAAATATACTTTGAATCAGGAGAGAAACATTTCAACACAGCATCGTTATTTCTTAGTAAACTGGCACATTTTTCCTAATTTCAGATTATTCTTGGAAATTTTTGTTTGCTTCTATGATATAATAAAATTCTACTTGAAAATTATGTGTTAAATTGATTCCTTCTCCATTTCCAAAAAACAGAGGAAGGGTTATTTTAAACAATAAAGTGGTTGATTATGTTATCCAATGAGTCAGCAGGTTTTTTTTCTGCCTTCACCAGTCATCATTTCTCATTATACACAGAGATCCTCAAAACGAGGAGCAGATACATTCAGTCTATAGGATCATTTAGCAACTGGAGGAAGGAGAGTAAGTAGCCTAGATTTTTTTAAAGTTCCCAAATCTAAACATCCTAAAAGATCATAAAAAGATAAACAAGTGTTCAGAGATTAAATATGGAAAATATTGGTATTGGTTTTGATTCTATAGACAAGAATAAAATGCCACCTGACAGTAGATTTCTCACTTTATAAGTAATCTTGTATTTGGTGAATGGCTAAAAACATAGTCAAATGAATTAAATATACATTTAAATAAATGGGCAAATATATATCATCAATTATCAATTATCAACCCCATCAATTACTTCATCATATCTAAATATATATATGTATTTCTCAGCCTGGTGAAGTAAGCCAACCCCATCACTAATCTCATCGTATTTAAATATATATTTAATATATATTAATATTCTGCATTAATATATTTAATATTTAATATGTTGATATATATTAAATATATAAATATATGTGCAAATATGATGAGATCATTTAGGGGACTGGTTTCCTTCACTAGGCTTAGAAAATAGTTTAACTGCCATAAAATAATCACAAACTTAAAATTATAATACTTTCACATACTATTTTCAGAGCAGTTTTAGATTTATGAAAAAAATTGAGCAGATAAGAGTTCCCATATAATCCATCTCTACTCTCTCACAGTTCCCCTATTAGTAACATCTGCATTTGAGTTGTACATTTCTCACAGTTGATGAACCAGTATTGGTACATTATTATTAACTAAACTCCATCGTTTACATTAGAGTGCACTCTGTATGTTGTATAGTAGCTCTATAGGTTCTGGCATATGTGAAAGACCGCAAATGTAGTGTATCTAGGTTAATGTTCTATACGAGGTTGAGAAGAACGTGTATTTTGCTGCAGTTGAATGAGATATAACCATCAATTAAACCCAGGTGGCGATAGTATTATTCACTCAATTACATTCTTACTGATTTTCTGCTTGTTCAATTTGCCAGTTACTAATAGAGGAATATTGAAGACCGCAACTGCAATAGTCTATTTGTGTCTATTTCTCCTTGCAGTTTTACCAGATTTTGCCTTATGTATTTTGACACTCTGTTGTGAGGTGCATACACAGGATTGTTATGGCTTATTGGACAGTTGGCCCCTTTATCATTATGTAATTGCCTTCTTTATTCCTAATAATTTCCTTTCTGAAGTTTGCTTTGTCTGAAGTTAAAATAGTTATTTTAACTTTCCTTTGATTAGTGTTTGAAAAATATATCTCGTTGGGCATGGTGGCTCATGCTGTAATCTCAGCACTTTGGGAGGCTGAGGGAGGAGGGTCTCTTGAGTTCAGGAGTTCAAGACCAGCCTGGGCAACATAGTGAGACCTCATCTCTACAAAAAATTAAAAATTATCTTGTTGTGGTGGCATATGCCTGCAGTCCCAGCTACTCAAGAGACTGGGGTGGGAGGATCACTGGAGCTCGGGAGTTCGAGACTGCAGTGAGCCATGACTATGCCACTGCACTCCAGCCCAGGTGATAGAGTGAGATCCTGTTTCAAAGGTAAAAAAAAGAAAAGAAGAGAAAAATATATCTTTCTCCATTCCTTTTGTGTCTTTATAATTAACATGGATTTCTGGTAAACAACATAGAGTTGATGCCTGTATTTTATTCATTCTGTCAGTCTTTGTCTTTTAATTGGTAGGCCATTTATATTTAAAGTGATTCTTGATAGAGTTGGATTAATATCTCCCATATACTGTTTTCTGTTTGTTGCCCTTGTAATTATTTCCCTTTTTTGTTTTCCCCTCTTCATATGGTTTGGCTCTGTGCCCCCACCCAAATCTTGAGTGGAATTGTAATCCCCACAATCCCCACCTGTTGAGAGAGGGACTTGGTAGGAGGTGATTGGGTCATGTGGGTGGTTTCCCCCCATGCTGTGCTCATGATAGGGAGTTCTCACGAGATCTGATGGTTTTATAAGGGGCTCTTTCCCTTCGCTTCTTCTCACCTGCTGCCATGTACGACATGCCTTTGCTTCTCCTTCGCCTTCTGCCGTGATTGTAAGTTTCCTGAGGTCTCCCCAGCCACGCAGCGCTGTGAGTCAATTAAACCTCAGCTTCAGGTAGTATCTTTACAGCAGTGTGCAAATAGACTAATATACCTCATTTGCTCCCTTTTCTAGTTTTAATTGAGCATTTTATATGATTATATTTTCTATCCTCTCTTAGCATATCAATTATACTTAAAAATATGTTTTTAGAAATTGCCCTAGAGTTTGCAGTACACATTTACAACTAAGTCCACTTTTCAATAACACTATACCATTTCACAGTTAGTGCAGGTACTGTATGAAAGATTATTCCCATGCCTCGCTCCTGTCCCTTAAAGCATTGCAGTTATTTATTTCATTTATTCATAAACTAATATGACCCAATATATTACTGATATTATTATTTTGAACAGTTATCTATGCGATCAATTAAGAACAGGAAAAAAATTCTAGGTTGGTGGATTTTTCTTTCAACACTCTAAATATTTCACTCTACCCTCTTTTTGCTTGCATGGTTTCTGAGAAGTCTGATGTAATTCTCATCCTTGTTCCTCTATAAGTAAGGTGATAGTTTTTCCTCTGACTCCTTTCAATATTTTCTCTTTGTTTAATTTTCCACAATTTGTATACAATATGCCTACATGTAGTTTTTTAAAAAATTTATCTTGCTTGGTGTTAACTGATATTCCTGGATCTGTGGTTTGATGTCTGTTATTCATTTTAGAAAGTTGTCCACTATTATTAGATACCTAGATATCTATTATTTATGTATCTTCCGCTGCTTTCTTTCTTCTCCTTCTGGTATTCCTATTACCTGTATTTTATGTCCTTTGTAATTTTCATACAGTTCTTGGAAATTTTGCGGGTTTTTTTTTTTTCATATTCTGTTTTCTGTTTCCATTTAAGTTTGGGAAGTTTCCATTGACATACCTTCAAGCTCACTGATTCTTTTGCAGTTGTCAAAAGCATTTCTCATTTCTATTATAATGTTTTTTGTTCTCTAACATTTCCTTTTGATTCTTTGAGTTTTCATCTTTCTGTTTATATTACACATTTGTTCTTGCACTTTTCCCGGTTGATCTCTTAGCATATTAGTCATAGCATATTTTAAATATCCAGTCTCATAATTCCCACATCCCTGCCATATCTGAATCTGGTTCTGATGCTTGCTTTGTCTTTTCAGAGCTGTGTTTTCTCTTGCCTTTTAGCATGCCTTATAATTGTTCATTGAAAGCAAGGCATGATGTATCAGATAATAGAAAACAAGATAAGTAGACCTTTAGTTTTTATCAGGCCAGAAGTTAGACTGTGCTTAATGGTGGTTGTAGCTGTAAGGATCGGAGGCTTCTATTTTCTCTAATATCTTTATTTTTGTCTCCCCTATTTGTTGTTTTTGGGTTTTCTTAGAGACTCATTCTTAAGCAGAGTCTGTGTCTTGCAACTCTCTCTAGTTGTGATCCACAGTTATTATACCAGAGCACTATTTATGTGGTCATAAGATATTGGAGAGTTGATACATTCTATAATGTTATGATAAAAATCTCTATTTTTTTATTATTATTTCTTTTTTAAAATTTTTAGATTCAGAAGGCACATGTGCAGGTTTCCTACATGGATATATTCTGTAATGGTGAGGTTTTGGCTTCTAGTAAACCCATCACCCAAACAGTAAACATTAGAGCCAATAGATAATTTTTCAACCTGCTCTCCTCTCCCACCTTTCTCTGTTTTGGAGTCCCTAGTATCTATTATTTCACCTTTATATCCATGTGTACCCATTGTTTAGCTCCCACTTATAAGCGAGAGCGTGCAGTACTTTATTTTCTGTCTGAGTTATTTCACTTAGGACAATGGCCTCTAGCTCTATTCATGTTGCTGCAAAGGACATGATTTCACTGCTTTTTATGGCCGCATAATATTCCATAGTTTATATATACCACATTTTCTTTATCCAATCAACTACTGATGGACACTTAGGATGACTCCATGACTTTGCTATTGTAAATAGTACCCCAATAAATATATGAGTGCAAGTGTCATTGATATAACAATTTCTTTTCCTTGGAGTAGATACCCAATAGTAGGATTGCTGGGCTGAATGGTACTTCTATTTTCAGTTATTTGAGAAATCCCCATACTGTTTTCCGTAAGGGTTGTTCTAGTTTACATCGTCATCAACAGTGTATATGCATTCCCTTTTCTCTGTATCTTCGCCAACATCTAAAACTTTGTTTTCTAGTTGTCCAAAATCCCTGAGTTGTGAACTTACTTCATAAGAGTTTCTTCTTTTGTTTTTCTCCTTATGTGAGAAAGAAAGTGTAGAAGGTGTTCAGACTGTCTAGTTGCCTTTTCTCTAATTCAGATAAAGCTCTGGGGTAAAGTTTACCTTGAGGGCAGGCTTTTGTTTCTGAATATATTTCAAGTAGTTATTTTTTTCCTCCCACATGCCAGAAAAAGAGAGGAAAGTTTTGTCCTATCTTCTGAAAGTAAAACTCATTAATGTGTGGATGCTCCTATATGAATGATTCCCTCTGTCTCCGAGTTTTCAACTCTCAAGTTAGTCCACACTCAGGCTTCAGCAATATACCAAATACTGTATAAATGGCCCCCTACCCTTTACTGGCTCCAGTAGTTTTTGCTGTCCTGATAAGCTGTAATTCTCTGTATTCATCTATCTGTTCAGTTTGCAAAGAGGTGGCATGTCCTATGACATCAATTCTCTGCAGATCTAAAAAGAGTTGTTGATTTTTGATTTGCTCATTTTTTTCTTGTTGTGATGATGGGAGTGGAGACTTTCACACCTTTCAAATGTCAGAGCAGAAACCAGAAGTCCTAGTAATAATGTTATATATACATAACGTTATATATACATAATGTTTTATATATATATATATATATATATATATATCTTCTGACCATATAAAAGGGGGAGGTGCACAGGTCTTATTATTATCATTTTACATGTTAAGAAATTGAGGTTTAAAAAGACTAAATGAGTTTCCCTGAGAAATATTGCTAACAGATGAAGCTAAAATCAGAACCTGGATCTTCTAGTGTCTGCCAGGACTCTTCCAATACTGACCATTATGTTTAGGCATTAATGTATAGGAAACAATTTGAAAGAAAAATTTCAGTTTAAGAATAGAGTCATCCATGTTTGGATTTGCTCTGTGGCATAATGTAAAAAGCAATGGCCTGGCATATCCCTTAATGAATCTTCTCAGGCCTAATTCAGCCCCCAACTCACTTTCAGACTTCAGAAATTCTCAACAAATGCTGACACAAGCTTTAACTTCTTCATGTGAGTCTGAAGCAAGAATAAATCACATGATCTTGTGACAATGAAGTGAAACAATTCTAGGTTGGATTTAGGCCCTATATTTTTGGAAGCGAGTTTGTATATGTGTGTATGTCTTAAGTGTGCATATGTGAAAAGGGGAACTGATTTCTTCAAAATCTTTCTGAACTGCTAAATTAATTCTCTTCCTTAAGTGAAAAAGTTTTGCTGCTTTAATTCTTTAAATGAAATGTTATTTTGCCTTCCCATCTGCTCAGCTGACATGATAGTTTATGAATGTGATTAATGTTTAAGGCAGAACTTCCTTTTAGGAAATGTCATCTTTTAACAGTCCTTGTGTTTTCTCCTTCCTGTGAATGCTACACCCATTACCAACCACTGGATGGTCTCCAGTTAAATATCACTTCCTCAGAGAAGCTTTCTTTGAACTCAGACTAGCACAGAACCTGCACTTCCCCTTTCCAACTTAAAGTTTGCATCCTCCGCCTCCGGGTTCAAGTGATTCTCCTGCCTCAGCTTCCCAAGTAGCTGGGATTACAGGCATGCACCACCACGCCCGGCTAATTTTTGTATTTTTAGAAGAGACAGGGTTTCACCATGTTGGCCAAGCTGGTCTCCAATGCCTGACCTCATGAGCCCCCCGCCTCAGCCTCCCAAAGTGCTGGTATTACAGGCGAGCCTGTATATATCTCTTCCAACTGAAGAGATGATTTTATCTGGGTAACCTTTGTACTTCCATGGCTAACAGTCTAGAGCAGTGTTTTCCAGTAGAACTTTCTGCAATGACAGAAATGTTCTATAATCTGCATATCTGGCTACTGAGCACTTGAAAGGTGTCCAGTGCAAGCGAACTACTAAATATTTTATTGTGATTTAATTTTAAATAACCACATGCTGCTAGTGGCTACGTATTGGACAGTACAGAACTAGAACAATGTTCCTCAAAATCTAAATAAAGATGTTGGGAACCTGCATTTTAACCCATTCCTCAGGTTATTCTTACTGGCAATACAGTTTGAAAAGTATTGATTAGAATATGATTCTTGAGCCTAGCTTCACATTAGAGTCAGCCCGGGAAGACTTTTGAAAGGAAATGATTCCTGAGTCACATACTCAGAGATTCTATTTTAATTGCTTTGGTATTGGATCCAGATATTAGTTTTGTTTTATTTTGTTTTTTAAAGCCACTTCCCTCGGCCATTATGTGCAGTCAAGCTTGAGAAACCTAGAACATATATTCTCATGTGACACTAAGTACATATTAGATAAAAATATAGGCCTGGAGCAGCGGCTCACGCTTGTAATCCCAGTACTTTGGGAAGCCGAGGTGGGCGGATCACAAGGTCAGGAGATCCAGACCATCCTGGCTAACACGGTGAAACCCCATCTCTACTAAAAATACAAAAAATTAGCCGGTTGTGGTGGTGGGCGCCTGTAGTCCAGTTACTCGGGAGGCTGAGGCAGGAGAATTGCTTGAACCCAGGAGGCGGAGCTTGCAGTGAGCCGAGATCGCGCCACTGCACTCCAGCTCGGACGACAGAGCGAGACTCCGTCTACAAAAACACAACAAAACAAAAAAATACAGATAAATGGCCTGTACAGATAAATGGCTTGGTTGCATCTATAGTTAGTGATTACAAGTGAAATCTTGTGATGTCACGAGAGATGTTACTGACATCCGTGGTGCAGATGAATTTCTTAATACCAAATGGAAAAATTCACTTGAGATAATCTTTTACAGTGGTGCGAAATTCCTCAACCTTTTGTTTTATCCATAAACTGCACAAATAATACCTCCCTCTGTGACACTTAGAGAGGGTGACATGCTGAGAGTTCCCTGAATAATCACCTCTTGAAATACACAAAACTCTTCTAGTTTCCTGGTTGACCCACCCAAGGTTGACGACTCCTCATGAGCCACCTGACAATTCACTCCAGGACAGCAACTGAAGGAAGGCGTTCCCCAACCTGCTGTCCTGTGAAGGCCTCTGGGTCACCGGTGCTAAAGCCCTCCCCTCTCCACCCTCCTTAGGGAGGTAAACGTCCCAGCAGGAAGTCAAGGCTGGATTGGCGCTCTTCGCGAGCACCCTGGGAATGGGACTTTGGGTCACGGGTGCTAGAGCCCTCCCCTCTCCTCCCGGCCGGTGTGTGGGAAATTGTTCCCGCAGAAAGTAAAGGCTGGCCAGACCGCCCCCAGCACGTAGAGGGAATGAGTCAGGCTCCGGCTCCACGCAGGCATGTAGGGGCGGATCGCGCCGGCGCTGAGTAGGAAGGAGTTTCAGCCGCCAGCCCGGAACGCAGTGAGTACAGCCAGTCAAAGGAAAGCAAAGTCGCTTTGCAGGGGAGCGTCTCATGATTTTTCAAAAACGTGCTCATGGTTAAAAAGAAAAATCAAGGCTCAGAATAAATACATTCAAGCACTGTTAATTTTAGCCCAAAGACAGGCGGTACTTGCCGGGAGATTTGGGGAAATCAACATGAAACTAAAAAGGAAATTTTAGTTGGAGTGGAGCAAACAGTATTGATCAGAACATACCAAATACGAATTTTTTCCAAGTCTGCGTAGAAGTTTAAATTACTAGGAAAAATGTAAAGGAGAAGTATTTACTAATAAATGAAACAAAAGTAATAAAATAAAAATGAATTAATATAGTTTGACAAAATATCAGCGGACTCTGAAAAGAAAACATTAAAATAATGTTTGAGACTTTTTAGGTTTTGTGCAGGAAGAATTGGAAAAAACGTGCTGGATGGAGTGATACTCCTTTTCTTTTCCACAAAAATTTCATTGTTTTAGAGCGAGGTAGAGCCTTTTTAAAGACAGTAAGTTATTGCCAATTCACAATGAAATAAGATCACATGCTCTGAAATGTACAAGAGCTGCATGCAATAAACTTCATTTATCTGTAGGTAATAACTGACTGATGTTTATTCAGTAGTCAAAATGCAGCTCATGCACTCTAATTAGCATGTCAAATTATTCTCTCCGTTTCAGAGGTGTAGGGCCTTTGTGGAGCCTTCTTTTCAATAAATAATTTGCCACTCTTGAAGGTTAGACATTCTCTTTTTATGAATGTACACATAAAGGTTTTGCTTTGCTTTGCTTGTTGTTAATTAAAATGAGGAGGAAAGAATGCGTTATCACCCAATCATGTGTCTTTTTAGTCATAGGTTAGCTTTTCAAGACACTTCCTGCATCTCTGACCTGTTGCACCTCTGTTATCTTAGCAGCAAGCACCTGCTTCAGCTGACCTTTGAGTCATAACCCATGTAAGTCTCTGCAGGGCTGAACCTCTCTTTGAGCCTAACAGTAGAATTATTCTTATATTTATTGAATAGCATTATTGTGTCAATGTTGAAATGTGCCTCAGTGTCTCTTCCTCAACCACATCCCTATAGAGGATGTTTTCTTAATAGCAATGTGTTTTTGTTTTTGTTTTAAGAAAGTCCACACAATTTCAAATACACATTTTCTTTACTAAAGTTTATGACCAGTTTTGAAGTGATCCTTGTTTTCAGTTAAACTATCTTTAATAATGGTAAATAATATATTTTGTAGGTTGTTGTATATTTAATATTCTCTGCAAGAACACATCAGGAACAATACATGGACCTTTAAATGTTTGTCATTGTGAAATAAAATAACAAGGAAAGGTGATTTGATTTCAGGTGTACTTTATTCAATACATATATACAAGAAGTTATTAATATAACATTAAATTTGCAGGGAAAAAGAAACCACTGGATTATTCTGATTCTATTCCAGGGGGCTTATTCCAAAGGGCCAGTGTGCTAAATATGAAAGAATCCAAGATGGCATTGTGGAAAGACTCTGCACCCTGTGATAAAATTACTTTGGTGGTGTTTTTTTCTCCTATA
This sequence comes from Macaca fascicularis, assembly GCF_037993035.2. NCBI lineage: Eukaryota > Metazoa > Chordata > Mammalia > Primates > Cercopithecidae > Macaca > Macaca fascicularis. The sequence goes on from NC_088379.1 coordinate 163,142,855, forward strand.
TCTCAGGAAACTAAAAATCTGAATTGTATTCAGTGGCCTTTTCTAAATGCTAACTTTATGAAAAAATGTCTAATTCTTGGTTATTTGTGGTTTTAGTCCTTTTCTTCAGAGAGGAGCTAGAGCTGTTAAATAAGTTTAGCTGTGTTGTTCACTAAAACTTTCTGCAGTGGTGGAATCTACACAGGAGAATTTTTTTTTTTTTTTTTTTTTGTAATGTACTAAAAATTGTCTTCAGCTCTTAGAAGAAGTTAGGCTTTCAAGCCCTGAAGACAAAGTTGTTCTTTTTAAATTGTAGGCTAGTGATCAAAAATATTTGCTGATAGAATAAATGAGCATGAAGTACAAGCATAATATATACTTCTGTCATGTCCTAACTATCCACAGAAAGGAGTCTTAGCATACTTTTGAAAAATTTGATAAATATGTGAATCACAATTTGTTCACAGATTCACATCTCAATTGTTTCTTTTTTTTTTTTTTTTTTTTTTTTTAATTTCAGAAGCTCCTGAAAAGTACATCAAGTCTAAAGTGAACCAGCTAAACTCATCAAGACTGGAACCATGAGCAATAATGGAGCAGACCTAACCTTTGGTTACATCTCCTGTTTTGTAGCTATCCTTTTGTTTGGCTCAAATTTTGTGCCACTTAAAAAATTTGATACTGGTGATGGTAATTATTTTTCCTTGATCGTTAACGTTATATTATTTTTAAAAATGAAGTTCCTTTTTTGGTCTTTTAAAAGTACAGCTACAAAAATAAATCATGTTGATCTTGATACCTAATGAATAGAGCTTAAAATTAATCATTTGACAGTGCCCATACCAGTTTGTCTGCAAGTCAGAATAGGAGAACCACTAAGGTTGTTTCATGGTAAAGCTAGGGAGGTTACTGTCAGGAAAGCTCTTGGGCCATTATATGAATGGAAGAAATTTATAGTCAGTTCTACTAATAACACTTGTTTTGAAAACATGAATCTTCAACATGATTGATATATTGGAGAACAATTTAAGCATAACAGATTTTTGGCTGGCTTATGTGCAATTTTGTGTGTGAGAAAGCTCTAGATAAACACAGAAAACTGCACCTAGATGAATAAAGATGTGTGATAATGCACACAATGCACGCATATACCCGCACGTCCTTCAAATATCAACCAGCTCCCTTAGCTCACCACATGTGGTCATGAAGTATTCCATCCAACCACATCTGCTATCAGAACTCCTCACCCAACACCTTCACAGTAACTTTTAAGCCGCAACCCTTTGGATACCCACTTCCAGGAGCAAACTTCTGGACTTTTTCAATTAAAATGCCCTATTTATTACAGCATTCATGTAATTAACCAGTTAACCAGTTAAAACTGTACTACCATTTTAATTGGGTTGAGTGTTGTTCCCCTAGTCCCATTTTCCCCATATGCTCTGTAGTTTTTACTGCATGATTTTGCATAGTGCAGTGATTTCAAGGAATGCACATGTTACATCATAGCAGAACTGACTAATGTGAGTTTTGGAGAAGGAGAAGCAAGAGTTATTTTATTTACCTGACTTCCATATTGAAGCCGGGAGAAGGAATTGAGATTGATGGTGAACACATGTTGAGATTACTTCTTTGGTAGTATTTATTACCTGACCACAGTTGTGTTATTTCCCCAATTCTTTGTCTTCGTGCACTTAGAAAATACGATTACAAATTGTTTTGCTCCAGGGCCTTTCTTCTCTTTTCCTCTGGAGTTAGGACAAGAATAGGAACTACCTGAGGAACAAAAAAAAAATGGGTAGAGGATCTAGCTTTTAGTCTTCCACAATTAGCTTTGTGATCCTGGGCAAATATTACCAGCTCTGCTGTTTTCAGTTTCTCATTTGTAAAGCGAACAACTTATAAAATGAAGTTTCTTTTCATCTCTGTGATTCTACTCTTTTTATTTTTTATTTTTCATTTTTTTGAGGGGACAGAGTCTCACTCTTGCACCGAGGATGGAGTGAAGTATCATAATCTTGGCTCACTGCAACCTCCGCCTTTAGGGTTCAAGTGATTCTCATGTCTCAGCCTGCCAAGTAGCTGGAACTACAGGCACACACTACCACACTCGGCTAATTTCTTGTAGTTTTAGTAGAGATGGAGTCTCACCATGTTGTGCAGGCTGGTCTCGAACTCCTGAGCTCAGGCAGTCCACCCACTTCGGCCTCCCAAAGTGTTAGGATTGCAGACGGGAGTCACCACGCCTGGCTGATTCTACTCTTTTGTCATAGAGATTAGCAGCCATTTTTTCTCTCTCCTCCACCATGAGATTGAATCCAAGAAGGGCAACAATCTTCCAAAGTTAGTGCCAGAAGTAATCCATTGAGTTTTAACTGTCTCAGTATTTCTTTCAATGTCAACTATTTGCTCATCCTTTTAATCTTTAAATCCTTAGTGATGCAGAAGCCTCAAAAAGGTACAGATACACCTCATCACCAGCTTATCTTCAGATAACTGGAAAATGGCAACTCAAAGTATAGAAAGTAGAGTAACCTTGACCTAAAAAGCTAATTCTCAGGTTTATAATGCCTGACTCATCATAGGCATTGAACTCTAACTGTATGAGGCCTATGTATGACCATAAATGATTTTATTTTTATCCCAGAGCTGGCATAAATGGTCACTGAAGGTTTAAATTACTGTCATGCTATTCTGAAGTACTTACTACCAGGTTTTGGGGATGCAAGAGTACTCAGTGTGGCATCTGAATGAGAATATGCACTTGGTCTTGCCATCACTCTTTGGCTGAAAATTCTTGATTTGTCTAATAGAAAAAAATAATATTAAGCCAGAGCACACCGTGTCTAAGCCTTGGAGTCAACCTGGGTTTAAATTCCAGCTCAACAAACTACTACCTGTTTGGACACATTGCTTAATTGCAGATTCATTTTCTCTATCTTTGAGCTGGGGTTAATTATGATGCAGAGTAGTCATAAGAATGAAATGTGCAAAGTCCATGGCATATGGCATTCAATAAATTGTGACCATTCCTATAATACCACCTCATAGATATTCCTGAGCACAAATTTATTCAATTCAATTTGAACCACTAACACCGAGTTTGTTTATTTCCAGGAATGTTTCTCCAGTGGGTCCTTTGTGCTGCCATATGGTTGGTTGCCTTGGTGGTCAATCTGATATTGCATTGCCCAAAGTTTTGGCCTTTTGCAATGCTTGGAGGCTGCATTTGGGCAACAGGTAATGTCTGATATAATTTATACTTTTATTATGTAACATAATGATCAAAATAATTCTCGCTCACAGTAGGAGGAAAGAGCACAAACAGTGATTCTGAATAACCCTTAGTCATAGATACTAGAAATTAACTACTTTCTTGCCTTCACATGCTCAATGAATATTTTTGGTGCTTTACCTGATTTGTTCCACCTGATTTATTCCTCTAAATGATTTACTTCTAAGTTCGTGGTAGAAAATTATTACAGTAAAAACATTTTAATTATTCTCCATCTATTCAAGCATAACTCATTTATTATTTTAGTGTGTTCTGCCCCTTTTTTCCAGGATGTTTATCAGAAAATATTTATTAAATAGTAATCTCTACTAATATCATTTTTAGGGCTTAACCTAATTAGGCCAATGTGAAGATACTTCATTTCAAAAGGGCTAGTTAACAGAAAAGCAAAGTAAACAAAAATCTTTCTGTTGCCTTATCAGTACCTGAAACTATATAATTAGAATTTGTAACTTGGCTTGGTCAATCAAGTGTTTCCCTTCAATTAATATAAATACACCCCAGGAGGTTTTTTTCCTTCAGCAAAGAGAATTCCAAGTATCAATGATCTTTAGAAATAATTTCATTAAGAGCAAATACATGTGAAAATGTTAAAAATTTATTTAAAAAATTAAAATTTATTTATTACCCACTTAATTTGAGTCTCTGAGGAGTTAAATGATTTAGTGAAGTTCATAAGTTAGAAGACAAAAGAGTTAGCTTTTAGATTTCCACCAAGATTTACATTATTATACCTCACTTATACCTCAGTATGATTGCTTGTCATATCTAATAGAGGGACAGGAACAGATGAAACATCCATCCATCCTGCAGATCTTTATAGCCACGAGAGCATTTCTGTTCACCCAGCAGATTCCACTGAGTTTCCGTGGGGAAAGAGTCCAATTTGAGATATGTTGCAAATGTGGATGCCATAGGTTGGAGCAACTGATAGCATATAGGACATAGCAGAATGGGAGGGGCCAATGATAGCGTAGAGATTTGATTACAGGTGATTAGGAGGGTGGTGGTATTGACACATGTGAGGAAAGGAAAAAGAACATGTTTGAAAGGGAAAAGGATGGGTTCAGCTTGGCCCTTTCTGAGCATGAACATCCTGATGTTTCCACCATAGAAAACATCTGGTTGGAGATTTCTTCTTGATGGTTTGGAGAATAATATTAAAACTCTAAAGTAGGTCCAGGTTAGAGCTGTAGCACTGGGAACATGCACCTTTAGCTGGTAGCTGAAAACATGAAATTAGGTCAAGTACCCAAAGGACAATAAAGCAAGGGGACAAATATGCTCAAGGGAAAATCTTTAGGAGGTACCTTATTCCAGAAGGAATGATGAAAAATAGCAGCTAGAGAAAGAGCTAAAGAGAGAAACAGGAGGAGAATCAAGTGATGAGGACGTCATGGAATCCTAAAGAGGTAACCTTTCAAGAAGAGATTGTAGGACAGACCAAAAATATATATGTATATGGATTTGGCCCTCAGTGACCCTCGAAACATAAAAAAATGAATGTGGAAATCCAGAAATCCAGAAGACAAATCAGCAATCATGGAAGAGCAAATTCTGAGCCTGTTTTATGGCCAAAGACTTCTGCCAGTAATTGGCCCTAGTTCAAGTCTCAGAGGATGGTCACTGATAATTTATCACTGACAGCTTCCATGAAGAGTCACAGAATAGAGAGCTATCCTAAGGGTGAGAAACCTCTGGACAATTAGGAGTTCAACATTTTTCTTTGTAGACTTTTTCCCTGAGCCTAGTTCTTTTAGCAATCATAATCATAAATTTAATGCCAAAAATATGGTTATTTTACTTAAAAAATAAGGAACTGTGCTTTACTAAATTTGTCCAAATCCCATACACTTCAGTTGAAGTTAGAATAAAAACTAATTCTATTTATAAATGTATTTTCTATATTGGAAGTAACATGTTTCTTCTGTATGTTACATCTACAGGGAACATTGCTGTTGTCCCAATTATCAAAACCATTGGATTAGGCCTTGGAATCTTAATCTGGGGATCATTTAATGCCTTAACTGGCTGGGCAAGCTCAAGGTAATTCAAGTCAAATTAGTTCAACTAAGATTTTACCCATATTCTTCGTAAGGCAAGTGCTTACTGAGAGGAATAACATGTGATTCTTATTCTCACAGAGTTTATAGCTGGTAAAACATACACATCAAATATGCCACCTTCTATTGCTATTTGCCCCAAATTCTTAATATTTAGAATATGTAGAAATTAAATATATTCACAGGCTCACGCCTGTAATCCTAGCACTTTAGGAGGCCAAGGTGGGCAGATCACAATGTCAGGAGATTGAGACCATCCTGGCTAACACGGTGAAACCCCGTCTCTACTGAAAATACAAAAAATTAGCCGGACATGGTGGCGGGCACCTGTAGTCCCAGCTGCTGAGGAGGCTGAGGCAGAAGAATGGCATGATCCCCAGAGGCGGAGCTTGCAGTGAGACAAGATCACGCCACTGCATTCCAGCCTGGGCAACAGAGCGAGACTCTGTCTCAAAATAAATAAATAAATAAGTAAATAAATAAATAATCTAGATATTTGATCAAGATATAGTGTAGCATTAAATCTAGGAAACAGAGGTAGAGAGAGAAAAAGGAAACTGATGTTTATTGTCCCTTTCTATTGTGTCACAGTTTGCTGGACATGTTCTATGCATCATTATCATCTCACTTTCACAAATACATGAAGGAAGCACTATCTTAGAGTAGATACCCAAAGAGGTTAAGTAATTTACTGTAGGTCACAGAACTAAGAAGCTAGGATTCAAACCCAGGTCTTCTAGTTCCAGAGCACATATTCTTCCCTCTAGAGCAGGGTTGGCAAACCATGGTCTGGTTTCCCAGCCATTTCTATAAATTACATTTTATCAGAACACAGCCAAACCCATCCATTTAAGGACTGTCCATGGCTGTTTTTCTATCACAGTGGTAGAGTTGAGCAGCAAGGGAATAACTGACCCTCAAAGCTTAAATTATTTACAGTCTGGCCCTTGAGAAAAAGTTTGCCAGCCCCAGCTCTAGCGTTGCGCTGTCCAATAGAGTAGCCAGAAACCACAGGAGGCCGTTTATATTTAAATTTAAATTAATTTAAATTGATAAAATTAAACCTCCAGTTTCTGGGTTGCACTAGCCACTTGGGTGTGCTCAGTAGCTACATATGGGGAGGGGCTACTCTTTTGTGCAGTGAAGATAGAGAACAGCCCCATCATTACACAAAGTTCTATCAGACTGGTGCCCTTGGTCAGCATTAAGATTAACATTCAAATCAATTTTGGAAAAATGAGTAGAATGTAGGGTGTTATTCTCATCTTACCTTTTGGACTCCCTTTCCACTCAAAGCATTATAACCACCTCAAAACAACAAAACAAACCAACTTACTAACTTCCAATACATTGTCTCCCATCCTTTCCCCATTCCCCACCTCCTGCTATTTTCTTTTTCTTTTCCTTCTTTTCTCCTTTCCTCTTGCCCCTGGATGGTTCTCAGTGATTCTTGGTGATGATCACAGCAATGTCAAGGTAGGAAAAAAAAATCTGTGGTAATGACAGAGTAGGGATATTTAACCTAGAAGTTTTTTAAAAGTCTACTCCAAACACTATACAATATCATATACAATACAATATTGTAACCAATTATATACAATACAATATTGTAACCAATTAATTAACCTTCCATGAGTCAGGTGAACTATTTTCTCCTACTTCTTCTTTTTTAGTCTTAGTAAAGAGACACTCACAAGTACTTTTATGTATACTAACTCATTTAATCTTTGTAACAAACTTATAAGGTAGGTACAATAATTATCCTATTTTAAACATGGGAAGCTGGGCACGTTGGCTAACGCCTGTAATCCCAGCACTCTGGGAGGCCGAGGTGGGTGGATCACTTGATTTCAGGAGTTCCAGACCGGCAAAACCCTATCCCTACTAAAAATACAAAAATTAGCCAGGCTTGGTGACAGGCACCTGTAGTCCCAGCTACTTGGGAGACTGAGGCAGGAGAATAGATTGAATTCAGGAGGCAGAGGTTGCAATGAGCCAAGATCATACCACTGTACTCCAACCTGGGTGACAGAGCAAGCCTCCATCTCAAAAAAAAAATAAAAAATAAAAAAATTGGAAATTGAGGTACAGCGATAATAAATAATTTACCCAAAGTCACAGCTAATAAGTGAGAGAGCTGGGATTTGAACCAGGAATCTGGCTCCGAGTCCATGCCCTTAAACATTATGGTGAAACATCTTAACAATATTTAATTTGATGTGATTTTCTGGATTTTCAGGTTTGGTTGGTTTGGATTGGATGCAGAAGAAGTGTCAAATCCACTGCTAAATTACATTGGAGCCGGGCTCTCAGTAGTAAGGTACACAGTCATTTCTAGTGATTTTGCTGTTCTTTAAAACATGGAGAGTGCTTTTTTAAGGATCCTGATATGTTTACATTTTTTAAACCTACATTTCAGAAAATCCACACGCTTGTTCCTCAGATTCGTCATTTACAATGACTGGTTTTAGAGGACAAAAAGTGCCAGATTTTGGGGGCAGGAGCCCCAGCTTTAGCTCTCCAAAACTCTGAGAACCTGGAAAATCATTTAACTGCTCTTAAGCTTAGTTTTATCATCTGTAATATGTAGAAAATCATAACACATATCTTATCAATGAGAATCAAATATTTTGCAAACTAAAACATGCTATTCAAAAAAAGCATTCTGCTGGCTTCCTGATGCCCCTGGAGTAGTCACCGATTCTCTCTTCTACGTACAACTCATTTCCTGTCTCACCTAGTTTCCACTTCCCTGTCTCCTCACTCACTCTTCTCAACCTAGCTAGACAGCCACTCTTTCACCTGTGAGAACACATACTCTTTTGAATGCCCATGTTTGGTTGCATTTGTGTCTAGCGGTATGCACTCTATGAATAAGGGTGAAAATGTCTTTAAATCTCTATATGGCAGTGTTCAGTCCATAAAACTTAACAGGAACTGGGTCACCTTAAATTTAGTCTTCTTTCCCCTCTGGATTCCATTTATATTCCCTGTCAGTTCTTCGCATAATGGATAGTACTGTCTAGAAAGATTTTAGTACTTTTTTATTCTTCAGGGAAAGAACAGTATATTTGCCTTCCTTCAACAATGATGGCTTTTCCCCAGCCACATTCAGGAACAATCTCTTTGTCATTGAAATGTTGCCTTAGAGAGTAGCCCCAGGCCAATTGGAGAAAAAAGAAACATAAATTATTCTAAAATAGCAGATTCCTGACTTTTTTTGGTTAGAGGCAATTTTATGTATTTTGTACAATTCACACAGAATTCTAACTCTGAATAGCTCTCTCAAAAACAATTTCTTTACACACCAAAACTGTAACATAGCATGGCTTAGTTTTGACTTAATGACAATTTAAGGTCAGTTTACCCAGTCTATCAGGCATTGTTTTCCTCCACATTTCTTCTTTATTTAGAAAAATACATTCTCCAAAATTGCAAATCAATTATTCATGTTCTACCACTTCCACCTATGTGGCCATGGGCAAATAACTTCAGTTCTCCAAGCTTTGGTTTCTCCATTTGTAAAGAGGGATAATAATAGCACCAACCTCATAAAGTATTTTGAGGGTTAAATGAAATAAAATATATTTAGTGCTTCATATAGTGCTGATTACATGGTTAATGCTCTACGTATTAGTTGCCATTACAATTATTTTATTAATAACATTTATGTTCAATTACTGTTTCCCTGTTGGGTATTTGTTGCCCTGCTTTATGTTCCACTAGGCAGTGCACCTAAGGAACCCTGTAGCTCAATTTGAACTTGGTCTGTAGCAAGGAAATTCAAGAACTCTTCCTGTAGTGCATCTAGGCTCCCTTCTATGTTTCTCTGCTAAGAGGAGTTTCTGGAATATGTCATTTCATTATTTTAACTCGGTTAAATCAGTTTGTTCTGAAGGATATTCACTGAATAAACTTGGAGCTTCATGGTCCATGTAAAGACACTTGAAATACGGTTGCATCCGTTTAGGATATTGCTTTTCTTTTTAAAATTAAAATTATTGCTTCTATCCCCTGTATAGTCTAATTTTTTTGTTTTGTTTTGTTTTGTTTTGTTTTGTAGAGATGGAGTCTTGCTCTGTCACTCAGGCTGGAGTGCAGTGGAGTGATCTCGGCTCACTGCAAACTCCGCCTCCCGAGTAGCTGGGACTACAGGCACCCGCTACCGCGGCTGCCTAATTTTTTGTATTTTTAGTAGAGACGGGGTTTCACCGTGTTAGCCAGGATGGTCTCGATCTCCTGACCTCATGATCCGCCCGTCTTGGCTTCCCAAAGTGGTGGGATTACAGGCGTGAGCCATTGCGCCTGGCCAGTCTAATTTTTAAAGGTTGGTTAATTTCTAGCCTTACATTTTCTTTATGTGATATACAAAGTGTCTGTCAGTCAGTATACCAAAACCACTCCAGGTATTTTAAATAGGAGAGGATTTAACACGGGGAACTGTTTACAAGACCCAATTAAATAAGAAGAAGAAAGGCGATGTCACCCATAACCCTGAAGCCCACACAATACTGCTGAATTGCCTCTGCCTGACCGACTGCTCCTGCTGAAACTACTGGAGGCACCACCAAAACATAATGTCTTCTCCCATCTTCTCAAATGATGCAAGTGCCTCCCACTGGTACAACCTAGCTGCCAATAAAGTTTGGGAAATGTAATTTTCAGTCTTCCATGTTCCATGGTTCAGGAGAGAGTGCGTAGGGTGAGAGCAGAGCTGACACCAAGAAACAATATTCAGGACACTCTGTTAAACATTTGCTTCCTTGAAGATCCAGGAGCCAGAGGTCTATAACAAGACCAATGTCCCTTTCAATTCAAATAATAATAATATGATTTGGATTATCTTTAAGGATCTGCTCTCCATTCTTTTGTCTTCTCATTTTACGTGCCTTCCCTGGAGGGTTATGTTTACTCCACAGCTTCATCTATTATTTTACATTGTGCGGAAACCCAAATCATTGTTTCTAGCTATCACCTTTCCTCAAGCTACAGCCCTTATTTCTTTTTTTTTTTTTTAATTATTATTATACTTTAAGTTCTAGGGTACATGTGTTGGAACCGAACTGTCGATTCCCTCCTGGGCAGGGGTCGCCGCGAAGGATCACCGACACGAGATTCACAGCAGAGAGTTATTTATTACTAGCGCGCTAGGGTCCCAAGCTCTAAGTTGGCCCTGGGACCCCGACTGCTTGTTACAGGCTGTTTATATAGGCAAATACAAGTTCAAACACAGCTTAGGGTGCGAAATTCAAACAAAGCTTTAGGCGCGTGGTAATTGGGTCTGTCTATGGCCTGAGCAAGGTGTCTTATGCTAATTGGTTAGAGCAGGACCTTATGAGGTTTTTTTTTTTTTTTCCTGGAGTTGTTGATTCCGGGAACTTCGAGGCAGGGTGGGACCCCCGGAATTGGCAGGGTGGGACCCCATGAGGTTGTTTCCCGGAATTGGCAGGGTGGGACCCTATCAGGGTGGGACCCTATTGAGGCAGGGTGGGACCCTATCCAGAGCCACCTGGTGTTAATTTTTTTCTATATGAGGCCTAGTTTCTAAGTTTTATGAGGCCTAGTTTCATTCCCTCCTCTTTTTGTGTCAGAGGCTCAATCTTGAGCCTCTTTTTCAGTCCTGAGGGTCTGGTATTGTTGGGTCAGAACCATAGCATGTAATCTATTTTTAATAAGGGTGAGTAAGTGGTTGAGTATGCATGGCCTGAAAGTCAGGATGAGCGTGAGCAGGATGAGGGGTCCTAAGATGGTGGAGATTAGGGTGCTAAGCCAAGGGGATTGGTTGTACTAATTTTTAAACTAACTTTGTTGAGATTTTTTCTCTTTTTTTTTCTTGTCTAATTTTTTTTAGTTTTGCCATAGAATTTTTAACTATTCTTGAATGATCTGCATAAAAACAACATTGCTCTTTTAGGGCTGCACAGAGCCCGCCCTTTTTTAGAAAGACAATTTCTAGTCCTTGTCGGTTTTGTAATATAATTTCAGACAGAGAAGTCAAGGACTCTTTAAGTTTTGTGATAGATTGTTCTATGGCTTTAAGGTTTTTATCTATGGCTACTTTAAGTTGTTGCAGATGATGGTTACTATGCACTAGGGCTGCTGTCCCGGTCTTAACTTTAGCCGCTACCTTAATTCTTAATATGTTGGCGAGGGTGAGGGAGATTAAGGGCGGGGAAGTGCTTTGAGGAGCTTTTAGTTGGGGCTTCTCCGATATGGAAACCGGGGGCTTTCTAGCTTTTAATAAAACCTGGTTTGGCTTTACTGCAACAGGGGCAGTGTCTGGATTGACTAATAGTCTGATTTGGAGGGGAATTTTAGGCGGGTTGTGCTGGTATAAATAGAGACCTTATATTAATTTTGTTGTTATCTATCTGTTATCAGATTTTGCCGCATCTTTAAACTTGATGCGAACCAGGTTGTAATTTTCTGAATATCGGGTTGTGGTACAGGGCTGGACAAAGGGCATAGTTATATACTAAGGTTTTGTGGCTTATTTTTACTTTTTATTATTAGTAGTTACACAGGACCAGTTTTTGCAATACAAGTGAGTCAGATTTCTACAAGTTTTTTTATTGGTTCTGTCTTGCATCCGGGACAGGCATAAAACCTGTTCCGGCTGATGGACATTTTTCTAGCCTGTCCTTTTTATTCTTGTCTATCCTGAGGAGTCCTTAATAGGACTCCTGTGGGACCAGTAAACTGGGGGCCTGTGTCTTTTATCTTTCCTGCTTTTTTTTTTTTTTTTTTTTTTTTTTAGGTTGAAATAGAGGTCTGGAAACTAAGTCTTTATAGGAGTATTCTCGGAGGTCTTATTTAAGACCTCTTGATTACTAAAATTAATTATCTGTCAGGTCAGGCTAAATGGCCGGTGGGGGGTTAGCGTCAAAAACTACACTAGAGACGGCGCAGGGAAGAAGGGCAAACAATAAGCAAGGAGTTAGATACGAGAGAGTCTTATCTTGAGCGGGTCCGCGGAGCGTCGGAGTTTCCATGTCTTAAGTGGTGTTGGTCCGGACGTCTCTGGAGCAGCCTTGGCGTGGGATGCGTGGATCTAAGCGGAGATTCCATCAACCTTTATGGCTGTGGGTGTGGTCAGGAGAACAATATAGGGTCTTTTCCACCGAGGCTCTAGTCCTTGAGTGCGATGCCGTCTAACGTAGACAGAGTCTCCCACCTGGAAGGGGTGACTGGTCTGTGGATGTCCTGGTTGGTACAGTTCTGCCAAGGGGGCCCAGATTTGGGCCTGTACTGCTTGGAGTCCTTTTAGCCGGGCCTGTAGGTCAGTCTTAGGATCGGAGGGGGAGAAGGAATTAAGCAAGGTTGACAAAGGGGGAGGTCCTCCGTAGAGAATTTCATATGGAGTGAGCCTAAAACGGTTAGGTGTATTCCGGGCCCTTAACAGAGCTAAGGATAGGAGGCGTCTCCAATCTTTTAAACCAGTCTCCAAGGTCAATTTAGTAAGGGTCTCTTTTATTGTTCTATTTATTCTTTTTACCTGTCCTGAGCTCTGGGGTCTATAGGCACAATGTAATTTCCAATTAATCCCCAATATCCTGGCGAGCCCCTGACTTACCTGAGAAACGAAGGCCGGCCCGTTATCTGACCTAATTACCTTGGGAAGTCCGAATCTAGGAAAGATTTCTTCCAAAATTTTCTTGGCTACTATGTGTGCTGTTTCTTGCCGGGTGGGGTAGGCTTCTACCCATCCTGAAAAGGTATCTACAAACACCAGTAAGTACTTATATCCAGCATAGTGAGGTTTTACTTCAGTGAAGTCTATTTCCCAATAGACTCCTGGGCGGTTATCACGAGTTCGTTTCCTTTCTGGCACTCGGGTAGCCCCAGCGTTTACCTGCTGACAGACCTTACAGGCAGATGTCACTTGTTCTACGAGGGTACTTGTCTTTGGGATTAGAAAGTCAGTTTTTTTAATCAGTAATTTTAGCTTTCAATTATTCAAGTGTGTCCAGGCATGCATCTGCTGGATCATTGCCAGGGCCTCCTTGGTCAGCATTGGGGGTTCGTCAGTGCTGCCAGCAGTTATGCCCCCGGGATTTTTCTCTTGGCCCAGCCGTGGGGGCTGAGCCTCTTCAGGGACCCCTTCTGGGGGTCCGGCAGGTGACATAGGGCGGCTGGGCTGGGGGCTGCCCTCAGGACTGGGCTCTGTGCCTTTTTGCAGGGAACTTTCCAAATGGAAACTCTGGTTGCTGTTCTCATCATTGAGATCCAGCAGGATGAGAGGGCCACCCCCTCGGGGACTGGCGCCCCTGCCCCGACGTTCCCGGCCACGGGATCTCTTTGCCCCGCCACCTGCCCGCCTTCGCTCCTCCTCCTGGGGGTCCACCACTGGCACTCACTTGAAGATACGAAGGGAAGTGTCGCCTACAGTCACTCATTGCTTCTTCCATTTCCGGACCTTCTCGATGGTCGCCATTACCTTCTTGATGTTATCTTCGGCCCGGCTCCGGGTCTCGGCCCCTACGGTCCGGCCGGCCATGCTGGCGGGGCTGGGGCCGGAGCCGAGCCCGCGGCGGGGCCGCCTCCTGTCTGGCGGGCTCAGGCTTGGCGCCAGGCCCGGGCGCCGCGCTCTTGGCCTGCCGTCCCCCCCGGGAGTTGGCCGCGCCCTCTTTCGTCCTTAACGCCTCCGCGAGTCCCCTGTTCTTTGCAGTAGGCACACTGGTCTTTTTCCACTTTTGGCCGCCTCCGCTTCTTTCCCTCTCTCCCTGGTCCTTTCTTTCTCACAACTGCCGCCAGGATTTTTGTTAAATGCTTATCCTTTACTCGGTTCTTACGATCCTCTCGCTCTATCTGTTCCTTCGCTAACCTGGCTTCCCTTTCCTTAGAGGTTTCTTTCTTATCTTGGCCAAATTTGTGGGGCGTTTTCCTGCCCCTTTGAGACCCGCCAACAGAGCCTGGCGATAGATTCGGAGACTCTCCCTACCTGGTGCCGTTTCATAGTCCTAGTCCGGGCGGGTGAGGGGAAATCCCTCGTCTATTTTATTGGGAAGTTGGGTTGGGAGGCCTCCTGGTCCTGGCACATTTTTCCGGGCCTCCAAGAGGACTCGCTGCCTTTTTCAGTGGTTAAGAGGACCTGCAGGGGTTGCTGGCAATTATCCTAGGTGGGCTGGTGGGTGAGGAGAATGGATTCTATTAACGAGGTTAGGGCCTGAGAGTCTTGGGAAAAGGAAGGGTTATGGGTCTTCCAGTTATAGAGGTCAGAGGCAGAGAAGGGCCAGTACTGGACTGTGTGACTGACAGTACGGAGGGGAAAAAGGGAGGATTGCTAAGTGGAAGGGCCTTCTGGGTCCTCAGTCCACCGCAAGCGGAGATGAGGAGGTGTCGGCGGCGGCGTCCGAGGGGCGAGTTTGGGCGGGGCTGGAGGAGGAGACGGGGTGGAGGGAGGGGCCGAGGGAGAAGTTGGAGAAAGGGTAGGGGTCGAGGCGGTAGAGGAAAGAGCTGGGGACAAGACAGGGGGCAAGGGTGAAGCGTAAGGTGGAGGTCCCCGAAGGGGGTTTTGAGGTGGAGGAGGCAGGGGGTCGAGAAGGAGGAGGTCCCTCTGGGGTTCATCTGGGAGGACTGGCTTATGCGGGTCCGGATTCCGATTCTTTGGGGCTTCTAAGGCAAGGAGGGTAGATTGGGATGGGGAAGGGGAATGGAGGAAGGGTTTCACCCAAGAGGGAGGATTTCGGACCAGATCCTCCAAAATAATTATGTAGGCCACCTGGTCCGGGTGTCTGAGTGGCCCAGGATCCATCACTGTTGCTTTAACCTGTAAGATAATTGGGAGGTCAAATGTTCCGTCCCGGGGCCACCCAACATGGAGGGTAGGCCACTTGGACGAGCAGAATTTTCGCCATCGTCCCTTACGGACTTCTATGGAGAGGTTGTGGGCTCGAGCCCGAACGTCAGGGAAGTGAGTCAGGGTCAGAGACAAAGGAGTCGTCAACGTCTGTCTTATTTCGTCCACGTATAACAAGGACAAAACAAAAGTAACAAAAACAAAGACCAGACAAGTAAGGAGAAGCCGTGCGGCCAGACAGTAGCGCCACAAGATTACAAAATATTCAGACGGCAGGGGCGACCTGCCTACAGATTTGAGGAGGCTGACCGAGTCATCAGCCTTCTCCCAGACTACCGCCAGGGCGTCCCCCAGGGCGTGAGTGGGAAGGTGCCGGACACGTCTGTCCCCCTTCCCCACTTAATTCAGAAGGAGTACTCCCCAGAGTTCAGAGTTAGCCGGCAAGACAGACAGAATAAAACGAAAGTACCTGGTAGGTCCGTTCAGTCAGCAGTCCGTGGCCCGGGCCAGATGGGTCTCCGCCGGATGGGTCGGGGGTCCTCGGACGACCCCACTTCCCGGCCAATGCACCAAATGTTGGAACCGAACTGTCGATTCCCTCCTGGGCAGGGGTTGCCGCGAAGGATCACCGACACGAGATTCACAGCAGAGAGTTATTTATTACAAGCGCGCTAGGGTCCCAAGCTCTAAGTGGGCCCTGGGACCCCGACTGCTTGTTACAGGCTGTTTATATAGGCAAATACAAGTTCAAACACAGCTTAGGGCGCGAAATTCAAACAAAGCTTTAGGCGCGTGGTAATTGGGTCTGTCTATGGCCTGAGCAAGGTGTCTTATGCTAATTGGTTAGAGCAGGACCTTATGAGGTTTTTTTTTTTTTCCTGGAGTTGTTGATTCCGGGAACTTCGAGGCAGGGTGGGACCCCCGGAATTGGCAGGGTGGGACCCCATGAGGTTGTTTCCCGGAATTGGCAGGGTGGGACCCTATCAGGGTGGGACCCTATCCAGAGCCACCTGGTGTTAATTTTTTTCTATATGAGGCCTAGTTTCTAAGTTTTATGAGGCCTAGTTTCACATGTGCATAACGTGCAGGTTTGTTACATATGTATACTTGTGCCATGTTGGTGTGCTGCACCCATCAACTCGTCAGCACCCATCAACTCGTCATTTACATCAGGTATAACTCCCAAGGCAATCCCTCCCCTTTCCCCCCTCCCCATGATAGGCCCCAGTGTGTGATGTTCCCCTTCCCGAGTCCAAGTGATCTCATTGTTCAGTTCCCACCTATGAGTGAGAACATGTGGTGTTTCGTTTTCTGTTCTTGCGATAGTTTGCAGAGAACAATGGTTTCCAGCTGCATCCATGTCCCTACAAAGGACACAAACTCATCGTTTTTTATGGCCACATAGTATTCCATGGTGTATATGTACCACATTTTCTTAATCCAGTCTGTCACTGATGGACATTTGGGTTGATTCCAAGTCTTTGCTATTGTGAATAGTGCCGCAATGAACATATGTGTGCATGTGTCTTTATAGCAGCATGATTTATAATCCTTTGGGTATATACCCGGTAATGGGATGGCTGGGTCATATGGTACTTCTAGTTCTAGATCCTTGAGGAATCGCCATACTGTTTTCCACAATGGTTGAACTAGTTTACAATCCCACCAACAGTGTAAAAGTGTTCCTATTTCTCCACATCCTCTCCAGCACCTGTTGTTTCCTGACTTTTTAATGATTGCCATTCTAACTGGTGTGAGATGGTATCTCATTGTGGTTTTGATTTGCATTTCTCTGTTCATATCCTTTGCCCACTTTTTGATGGAGTTGTTTTTCTCTTGTAAATTTGTTTAAGTTCCTTGTAAATTCTGGATATTAAACCTTTGTTAGACAGGCAGATTGCAAAAAATTTCTCCCATTCTGTAAGTTGCCTGTTCACTCTGATGATAGTTTCTTTTGCTGTGCAGAAGCTTTTTAGTTTAATTAGATCCCATTTGTCAATTTTGGCTTTTGTTGCCATTGCTTTTGGCATCTTCGTCATGAAGTATTTGCCCATGCCTATGTCCTGAATGGTATTTCCTAGATTTTCTTTTAGGGTTTTTATGGTCTTGGATTTTACATTTAAGTCTTTAATCCATCTCGAGTTAATTTTTGTATAAGGTGTGAGGAAGGGATCTAGTTTCCATTTTCTGCATATGGCTAGCCAGTTTTCCTGGCACCATTTATTGAATAGAAGATCCATTCCCCATTGCTTGTTTTTGTCAGGTTTGTCAAAGATCAGATGGTTGTAGATATGTGGTGTTGTTTCTGTGTTCTCTGTTCTGTTCCATTGGTCTATATGTCTGTTTTGGTACCAGTACCATGCTGTTTTGGTTACTGTAGCCTTGTAGTATAGTTTGAAGTCAGGTAGCATGATGCCTCTAGCTTTGTTCTTTTTTGTTTAGGATTGTCTTGGCTATATGGAGTCTTCTTTGATTCCATATGAAATTTAAAGTAGTTTTTTTTCTAATTCTGTGAAGAATGTCAATGGTAGTTTGATGGGAATAGCATTGAATCTATAAATTACTTTGGGCAGTATGGACATTTTCATGATATCAGTTCTTCCTGTCCGTGAGGATGGAATGTTTTTCCATTTGTTTGTGTCCTCTCTTATTTCCTTAAGCAGGGATTTGCAGTTCTCCTTGAAGAGGTCCTTCACATCCCTTGTTAGCTGTATTCTCTGGTATTTTATTCTCTTTATAGCAATTGTTAATGGGAGTTCATTCATGATTTGGCTCCCTGCTTGTCTACTGTTGATGTAAAGGAGTGTTTGTGATTTTTGCACATTGATTTTTGTACCTGAGACTTTGCTGAAGTTGCTTATCAGCTTAAGGAGTTTTGGGGCTGAGATGATGGAGTTTTCTAAATATAAAGTCATTTCATCTGGAAACAGAGACAATCTGACTTCCTCTCTTCCTATTTGAATACCCTTTATTTCTCTCTCGCCTGATTGCCCTGGCTGGAACTTCCAATACTATGTTGAATAGAAGTGATGAGAGAGGGCATCCTTGTCTTGTTCAAAGAAATCCTTCTCAGTCTTCAAAGGGAGTGCTTCCAGCTTTTGCCCATTCAATATGATATTGGCTGTGGGTTTGTCATAAATAGCTTTTATTATTTTGAGATATGTTCCATCAATACCTAGTCTATTGAAAGTTTTTAACATGAAGGAATGTTGAATTTTATCAAAGGTCTTTTCTGCATCTATTGGCATAATCATGTGGTTTTTGTCTTTGGTTCTGTTTATGTGATGGATGATGTATACTGATTTGTATATGTGGAAACAGCCTTGCATTCCAGGGATGAAGCTGACTTGATCATGGTGCATAAGTTTTTTGATGTGCTGCTGGATTCAGTTTGCCAGTATTCAGATTCAGTTTGCCATTACTGAGGATTTTCACATCAATGTTCATTAGGGATATTGGCCTGAAGTTTTCTCTTTTCACTGTGACTCTGCCTGGTTTTAGTATCACGATGATGCCGGCTTCATAAAATGAGTGAGTGAAGAGTCCTTCCTTTTCAATTGTTTGGAGTAGTTTCAGAAGTACTGGTAGCAGCTCCTCTTTGTACCTCTAGTAGAATTTGGCTGTGAATCCATCTGGTCCTGGGAATTTTTTTTTTTTTTTTTTGGTTGGTAGGCTATTAATTACTGCCTCAATTTCAGAACTTGGTATTGGTTTATTCAGGGATTCAACTTCTTCCTGGTTTAGTCTTGGGAGGGTGTATGAGTCCAGTAATTTATCAATTTCTTCTAGATTTTCTAGTTTATTTGCATAGAAGTGGAGTTTTTTGTTTGTTTTGTTTTGTTTTGAGATGGAGTCTCACTCTGTTGCCCAGGCTGGAGTGCAGTGGTGCAATCTCAGCTCACTGCAACTTCTGCCTCCTGGGTTAAATGATTCTCCTGCCTCAGCCTCCTGAGTAGCTGGGATTACAGGCACCTGCAACCATGCCTGGCTAACTTTTGTATTTTTAGTAGCGATGGGGTTTCACCATGTTGGCCAGGCTGATCTCAAACTCAAGTAATCCACCCCCCTTAGCACCCTCCACAAAGTGCAGGGATTACAGGTGTGAGCCACTGCACCCAGCCTGCATAGAAGTGTTTATAGTATTCTCTGATGGTAGTTTGTATTTCTGTGGGGTCAATGGCGATATCCCCTTTATCATTTTTTATTGTGTCTATTTGATTCTTCTCTCTTTTCTCCTTCATTAGTCTAGCTAGCAGTGTATATATTTTGTTAAATTTTTCAAAAAACCAGCTCCTGGATTCATCGATTTTTGGGGGGATTTGTGTGTGTGTGTGTGTGTGTGTGTGTGTGTGTGTGTGTGTGTGTCTATCTCCTTCAGTTCTGCTCTGATTGTAGTTATTTCTTGTTTTCTGCTAGCTTTTGGATTAGTTTGCTCTTGCCTCTGTTGCTATTTTAATTGTGACGTTAGGGTGTCAATTGGAGATCTTTCTAGTTTTCTGATGTGTGCATTTAGTACTATAAATTTCTCTCTTAACACTGCTTTAGCTGTGTCCCAGAAATTCTGGTACATTGTCTCTTTGTCCTTATTGGTTTCAAAGAACTTCTTTATTTCTGCCTTAATTTCGTTTTTTTACCCAGGAGTCATTCAGGAGCAGGTTGTTCAATTTCCATGTAATCTTGTGGTTTTGAGTGAATTTCTTAATCCTGAGTTCTAATTGATTGCACTGTGGTCTAAGAGACTATGATTTCACTTATTTTGCATTTGCTGAGGAGTGTTTTACTTCCAATTATGTGATCAATTTTAGAATAAATGCTATGTGGCACTGAGAAGAATGTATATTCTGTTGATTTAGGGTAGAGAGTTCTGCAAATGTCCATTAAATCCACTTGATCCAGAACTGGGTTCAAGTCCTGAATATCCCTGTTAATATCCTGTTAATTTTCTGTTTTGTTGATCTGTCTAATATCGACAGTGGGGTGTTAACACCTCCCATTATTATTGTGTGGGAGTCTAAGTCTCTCTGTAGGTCTCTAAGAAATTGTTTTATGAATCTGAGTGCTCCTGTATTGGGTGAATATATATTTAGAATAGTTAACTCTTCTTGTTGAATTGTTCCCTTTACCATTATGTAATCCCCTTCATCTTTTTTGATCTTTGTTGGCTTAAAGTCTGTTTTGTCAGAGACAAGGATTGCAATCCCTGCTGCTTTTTGCTTTCCATTTGCTTGGTAAATTTTCCTCCATCCCTTTATTTTAAGTCTCTATGTGTCTTTGCATGTGAAATGGGTCTCCTGAATACAGCACACTGATAGGTCTTGACTCTCCAATTTGACAGTCTGTGCCTTTTATTTGGGGCATTTATCCCATTTACATTTAAGGTTAATATTGTTATATGTGAATTTGATCCTGTCATCCTGATGCTATCTGGTTATTCTGCACACTTGTTGATGCAGTTTCTTCATAGTGTCATTGGTCTTTATATTTTGGTGTGTTTTTGCAGTGGCTGGTACCGGTTTTTCTTTTCCATATGTAGTGCTTCTTTCAGGAGCTCTTGGAAAGCAGGCCTGCTGGTAACGAAATCTCTCAGCATTTGCTTGTCTAGAAAGGATTTTATTTCTCCTTCACTTTGAAGTTTCGTTTGGCTGGATATGCGATTCTGGATTGAAAATACTTTTCTTTAAGAATATTGAATATTGGCTCCCAATCTCTTCTGGCTTATGGATTTTCTTCTGAGAGATCTGCTATTACTCAGATGGGCTTCCCTTTGTAGGTGACCTGGCCTTTCTCTTAGCTGAGCTGCCCATAACATTTTTTCCTTCATTTCGACTTTGGAGAATCTGATAAGTATGTGTTTTGGGGTTGATTTCTCATGGAGTATCTTAGTGGTGTGCTCCGTATTTCCTAAATTCGCATGTTGGCCTGTCTTGCTGGGTTAGGGAAGTTCTCCTGGATAAAATCCTGAAGTGTGTTTTCCAGCTCGTTTCCATTCTCCCCATCTCTTTCAGGTACTCCAATCAATCATAGGCTCAGTCTTTTTACATAGTGTTGTATTTCTTAGAGACTTTGTTGATTCTTTCTTCCTCTAATCTTGTCTGCATGCTTTATTTCAGCAAGGTGGTCTTCAAACCCTGCTATCCTTTCTTTTGCTTGTTTGATTTGGCTACTGATACTTGTGTATGATTCACGAAGTTCTCATGCAATGTTTTTCAGCTCCATCAGGTCATTTATGTTTCTCTCTAAACTGGTTATTCTTCTTAGCAGCTCCCCCAACCTTTTAT
Source organism: Macaca fascicularis (assembly GCF_037993035.2). Classification (NCBI taxonomy): domain Eukaryota; kingdom Metazoa; phylum Chordata; class Mammalia; order Primates; family Cercopithecidae; genus Macaca; species Macaca fascicularis. Next base: position 163,164,269 of record NC_088379.1, read on the forward strand.
CAAGGTTCTTGGCTTCTTTGCATTGGATTAGAACATGTTCCTTTAGCTCAGCAGAGTTTTTTATTACCCATCTTCTGAAGCCTACTTCTGTCAGTTCATCCATCTCATCCTCCATCCAATTCTGCACCCTTGCTGGAGAGGCATTGTGATCATTTGGAGGGGAAGAGGCACTCTGGCCTTTTGGGTTTTGAGCATTTTTTCATCAATTCTTTCTCATCTTCATGAGTTTGTCTAGTTTCTATCTTTGAGGCTGCTGACCCTTGAATGGGGTTTTTTTGTGGGGACATTTTGTTGTTGTTGATGCTATTGTTGTTGCTTTCTGTTATTTTTTCTTTCAATGGTAAGGTTGTAGCAGGACGAGCTGCAGACAAAACTCCTCAGACACCGAGTTAAAGAAGGAAGTGGTTTATTCGGCCTGGAGCATTGGGCAAGACTTCTGTCTTAAGAGCCAAGCTCCCTGAGTAAGCAATTCCTGTCTCTTTCAAGGGCTCACAACTCTAAGGGGGTTCGCGTGAGAGGGTCGTGATGAATTGAGCAAGCAAGGAGTATGTGACTGGGGGCTGCAGGCACCGATAATCAGAACGAAACAGAACAAGACAGGGATTTTTACAATGCCTTTCCATACAATGTCCGGAATCTATAGATAACATAATCAGTTAGGCCGGGGGTCGATCTTTAACTACCAGGCTTAGGTCAGGCAGGCCCAGGCCTGGTTTCAGGTCTGGTTCCTTGGTTTTGGGTCTGGTTCTTAGGTGCTGGGCTACCTGCCTTTAGTTTTGCTTCTCTTTCCTTTTCTGAATATAAAACAATATAAAACAATATGAGAGGGTCTGTCTCTCTTCTCTCGTTCCTCCCTTTAAGACTCTCACTTTTTATTAGTGGAATTCTCACTCTTATTTTTGCTTCTTATGTCTTCCTGTGCAATAGATTGATAGTGATTCATATAGTACATTTGTGCTGAAGCATTTTGGTGAACTAAGGTAGTGATGAAGCTTTTTATCATTTAGAAGTACAGGTAGCAAACAAGGGAGCAGTAAGCAGGTTCTTATTACTATTATAACTCCTATTATAAGAGTTTTAAATCCTCTTAGTACTGGGAACTAATTTCTAAACATGGTCTCAGGATCAAATCTATGCCACACTTGCACGGGCACATGTGCCAGTTTCGTTATATCTTTAACTATGTCTTCAACTACTTGCCCTTGATCATCTGTGTGTAGACAGCAATTAGTAAGGTTAAATTTTCTACAAAATTATCTTTCAGCTGCTAGCAAGTAGTTGAGAGTCAATCTATTTTGACAGATAGCATTTCTCATCTGAGTTTCTTGCCGGGCCAGAACAGTCAAGGTTTTACCGGTTTTATTAGTGATGATCTTCAAGACAGCTTGCAACCATATGATTTGGTTGAGCAAGTAAATGGGGGTCCAGTATCCTCACACATCATCTTGTGCCTAAGTGGCAGGCCTATAGTATTGTATAATTTTTTCAGGATGCCGTTTATCATCTTTTTAATTATCTATGGCTACACTTTGCTTTTCGCGGGAAGCATAGACGAGAAGCTTAGGAGTTTACCTGTTGTTATGGGCATTAGGAAGAAAGATGGTTTAATAGTGCCTATAACACAACTACCTGTCCACCACTCAGGTAGCTTAGCATAGGCCTTATGTCTACATGTCTAGTATAACCTAGTGGGGGCTGTCCAGTCCCGGAGGGATACTGGGTGGGCCTAAACGGTCTGCAACTTTGGGAATTTACTAAATGGATTTTCTTAGTATGGTTTGAACTGTACTAGGTGGCTGTTTTTGTAGTACTATTATACAGTTTTTGCCTAAGGCAGCTGAATCTTTCTATAGGAAGGGTGAAGTCCTTCCCCACTCTTGCTATATAGTATTGTCTAATGATTGAGGCTTTTAGGTCTTAGAAGCTATCAGGGTGATTTTTTTTGAGCCAGGAATTTATCAGGAACTGGGTCTGTAGGTACTAATTCTTGGGCTTCCTATGGCCATTGATCTCCCTTTATAGTTTCTCTACATATATAGCATGAGGTGACATTGAGAGACTGGGCTACATGCTCGGCTAATTGCAAAAACAAATTTCTTGTTTTTCCTGGAATTTCTGGTACTGGCACATTCAGTTCATCATAGAAGGTTTGAAATACTGGCTCAGGAGAGCGTTTATAAACTTTTCTTCAAACTGTAATATTTACTTGAAGATCCAGTCCAGCCTCATCAATTTTTAGGGTTACATCTTCCCCTTTTTTCCAGCGAGGATTAACGGGGTTAGTTATTACTGGTTCTAAGGGGTTCCACTGACTACTGGTACAGGAATGGCCACTTTTCTCTTTTTTGAAGGTGGACAGGATTTTTTTTCATTTTTTATTTAAGTAGCCTAAATGACACAAGACCAGTATGTACATTTATTTTTACACAGTCTTAATTTACGATAAATGTACTTATTTTCTGTCATATAGCCTCTTAATTAAGAGAACTACATCTTATTTTTAACTTATTATTATTAATGGCAGCACAGGCATCAAATTTTAAGGTGACTTGTTTGAGCACCTCTCTTTTTTTCTGGTTTGGCTAACACTTTACTTGTATCGTTTAGGAGCCTTCACTAGTCTTCAGTTTTTAATCTTATTTTAAAAACTGGTCATGCGAGGCTCAAATGGGTCATAACACATATCAGGTTGGTCATTTCTCGGGCTACATACCTTGTATAGAATAATATTATGCAAACAAGTTTTTTTAGAGTTCCAGTACACTATAATAACCATAAAATAATAGGACCGTAGCAACCTTTTGTCCTACCTCAGTGACTTGATGTATACACTGGGAATAGCCTTCAGTTTGAGGAAGGTCAGTTGAAGTCCTTACTGTACAAGTTCAAATATTAAGGAAAATGAGTCCTGCAATGAGTTTCCTCATGCTTCAGCCGTGCGTGGACCAGTCAGCCTCCAAGTATGACTAGAGCAAGGCTTGTCGTCTTCTTCAGAGTCACTTGGCAGGGATTGGTGAAGCTGCTCTCATCCACGTACGGCTCCCGGTCTGCTGATGTTTAAGGGTGGTCTCGGAGGTTGGGCCTACTAGAATAAACTGAGTCTAATACCTCTATACAGTTATGTTCAACTGGGCTCTCTGATACCGGGAGCAAGGTGACGGGGTTTAGGGTATTGTAAACTTCAATGGTTATGTGGGGATTTTCACAGAGCAAGCTTTGGTATCTAGTTAGTCTAGCATTTGTTGGCTAATGATGTCCTTTGGTATTTATTAAAGTCACCACAGCATGGGGGGACTTTATGTTTAGGTTTTGCCTAGGAGTTAACTTATCTGCTTCTTGTGCTAACAGGGCTGTTGATGCCAGGGCCCTTAGACATGGGGGCCAGCCTTTGGAAACCCCATCTAATTGTTTTGCAAGATAGGCCACTGGCCTTGGCTAGGACCCTACAGTCTGGGTTAAAACTCCAACTGCCATTTTTTTTTTCTGACACATGGGGTGTAAAGGGTTTTGTCAAGCCAGGTAGCCCCAGGGCTGGGGCCAACATGAGTTTTTCTTTTAACTCATGAAAAGCTTGTTGCTGTTGGTTGTAATAGATGTAGTTTATCTAATCTACATTTTTATTAACTGTCACCTACTAAAATATTGACTTAAATCCTGTAGCTATCTGATTTTAAGCTTTAAATTGATCTGGTATTATTTGTGGGGCCCCAACTGCATCTAAATAGATGTGAGAGTTGAAAGACCTATAAGGGGCTTCTCTCACTTTACAATGTCTTATTTTTTCTCCTTCTGGTTGATGAAATGCCAGGGTGAAAGGGATAGCCAAATGGACTAAAGCACAAGTGCCAGTCTAGTTATTTGGCAGAGTGCCCAGTAAAGGGCCACAATACCACCACACATCTGCTCGGGGATGAACAAGGGTTGACTGATGGATAAGCTCTTGAAAATTCTTAAGCTCATAGCATCCCTTCAGGTCTCCAAGGAATGCTAAGTTTCCTGCCTGTCATGAGAGACACGAAGTGAACTTAGTGTTGGGAGATGGAAGCTGGATGGCCCTCAGGGGCTGACCCGCAGGGTGCCAGACTTCGGGATATAGCAGAGAGAGCTTGCCATGACTTATTACTCCAGGCTATAGAATCCTGGAAAAGAGCTACGATGCAGCCTATGCCTGGTTGACTGGAGGACACCTTAGTGGGGAGGGGGACAATCTGGGCTTCTGGCCTGCCATGTGTACAAGCATAACAATTGCTTTTGTTTAATGTGCAGATGGAATATTTGATCCATTTTAACCAGGCATTTGCATCTTGGTATCCTGTCTTAATTGCTAACGTTTAAGTCTTTAACTTCTATGATCCTGTAGCAAAATGAATGTATGATTTTTATACCAGATAAGCTAAATCTTACCTTTATATTAGTGTGTCATTAATGTTAAACTTAATTTTAATAAAATCTTGTAGATATATTTATCCAATTTTTAATGTTTGACCATAAAGTAAGATTTTATAGACTTTTTTTAACCTTTTATAATTTTTGCAAAGAGCAGATTGGTGCTTTAAAAAAAGCCTGCTATGCTTTTATTTTAATATCCAGTTTACAGAAAAACTGGATGATACCTCTATAACTTTAGCCAATGTTTACACACAGAATTTTCTCTCTAATATTTTAAAACGTGATTAAACCTTTAAAACAAAATATACATAATTTTAACCTTTTAATGTAGATAAACATTTATATTATTATGCCTCCTTATTGTTTTATCAAAAGTATATTTTATTTTCTTTATACATCTTGCACATAAACTTTTATTATTTTTAGTTTAACATTCAGGAGGCCTAGTTACTTTTAAATTATACTACATTTCTTGCATAAATTCTTTTTTGTAACGTTTTTCTCTTTCACAGCTTTCACAGACAATTCTTTGACATGCTTTAACTTTCTGACTTATTACAAATATTTTTTTCTTTAAACAACCAGTTAATTTATTTCAGGACAAGAATTTACCATATAATACTCTTTTTACATAAATTCCGCCCCCACTTTTTTTCTTTTCCTTTTTTTTTTTTATTTTTTTGGAGATAATAACTATTCTCTTCTAAAGTGAGCTTCTTTTATGTCCATGAGCTAGACTGCCTAAGGCCACAAGAATAGAAGTTAGTATAATACATGTTACACTGTTAACTTTTAGCAAACCTTACTTTTGTTGAAAACCTTGTAAGTTTGGGATTTTAATTGTCCTTTGCTATTAATAAGACCTTGTTTTTTCCAGATTAATTTAGAATTGGTATAGATGGCTTTTTATTTTTCCTAACAGAATAGCCTCATACCTTAAGATTTTTGAGTTAATAAGTTACTTTTTTGCTTTTTTGATTTAGGATAGTTCTGAACTGAACTAGTGAGGTGTGCTCACAATGAGGTTTCTCCTAAAAGTTATTTATTTTTATTTTTTTTTCTGTTAACGAAGCAGTTGCCACTACAGATTGAATGCTTTTGGGCCATCCGTGGATTACTGGGTTAAGGATTTTTGATAGGAAGGCCTCAGTGCTTTCAGGATACGCCCTTGTTTATACTGACAACAGTGGTATTGGAGCAGTATAGGGTTACAGAGAATACTTTCAATTATCAATTACAGGTTTTAAATTTACTTTGGCTTTTAAAGGAATAGGGTACACTTTTTTTTCTTAACTACTTGTATATATCTCTCTTTCTCTCTTCGACTATGTCTCTCTTTCTTTGACTTTCCTTTTGCCTTTGTCTCTTCCTCTCTCTCTTCTCACTTATGCTGGAGCTCTCTCAACCACTGTGGAGAGATCTAAAACCAGCTGTAACCAAGCATCTATGTACAGAAACTGGTCTGGGTGCCCTGGATTTACAGGTTACCTTGTGCCATACCTTTGAAACAAGGGATCTGTCCAGGCTTCCTTCTGATGGCCAGCCTACCTTTAATGCTGGCCAGTCTACTTTACACAAAGTTTTAAGTTTTCCTGGTGTCATAATACTCCATAGTCTCCTTTAAATCCTTTCTTGAAATTTTTCAACATAGTTCCTAGTAGGGTGGGCTTATTTGTGCCTGACCCATGCTTCTTCGAGACGAAACATCACGCTCACACCACACGCACACCACAAAACAAAGAACGGGTAAAGAGGACACACACACACTTTTGCAGTTTACACCAAACCAAAATCAAAACCAAAACCAGAGTATCCAGAAATCCAAGCCAGATCAAAACCAAAACAAAGTATCAAGCAATCCAAGTCAAGTCAAAAACAAAAACCAAAGTGCCAATACAGGCACACCATGGGTGATCAGGCCACGCTTGCACTCAAATGGAGTAAGCAAGTTCCCAGGACCAGCCCTGTCAAGCAATTCAAACCAAGTCAAAACCAATACCAAAGTGCTGATAAAGGCACTCCGTGGGTGATCAGGCCACACTTCCACTCAAATGGAGTGGGCAAGTTCCCAAGACCAGTCCTATCAAGCAATTCAAACCAAGTCAAAACCAAAACCAAAACTAAACCAAAGTACCGATAAAGGCACGCCATGGGTGATCAGGCCACGCTTCCACTCAAACGGAGTAGGCAAGTTCCAAAGACCAGTCTTACCAAGTTTTAGATGTCCGGACCCCAAGTACCAGTTCCTTCCCGGTGTTCAGCCACTGCGTTGATCCTCCATGGAGGCCTGCCACACACTGCTCTGGTGAGGCGTACCACCGGGGCAAATGCCTACCCGGGAGCGCTCTCAGGATCCGCCTTGCTTGGGCTGGTCAGAGTCCCCCGCAGGGATGTTCCACAGGGCAGGCTTAAGCCGCCTAAGGAGCTGCCTCCACCTTTTGCCAATCACCTCGCCTCCCGGTCAGGGAACCAAAAAATGTAGCAGGAGGAGCTGCAGACAAAAATCCTCAGACTCCAAGTTAAAGAAGGAAGTGGTTATTCAGCCGGGGGCATCAGGCAAGACTCCTGTCTTAAGAGCTGAGCTCCCCAAGTGAGCAATTCCTGTCCCTTTGACGGGCTCACGACTCTAAGGGGGTCCGCGTGAGAGGGTCATGATCGATTGGGCAAGCAGGGAGTGTGTGACTGGGGGCTGCAGGCACCAGTAATCAGAACGAAACAGAACAGGACAGGGATTTTTTACAATGCCTTTCCATACAATAATGTCTGGAATCTATAGACAACATAACCAGTTAGGCCGGGGGTCGATCTTTAACTGCCAGGCTTAGGTCAGGCGGGCCCAGGCCTGGTTTCAGGTCTGGTTCCTAGGCGCCGGGCTACTGCCTTTAGCTTTGCTCCTCTTTCCTTTTCTGAGTATAAATCAATATAAAACAATATGAGAGGGTCTGTCTCTCTTCTCTCAAGGTCACTCATCTGTAGGGCTGCTGTGGTTTGCTGGGGGTTCACTTCACACCCCGTTCATCTGGTTCGCTCCAGCGCTTAGAGGTGTCACTGGAGGAGGCTGAAGAACAGCAAAGATGGGTGCCTTCTCCTTCATCTGGGATCTCTGACCCCAAGGGGCACCAACCCGATGCCAGTAGGATCATTCCTATATAGGGTGTCTGACAACCCCTGTCAGAGGATTTCACCCAGTTGGGTGGCATGGGGAACAGGATCCATTTACGGAAGCGCTTTGACTGTCCTTTTTGGAGGGGGTGAGCTTCGCTGGGGGGAAACCCACTCATCTGGTCTATCCAGATTCCTCAGAACTACTGGAGGGAAGGCTAACTGCTGGTCTGCAGAGACTGTGGCCAACCCTCCCCCTAAGGGAGGCCCAGGGAGGCTCGGGTTCTGTCCCTGAGCCTCGGGCTAGAGTTGTTGGAGTTCCTGCAGGGAGGCCCCGTCCAGTGAGAAAGGATGGGTCAGGGTGAGGCCTGAACAGGTGCTCTGGCCACAGTCTGCCACAGCCAGTGTGCTGGGCTTTGGGGAACACTTCTTGGGGACCAAGCTCTCCAGCCTCCCTGGCTCCAGCAGTGAAAAAGCATGGCCTGGAGCTATAGAGCTGGATGCTACCCTTCCCCCACCCAGGGAGCTTAGCGTGTTAGACAGTAATGAGTCCCATTGCTGGCTGTTGCCCCTTCCCCAAGGAGCTCAGTTGGTTTAGGCAGCAGGCAGCTGCAGCTGTGATGCTGGTCACCTCTCCCTTCGGGAGCTCAGCAGGCTTAGGCAGATTCCAGCAGAGAGGCTGTTGAGAATCCGCATGGCTCCAGTGTTGGGACCCTAGGCCCCAGTGGCGTAGGTTTGCAAGTGGGATCTTCCAATCTGTGGGTTGCACAGTTCCATGGAAAAGCATGGTTTCCCCAGCTGGGTAGCATGCTCACTCACCAATTCCTTGGCTGCGGGGTGGGGGCCCTGCAGCCCTGTGTGGCTCTCAGGTGGGCCATTAGACCACACTGCTTTTCCTTCCTGACCGTTATTACGTCAGCCACCTAGTCAGTTCTGATGAGAAAATCTGGATACCTTGGTTGCCAGTGAAGGATTCACACACTGATTATCATTCTTTTTGATGTGACCCTCTGATTGCTGCTGTTGCTAGTTGGCCATCTTGGTCCCACCTACCCTATCTGTGGCTTTCAAGTATTTTCTAACATATCATTCTGTATTGTTTATTAGAAAAATGCACAGGTCTATACAGAGTAGAGGATTTTCATTGTATAATTTTGAGAACAAAATGCCAATTAATGTCTAATATTAACCTTACAAATATATATACATAATATGCACGCACAGAAATACACACATATTTACACAAATATATGTATGCAAATATATATATATAGAATACGTATAAAACATACACATATATAACTCATTTAAATATACTGATATAATTAGGCTTTATGCATTCAATTTTACTACGTGTTAAATATCTTGAGGACCCTGAAGGAGATATGTGGTTTTCACCGTAGGGCTGGAAAGGCGTGATACCTTTCTTCCCTATCACAAAGGTCATGGCTGACACTCCTATAACAAAAGACAGGTTGATGAGACAAAAACATAACAAAATTTAATCAAAGTTCTGCATGACATGGGAACCTGAAGACCCAAAGACGCAGGGAAAAAAACATCTGTTTTTCTGCTTAGATTTGAAGATTTGACAGCCATGTAGAAATGTAATTACACAAAGGGTGTGATCTAATGGTAATAGACTGAGGGGAGAAACACAGCGAAACCTGCCTGTTCAGATTCTTCTTGGTCTCTTTGTGTAGTATTTCTTCCTCCTTGATAGGCAGCAGGACCCCTCTGGAATGAGAGTCTTATGATCTAGACAAGGTAGGTCAGAGAATTTCTGTATAGCCAGCCCCTACACAGAAAGTGGAAGGTTGGGAGTTGTTAGAGTAACTGATCTAGGTTTCAAGGCTGGCTTTGAGAAAGAGGGATTCTAGTGTCCATGACTTATCTTGGAGAAGAGGAATTCTAATTTCTGTGGTCTGCTTTGTGGGAGAAAGGTGAGTGGAAGCCATCAAGGCGTGAGGAAGTCAGAGAGAGACTTGCCTTCTGAGGTTGCTTCTAAGGCCTTCCAATCTCCTATAGTTCAAAGCACTCAGCATGCCAAAGTGCCGTAATTTGGGGTATCATTTTTGGACCCCAACACTGGCTTCTATTGAATTAGAAAATCTTTAGAGAAAAAAGATTACATTGTGGCAAATGGTCTAGATTGTGTGGTAACTATTCTTAGTGTTGTGGGGATTCAAAAAGGAAGATTCAGTGAGGACTGGCCCAAGGGAAAGTTTTTTTTTTTAAAACCACATTCAACACTTCAACTCTTGTTTAGTTTGGATAGGACACAGAGTATGTAGGGTGTCCAGCTAGGGAAGAAAGAGAAGCAGGTGCAAGTCATTGTGAAAAATTGGGGAGGGGTTGGTAGAGAGCTTGGAGCAGGCAGTGGTCAGGCATAGAAGCCCATACGAGGATTTATGTTGAGATACGTTGAGTGGAACATAATGCAGAGAGCCATAAAAATCAAAAAGGAAAGTTAAATCTCATATGGAAAGGAATAGGAAACTATTCATGTTTTAAAGCAAGTAGGAGATTGAACAAAGAAACCTAACTAGAACATTTTAATTTTTACACAAAAGATAGCACATGATAGACACTCTTCTGTACCTAGCTACCTACCCTATTTCAGTGTCATATATGCTTTGAAAGCTTATTTTGTTTGAAATGTTGAACCATGCAAATGTATTTTAAAAGTATTTCAAAAGAGATGTTAAAAGTATCCCAACGTTGTTCATCTTCTCAAGTTAATTTAATCTTTTGACGCATTTTAACAAATTTGCAAGGCTTAAAAGCCAAGAGTAAGTGAGGCATTTGTTTCAAAGATACAGGACATCAATAGCATATTATGAGAGAGATGTTAAAGGGAAAAATGTCACTAGACTTAAATGTATGTTTTTATCTCTTAAACTATATCCTGGAGATCTTTCCATATCAGAGCATAGATATCATCATCATTCCATTTTTACAGCTGCATAGTATTCCATTGTATAACCATGTAGGCCACCTCACCTGAGTTTGCGTGTACCTGTGTGAGTGGTCCTGGGGCAGGATTGGTAAGGTGAAGAGTGGACACACTGGTGGCCTCAGTAGATCACCCCAGATTCTCCTCTGTGGGAGTCATACAGTTCTGCACTTCTACCAGCAGTATCTAAGAGTATCTGTCCCCTAGCGTTTGTCCAACTGAGGATGTTCAACTTTTGAAGTTGGTCAATATAATAGCTAAGAAATATTATTTCAATGTAGTTTTCTTTCTTTCTTTCTTTCTTTTACTTTTTGGTGTTTTTTTATATTATTATTATACTTTAAGTTCTAGGGTACATGTGCATAACGTGCAGGTTTGTTACATATGTATACTTGTGCCATATTGCTCAACTCGTCAGCACCCATCAACTCGTCATTTACATCAGGTATAACTCCCAGTGCAATCCCTCCCCCCTCCCCTCTCCCCATGATAGGCCCCGGTGTGTGATGTTCCCCTTCCCGAGTCCAAGTGATCTCATTGTTCATTTCCCACCTATGAGTGAGAACATGCGGTGTTTGGTTTTCTGTTCTTGCGATAGTTTGCTGAGAATGATGGTTTCCAGCTGCATCCATGTCCCTACAAAGGACACAATGTAGTTTTCATTTGCGTTTCTTTTACAATGTGATTTCAAAGTTAAGGGAAAGATCTGATGTGGAAGGAAAGCTTATGAGTTTAGCCTTTAGCCCGTTGTAATTAAGGAAAATGAGAAACATCTGAGAGAATAGGAGTTCTGGCAAAACGGCAGGACCACTGAAGGGGCAATTTGAAAGTAATCATTGTATCTTTAGGATCCGATTATTTAAGATGTGTGTTTTTTTCTTAAAAATCAAGCAGCTTGATATAAACCAGTATTATGACAAATATCACTAAACTTTATTTTCCTTGCAGTGCTTTCATATTTTTGTTCATCAAAAGTGAAATACCAAATAACACGTGTTCCGTGGATACCACTCCATTAATAACAGAGCCTGTGAGTATAGTATGAGAGACAACTTGATTTGAAACATAAAATTAAGATAAATGGAAAATACATAAATTTCAAACACAGATGAAAAAGTGGTATTTGCTCATCACTCCTGGCGATGTAAAATATCTAAGCTTATTTATTGTGGCTAGGTCTATGTAGCAATCAATCAGTATTTCCACAGTTGAGCGTCTCAGCTAGCACACAGGTTTATTTATTTTGATTAACAGATCTCTACTAGGTGATATATATATATATATATCCCCATGTTTTGTAATAATTTAAAGATTCATGCAATAGAGGAACCCTAAATACTGCAGAGGAATGTGAAAGTAACTTTAGAAAGGAGGAGGAAGGAAGTTTGGAAGTTGGTCCAGGGCAGAATAGACCATAGGAAGCCCATGAAAGGTAAGTGAAGTCGTATGAGAGTAGGAATTGGTATCCCATTCCACCCAAAGTGAAAAACAGAAAATATGATAGGAGTCACTGTTTTGACCTTGAAGAATCTAAATTAGTCTGGAATAGTAAATCTGAGTGAAATAGGAGCAACTTTTTAAAGGGACCTGATAAAGCACAAGTGTCAGCAGCTGCATATACAAAAGTGACTTCAGGGCAAAGCCCCATTGCCATGAACCCAGGCCCTAATCCTTCTCATCTCAAGAAATCGCTCCTGTCTGCCCTGGGCCAGTGCTATCCAGCTGCCCTCTGAATCCAGCGCTCCTCACCCCCAATGGGGTATTGCCCCTTCGCAGGGTGCTTATCTTCAAAATTAATCTTTTCCCCTTTCCTTCTTCCCCTATCAAAACTTTTATCAACTAAAGCCTTAGTTAAATTGATGCTAAAGTTGAATAGTAATTAGCTTAAGTGTAAAGAGAAGAGGCTTATTAATCCACAGGCATCTCTAATCAGGGAAATGTTTCAGGCAGAAGGGAGGATTTGGCTTTGGGAAAGGGCTCCTTGCCTGCTTCAGGGATCCAGACACCTCCTGCCCGACCATCCTCCAAAACAATGGAAGAAAATAATAAAACAAATGCATTTTGGTAAAAGATACACAGTAGGTTAACTGCCTGAGATTTTTCTAGGCAATAAGTTTAAAGATCCATAAACAGCATGATTTATGGGTACGCAAACACGTATCATGAGCTCCTTACGGTGAAAGAAACCGTTATTGCCAAAGGAAAACTTGACTTAGCACATAACAAAAAATTCAAACCTACTTTCTTGTCTCTTACAAAAACAGTAAGAGTATATTATCAAGAATACTTCAGCTGGCCAGGCATGGTGGCTCATGCCCATAATCCCAGCACTGTGGGAGGCCAAGGTGGGCAGATCACCTGAGGTCAGGAGTTCAAGACCAGCCTGTCCAACATGGTGAAACTCTATCTCTACTAAAAATACAAAAAAAAAAAAAATGAGCTGGGTGTGGTGGCATACACCTGTAATCCCAGCTACTTGAGAGGCTGAGGCAGGAGAATCACTTGAACCTGAAAGAAGGAGGTTGCAGTGAGTCAAGATCACACCACCGCACTCCAGCCTGGGCAACAGGAGTGAAACTCCATCTCAAAAAAAAAAAAAGAAAAGAAAAGAAAAAAAGAACACTTAAGCTAAGAGGCAGTATTATAATATACTCCCCTTATCCACAGGGGATATGTTCCAAGACACCCAAGGAATGCCTGAAACCACAGATAGTACCAAACCCTATACATACTATTTCTTTGTATCTGATCACTAAGACAGCTACTAAGTGACTGGGGGGCAGGCAGTGTATACAGTATGGATAGGCTGGACATAGGAATCCTTCACATTCCAGGTGAGATGGAGAGGGACGATGCAGGGTTTCATCACACTATTCAGAACAGTGTGCAATTGAAAACTTATGAAATATTCATTTCCAGAATTTTTCATTTAATATCTTTGGACTACTGTTGACAGTGGGTAACTGAAACCACAGAAAGCGAAACTACAGATAAGGGAGGGATACTGTAATTCCATAGTAGAAATATGAATTTGCTCATAATTTTTCCTGACTTAGAATATCAGCCTCATATTGAAACATGGCTTGGAATATTTTATTAACTAATTAGGTAAAAAAAAAATCAGTATAAGAAATGCTCATTGATCTTAAGCGTTCCATAGGAGGACAGTCTAATTTCCTTACAGATTATACAGACCATTAAAATATGCAAATGAAACATGAGTGAATAAGTTTTATTAGTTTTTATAGGTGTATCACAACAGTCACATACTAAATGTGAAAATTTGAAATGGAGGATTTGCCAACTGCCAAGTCATCCTAAATGAAAGAGGAAAGAATTATAAATAGTTGAGTTTAGAGATATCAGAATACATAGGTGACATGTTTATTATATTTTAAAGCATGTTTGAAAGAGAAGAGAAAAACACTAGAAATATTATCACCAGTGTGATTATCAATTGAATGCTCTTTTTGTTTTAATTTGGGTCAATGTTTTCTATAGGTGATCAACAAAACTCAAGACCCCTGTTCCTGGGTGGATAAACTTTCTCCAGTACACCACCGCATAGTGTAAGGAGAAGTTACTTCTTTGCTCTATTATTCTGCTTCATATTTGGTTAAAGCAGTGATTACCAGCATGAAGTAATGTTCATCTCAGTTCAAGAAGAAAATAGTAATGCAAGCTTTGACTTCTATCTCCATGCGACAAGGTTTTGTTTGTCCCCTGCTGAATTTTAGGTACAGATGCCCTTGAGCTCAACTGCTTTGAGTAATTACTAAATCATTGCATTTCTCTCCAAATGATAAGTAGATAATAAAAGCAACCTAATTTTGCATGACTTGTGTAGCTAAAGTAAAAGAGGTAGTATTGTGACCAACCCGCTCTCAGCAGTCACAATCAGATTAGGCAATAAGCTTGTCTAGCACTGCACCACCCGGGATGTCCACCCTGCTCTGGGAATCCCCACACTCCTGTATTTAGACAGTTACATAATTCCAGACATTCATTGTCAAACATAGTGGAATATTCTGTGTCCGTGTGAGTCCTACTCCCCCTATCTCCTTAAGGACTCAGAGAGTTGGGCTCAACATCAGCCCCTCTACTTTATAGTGTGTGGTTTTTTTTTTTTTTTGGTCATTGTTCTGTTTTGGTTTTTGGACTTCCAAATAAATATGAAAATACACACTAGTCTATAGCTTGCATTTTACATTTGATGGCTGCTTTAAACTTCATGTGGTGGCATCTTTTGACTCAAGAATAGAAAACCTTCTTTTTGATAGTGTATATACTATTTTTACAGGGGGAAAGAGCAGCACCTGACACATAGTAGATAATACATATTTGAATAATTTGAATGAATGAAAGAGTAACCACCTTTGGAAGAAATAAATATGTTGCTGGTTTTGCATCAGAATAAAACCAATCTTTAAAACAAAAAATTTTTTCAAATTTTTTTTCACAAAGCCTCCCCTTCATTAAGATATTTGTTAAGAAAAATATTGTTAGTTGTCTTGTAATTAGCTAGGCCTAAAGTCTTCTCTGTGTTTGGGATGCTCCACGGCTATGAAGTCTAGACCTCACGTGACACAAGGATTTCCACTATGAGTAGAACATGTTGCCAAGGTGGTCTTGTGAGTTTGTACAGGCTCATATTACTTATAGTACTGTTTAAATTGACTAAGTTAGTTTTTAAGCTTTGGAGGGAATTGTTTTTGCCTACAACTGTTTTCTGTTTGGAGGGTTTTTTGTGTGATTTTTTTTTTTTTTTTTTTTTTAGAGACAAGGTCTCACTCTGTCGTCTGGGCTGGAGTGCAGTGGCAAAGTGCTGGGATTACAGGCGAAAGCCACCACGCCTGGCCTGTTTTCTGTCTTCTGTCATCGTCCTTTGTGTTAACTTCAAGGAACTGTTCCAAAATATGAATCACCTCCCCCTACAATCATTGGAAATGCTTGCTTCATGCAGATACGGCCCAATTCTAACTCCAGTGCTGAAAATGAAACATTTTCTTTTTATAAAAAGGAATGTTTTGTCTGAAATACCCAGATTATTTAATTAAATCAGCACTTCCTCTTGACCATGGCATTGTCAACTAAGGCATAGGCAAGTTCATGGATTTCAATAGCTGTTTTCAACAAACATGCATTTAGTACTTAGTCTGTCCTAGTTCTGTGCTGGATAGGATGGCCTGTTAAAATTTTTAAAAAAGCATAAAGCATGGTGTCAGTATATAGATATCTCAATTTAATTAGAGTGCCAAGTTTATTTATGTAGACCGTACAATATAACTGTAGCAATATTCTCATCCATGTAATAACAATTTATACTCCATTTTAATTTCTATAAATCATGTACTTCTAAAATTAGACACTGGTGGACTAAAGCTGTCCTCCTAGTCCTGATGCCACTTTAATAGTGCAGGGTATTTCTGTGACTTCTGTCAGTCACAGAGCTTGAGATAAATGGGTGCTTTTTGCCTGTTTGTGATTTGCCTTTTGAAGCATGTTTATGATTCCGTTTGTGCGTTTGTGAGAAATATTGCTTTGGGCCAAGATTAATAGTGATTTGTTTGTTTTGTAAGGGGCTGCAGTCTTGCAGTGATATCTGGAGTACTCTATGGATCTACATTTGTGCCAATCATCTATATCAAGGACCACAGCAAAAGAAATGATAGTATATATGCAGGGGCAAGCCAATATGGTGAGAATAAAAAGTTATCTTACTTTATTAATATATATTTGTATGAATATAAAAAGAATTGTGATAATAGTAAATATTGATGGGTCGATTCGATCTTTCTTTGTCATTGTAAGTGATGAATTAGAAAGGCACTGAAGACCAAAAATAATAAAGGATTGAGTATTTTCATATGATCTTTAACATACAAATGCAACCAACTTTAGTCAGGACTCTTTTCAACTACTTGGATCTTAACACATGGCTTCTGACTTTCCAGTAACATTTGGAAATTATGTTTCAGTTAGATGATCTCTGGGAAAATATGTATATTTCTGCTCTTTTAAAAAGGCTAAAGTATAGTGCATAGTACTTTAAAATCAGGTAAAGGTTAATGTATAGCCTATATGGTCAGAGGATATTATTTTTCAAGCACAGAGTCGTGCACTGGAAGGCCCAGCGTAATGTTTCCTGTTAATCTCTGAGTTTCCGTTGATAGAATTAATCTCCAGGAGTAAACTCAATACTATATGCAATAGCCTTGTACAGGTTCAAAAGGAGATGAATGAGTGTTTACTTTGGGGATCCTCTGATTATGTTGCAGCATGACTTACACCCATGAAATGATAAGAGAATAAGATTATTCATAAAGTTCTAAATCAGATGGCACAGAAAATTAATGTGACCTCTGTTCAGATAAAGGAGAATTTGGAGGGCAAAATTCATGGGGGAATAATTATTAAAGAATTTCAGATTTGAACTCAACTTTAACAGAAAAGATAGACTGAGTAGATGCCATAGTTTCCATCTTCCTTTTTGTAGTTATCCCCATGTATATCATTCAAACCTTTTATTGATTTCTTTCTCTTGTTAAAATTTTACACAAATCCTTTTTTGCATTTTTACAAAAAGATAAAAACTAACAAAAATAGAATAACA
The DNA here is from genome assembly GCF_037993035.2 of Macaca fascicularis. NCBI lineage: Eukaryota > Metazoa > Chordata > Mammalia > Primates > Cercopithecidae > Macaca > Macaca fascicularis. The sequence continues at coordinate 163,181,329 of NC_088379.1, forward strand.
TAGGACAAATTAAAATAAGGTCTCACTAAAGAAAGAAAAACAAGAGTGGGTGTATAAAAGGAACCAGAAATGAGTCTAAAATCCTTGTACTATATTTGCATACTTGCTAGAAAGGAGGCGTAAATTTGGCTCTTAGAGTCCTTGTAGGCACAAGGAAAATCAGATCAGCCTCATGATTCAATGAGCACAAGATAAAAAAAACCTAATTGTTCAGGAGCACAGATGTTCTTGGTACAGGGACATAATAAACAATGTCCTCAACAATCTCTACACAAAGAGAACAATGGCTTCTTAGGGGTCTTGCTTGTGACAACTCTGAATGTAATGTGATGGGGACACTTTATCCCAGTTTATTCAAAAAAAATTAGGGGGGATTATTTTTTTTTCATTTATTTAACAACATATATGTAGTATGTGGTCTGTCCTAAATATTTTATAAATACTCGGTTAATTCTCATAGCAACTAATACCCTTATTATCTTAGTTTTACAATGGAGAAAATTAAGACAGAGACATGAGATGATTTGTCCAAGCCCCAAAGTTAGTAAGTATTGAAATGAGGATTTGTACCCAGATGGCCCATGCTTTTAATCACTGTATTTTGCTTTCCTTTGTGGTGGTCCGTATACAGATGTATTGCCCTTACATGATCCAGAAGTAGGATTTAAGACTTAGAGCAACAGACAAACTCCCTGTCTGTTAAGCTTTACTTCCTAAACATGGCCACTCATCTTTGTCAAAATTTTAGGGGACAGAAACATTGAGTCCAACATGGCTTTCCCAGCCAAGAACCTGTAGTGCACCCATCTGTGTGGCCACAGTCCCATCTGCTTAAACAGTCAGTGGAGTTGGAATTTTTCCGAGATTGGGCTACCATCATGTGATATTAACTCCCCCATGTACTTAGGTTTATAATCAACAATTGAATAAAACCCTCTCTGGATTAACTTCCTGAATAGCCTTCTGTACAGCTGTCATCTGCAACAGAGATGCTGGTCTCCAGATTGATCAATGGATCCTATAAAATTAGCACCCCCAGTTTTTTTCATTCACATCCTCACTGTGGTCATCCTGAGGATTTGCTATAATTTCTATTGTCATTAGTAAAATTAGGCCTGAATGCCTATTTTAAAAGGGAGGTATTAACATCATAGTTACATAATTCATTCTTTCTTATTTAGCTTTACCAGATGATCATAAAAGCTAGCCTTTAGTTTTGATTATAGGAACAAATTTACTACTTAATGTATCTAGATTTTAAATATATTAATTAAAATTCTATATGAACAGCATGTAGAAAACTAAGATGAGTAAATATAATTAATGGTTTTTTGGGGGGGGTTTTTTTTGGTTGTTTTTGTTTTTTTTTTTGAGACAGAGCCTCGCTCTGTCACCCAGGCTGGAGTGCAGTGGCATGATTTCCCCTCACTGCAAGCTCCACCTCCTGGGTTTACACCATTCTTCTGCCTCAGCCTCCCGAGTAGCTGGGACTACAGGCTCCCACCACCACACAAGGCTAATTTTTTGTGTTTTTAGTAGAGGTGGGGTTTCACCGAGTTAACCAGGATGGTCTTGATCTCCTGACCTCATGATCCGCACACCTCAGCCTCCCAAAGGGCTAGGATTACAGGTGTGAGCCACTGCACCCAGCCTGATTAATGGTTTCTTTACCTTTAAGGTTAATTTTGGTGAGTTTATTTTCAGAAATCTAAATATATCTGGAATGATGAAAATGGTGTTTGAGAGGTTTTAATCTCTATTTTCAGATTTAGACTATGTTTTTGCACACTTCAGTGGCATCTTTCTTACAAGTTCTGTCTACTTTCTGGCCTACTGCATAGCCATGAAAAATAGTCCTAAGCTATATCCTGAAGCAGTCCTACCAGGTAAGAATATGTACTACAGATCTTACTATGTGAAAGTATCATCTACAACTCATTTAACTTGAATACGTTTCTTCTGGAAACAAAGCCATCCTCTGTGTGTATGTGTGGTGTGTTTGTGTGTGTGTGTGTGTGTGTGTGTGTTCATTCCCCCTAATTACTTTTGCCCAGTTCACCACCAAATATGAAGTATTTTAAATCCTTGAAACTGAATATGAAATGTTGGCCATTATTACAGAACCTAAAACTTAAACAATAAGTTTATTAATAAGATATTTTCCTGTGCCAAATATCTTCTGTATTGATCATCGTTCTTTACTATTTCTTTTTCACTATCTAAGGGTTCATATATCAACAAATAGGAATATGCAGTAACTTGGGAAAACAGTTTCTACAAAATGTAAGAAGAGATTGTGATGACTTCAAAAAAGACATATGTTAAACATACATGCTTTTGGACTTAATTCATTAGGCATTGATCTTTTTTTAAAAAAATCTCATTTAGGAGTTTATTATAATTCAATTTGGAATGTAGGTCCACAAGTAAAATTTTTTAAAGGCAAAAATAAAGCATAAGTCAGAGACTTATTCTGAATGCCTAACAGATTTATTTTAAAGAATGCCACCATTTGGAAAATGCTAGAATACTTTACCGAATGCCTAGCTAAAGTACTGTGAAAGTTTTAGCTGGTATTTTTACTTAAATACTATAGGGTTTTTGTTTGTTTGTTTTGTTTTGTTTTGTTTTCTTGGCTGTAGCATCACTCTGATTCACTTTATTAATATCTATGGTTTATAGTAAATGATATTTGCAGAGAATGTTTGGGTTCAGTATGTCCCCTAGGCCCCTTTTCACCACCCAATCTCTACCTCTTTGACTACTATGGATACTTTAATGCCGATAATGTGAAAGCATCAATCACTCTACCCATAGCAGGCAAGAGTAGAGAAATTACCTGGTTCTAAAATAACAATAAAACACAGCTCAAAATTCCATATTGGCCAACAACATTGATCGGAATGTATTTATATGTGCACTTTGATATTCCTGTTGTAGCTTAAAGTGTGAGTTCTTCAGGAGGGGAACATGGTCTGCAAATGTGTGTTGTCTTTGTATTTCAGGATTCCTGTCAGGAGTACTTTGGGCAATAGCTACCTGCTGTTGGTTCATAGCAAATCACTCTCTGAGTGCTGTGGTCAGTTTTCCAATAATCACTGCTGTAAGTAGCTGAACTGTTTCTCCAAATTTTCATTTTATAAATGTAATCCTGATTTTTCTGAAGCACTGTTAGGGCATCACTAAAGACTGTCATGGAGTTTGATTTTTTAGGAGTGCAATTAATGGATTCGGATAGACAAAGTGACCCTATTGAATCTTCATGTGCTTGATTGCTAAGGAATATTTCTCACCTCATTTTAGCAGGGCTATTAATCCTTAATCTTTAATATCCTTGCAGTTTTTGGTTTGATTGGTTTATCTAATGTCATGTTAGAGACATTGTAATTTGCTATTTGTAACTATTATTCTCTCCTTATATAAAAGTTTATAAATATAAAAAATGATTTTATGCCTATTACCACATCAATGTCTTGACAATTTTGTGAGATTGAAAGTACTTCAGACACCTCTTCCTATGGTACTTCACTGTGTTTTTCTTTTGTTTTGTGTGTGTGTGTGTGTGTGTGTTTTTGTTTGTTTGTTTTGTTTTGTTTTGCCCACGCTGGAGTGCAGTGGCACAATCTCGGTTCACTGCAAGCTCTGCCTCCTGGGTTCATGCCATTCTCCTGCCTCAGCCTCCTGATACTTCACTGTTTTTAAGTAAAACTTTCTGAAAGTGCTAAAGCAAGGTGTTGTCTCTGGATGATACCACTTATTACAGCATACTTAATACAATTTGCTTCATCCATTTTTTTAGGTGCCAATTATATAAAACATAGATAATAGAAAAACTTTTTTTTACGTAGGCAAAATAAGTACTCATAAGATTATTCCCATTTTGAAGATGAGAAAATTGAGGCAATAGCTAAGAATATATCTGAAGTCACATAGCTAGGGAAAATCTGAAGACTTTTAAGTCCAGGGTTCCCAGTACACAGTGCTACTTTCTGCCATCAGCATGGAATCTAATTTAGAATTTGTTTCAGGTTCACTAAGGTACTAGGACTGATATATACATATAGGAACTGCTTTCATGTTGGACTCTTAGGTCTACCCTAGATATTGTAAATTGCTAACCAGCATTCAACTGCATACCCTGCTTCCAAAATCATCATCACTAACAAAATTTATCTAAAACATTTTAGTGTTTGCATACCTGTGTAAAGCTAGAAAACTGATTTTTAGAAATAATATCTAGTCTAAAAACCATTGATAAAATTTGATATAAACCCTGGGTATCAAACAGTATATTTTGACAGTTCTACTCTGTAAAATAGTTAACTTTCAAATGCAACTAAATTCAAATAATAAAGGGTTTTTTCTTTAAAATTTAAAGAACCTACATTTTAACATTTTTAATCCTGCTGAGGGAAAATCTAGCAAGTTATGAAGAATTTCTGTAGGTCTAAACTCTTCACAATTGAAATGGCAAAGGACCCAAATTCTTTCCAACAAGGGACGTGTTCCTCCTTATTTCAAGGACACTTAATGTTAGAAGTGACAGGCAGTGGGTATAAAGTTTACCTGTTAAATGCACAAAAGCAAATTTGTAGAGAAAAGTATACAGTATGATGTGTCCCTTGGCTATAGATGCAAATGTTATTTGAAAATATTAAATTCCACCACATAAGGGGGAATAATATTTATTAAAATAGAACAAGCCATTATTTACATCAAATGTAAACTTTTATCTTTATCATGTAATAGTGATTTTTTTTCTTTTACTCAAATTATAGTATTGAGCAGATGTGAGTTCTCCAAGAAGGTTTTGAGGCAATTTTTTCTAAAATACACAGATGCAATTAAGCCACACAGACAAATAGAAATACAAACACAAATAAAAAATAAAACCGTGGTAAAGACAAGAAAGGGAGCAAATAGTGTAAACGGCAAATAGTTGCTGTGATTAAACATTAAACTTTACTTAGTGTTTTCAAAAGGATAATGCAATGGGGTAAGTAATTCTTATTATTAGCAGCATATTATGTCCTCAGAACAGAACAATTATTTCTTTTTTGCATTGAATTCTTAGTAGAATGTATCATATGGGATCTCTTAAAGGCAACATTGAAAAACAAATAAACAATATCCTTCACAAAACTTTTATAGTAGACAGAGAGTTGGTTTTTCTACCATTGTTTCTTGTTTTGAGTTAGTATAAAGACTGAGGACAAAATGAAAGGCTAATTCAAAGGAAATAAACCACTGAAGTAGGTGGGTGTGGGCAGAGGATCAGTGAGAGTGGTCACTGTGGCTTTCGGCGACCTGCCCATCACAGAGATTATTCTTGAAAAACTGTAATGGAAGCAGAGCCTTCTCACTCACCACGTGTAACTTTCTTACCTTGTGCGCTTGGTGCTTGTTATCTGGGAAGGACAGGTATTTGGAGTTGGTGAGGGAGTAGGTCCCTATTGCTACCAGGCCTTTGCTTGGTTTTATTTTAGTCACTTTATCCAAGAACAACCTTATCTACAGACAGAAAAGATTTAGTCCCTACCCTCAACAATCTTACAGTCTTCATCATTTTATTTTTTTGGAAGGGCTAGATTTTTAAAACTTTTTTAAACATAAAATGTCAAACTAACCTATCACCTAGTTTCAACGATTATGAATATGGTCAATCAATTTTATCAGAATACATTTTTAATATCCCAGCAGTACTTTTCTTCCCAGGTATACATATTCCCATAGTTATATATCCGGTGGTAACTAGAACTGAGTTTCCTGAAAGTAGTATCCATTTTCTTTATTAGCAAATAACATTCCATTAAAAAGCCAAAAGAAAAAAGAAAGAAAGAAAAAAGTTACCTAGCAGGAGCTGCTCCATGTCTTCCTTGAAAATTCTAAACTGAATCAGCTTATTCTCAAGACAGGAGCGAGTTCACTTTGTTTTCAAAAGCTGATTTACACCTAACATACATTAATTTACAAAAGGAAAATATACAATCCAAATTACCAACTGTTGTATCTCCTATTAAGATATCCTTCCTATTTGGCTCTCCGTGGCCTGAATCAAAGAGTCAGTACATACCTTGACCTATGCTTGCATTACTTTTACCAAAGCACCCTTCCTATAACCACATTACTCACAATAACTCTTAGGCCATGCCTAAACTCATATTTAGAAAACAATCAGACAAGAATCTTCAAAGGTGAATGATACCCCCTGGTATTGTCCTGTACCATGTTCTCTGAAGGGAAATGGATTTTCAGATTAAAAATTATTGAGTGATTAGCATAACATTCATATGGTATCCTGTTCTATTGTTTCCTCCTATTCTGCTGAAAGTTAGTGTGGGGTTGCCCAAAAGACCCATATGCTTCTTGTTTGATTTGGATTTTGAGGCTTAGGAACTTATATCATTGATAAAAGGCAGTTCCTTTGACCTATTTCTCTGGCTCTTTTGGTGTTGACTTTCCAGATACTGATAAACAGAGAGGAGTGTATTCTTTTGCTTCACTTACATACCAAGAGTGGAATCAAACTTCGTTGACTCAGTTCTTTAGACAGTTGGAGTAGTGATAGGGGAAAAACATTTTGGAATCTATTTGAAACTCTTCCAGAGTTTCTCGGGGTTTGAAGAGCAATCATAAAAATGCTAATACAATACACCTTCTCTACAAAGACCACAATTAACCCACATTCCAATTTTCTTCTTCTCAGCTAAGAAGAATTACCACCAAACTTGAATAGCTTAAAGTTTATAAATTGCAGAATCATTCCTTTTCTTTACCTGTTTGTTCTCATTTCCTCTGTCCTATGTTATTTCATTCTTTTCTTTGTCTCCTGCCCAGAAACTCCTGTTGTTTTTCCTTACATGTTTATTTTAACCTTCCCATAAACCTTTTTTTTAGCATTCGTTGGTGTTTAATGCTAGCCAGACTTGATTGCTCTGCAGTAATATCAGTTAAAATTTTTTTTAAAGCACGAGCTACTTCCACATGTACATTATTTGTTAGGCCAAAAATAATATGCCAAAATTTCTTCAGTTACGAGATTATCTCATGCCAAAGAAAGTTAGAAGCTTGTGCACACTTTTTCTTATTAATCCCATTTCTACTATCCTAAGGAACTAGGCCAATGGAAAAAATAAGCTATGTGCTTATAAAAATAATTTATGTCAAACATATTAAAGTATTATGTGGCACAAAATATTATAGTATCATCAAAATAATAAAAATGAAGACCACGAAGAAAAGAAAATGAAAAAAAGTCTTCATTTTTTTACTTAGTATCACCTAATGTTTAGCTTAGTGTGGAGTTAGGGTTGATATTATGGGTAGATTTCCCTGAAAACATTTTTATATTGTCTTTAACTTACTATATTTATATAGAATCTAGTCATAGGTAAATATCCAATTTAATTAAAGTTTATATTTTTATTTAAGGGTCCAGGATTTATAGCTGCAATGTGGGGCGTCTTCATGTTTAAGGAAATAAAGGTATGTACGAGAAAGGGCAGACAGAAAATGGGAATGGGGTAGGCCAGGCGCGGTGGCTCATGCCTGTAATCCTGCCACTTTGGGAGGCTGAGGCAGGTGGATCACGAGGTTAGGAGTTCAAGACCAGCCTGGGCAAGATGGTGAAATCCTGTCTCTACTAAAAATACAAAAAATTAGCTGCGTGTGGTGGTGTGTGCCTGTAATCATAGCTACTTGGGAGGTTGAGGCAGGAGAATCACTTGAACCCAGGAGGCAGAGGTTGCAGTGAGCCAAGATCGCACCACTGCACTCCAGTCTGGGCAACAGAGCAAAACTCCATCTCAAAAAAGAAAAGAAAATGGGAATGCGTCCAGGTAAGTAAAGTATTTAATATTATGTTTGCATTATTTTCTGAAAACTGCCTGTGGTACCCAGGTCCAGGGCAGACAGCCCATGAATGGATCTGACAGGTAAAATGTTCAGAATGTGATAATGCCTAATTAGGAAAGAAAATACTAGAGCTATGATAATTATAATTATCATTATAACATCGTGTCTCTCTCCACCCCATCTCCAATGGAAAAATGCTGTCGTCGGCTTAAATTTCCCGGAAGTGATTTTAAATAACCCAATGAAATATGAGACTGGGAAATTTGTTTAAAATACGGTACATAAACAAGATGAAAGATTTTTTTTTTATCCTAAAGGTTAAAGTATCCCCTGAGGTAGATCGTCCTTGGGAATAGATGTTTATATTGGTTCCTACTCTCCCAAAGGCCTCCATGTCAAACCAGCAATTTTGTAAGAAAACAGCATGGTAACAGGCAGCTATTGCCATTTCCTTTTCAAATGCAAATGATGGGAATTTAAAATTGCATTCATCAAATAGTTCTAGTAAAAGTGTGTGTGTATGTGTGCGTGCGTGTGTGTGTGTGTGTTTTCTTTAAAAATCACTTTGCCAAGCATGGTGACATGCATCTATAGTCCCAACTACTCAGGAGACTGAGGCAGCAGCATCACTTGAGCCCAGGAGTTTGAGGCCAGTCTGGGCAATAACAACAACAACAACAAAAGGTATAGTCTCAGGAGTCCAACTGGGTTCAAATCCTGGCTCTGTCACATACTAGCTGTGTGACCTTGGCCAAGTTTCTTAACCTCTCTGTGCATATAGTCGTTATCTGAAAATGGGGATAACCAAGAGAGCTGTGAGAATATGAGTAAAGTGCTAAGAACACTACCAAGAACACAATAAATGCTCAGTTAATTTTGGGGGTGAGGGTCATATAACCTAGCCCAAACTGTCGATAGAAAAATAAAACAGGTTAGGAGCAGTGGCTCACACCTGTAATCCCAGCACTTGTGGGAGGATTGCTTGAGCCCAGGAGTTTGAGACCAGCCTAGGCAACATAGCGAAACCCCTATCTCTACATAAATGATTTAAAAATTAGCCAGGTGTGGTGGTGAACACTTGTAGTCACAGCCACTCAGGAGGCTAAGGAGGGAGGATTGCTTGGGTTCAGGAGGTCAAGGCTGCAGCAAGCCATGATCATACCACTACACTGCAATCTGGACAGCTGAGTGAAACCCTGTCTCTTCAAAAAGAAAAAGAAAGAAATAATAAGAAAACACAAAATCAGAGAACTTCTCCCCTTCTAGCCAAGCATGGTGGCATCTACCTGTAGTCCAACTATGTAGGAGGATCACTTGATCCTAGGAGTTCAAATCCAGCCTGGGCAACATAGTGAGACCCTGTCTCCTTAACAATTTAAATATTTTAAAATGTTTAAACTTTTTCTAAAAAATTGCTTTAGAACTTTTCCCAGTTACCTTTACTTGTAGAAAAAGTCTTCAGTTGAGGAATATATGCAAATAAAATTCTGTTATTCTTTTCTAAGAATTTTTATTAAAGACAATATTGATCCAAAGACCTCTCCCCCTGTCAAGGCATCATAGACTTGTCTTAATATGCAGTTGTAGTAGCAAAGAATTCCTGGTTCTAAGGAGATTAATGTTGCTAATCTCTAAGAACCATAAAGTGAATGTACTTCTACCTGATCTTTAAAATGATTATTCAATTTTAGATTTAAAACATCATTTCAATCATTGTAAATGAAATATTTTGATTTAAAATCCATTATTTGATAATACAATTAACATTCGCAGATTTAAAAAATAAATTTGTTTCAAAAATATGTGGACTGTGATCAGAATTTTTATTTTTTTAAATACCTAAGAACAACTTGAAACATTTATAAACCTGTAAGTTACTTTCGTGAACATTTCTCATTTATTGTAGTCGGAGTTTCGTTCTACAAAAAGTAACTCTGTGCCCAAAATATGTTGTAAATCTCTCTACACATATTTCATCTACCTCACAAAAAATGATTTGTTTACGTTAACGAATTGGTTATTATCTGATGTAAGATGCTGAAGCCTTAGAAAATCACAAATTAGTGATCACAGTTTATCAGTAATTATAGGTATAAAGAAGTACATATTTTATAAGTCTGTAATATAAGTACAGACTTATATTAAAGCATTTGAAAATTATTTTGGTCTTGACTACAATGATAATACTGAATTGAAAATCCTGTTAACTACATATAAGAACCCTGTTCAAAGAGAGAATCCCTAACCAAAAAGTCTAGTATTAATTCTTTACAGTCCTTTATTTAAAGGAGTACTGAAAAACAGTGAGGAATGTTTTGTTTTATTTTTGGTAAAGACATCTTTAAAAAGACACCTCAGATCAAATAGGAAAGTAAGTTTTAAGATTAATGTACTATGACCCAATAGGGTTTAATTCAGGAATGCAAGGATCGTTCATAATATGTAAATTAATTAATCTCATTTACTCTACCATATCAAATATGAAAAGGACATGATAATACTATACTAACCCCTTAATAAGCTAGGAAGTTTTTTTAATACTAGAACTATTTGATGAATGCAATTTTAAATTCCCATCATTTGCATTTGAAAAGGAAATGGCAATAGCCGCCTGTTACCATGCTGTTTTTTTATACAGTATGTCTATCAAAACAAAATAGCAATTATATACCTGAGTTTCATGAAACGTAAGAGTTCTCTGTATATTGGAAGTCAAGGATTTCTCCATACTATTATACAATATTTTCTGTAGATCTAGCTAGTTTGGAAACACATGAATAAGAAATGAAATGAATAAATATAGGAAAAGAAATGAGAAGATTATCATTTGCAGATTACATTTTTTAAAAAATGTAAGCATTGTGATTTCAATTTATTGGTGACAAATATTAAAAATTAAAATAAAAATTTTAAAGAATCAACTGAAAAATTTAAGATCCAATAAGATCATTCAGTAAGGCTTGAGATATAAAATAAATATGAAATCAATTGCCTTCCAATATTGTCACCAAAAACCAGTTAAAAAGAGGAAAATAAATGCTATTAATAGTAACCACAAAAATTACATAAATCTAATTAAAAAATTAACAAGTAATGTGCCAGATTTTTAAAATACTGTATTTTACTTTGCTACAAACATTTACTAGAGGACATAGAAGATCAGAAAAATATGGGAGACTCACCACATTTCTGATGGAACACCTCACTGTTATAATTAGGCAGTTCTCTCCAATTACCTTCAGTATAATTCCTGTAAAATCCCAGTGAAGCTCTGTCTAGATTTTTTAGAGTAGGTTCTAAAGTTTGGCTAATTATTTATGTAAAAATAGGCAAAAAAAAAAAAAAAAAAAAAGCACGACAACACATGTACCATATTTCTGAATTGTGCAATTTAGATTAGCTAGGCCAGTTTTCTTATAAAATAAGGATTTCTAAACCTAAGAAAATGACTGTTTGCTCTTTTCTATTTAAAAAAAATGACTAAGATAAGATTACAAGTATTAAAAGAAGAGAGAGGGCCAAGATGAAAGCAAAGAGTTAAAAAAAAAAAAAAAAAAAAAAAAAAAAACCTGGGGCCAGACATGGTGACTTATGTCTGTAGTTCCAGCACTTTTGGGAGGCTAAGGTGGCCAGATCACTTGAGCTCAGGATTTCAAGACCAGCCTGGGCAATATGGCAAAACCCTGTCTCTACAAAAATACAAAAATTAACCTGCTGTGGTCGTGTGTGCCTCTAGTCCCAGCTGTTTGGGAGGCTGAGATGGGAAGATGGCTTCAACCTGGGAAGTGGAGATTGCACTGAGCACCCTGGCCTGGGCGACAGGGCTAGACTCTGTCTCAAAATAACTAACCAACTAACTAAATAAATAAATAAACAAATAAATAATCTTATATGTCATCTACAAACAAAATTTAAAGGATGTCTAGTGGTACTTAACATTCACTGCAGACACCTAATTGCCTCTTGACAGCTGATTTAAAGAAAAATTGTAAATGCTTACATGCCAATCAGTTTAGAAAAGCATCATCAACTAAACACTAAATCTCATAGGAATAATTTTTAAAGTATTTTTGTAGAAACAAGACAAAAACCCCTAAACTCTAAAGAAGAAAACAAAAGCAAACCTGTTATCGCAGGACTTATAGGTGCTGTCAGTTATATATCTGAAAGCAGTCCTTGAAGATGCATATTTAAGAATCTACAACCTACAGCTGCGAGGAATAAAGCTGAGCGCCAAGCACCTTTTGTGTGAAGAACTTTAATGATTCCATTTAGTTTTAATGCCATCAGTGCTTCAGTTGAATGTTTTCATACTTCTGATACTCTTTTTTGTTGTTTTTTTGTTTGTTTGTTTTTTGAGACAGAGTCTTGCTCTGTTGCCCAGGCTGGAGTGGAGTGACGCGATCTCGGCTCACTACAACCTCCACCTCTTGGATTCAAGCGATTCTCCTGCCTCAGTCTCCCGAGTAGCTGGGATTACAGGTGCCCGCCACCACACCCAGCTAATTTTTATATTTTTAGTAGAGACGGGGTTTCACAGTGTTGGCTGCACCCGGCCCTAATATTCTTTTATATCTGATCTCCATTACTCATTGGGAAATTCATTTTAGATTGTTACATTTTTAAGCTAGATATAAATTATATTTTTACCAACACACTTTAGTCAGTATGTCTACAGTAATGCCAACACAGGCAGTTATTACCACAACAATGTATAGGTCAGTAAGCTACTCCCCAGTGAAGAATGAGATGGTCTATTATCTTAGTAGCTACTTCAGAAATCCAAGTTGAAAACCTTTCTGCTTTGGGAAGAATGTTAGCGTGCTCTTTCCAAGAGTTAACATCCACCTTTGATGAAGGAAAAGCATTGCTGTGGCCCAACTACAATCAGTCTTTTTCTCGAGGAGACTGGGCAGTTTGGGCAGAATCTTAACATTGAAGGGGAAAAACATTTTTCGTTCCCTGAGAACATTATTCTTCTGTCTACATAGGTAATAAAATAGCACTTAGCAATGTATTTATATAATTAGATTGTAGAGTGCTTGTAACTGAAGACCCATTTTTTTAATTTAAGTAATTGCATCAATTTCAAATTCACAAAGTATATGTGGAAATCACCTCAGTGTATTTATTGTTTGAACAAATATTTATGGAATACCTATTCTGCATTAGTACCAGGATCTAGGTGAGAATTGCAGTCTTAAAAACTAAGAAAAAAAAAGGTGCTGGGAAATCCAAAGCCTACCGCCAGGGGTGTGTGTGTGTGTGTGTGTGTGTGTGTGTGTGTGTGTCTGTGTGTCTGTGTCTGTGCATGTTTAAATAAGCTGTTCTGCACTTGGCAAGGTTTTAGGGTACTTCTTGTAGAATTTGGGATTTGAGTGGCTTCTGTTAGTGCTAAGGGTCACACTGAATCAAACAATTCAACTGGCCCCAACCTAACTTACGAAGACCTATCTCTGGTCATCAAACAAAGGCAAATTAATCTACTCTGATTCTTTAAGTTGAAGAAAGGGAATATATATATATACACACACACACACACACGTGTAAAATATTAGTAACATATTTAATTTTGTTAATTAATACATAACATATATGTATGTTACATATTAGTTAGCATTAATCTTACGAACTAATAATACAAGAGAACTTTCCTTGACGGTTTTCACATTCCCTCCATCCTGGACTTTGTTTCTGTTCTGTTCAGATTTATTATACAAATTTACCTCTGATCTCTGCATTCTTCCAGTAAACTAGAAACACAAGACCTTTAAGGAAGTGTGAGAGAAGTAGACAAAATGAAACCAGACAAAAGTCCATTCTTTGAAGGGAGAATTTCATTGTGGAGCCAGGAGAGTCATGTGTTCCTATTGTCAATCTGTCTATCCTGCCCCAACCCTGTCTCCTGCGGGAGCCCACTCAGAGCTTCCCTTTCTGGGCTTCCCTCAAAGCTGATCTGGCTGCAAGGCAGCAAAGACAGAACCACCCGCCACCCTCTAAGCGCTTGCATCTCTGCAGGGGGAAATGAGTCTCCCTAAGCCTACATTTTGCATGGCCTGGCTGTAGGAACCCAAGTTTTGGCGCATGTTCTTCACTGAGTCCTTGAGTGAGCATTAGGAGAGATACTCATGAATCCAGATTAGCCCTGAGGATTAGCCTCTAACAGAGCCCAGGGTCCTGCTTTTATGAACCCACTCCTCCCAACAAGTCAGTCAACTCTTGCCCCAAAGACACAGCATTCTCTTCCCACTACCTTTCCTGAAGTTTTGCCCAAATTTGGGTAGTGTGAGGCTGTTAACCTGTCGGACCCCAGTGGCCAGAATTTTCACCAGAAAGGGAGGCCACCAGCCCTGTTCCTTGCAGATTTGAAGCAGGCAGGATGCCAACTGCTGCCTAGAGTTGCCTCCTCTCCATTCCTTTTTACTTTTTCCAGAACCCTTATGTGTCTTCTACAATGACTTACCCATAAACCATTGTTATTTTTCCTTCTTAAAAGGATCTAATAGTATTATTAAATAGTATTATTAAGTTAGATTATCTGATTGTAATCTTAGATATATCTAAAATTAGAGAGGTGCTAGTCTTGTTTTACCTTGTAATGTTCAAACTTTCCCTTAGAATACTGGAGTCTTCTGCCTTGGATTCAGACTCTCCTGATGACCCATGCTTAGGACCCTTAGACCAGGCAGCCAGAGATTGCCATGCCCTCAATGGCAGAGCCAGTACCCTTAATCAGCAGGAAGTAGAGGCAGAAGACTGACTTCCTCCCACATCAAGCCTTAAGGATAAGGGATGGAAATCTTTAAGTGGCGGGGAGATGAGACAGAAATAATACAGGGTGGTCACGGATTAGGAAAATTCCAGGCAGCAGTTTCACATGACTAGCCAAAGGAAACTTCAAATAGCTGCAGAGGCCATGAGCTGATAACACCCTGAAAAACAGGGTGCGGATCAAGCTGGCTAAGACCAACTGAGCCCAACGTGGTGCTGGATTTGCCCTAGGTTTCACCTAGGACCTCATTATACACTCATTAACGTACAAATCACACACCCACCAGCACCATGACAATTCCGGGAACACCCATATTTGCTGTAAAAATTAGTGACACCACAGTTCTGAGAAATTGTTACCTTTATCCAGGAATCTTCATGAATATTCCACCTGTCGGTTAAAGAAATCATGAAAATAGGAACCACAACCCCCTTGTATGATTCTCTCTTGAGTATGTCCGTGTTCCCCTTTCTCAAGTGTGTACTTTTCACTTTGCAACAAGTCTCTGTACTTTCACTAAAAAAAAATAAATAAATTGGACTCTTTAAACATAAAGAAGGATATAGACAAAATGGCAGTCATTCAGAGGGGAGCAGCCAGGACAGTAAGGAAGCTTGAAACCATTCCATATGAAAAATGGTCAAAGAGCTAAAATATTGACCAGGAAAAGAGATGCCTCCGGGGATATACAAGAGTTATTTTTCAATGATTGAGGATTTATCTTGTGGGAGAGATATTAAAATCGATCTATCTGTACTCCTAGTGATGGAACTTATAGGAAATGAAATATTTCTACTTAACACAGGAAGATATTTCTTTGTTAATTCAAAGATGGGCTGGGCAACCAAGGGAAGTGGTTCCCATCTTTAAGAACAGTGACCCCATACATAACTGGGCAAGTCCAACTAAGTCATTCTTCACATCCTCTCTGCGTTTCTTCCTCACCCTTGAGATCCATCTCCACCTCTCCATCTGCCCTTCCTCATCTTTTCCCTGGAAGACTACAGTCACCTCCTAACTGGTCTCCTTGCATCCATTCTGGCCCCTCCAGTCTGTCTGCCATCCTGCAGAAAAGTGTGAGCTTTACACAGTGCAAGTCTGAAATTTTAACACAGCCAGCTGCCTGTTTTTTTAATGTCTTCCTCTTTGTTTGGAAAAAACAGGACCCAAATTTGAGAGGCAGCGGTGGGCAGATCACTTGAGGTCAGGAGTTCAATACCAGCCTAGCCAACATGGTAAAACCCTGCCTCTACTAAAAATACAAAAATTCGCTGGGCATGGTGGTACATGCCTGTAATCCCAGCTACTTGGGAGGCTGAGACAGGAGAATCACCTGAACCCAGGAGGCTTAGGTTGCAATGAGCCAAGATCATGCCACTGAACTCCAGCCTGGGCAATGGAGCGAGACTCCGTCTCAAAAAAAAAAAAAAAAAACGGGGGACCCAAAGGACCCAAAGCATAACAAGTGCTCAGGTCCATGGTCTTCCAATCTCATCTTGCTCCACTTAACTTTCATTGCTGCAGTCACACTGACCTCCCTTCAGTCCCTGGGAAATATTTTGCTTTTTCTTACAACAGGACGGTGCACATAAAATTCCTTCTACCTGGAATCTCTACTTGCTGCCGTATTCCCCTGGCCAATTCACTGATACTTGTAGTTAGAAGCTCCACTTCCCGTCCTCCAAACCAGCATCATTAAGATTCCTGCAACGCACTCTCAAACAACCATGGTGGTTTGCTTTATTATTAACACCTCTCTCACATAATAACATTCTTTTCTGTGATTACTTCCTGTCTCCCATATTATATGATTGGCTGCATAAAGGTACATGTTGAAGCTTAGTGGGTGCCCACATTTATTTACCGAATGGGTGAATTCATAAGGCTCTGCAGGGTTTTGTAAGAATCTGATTACTTGGAAGGGGTAGCAAAAAAGCATACAGGTGGCTAGAGCAGATGGTTAGTCAGGTCCCTAGCAATCTTGAGAGTCTGTCCATTTTGTATAGTTGATTCAGGCTTTATTCATCACAGTTACTGTTTTTTTCTTATTCAGGGTCTACAAAACTACCTATTAATGATTCTTGCATTTTGCATCATCTTGACTGGAGCCTTATGCACTGCTTTTTCTAAAATCTAACAATGACAAGACCAGCAGATGGCAGCAGTGGTTAAGCGAATCTGTCTATGGGACCGCAGAGAGATTATGCTGAGAGAAGAGTGCATTTTCATACAGCAAATGGATCTCGACCACTGTTGCAGTGGGTAAATGATTTTTTCCCCAAAAATGTGAGAATGAAGGAAGACTGAGTTTCATTCAAGTATAAAAATGAAAATTTCTTCTGATGAACTGTTTATGAAGGTAGTACTTTACTGGGTGACTAAAATGTCTACATTATTATAACATTACATGTGAGGATGCTCATTTTACCACAATATGTATCTCGTGTTGCATAATCTAGAACACAGTATACAGTCCATATGCAAAGAAGTTACAGTCCAAATTTCTCACCTATTATCCCAGTGAAGTGAGGCAGAAATACCTTGGGCAAGGAGGGAGAGCCTTACCTTCTAATAGAAGTAGATTCCATAGATATTTGGATCCTTTGTTTAATAAAGTAAATGCATAGTTGGTAACTAAATGTTAAAAAGGCCATTTTGTTATTTTTACCAAAACTTACGTTTATTTCAAGTTAATATTGCCCAACTCTACATCATCTACCCATTTTAGCTCATAATGCTTTTGATTATCGCCAGATAAAGTCCATTCTCAGAGAACAAAAATTTTTCATCATTGAGAATATGTGCATAACATAATACATACATACACAAGTATATGCACGTACATAAATACACACAGATATGTTGCTAAAATGAGATTCTAGGTTATCAGTAACAATTTAAAGGAACCAACCACTCTTTTGAATGTACAATTATTTTTTTTCTGAAATACACTTTTCTAAAACCCTCTTAACTGGAGGTTTTCCTGTTTTCTTCTTGTTTTAACTGGTGGTTTCCAGTAGGCAAAATAAAATGACAGGCATGCTAGTATTATTTGTTTGTTTGTTTGTTTTTTAAGAAAACTGAAATTAAGCCAGACAGGGTGGCACACGCCTATAATCCCAGTTACTGGGGAGGCTGAAGCAGGAGGGTCACTTAGCCCAAGAGTGCAAATCTGCCAGCCTGGGCAACATTGCAAGGTCCCATCTCTGAAAAATAAATTTAATTTAAATTTGTAAGAAGAAAACTGAAACAGAACTGCTAGTACAATGTTTGCTGCAATTATTTCTAAAACTTTGAAATAACATAACCCCTATTCAAATGTAAATTTTACCCATTCCCACCTGATAGTACTGTTTATTACTTTGCTATGCAGGAGAAACAAAACAGCATTCTATTTGTGTGTATACCCTGAAGTCAATGTGCATGGGTTAAATCCCACCTCTGCTTCATTTTATTTGTGTGACTTTGGACAAGTTCCTAAGCCCTCTGTGTCAGGCCCCTCATTTACAAAATCGACTTTATGATGGCATCTACCTCACATGGTTATTGTGTTGTTAAAGTTAGTTAAAATCTGTAAAGTATGTTGATGAGTATCTGATACTTCACAAACACTATGTAATTGTTAGCTTTTATTATGTGTTGTTTGAAGGGGAAAAAAGTTTTTGTAGATTGTAGAATACCACTTAAGAGCTACTGAGCTCACCACCTTCCCATCCAAACAATTATTACTCCTCTAAATGAATACTACTTAAAAGTGATGGAGCTTATGTTTGTTTATTGACTTGCTAATACAAATAAATATTTGATTATAACTTCTTATACTCATTTCAATTTTAATCTGAAATGTCATTAAATTATGCTGATAAACTGAATAAATCATGATACAAAAGCTATTGTTCTCATTTAAATATATTTTAGAATTTTACATTGGATAACTTTTATTTATTCTTTAGATGGGATTTCCAATTCATATGCAAACTTTTAAATGTGAAGCAAAGCAGTTGCAGAAGAAAAATGAAAAATCAATCGTATTACCTGTATATAGTTTCTGGTACCAGACAAGCTTTTTCAAAATGGTACCAAAAAAGCCACTTATTATTTAGAGATTAGTCTAAATTAGCAATTGTTTGCTCACCTTATGAAGTGAATGCCTAACTCCCTTGAGGTTTTCAGGTTTTATTTTTCCTAATCTAGTATGGTTAAATTCTAGTGTTTATTTTACCTTTTTCTGGCGTGGCTTTCTGTCAAATGGCAACCCCATCTGTACTAAACAGATGCTGCCATCTTGTGTACAGAGATGGCACTACATTCAGTAGAAGTAGCAGCCAAAAAGGCCGGTATCAGATTATGGGAATTTTCTACCATAGGAACAGAAAATTCTAATAAATTTTAAAGGATTAATAGTACAGCATCTCCCTGAGCTACCAAATCTCTTTTTATTCCTATTATACTGATTTATTTATATTCAGAATTACTAACTACTAGACTTATATGTCTCAATATTGATAGAGCTAAAAAACACATTGATCGCAAAAAGGTAAGTTGTAGAACCATGTGCATAGCATGATAACATTTAGGTAAATTTTTAGTAACCAAAGTAATAAATATTTTCTATAAATACGTGTTTATGTTTTTAAAAAAAGGAATTTAGCTACTAATAGTCTACTGTTGACCAGAAACCTTACCTGTAACATAAACAGCACGTTTTGTATGTTATATGTATTACATACTATATTTTTACAGTAGAGTAATCTAGAGAAAAGAAAATATTGTTAAGAAAATTATAGGGAAGAAAAAGTACATTTACAGTACTGTACTATATTTTTCAGTACTGTAAGTTTGCATCATCTGATTACAAGAAGAATCTTCTGAAATGTTGGGCAACGGCATCTGTAGACCACAAGCAATTCAACTTTTTCTAATAATGTCATGACTTTTCTCTGCTTCTTGGGAGCACTTCCAGCATCACTAGTCGAGCTCTGCATGGGTCCCATAGTGTTATCCAAGGTTTACAAGGTTTATTTTTATTACAATAAAAATGATGAAAAATATACAAGAACTGTAAGAGATTATAACCACCAGAGGCAATTGATCAGAGAGATGGTCGGCTCACCTGAAGATGATTAGCATCACATGGTGCTTTAAGTGGATAGTTGCAACACTAGAGCTCACCACGATAGCAACAGGAGATTTTATAATAGATTTATGTAAATTTTATGGTAGTAAATGATAAAATAGACTAGTGTATATATATATATGTGTGTGTGTGTGTATATATATAATGTTATATTTATATTATATAATGTATTCATCACATACACAAAGAGAAGGGTTTACCTCACTTGGCAAAAGGGACTTGCATGTGTCAATAAGGACCTTGAGATGGGAAGACCCTGGATTATCCAGGTGGTCACAGTGTAATCTCAAGGGTCCTTGAAAGTGGAAGAGAAGAATCAGAGTCGAGAAGGAGAGATGATGATGGAAGCGGAGGTCAGAGTGATGTCATATGAGAAGGACTAAACCCATGCATTGTTGACTTTCAAGATGAGGGAAGGGACCACAGGCCAAGAAATGCGGGCAGCTTCTGGAAGCTGGAAAAGACAAGGAAATAGACTCACCCCTGCAGCCTCCAGAAAGGCACAGCCTTGCCAGTCCCTTGGTGTTAGCCCATGTCAGACTCCTAACCTACAGAACTATAAGAAACAAAATTTGTGTTGTTTTAAGCCACTAAATTTGTGATAATTTGTTGCACTAGCAATGGAAATACAGAGTTACATGACTTTTTTAATAACAATTTTCAATGTAAATGTAATATTTTTACATCTTATAGAAACTTAGAAAGTTTCAAACTCCACATATCACTTATTTATCTCATCCCTACCCCTCTTTTTCCTCTTCTTTGGGCACGTTAGAAGGAATGCAACTTTTGTTCTGGATTTCTACAAAGAAACAAACTTGGTGTTTTCTCATATTATTCCCACTCTTAGAGTCTTAGAAGGTTTCAAATTTGCAAATAGAGATGGATTGGATATGATAATGAGATTACTGATCTGAGAGCCAAAAAAATTCGATGATCCTCCTGTCCTTGGTAGGTAACATCACTTTGTGAGGTATTTTAACTTCCTCATATTTGTAAAATGGTTGTTTTCAACTAAAGGATTCTAAATTTATGCAAACATAAAACGTTGTTACTATGGACACATTCTAGTGGTATAATTTAATGGTATCCCAAGTTGCTTCAAGGTTCGCCTTATATATTTGTATCCCACTCCTGAAGTACATAATGGGATGGGACCCACCAAACATTGACTAGAGTCACCCATTTGCAAACTGATAAGGTAGTCTGGCACTCTCTTTTTTGAAATCCTAAGTGTGGGCACTTACAACCCTTTAAATTGAAGACCCCAATACTGATAAAATAAGAAAAGTCTCATTTTAACATGTAACTCTCAAAGTAGGTCCACACTTTTTTGTGTGGGTTCCCTACTCACATATGGACTGGTAAAATCCACATACACTTACCTTAATTCAACAGTATCACCTGTGTTATAAAGGTGTTCAAGTTAAGTATTTCACATGTGTAAATGCATTTGATATTCATTTTAAAATCCATATTATTTTGTAGGTAAAGGAACTGAGCCTCAAGAAATTGCAGTGTCTTATTTTTAGCCATGCTGCAAGTATGTGACAAAATCAGTCAGGATTTTCTACTCTAATCATTTAATATTCATGAAATGTCAACCATGTGTGAGGCATGGGGGATAGAGAGAGAACTACAGAGACAGTGCTCTACGCTACCCCTCAAAAGGAGCCTACATTCAGCTTATGATGTCATTTCCTTGATTAAGCTTCTCCTCCTTTTGTCTATCTCCTACAATACTAGCCCATTTCTCCACTTCACACTCTTTTATTTTAAACACCTTTATCTCTACTCAGTGCTACAGGCTTCTTGATCTCACAGTACATTTCTGATTTACCTTTGTAGTTTCCCTTCACTGATTTAGGTAGCCAAAAATAACATTTTTGCAAAATAAGTACAATGAGTATTTACTGAATAAATGAAAGTAAGCTAAATCCTAAAGGCCTCATTTGGTTCTAAAATTATCCTGTGTCTCCTATTTAGGTTTCACACTGAAAAAAAAGCAGTTTGAGAAACTGCTTAATTAAAAGACATTCAAATTCAAGACAATTTACACTTCCACTCTGTAATCATTTTCATAATAGCTCACATCCAATTAATACAGTGGATAAAACTTAAAAAGTGTAATGGGAAACCCTTTTAAATACTCTTCAGTTGTCAAAAAGAACAAAAGTAAAACTTGTAATTCCTGTCACATCTTACTCAGTTAAAAGAATATTTTATGGTTAGAATAAAAAAAGGAGCCAAATAAAATTAGTGACATTTTCTTTTTTTCTTCGAGACTCAAGGAGTACATTCACGAAAATAAATTGTATTGGCTCCCATATGAAATTATCAGGGATGACATTAAAACTAAACAGCCAAGAAAAACATGTCGGTGCAGGCTTTAGTTTTTCTCTAAATAGAAAAATTAATATTCTAAGTAATTTTGAAATTTAAAATATTAAATTTATTAAAGCTGTAATTAAGTATACATTGCTCCCTTAAGGAAAAAAAAAATCAGTACCTGTAAGATGTATCTGACATTCACAAACAGTAACCACCCAAAAACACCAGGTTTGGTTGCTGGGTTAAGATTCTAAAATCTGATATTCGGATAATAATGTATGTCTCTATGTTCCTAAAATTTTTATTTTAATGTGCATGACACAATACAGCATGAAATAATTCATAGACTACTTTTTAAAAATTTAAGTAGTTTAAGAAATCCAGGAAAATATTCTTTCCTATTATTTTTGCATAAATTATAGCATAAATGAATATCCACATCCTAAGTATATAATTAGTGCCATGCAATACAACTTGCTATGTCTAGTCCCTGCCACAGGTTAGGAAAGTTTATGAGAATTGGGACCTCTCCACAGAAGAGTCATTCAACTTTAATAACTAGGGGAAATGTTGGAGTGAGGTAGTTGGTTAAAATGGAATCTTCACACAAAATGAGGTATCTGGTTGTCTTACCTTTAGTTATTACTGTTTATTCATCTTTCATTTAATTCATCTGTAAATACATTTTCACAAAATGTATTTTCAAATTCAAAAAATTCAAAAAATTCAAAATTCAAATTCAAAATTCAAAAAATAAATTTGACCACCAGAGGGAAGTATAGGGTTAATTATGATCATCTGTGGTGGTCTATACTATAAAATGTAAACTTCTTTTAAGTTTGGGCTCTCTCCCTCTCTGTCTCTCCCTCTCCTCCCCTCCCTCCCTTCTTCTGTCTCTCCTGTATCTCTCCTCTTATATGACCATATTTTGCCATTTATAGATTTTTTAAATCTGAACTACAAAAAAGAAACCTATTTGCTATTTCCTGTGCTATCAGTCTAATTGTCAATGTGACGTCTGCTTTTCAGTCACTGAGTTTTCAACACTCTTTTACTTTATTATTATATTTGGACTTTATCATTTCCTAGAAGTTGAAGACATTACAAAACAACTCGATTTTTAGAATTATTTAAACAGAAGAGTCTGTTCTTGCCCTAGAATATTCAGGACATAGAAGAAGGGTCACAGCCAGTGCTACCAACATTAGTGAGTGTTGCTGAATAAATATTAAGCTAGAAGCCACATTATTCTCTGACCTAAAAACAAAGACATCATCACTAAATCATTAGGCTGAATGGCCTCGGGTTTCTCTAAGATGCTCTAGTAATTCTTTGGCTTCGTTAGACTTTTTAGGTCACAGAGACCTGGAACTATTTGCCCTGTTATTTTTGAAGACCTTTTGCAAGCACAAGGCAGAAATGTTTTCCCAATAGCCTACTATGTCAATCATCTGTGGTAATTGGATGTTCACTGAATACAGATTCTTACAGAATTTGTCATCACTTGTAGACTGGATTGAGGAAGATGCATTCCTATTTTTTGAGCACAGAATGATGTTTTACTACGTTAAAGGTTTGACATAAAGTGGGATAGCACATGAGCCTGTTGTTTATTTCAGCTCTGAAATGCCTAATGGAAAATCACTATGAGATAAATTTCACAAAAAAAGTAAAATTGGACATGTCTAACATGTTCAAATCATAAGCTGAGATATTTTGCAGAATTTTTATTTTTCTTTATTTATACACTAAAGGTCATTTAGAATCCTGTCCCCTCACTTATATCATCTTACTCCCGATGCTTCTTATTGAGGATCTCAAGTCTGAAATTCAAAATCCTATTATGTATGTGCTGTATTGGTAATAAAACCATCAACTTTAATATGGGAATGTGACATATTAAATACGAGGTCAGAAAATATGTAAAACTAAATCTCACAATATATTTTAATATATTTTTTGTGTATTTTATGAGGAGTAGAGAGAAGGGAAAGCAACTTGGTATTGGACACTTTCATATGAGGGATTTTTTTTCAGACACCAGACTCTACATGCTGTACTATTTTATGTAAATATGTACCTTTTCTATGGCTATAGCAAAAATTCTAAATACCTAATCACTGCTTAACTTCGATGCTTTATAAGATTGATTTATCCTCCCACAAAGATGATTCAAGATCATAAATAAAAGGAAGAAAATGTCATTTTCCTCAGTTTTTGTGTGGTTTTCCTGGATTCTGCAGCCCCCGCTGTTTGACTTACTATTCATTTAGGCAAACTTTTCAGAAAAGGCTATGGGAAATCCAGCAGGGCCTAAATGGCCTATTCTTATGCAATTTACTTGTCCATGATACAGAAAAGCACATCAACAAAAATGCATTCATATTGGTCGAAGTTCAAAATTACATTAAAAGAAAGTTCCTTAGAGAACAAGATGCTAGCGCTTTTTAATTTTTTATTGTTAATTTATGTTCTCCATCCAAATTCTCTCTAGAATGCACATAGATTTTTAAAGTAGGTTTGTTTATTGTTTATCAGTGAAACAAGTTTGTTTTAAAAACAATGACAAAAACAAAAATAAAACTAAAAATTAAACACCACACTTATTCTCTTCCAATCTCTCTCAATTTCTATCTTTCTTACACACACACACACACACACACACATGCTTGGTCTTAGAGATTGTTTTCTATATTTCATTACCAAAATTAAAAATGCTTATACATCATATGAGTATTGAAACATCACCGTGTGCCCCATGAATATGTACAATATTTGTCAATTTAAAAAATAAACTAAATGCTGCCATTAACATCTTTGCATATATATTTTATACACATGTATATATTTACAAGGTAACTTGTTAGAAGTAAAATTGTTGTATCACAAAATGATACACATTTTAAATTTTGATAGGTATTGCCAAAATGCCCTGCAAAAAGTTGTAACTAAATTTTTGTTCTGCTAACAGATTATTCACACACTTGCCAAAATGATTTTTAAAAATTATTTCCCAAAGTGATGTGATTTAAATGGCATCTGAGCACCTAAGTGTGTCTATATGTTAATTTGTGAGCAGAATCATCAATTCTTCCTATGTGTATCAGGTCCTTGTATTTCCTTTTTTTGTAACTTTTTGGGTCATCTCAAAATTTTTTTCTAGAAAGTTCTGGAATGTACACTTATAATTTGTAAGATCTCTTTGTATATTAAAAATAATTATTCCTTTACCTCTGATATGATTTTTTGCAAATATTCTCCCAGTTCATTTTTTATTTTGGTTCTATTGATGATTACCATGCATTTAGTTCTTATATGGTAAAATGTATCAAATGTTCCTTTTTAACAGGTTTTGATCACACTCTTGAGATAATTATGTTTTTAATCTCTATTATTTTGTTCAAATACTTTTATTTTCATGTTTTATATTTAAATATTTAATCCATGTGGAGTTAATTTTAGAATAAGGAATAAAAGTTTACCTTTATTATTTTTCCAAACTCCTAGTCAGTTAACCAAGCATCATTTATTGAATAACTCTGCTTTTTTTCAGTGTTGTAAAAAATGTTTTTAATGTATTTGAAATTATAATAGGTACTTGAATCAGTTTCTGCACTGTGTAATTTCTTTTGTGCTAAAATCATACAGTTATAAATATTCTGTCTCTTTCTCTCTTTTTTTAAGAGGCATCTTGCTCTGTCACCCCAATATAAAGTACAGTGGCATGACCATTGCTCACTGCAGCCTCGAACTCCTGGGCTCAAGTGATCCTCCTGCCTCTACCTCCCAAGTAATTGGGACTGTAGGCACACACCACCACACATGGCTAATTTTTATTTTAAGAGATTAGGGTCTCACTTTGTTGCCAAGGATGCTCTTGAACTTGTGACCCCAAGCAATCACCTCAGCCTCCTGAGTAGCTAGGATTACAGGTGCAAGCCACTGTATTCGGCTCCTATTGTGTCTTAATAATGTCTTAAAATTGTTTACCTCTTCCACTATCATTATTCTTCTATTTCAGGTTATTCTAGGCTACTATTTCTTTGCTTTTCCAGATGAATTTAAAATAAGACAATTACATTTCAAACAGACAAACATAAGAGCAACTGAACATGTTGGTTTTTTGACAGGACATCATCTGAATTTGCAAATTTAACTTAGGGACAACTGACATCTTTCAATTACTGAGTCTTCCTATTCAAAAATACTCAATATCTTTCCACATTTTTGTTAGTTTTTTTCATTATACTATCACATAGTTTTCTATTATATTATTACCATTGTTTGAAAACACCAGTTCTTGATTTCATTTGTCAGTGCAACTGTTTATCGAATTTTTATATTTCTGTTTTAATTGTCATGTGAAAGGGTTCATTGAACTCCTTAGCTGATGAAGAAACCAGGAAGATCCAGTTGACGGTGACAATTCAAAGAGTTAACATATATAGAAAAAGGAAAACTGATATAAATGTATACATACCTTAGCAGCAAAATTGATCAATAATCATTGGGCAATAATCAACTACATCTCCACCAGATGCACTTTATTTGCATCTCTAAAGATAAGAAACATTTGTGTTAATATCAGTTTTCTGCAACTTACAGAGCTATAAAAGACCACTTCAGCTCAAAGACCATGAAAAGCACAGGCCCCAAAAGTGTTGCAGGAAGTCAGGGACCCCGAACGGAGGGACTGGCTGGAACCGTGGAAGAACATAAATTGTGAAGATTTCATGGACATTTATCAGTTCCCAAAATTAATACTTTTATAATTTCTTATGCCTGTCTTTATTGCAATCTCTGAACATAAATTGTGACAATTTCATGGACATTTATCACTTCCCTAATAATACTCTTATAATTTCTTATGCCTGTCTTTAATCTCTTAATCCCATTATCTTCATAAGCTGAAAATGTATGTCACCTCAGGACCACTATTATACAACCTGATTGTAAAACATGGGTGTTTGAACAATATGAAATCAGTGCACCTTGAAAAAAAAAGAATAACAGCAATTTTCAGGGAACAAGGGAAGATAATCGTAAGGTCTGACTGCCTGCAGGGTCGGGAAGAATAGAGCCATAGTTTTCTTTTTGCAAAGAGCCTATAAACAGACATGCAAGTAAGAGAGATGTCGCTAAATTCTTTTCCCAGCAAGGAATACCCTGGGGAAGGAATGCATTCCTGGGGGGAGGTCTATAAATGGCCGCTCTGGGAGTGTCTGTCCTATGTGGTTGAGATAAGGATTTAAAAACACCCTGGTCTCCTGCAGTACCCTCAGGCTTACTAGGATTGAGAAATTCCAGCCTGGTAAATTTTGGTCAGACTGGTTCTCTGCTCTCGAACCCTATTTTCTTTTAAGATGTTTATCAAGACAATACATGCACAGTGAGACATAGACCCTCATCTGTAATTCTAATTTTGCCTTTGCCTTGTGATCTTTATTACCCTTTGAAGCATGCGATCTTTGTGACCTACTCCCTGTTGGTACACCTCCTCACCTTTTAAAATCCCTAATAAAAACTTGCTGGTTTTGCAGCTCAGGGGACATCACGGACCTACCAATATGTGATGTTACCCCTGGAGGCCCAGCTGTAAAATTCCTCTCTTTGTACTCTTTCTCTGTATTTCTCAGACCAGCTGACACTTAGGGAAAATAGAAAGAACCTAAGTTGAAATATTGGGGGCTAGTTCCCCTGATACAACAGAATCAGATAAACTGCAGAGTGCACTAGAAAGGACACCCAACATCATCTCTTTTTCTTTCCATTTCAAAGTCGTATAAAAATTTTCTAACAAAAATATGGGGATTTTTCTAAGGTAATATATTTAAAATAGTCATTGCAGTTCTTGGCACATCGTGGTTAATGCTAAAAAATCCTCTTCCCTTTCAGTCTAATGATGTTACAGGAAGAGAAATGTCTTTCATGCCAATGAGTTGGAGAAGTGTGTAAAATAGGCTGTAGGGTTCAGAGGTGAGAATATTCACATCTGGCGGGGAAGGTCTTCCTGGTAAAAGGAATCTGGTCACCTCAATCCTATCTCTTTTGCTTGCAACACTTATCTTGGAGAAAATCACGAAGTTCCAATACCCATACCAATATTTCTCTGTCATTTTACAGCATATACATGATTACCACTTTGGTGTCTCATTTGATACTTGAGACTCAGTACTGTAATTACTCCCATTTTTTGAAAGACTATTTTTTTAGAGCAGTTTAAGTTCACAGCAAAATTGAACAGAGGCTACAGAAATTTCCCATATACTTTCATTCTCACATATGTGTATCCTCCCCCATTGTCAACATCTCTCACCAGTGTTAAATTTGTTACAATTAATTGGTGAACCTACATTACCAAATCCTAATCCCCCAAAGTCCATAGTTTACATTAGGGTTCGCTCTTAGATGTGGTACATTCTATACGTTTGGGCAAAGTTATAATGACATGTATCCACCATAATACAGAGAGTAGTTTCACTGCCCTAAAAATCCTCTGCACTCTGTCTATTCATCCCCTTCCCTGCCACACACCCCCTCACCCCAAGAAACCACCCATCACTAACTTTATTGCTTTGTTTTTTCCAGAATGTCATATCATTGGAATCGAATAGTATGTACTCTTTGCAGATTGCCTTTTTTCACTTGGTAATATGTATATAATTTTCTCCATGTCTTTTTATGACTTGATTGCTCTTTTTATAAGTGCTGAATAATATCCCATTATACCACAGTTTATTTATCCACTCACTTATTAAAGGACATTTTTGGCAATTATGAATACATCTGCAATACATATCCAAGTGCAGGTTTTTGTGTGAACATCACTTTTCAACTCATTTGGGTAAATATCACGTAGTGTGATTGTTAGATCACATGGTAAGAGTATGTTTAGTTCTGTTAGAAACTGCCAAACTGTCTTCCAAAGTGGCTGTTCCATTTGGCATTCCCACCAACAATGAATGAGAGTTCCTGTTACTCCACATCCTCACCAGTATCTGGTGTTGTCAGTGTTGTGGATTTTGGCCATTTTAATAGGTGTGTGGTGATATATCACATTGTTGTCTTTATTTGCTTTTCCCTGATAACATTTGCTGTGGAGTATCTTTTCATATGCTTATTTGCAATCTATATATCTTATTTGGTGAGGTGTTTGTTCAGGCGTTTGGCCCATATTTTAATTGTGTCATTTGTTTTCTTGTTGAGTTTTTAATATTTCTTTATATTTTATATATATTTTAATATATTTTAAATATATATATATTTATATATATAATATATATATTTTAATGTTTCTTTATATATTTGGATAGCTGTTCTTTGTCAATTATGTCCATTGCAAATATTCTTCCAGTCTTTGATTTGTCCTTTCATTCTCTTGACAGTGTCTTTTGCAAAACAGAAATTTTTAATTATAATAAAGTCCAGCTTGTCAATTGTTCCTTTCGTGGTTCATACCTTTGGTGTTGTTTCTAAAATGTCATCACTAAATGCCAGGTCATTTGGACTTCTCCTATGTTATCTGCTAGGAGCTTTAGTTTTGCATTTTACATTTGCAAAATAGTCTATGATCCATTTTGAGTTAATATTTGTGAAGGGTAAGGTCTGTATCTAGATTCAATTATTTTATGGATATCTAGTTGTTCTAGCATGATTGTTGAAAAGATCATCTTTTCACCATGGTATTGATTTTGTGTCTTTGTCAAAAATCACTGGACTACATTTAAGTGGGTCTATTTGGGGACTCTCTATTCTGTTCCATTGATCTATTTGCTTATTATTTTGCCAGTACCACACTGTCTTGATTACTATAGCTTTCTAGTAAGTCTTGATGTCAGGTAGTGTCAGTCCTCCAACTTTGTTCTTTCCTTCTTTATTGCATTGACTATTCTGGGTCTTTTGCTTCTCCATATAAACTTTAGAAGCCATTTGTCAGCATCCACAAACTAAATTGCTGGGATTTGGGCTGGGACTGCATTGCATCTATAGATCAAGTTAAGAACTGACACCTTAATTTTATTGACCTTTCTACTGATGAACATGGAATATCTCTTCATTTATTTATTTGATTTTTATTTCTTCATAGTTTTGTAGTTTTCCTCATATAGATTTTATACATATTTTGTTAGATTTGTAGCTAAGTATTTCACTTTCTGTGGCATGGGGGAAGGCGTTAATGTAAAATTTACTGTTTTTATAATTTCAAATTCCACTTGTTTATTGCTGGCATATAGAAAAGTGGTTGACTTTTGAATATTGATTTTTATATCCTGCAACCTTGATATTATCACTTATTAATTCCAGGAGTTTGTTTTTGTTGATTCTTTTGGATTCTCTGCATAAGTGATCGTATCATTTGCAAACAAAGACAGTTTTATTTCTTTCTTTCTAATCAGCATATTGTTTATTTCCTTGTCTTGTGTTATTTCATTAGCTAGACCTTCCCATAGGCCTAGCTTTGTTGAAAAACAGTGCAGAAAAAGGATACTTTGTTCCTGATCTCAGCAGAAAAATTTGTTTCTCATGATTATTATGTGAGCTGTAGGGTTTCTGTGAATATTCTTTATCAAGTTTATGAAGCTCCCCTTGATTCCTAGCTTACTGAGAGTTTTTTATCATGAATGGGTTTTGGATTTTGTCAAATGCTTTCATCTATTGATATGATTTTGTAATTTTTCTGTTTTAGCCTGTCAATCTGATAAATTACATTAATTGATTTTCATGGGTTGAACCAGCCTTGCATATCTGGGATAAATCCCACCTCGTTGTGGTATGTAATTCTTTTTGTACATTGTTGGATTCAATTTGTTAACATTGTGTTGAGGATTATTGCATCTATGTTCATGAGAGATACTGACCTGTGATTTTCTGTTCTTGTCATTTCTTCTCAGATTTTGGTATTAAGGTAATGCTGGCCCTAGGGAATGAGTTAAGAACTATTCCTCCTGCTTCTATATGCTAAAAGAGATTGTAGAGAATTGGTATAATTTCTACCTTAAATGTTTGGTAAAATTCACCAGTGTATTCTCTTGGGCCTGGTGCTTTCTGTTTTGGAAAGTTATTATTTATTAATTCAATTTCTTTAAAATACATACAGACCTATTCAGGTCTATTAAATACATATATAACATATTCAAATATATCAAGTAGATATTCAAATATTCATATCTATTCTTGTGTGAGTTGTGGCAAATTATATATTTCAAGGAATTAGCTATTTCATCAAGGTTATCAGATTTGTGGTCATAAGAGTTGTTCATATTATATTCCTTGGTATCATTGTAATGTCCATAGGCTCTGTAGTTATGACCTCTCTTTTATTTTGAATATTGTGTCCTCTTTTTCATAATTAACATGGCTAGCCACCTATCAATATTATTGATCTTTTCAAAGAACCAAATTTTTATTGATTTTCTCTATTGGTCTTGGGACTTCTTTTTTTTATTTTTGATCTACCTGGGTTAAGTACTTAATTCAATATTTTATTCCATATTTTAGTAAACGTGAGTACTTAGGTCTATTAATTTTTCTACAAATATAATTTCAGACATGTTATTAGTTTTGGTGTCTAGAGTTTATTTTCATTTTCTAGATATTCTGCATTATTACTTTTAATATCCTGCTTTATACAAGAATAATTAAGATAGCATTAAAAAATTCCCGGTGGCTGGAGATTTTAAATTTTTATTTTTATAATTTCTATTTTTCATATAATTAATATATTTTTATTTATTTAAATTTATTGAAGCAGCTTTTGCGCACTAAGATAAGTTTCTACAAATGTTTAATGGAAGCTTAGAAGTAAAGTTATCTTGTGTTCTTAGATTATTAAACTTAGCACATGCCCTTTAACTTTGTTCATTGTCTTTTTCACATGCTTTAAACCAAACTTTTTTCAATTTAATCTGTCAGTTAATATTTCCTGAATTTTTAAATTTGCTTTTGTATTCCCTGTAGGTTTGCTTCTTGAATTTTTATATTATATTACTTAGTCTAGAAAGATTCATCCCAATTAAATCTTCAATAGAGAGGGCAAAATTTATCGTTATCAAGTTCCACTCTTTGTCCATTGTCATACCTTTTTTTTCCACTTAACTTTAGATGAATTTCTTGTTAGCAGTAAATAGCTTAGTTTTGGTTTTTGATCTAATATAAGAGTCTATTTATTTAATAAATGAATTTTTCTTATTTATACTTATCCTTATCAACAGTATGTTTGATTTCAATTCCTCCATCTTATTTTATCTTTTAATTTTTAACCATTTCCTTTTCGCCTTATTTTTAAATTTGATCTGTGTTTTCTAATCATCTGTCTCACATTTGTTTTTTTTAAAAAAAGGAAAGTGTATGAGCTTATCTCAATGTTTATAATGTAGTATTTCTAAAAGTGTGGATGATGGATGAATAGAGTCACTTTTAGCTCATGTTACACAAGTAGATCTTGGATCCACTACTAAATCAGTATCTCAGAGGTAGAGAAGACATGGAGTTGCTCTTTAACAAGGTTGCCAGGGGATCTTTTGAACCCCATCAAGTTTTATTTTGTAAAATTTTAAACCTATTAAAATTTTGTGCACAAACCCAGGTTTGAAAATTTGAAAAAGCAGTAAATAAACATTGTATCAACTGGTAGCATTTTGCTTCCTTTACTCATCTCCCTCTCCCTCCTATCTCTCTCCCTTCCTTCCTCCCTTCTGCCCTTTCTCACTCCTCCCCACTCTCCCTGAGATAACCTGAAAGTAAATCTACCCATCATGACACATTACCTTTACCTACTTCAGCATTTATTGCTTAAGATAAGGATACTCTCCCCTTCACAATCACAATGTCATTATTACATAAAAGAAATTTAATATTGATTAAAAACTATTATCTAATATACTCTCTATGGTTGGTTGCTACATTAATGGCCTTGATGAATATCTCATCCCACTATCCAACCCACTATCAACAAAGGAACATGCTTCAAGTAGAGACTAGATAAACCTATGCATATTGAAGCCTGTGCTCTTAGAAGAATGCTCTTACCAGAGGACACCTGGGCCAGTCTCCTTGAGACTATAAGAATGCTCTTACCAGAGGACACCTGGGCCAGTCTCCTTGAGACTATAAGAGCACACAAACAGGGAAACCCAGCCATTCAGCCATCCGTCCAGCTGCATGGTTAAGTGCAGGTGAAACCAGAAGAGAAAACCATCAGCACCTGTTGCAATTTATTATTTCCAGAGAAGCAATAAAGTATTTATTTTAAGCCACTGAATTTTAGTGTATCAAACAGTAATGGATACCTAATTGGTAGTCTATTTAAATTAACTTAGTTGTTAACATAATGTCCTTTCTAGCTGTTTATCTTTTTGATCCAGGATCAATTCAAGACTTAACACACTGAATTTTGTTATCACAGTTTTTTAGTTGTTTCTTCAATACCTGTCTTCTTAATTTTTTTTGTCCCTAATGATACTGGCTTCTTAAAAGTAGAATTCAGACCTGTTGTCTTATAAAATATCCTATAATTTTCATTTATTGAAGCAGCTTTTGTGCACTAATATAATCTCCTACAAATGTTTAATGGAAGCTTATAAATAAGATTATCTTGTGTTCTTAGGTTATTAAACTTAGCACATACCCGTTAAATTAACTTCATTCATTGCCTTTTTCACATCCTTTAAACCAAATTTTTTCAATTTTATCTGTAGGTTAATATTTCCTGAATTGTTGTATACTTCACATTACATCACATTAAGAGGTATATGTCCCATTTATACCATTACTGGTGATACTCAGTTTGATAATTTGATTAAGGTGGTTTCCACCAGATTCATTCATTATTAAAAAATACTTTGAGAACATACTAATATCCTATTCCCCAACCAGCTTTCACCCAATGGTTTTAGCACCCACTGATGATTCTTGTCTGATGAATTATTTTTTCAGTAGTTGCAAAAATGTGATCTTGTACATCTATCACTAATTGTATATTTATTATCCAGCATTTTTCTGTAAAAATAAGTTTTTTCTTCTGTCTTCCCTCTCCTTTCCCAGAGACTTGTGGAAACCATTTGACAATGGTGTTCAATGTGTTAAAATCCATTGTAATTCATTTTTAATTATATTTTAATTTCTCAGATTTGAACAGTAGAAGCCCCTCAATGCCTCCATTAGTCTTTATGCACTTCCTGGCTTTCTTTTACATTTACTCATTTTGTACATTCTCTCACCCCAACATTTAATCAATTCTTTCTTCAAAGGACTGGGAAATGATATTTAAAACTAAGATTGCCTAGCTCTCTGGTTTACAAAATTATTCCATTTATGTCACATTTTATAGACATGGGTTAAACTCTAGCTCTGCCACTTGTTATCTGGGTAGACTTTGCCACATTATAGTTCCGAGCTTCAGTGTATTCTTAGCTTTTACTCACTATGGTTCTTTTCTGTTGTTTTATAGCATCTAGAGTTCACAAGAAACTGAATATCATGTTTGAGTATAGAGTGAGCTCAAAACATTGTAGGGGAAGCACTGGGGCTAGTAATTTACAGCTTTAATTCTAGGAATCTCAGAATCCTTTTCAATTAAATCTACTGTCTTCCTGTCCTAGTGGGTTGTCTCTTTTCATCTTTTGTTGTTTCTTTTTTCAGAGAGAGAAGATATCTTCAGCAAAAGATGGACATGGCTCAGAGAGAAAGCTCGTGGTCCTCATTCGGTAATTATTTCCTGTTCTGACTTTGCTCAGCAGTCCGCTTCTCTGGATTAAGAATTTGATCAGATAAAACAAAGACGACACATCTGCACCATTTTTGTCCTTCTGTGGCAAAGAGCAGAGATGTTTCCAACTTCCTCTGTGGCTAGCCCCACCCCATTTCTCACTCTTCCTAGTAAAGAATTGTTAGTGAAAACTGTGTGGCCAATAATATAAGACCTCTCTTTAAAAAAGAAAAATATAAAATCAGAAATATGAGTCTTTTATTCAAAGAACTGACTAAAAGTTATTTTTAAAAATGACTAAGATGAATAGCTTTAGGATTTGGTGTTGGATACTGTATGGAGCTTGTCCCTCGTGTCATCCTCTGATGCAGCTCTCCTAGTCATATGCCATAACAGGGCTTCATTCCTGTCCTACTAAATCCATAAGCAAGAGGAAAAAACAACACGATCAAGGGACAAACTACATGGTGTGAGGCCAGCTCAGGATACATACAGGGTATACTCAATATATCTTTATTATTTCTTAATTGCTGTGACCATGTCAACCTGGCACATTCACTATAATAGTAATGAACATTTTGAGTGCTTACAAATATGCCAGGGTGTGTCTCAAATGCTTTTCTCTTATTAATACAATCTTCACAATAAGCCTATGACATAGCTACTTTCATCTTCTCCATTTTACAGATTAAAAATTGAGGCACAAAAAGGTAAGTTGCCTGGGCACATACAGCTAATAAAGCCCAGAGCCAGCTAGCCTGGCTCCAAAGTCTATGCTTTTACCCTTATATTGCTCTTGGCATATAGGCGTTATGGATACATAATATCTATCATACTTAATAAAATCAAATACGCTATTGCCCAAAATGCCTTTAATAAAGGGCAAACCAACTCTGTCTCTTCAAAAAAATTTTAAAATTAGCTGGGCATGATGGCACGCACCTGTAGTCTAAGCTACTCAGGAGGCTGAGACAGGAGGATTGCATGAGTCCAGGAGATCAAGGCTACAGTGAGCCATGATGGTGCCACTGCACAGAGCCAGCCCCTGTCTCTGAAAAGAAAAAAAGGGAAAGAAAGTCAACCCACACACGAATAGAACTAGCGATCAGATCATTCGCTATAGCACTTTTCTTCACAGAACATAAGCCTAAAAGACTGACAGCTTTTTACAAAGAACAGCCTTTAACTTCTACTGGGTGAGGCAAATAGCAGCAGTGCTTTGTGGTATCTGTCCTGCTCAAGTAGTTTTTCTCTGCAGGATTTATGAAAGTTGTGTTTGATAAATATTTCAAAGCTTTGCTCTCAGGGGATTGTTTTATTAAAGCTATGTCACTTTCTCATGTGAAATGTGTGTTTGGTGAGTAGAGTATACTGACTGACCCTTTTACTCTGTAGTTTTCCAAAGCACAAAACTAATCTGCACAAACTTGACTCAATATAAAGCCAATCACAAGGAAAATCAAAGTTTTCGAATGGGGATCAAACTTCTTCGGAGTAGAAAAAATATTTGAAAAGAGAACTATGTTTCTGTAATATGTAATTCCAAAAGCAGTACTGCTAACATTTTGAACACTTAAAAGATTTACAAAAAGAAAAAGAAAAATTAAGTGTCAGGGGAAATTAATTAATAGCACTTATTTGCAGACATCTTGTTTCACTGTAAGTACATCTTCCTTTAGCAATAGGGTTGCCTACACTGTATGTTCTGCGTTCATCTGTATTAGGCAAAAACCTTGAACTACTCCATGTTGTGGTGATACTTCAAACTCCTGAGGAACCAACTAGCGAGAAAGCAAATGATCCTTGGACTCAATTTAGAATGTTGCTTTGATGATGTACTAAATCTTACTATTCTCTGTCTTTGACATGAAAAAGTTACAGCTGAGGATTTGGTTGAACTCTGGAAGCATCATTATTAGAACTAATACAAGGCACCATGCAGACAGTCCTGTTCAAGACCTTGAACACCACTATAATTTGCAGTGTAGTTAATGAGAAGAACACAGGGTTCAGTGTCAGAGAAACAAAAGCTAAAGTCCCAATCCTCTCACCTATTAGTAGTGTGTCACTAGATAATTTAATTAACCTCTTTCAGCCTTGGGTTCTTCATCTATTATGAAGGTGCAGTATTTGCCAGACAGCTGAAAAGAACAAAAAGGAGAATGGGAAAGTTCCAGAGACTTTTCATATAAACAGGGAGAAGATGAGTGCTTAAGCTGGGATCCCAGAAGACAAAAGGCCAGATCCCAAATTGGGTAAACTGCATTGCAGGAACAAAGCAAAAGCAACAGCTGAAATGATAAAAATATGTCGAATGCATGTTAAAGTCACAACAGAAGAAAGACGATGTACTTGTCAGTACTCAAAAAAATTTTTCAGACTGCCTTGTGCCATATTCCGCATCCGGGTTTCTTTAAAGGGTCTGAGAACAATTTCTGACACTTTAAAACAGTTTTTACAATGTAAAATGAAAATGAAAAATACCAACCCTGCCTAGCACCCAGGATTATTTGGAGTAACAAGGGAAATAATGCAAATGAAAGCATTGTTATGTTAATTAATGTGTTGTAGCATCGAGCACTCATTAGTGTGTGCTCATTGCTCTAATCAAGTATACTTAGGAGAGAGGCTTTACTTACTTCATTATCCTAGAAAATATAAACATAAGTAGCACAACTTAATGGTTACTCTAAGCAATGTTCTATCTTTGCTGCATGTATTGGGATTAAGCATGAAGCCGTAGCATCTGTGTTTGTATTGCTTAGGATTTTTTATATTATATTTTCTCTGATGAATATTCACTTCGATTTGTTTATAATATATAGTAACTGGGCTTTTCTTATACTCGATAAAGATTAATAAGGTATGACAAAGTTGGCCACATTGAATAATACTTCGTAGTGATGTAAAGCCGTTTCCTGCTTCTGGATACCTCAGTACCATTTATGGAAGGGTGCACAGTGTAGTGACTGATAAGAATAGGCTCTCACATTTTATAGACATGGGTTAAACTCCAGCTCTGCCACTTGTTATCTGGGTAGACTTTGCCACATTATAGTTCCGAGCTTCAGTGTCTTCTTTGTCTGTAAAATGGAGAAAGTCATACCTATAGAAGTTCAAAGAAAGAGTGAAATAAGACAAAAGGAGTCATCACCAGGTCAATCCTCACCAACTTCCCCCTTAGGTATCCACAAGTGGCTTTGACCTCAATGATTCTGCTGTACTCAAGTTCTGACCTTCAGTCCTGGAAGCTCAGAGAGGAAAAATCACCGGGGCCCCAGAGTAGACTGGCCTCAGCAATCCTGAATCAAGCTATCAAAACACAGTAGACAAGTATACATTGCTGTACATTAAGGTTTTTTCCCCTTTTAATATTAATCTTTTCCAGCTTTATTGACATATCATTGACAAATAAAAATTATATATATTTAAGATATACATAGTACTGTTTGGATATATGTACACATGGTGAAATTATTACTGCCGTCAAGCTAATTAATAGGCAAAACCATTGAAATAGTCCATGTTGTGGTGATGTTTCAAATTCCTGAGGAACTAACTAGTGAGAATGCAAATAATCCTTGGACTCAATTTAGAATGTTGCTTTGACAATTTACTAAATCTTACTGTTCTCTGTCTTTGATATGAAAAAGTTACAGCTGAGGATCTGGTTGAACACTGGAAGCATCATTATTGGAAGTAATACAAGGCACTGTGCAGTCATGTTCAAGACCTTGAATGTAACTGTAATTTGCAATGTACTTAATGCCATTAATCAAAAGTAATGGCAAAACT
The DNA here is from genome assembly GCF_037993035.2 of Macaca fascicularis. Taxonomy (NCBI): domain Eukaryota; kingdom Metazoa; phylum Chordata; class Mammalia; order Primates; family Cercopithecidae; genus Macaca; species Macaca fascicularis. Next base: position 163,219,924 of record NC_088379.1, read on the forward strand.
ACAACTACTTTTGCACCAACCTAATAACATATGCATCACCTCACATTGTTACCATTTGTGTGTGTGTGTGTGTGTGTGTGTGTGATGAGAACATTTAAGATCTACTCTCATCAAATTTCAAGTATGTAATACACTATTATTAACTACAGTCACCATGCTATGCATTAATTTTAAGGAGAGCTTTCTGCCATGTGAACTTGTCTGCTGCAATCTCTCCCTGAAGGTGAGCTACATGGAAAGCCAACTGAACAGAAAGGTTCTTGCTGAGTGAGGAATTTGAAAAGGAAAGTTGGTTATTTACTTAGGTGTATAACATAACTCTAGCTTTCTCCACATAGCTACATTTGTCATATAGACATAATACTCTGGACAGTCTGGAGGGCTCCTGCTTAAGAGTATTAGATGGGCATTCTCGGTATTTGCCTCCATGTTTTGTCTTCCTCTAAGCCCCAACTTTTATGAGCTTCCCTATTGATGGACACAATATTTGAAGAAAGGCACATAACTTTCTTTTTTTTTTTTTTTTTTAACATCAACAACATCCCTTTTATTTATGCCTATTTAGGAAATGATTACAGTTTTAATTAACAGTAGTTTGAAAGTCCTCAGCTTTTCTTTTTTTAATTTTTAAATTATTATTATTGTTTTTAAAATTATACTTTAAGTTCTAGGGTACATGTGCACAACGTGCAGGTTTGTTACATATGTATACATGTGCCATGTTGGTGTGCTGCACCCATTTACTTATCATTTACACTAGGTATTTCTCCTAATGCTATCCCTCCCCTCTCCCCCAATCCCACGACAGGCCCCGGTGTGCAATATTCCCCACGCTGTGTCCAAGTGTTCTCATTGTTCAATTCCCACCTATGAGTGAGAACATGCGGTGTTTGGTTTTCTGTCCTTGCGATAGTTTGCTTAGAATAAAAGCATATAACTTTCAATTATTTTACAACCAAGTCTTGTAGGCCTATTCTTTTTAGGATTATTTTTTCAATTGTGTTGCGTAGCTCTCAAAAGGCAGACTTATCTCTCTCCCTTTGTGGTTTTTGGTGCGCTTTTTGATGACATGGTCAAGAATTGATAAAAAATAGCTACTTCACATTACCTGGCTGTTAGTAATTATTCAATAGATGTTAGTTCATTAATTTTATTTTCCCTTGCCATGAATTTATCTTAGGCTATATCCCTACTGTACCCTCAAAGAAATAAAAGTCAAATTTTGTCTAACATCTCATGATAGTCTTCCTACTGATGTCAGTTACTACTAAAACTGCCCATTTCTCTGCAGCTGCTACTACTCTGTCAGCCTAAGAGAAGAATCTCTGAAATTTTGACAGCATGTGGAAATATTCCCACTGATTATAGAATTATGAAGATGGAGAAGAGTATTTTAAAAGAGTTTTGCAGGAGCTACAGGAGAGGATTCAGGTATATTTATATTCATAGTATATGTGTAATGCTTTGTTCCTGCTCCTTCATTACTTTTTATTAAGAAGAGACAAGGAGAGAGACATGGAAATGACTAAGGCACCAAAGGAAAGGCATTTTTTACATTTCAAAGTCACAGGTAAAAAACATTTATCATTTTCATGTGGAAACATTCTTCCAAGCTGTAACTAATAATGGTCTCTCTTACTATTTCCTCCCACTTCTGCAGCTGCTAAAACACCTTTGCCACCAGCTCCCACACCCAAACCATGCCTTTGGATTTCTTCAGTTTGTAAATGGGAACATCTTCTTTTTAAAGCCTTTGCTGTATTAATTAATAATTAAGAATCCAGGGCCAAGCCCGGTGGCTCACGCCTGTAATCCCAGCACTTTGTGAGGCCAAGGCAGGCAACTCACCTGAGGTCGGGAGATCGAGACCAGCCTGACCAAAATGGAGAAACCCCGTATCAATTAAAAATACAAAATTAGATAGGCGTGGTGGAATATGCCTGTAATCCCAGCTACTCAGGAGGCTGAGGCAGGAGAATCACTTGAACCTGGGAGGTAAAGGTTGTGGTGAGCCGAGATTGTGCCATTGCATTCCAGCCTGGGTGACAAGAGCGAAACTCTGTCTCAAAAAACAAAAACAAATATAAAAACAAAAAATAAACAGTGGCTGGCATAGAGGCAAGAAACTCTATGAGCAGAAGATAACTATCTTATCAGCAGCAGAGTGAGCCTCCAAAAAGAAGCAAGATCTTTGAAAATGGCTGGGAGAGCTCCCAACTGAGTAGGCTTCAGCCTCCCACTGTCAATACTTAAGGTGCAAATGCCTCAGGCTGGGGGTGGATTACACTAGGCAAGGATACAGAGAATGGAATAATTAGGATGAAATCTGCCCAGTAGGAATCAACCAAACTAGTGATATGTGGCAAACAATGACTTTAGTGGAACCTAAGAAATAAGAATCAGCAGAGGAGCAGCCACTCACACGTACAGAAGTATGAAATTTTTCTTCATGCAAAGCCATTGGAGGATATTCTCTATGATGCATCATAAAATATTTTTGAATTTTAAGTTGTGGTACTTTTTTGTGTTTTGAAATACACATAACTCATTTTTTTATTTGATAAAACTTTCTGTTATTAGTACTGGGAATTTGGAAAGATAATATCAACCAATTATACTATGCTGGAAGGAACATTCTGCCCAAGTAGCAATGGGGCATGTTTGGAAAACACTGATTTAAAATTATCTAGGTTATTTTATTTAGACCCCATTTTAATTAAAAGAGCACAGTCTTGGTAAAATCACTTAGCAACTCTGGATCTTGAGTCCCTTTCATTGGAATTATGGAACCATACAAGAAAATCCAATTTGAGGATTCTATAACATTTTTCTTCCAGTGAATTTACTGATGAAATAAAAGGGTGTGATGGTAGGTTGGAGGAATGAGAGCGCCATTTTGTTTTCAATCCTGAGAATAAGGTTGGTGGCACCAGTAACCCAAAAATGACTTACTCATTTAAGACTTCACTCATGTCGATCCAGATCATGTTTAATGGATCCCTGAATGTCACAAAAAGGCCAGAGCAGGTTGAATTTGAATCTACTTTTCCTTCAAAGTCAGTAAGAACTGGAATAGAGTTCTCAAACAGGAATGGATTAATAGAATAATAAATTCACCAGGTAAATGACAAAACGAAGCACAACTTCCTAAAACAAATATTTTTTTTAGGACTGAGAATTATTCCAGTATTTATAATCACCAAACTTGCCCTGAAGAACAGCAATTGTGTCCATCCTGTCACCTGAGATGACCCTAATCAAGGGGCATTTTTAGAAGAGTAAAATCTAAAGTCACAAAGCTTACTGCATGAGAAATTGAAAGAGAAGTGAAGAGAAAAAGGTATAGCAAAAACAGACCTGAGTTTCAACCTTCAGATTTTTGCTATTAGTAATATCCTGCAATGTTAATACAGTGGTTGTTTGTATTTTTTTACAGAAAGCATTCATCTACCTTATGTTATTTAATCCTCACAACAGTCCTGTAAGTTATGTTCAGCAAGAACTAACTTGTAAAAGAGGAAACTGGCTTTCAGAAATGAAAATGGCTTGTGTAAATGATGGGGAAAGCCACAGTATAAAGACAGTATGCTCCTTTGTATCACATTAGTTCCAACTGCCACAGAGATTTTAGGCTGACTTCTCATCTAGAGCAATGGTTCCCAACCTTTTTGGCACCAAGGATTACTTTTGTGGAAGACAATTTTTCTACAGTCTGGGGATGTGGCAGGGGGGATGGTTTGGGGATGATTCAAGTGCATTACATTTGTTGTGTACTTTGTTTCTATTATTTTTACTATTATTATTATTGTTTCTATTATTTTTATATATATGTAATATATAAAGAAATAATTATACAACTCACCATAATATAGAATCAATGGGACCCCTGAGCTTGTTTACCTGGGGGTAATGGGAGACAGGGAAAGATCATCAAGCATTAGATTTTCATAAGAAACACACAACCTAGATCCCTCACATGTGCAGTTCACAATAGGGTTTGCCCTCCTATGAGACTCTAATGCCACCCCGATCTGACAGGAGGCAGAGCTCAAGCGGTAATATGAGCAATGGGGAGTGGCTATAAATACAGATGAAGCTTCATTGGATCACCTGCCACTCACCTCCTGCTGTGCAGCCTGGTTCCTCATAGCCATGGACTGGTACTGGTCCGTGGACCTGGGGTTGGGGTGTAAATGTGTGGCTCTAAACTTTTTTTCAGCAGATAAAAACACAGATGCAATAGTTGCAAGTGCAGTGTAAAAGGCCTAGAATCCTGTCTGTTGGACCTTCCTTCCAATCCCAAACATGTTCCCACCTGGGCAACACTTGAAGCTATTCATTTGATTACATATAAATATAAAATTCTGGATTATAAACTCTGAAATGCTTATTTCCCTTCCCAACCCCGAGGCATTTCTTTTGATTCCAATGGGCAAGAAATCAGACACCTTCCCTTTCTCTTCCCAAAAGGCATTTGTTTACATTAGGGAGATAGGGTTTCTCTTTGTCTTTCTGGAGAGAAGGAGGAGCTGTCCTGCTCCCATGTAGCCTTCAGGGTTTCAGTTTCTGAGGTTCCCTTCCCATGGTGAAAAAACACCCCTTTGCCCATACAGGCCTGTCCCTCTACGGCAATGTGATGAGAAAGGGAAAGAACTGCAAAGCAGAACTGATTGCTTTAAGTAGTAATAATCTGCCTTTGCCCAGAAATGCATACTAAGAATACAGGTATTAAAAATGTGTTACAGATATCCTAGATAATGATGCAGATGCAGATATAGATATAAAAAATAGTAATGTATATTGTGATAATACCCTTTAGTCATAGTGTGTGAACATGTGAAATGTTTGGTTATTAAACTTTCCATCATGAGTATTTGAAAGTAGAATAATGCATAGATAATAGCTCTAAAACCATGATGATTCTTCAAAGGACTTGATCCACATACACGAGTTTTTGCACTGGAAGCCAAAGCTACTTGGTTGGGTCTATAGAGAGAAGCCCTTACCACCCAAGATAGCCTTGACAATGGGCTTGGGCGGCTCCTCAGCGGGTGGTGGTGGTGGCCGTAGTGGTTCCTCCCGGCCCTGTCAATGTGGGCGCCAGGCCCGGGGAGGATGGCGCCCTAGAACCCGGCCTTACTGGGGTAGGTGTGGGAGGGGACGCGGTGGGGACCGGCCATGTCGGAGGTGACTTGGAGTCTGCTGCAGCACTGGGGCGCCAGTTTTAGGAGAGGCTCCGACTTCGACTCTTGGGGCCAACTGGTGGAGGCGATAGACGGGATCAGATATTCACAAGACATCTACAAAAAGAGGCCCAAGCTCAACACAATAATTCTGAATTTACAGAAGAACAAAAGAAAACCATAGGCAAAATTGCAACATGCTTGGAATTGCGAAGTGCAACTTTACAGTCCACACAGTCTCAAGAAGAATTTAAACTGGAGGACCCGAAGAAACTAGAACCAATCCTAAAGAATATTCTTACATATAATAAAGAACTCCCATTTGATGTTCAGCCTGTCCCATTAAGAAGAATTTTGGCACCTGGTGAAGAAGAGAATTTGGAATTTGAAGAAGATGAAGAAGAGGGTGGTGCTGGAGCAGGGTCTCCTGATTCTTTTCCCGCTAGAGTTCCCAGTACTTTATTACCAAAGTTGCCATCAGAACCAGGAATGACATTACTCACTATCAGAATTGAGAAAATTGGTTTGAAAGATGCTGGGCAGTGCATCGATCCCTATATTACAGTTAGTATAAAGGATCTGAATGGCATAGACTTAACTCCTGTGCAAGATACTCCTGTGGCTTCAAGAAAAGAAGATACATATATTCATTTTAATGTGGACATTGAGCTCCAGAAACATGTTGAAAAATTAATCAAAGGTGCAGCTCTCTTCTTTGAACTCAAACACTACAAGGCTAAAAAAAGGTTTACCAGCACCAAGTGTTTTGCTTTCATGGAGATGGATGAAATTAAACCTGGGTCAATTGTAATAGAACTATACAAGAAACCCACTGACTTTAAAAGAAACAAATTGCAATTATTAACCAAGAAACTACTTTATCTTCATCTACATCAAACTTTGCACAAGGAATGATCCTGACATGATGAACCTGGAACTTCTGTGAATTTTACCACTCAGTAGAAACCATCATAGCTCTGTGTAGCGTATTCACCCTTTAACAGGCAGGAAGCAAGCCATACGCAGACCAGTAGGCCAGAGGGAGTCCAGTGCAAAGTTGTACCACAGAATTCAAAGTCCAGCACATCACTGATGTATAGGACTCCTTTGGATACAGGTTTATTGTAGATTTTGAAACATGTTTTTACTTTTCTATTAATTGTGCAATTAATAGTCTATTTTCTAATTTACCACTACTCCTACCCTGCTTCCTGGAGTAATACTGTTGTGGATAGGACATGCTCATCTTCAAACTTAATACAGCAATAAGCATGTGCTAGAGTTTACACATCTGTTCACTTTTGCTCCAATATCCTCTTTTCACTTAACTTCAAGCTTTGGGCTGATGTGGTTAAGGCTGTGTCAAACTACTTTGAGAGGAATTGGACCAGTTCTGCTGCCTAAGAAGGTCTGTTTGGATGTTTATAGGCAGCTCCTCCGAAGTGGCCTAAATTCACCCTGATGTGATAGTTTTCCTGCTTAGAAAGTGGGCTTGGCCAGATCAGTATCCCATATGGGAGTGTTCCTTAGGTTGTAGCTCTGATTGTTTCCAGATGACCAGATTGTTTTTCTGAAAATGAGCATATTTTAGTCATGTTGATTAGCTGTTCTTCTACATCACATTGTTACTCTTTCTGACGATGATTCTAGGGTTAACGTTGAAACCATCTCAAAATAATTACAAAGTTTTAGATGGGTTTACAATGTCTTCTAAACAATGTAATCTAAAAATAACTGAGTCAGATGCTAACGAGATACTGCAGGCATAACTGCTGTTTTTCTGACAACTGATTGTGAAACCTTAAAACCTGCATACCTCTTCTTATAGTGAGGAGTATGCAAAATCCGGAAAGATACTCTATTTTTTTATATAGGTAGATAAGATCACCATTTATTTCCTATTTAGATATACTGACCTTCATCCATATGAAAATATGCAGGTCATTAGCTTACTATAATTTGACTATTTACTTTTGACTTAATGGGGCACAAATAAAACTTTCATAGTACACATGAGGTGGATATTTGATACACAGAACAATTGTGGTGGGCTTTCTGTGGGTTAGATGTAAAGCCCATATATTTTAATATTCACTACTTTAAATGAGCAATGCATGCGGGGAATGCAGTGTCAGTACCTGGCCTATTTTTAAACTAGTGTAATCACCCTAGTCATACCATTCAGTGTGTTTGCTTTTTAAAATAAGTAACCACAATTAAGTAGTTTTAGCCCTTGCACTTCAAGAGATCTAGTCTTTACTTTCAGTTGTCTGTTAGGTCCATTCTGTTTACTAGATGGATGTTAATAAAAACTCTGCGAGCCTGAATGAATTCTCGGCCAAATTTAGTCTTGTCTCTCATCTCGATTGCATTAATTCCAAATTCTAAAATGATTCAATCCACAATAGCTCTAGGGGATGAAGAATTTGCCTTACTTTGTTCTTCACTCAGTTCCTAAGACTGCGAGTTGTCAAATCCCTAGACTGTAAGTTCTTCAAGGAGCAAGAAGTGCATTTTCTCCATGTCATGTAATTTTTCTGAGGTGCTTGGCAGCATTCTGTACCCTGTGGAGTACTCAGTACCTTTTGTTTGATGTTGCTGACAAGACCTAAAAAACAATCCCTTAAAAAAAACCCCATTGAAAGGGAGCAAAACCGATATATTATTTTTTCTCTTTTCTCATAAACCATAAGATATGTATATCAAAGTGATAATTTATATGAAGCATCTGCTATCCTTCACATAAGTATGGTTTATATGAACCGCAAATACCTTTCATCAACATTAAAGAAGCTTAAATTGAAAAAAAAATGGAAAAATACTGAGGTTATCTACGATATTAAAATTGCCAATCATGTTTAGGCATGGGCCACTAAATTCTAAATTTTTCTTTTGCTTCTAATAAATATGGGCAGTGTCTACAAGCGTTATTGTTCCATCCTGACTTTTTGCACAAAGTCTTGACTTGTCTACTAAGGTATCAGGATATTCAAGATTTTTCTGGACAACACATTAAACTTCAGAGATCACAAGCTTGGTTAACACTGGCTTGGTATTTTATAGACCAACCAAAATTTAAAGTGCATCAACTCTTCCTAAGTACATGTGATGATAACATTGGAAACACGCACGCACTTCCTGATGATGGGATGTTGGGTTTCGTCTCTTGTGAATGACCTGCTCCTGAACAACTTTGGGGAACAACATGAAAACATTTTGAATATTATGAAGAAACACTAGGAAGACAATATAAAATCTTTATAAGATTTTTTTTTTCTTAACTTGAAGGCAGCAGTTAGTAGAAAAAGAACACGTTAAGAACATTACCAAATAAGTTGATAATTACAGAAAAGTACATTATGGACTATACTTCAGCAAGCCTCTCAAACCAAAAATCTGTTGAATAAAAATTACTGAAGATTTTGATTTGAAATTAATGTGATTTGAGATGTTCCATGCTAGTTAATATTTTTAAAAACTGAAATTATCTTGAGTTGAATTTAATTTTCCTTTGAAAGTCAGTCATTAAGTTACATATACTTTTATTAGTGACAGCTCATAAAGAATTTCATTCTTCTCATTCCAGAATGCATTTTATACATTGATTAAATTTAGTATACTTTTATTTTATTGATTTGTTTAAATATAAAATATATTTAAATTATTTTGGTTTTCATTGTGTTTATTTTTACTGTTACTTTCCATTTATAACTGCTAATAATGGTTTCCTATTCATGATAGGGACATGTCATTTTTTTTCAAAGTATAATTAAATTAAATTTTGAAATGATTGCAATGTGTCCCTGATTATGTTACCTGGCAGATTCTGTGGGCATTTAAATTTGGAACTCCTGATTTAAAGCATATGAAAGGAAAAGAAAAGTAATATTTCAGCACAAATAGACTATTTCTTTTGCTGCTCCTTTAGCCTGGAATTCCCTTTCTATTTGGCATAACTCAGTTCTGTCTTCAAGGACTATTTTAAGTAGAAATCTTTTTTTTTTTTTTTCTGAAGATACTTCCCCCAGGCACTAGAGAAAGAATTAATTACCTATCCAATAATGCTTGGTTCTTTTCACCAATCTGGTACTTGTCTCATAGTTTGGTTGTGTTTGAAGATGGCTGCTACCTACGCTGGGAGCCTTTTGGTACAGGGACTACCTTTCTTATGTACCTTTTTATCACCAGGGTATAACAGATGTTTAATAAGCCTTTGTTAATTTTGAAACCGTTAATGCATTTTTTTAAAGCATTTGTAGTTTTACCGATGGCAAAAATACTATTGGACAATGTTAGACGTATATCTGAAATACATTAATCTTTGTAAGTCACACAAGTACAAATTAATTTAAAGATAAGAAATCAATTTTATTCAAGCCACTTCATGGCCCTCAAGACAATTTCAGGATCATTCTCACAAACTCCTCTAGGTTGTATATTCTTTTTTTCTTACGCCACATACTCTTTATGATTATTGTCCTTTATACTATTTCTGTTTTTTCTTTTCCTTCCCTGAGTCCTGCCACTTGAGCATGGGGAAGAGCAGCTCTCTGTTGGCATTCAGAGCTACCACTTGCTGAGCCCTAATTTAAACACTGCTTTGTTCTAAAATGGTTAACATAGCTCCCATTAGAATTAGACATTGAAGAGACTATTGCCCAAAAATAGTAATGGTAGTTATCTCTGTATGATATTTTCCTATACTTTCATCTCTCTAGAAATACAGCCTAATGATCTATAATTCATTGCAATGTATAGTGCTCACTTAGGCAAAATGTATGACTTTGAGTCTGATTTTGAAAAATCATGTTCCTTTTTGACATTTTATTATAACTAGCCCAAACAATTAACTTTCTGCAAAAACGTCTCTGAAGATAGATATAAACGACATACGTAAGTAGTTCTAACGTTTGAAAGCTGTTGGAAGACATGTTGTTGTATGAAAAGAAGTGTTTCTTTTCAGTTTATTCTCAGTAATTTGAACAATAAGCAAGCAGTTTGTCAACATTTAGACAGGCCAGTGGAGCTTTCAGTAGTCACTGTGGGAGCACTTCACAAAAATTAGATTTGGTAATAATTAGGCAGCTGTATGGGATGAGGCTGGGGCAAAGTCGGAGGATAAGCAATAGTCCCCTGGCTAGAAATTAGAGACATGTACTCGCTTAGGATTTGGGGAGGGGAATAAGACTGAAAGAAATTCTACATTTTAAACTTTAATGTCATTTAAAATACCCTTTTAAATCATGTTGAACTCCTGGATACTGGAAAAATATGTTACACCTTTTCATTATTCTAAGACCAAGTTCATTATAAATCATTTGTATTGCTTCAGTAAAACCTTAGGATCTTCAAATATTTCGTCAATAATAGTATGTGCAAGTCCTATATTTTCCCTTTTCAAACATTTCTATCAATTGCTTCATTTCTAAAATTTTTTTATTTTATATGACCTAAGTTATTAAGACAAAATGAGGTATTTAAAAATAAAACAGAATGTATGTAACTTATTTGGATTTCCCTCAACATTTAAAAAAAAAAAAAAAAGGTTCTATAGCTACCTGAATACTGTACTCAGTTCAGTTTTTTTTTTTTTTTTTTTTTAAAGGTGGATACATGGTCTTCAGAGCTTTTATATATTAAATTAGAGTTACACTAAATTAAAAGTTTTAAATAACCTATAAGTTATTACTTCAATTGCAATCTATCAAGGAGTGTGAAAGCAAAGCTTAAGCTAACTTCCAACCCCGACGATCCTTCTTAGGTTCTAGAAAGTTTAAATGATTTAGATAGAATTTTTTCTTAACTAGTATTCTAAAATCCAAAAAAATGGCATCATTGGCAAGCAAGATTATGAAGAATGTCATTGAAATTAATTAGCTATTGATCAGAAGATATGCGAACAGAGAATAGTGGAATGTTCTTCCATTGTTCTTCTCTTCCCAATGGAAGAGAAGAAAAGGTGGAATTGGAAGGTGAAATGTTACATAGTAGGACAACCAGCTTCAGAGGAAGCAAAGTTCATGTCTTGATTTTGAATTTGGGGGTTACTTTAGACCTCATTCCAAATAAGAGTGAGTAAGTTATATAAATAAAGCCACCACTCCACCTCATCTGTAAATCTATAATGTGAGGAAATTGGACTATACTATACTTGTGAGCCTCCCACCAAAATATACCGTTATTAATGAATTTTCTTTCACATTTATCCATATCATGAGGCTTTCATATTGGCCCTGAAGTTCAGAGCTATTATAGCTTTTATGCTGAAATCTGCCAAAATAATTTAAAAACATGCTTTAGTCTTAAGTTTATTGAAATGTGTGTAAGTTACAATGATAGAAGAATTAAAGAAGATATTCAGCTCCGGGGACAAGAGAAATGTCCCATTAACAGACCTAGCAGGTTCCTGCTTTTAAGAAAGAAGTCCAGTTATTGGGAGAAATTGGTCAGGCCCGTGTTAGCAGGAAGGCTAATGCAATCATGAGCCACTGTGACCCTCCTCTAGGACTCATAGCCTATGATTGTCCCAGAGTCCGTGGCTGGGTTGAAGTCAGGGAGAATCAAGTGGCCTGCACTTAGTTTAGAGTGTCCCTGCAGCAAAAAAAGTCAGGAAGATTTTCTGTGTTCTATCAAAGTCAGGAGTTAGCTGACTACATTTGAAAATACATTTTGGGGAAAATTTTACCCTTGCCAAAAATACTCATTGGAAAAGGGAATCTACTTTTCATATGTCTAAACAGATGTCAAAGGTGCCATGAATCATATTAGCATAATTACACTTTTCAAAAATTCCAAGGCATTAGTCTCCCATAGAAACACATCGATGAAAATAGATGCTTGAGCAACAAATATAAATGGAATAAGCAAATCTTACCTGTCAATTTTCATTATCAAAGGTATATTTTTATTAAGTTGGTAAACTGTTTTGCATTTATTAATGTAGAATAAATTAGAACTAGCAATGGCATTAAAAGCAAAAAGTATATATTTAACTATCCTATATCTTTATTTTCTAAATGTACAATGGCCTGAATTTTTTGGGGAAAAAAGGTATCATTTTCTCCCTCGATAAGTTAGCCATGATAAACACACACAAAAAAATGAGTATTATTAAGCTAATCAGAATCTATAAGACTTTCAAATATAAAATATTCTTATTTTACCAATTATTTTAAATTTTAATAATTACACAGAATATTTTTAAAGTTTTTTCTTAGAGGTTGTCTCTCATTAAGAAATGTGCAAGCAGAGTAAATGTGAGATCAGTCATGTACAGCAATGCTAAAATAAATGTAAGATTTTTTAATGGATGACTGACTAATAACCACAAAACAATTTCTAAATATGATTATCCACTAAAAAGGAACCAAGTAGTCTTAAAGAAACAGCCGATCCAAAGTTGGGCAGAAAAAGTACAAGATTAACCTTGGCCCACTTGTGCCAAGAAATAAGGAAATTCTCAGGAATGATGGGGACCTCTGAAAAGGACACAGAAGACAGTTTGGAGAGAGTTTAACTGGCCGAATTAAGCTAATTTGAGAAGCAAATTAAATAACATAAATGAATCAGAATTCATCACATAAAATAAAAATCCATGAATCCATACTGATATAAATAATAAAGAAAAAATGCTTTCTCTTAGAGCTCTACTAATAAATATAGAAAGAATGATAAAATTAGAATTACCTAAATTAACAAATTGCCATTGGGCAATTTTCATAGTAATAATTGATTCAGATGAGAAATACCAATGGGTGAAAGTTTAATGAGAACAGAATATTGTATATTACTTTCTGGGCACAGTGGTTCACTTATGTAATCCCAGCACTTTGGGAGGCCGAGACGCACAGATCACCTGAGGTCAGCAGTTTGAGACCAACCTGGCCGACATGATGAAACCCCATCTCTACTAAAAATACAAAAAATTAGCATGGTGGTGGGTGCCTGAATCCCAGCTACTTGGGAGGCTGAGGCAGGAGAATCGCTTGAACCCAGGAGGTGGAGGTTGCAGTGAGCCAAGACCATGCCCCTGCACTCCAGCCTGGGTGACAAGAGGAAGACTATATCTCAAAAAAAAAAACCAAAAAAATGAATATTGTGTATTACTGAGAGTATGCATGTAAATATGACATAATATTAATAACTGAGGCATTTGGGTAAAGGGCATACAGATTTCTATGTACTCTCCTAACTATTTTTGGAAATGTAACAGTATATCAAAATTTTACTTATCCAAAAATCTTCCACGTCAGACCCATACAGCCTCCTATAGAGTATTTTTATTTATTAACTATGTTTTATTCTTAAACCTATTATTTTATTCAGGATTTATATAGACTTCCTGTGGGTATATTTGAAATACAAGGGGAAACATATTTTTAAACAGTTCCAAATATTGGGTAAAGATGAAAAATAATAAATACAGTTAAATGCTGTATTTTAGTCAATGAAGTTTTAGTCAATGAAGACTTCACATAATCAACTTTGCATAATGAAGGTTTAGTCAATGATAGACTGCATATACAACACTAGTCCCATAAGATTAGAATACCATATTTTTAATGTACTTTTTCTATGTTTTGATATGTTTAGATGTACAAATACTTCCCATGGTGTGACAATTGCCTACAGTATTCAGTACAGTAGCATGCTATGCAGGTTTATAGCCTCCGAACAATAGGCTACCAGGTAGCCTAGGTGTATAGTACATCTGGGTTTGTGTAAATATACCCTATGATGTTGACACAATGACAAAAATCACCTAATGGTGCATGTTTCAGAAAGTATCATCCTCGTTAAGTGACACATGACTGTTCCAGAATTTATTTTTCCAAATATTCAACAGTCATTTATTGCAAGTTTACTCCGTGACAGATGCAACTCTACACTTTGGGTTTAAAATGAGATTTGTCAGGAAGAAATGTCCAAATGGTATGAATTTGTGAAGGCAGAAGGGTACCGCACACTTTCATGCATGGAGAAAGAACCATTCCCTTCTTTGACACATACCTGTGTGCTCTACCAGTATAAATTACCAGGTTTTTGTTGACCATGTTTAGTGGGCAAAGCCTATGCTTGAACTCTGAGTGAGAAGGAAATACAAATAACATTTAAGCCCTGTCTTCCAGAAACTCAAATTCAGGGAGAAGATATAAGGAAGGGGAAAAAATAACTAATGATAAAAGAAGATATTTTAGAATGGATACCAAAAAAGAATATGGAAACATAAGAAATAGATGAATCCTTGCCAACAGATACATTTTTTAAAAAAATGCTCAGTCAGGCACGGTGGCTCACACCTGTAATCCCAACACTTTGGGAGGCTGAGGCAGGCAGATCACCTGAGGTCGGGAGTTCGAGACCAGCCTGAAGAACGTAGAGAAACACCACCTCTACGAAAAATACAAAATTAGCCAGGCGTGGTGGTACATGCCTGTAATCCCAGCTACAGGGAGGCTGAGGCAGGAGAATCACTAGAACCTGGTAGGTGGAGGTTGCAGTGAGCTGAGATTGCACCATTGCACTCTAGCCTGGGCAACAAGAGCGAAACTCCACCTCAAAAAAAAAAAAAAAAAAAAAAAAAAGAAAGAAAAGAAAATGCTCAATATCACTAATCATCAGGGAAATGTAAATCAGAACCACAATGACATGTCATCTCACACTTGTTAGATTGGCTATTATTTGGACAAGAGATAACAAGTGTTGGTGAGAGGGAGTGCCAGGTCTATTCATATGGAGGTGAGACAGCTGCAGAAGAGGCATGAGCAGGAATGATTATTTCAAACTGCTAAGGAGTCAGGTGTGTGGAGAAGAGGCAACTCTTGAACACAGCTAGTGAGAATGTAAACTAGTACGGCCATTACCGAAAACAGTATGGAGGTTCCTTAAAAAACTAAAAAAACAATTAACATATGATTCAGCAACCTCAAGTCTGGATATATATCCAAAGGAAAAGAAATTAGTATTTCAAAGACATAGCTGCGCTTTCATATTCATTGCAGCAGTAGTCACAAGCCAAGATACAAAAGCAATGTATAGATACTTTCTGAGAAATGCCTCGTACGTGATTTTGTCGTTGTGCGAACATCATAGAGTGTACTTACATAAATTCAGATGGTATGGCCTACTACACACCTAGGCTGCATGGTACAGCCTGTTGTTCCTAAGCTATAAACCTGCACAGCATGTCACTGTACTGAATACTGTAGGCTACTGTCATCCAATGGGAAGTATTTGTGTGTCTCAACATATCAAAACAGAGAAAAGATACCACAAAAATATAATATTCTAATCTTATGGAATCAGCATGAGTTCTAGAAATCTAATGTACAGCATGGTGACTATAGTTAATAAAACTTTATTGTATACCCTCAAAATTTGCTAAGAGCATAGATCTTAAATGTTCTCGCCTCACATACACAAATAACTATGTGAGATGATGGACATGTTAATTAGTTTAATTGCTGTGATCACTCACATCGTTTGTTTTATTTTCCCCCTAACTCCAAGTTTAGAATCACCAGATGAAATTTTGCAACCACGACGACTGAGGCTTGGTGATCATTCTCCTAATAAAAAGTAAATTTTATTAGACATGAACTTGGAACGTATCTGGAATTCAAAATAATTGTTGCACCAGAGTTAAGGAAATTACATTTTGGTTTATTTTATGTGAACACATGCATTTCTAATCTGTATTAATATAATATTAACTGCAACGACAACAAATCATAAGATTATTTTTTGCCTTGCTTACGAAAATGTAAAATGATTTCTGATTTTGGTAGTTATTCAGAATCTTTTATAAGTGACTTTTATCGTATGAAACTTTAAAATATCTAAACATAGACGATGTGATAGAAATATACAGTAAGTTTTCATTTAGATGCAGAGTAGTTAGTGATTGAAAACCTCTAATTAGAAGCTCACATTCCAGAGATGGTTACAGTGAGTGTTTAAGCCCTCTTTCTCTCAAGTATTAAAGGGTTTGTTATTTAATGTAAGGATGTAAGACTTTTTTTTTTTTTTTTTTTTTTTGAGATGGAGTTTCGCTCTTGTTGCCCAGGCTGGAGTGCAATGGCGCGATCTCGGCTCACTGCAACCTCCGCCTCCCAGGTTCAAGCGATTCTCCTGCCTCAGCCTTCTGAGTAACTGGGATTACAGGCATGTGCTACCACACCTGGCTAATTTTGTATTTTTTAGCAGCGATGGGGTTTCTCCATATTGGTCAGGCTGGTCTCAAACTCCCGACCTCAGGTGATTTGCCCGCCTCGGCCTCTCCAAAGTGCTGGGATTACAGGTGGGAGGCACCAAGGATGTAAGACGTTTTTATCCATTGCTAAAGTAAGTGGTGTTTAAGATGTGAGTCAATTAGAAATGTTACACAGGTGCCTTAATTTTTATAAGAAGAAAAGTATGGAGGTAGGCTAACAGTTAGTACCCTTCAGAGTTATTTTTTAGACCTAAAGATTAAGTCTTTTGCATAGCCATTTTCAAAAAATTATGTTGCCTGCTCTGGCTTAAGTTTGGCTAAATGATGCTGCTGGCATATTGTAACAACTATCTTAAATGAATGCTCAGAATGACAGTAAGCTGGGACTTCAATGAGATTAAAAGTTTTGTGACATTTTTTGCCTGTTTGGTAATAAATGTTTATATATGTGATATAATATGTAAACCTGAGATAACAGGTGTTGTTATATCTCACCTGTAAGCAAGGTTAGTGGCAACTGTGGCCCACAATGACCATTAACTGATGGAGGTTACCAACCCGCACAGCATGTCACTGTACTGAATACTGTAGGTTATTGTCATTCAATAATTCTGAAAGATCAAATTGGCTTAACGCAGTTTGTAATCAAAGCTGCTAGTGAGAAAGGGAGACTCATACCCATGAGACAATGAACAGACAATTGCACAGGCACACACCTAGTTTTTAGAGTACAGGGGGCCTTTTGTCCCTTCTATGCATGTGTATGTGATACTTGTCAATCAAAATGTTTAGTTTAGATACACTGAATAATTTTATGTGGGATAAGGTCTTATGTTGAATTATCCTATAATAAACATAAACAATTGTAAAGTTTATGCTTAATTGGTTTCCACTTTTTATGGCAAAACCAGTGGAGCGAATGTATTGCAGTCCCTATCATACTGTATCTTTCATAGCTGGTGGATATTATGAAAATTAAACATGTTTAAAAGTTTGAATATCAGAAGTTTTATAAAATTGAAACATTTTAAGCTCTTCCTTTTGGAATAGTGTGGCTTTTTTTTTTTTTTTTAAGGGAAGTTCATAAATTTTGCTTTTAATCTACCGTAGAATTTAAAGGAAGAGGCCAGGCAGTGGCTCACACCTATAATCCCTGAACTTTGGGAGGCCAAGGCAGGTGGGTCACCTGAGGTCAGGAGTTAGAGATCAACCTGGTCAACATGATGAAACCCTGTCTCTACTAAAAATACAAAAAAATAGCTGGGTGTGATGGCGGGCGACTGTAATCCCAGCTACTCGGGAGGCTGAGGCAGGAGAATCACTTGAACCCAGGAGGCAGAGGTTGCAGTGAGCCGAGATTGTGCCATTGTGCTCCAGCCTGGGCAACAAGAGCTAAACTCTCTCCAAAAAAAAAAGAAAAAAGAAAAAATTAAAGAAAGACAATAGTATATAGAATTTTAAAAAAAAATTCTGGTCTTGTCCCAGAGATTCTGAAAATTTATGGAACACAATTTACAAAGACAAAGCACCTGGTAATTTCAAGAAACAGAAACATAAGAAAGGTGGTGTAAAGAATATTTTGCTTTTATTGTCCACTGATACAATGGAAGCAGCAAGAGTTAAGCTTTGCGTTTCATCATTTTGGCAGTGATGATGGTGGTGGTAGTGTGATTTGCAGGCAAGGAGGACGCTTACCGATTTTCAGCACAGTATTTACTGTGAAGTAATAGTAAACATTTTGCTAAAGTTTCTCATATTCTATCACATAGCCAAGTTTTCTATTATTATTACATATTAAGATAAACATTAAATGATAAAGCACATTGTAACTACTAAAGTCTGTTAAAAGTCATTGTACAAACTTGCTACTTTCATTCCCTCCAGGTTTTTTCAGGCTTAGTAGAAAATAGTCTTACTTCAATCAAGAAGGATAAAGATGTCAAAACACTGTACCAATTTAGATGTGGATTTACTTAGGTTTCACAAATGTTTTGAAGATGCCTGATTTATTTCCATATGTTGAAATATTTAAGGTCTAAAATTATGTTCAGTTTTTAGAAGAAACTTTGTGCATGATAAACTCTGAAATCTTGTCCACACAGAGAAAGGCTCTGGTTTGAAAACTGATTAAAATATACATATCAAACTAGATAACTCAAATAATAATAATTTTGTATTTTTAAAGTATTATTGAATTCTTGGCATAAAATGAAATACGTCCCAAGCATAAATGATCAAACACATTGATTCGATTGAGACCAATATTACTCCTGAACATTTCTCTGTGTTAGATAGGAAGAACCAGTGTTGACTACCCACTCCTCAAAAGGCACCATGCTAGCTGTCACGGAATACAGCAACCCTAGCCTGCTGTGCATTTCAGGGAGCTAAGTGATGACCTTAGCCCAAGTAGTATTCTCCCTAGTGCCCGGATACTGATGCACCAGGCCAAATCATTTCACTCCACTTGTTCATTTCGTTTCCTTAAAAAAAAGAAAAGAAAAAGTAGTACATTAATGCAGGACTTAATTTCCTAAGAAAGCTACAAGTTCTGAAATTAGTCCAAGAACAAAATTTTCCTAATATTATGAAAGGTCGTTTTTTTGATATACTGTTAGGAAGATGCCATGGAAGGATTGGAGATTTATTTGATGCTTTAGTAAAAAAATTATTTCAAAGAGACTTCGTTGATTTTTTTTTTCTTTTAAATAGGATACTCAGTATATTGGAATAGATAGATTTGGCCAAACCAAGGTGATGTCTTAAGTTGGAGACTATCTGTAAAATTTTGGTAGGAATTAAGTAATTTCTTTTAAGGTACACGGCATGCATTGCTTAATGACAAGGATACATTCTAAGAAATGCATAGTGAGATGATTTTGTCACTGTAGAAACA
Source organism: Macaca fascicularis (assembly GCF_037993035.2). Classification (NCBI taxonomy): domain Eukaryota; kingdom Metazoa; phylum Chordata; class Mammalia; order Primates; family Cercopithecidae; genus Macaca; species Macaca fascicularis. Next base: position 163,239,215 of record NC_088379.1, read on the forward strand.
TCATAGGTTGTACTTTCACAAATGGTATATAGCCTATTGGTTCTAGGCTACAAACCTGTACATGTTACTGTACTGAATACTGTAGGCAATTGTAACACTATGGTAAGTTTTTGTGTATCTAAATGTAGAAAAGGTAAAGTAAAAAGTAAAAATACAATAATATAATCTTATAGGACCCTCATCATATATGCAGTCTGTCATTGATCAAAATGTCCCGTGATGCATGACTGTAAATAAAGTCAAATATCTAAGCTAAAGGCTATACAGTTACATTTTTATAATACAATGGATTAAAATGAACAATGTAATGAATAACCACTGTGATTTCCTAAGATCATAAAAATACAACATTTTGAGTAAAATTTTAGTTTCTTTGGAAGCAACTAGAATATAACTAGAAAATAGAAACTACTGATAATCTCAGCATTCTTATGATATTTTTACTTTTCTAGTAAATTGACTAGTGTAAATTATAATGGAACTCTTTTTCTTTTTCTTTTTTTTTTTTTTTTTGTGTGTGTGTGTAAGTTGGAGTCTTGCTTTGTCACCCAGGCTGGAGTGCAGTGGCACAATCTTGGCTCACTGCACCCTCCACCTCCCAGGTTCACGGCATTCTCCTGCCTCAGCCTCCCAAGTAGCTGGGATTACAGATGTGCGCCACCACGCCCAGCTAATTTTTGTATTTTTAGTAGACACAGGGTTTCACCACGTTGGCCAGGCTGGTCTTGAATTCCCGACCTCGTGATCCACCCACCTTGGCCTCCAGAACTCTTTTTTTAAACTTTTAAGTTCAGGAGTACAAGTGCAGGCTGGTTACATAGGCAAACTTGTGTCATGGGGGGTTGTTGTACCAATTATTTCATCACCCAGATATTAAGCCTAGTACCCATTAGGTTTTTTTCCTGATCCTCACCCTCCTCCCATCCTTCACCCTCTGAAAGTCCTCAGTGTATGTTGTTCCCCTTTATGTGTCCGTGTATTTTCATCATATAATGAAACTCTTGATGGTAACCATGATTCCTGTTACGGTATCATATGCTGAAAATATATAGTTATATACTCAGAGGAAGAAGCATAAGTTGGGGAATCTTTTTTTTTTTCACCTCACTAAAGAATATTCATTTATTTATAATTATTGCTAAGTAAACTTCTCTTTTAAACAGGAACGTAAAAACACGGTAGGGCTTTGCAGAAGTGAAATCTCTAAACAGTTGGTTTGTATACATGTCAAAATAAGTTAGAATGGAATTTGTCCAGGAGTTTCCAAGTCACCCGAGAGGCTGTGCACCTCTTTTGAGAAGGTTAGGGAGGGGTGCAGACAGGAGCCTTGTTGAGACCACCCCCCAGCTCAAACTATGAGTTGTACTGTTTCCTCCTCCTAGCTTTGCCCATCAGGCCCAAGGCACAGGGCAGGGGTTGTTCAAGTATAGAACCTCACAGAGGGCCAGTGATGGTGGCAGGGCTCGGGGAGGGAAAGGAGAGCCCCACCCCGAGGGCCAGACCTTCTCCAAGACCAAGGCCACTGAAATGGCAGGAGGGAGGAGGAGGAGGAAGTACAGGGTTCTTTTTGCTACCAGGGGAGAAAGACGTTGTGGGAAGAGGTAGTTGCGAGGGATGATGCCTTCTGCTCAGCAGGAGAAAATGTCTTGTGCAGTGGCGGTGTCACTGCCACCTATCTGAGGATCATCATAGCGGGCACCTGGGAGGCCATGGGGCCTTGGGATCTGGGAGCCACACTTGGGCCACCTTGTCCACCCCTCAGTCCTGATCACAGTCACCATGAGGCCTGACTTGGTCCTTCACTTAAGGATTCAGCCTTGGGGGTGGCTGCGCTGCAGATCAGTTCCTCCCACCCCAGGCTGTTCCCCTCTCCGGGTTTCTGGACTGAAACTAGTGGTTTCATCTGTGCCTTTGGAGATGGTCCCTGCCTGCCCCTCCCCACTGAAGCCTCAGGAGGCAAGTGGGTGGGGGTCCTGGTGCCCTAGAGTTCCTGAATGTGCTATTTCACTGCCCTGGGCCTGTCGTCTCTGGTTCCAAGGGCAGGATCTGGCATGGGAACAGAGGGGAAGAGTGCAGGCAAGCAAGGGAGCGAGCTGTTGGCTAAGCAGTCAACAGCCCTGGTGGCCGCAAATGGGACATGGGATGGAGCAAGTCAGTGACTCCAGGGGCCAGGCAGGGGTGGAAGGCTTCCCAGCTCTGCTTTCTCCTGCCTCCCACCCCAGCCTTCTGAGACTGTTGCCAGTGGCTCCCCCTCCAGGGCCAGGGTGACAGTCCCCATGGAGACCTAGTCCTGCCCAGCCAGGCTGCTCAGGATGGGTGGGTAGGAAGCACACACAGCACACAAGGAAGCTTACACTTGGAGAAAGAAAATGCATCTCCATCAGAAAAGGTCATAGATGACACAGAGTTGGAAAGAAAAAAATAATAAGTTACCTTCAGAAGACCCTGTTTGCTCAAAAAAAACCCTGTTTTTCCTCTGTGGGCTTCGATTTCCTTTTTTAAATATATTGCTCTTTCCAGGGAGCTGCTGACTCGTGACTGTCCCCATTGGAAGGTAGACACTGAGGAATAAGAAATGACTGCAGTCCCCCTCACCCACAGGTGTTCCTGGGCCTCCCCCAAGGACAGCCCTTCTTGGTCCCCCATGGTACCCTCACTCTGCCCTGCCCTGCCCCTGCTTCTGGTTTTGTTAGTGTGTGCCTGATGCAGGGCCTGTCCTGGCTTTGTTCCTGGTGGGGGCCCCCTGGTGTGGAGCTCCAGCTAGGGTGAAAGTGGATGACGTGTTGCAATCCATTTTAGGGACACCCAGACAGAAGTTGGGGAATCTTTAAAAACAAATCAACTTAATTGTACCTGGCCTATAATTAAAGGTCAAAAATGAACCGAGTTTATTATTTATGCATGGTGATTATATTTTATTTAAAAATAATTTTAAAATTACAAATGTATTATTTGTCTCTTATATAGTTTTTCTCTATATATATTTCTGTATAAAAAGACAAACTTTCAAACAAATAAATAACAACCACAACAAAATTCTCCCAACCATTTAATTCTTTACTTTGAAGAGTTTTTAAAAATAGTGGCAAGCGGCCAGGCGTATTTAGGTGATCAGTTAGGGTGGTGGGAGAAATTATAAGAAAAAGAAGAAAACCTTCTTGGAAGGCTGGGAGGTTTTGCAAAAGCCTCAAAAGAGAATTTAGCTGAAGGCAGCTGAATTCTCTCAGGGTAGATAACAAGAAAGTGTAAGGGAATTGATCTAGATAAGTTAGTTTGTTTAGGCCATGGAACCTGGCCTTTAATCGTTATGCACAGGACTACTCTCTTAGGGTAGGGGAAGGGTGCGAACATGTTAGTTACCCACAAGTTGCGTTAACTCAAAGCCTTTGTCATTAAATCTGTACTAAATAAATGCCCGCAGTGCTGGCTTGTTGGGGCTGTGGCTGCTGTGACTCTTTACAGCACCCTCCTCGGTGTCTATGAGCAGCCTGGTCCCCTAGCTGCAGGCCTAGGCAAAAACCTGTGTTTTCATACATGTTTTCATTCGGCACTTGGCCACGGTCTGTGGGGCAGACCTGGCAGGTGATGCCCTGTGTGAGGGATGCTGCAATGGATTGCAATAGAACCCTTGAAAACAAAGGTAAAGAGACTGTGCAGTCAGTAAGTCATTGATGTCTGCTTGGGATTTCCAAGTTCGAGGGAATTGTTCAGGCTAGGGTTTCATCATGGGACAACAGTTACCAGCTCAACAGATAAAAGTATTGAAACAACTACTTAAAGCTAGTGGAGCCTTGGTTTTGCAGGCTCAATTACGTGACCTAATGCAAACTTGTTTCCCATAATCCCTGGTTCCCAGAAGAAGGCATGCTAGACATGGAGCTCTGGGAACAAGTGGGGAGAAATCTTAAACAACATCATGCACAAGGGCAATGAGTCCCAGTAACATCTCTAACATTATTGGCTTTAGTTAGGGCTGCTTTGGTCCTGCTCTACATGTAAGAACCTAAAATGGGAAGGGAGGAAAAACCATCACCTACCTTAGTGCCTCCTCCTTCTCCCTCAGCCCAGCCATTACCAGGTAAAAATAGCAAAGAGGAAACAAAGGTTTTGCCTGAGTCCCCTCCTCCAATAAATTGGAAAAAAGGTGAGAGATATACTATAGCTATGGGTCCGTCTTAGGCAAGCACCATTAGAAGGGGAGCTCTTAGCCTGCCTGGTAATGCAAGATCACAAGGCAATCAGGTATATGAACCCATTTCTTTTGACACTTATAAAGAGATAAGAAAAAGCATTAGAAAAAATGGAGCTGCTAGCCTATTTACAAGAGGGTTAATTGAGGTCATTCTGCAGACCTCTTGCTAATAATGGCCACTGTTATCATCCCTCCCCTAACCTTGAGGTGGCTCTCTCAAGATGCAATTTGGGTAGAATAGTAGCCTTTAAAGGGAGAGAAATTACAACGAGGCCATGAATTAGCTGAGGAGCAATTAAAAGCCAGCCATATAGAACCATCAAACAGCCCTTGGTTGCCCATTTTCATCATTTCCAAAAGGTCTGGCAAGTGGAGACTTTTGCATGACTTACAAGCTATCAGTGCTAATTTGCAACTTGTGGGGACCCTTCAACAGGGTCTCCCTTCCCCCATGGTGATTCCTCAAGATTGGCCTATAGTCATTATTGACTTAAAAGACTGCTTTTATACTATTCCCCTCGCAGAACAGGACAGAGAAAAATTTGCATTTACAATACCAGCTATCAATAATGAAAGGCCAGCTCACCAATTTCACTGGAAAGTGCTTCCTCAAAGAATGCTAAACAGTCCTACCATGTGTCAGTACCATGTAAACCAGGTTTTGCTCCCCAGTAGAAAAGGATTTTCTAATTGTAAGATTATTCATTTGATGGATGATATTTTACTGGCGGCCCCAACAGAGCCAGTACTTTTAAGTTTGTATGCCTCTATCATAAAGAATATACAGTTAAGAAGTTTAATCATGGCACCTGAAAAAGCACAAATGTCCTCTCCTTGGAAGTATCTTGGGTACATACTAAGATATTACCAGTCAGTAAGACCTCAAAAGGTTAAATTAAATACTAGCAACTTACATACCTTAAATGATTATCACAAATTACTGGATGATATTAACTGGCTTCATCCCACCTTGGGCATAACTACTGATAAGTTGCAAAATCTGTTTTCTATCCTAAAGGGCAATACAGCCCTAGACTCTCCCAAGTATTTAACTCCTGCAGCAAAAAGAGAAATTGAGGAAATAGAGCAAGCTATTTCTCAGAGGCAACTAGATTGCATAGACCAAAAATATTCAATTCAATTGTTTGTTTTTCCTACTAAACATTCCCCAACAGGATTAATAAGGTGGAGGCCTCAGGGCTACACTTCCTAGAATAGGTTTTTTGCTCACATACCGGGACTAAAACTCTATCTCCCTATATCCATCTAGTTAGTAAAGTCATCTATTCAGGCCACAGATGATGCAATCAGTTGCTAGATTATGACCCGGATGTCATCAGAATTCCTTTAAGTAAAAAGCAATTTGAAGCAGTATTGCCCCTGTCTCTAGATCTTCAGATAGCACTCTCTGATTACACAGGTCATATAGAGCATGCCCTTCCTCCTGATAAACTTTTCAGTTCTTACCTCATACTCCTGTAGTTGTGCCTACAAAAGAAGTTCACTCCCTCATATCTAACACTTTAATGCTTTTTACTGATGGCTCTGGTAAACATGGAAAAGTGGCTTTTCTGGTGGAAACCACATACTTCCCTCATTCGTTCTGGATTTACTAGCCCTCAGAGAGCTGAGGTTGTAGCCTTAATATTGGCCCTGGAAACATTTTCCACTTAGCCTATCAACATTGTTAGCGACCCTGATTACTCTGTTTATTTATTGCAGAACCTTAAAACAGCCCTCATTAAGCCCACTCTCGAGCCCACCCTGTGTGCACTTTTTCTACGACTTCAGCAATTGCTAGGTCAAGGTACACATTCTATTTTTATTACACACATTCGAGCCCACAGCTCACTGCCTGGCCCACTAATTCATGGCAATAATCAAGCAAGCCTGCAAGTTATGCATCACTACTTGACCAAGTCACCCAATAGTATCAATTTTTCCACCAAAATTGGAGAAACTTATCCAAAGACTAGCTAAACAAATTATCCTGCAATGCTCAGATTGCCAGCTCACAGGCACATCCCCTCCTTCAACAGGTGTTAACCCTAGAGGATTAGAACCTAATCAGTTATGGGAAACATATCCTTGAATTTGGAAAACTAAGATATGTACAGGTATCCCTTGATACCAATTCTCACCTAATTAGTGCACAAGCTTTTCCTCGAGAGTCCATTCAATATGTTATTAAACATCTTCTCTTAACTTTTGCATTTATGGGGCAGCCCACAAAAACTATAACTGATAATCATCTGGCTTATGCCAGCTCACAATTTCAACAATTTTGTCACACATAGAACATCCAACATTCTGGAGGCATCCTGTATAGCCCTCAAGGACGGGCCATATTAGAACATGCCCAGTCCCCCATTAAAAATATGCTCAGAAAACGAAAAAGGGGGAATATGAGTAAGGACCCTGCAACACAACTAGCACAAGTCTTATTTATCCTTAATATTTAAAATTTAGATGATAAATTTCAATCAGCCATAGAAAAGCACTTTGCTAAGATTTCTCAAGACACAAAACCTGAAGTTTTATGGAAAGATGTAAATACTAATGTACGATGTGGTCCAAATGATTTGCTAAAATGGGGAAGAGGATATGCTTGTGTTCACACCCCCTCAGGTCCTCTTTGGATTCCAGCACAATGCATCAAACTTACATATCATGGCATGGCTAGGACCCAACCTGGTACCAGAAATGAAGGAGTTAACCCTACAAGACCCAGAGCCCCAGACGATGCTGCTTCCACCGATAACACAAGCCCCGAACATCACCTGGGGGATGCTGAAGAAGATGACTTAGGAGGCTGAGCAAATCTTGCTCCAGACACAGACACCATTCACTGCAGATAATTTGCTATGCTTTCTGTTGCACATCGCAACTATTGTACGATATTAACCCTTTTTATTCTCTCACTTTGCCTGCAACCTGTACCTTCTACAATCTATTAAGCCCATCTTCTAAATCCTCCTTTTTTCTGCCCTGTTACTTGGGCAGATACCCCCTTCCCAGCCTCTCATAACAAAACTGCTTGGCTGGAAGGGATAGATTTACCCCCATTGGGGTCCCTCATTAATGGCACACATTGGACTAACGTGCCAGGTAACACTACATATCACTCCACTATCCTCCCAGTGTGTGTTAGTTATAAGAGTTCTAACCCTTCACCTGCCCAAACACAATTATGGCTACATCATGGCAAAGGAAATGGCTTAACAGTCTTAGTTGCAGGTAGCCTCAAACCGGGCAACACAATTAATGCCACTTTCCCAAACATTCCTCCCTGTGCTAAAGAACAAAGTCAGGAAAGTAATGGATTCCACTTTAGCTGGGAGGTCTGTCACGGGGACAAGACCATAGCCTCCAGTTAGGCAATTACAACATCTTAGACTGGAGCTCCCACACCATTTGCAGGGCGATAGTACTGATGTCCACTTCTATCGTGGCATCAATGACAGTTTTGTAGCCACATCCCGTTCCCCTATAATTTGGGCCAATAGGGGAATGAGACATCCCAGATCCCATGTAGAGTCCATGCCACCCCAGGACATTTTATGGCACCTAGGACATCTTAGCACGTCCCTTAACACTTGGCATGGGATGTATCATAATTCCAGTCACAATTATATTCTGACCTTTTTTCATTATCACACTGATCAGTGCCTGATTTGCACTACTCATCCACATGTTTTCCTTATGGGAACCAATATTTCTATTACACCTCAAAACTCCTCATTAGTGACCCGAGTGCAGGGACAGGCTTGGTTCACCTCTTGTATCACTAATTACAATATATCTAATTTAAATCTTACTAGTGCCATGATATTGAGGAGACAATCTGAGGCATTCCTATCAGTCAATTTAACATGCAATTGGTAAGGTTCCTCTGCCCTTGCCACCTTCGAACATGCCCTGTCCCAGGTGAGACACAAAAGATTCAGTTACACTTATAGCCTTATTGTCTCAGCCATAGTCATCCTAGCAACTACTAGTGTTGCTGTAGCCATCTATTACTGAATCAGTACAAACAGCTACTTTTGTAGATAATTTGGCCAGAAATGTGTTTAATGAACTTCTCTTACAGCAGGGTATAGATCAAAAGATTCTTGCATGTCTGCAAGCCCTCAGGGCTTCCTTGGAATATGTGTGGGAGCGACAAGATGCACTGGCATTTCGACAGCAATTAAACTGTGACTAGGAGCATAAGCATATCTGTCACTTCGCTGCCTTGGAATCAATCGATACATAGTTGGGATGAGGTGAAACAACACCTCTGGGGAACCTTACACGATAATTTAACAGCAGACATAAGGCAACTTAAAACTAAAATTCTGGAATCCCTAAATGCCATAGATCTACATGCCCAACCAACAGCCATATGGAAGGCCATAAGGAAGGATGTGTTAGAACATCTCTCCTGGATAGACCCGCACTCCTGGGGGTCACTCCTTAACTGGAAAAGAATGTTACTAATTATACTCATGTTTGTTTTATGTTATTTACTAATTCTAGGATGCAAAGCCAGAACATGAGCAGTGACTTCTGCACCAGACAGACTTGTTGCTGCACACATCTGTGCTCTTCAGTTAACAAAACCTGATGCAAAAACAAACAAACAAAAAAAACAGAAAGGGGATAGATGTAGAAGATTGGTCAGGGTGGTGGGAGAAATTATAGGAAAAAGATGCAAACTTTCTTGGAAGGCCAGGAGGTTTTGCAAAAGCTTCAAAAGAGGCTTTGGCTGAAGGCAGCTGAATTCTCTCAGGGTAGATAACAAGGAAGTGTAAGGGAACTGATTTAGATAACTTAGTTTGCTTAGGTCTTGGAACATGGCCTTTAATCATCCACACACAGGACTGTTCTCTGGGGGTCAGGAAGGGGGAGGGTCTGGGGCAGGGGGTGACCATGTTAATTACCCACAAGTTGTATTGACTCAAAGCCTTTGTCATTAAATCTGCACTAAATAAATGCCCGCAGTGCTGGCTTGTTGGGGCTGTGGCTGCTGTGACTCTTTATGGCACCCTCCTCGGTGTCTATGAGTGGCCTGGTCCCCTAGCTGCAGGCCCACGCAAAAAACCTGTGTCTGCATACATTTTTTCATCTGTCGCTCGGCCAGGGTCTACGGATCAGACCTGGCAGGCATGGTAGCTCATGCCTGTAATCCCAGCACTTTGGGAGGCCGAGGCGAGTGGATCACCTGAGGTCAGGAGTTTCAGATCAGACTGGCCAATATGGTAAAACTCTGTCTCTACTAAAAATACAAAAATTTGCCAGGTGTGGCAGCATGGACCTGTAATCCCAGCTACTTGCGAGGCTGAAGCAGGAGAATCGCTTGAACCTGGGAAGCGGAGGTTGCAGTGAGCCAAGATTGCGCCACTGCACTCCAACCTGGATGACAAGAGGGAAACCCTGTCTCACAAAACCAAACCAAACCAAACCAAACAAAACAGAAAAATATAGGCAAGTTCAGAGAGTAATGTAATAAATATTTCTCTATCCAACATGCAGAATGAACAAAGGTTAATGTGTAACTTTTGTTTCAGATGTTTTCATACAAAATAGATGTAACACTTGGTGAAAATAGAGTTACCTTGCAGCTGGACTGAAACAGCACTATGCATATCTGCAAGGATGCATGGAAGTCTGGTATGACCCTTGGCCATAGTAGGATTAGGTATACTAGTTAATGATTTATGTTATGCTGTTTAAAATCTGAAACTCTTTTGGAAGGACTCTGTACTGACTTGCTTACTTAGTTTAAAAATATATAAATTACTAGTTTGCACCTAGTTTAACCAATTTTACAGCCTGGCTTTAGCTGTGTGGCTTGGAGTATATGAAAGACCTCTCTACATATTTTTTTTCCTGGGCTCCCCTAAAACTAGGATAGCCTGTACGTATCTTGGCGGTTCATTATCTGAAACTGACATATGCTGTGCAACTGAGAAAGGACCCTACGGCTGTATTTGGAAGTTTTCAGACCTCCCTATGATTGCTTGCACTTTCTTGCTACATGTGTATTGAGCCGTGTCTTTTACCTTTACCACCTGTTTGTTGCTGCTATATAGAAATGCAATTGCTTTTGGTACATTTATTTTGCATGCAAGAAAACTGATCAACTCATAATTTCTAAAATAGAGCTACAAATCTTTGGGATTTTCTAACTACACACACATATTATCAGTACATAATATTTTTTATTTTTAATCCCTGTTGGGTTTTTTTTTTTTATTGCACTGAATAGAAATTCCAGGGAAATGTTAAACGAAGTGACGTTAGCAGTTACTGTTGTCTTTTTCCTGTTGTTAAAAGGAATGCTTTCGATATGTCACCATTATTTATGGTGTTTACCTTTCAACAGATTAAGGAATTTCACTTTGTACTTGATTTTTGTTTGAGGTTTTGCTGTTCCTTTTTAATCTTAAAGACTTTTTGTATTTTATAAATTATTTTTCTGTATCAGAAATAATGACGTGATTTTACTTTTTTATTCTTTTAGTGTGGCAAATCACATTAATTTTCTAGTGTTAAACACCTTCTTGGGAAATACGCTCAATTTTTTGTGCATATATATATGTACACATACATACACATACATTGGTTTTAATACATTGCTAGATTCAATGTATTAATATTTCTGTTTAATATTTTTGCATTTTAATAGACAAGTGTGACTTGTGATTTTCCCTTTTCCTACTGTACTCAGTAATTATCAAGAGAATACTAAAATATATTTCAGGTGCTCCTCATTGCATCTGATGGTTTGGTGTCTATCCTCTGCTATTCTGGAATTCTACCATTTGCATTGTGAGTCAGGAGCCTAGTTCTTTCTATAACAGCCCCAACCATTCTCTCTAACAGAGAAAACAGCCATTTTTGATGTTACCAATGATCCTCATGTCCCACTTCACAGTAGATTGTTATTGACGTGGTGAGCAGAATGTCCTCTATCGGTCTTCCTGAGGAAAATATTAGCATTCCCAATTCTCTGAACCTAGCCTTTCTTTCTAATTGTCCACAACAGCTCTTTGCCTCTTCTTTGATTGCAGGTCATACCTAGATTGGCTTCTGGGTGCCAATCTAGAAAGTATTACCACTGCTCATGCCTGAGTGTTAAAAACTGTGTCACATAGAATGCTCCCTATTGACAAACTTCCCTTTGTTTAGCAGGAGGCCTCAAGACAGTCTCATCCAACACAAGGTAACCACATTTTGCAGTTCCTTTGTCCTTCAATATTTCCTCCTTTGATAGGCCCATCACATTCCTCATCAAGATATGCTGAGATTTGACTTGCTATGGTTTTGTTGGTCAGTGGTGAATATGACAGCAGATTGCTTTTTGACAAGCATTGTTTTTGAGACTTCTATTCTGGAACATGAGAGAATGAACCACTTTGCAAAAGATTCAAGGGAAGCTGGATTCAAGGTTCTCAAATGCATCACCTTAGGTCTCAAGTTTCAGGGTTCCACTCCTCCCCTAGCAGTGTCCTCCCTTCAGCATGGGAGACTTACCAAGACTGAAAATTCAGCCTCCCTTGAAGCCTCTTCCACTTCTACAATTACGTCGTGGGCCTAAATCATCAGCTCTGTTGGCCCTCTGGCTGTAGAAGATGAGAGTTTTGTGAAATACTGTCAAAAAGGTCCTTTGAATGTCACTCTAAACTTTAAGTTGTTAATATATGTAAGCCTGTAATTTTCTCTTCTCAACAAATCATTTGTGATTAGCAGCAGACATCCAACTCCATAGTCCTTATAGTTACTATTTCCCCAATCTTCTCAAATGCTCAAGATATTACACTATCTTGTGTATCTTCTTTCATCTTTATTCCATCCCAGCTCATCACAGGGGAAAGTCGTAGCAATCTTACTGGTCCAACATGCTAGTCACTATTAATATTCCACCTACCACCAGTAACTGGATCCTTTTTACAATCCAGCTGAGAGGAGTCAAACCCTACCCTTATGGTCTGTTTCATAGGCCCACTCCTGTCACAACTATCCAAGATGTGGTTCCCTAGAAGCAGAGCCTGAGAAAAGGATTCTTGTTCAAAATTTATTCAGGGAGTGGAGAAGGAGAGGAAAGAAAGCAGCTTAGGGGAGGGAAAAAAAATGAAGTGAAAATACAGTTTCAGCTGGAGACTGTTTTCAACCTGATCTTACAAGAGAGCTCTAAGCACAAGTCACCCCCATAGAGCTGGTTACCTTTGAGATAAGGAGACTGGCTTTTTATACCCTCTTGTCATTCAGACATTGGCTGAGGGCTGTCCCTGGAGGATGGTGCATAATTTTCCAGGTGATCTGCATACCATCATCTCAGGGCATTTATTCAGAGAGAAAGAACAGTTATGAGCTGTTAGTAGCCAACACTAATAGCACCTGGGGCATGGGCGTTCTGACCAAATGAAAGGAATCTGGGCAAGGCACTGCAGCATATTTTATGGCCACACTTCATAACTGGGTTACAAAAAGTGGCTACGTCTTCTATAATCAGGAAGTCACTGAAACAGAACCACCCTTTCACAGCTATAATTTGTCACTACAATAAGGAAAGGACCATACACAAGGAACCACCATAATCATAAAATCACTGTAATTGCGCTATCACTGTCTCAAGATCTAAGCCAAATTGTTCCAATCTACATTAAAAAAAAAAAAAAATAGATGCTCTCCACCCTGCCTTTCAATATTCATGAAAAAGTAGCACATGGTCCCTGGGGCCTCTGCCAAAATTCCAGAAAGAGGAAGAATGTTCTATAACTTTGCTTGCCAAAAGGAGCAAAACCAGCATATCCTGATTCTGCATGAGCACATCCGATTGTTTCTGAATCATGCTGGAATTTCACTGCCAGGAGCCTGGGAACCATGGTTTTATGCTCCTATACGGTTCTCATTCAGGAAGTCGCACCAGAAGGAGAGAGAAATGGATGGTCAGCCCTATCCACCAGATATATCTCCATCCACTCTTTTGTTATTCAGCATCTATCTCTCAATATTAAAACTTGCAAACAAAGACATTAGCACCAACAAGAGGCTAATTTGTGACTTATGCTTCTGAAACATATCCTCTTAGTCTTCATATGACCAAAAATATCTTAATTTTACCTTAACTCTCAGGTTATAGTTTAGCTGCACAGAATTATAGGTTGATAGTGATTTTGCTTCAGAACATAGAAATTACTGTTTCACTGTTTTGTAACATTCATTGGAGCTACTGAGAAATCAGCTGCCAGTCTAATTTTCATGACTGTATAAGTTTTCTTTTCTTTTCTGTCTGGTTTAAACTAAGTTTTGTTTTGTTTTGTTTGTTTGATATTCTGCAATGTTGCTTTGGGTTTTCTAGGTATAACTGATTTTTACTTTTACCATTAGGTCTTGATATACTCCTTCAGCCTGAGGCCCATCTTCAGTTCTGGGATGGTCTGAGCCATTATCTCTGTTAGCACCTCCCTTTACCTGATTCTTTTTTTGTCTCTTTCCCTGGAATTTTATCAGCATTTATCAATGGAATTCTTTTATTTTATTCTCTATGGATCTTTCATACTTTTAATCTCTGATTTATCTCTTTGTGTTTTTCTCTTTAATCTTCCAATTCAGTAATTATTCTTCATTGATTTCTTCTGATCAATCTTTTAGTTGCATTGTTAAAACTTCAGTTGCTGTAAATTTTACTATTCTTAAAGTTTCCTCTTTAGTTTGTTTTCAGACTTACCTGTTCTTTTATATGTTGCCTAGTTGTTACCCCTATGGTCTGTCAGATACTTTTGTGTCTGCAACATTTATGCAGAAGCTTCCATTTATTGTTTTACCTGACTCTTATTCAAGTCACGTGTTCCTTCATGCTGTTTACCTGCAGACATAGGGCCCACTACTAATCCTTATTCTCTTGTCAGGCCCTTACATTCCCTATTATTCATTGCCCTGACTTTTAATTTCCTCTTCATTTATTTATCCAATGATTCCCTTTTTTTGGAGTTCAAGTATATATTTCAGGGTTTGTTGCTTTTGTTGTTATATTTTCTTTCTAAATTTATATGTTGAAATTGAGAAGGATTTCTCACATCTGCTCAGTCTGTCATAGCAACAAAAAGTATTCAGACATTGATTTGTTTTCTATACACTAAAGAAGAAACAAAAAGCAGTTTCAGCACCTCTCTGGTAATTTAATGATACAAAATTATTCGCAATAAGGCACTGTTTAAGATGAGCTTACCTTGTCACTTTGTAGGGAGGAGATGGATGCTACCTGGAGAAGATAGGGAGAGAATCCATTACACCTCACTTCCCATTAATATACCCTCCATTGTTACTGGTACAATCTCACTTGCAAGAGGAGGTTAAAATATCTGTCAACATATTTGCAGTTAGAATGCAGATATGCTATTTTGGTAGATAAAATAATTTCTTTTTATTATATAACCAAGGTCTTTGATAAATAAAAAGCTAATGCAAACAAGCTCAGCTGCTGGAATCTCTAATAACTTGAAAATATATTTCTCATGGAGGATTGCTTCAGCATCTTTTCTTGTTTCAGCACTTTATCTCATCCTCCTCTCCATCTTCCTCAGTCAACACAAAAGTGGCACCATGCAAAGCTGCTTCATCATCACAGAACCTGTCTTCCCAGTCTCACAACGGCAGCTGAAGCAGGCAACCACAGGATGTGATGAGTGAAGGTGCCAATTTCAGGGCCACTGGGTGCTTAATGGGACTCACTGAGATTCTCCCCTGACATTACATTGTCTGAAGCTGAGAAGTATGGCCATCCCAGATGGGCAGGGACCTCTCTAAGGTATAGAAACCCAAGGAAGGGGGCGAGTGGAAGGTTTTCTTCCACATGATATCAAGTGGTCATTATTAGTTTCCCCTTCAAAAAGGAGAAAGTGTAAATAAGTTAGACCATCATGGTCCCAAGAGTTCCTTCTACTAGTTAGTTGTATGTGTGCAGCAAGTTATACACAGTACTAAGGTTTTGAATTATAGAGTTTCCCTTCTCATTTTCTATTCTGATGAAGTATTGTTTATTCTTTGTAACAGTCACCTGTCTGTTTTCTAATATTCTAAAACTGCCATACTAGGATGAAATAAAGCTATTAGCACATACAAGGATCAAAAGATTACTGTTCCAAAATTATTTTCTTTGTATTGACACCAACCAGTTACAGATCTATGGTGGATGTGCTGACATTCAAGAAAAACATTAACAAGTATGGTTTAGCACCCTTTATAAAGTACTAAATTAAGAAAACCACCAACACAAATACCTTGAAAAGCAAAATGGCAGTGTTTTTGTTGTTGCTTAATATCAACCATTACCTAAAGAATTAAGTAATCCTTTTTTAAATTTTCAACTTTTATTTTAGATACAAGGAGTACATGTACAGGTTTATTACATGGATATATTGTATGATGCCAGGGTTTGGGGTACAGATCCTGTCACCCAGGTAGTGAGCATAGTACCCAATAGGTAGTTTCTCATCCCACTCTCCCCTCCCTCCTTCCTACCTCTAGTAGTCTGCAGTGTCTATTGTTGCATTGAGAACATGCCTATATGCGCTCAGTGCTTGACTCCCACTTAGAAGTGAAAACATGTAGTATTTGCTTTTCTGTTCCTGCATTAGTTTGCTTAGGATAATGACCTCCAGCTGCATCCATATTGCTGAAAAGGGTACTATTTTGTTCTCTTTTTTTTTTTGAGATGGAGTCTCACTCTCTCGCCCAGGCTGGAGTGCAGTGGCGCGATTTCGGCTCACTGCAAGCTCTGCCTCCCAGGTTCACGCCATTCTCCTGCCTCAGCCTCCCGAATAGCTGGGACTACAGGCACCCATCACCAGACCCAGCTAAATTTTTTTGTATTTTTAGTAGAGACAGGGTTTCACCATGTTAGACAAGATGGTCTCAATCTCCTGACCTCGTGATCCACCCATCTTGACCTCCCAAAGTGCTGGGATTACAGGCATGAGCCACTTGCATCCAGCCAATTTTGTTCTTTTTTATGGCTGTGTAGTATTCTGCAGTATATATGTGCCACATTTTCTTTATCCAATCTACCCATTGATGTGCACCTAAGTTGATTCCATATCTTTTCTATTGTGAATAGTACAACATATGAGTGACTGTGTCCTTTTGGTAGAATGATTTATTTTCTTTTGGGTATATACCCAGTAATAGGATCACTGGGTCAAATGGTAGCTCTGTTTAAGTTCTTTGAGAAATCTCCAGATTGCTTTCCACAGTGGCTGCACTAATTTGTATTCCCACCAACAGTGTATAAGCATTCTTTTTTATCTGCAGCCTTCACCAAAGATGCTTTTTTTCTTCTTTTTGACTTTTTAATAATAGCCATTCTGACTGGTGTGAGATGGTATCTCATTGTATTTTTTATCTGCATTTCTGTGATGATTAGTGATGTGAATAATTTTTTTCATATGTTGGTTGGCCATTTGTATGCCTTCTTTTGAAAACTGTTCATGTTCTTTGCCCATTTTTTAAAAATTATTATACTTTAATTTCTGGGATACATGTGCAGAACATGCAGGTTTGTTACATAGGTATACACATGCCATGGTGATTTGCTGCACCCATCAACCCATCATCTACATTAGATATTTCTCCTAATGATATCCCTCCCCTAGACCCCCACCCCACAGCAGGCCCCAGTGTGTGATGTTCCCCTCCCTGTGTTCATGTGTTCTCATTGTTCAACTCTCATTTATGAGTGAGAACATGTGGTGTTTGGTTTTCTGTTCTTGTGATAGTTTGCTAAGAATGATGGTTTCCAGTTGCATCCATGTCCCTGCAAAGGACATGAACTCATCCTTTTTTATTGTTGCATCGTATTCCATGGTGTATAGGTGCCACATTTTCTTTATCCAGTCTATGATTGACAGGAATTTGGGTTGGTTCCAAGTCTTTGGTATTGTGAATAGTGCTGCAATAAACATATGCGTGCATGTGTCTTTATAAAATGATTTATACTCCTTTGGGTATACGCCCAGTAATGGGATCGCTGGGTCAAATGGTATTTCTAGTTCTAGATCCTCAAGGAATTGCCACACTGTCTTCCATAATGGTTGAACTAATTTATACTCCCACCAACAGGGTAAAAGTGGTCCTATTTCTCTGCATCCTCTCTAGCATCTGTTGTTTCCTGACTTTTTAATGATCCCCATTCTAAATGGTGTGAGATGGTATCTCATTGTGGTTTTGATTTGCATTTCTCTAATGACCAGTGATGATGAGCTTTTTTTCATATGTTTATTGGCCACATAAATGTTTTCTTTTGAGAAGTGTCTGTTCATATCCTTTGCCCAGGTTTTGATGGGGTTGCTTTTTCCTTGTAAATCTGTTTATGTTCTTTTAGGTTCTGGATATCAACCCTTTGTCATATAGATAGATTGCAGAAGCTCTTTAGTTTAATTAGATCCCATTTGTCAATTTTGGCTTTTGTTACCATTGCTTTTGGTGTTTTAGTCTTGAAGTCTTTGCCCATGCCTATGTCCAGAATGGTATTGCCTGGGTTTTCCTCTAGGGTTTTTATGGTTTTAGGTCTTATGTTTATGTCTTTAACCCATCTTGAATTAATTTTTGTATGAGGTATAAGGAAGGGGTCCAGTTTCAGTTGCCTGCTTATGGCTAGCCAGTTTTCCCAGCACCATTTATTAAATAGGGAATCCTTTCCCCATTTCTTGTTTTCGTCAGGTTTGTCAAAGATTGTAATTCATCACATAAACGGAACCAATGACAAAAACCATGATTATCTCAATAGATGCAGAAAAGGCCTTTGATAAAATTCAGCACCCTTCATGCTAAAAGCTCTCAATAAACTGGGTATTGATGGAACATATCTCACAATAATAAGAGCTATTTATGACAAACCCACTGCCAATATCATACTGAATGGGCAAAAACTGGAAGCATTCCCTTTGAAAACTAGCACAAGACGAGGATGCCCTCTCTCACCACTCCTGTTCAACATAGTATTGGAAGTTCTGGCCATAGCAATCAGGCAAGAGAAAGAAATAAGGCATATTCAAATAGGAAGAGAGAAAGTTAAATTGCCTCTGCTTGCACATGACGTGATTGTGTATTTAGAAAACCCCATCATCTCAGCCCAAAATTTCCTTAAGCTGATAAGCAACTTCAGCAAAGTCTCAGGATACAAAATCAATGCGCAAAAATCAAAAGCATTCCTATGAACCAATAATAGACAAACAGAGAGCCAAATCATGAGCAAACTCCCATTCACAATTGCTACAAAATGATAAAATATGTAGGAATTCAACTTATAAGGGAGGTGAAGAACCTCTTCAAGGAGAACTACAAACCACTGCTCAACGAAATAAGAGAGGACACAAACAAATGGAAGAACATTCCATGCACATGGATAGGAAGAATCAATGTCATGAAAATGGCCATACTGCCCAAAGTGATTTATAGATTCAATGCTATTCCATCAAGCTACCATTGACTTTCTTCACAGAATTAGAAAAAAAAAAAATACCTTACATTTCATACGAAACCAAAAAAAAGAGCTTGTATAGCCAAGACAATACTAAGCGAAAAGAACAAAGCTGGAAGCATCACACTACCTGACTTCAAACTGTACTACAAGACTACCGTAACCAAAACAGCATGTTACTGGTACCAAAACAGATATATAAACCAATGGAACAGAACAGAGGCCTCAGAAATAATGCCATACATCTTTGCCCACTTTTTAATGAGTTTTTTTTGGCTTATTAAGTTCCCTATGGATTCTGGATACTAGGCCTTTGTTGGATGCATAGTTCGCCAATATCTTCTCCCATTTATTTTGCTTATTACGTTGATCATTCATTATACCGTGCAGAAGCTGTTTAGTTTGATTAGGTCCTACTTATCTAATTCTGGTTTTGTTACAATTGCTTTTGGGGACTTAGAAATTATTTGCCAAAACGAATGTCAGAAAGTATTTTCTAATTTGTCTTCTAGAATTTTTCTTTTTCTTTCTTTCTTTTTTTTTTTTTGACTTGCACTGCAAGCCTGAGTTTTCTAGGATTTTTATAGTTTGAGGCCTTACATTTAAATCTTTGATCTATTTTGAGGTAATTTTTGTATATGGTCAAACGTAGGAGTCCATTGTCAATCTTCTGCCTATAGCTAGCCAGTTATCCTAGCACCATTTATTGCGTAGGGATCCTTTTAACCATTACTTGTTTTCATTGGCTTTGTCAAAGGTCATATGGTTATGGTGTGCAACTTTATTTCTGCATTTTCTATTCTGTTCCCTTGGTCTATGTGTCTGTTTTTGTACTAGTATCACGCTGTTTTGGTTAATGTAAACTTGTAGTATAGTTTGAAGCTGAGTAGTCCGAAATCTCCAGCTTTGTTCTTTTTGCTTAGGATTGCTTTGGGCTCTTTTTTGGTTCCATATGAATTTTAGAATAGTTGTTCCTAATTCTGTGAAGAATGGCATTGGTAGTTTGATAGGAATAGCATTAAATCTGTAATAGCATTAAATCATACTACTTTGGACAGTATGGCCATTTTAAAAATATTGATTCATCCAATCCATGAGCACAGAATGTTTTTCCATTTATTTGTGTTGTCTGTGATTTCTTTCAGCATGTTTTGTAGTTCTCCTTGTTGAGATCTTTCACCTCATTGGTTAGCTGCATTCTTAGTTATTCTATTTTCTTTGTGACTATTGTAAGTAGGATTGTGTTCTTGATTTCACTCACAGCCTGGACATTGTTGTTGCATAGAAATGCTACTGATTTTTGTACATTAATTTTGTACCCTGAAATCTTACTAAAATCATTTATCAGTTTTAGGAGTCTTTGGCTGGGTCTTTAGGATTTTCTAGGTTAGAATCATGTCATCAGCACAAAAGAGGTAGTTTGACTTCTTCTTTTCCTATTTCGATGCCATTTATTTCTCTTGCTCTGTTGCTCTGGCTAGGACTTCCAATACTATGTTGAATAGAAGTTGTCAGAGTGGGCATTCTTGTCTTGTTCCAGTTCTCAACTGGAATCGTTGGAGCTTTTGCTCATTCAGTATGATGTTGGCTGTGGGTTTGTCATAGATGGCTCTTATTATTTTGAGGTATATTCTTTCAATGCCTTTTCTGTCACTGTTTTATTTTACATCAGTAATTAATGTTGCATTTTATCAAAAGCTTTTTCTGCATCAATTGAGATGATCATATGTCTTTTGCTTTTAATTATTTTAGGTAGTGAATTTAGGTAGTGAATCACGTTTATTGCATCATGTATGTTGAACTAGGCTTGCATCCCCTCAATAAAGCCTACTTGAACATGATGTATTAACTTTTTGGTATGCTGCTAAATTCTGTTTCCTACTATTTTTTTGAGGACTTTTGCATCTATGTTCATCAATAATACAATAATATAGGCCTGTAGTTTTTTTGTTTTGTTTTGTTTTTTGTTTTTTATGGTTGGATCTCTGCCTGGTTTTGGTGTCAGGGTAATATTAGCCTTACAGAATGAGTTGGAAAGGAGTCTTCTGCCTCAATTTTTTGGAACAGTTTTAGTAAGATTGGTATCAGTTCTTCTTTGTACTTTTAGTAGAACTTGGCTGTGAATCCATCTGGTGCAGGGGTTTTTTTGGTTGGTAGATTCTTTATTACCAGTTCTGTTTCAGAAGTTGATGCTGGTCTATTTAGGGTTTCAATCTCTTCCTGATTCAATCTTGGGAGATTGCATGCTTCTAGGAATTTGTTCATTTCCTCCAGATATTCTAATTTGTGTGCACATCGTTGTTCATAGTAGTCTCTGAGGATCTTTTCTATTTCTGTGAGATCAGTTGTAATACTGCTTTTGTCATTTCTGATTGTGCTTATTTGTATCTTCTCTGTTTTCTTTGTTAATCTAGCTAGGGATTTATCAATCTTTTTTTTTTTTTGGAGAAACAACTCTTGGTTTCATTAATCTTTTGTATGAATTTTGGCATCTCAATTTCATTAAGCTCTTCCCTAATTATAGTTATTTCTTTTCTTCTGCTAGTTTTGGGGTTAGTCTGTTCTCTTTTTTCTACCTCCTTTAGGAGTAAAGTTAGATCGTTAATTTGTTATCTTTCTAACTTCTTGATGAAGGCATTTAGGGTTATAAGCTTTCCTTGTAGCACTGCTTTGGCTGCATCCCAGAGATTTTGGTAAGTTGTGTCCCCATTTTCATTAATTGCAAAGAATTTTTTTATTTCTGCCTTAAATTCAATGTTCACCCAGGAATTATTCAGGAGTAAATTGTTTGATTTCCATGTATTTTTGTAGGTTTGAGAGACCTTGATATTGATTTCTATTTTTATTGCACTGTGATCCAAGAATGTACTTGGTATAATTTTGAGCTTTTTTAATGTATTGAGACTTGCTTTATGACCAAGTATATTGTTGATCTTAGAATATTTTCCATGTGCAGATGAGAATAATGTATATTCTGTGGTTATTGGGTGGAGTGTTCTGTAGATATCTTTTAGATCCTATTGATCAAGTGTCAAGTTTAAAAACAGTATTTGTTACTTCTCTGCCTCAATAATGTGTCTAATGTGGTCAGTGGGGTGTTGATGTCTCCCACTATTATTGTGTGTTTTTCTAAGTCTTTTTGTATGCCAGGAAAAACTTGTTTTATCAATCTGGGTGCTTTAATGTTGGGTGTGTACATATTTCTGTTAATTAAGGCTTCTTGTTGGATTGTAGCCTTTATTATTATGCAATGCCCTTCATTGTCCTTCTTAATTTTTATTGGCTTAAAGTCTGTTTTATCTGATACAAGGGTAGTAACTCTTGCTCTTTTTTGTTTTCCATTTTCATGGTAGATTTTTTTTCCATCTTTTAAATTTGAGTCTGTGGGTATTACATGTGAAATGGGTTTCTTGAAGATAACAGATCATTGGGTCTTGTCTTTTTATCCAACTTGCCACTCTGTGTCTTTTAATTCGGGAGGTTAGCCCATTTACATTCAAGGTTAATACTAGTGTGTGATTTTGATACTATCATCATCTGGTTGTTATGTAGACTTGATTGTGTAGTTACTTTATAGTGCCAGTGGGCTATGTGCTTATATGTGTTTTTTGGGGTAGCAGGTGTTAGTCTTTCAATTCCATGTTTAGCACTCCCTCAGGACGTCTTGTAAGACTGGTCTAGTTGAAAAATATCCCATCAGCATTTGCTTGTCTGGGAAGGATTTTATATCTCCTTCACTTATGAAGCTTAGTTTGCTGGGATATGAAATTCTTGGTTGGAATTTCTTTTCTTTAACGATGCTGAAAATAGGCCCCCAATCTCTTCTGGCTTGTAAAGTTTCTGCTGATAGGTCTGCTGCTAAACTGGTGGGGCTCCTAATCTGATGATTATGTGCCTTGAGAATGGTCATCTTATAAAGAATCTCACTGAGGTTCTTTGTATTTTCTGGATGTTAATTTCAACCCCTCTGGTGAGATTAGGGAAATTTTTGTGGACTATTTTGTCAAATATATTCTCTAAGTTTTTTGTTTTGTTTTGTTTTGTTTTTTTTGAGACAGAGTCTCACTCTGTTGCCCAGGCTGGAGTGCAGTGGTGCGATCTCGGCTCACTGCAAGCTCCACCTCCTGGGTTCACGCCACTGTCCTGCCTCAGCCTCCTGAGTAGCTGGGACTACAGGCTGCTGCCGCCATGCCCAGCTAATTTTTTGTATTTTTAGTACAGACAGGGTTTCACCGTGTTAGCCAGGATGGTCTCGATCTCCTGACTTCGTGATCCACCTGCCTCGGCCTCCCAGAGTGCTGGGATTACAGGCATGTGCCTCTGCACCCAGCCTCTCTGTTTATTCTTTCTCAGTAATGTCACTGAGTCATGAGTTTGGTCTCTTTACATAATCCTATATTTCTGAGGTTTTTTTTTTTTTCATTTTTCTCAATTATTTTATCCTTTTTTTTGGTCTAAATTTATTAGAAGAACCAGTCTTCAAACTCTGAGATTATTTTCTGAGCTTGGTGTATTTTGCTGTTAGTATTTCTGATTGTGTTAAAAAATTCTTGCAGTGAATTTTTCAGCTCAAGAAGTTTAGTTTAGGTCATTCTTACAATGGCTATTTTGTCTTTCAGCTCTTGAATTGTTTTACTGGATTGCTTGGCTTCCTTGGATTGGGTTTCAACATTTTCCTGGATCTTGATGAACTTCCTTGTTACCCAGATTCTGAATTCCATGCCTGTCATTTCAGATATTTCAGACTAGTTAAGAACCATTTCAGGGGGATAGTGGACTCCTTTGGCGGTAAGGGGACACTCTGGCTTTTTGAATTGCCAGAGTTCTTTGCTGATTCTTTTTTAACTTGGAGGGTTGGCGCTCCTTTAACTGTGGTATAAGTTGAGTATAGTCAGTTGGTTTTGTTTCTGGAAGTTTTCAGAGGGACGGCTACATACAAGGTCTTTGTTGTTGAATTCTCGTCCTTAGTTTCACAGGAAGGAAAATTAACAAAATGTTTTTTGGTGGTGTAGTTTTTGGGCTGTGATTCAGTAGATGGCACTTGAGAGCAATGAGCAGTAGACAGGCTCTTGCTAAGCCATGCGACTCCTTTGTGTATCCTCACATTTGAAGCTGTGCTCTGCAGTGGGAGGGGAAAGAGGTGACCCCCTCATCAGATTTGCTCCTGGGCAGTGAGGAGCCACTTTCAATCACTGGCACTGTGCCTGCAATTTTTGTTGTGTTGTTAGGTGTTTCCAGCTGTGTTGCTCCCTTAGGGCTAGGTCCAATAGGGGAATGGGCCACACTCTTACTGGACCAGTCCTGTGGAAGAGGCACGCCTAGGACCCATACCAGACTGCAAACCCGTACAACTCACGAGTCTCAATTTTCTCCCCACTCAGGTGCTGAGCATTGATCTTGGCTTGGCACTTCCAAGATGCAGGCCACAGCCCCGAGTCACCAGGACCTGGTCATGGCTCCCTCCTCCGGAACTTCAGAGTTGGGTTCCAGATATGCTGTGGGATCCACAGCCCTGCCAGACTGCTAAAACACACTCAGGTGGAACAAACACCCAGGATGGGCAGTGGGGGCTCCACTGTGTACACACTCTTATGGGGCAGCCAGGCAGGGACCCTCAGAAGGGCTGGTGGGCAGGTGGGCCCACAGGACAGGCGTGACCTAGTCCTGTGGGGAAGCAGGCCCTGCTTTTTCCCCAGCAGTTAGCTGGTGCCAGAGCCTCTCAGAGGGAGACTGAGAGCCCTGGGGGATGAGTGTTTATGACTGGGTTCCCCCAGAGCAGTCTCGCGCACAAAGGTTCCCAGGTCTGTAGCTGCTGGAGCTCCATCTCTATCTAACCCCTGGGAAGATCCCCTGCCAGCTCAAATGTCCATGGGTAGCATGGGGTTGCCTGCAGCTAGGATCTCAGAGGACCAGGGTGAGAGTGAGCAGTCCCCTGGTCCCTTTACTCACCCCTTCCCCAGGAGCCGTTTAGGGCCAGAAACTAGTCCTAGTGTTCAGGCACCCCATGAGAGTACCAGCTTCTCCCTCTTCAGTCTCATCAACTGCATCTTATCTCCATCCACATTCAGCATTTTGTCTCCAAAGATCTGTTCAAATGTTGTTGTTTTAGTCAAAATCCCCATCTTTCTTTGTGAGAACTGCGCTTCCCAGCTGCATCTAGTCAGCCATCTTGAGATTTCTCCCAATTAATCTTTTAGAAACAAAATTATGCCCTGACTGAGAGTGGAACACCAGGAGTTTTTCTTATGTTTTTCTCTATCCTAAAAGAAAGCTTTGAAGTAACTTTTTTCTCTATTCTGGGGAAAATGTGAACTAAAATGTGAACGTGGGCCACTTACAGATGTTTTAGAGAATAGGTGTTCTCTTCAAAAATGCAATTTGAATATGTGTTTCAACCAAGCTATCACTCTGCTGCTTGTTTTCAAGATTGTTTTTTCTAAGTGGATTTAGCCACAATGTGACTCTATACTAAATTTCATCTTCTTGAAATGTGTGCATGTGATTAGCCAAGAAATTTCTTCATAGACATATTTCAGAGGCTGAGTCCTCTACTTGATTATTTATTCAAGCTGGAAGAAAAACTTCAAGAGAACACTGCACTGGGTTTGGCTACATTTAGCATGCATGACTCACAGATCATTCTAAATAGAGTAATACAATTGTTCTCATGCCAAACACTATTCTAGGTTCTGGGTTCAGTGTTTTAGTCTTAAACTTGGTCTCAAGGGGCCTACTTTCCAGTAAGAGAGAGAGAAAATAAATAAGTAAACAAATGAACACGCACAGAAAAAGCATGTCAAATAGCTCTAGGGTCTATGAAGACAAGCAGACAGATAATGTGATGGCAAAAAGATAGATGGAAGTAAGAGGCTATTTAAAATGAATAGTAAGGGAAGGTCTTTTCTGAAGACAGGCTATTGAGCTCAGGCTTAACTGCCAAGAAGCCAACTCTAAAAAGCTCCAGTAGAACATTCCAAGCAAAGGGAACCACAAACGCCTAGGCCCCAAAGCAGAAACAAGCTTAAACTATTGAGGAATAGAAAGAAGATAATGTGAGTAGAGTGTGAAGCAAGGGAGAAGGTAGTAGGAAATCGAGATTGGACAGGCAGAGGAAACAAAACCATTGAGAACTTTGTACGTGTTGGTTAAGTGTTTTGAACTTGATTGAAGATGTAACAAGAAGTCGTTTGGGGATTTTAAGCAAGAGGTCTCCTTGATTGTATTCATACAATCCCATTATAAGAATCTTCCACTAGAATCATGTCTTATGCTTGTATTTTTTCACAGCTTTTATGTAATGTGTTTATTTGTGAGAGTTTTTGTAATACATGCTTCTTTTTTTACATAAGCTCCATGAGGGAAAAGACTTTTATTTACCACTGAATATCCAGAGGCTAACTCAGTGTCTACTAGATACACACTACTAGATACGCTGAATACTTAATAGTTGAATGAATAATTGAATAGTAAATGCTTATTTACAATTCTTTTTAAAGTCACAGGATAAGGAAATAATCCCCTCCTTGTAATAACAAGGAATATCTGACAGTTGCACTGAGTGAATCAATTCCAGGCATCAGCTCAACTTTCTCAGTGTGACTGCATCCACTAAGCCCAGAAAAAAACGTGTGGTTACACACTTTTCAATATTTGAAGTCCGTGTACTTGTTTATAATAAAACACAGAAAGCTCAAAGGATAAAAAATTCCAAACACAAAAATGAAATAAAATAGTATCAAGAGCTCCACGGGCAGGATATTCATATCTATTGTTTTGTATGATAGAAGCTCTAAAATGGTTTTGGTCTGTACGCTGCAGTTTAGTAGATTTGATGGCTAAACTGCATTAGTAAATGAGAGAACTGAAAGGACTTTATGACCATTTTCTTCAAGTAATTCTGTCCTGGACAGAAACATCACAGACTAAAATTTTGAAACAGTAAACTTATAGTGACTTTGTCCAAAGAAAGACTGCTTGAAAGGTATTCAGAAACATTTCAGCAAATCAAATCTGGGTATGTCTTCCTAGAAAGTGAGCATTTATAGTAATTATTTCCATGGCCACTGCCCAGCCTCTCTCCTCAAATGGCTCCAAACTGACTCTGTCCAAACCTCTAATCTCCTTGTGTGTGTGACTGTGTGTTTCAGGGTTGGAATGGTACATATGATTTCAGTTCCTTATTTTTTAAGTACCACCAACTCACATTTGAAATTTCCCAGGGTAACCACTAAAAACAAATAACAAGTCATAAGCATATGCACTGAGCATTTACCTTTTGTGATTTCAGGGAGGTAGGGAGAATTCTAATCACCAAGAATGTATATCCAGTAGCTGAAGTTCTCTTAATAGAATCATAGCTTTCCATTTGTCCACTAGGGTCAAAACAAATTCAAGTGGAAAAGTTGATATAATTTCACATATTCACATATTCTTACTGAGGTGTCAATAATTACCTGACATGATGATATCAGAGCCTTCCCTGCAAGGAAGTTTGGTTATGGAGGAAAAGATATACAGTCTTTGAAAGGGGGCTTGCCTGGGATAGAGGAGAGTTTGAAGGCAGGCAAAATAAAATCTTCCTCACAATTTTCCTGGGACCATCTCTGCTTAGAAGTTACATTTCTTCCTAGAAATAATAGCGTGATGCCTGAGTTACTCAGAAGAAGTGATAAAATAATAAAAATGCTAAGAAAGAAAAAAAAAATGTAACGATTGGTTTAGGACACAAGATCATTGGATTATTTAATTACTTCAGATTACAGGGAAAACTTGAAACAAGGATTTTCCTTTGGATACTATTATAGGGTTATTCATTAAATAATGAAAAACCATCCTGTTTCTGCTGTGGGCCAGACACTGCTTGGTACAGGTGATACAAAAATAATTAAGACAGAGACCCTGCTCTCAAGTTGTATACCCTCCAGTGGGGAGACAGAGGGTACATTAACAATTGCAATACAATTAGGCTCCTCAAGTGCAGAAACTGTTGATATGTTTTATTTAATTTCCCATCCCCAGTGCCTAAAATACTGGCAGTCTTGCAATATGCACTCAGTAAACATGTGTGGAGTATTAATATTATAATTGCTGTAATGGAGATAAGTTCAAAGGGCTGCACTAACTTCTTAACAGCTACACATAGAAGATGGTATTTGGATTAAGACTTGCAACATTAATTGGAAATTGCCAAGCTGGCAGGACATAAATAGAGAGGACACAGGAGTATGGAGATAGCATAGTGTATTCTGGAATATAGGTAGTTTAGTAGAGATGAGACATTAAATTCAGAAGAATACGTGGCAAGAAATGAAAGTGAAAAGGTAGGAAGAAACCATATAGAGGAGGGAGGGCCATAAAATTACTGAAGAAGACTTGAAGTTGTATCTGCACATAATGGAAAACATGGGAAAACTTTAATCAAAAAACAGTATATGATAGTTAATATCTATTAAACATGGCAGTCAGGCAAGAAAAGGCCTAGTCTAGAAAGAAACTAAAATGCCAAGTAGAGTGACTTCAAATTTTAATGTAAGGAATATCACATTTTAAAAAATTGGCTTTAGGTAATAATTAAGAAAATATTCAGCTATCTATATACTCTTTTTAATTTATTAACTTCTTTACAATACTTTAGAATAACTTCATTTGACATAATATTAAAAACACATAATTTTTAAAACAGTCATCAATTTGCTTTTTTTCAACTAGACTGGTGATTTGTAACTGAAGGTATATATCAGAATCTCCTGAGAAGTCTTGGTTTGGTTTGTTCATTTAAATACACATATCCAGCTGGGCACGGGGGCTCACGCCTGTAATCCCAGCACTTTGGGAAGCTGAGTGGGGAGGGGTGCGGATCACCTGAGGTCAGGAGTTTGAGACCAGCCTGGACAACATAGTGAAACCCTGCGTCTACTAAAAATACAGAAATTGGCTGGGTGTGGTGGCGGGTGCCTGTAATCCCAGGTACTTGGGAGGCTGAGAACTGCTTGAACCCGGGAGGTGGAGGCTGCAGTGAGTCAAGATCGTGCCATTGCACTCCAGCCTGGGTGACAAGAGCGAAACTCCATCTCAGCAAAACAAAATAAAACAAAAAGTAAAATACCCACATGCACTAAGATTTCCGGAGACAGAGTCTGGGTATGACTGTTTTAAACTTTTCGTTTTCACATAATCTCGAATTTACAAGAATCTGCATGAATGAATATTACAAAGAACTGCCATGTTAATTTTATTCAGACTTGTGGTTATCTATTGCTGCATAAAAAACACCCCAAAATTAGTGACTTAAAATAACAACAGCTGTTTCTTAGTCACATATCTGCAACTTGGGCATGTCTCAGAATAAAGGTTCACCTCTGCTTCATGCAGCCTCAGCAGGTGTAGTGGCTTAACTGGGGCTTGGAGTATCTAACTCTGAGACAGCTCCTCCTACTGCTAGCAAATTAGTGCTGGTCATCGATTCAGGTCTGCAGTGCCAAGAGTTGTGGACCTCAGTTCCTTCCCATGTGGACCTCTCCAAGAAAGTTCCTATAGGGTTGCTTGAGCTTCCTGTGAGCATAGTGGCTGGGTTCCGAGAGTGAGCATGCTAAAGAAGCAGGCAGAAGCTATGTTGCCTTTTATTATCAGTCTGGAAAGTCATACAGCATAATTTGTGCCATACACATGCCCACCCACATTCAAGGACAGAGAAAATAAACCCCTACTTAGTAAAAGAGCTATGAAATGCGATACATTATTGTCAGCATTTGTACAAAATACAATGTGCCACACCCAGAGTCACCAATTGCTTATATTTTTCCTCACGTATTATTTTGTCTATCTAGCTCTACATGTATATATAGATAGAGAATCTAGATATGGAGAGATATATTTAAATGTATATTTCCTAGGAAACAAGTAGATTATCTTATACAACCACAGTATGATTACTAAAACCAGGAATTTTAATACTGTTGCCTTACTAATATATAATCCATAATCTATATCTGAGTGTTAACAATTGTCCCCCCCTGCCATAGCTCATAAAGGATATTACCAGGCATGTGGATTTTTCAGATCTCCAAAGGTGCTGCTGGTGGGCATTCTTAGCAAAGAATAATATACATAGACTGAAGACAGATCCAGGTTCAAATTCCAGCTTTGTCACTGACCAGAGGCATAACCTTTGGCAAATTCACTTTTCTATGCCTCAAATTCTTCATTAATAAAAATGAGGTGGCTCACACCTGTAATCCCAGCAACTTGGGAAGCTAAGGCAGGAGAATCTCTTGAGGTCAGGAGTTTGAGACCAGGTTGGGCAATACGGTGAGACACCATCTCTACCAAAGACAAAAGTAAAAATTAGCTGGGCATGGTGGCATGTGCCTGTAGTCCCAGCTACTCAAGAGGCCAAAGTGGGAGGACTGTATGAGCACAGGAGCTCAAGGTTACAGTGAGCTATGATCATACCACTGCACTTTGGCCTGGGTATAGAGCAAGACCCTGTCTTGGGGGGAAAAAAAAGAATTTTTAGCTACAACATAGAATGGAAAAAATGTGTTATGCGCCCAATTCTCAGCCAAGTCATTTTGTGCTGTTTCACTCTTTAGAATTACCACACAACTGAAACAGGAAATTTTCTCTGACCTCTTCACAAGTGGGAACTGGAATGCGGACACTGGAACTGGCTGGACGCTTTGGCTGGCTTCACTCACTCAGATCTGCTGTGCTCTACCCATCACAGGAGGAGGAGCACAGCTGAGTGGGTGCAGAAGCTGGGGCAAGTGCTTCTGGGTGCCAGCAGGAGCTCCGTGTGGGCCCTGCAGCAGCGTCTAGAGGGGCATACCCACGACCCCCAAAGCCCCAGAAGTAGTGTTACAAGCAGCGCTCTTTTAGCTTTGCCATCTGCAGACAGCTTAAGTGTTTAATAGTTCAGTGAACTCTCTTCCTTTTTGCAAGGACAGAGAGTCCGTGTGATGGCCTCTGTGTCCTGAGCTCTTATCCAGCATCCAGGAAAAATCAGGTCACAGGAACAAATTGAAGGACAGTACATGTGGGGGATTTTATTGCTGATGGAAGTGGCACTGAGTGGGAAGGGGAGCTGAAAAGGGGATGGAGCAATAATGTATTCTTCCCCTGAAGTCTGGCTGTCTCCAGCTGGACTCTTCTCCAAAGCCCTGCCATCAAGCTGTCCCTCTGAAGTTAAGCTGCTTCTCTCTGACATTCAGCTCCTTCTTCTCTTCTCCCCTTCTGATACAGTTTGGCTCTGTGTCCCCACCCAAATCTCATCTTGTAGCTCCCATAATTTCCAGGTGTTGGTGGAGGGACCCAGTGAGAGATAATTGAATTATGGGGGTAGGTCTTTCCTGTGCTGTTCTCATGACAGTGAATAAGTCTCACGAGATCTGATGGTTTTAAAAATGGAAGTTTCCCTGCACAAACTCTCTCTCTCTCTCTTTACCCACTGCCATCCATGTAAGATGTGACTTGCTCCTCCTTGCCTTCTGCCATGATTGTGAGGCCTCCCCAGCCACATGAAACTGTAAGTCCATTAAACCTCTTTCTTTTATAAATTGACCAGTCTCGAGAATGTCTTTATCAGCAGCATGTAAACAAACTAATACACCTTCTCTGATTTCTGCCAGTGGAGCCTCTGGTTTTTATGAGTACAGGATAGTGGGTGGGGTGGGCCAGGGGTGATTTTGGCAGGGAACACTCAAGCAGGAAAATGAGGATGCAAAATTCTCACTTTGGGCAGTAGTTCCAGGCTTGAGGGTGGGGCCCTCACCAGGGACCCTACCCTTTTCTGCCTAGAATTTTTCTGCCTCCTGTCCCTATCACAACCACAAATGTTGCAGTGCTGGGGGTGGCAGTGTCTGTATAGCTCTTGCTCCTCCTCCACTGGATTTTAACTACATATGAAGCAATCAATATGAATTCAAACATGCTTTTACTGAGGTCACTGTTACTTATTTGGGGCATATTGTTTTGATTCAATTAGTTCATGGATTCAATCCACAAAAGCCTCTGTTCTCTGTTCTCAAACAACAACAGCTTGCTTTCATGAACAGGCAACTGAAGCTAGGGAAAAGCAACTGAATGAATGATGAGGAAGTCATGCCTGACCTCTTTCTTTTTTAGGACATGCTCCTTACCTTATGATGGGGTTATATCCCTATATACCCATCATTAAGTTTAAAATATTGTATGTCAGAAATGCATTTTATACACCTAACCTACTGAAGGTCATAGTTTAGCTTAGACTACCTAATGTGCTCAGAACATTTACATTAGCCTACAGTTGGGCAAAGTCATCTAACACAAAACCTATTTTATAATAAGGTATGGACTATCTCTTGTAATAATTTGTTGAATATTGTACATTACATCAAGATTACAATGGTTTTGCACCATTGTAAAGTTGAAAATTTTTCAAATTATTGTAAGTTGTAAAGTTCAAACTATTGTAAAATTTTTCAAACTATTGTAAGTCAGGGAGCATCTGTACTTATCAAATAGAAATATCTTCCAATGAAGATGATTTTTCATGGTGTTAAGTACTAAAAAGAAGAATACAGGTACAACTTCCTAACTGGGTCTTTCATTAGTATGTAAATGTAAGCTACTGAAAGAAAATATGCCCCAGGATACACACAACTATTGACTCTGCTATTTGATCATAGTTCATTAGATATCTCTGGGTTTGTTTTGCCTGAGATTTCATTCAAGGTGACTTTATTAACTTTTATAGCTCTCATAGTTTTCCCCATCCTTTATGATACCATCACTAAGTAATCCTTTTCATAATATATAAACGTTTTAGCATAAAAATCCTTCAGCAACTTGGTTCACTTTATCAAGAGCCACCAGACTTTGGAATCCCTTTAATGTATTATTTGCTTTGCTTTTTTGACATATTTAATAGCTGGTGAATAATTCCTAGCAAATTTCTTCAGTCTGGTTTTAAGAAGTATGAGTCCATTTACATGCGTGTGTGTTTAGATAGCATAATACCATTCAGCGCCCAAACCCATCGCCAGATTTGGTTGCTGGGAGATAAAAGGGATCCCTGGAGCTAATCAAACTGTTATCATTACCACAAGGGACAATGTCACAGATAAATGTGGCTAGACTCATCATAGCATTGCTAATAGATCCCAGCCTAGAATGATTTACCTTAGTAGTAGAACCAAGAAAGTTCAATCAATCCTTTGAAAAATCTAAATATGTATAAACTTTGATGATACGAATATTATTGTCAGTGCTGGTCTAGTCTCAGAATCAAAGATCTTTATGTCCTAGCTATTTCACAAAGCCACAGGAGCAATACAGAGTGACAGATGAAACTTTGCTGCAATTGTTTCTGATTTTGCCATAACATATCTTGAAGCCGCAACTGCGTCTTGACGCTAAGCTCAGAACTGTGACATAACAGAAATCAATGTTATTATTTAGCATACAAACACATCAGGATAGCCTAAGGCACCCTCGAGGAGGCCCTGTGGAGATCCAGGATGTCTCTATCATCCCCATACTGAGTCAGGTTGTACCCTTCAGAGTTTGTGTGACAACTTAGAGTTTGCTTCACCAACGACAGAATCCTAAACTAAAGTTACACAACATGCTTGAGATGAAATAGTTAACTTTTTGCAAAGGTAGTCATAGCTCAGCCTCATATTTATATAGTGTGTGTGTTTTAAGGTAGACTATAACCCTTTTACAGATAAAAATATGAAAGTCACATCTTCAATAAAGATGTAAAGTGATTAATCTTTTGTGATGATCCACACTGCAGATTTTTAGTCATCTGCAGTATTGCAAAATATTTATCATCCAGTAAAACCAAAATATTCTTTCAAGAAATAAATGTAGCTTATTCTATTTACCAATTAAAAGCCACCAAAGCTTCAGATTTTAAAATCCCCAAATTTGAAATCTATCCAAGACTTTTTTTTTTTTTTTTTTTTTTTTGAGACAGAGTTTCCCTCTGTCACCCAGGCTGGAGTGCAATGGCGCGACGTTGGCTCACCGCAACGTCTGCCTCCTGGGTTCAAGCGATTCTTCTGCTTCAGCCTCCCGAGTAGCTGGGATTACAGGCATGTGCCACCACTCAGGGCTAATTTTGTATTTTTAGTAGAGATGGGGTTTCTCCATGTTGGTCAGGCTGGTCTCAAACTTCCGACCTCAGGTGATCCACCCGCCTTGGCCTCCCAAAATGCTGGGATGAGAGGCATAAACCACCACACCCAGCCCTATCCAAGACATCTTTAACATTAGCTGTCTTTTTCTTTACTCTAAATTACAATATCAGGAGTATATAAACTTTCGGAAACAAGTATTTATTCATTTGAGCCACCTGCTTTTTCCTTGAATAGCTGCAATGTTTTTGCTAACCTGCAAACGTAAAATATGCAATACAGGCTGGATGTGGTGGTTCATGCTTGTAATCCCAGCACTTTGGGAGGTCAAGGTGTAAGGATCACTTGAAGCCAGTAGTTCGAGACCAGCCAGGGCAACATTGGGAGACCCCGTCTCTGCAAAATAAATAAATAAATAAATAAATAAATAAATAAATAAATAAACAAACTAAAAAATTACTGGGGCATGGTGGTGCATGCCTGCAGTTCAAGATACTCAGGAGGCTGAGTCAGGAGGATTGCTTGAGCACAGGAGTTCAAGGTTGCAGTGAGCTATGATCAAGTTACTGCACTCCAGCTTGGGTGACAGAGTAAGACCCTATCTTGAAACATATAAATACATATACTCAATACGTAGAATAACAAAGAAAATTGGAATATACATATAATAAAAATGAATTATTTTCTTGCTTTATTTATGTTGAAGGTGTTTATCTAATCAATGTAGAATTAGTAACACAATAGATAATTTGCTAAGCACAATGCCAAATGATTCTCTTAAATTTTTTTTTACAAAAGTAAACTCCAACTATTAAATTTTAAATAAATGAATGTTTAGACTCAAGCTTATTTAGTCACATATAAGCCATCTTATCTTAAAGACAAAGTTGTAGAATTTTGACCAAGACCACTTACAGCTGTATATTAAACTATTCCAAATGGTCTGAAGAAAAAAAATTACATCAGTGAACCCCAGTGCGCAGATATTATAAAATTTTAAGGCCAGAAAACTTTTATATTTACAATAATTGTTGTGAAAGTAAGTGGAAGCTCTAAAATGCAAGAAATATTATAACTGAGAGATTCAAATTGCCCTCTGGTGGAAAGGGCAGTCTGTTTAGAACTCAGTATCTTTTTGTTTGCTAGATGAGCTCACTTCTCATACTAGATGGACCCAACAAGCTGCTAGTTGGTTGTACTTACACTCCTAGGGATGCCACAGGAGCCTGCCCCATCCACAGGCTTCTGAGTTCAGTACATGTGACCAGGTCACAGTTGACCAGAGCAGGGTTGGATGTCTGACCCAAAGGAAGCCCAGTCATAGAGTGGCCTATGCATGGCCTATGTGGTAATTGATGATAGAGGCCTGCTGAGAGCTCAATCAAGTGTTTTTTTTGTTTTGTTTTGCTTTTTTATGTGCCTTTGTACCAACAGCAAAAGTAAGAAGCAGCCAGTAAGAAATGTTTTTTGTTTCTTTTTTTATTTTTTGAGACAGGGTCTTGCTCTGTCACCAAGGCTGGAGTGCAGTGGTACAATCACAGCTCACTGTAGCCTCGACTTTTGGGCTCAAGCAGTCCTCCCACCTCAACCTCCTGAGTAGCTGGGACTGCAGGCACATGCCACCATGCCCAGCTAATGTTTAAAAAAAAAATTTAGACTGGGTCTCACTGTGTTATCCTGGCTGGTCTTGAACTCCTGGCCTCAAGTGGTCCTCTCACTTCTGTATCCCAAAGTGCTGAGATTACAATCATTACAATCATGAGCCACCATATCTACCAATTAAGAGCATTTTAGATGACCTTCATCTATTAGCTACAATAAGCACCTGATTAGCTGTGCAATGTTGTTGCCTCTGCCTTGCACAACAAGGGAATCACCACTTGTTCCGCAGTGGGCAGCCAGTCTATGCTAACCTGCCCCAAGTCCAAGGAAGCTAAGAGGCCTAAGAAAAAGGCTAACAAATCCAGTTTCTTAGGAACATTTAATAGAGACTTATGAACAGAAGCCATGTCTGTGTCTGAGGCAGCAGCAAGACAAGATGGTGTATCCCTGTGCCATTGCACCCCCAGACTCAGGGCTTATATACCATAGAAAAAGCGTGACTTGGAGGGAACAGGTAGGACAATTGAAATACAATAACATCAAAGCTTGTTTTGACCTAAAGCGTCAGGTTTTACAGGAAGTAGGTGCTCTTGCACAAGCAATGATAAAGTAGGTATCTTAGAGGCCTTCACAAAACTGAGATTAATCAGATGTCAATATGGTGGATTAGTTTGCAACATGAAGTTGCTTTGGCCTCCGTGTCACTCACCACTGTAAATCTTGTTTTCCCAGATTTATTATTATCTACAATAAAAGACCTGGTCTTTTGTCATAAAAACTTGGTATATGTAAAGAATACATATACATAATATATGTACATTAAGAGCAATAATATAATGAACATCCATGAAGTTATCACCCAACCAAGAAACAAAGTGTCATTTGTTTACCTCTATTCATAACTTCTCATCCCGTTGCCCTGCTTCCTGCCCCACTCAGCACAGATCACTACTGTAAATTTTGTGTTTATCATTCTTTTAATGTAAACAATTGTCTGGATGACAGAGCCTTGGCAGAAAAATAAAATAAAATATAGTAAAAAATAAAAAATTGTTGTTATAAAATATGTATGCATTCAAAATTAAGCATCCACAATTTATCTAAGTAGTTATATGCTACTATATTTTCACAACTGTATCTTTTACTGTTTTAATCCTCCAAATTTCTTATTCCATTCTACTGTTAAAAAGCTATTTTTTTATAGTAGGAAAAAAAGCAATACCATGATCTGTGCTGCCACGGGCTTTCTTCTAATGGTTCCTGGTAAAAAAGTACAAAATTTTCTTTATGGCCTGCCTAGGAGTGAAATCACTGGATTGTATGGTATACAAATGTTCTACCTTTTAAGATAATTCCCAATGGTTTTCCAACATGATGGTACAAATCTCCTTTTCATGGAGTTCAATTGTGAGACAGTGAGTTAGTGCCAGCATAAGACACAGGCCAATGTCAGTATAAGCAGAAGCCCTGAAGTAGAGAAGAGAATGCTGTTCCTGACAGATGCAGAAATAGCAACATCAGAGATCCAGAGCTATTGCTAGGTCCTGAAGATATTCCAGTTGCTAAGGTTGGCACTGGGTAGGACTTCCAGTAATGTGGTGCATAGAAATGATGGTATTCAGCATTGTTTTCTCCTTCTCAATCACAGGAGGAAAGCTTTTGTCACTTTAACATAAAGCATGTTATTTCTTGTAGGTTTTTTCCTGCATTAAAGAAGTTCCCAATGAATACTAGTTTCCTGGAGGATTTACTTTTTGAGTCAAAAAATGGATGTTGGATTTTATCAAGTGCTTTTTCTGCATCTATCAAGATTATTATAGTTTTTTTCTCTACTTTTTGCCACTAATGCAGTGAATTACTTTATTTTTCATATGTTAAAGCAACATTGCATTCCAGAATACACCTAAATTTACGGTGTTATTTTCTTGAGGATTTCTGCATTTTTATATATATGAGACAAACTAGACTTTAATTTTTCTTTTTTGAAATCTCCTAGACAGAGTTTGATATCAGTGTTACACTGGCCTCATAAAATGAATTGGATGTTTTCTTTTTTTCCTATTTTTGGGGAAATTGTGTTTAAGGTGTTAATGAGTCTTCCTTAAATGTTTGTAAGATTTTATTATTGAGTTCTGCTGGGGCTGGACTTTTCTTTGTGGAGATTTCATTTTGTTTTTGCTGTTGTTTTATTATAGACTAAATTTCTTTAACAGAAAGTAGATTTATTCAGATTTCCTATTTTCTCCTATATCAGTTTATATATTTCACCGAAATTTTCAAAGGTATTGCAATAAAGTTGTACATCATATCCTCTTATCATTTTAATGTATGTAGAATCATGATGTTGATAATATTTACCTTCTCTTTTCCTTTTATCACTCTTGCTAGATATTTATAAATATTATTAATGATACAGGAGTTAAGAAGAAATTAGGCAGATAGTAAGAGTACGAAAGTCCTGGGTAAGGTTTTCCTTTTAATGAAAAGCAGCCCCAAATTATTTTCGTTTCTAACAAACAGCTGCCTGTATAATTGAGCTGCAGACACAGATGCCGGCAGTTGTGCCAATCATGTTCAAGATGGCAGCTCCATCTTCCCTTCTCTTTGTCAGCCACGCCTATTGCAAGGAGAAGACAAGTTGGCTCAGGTCAACTGAAAACCCATTTGCATAATAAAGTTAGGGTAGGGTAGTCAGCCTTCCCTGTACAATATGTAAATGTCATACCTGTTCGAACCAATCTGTAAGCCCTATGTAAATCAGACACTGCCTCCTCAAGGTTGACGATAAAGTCCAGCACATCTGCCACCAGCACGACTTTCATCTGGACAGTCTCCCTCTCTCACTAGAGAGAGAGCTTTTCTCTCTCTTTCTTTTGCCTATTAAACTTCTGCTCCTAAACTCCTCCTGTGTGTCTATGTTCTAAATTTTCCTGGCACAAGACGACAAACCCCAGGTATTTACTCCAGACAACGTAGCCACTTCATTAGTACTAATTTTCCTGGTGTATTTTTGTTTTCAATTTCTTTAATTTCTATTCTCTTCTTAATTTTTTCCTTTATTCTAGAATATTTAGTTTAATTTGCCATTTTTATTCTAATTTTTTTAGATGAATACCTACATAATAAATTACCAGACTTTCTTCTCTTCCAATATATGCATTTAAAACTATAAGTTTTCCTCTGAGCACTGCTTTAGCTGAATTCCACAAGTTTTTATGTGATAGTTTCATTATATGTACACTAAATATCCTCAACATACAATTTACCCATGTAACAAACTTGCACGTGTACCCCTTGAATCTAAAAGTTGGAAAAAAAGTAAAATATAAAAATAAATTTGCATATTCCTAATAGCTAGCGATATTGACCATCTTTTCATGTGTTTTTTTGCCATTTGTATATCTGTTTTGATAAGATCTCTTTTCAAATCTCTTACCCATTTTTAAAATGTTTTTTTGGCTTATTAATGAGCTGTATAAGTTGTTTATATCTTCTAAACAAGGCCATTTATCAGATATATAATTTGCAAATATTTTTTCCCATTCTACAGTTTGACTTTTAATTTTCTTAACCATGCCTTGAAGGTTCCCCCTCTGGTATCATGCTCATTCATTCATTCATTTAGCCATTCATTAATTCAGCCATTCATTCATTCATGCAGCAAATGCGTGTTTGGTATGTACTAGGTATTGCAGTGCAATAAAAAAGTTTTCAAAACCTTTTCTCTCTTTCCATCAGAAAATGACCTTGAGTTAACCTTCTAACATTGTTTCCCTGGAAATGTGAAATGCTGACTTCGTTACTAGTCAACATTACTTATGGCAAAAAATGATGCCTGACCGGAAACAACATCAGCACTGGGAGGACAGAGAGTGAACCTTAAAGATTTGGTGGGAAGCCATAGCTTTGGGGCTTCCCTGAGGATATTGATCTTGTAATGGGTGTACACGTCATGTGGATTGCTAGTAGACACCACCAGGGAATAAATACAATATTATGGGGCAGTAGACCTTCTAGGTAAGGGTGGTATCTTCACCTACCAATGTGATCTCCTTCTTTAAACATGGGCTATTACTTGGAGGGCTAGAGAAGAAAATCCTGGACTGTTGTCTGGACTCCTGCTGATGACACACCTGATGCTGTCCTTCTGTCATCTCCTACCCGTGTCCTGTAAAGCTGCATGAGTCTGATGCCACAAGTCCAGTTAAGTCCATGAGTATAACTGGCTAGCTGAACCCAAGACCACTGCTTCTGGTCAAGCAAAGTGGGTGATTTATGCTTCCAGACATTTATACAGAAAGATGCATGATCCAAAGAGCCTGCTTTGGTCTCAGGTACCGTACATTCTAATAGGAAGAGGCAGAAGACAAATAGATTTAAAAATCATGCCAGGTGGTAGTGCTCTGTTGAAAATCAAGCAGCAGGTGGAAGACAGAGAAGGACAGTGAGGAGACGTTGACATTTTATATAGAGTGCTCAGGGCAGGTTCTGTGAAAAAGTGACATTTGAGCAGATATTTCAAAGAAATGAGGCAGCAATCTATGTAGATATCTGCAGGAGAAACAAGTGTAAACTAGTCAGAGGAAACAAGTGTAACAGTCCTTAGCAGAAACGCGCTTAGCATGTTCAAAAAGCAGCAAGGCAGCCAGTGTAAAAAAGCAAAAAGATGAAGAAACGAGGCCACAAAATGTGTGGGAAGCCAGACCTGATAGTTCTTTGTAAGCTACCTGAAATGAATGGGAGGTCTTAGAAGTTCTAGGCAGGTGGCACAACAGGAGCTGCTGTGTGAAGAGCAGGCAGTGAGATCAAGGGTGGAAGCAGGAAAACCAGTTAAGCTGTTGCAATAATGCAAATGAGAGACAGTAGGGTTGACAACTAGAATGCTGCACGGCAAGTGGTGCGAAGTGGTCAGATTTTGAATCTGTTTTGAAGGTTGGGTTTGTTTCTGGGTTGACTTTCTGATATGAGGAAAAAGAAAAAGGAGTCAAGGTCAAGTATATGTCTTGTGGTGTAAGTATCCAGTTAAATAAGTTGCCACAAATTGAAATGTGGAAAATTGAAAGGAGAATTTGAAGGGATGGGACATCAAGAGTCATTTTTGCACATTTGTTGTAAAACACTCTTAAGACATCTAATTAGAGATGTTGTATAGTTAGATGTGAAAGATTCTGGAAAGTTTGAGAATAAGGTGTAAATTTGGGAGTGGGATGATACAGATAATATTTGAAGTCAAAGAAGGAGTTCAAGGACTGGGCCCAGATACTTAGGAAGTGTTTCATTTAATTGAGCATAAAAATTTCAAGGGATTTACAAATCTTTCAGGTTTTAATTCTTAAGAAGTTCATGATTTGCCATTAAAGTGTCATGACACCAAGGGTTCTATAAAAAGCACATGTGGCACACACAAACTGACTTTGTTTTGCATATGGGCAACTAACAAAAAGATAACTCCAAAAATGCAGTGTTGGACAAGGATCTTAAAATCTTTTTTTTTTTTCTCAATTTGCTTCAAAGAAAAAGACACAACTTTCATTCTAGAATGCTTATATTTATGGCCAAATATAGTCCACATAAAAATGAACTATTATTCAACCCAAAACATTTTGCCTAACTTAATTTTTGTTGTCTCCATCACCTGTTATGAAACAAAAATAAAGTGCATATACATGTCATGGGGTCATCATGGCCAAAGTGATTTAATTTATATTCTTTATAAAAACAGTCAGAAGGAAATCTGCTTACAACCAACATACTTAGAGTCAAACATAATAAGGTAAAAGTTCTCAGGCTACACAAAGAAAGAGCTTCCAGTGTTTGCCTGAGCAGCAGGGAACGTAGGTCTAAGAATAAAGAAGTCTTACTTTTTACTGTATTGTATTCTCTTTGTGCTCATTGTGCATATTTGCCCCTTTTAAAGAAAAATATTATCTGGTAAAAAAAAAAAAAAAGTTTAGTTAAATTAAATTAAAATCAAGCATAAGATTTGAATGGGAGTGGAAATATTGAGGTCATCAACTACTAAAGAGCCAAGAATTCCCAATGACTTCTACTAAGTCCCAACACTACTACTGCTTTAGGTTCTAATAACCATTTTTCCCCCTTTCTATTGCCCCTTTAAGACAACTTTATTGCTTTAGGTTCAATTTCCCCCCAACCACCAATTTTTTTTTTTTTTTTTTTTTTTTTACAGAGTCTCCCTCTGTCACCAGGCTGGAGTACAGTGGCACAATCTCAGCTCACTGCAACCTCCGCCTCCTGGGTTCAAGCGATTCTCGTGCCTCAGCCTCCCAAGTAGCTGGGATTACGGGTACACACCACCACACCCAGCTAATTTTTGTATTTTTAGTAGAGACAGGATTTCACCATGTTGGCCAGGATGGTCTCAATGTGCTGACCTCGTGATCTGCCCACCTTGGCCTCCCAAAGTGCTGGGATTACAGGAGTGAGCCACCACGCCCGGCCAAGCTAATTCTTTTATACCCTTGCCAGCATTTTCCCCCTCTTTTATTAGTCCCAGAAATGCAAGCTTCTAAGTAGCAGATTAAGAACATTAGAGAACATAAACAGTTGAAAGATTGTTATTTCATACAACATACAGTTAAAAATAAAAGTGATACAAAGCAAATATATAGTGAAATTTTAAAACCAAACAAAACATACATGTATGGAGATATTTACAGTTTCTTTTTAATTACCATATTATTCTTTTGGGGACCATTTTTTTTTGCAAAATGCTTTAAGTACCTGCTTAACAATCCATTACATACACCAATGCCATTAGAGTCATTATCTGAGCATTATTTTCTCTCTCTTTCCTACATCTTCTCCCTTTGCTTAGTCTCTAGTATTCAGTACAGATTCTCTCATGCACCTCATCCTGGATAATTATTTGTCAGAGAGCTAAGGGAGAGCTCTTATCACCCATGCTATATGAAAACAGCCATCTGCCAATCAAATGGTACGGCATAGAGCATTAAAAATGCGGAAAATATTGGCTGGGCGCCGTGGCTCATGCCTGTAATCCCAGCACTTTGGGAGGCCAAGGCAGGTGGATCACGAGGTCAGGAGATCAAGACCATCCTGGCTAACACGGTGAAACCCGTCTC
Source organism: Macaca fascicularis (assembly GCF_037993035.2). Classification (NCBI taxonomy): domain Eukaryota; kingdom Metazoa; phylum Chordata; class Mammalia; order Primates; family Cercopithecidae; genus Macaca; species Macaca fascicularis. The sequence goes on from NC_088379.1 coordinate 163,281,698, forward strand.
TACTAAAAATACAAAAACTTAGCCGGGCGTGGTGGCGGGCGCCTGTAGTCCCAGCTACTCGGGAGGCTGAGGCAGGAGAATGGCGTGAACCCGGGAGGCGGAGTTTGCAGTGAGCTGAGATCGCACCACTGCACTCCAGCCTGGGCAACAGAGCAAGATTCCATCTCAGAAAAAAAAAAAAAAAATGAAAATATTTCATGTAAGTATATAGCAGATAAACCAGCTTATCTCCACCAACTGATTAGTTAAATTATTGAGTGATAATATATTTATATATATTTTTAGGAATCCTGATATGAATCATAAGTTTAAGACATGGACTGGCTTGTTCCTCCCCGCCGCCTTGGCTAGAATGCCAAACATATTTGCATTAGATTTCCTCGTTTTTTCAAATTTTCAAGATAATTGTTTTAGAGCATCCTTGCTGACAGCCCATGTCTCTTTTGTCTGTAAAATCTTTTTGCTCCGTTCTGTGAATATTGGATAACACGGGGTCTACACAATTGAGATGTTACGGAAAGCTGATTGTGACACGATGACTTTAGCTTTGCTGTTCTCTTCTCAGAAGTATTTCCCCAACCCCAGTTCTACCCCCTGATGTTTATATTTGGATGTTGTTATGGAAAGGGACATTTTAAATTTTAAAGCATATAAAATGTTTGTGAAAGCTTCTCTGTCTCTTTCTCTTTCTTTCTCTGAGCCAGAATTGGATTAGAACTTGGCCAGACTCCTATGACAGGGGGCTTTTATGAGACAAAATATTCCAGAGTATTCCCAGTAAACAGTCTGTATATTTCTTTAAGTTAGAAGAGAAACTCAAAAACTGTCATAGCTACATATTGTCTAGATTCTAGTTTTCATGATAGAACACATCCCTGAATCTTTTCTATCAGATTTGGCCAGTTTTTATTGAACATCCAGAGAAGAAAAGCCCTACGCAGACTCATTTTCCGCTTAGAAATCACTTGTTATGCTCCAAAATGCAAAGGGAAGATTTTTTCCTTTGTAAATAACATGTATGTATATAAAGCATTTTAAAACTGGGACTAAATATTTTTTGTAATTAGAAATAAAATTTGGTGACAATCTAACATTTACAGGGGGAAGTTTCCTTTAACAGACCTTTTTTCCATAAAATATATAACTATAATTTACTCACTTATTATTTAGGAAACAATATATTTATTTACATCAGAGAATATTCTTTCTTTGCTTTAAATTGGCTTTATTAAGTTATTTAATCTGCACAGTTGGATATGTTTTAAGCTATGTATACACCTGAGAAGCCATCTCCACAATTAACATAAAGAATATATCCATCAATCCCCAAAGGTTTCTGGTGCCCCAGTGGTAATCCCTCCCTCTTGTTCCATCCCACTGGTGTCTCCTTTGTCTTTAGGCAACCAATGATCTGCTTTTCTGTGATAGATTAGTTTGCACTTACTAGACTTTTATATCAGTAGAATCATACAATATGTATTTTGTTTAGTCTGAGTTTTTTCACTTAGAATAATGACCTTGAGATTCATCCATTTGTTGCATGTACCAGTAGTTCTTTCCTTTCTATTGCTGAGTATTATTCTATTGTATGGACACACCTCAATTTGTTTATTCATTCACCTGTTGATGAACATTTAGTTTTGGGCTATTATAAATAAGCTGCTGTGATATCGTTCATTACTCTTGGGTAAATACCTAGGAATGGAAAGGCTGGGTTTAAGGAGATCTATGTTAACCTGTAAGAAACTGCCAAACTGTTCTCATACACAGTTGTACCATTTTCCATTCCCACCAGGAGTCTGGTTGTTCCACATCCTCACCAACACACAATATCACCCTTCTTTATTATGGCAATTCTGGTAGATGAGTTATCATGAGGTAGTTTTAATTTACATGATGTTGAGCATTTTTTCATATGCTTACTTGACATCCATAAATCTTTGATGAAGTGTCTATTAAATCCTTTGCCTATTTTTATTGGACTGCTTATTTTCTTATTTTCAAGCATGGGACACTTTTTTTTTTTTTTTGAGACAGAGTTTCACACTTGTTGCCCAGGCAGGAGTGCAATGCACGATCTCAGCTCACTGAAACCTCCCCATCCAGGGTTCAAGGGATTCTCCTGCCTCAGCCTCCTGAGTAGCTGGGATTTAGAGGCATGTACCACCACACTTGGCTAATTTTGTATTTTTACGAGAGACAGAGTTTCGCCATGTTGTTCAGGCTGGTCTTGAACTCCTGACCTCAGGTGATCCATCTGCCTCGGCCTCCCAAAGTGCTGGGATTACAGGTGTGAGCGACCGTGCCAAGCCAGAATACTTTTTATATATTCTGAGTAGATGTACTTTATCAAATATGTGTTTTGCAAATATTTTTGCAGTCTTTGGCTTACTCTTCATTCTATCAAGATTATCTTTTGAAGATCAGAAGTTATTCGTTTTGATGAAGTCGAATTTATTTGTTTATAGGTGATGCTTTTGGTGTTGTATCTAAGAAATACTTAGTCACCATCTTTGCTGTCATATCTAAGAAATCCAGGATCACAAAATTTTTTCCTTAAAATTTTACAGATTTAGGTTTTATACTTAGGTCCATGATCCCTTTTAATTTTTGTATATTGTGCCAGGTATGGATCAAAGTTTATTCATTTGCACACAAATATTCAATTATTCTGGCACCATTTGCTGAAAAGACTATTTTTTCTCCTCTGAAACTGCCTTGGCATCTTTGCCAAAACTTAACTATTTATGTGTGAGCCTATTTCTGAACTCTGGGTTTCATTAATGTATCTGTTTCTACACTATTACTACAGTGTCTCGGTTACTATAAATTTATGACAAGTCTTAAAGTCAGATCATGTATGTCTTTCAATGTTATTATCTTTTCCAGCATGTTTGAGCCATTATAGCCCTTTTGCATTTCAATGTAAATTTTAGAATCAGATTGTCAATTTCTACAAAAATGCCTGCTTGGATTTTGATTGAAATTGCCTTGAATTTCTAGGTCAGTTGGGGGAGAAATTACATATTAACAGTATTAAGTTTCCAATCCATGACCATGGTATATCTCTTTAATTATTAAGGTTTTCCTTAATTTTCCTCAGCAGTGTTTTATATTTCCAGTGCCAACACAGTGCCTAGAATCCAAGAGTAATTTTACTTTTTGGTATATTGAATCACTATAAACCTATCACAAAAGAAATCTAACCCTATCTTCAACTTTTAATAAAAGTATAAAATGTACAGCACTCTGATAAAACTATTCCAATTACTAATATACATTAACAATAATACCATTTACACTTTTACATGACTTTATACTAATTAGGTAAGATTTGCTTAGACAATCTTGGCAAATTCTCAAATCCATTTTTTTTTATCTTTGGTATCATTGCTAAATAGGTTTATGTTTTTTATTCCCTTTTGATCTTGTTCTATTTCTGATCTTGTTTCTCTAGAGGAGCTGGTGTAGAATCAGTATTTCTTTAAAAATCTCATTGTTACTTCTCCCTTTTTATATTCTGATAAACTATTCACATTCTCACCCATTCCTTTTCCTTTATCCCACATAGTTCCTACTTTATAAATAATCTAATAATTGCCTATTATTAGACTGCACTACTCATCTGATTCATGACACAAAGCTTAAGTCATGACCCATAGGTCATACTTTTTACTAGCAGAGGAAAGAGGAAGTTGGAAAAAATTTATATCAAAAATGTTTTAATTTAGTATAAAAACTTTAAGCTTTGAATTCCAAATTGGAAACCCAATAAAAGAAAAAAGACTACAGGGTGATTTTAGGCCTCTCATGACTTGCTGACAAAAAGGGTTAAAGTTAGAATTAAAGTGTAGAGATAGACCTGAAGAACAGATCATCTAAAATATGTAGTTTTATATGCTGTAGTATATTTTTTAAAAGGTTTCATAATATAAAGCAGAAATAAACAGAAAGAAGCCATTAAACAAACGGTCAAGTTTTGTTTATTTTGAGCCTATTAAGCAAAAATCAATTTAATTTTAAAAAGAGTTTATTTTATCTTTGTGTTCTTTTAATTTTAAAGACTTTATGATATGGTTTGGCTGTGTCCCCACCCAGATCTCATCTTGAATTCCCACATGTTGTGGGAGGGACCCAGTGGGAGGTAATCGAATCATGGGGGCAAATCTTTCCCATGCTGTTCTCATGACAGTGAATAAGTCCCATGAGATCTGATAGTTTTAAAAAGGGGGGTTTCCCTGCACGAGCCCTCTCACTTTGCTTGCTGACATCCATGTAAGACATGACTTGCTCCTCCTTGCCTTCTACCATGATTGTGAGGTATCCCCAGCCACGTGGAACTGTAAGTCCATTAAACCTCTTTATTTTGTAAATTACCCAGTCTCAGATATGTCTTTATCAGCAGCATGGAAATAAACTAACACACTTTACCATAAAATTTTATTGTTTTCCTTCAACTAGTTTTAGCTATCTTACTGAATAACTGCTTTTTTTAAAATGAAATCTTGGGCTAACAAGATGAGCACCATCTTACTTTAAAGAATTTACTCCCAGCTGGAACTGGAAATCTTTAGTGTCATCTAGAGACAGTGATAACATATTACAGGAGAGAAACACAAATCCGTTTAAAGTATTTGACAGTGGATATAGTTAACTCTAAAATGCCATCATTTTCTATAATCCAAAGTGGCATCTAAAGTTATATGGCAAATCATTTTTACTCCTTATCAGTGTCTACGAGATTCTAAAAGCCCTTCAGCATCAAGGCTTAGTTATTTCCCCAGCAATGGTAAAGATTTTGTCAACTAATCAACCAATTAAGGGAAGAAGGAAAGGGAATTTAATAATTTAGTCTTAAAAATGAGTACATTATAGTTTTACATGAAGGAAAAACTAAAACAGTGTATCTTAGAACATAGTCCATGACCACCTTTATCAGAATTATCTGAGGGGACTCTCAAATCTGCATTTTTATGAAGCTCCCCCAGTGGTTATTATCATATGATAATTTGAAGCTCATCATTCTGAAATTTTTTGCTTCAACCATTAGCAAATAGAAAAAGAATAAGATTCTTCTTATAGGGGGTATACAATGCACAATAAACAAGAAGGGAGTTAAAGGAAGAGAAATCTGTGTGGCCTGCTATCAGAAAGTGTCAATGAAAATACAGAATGTAAGTTGAAACTTAGGAGAAGAAATTGCTTCCTTTAGATGTCAGAAGCAGACTATAAGAGAACAGAGAGAAGGAGGCATATGCCTGTTTGGGGAAAGGTATGAGAAGAGAATAACCACAATTTTATGTAAGACACAGCTTGGGTAACAGTGGCAATTAATATTGAATCAGTGAGGTGAGTCACATAGATCACATAAGCATGGCAAGGGAGCTAAGCCTTGATATGATATTTATCTTCTTAAATTTGATGGTGATATGATAAAAAAAAAGTTTAAAGATTTACTATGGCAATGATCAGATAATGGAGATATATATATACACACACACACACATATGTATACAGACACAGTCATATATATGTATATGTGAATAGTAATGGGAAACCAGAGACAGAAAATTTGGCCAAATAACAGCTTCAGAAACAATAATATGGAAAGAGAGAGATTTAGGTGCAGTGTATTAGGGCCCCACTGTGGAGATAGAATGAATGTGAGAGAAACTTTTAACTATTTCCATCGATTATTCCTTATACCAGAGAAGATGACGAGGAATGTACTTTTTCTCCTCATTCCAGTTAAAAGGAAAATAAAAACAGAACAAAATTCAAATGGTTAATTTGTGTTATTATCCATGATAAATAACTCCAAATATTTAGCAGCCAAATGATTTCACGAAGATTACTTTTCCATTAACAATGTCAAACTCAGAAAGAGTCTTTGTCATATAAACAGAGTATTACATTAAAATAATACATATTCCAACTTGCTATTCACTGCCATACTCTACTTTAACAATGCAAATTTTTACTTGTGAATTAGCACACAGCACATAACATTATGTCCATCTTCAGTACTCCAGATACTAAAAATAAACACATTCTGGAAGACTTAGTTTGCTTATTACATGCATGTCTAAGGGAGTTGCTGGCCTCATAAAACTGACTTTGTCGCCTGTCTTTCCTTTTAAAGAAGTTTACAAATTCACTGTATTGTCACTGAGTAATAACTGTCGCTATTTTATAGTTTTGTAATTTGATGTCACATATATTTTAGAAACTTTTCTCCTGAAGAAGAATTCTAAGGCCAACACACTTAGAAAACATTGAGAAATGCCTTGGGAAATCATTACCTACTCTTGAGGCAATGTTGGCAGAGTAAACAGTCAGTCTAAAGAAAAACCTATGCAGGGAAAATGGATGAGACTATTTTTAGTAATGTGTATGTGAACAAACTCCACTCATTAAGGTTCTAACATTTTCTGTTCACTCAATATTAGTGTTATGCATGTAGCAGATGATGTTGCTGCCTTTCCCCGTTCCCTCAGCCCACCTCAGTTCACCTGGAGCTGAGGTATACAGTACATAGCAAGCTAATTTCCCACCTCCAAGGCCAGTCTCTTTTCTAAAGCCTTGAAAGTTGTTTCTTGACCCTCTAGGACTTGGAAGTACTAGCGAACAAGAGTTAAGACCACAGGGCAATCCTCGAACAGTAGGGGAGGAATATTGGTAGATAAATGCTGCAACCTTCCTGTCCTCCCAGGGGGCAGGTCCAGGGATGTTCCATGGAACTCACAGTTTTACTCACAGTATTGAAATCTAGGTGCACACAGCAATAACCCATTCATTAACATGCACTTAAAAATTTGTTTTTGGCTTTTCTTCCTTCCCTTTCCCACTTTCCCACTTCATTAGTTTGAGTTTCCCCAAAGACTCATCTTTTGGGGGAATTTGAACTAAGCAATGTACTAATACAAAATGAGAAACATTTATAGAAAATTTCCAAGAAACCCTGCTACTATACATAGTTAAATCAACCGAGCTCTCCAAGGTAGCCAACATATAATCCATAATTTATTTCAACACTTCTGTATCATTCATAGGGCATATTATTAATCCCAGAATTAAAATCACCATGTTTATTACTTATCTGCAAATTTTATTAGTGGTCCATGTGTCTTGCAAGAGCTACAGTAGACAGTCAGGACCTCAGTCTTAGCCCCTAATGAATATGGTCCAGAATATGCTGTGGGAAGAAAACAACCATCTTTGAAAATATGGCAATAGTAGCATATTTAGGGGGGCTTGACATTTACAATCTTTCTAGATGGGGACCTCCCTGGTGGAAGGTGTGCTAGTGGTATAGTTAGGTCTCAGAGTAGAAAAGTTAAAAAGATGAAAGAGTATAAAGAGAACTATCTTATTATTTTAATATTCTGTATCTAGCTCTCTGATGCAAAAAGCACTCTGTTGGTAGTTTTCTTATTTCCTGTTTTCAGTGGCTCTCTCTTCTTCTTATCTCCTGCCCTATTCCCAAAGTCAATTTTATTTAATAGAAGAAAATGTTAGAATTGGAAAAACAAATAGTCAGGATAGTTGTGAAGGCAAAGAGAACAGAAGCATATTAGATATTGGTTTGTTCTAAGCATCCTCTTTCCCTCCATACTTTTCTATCCCCAAACCTGAAACTTTCTAACTTCTAAATTAAAGTACGAAATTATTTTGGTTTGGGGCAATAGCGTTATACAGTGGCACCAAGTTGCTGGAGACTTGGCATATTTCAAAACTTTGATAATTCAAGCCTAATTTTAATCTAATTTAAAAGCCTAATCAAAGCCTAACTTTGATAATTCAAGCTTAATTTAATGTCGAGAGCATGGTGGGAAATGTCTACCTAGAATGAATAATTTATAACAAATGTGCATTTGTTTTACTTTAATGTCTCATTTTAATTTTACCATATTATCTCTGACATTTTTCTGAGTTCTCAAAAATCTGCATAGCATATCATAACAGTTATGGGAAATTATTCATAGCATTTCATCACCTCTAACTTCTATTCCAAAGTTATTGATTTTAAAGCTTGGTTTTCAGCACTAAAGAATTATCATCACATAAATAAGATGTGATGTCTTATGTGATCTAAAAGTATTTTAAATCATATTAACTGTGAATGGCAAGATAACAGCAAAGCAGTCATCACAGTCCCTCAGACAAGCTCCAGTTCCCATAAACAAAAGCACAGTGCCCAGAATACTAATAAATGATGGGGACATTTCTATTTAACAGCTAATGTGGCAGTACCCTGTGGGAGTGGTAAACACAGTCTACAAATCACTTGACAGACTAGTCATGAAATTAATCTTTTTTTATATGCTAAAGATATTCATTATTTCACATTTTTCATAAAGAAAGATTTCATTAATATGCTATGTGGTTGTCAATTTACATAATGCAAATTGCCCTAGAATGTGGCAGACACAATGTATTTAGATTAATTTTTCAGAAAAATTCTAAATCACACAAGGTTTCTATGTTCAAGACTGGTGGTAAATAAATAAAAAGTTCTGCCTCCAGTAACAAGATTCAAATTGGTTAACCTGTTATGGGAGTTCTGGCAATAAGCATAATGGGCTATAAGTATATACAATATAAAAATCTGAGACTATTCTGCTATGTATAATCTTAGCTTTCACTAAACAAAAAAAATTACTTGTAAAATTTCCTTTGGTTCAAGGACTTTTATATGTTTATTTTAGGGGTTAGCCAAAATATTTTAAGAAGAAATTAAGTTCATTTTCATATTTCTTAGCCTAGCATGACCTTTGAGATTCTGATAAATAATTTGTCAAAAGTAAAAGTAAATTTGCCTTACTTTGTAGTTGTTATCGATTTTCTGAAAAAAAAATTATACAGAGAACATTTTGATTCTTAAAAGGATACTTTTCTCTATAATTATAGTCCCTTATCTCGCTTGGCTGAGCGAGTGTGAAAAAGCAACTGCTCTGTATGTATGAAGATAAAGCAAGTACACTGATTAAAAGGAAGGTATGGTGGATAATCATAGAAAGGCTGGCTATGAAATACTGTTCTCAATTTAGTTGAATATGCTGTGAAATAATAAAATGGTTACAAACTAGAGAGAATGACTGCAGAGATCTTTGGTATGCATTTAAAAAACATCACTTGCTCCTTTTCCATTTACTTTTTAAGAGAAATAAATTAACATTAGAAATCCTGCAATTTGGAACACCAAATTGTGTTAAAATATCAAGTTGCCTGAAATGTCCATCATGAACCAAGTACTATATGATTCACTGAGCCAAAGAATTGGGTGTGCCCGGCAGCCCTGAATCATCAAATGGACATTGCATATATTAAATAGCTCAAACAGGTACTGAAGGCACAAGTAAGTGGTACCAGCAATGGCTCTGATTCCTACGGCACAACATCTGTCCACAAGCCCCCAAGTTGCTCTTCACATAATATTGGCCACACAGGAAGGAATAAAAAGAAAAAAGAAAGCAGCAGAAAGACCCATTAATGGAGTGATTGGGAATATGCTTTGCAGAAGGAACAGCATCCACCCATTTTACAGCCCTTTCTAACATGTGCTCCATGGAACACTACATCTGTGGTTGCCAGCAGATATTACACATGCACACACAGATATGAGTTCTGGAGTTACAGACATTTGAGAAATGCTCAGTTCAATAAACTGAAATTTATTTTGTGGTCCTTGCATCTTTACACATAGTTTTCCCACACTTTCAGATTTTCATTCTATTTAACAGGTCTGATTATGTCAACAACTAGTTACCCTCAAGAAAAGTTACTAATGCATCCCAGAATGGTGTTGGTTACCTCTTTCCTCCCTAATCATCATGCAACACTGTATATTCCGTACAGTGGGGGGCCATAATTATTCCTACTTTTTCACAATTGACACCTAAAAGAGATAGACAGCACCACCAAGGGCATATTCCCTCCCCATCCCAGGTATAAATGCATTTGTGTTCTCAGGGAGGGGAGCATCACACACCAGGGCCTGTCAGGGAGTGGGGGCAAGGAGAGGGAGAGCATGCAAGGCTTCAAAACTAGATGACAGGTTGATAGGGGCAGCAAACCACCATGGCACGTGTATACCTATGTAACAAACCTGCATGTTCTGCATGTGTATCCCAGAACTTAAGAAAAATAAAATAATACATAAGTAAATAAATGCATTTGTCTCCCAAGCACATCTATGCTTATGTTAAATGTGAAAGATTATCTCTTATGTAGGAGGAGTTTGAAGGTCAGACACCAAGAATTTGTTCTCCAATTGACAAAAGCCACACTATTGAATAGAGCAGGCATTAGCCACATGTGGTTATTTAAAATTAAACTTACAATATAGTTCTTCACTCACACTAGCCACATTTTAGGTGTTTACTAGTCACAGGTGGCCAGTGGCTACAGCACTAAAGAGTGTGGGCATAGTAAATTGCCACCATCATAGGAAGTTCTATTGAATAGCACTGGACTAGCGTGACACCACACATATACACATGCTGCATTCAGGAGGGAGCTCACTAAATCTCAGTCGCCTTCAGAATCTCACAAGGAAATCCTGACTTTGCAGCATCCACTCCTCTAACCAGCCTCAGCTAAGTGACTGCTGGCAACAAGCAAGCAGGAAAAGAAAATTCACATTGTCAGCATATTCAGGCAATCCCGCCTCCCAAAAAAAAACATTACAAACCACAAGGAGCTTGAGCATATGCACACGGGCACACATCCAAAGTTTCTTTTCTCCATGTAGGAGATAACAGACTGATTTACCTAAGGACTCACGGTGGTTTGAATTATCCTGATTCCTGTGTCTTTATTATGCCAGTCATTTTTGGTTTTCCCAAAACTACCTTAGTTTCCTTGATTCTAACCTATTTAATATAGTTGAAGAGTGAGAGGAGCCTTTGGAGACCCGACCGACAGTAATTCCACCCTGAGATAATATGGTCAGCTGGACAGGCCCCAAACCACCTGGACTTACCCCATCTTCACTTGTTTAAAAGCTACATATCATATACCAATTTAGCTAACTTTAAAAGTTTTCATCTTACATGCTTAGAGTCATTTCCATATCTTTTCACAATATCTCCACTTAATGTGGTTTATATTTGGTTAATATTCCCTAAGGGAACCAGATTCAACAAGTCAAGGGGCAGAGATTCCAATGAATCTGGTCAAGAATAAGCCAGAATCAGAAATCAAAGTATCAGCCAAAATCTCAAACCATAATTCCCAAACCTGGCTGCATGCCAGAAAAATGTTGGAACTTTAAAAACACGAATGCCTGGGACCTGTCCCCGGATATGCTGATTAAATTAGTCTGGGAATCAAGATCATTTAAAATCTCATTAAGTGGTTTTCACATAGTACCGACAATGGTCAGAAGTCAAAACTACCGTCTTAGAAAATACTTGAATCTCATCCTCTAGAGCGGGGGCTATCAAACCATAGCCTGTGAGCCAAATATTGCCCCACACCTGGGGACCTATTTGTTTATGTCTTGTCTGTGACTGCTTTTCCTGCTACAATGGCAGGTTTGGGGAGTTGCAACAGAGACCATCTGATCCACAAAGCCAAAAGTATTTACTATCTTGCCATTTGCTAAAGTCTGAATGTTTGTGTCCCCCCAGAATGTGTATGTTGAGACTAAATCCCCAGTGCAGTGGCACTGGGAGGTGAGACATCTGGGTGGTGATTAGGTCATGAGGGTGGAGCCCCCACAAATGGGATGAATGCACTTATAAAAAGAGGCTGGAGAGAGCTTGTTTGTACCTTTCCCCATGAGAGAACACATAGAAGGCACCTCTACGAGGAACGAGCTCACATCAGACACCAAATCCCCTGGTGCCATAATCTTGCATTTCCTAAGCTTCAGAATTGTGGGCAATAAGTTTCTTTTGTCTAGGTTTTAAAATTTTATTTATTTATTTATTTTTAGAGACAGAATCTTGCTCTGTCACCCAGGCAAGGTGATGTGACCATAGCTCACTGCAGACTCAAACTCCTGGGTTCAAGCAATCTTCTTGGTTTAGCCTCTCGAGTAGCTGGGACTATGAGAATGTGTATCACCATGCCTGGCTTTTTGTTTTTGTTTTTGTTTCCACTTCTATGCAGACAAGGTCTCACCATGTTATACCAGGCTTTTCTCAAACTCCTGACTTCATGCAATCCTCCTGCCTCAACCTCCCAAGTAGCTAGGACTATATGAGTGTGGGCTACCACAGCCGGCTAATATTTTTTTACTTTTGGGGAGACAAGGTCTCATTATGTTGTCCAGGCTTATCTTGAACTCCTGGGCTCAAGCAATCCTCCTGTCTTGGCCTCCCAAAGTGCTGGGAGTACGGGCTGTTGTTTACAAATTATCTAGTCTAAGATATTCTGTTACAGTAGCCCAAATTGACTGATACCATTACAGAAAATGTTGGCTGACCCTGGCCCTAGAGCAGTGATCCTCAGAGCAGCATAAGCATCACCTGGAAACTTGTTAGATATGTAAACTCTTAGGCCCACCCCAGACCCACTGAATCAGAAACTCTGTGACCTTCTCCTGCCCACTTCTCACTTGCCCCAAGGCAGAGCTCTATTCTTCCTCACCTTTCTGGTGGCTGGTCTTAAGACCCTCCCCAGAGAGGGTCTTGCCCTATACCCTGGGGGAAGGAATGCTGGCATCCTGCAGCTTCCATCAAAACCCAAGAGGACTGGGTTCAGAGAGCTTCTGGATAACAGAACACATGGGGCTTCTTGAAGGCTGGCGTGCCCAGGGAGGGCGAGAGGCACCACGCCCTTAACCTCCACGCATCTCTTGATCTGTATCCTTTGTAGTATCCTTTAAATAAATAAATAAATACATACATACATAAATACATAAATAAATAAAAAGTGTTTCTCTGAGTTCTGTGAGCCTCTCCAGCAAATTAATTGAGCTCAAAGAGGGAACCCCAAACTTGAAGCTGACCTGTCAGAAGTTCCAGGGGCCTGGACTTGTGACTGGGATCTGGGGGTTTGAGGGGCAGTCTTGGAGACTGAACCCCCAACCTGTTGGATCGGACACTATCTCTAGGTAGAATTGAATGGGAGGATACCCAGCTGGTGTCTGCTGTTTGGTATGTGGGGGAAAAAACCCATATATTTGGTCACAGAAGTCTTCTGTGTTGATTACTGTGGTGTGAGAACAGAGAAAAATCATGATTTGAGAGTTACTTTCCCAAAACACCTCCCAAACTTCAAATCAAAACAAATGGTCCACCAACATGAGAGTTATTTTTTCAAATATTCAATAGGAACAGCTATCCTCAAGCAATCTGGTAAATTTAGGTGCAAATGTTGCCTAATTATTACCATCTTCAGAATTTTTACATTTTAAAGAGAGTTTTTTGAAAACTCATTAATCCAATGGGATGCATTTCAGATGCAGGAATTTTAAGCACTTGTCAGTGAGGTAAATATTTAAGTAATTTTTAAGGAATGATGTATTCTTTAGCTACCCTCATACATCTGATATAGGTGTTATTAAAAATGTATTTCTCTGCCTCATATAATGCTAGATCTCTGATATTGCATACATCTTTGCTTTGTACTTGTAACATACAATTCCAAAATTTTGTATCCATCCTTTTTCCTTATCAATGTCATGGTAATCAATTCACTCATTTTCTTGTTTTTGTTTGTTTGTTTTTTGTTTGTTTGTTTTGAGATGGAGTCTTGCTCTGTTGCCCAAGCTGGAGTGCAGTGGCACAATCTCAGCTCGCTGCAACCTCTGCCTCCTAGGTTCAAGCAATTCTCCTGCCTCAGCCTCCCAAGTATATGGGATTACAGGCACGCACCACCACGTGCAACCAATTTTTGTATTTTTAGTAGAGATGGGGTTTCACCATGTTGGCCAAGCTGGTCTCGAACTCCTGACCTCACGATCCAAAGTGCTGGGATTACAGGCATGAGACACTGCATCTGGCCCACTTATTTTCTACTCACCTATTTTGTGCAATGTATTGTGTTCAACCCAGACACATGCCTTTGAGTTTTCACATAGTATAGTGAGGTAGACAAGTGCATCAACTCTATTATTGTAGTAGAGTAGGTGACCTCATGCTATTAAGTTAGCACAGAGAAGCAGCAGGTGTTTTAACAGAGTTTCAGTTTTCTATTGGTAACAAATTACCACAAACTTAGTGACTGCAAACGATTGTATTGTCTTACATTTCTGTAGGTAGAGTCCCACACAGTGTCACTGGGCTAAAATCAAGGCATCTACCAGGTTGCATTCCTTTCTGGAAGCTCTAGGAAGAGCTTTTCCTTTTCAGTTCTAATGGTTTCTACATTCCTTGTCTTGTGGCTCCTTTCTTTATCTTCAAAAACGAAACTTTGCATCTCTCTGGCCTGCTTCTGTCTTCACATCTCTTTCTGATCATAGTCAGGAAAGGTTCTCTTCTTTTAAGGACTCATGGTTAGACTGGGCCCACTCACATAATCCTGGATAATCTCCCAGGATCAAGATCCTCCACCTGGGATTACAGGTGTGACCACCGCGCCCAGCCTATTCCTTTACTTTCTTAATAAACTTGGTAACAAATTACCAAGATTACCAAATTACCAGAATTTCATCTGCTAACTTCCTTTTGCCATATCACATATTCTAAGGTTCCAGGGATTGGGATTTGGATGTGGACGGATAAGGGGGAGTATTTTTCCACCCACCATAGAGGGTGAAGAAGAAGAAACAAAGTGGTGTAAGAAGACCCTGGAAGAGATGAACCTCGAGCCAAGTCTTGAAGGTGTAGTGGGAATTAGCCATCAGGAGAAGCGGGGAAAACATTTTTTGATACTTACATTCTTTCATCAACAATATTTTTATGCTGCTCCTGCCAGGTTCCAGGCACTATGCAATGACACTGGGAGTACAGGACATAGTCAAAGAATTGCAAGTATCATTGTGACCAGAAAGAGGTCCTGATCCAGACCCCAAGAGAGGGTTCTTGGATCTCATGCAAGGAAGAATTTCAGGCTAGTCCATAAAGTGAAAGCAAGTTTATTAAGAAAGTAAAGGAATAGGCTGGGCGCAGTGGTCACGCCTGTAATCCCAGCACTTTGGGAGGCCAAGGCAGGCGGATCACAAGGTCAGGAGATCAAGACCATCCTGACCAACATGGTGAAACCCCGTCTCTACTAAAAATACAAAAATTAGCTGGGCGTAGTGGCACACGCCTGTAGTCCCAGCTACTCGGGAGGCTGAGGCAGGAGAATTGCTTGAACCAGGGAGTCACAGGTTGCAGTGAGCCAAGATCACACCACTGCACACCAGCCTGAGCAACAGAGTGAGACTCCATCAAAAAAAAAAAAAAAGTAAAAGAATAAAAGAGTGACTACTCCATAGGCAGAGCAGTTGCAAGGGCTGCTGGTTGCCCATTTTTATGGTTATTTCTTGATTATATGCTAAACAAGGGATGGATTATTCAGGAGTTTTCCAGGAAACGGGTGGGCAATCCCCAGAGATGAAGGTTCCTCCCGTTTTTAGACCATATACAGTAACTTCCTGACATTGACATGGCATTTGTAAACTGTCATGGCATTGGTGGGAGTGTAGCTGTGAGAATGACCAGAGGTCACCCTCATCACCACCTTGGTTTTGGAGGGTTTTTAGCTGGCTTCTTTACTACAACCTGTTTTATCAGCAAGGTCTTTATGACCTGTATCTTGTGCCAACTTCCTATCTCATCCTGTGACTTAGAATGCCTTCACCATCTAAGAATGCAGCCCAGTAGGTTTCAGCCTTATTTTACCCAGCCCCTATTCAAAATGGAGTTGCTCTGGTTCAAACACCTCTGACAGTATGGGAAAGCCAGAATATAGACAGAACGTTAGGGGTGATAGGAAGCTCAAGCTAGCAAGTAGTCAGGGGCCAGGTCATGAGAGGTTCGAATGCCTGTTCAGAAGTTTGGATTTTATCCTGAAAGTGATGGGGAGCTACAAAAATAACTTATGCAGGAGGTGATGTTATCAGATGTGTCTTTCAAAAAAAGAAATAACTCAGCAATGAAAATTATGGATACAATAGAAAAGAACCTAGCATAGTGATATTGTTAGTGGTGATGGGAAATAGATGGATTCAAGAGACATTTAAAAAGTAAAACTCACAGCGAAGTGTAAAGAAGAGGAAGAGAGATACTAGAAAACTACCAGAATTCTACCTTGGTTGAATAATGAGGTAGTGATTCCATCAAGACAGGGAGTGCAGAAAAGAGTGGATTCAAAGTGAAAGTGACTTCTGTGTTGTAGACATTACATTTGGGGTGAAATTCTGTTTAGAATATTTACTAGAAGTTTCAATGTAATAAACCAGATCTAAATTAACTAGTTACCTGGGCCAGGGTTCTATATTGTTGAGTCTTTTATAAAAAGTTGGTAATTAATACGATGGGGATAAATCAAAGCAAATAATGAGAGAATGTAAAGTGAAAAAAGATGGGAGAACAGCAAAAGAAAGGGTGGACAAAAGGAGTCTATGAAAAATACCAGAAAAGAGATGATAGGAAGTAGAAAAACAACAACAAAAAAGTTGTATCAACCAGAGGAGGATTTCAAAACTGATTGGTCAACCTGGTAAAATAAGGTAGAACAGTCAAGTAAGAAAGTATTGAAAAGGACCCTTGGATCTGGCAGCTAGGGGAAAAAATCAAGTCTCGTTACTTGTCAGTTTCAGTGGCATGGTAGAGACTGGTGCCACCTTGCACTTATTTCAAGAAGGTATGGAAGGTAAAGCACTGGGGAGAGAGAAGCACTTTGTTAGAAGCCAGACTGGGAAGAACCAGCATCATGACTAGGGACACCTGTGTAGAAGATGACCAAGAATAACAAAGGGATCAAAAGTTTAAGGAAAGGAGCCTGAATCTGCTTTTTTATGTGGAAGCAAAATGAATCAGTAGAGGATAAACAGAATATTCAAATATTCAAAATATTTGAAAAAGTCAAGGTCCCAGAGGATGCAAACCCACGACATCGGTTGAATTTTAGACTGAGCAAGAAGACTGCTAACTTTTCGAAAAGAGTGAAGGAAAAGGTGGGTTTGGATGCAGTGACTGTAATTTTATAAGTTAACAAAGTTTCAAAATTAAGACTATATTCTCTCTGAAGCAGATGGTGAGGAAATCTATTAAGAGGGGAGGGCTCTAGGGAGGTGGGGACTTAAGAACAAGATGAAGACTTGAAATACTCTATGAGAGAATGGGAACAAGATAGTTGTTTGTCAAGGAGTGTTGAGGGCCAGCTTAGGTTGACAGGTATGGGTTAGTGATGGCAGCCTCCTACAGAGAGTTCTGGAGACCTGACCTTGTTCCTGACAACAGGCACATTTCACTTGTTCTTCCTTAAGACTCTTCCACTAGCCATTTCTTGTCCCTGCCGTATTCCTCTGTTGACCTCCTGGCTGACTTCACCTTGGAGTTCAGGTCTCAGCTGGGAATATCTTTCCTTTAGAGAGAACTTTGCTGATCAACCTGAAGTAGCCTCTGGAGTTACTCCCTATCATGCCAGCGTATTTTGCCTTCTTTAGAACTTGCATCACTCTAATATTTTCCTGTTCGCTTATTTCATTTTTCCTGTCTGCCGCCTTCTCACTAGAACATAAGCCTTCATGAGAAATGGAACCTTATCAGTTTTGTTTACACAGCATCCCACTCTCTAGCACATAGTAGGCAATCAATAAATATTTCATGTTGAATATTTTGTGATTTTGCTTTAATAGCTCAGAGGGCAGGGTATAGAAAAGGAAAAAGCAGTGAAAGTGGTGACTAAAGTAAAGGGAGAAAATGTACTATTCAGATGGGTCAATAGACTGGAGGAAAATGGAGACATCGAAGGGTTGGAAGGTTTAGTGAAGAAATGATAGGAAGATATCGGAGTTTCTTTACAAAACAGTTTAATCATGGAAAACTCCAGACATATACAAAAATAGGAATGAGTCCCTGCACTCAGCCACAGATTGAACAATTAGCAAATCACTACAATCTTTTATTCTCTACTTGCCACCCACTCAATCCTTTCATCTAGAAGAAATTATAGTTACTGCATCCACAAATGTCAAAGTAAAATACCCGACATATCATTTTACTCATAAATTTTTTTTTTTTTTTTTTTTGAGACGGAGTCTGGCTCTGTCACCCAGGCTGGAGTGCAGTGGCGCGATCTCGGCTCACTGCAAGCTCCGCCTCCCGGGTTTACGCCATTCTCCTGCCTCAGCCTCCCGAGTAGCTGGGACTACAGGCGCCCGTCACCTCGCCCGGCTAGTTTTTTGTATTTTTTAGTAGAGACGGGGTTTCACCGTGTTAGCCAGGATGGTCTCGATCTCCTGACCTTGTGATCCGCCCGTCTCGGCCTCCCAAAGTGCTGGGATTACAGGCTTGAGCCACTGCGCCCGTACTCATAAATATTTTGATATACCCTAAAAGATGTAAAAAAAAATCATTATCACAGTCAAAAATTAAAACTTCTTCCCTAATTACTAGAACTTAGCATTCAGAAGTACAGAACTTCCAGCTGACAAGCTTCAGGATAGAGTCATGGGTGTAGGAGGCCAAGGGAATGGGAGGTGGGTATTTATGGCAGTGATGATTTAGTGAATCTGACATCTGCGGCTGCAGAAGTTAACAATAATTTCCTCTAGGATAATGGCAGAACTTCTGGCACAGAGAGGAATCAGGTGCCCAGTAAATTGAAGGAAGAGCACAAAGAATCAGGTAACAAGATCCTTCACCTGAGCAATGCAGAAACAAATAAAACTTGATTACTTTTAATTACATATTCCCAACTGTCACTTATGTGACATTATAGCATACATGCACATACGATTGTTTCTATTTTAATGTAGTTCTTCAATCAAATGTGGGAATTTTTAGTTATAATTTCTACTAAGCATAGCTATATAAGTTGCCAGTCATCACTTTTGGGAATAATTATCATCAGAGAGAAAGAAACTACTAAAGATTGTGGTTAGAAAAGAAAGGGGGGAAGTCCGCAAGATAGAAATTGTACAATAAAGTGTAGAAGAGAAAAAGGAAACTCGGAGACACTGAGCCTGGATCTCAGGCATGCACTCGCCAGTCTGTTTGGGCAACAGGAGTGCAACATTGTTCACAGCAAGCGACAATATGACTTCTGGTATAAAGTATAAAAGACAGGAGAACAACAGAATCACTGCATGTGTCCACAGGTTGGTGAATTACCACTATGCAGTTTAACTAAAAATTATTCAAATCATCTCAGGCCCTAATTTTATCTCTGGAATTATGTTGAAGCCTGGAATAAAGAAGGAAGAATTCTATGTCTTAAAATTACAATGGCATTAAACATTTGCAAGGACAAATATCAAAACAGTGTTTATTATGCACATTATCATATTATCTGTGGCAAAGCAAAAGAAATTTACAACAATCTTGTTGAAATGAGGAAATAGAAATCCTTTAAAAACTCAAGCAAGCAAGGAATCTCAATGAAAAACTTAATTGTGTACCATCATGATTGTTGATTTATATGTAAAAACTATCACTGTGGCTTTCTTTAACATACTTTTTTACCATTTAATTTTTGTGAACTTAAATATCTGGAAGTCTTTTCAAAGTACTCATCTTAACTTAACCTCCTAACCTTATACTTGTAATACCTTTATCCTTCAACTCTTTCCACAAGAATTTTCAGGGAATTCATCTTGGCTAGGAAAAATCAACCACTTTCCTTATTTCTGTACTGCCTCATTTATTGGAGGCCTGGCTTAATTTCTTTTAAGTCTGAGCCTAAGAATGTGTACAAATTTGTTTGACTGGTATAGGCCAATTTCAGAGCAACATATTTTCAACTGGTGACTTGGGTTTGTCCTAAGATTACGTGACATTTTAGAAATAGGAAAAGGTAACTTGTTTTCTCTGTTTCACCTTTACAAAGTGGTGCAGAAAATATTACTAGTTATCTGATAGAAAACTTCTATCAAATCAGTGTCTACCCAAAAGCAAGAAAGCCTCAGTCCTAAACACTGCTCAGAATAATAAAGCATTGCTGTATTTTATCAATCGTCAGAAAATGTAACCCAAGATGGCCCTATTTTCCCCTAAAAGGTTGTTAGAAAGTAGTCATTGACAAGTCAATGAGTCATTTTTCAAAACCTATTCTTCCTTATCTGTTTAGTACTTTTTGCCAGGAGATAGGGTTGCCATAGTACATATTTGCATGATGCTTTCCTCTTATCCAAAGGTGATATATTCCAAGACCCCCGGTGAATACCTGAAACTGCAGGTGGTATTAAACCTCAGAGACACTATGTTTTATCCTGTGTGTACACTTCTATGATAAAGTTTAATTTATAAGTTAGGCACAGTAAGAGATGAACAATAATAACATAATAAAACAGAACAATTGCAATAATATGGTATAAGTTATGTGAATGTGGTCTCTCAATATTTTGTTGTACTGTACTCACCTGTTTTCCAACCTCAACTGATCTTAGGCAACTAAAACCACTGAAAGTGAAACTTGATAAGGAGAAATCTTTCACCAGCAACCTTAAAAAGCCTATTTTGGCTTCATTTTCTCCCTACTAAAAAGAAAAATACACTCAACAATATAATTCTGCACTACAAAAGTAAGTGCAATCATTTTCAAAATTGCCTAGAGATGTTTGAAATGTGCATTTTTCCCCTCATCTAACACAATTTTTCTACATAATTGACACAACACAATCAAATCTTTTCAAAAGGCAAAGTATCCTCTGACTCTTATTTTCTACCTTTATATTCTAGCACTTTCCTGAAATTTTTCTGTAGTTTAATGCTGGAATAACAGGACCTTTATTAGGAATAACTCTAATTAGAGTCAGCCATAAAAAATAACACACCTAGTAGTATAGAGTGCAAGGGAAATTAGACTTGATAGGCATGAAGATATCACACTCAAGAAAAAGACTTTAATAAAATCTAAAACAACAGAGCATAGCCTAGGAAAGCTATCATAGAATTCAGGGGTAGTAGTGCTAGAAATTACTTGGTCTACCCTCCATGTTTTACTGAGGAAAAAACTAAACACCCAGAGAGCAAGCACCTTGTGTGGGTTCTGATTAATGAGAGTCAAGTATTCCAACTGTTCTTCATATTCTAAACATTGCTCACAGCACGGAAGACTCGCTGAATGCACTCTACGCTCACGATACAAAACTAAGCTGCCATTTTTAACTCACACTCTGTGGCTGGAGCTCATAGGAGAGCTGTAAACTCTGCGACTGTTGAGAGTTGGCTCCACACCAACATTAGAGGCAAAGACCAAGCGGGCATTGGGTCCCCTGTGGTGCCTGCAGTGAGATCAAAAAGGGGCAGCAGTATGAAGGATCACTGACTAATAATTAATTTAAGTCTTGGCAGCAATGAAAGATGTATTCCCTTCAAGGGTCTCAGATATGAGCAAGCCAGTGTTTAGGCCATTTCACTGTGAAACCCCCCACCCAGTCCCCAGCCCCAAGTATGCTGGAGAACCCTGTTTTTATCCTTACTTCACAGGTGCAGTGGCAACTCGGTGTGGGCTCAGGGATATTTTAAGCTAGAAAAGGAGAGAAAGGAGGAAATCATAGGGATAAGGGACACAGTAATAGGACTGAACATTTGTAATTCCAGACGGGATAGGAGACTGTTAGAACTGGGGTACTAGAGGGAGTCAGTTAGAGATATAAAAAGTAGTGGTCAGAGAATGGGATACTTGAAACTGAGATTATAGAGGGGTAAGGGTTTTTAGTAATCATGAGGTCAGGGTTTGATTATAGCAGTAAATAACTGAGGTAGGTGAAGGATATGAAGAAGAGGAGTTCAAGGAATAAAGAGGGCTTGGCATGGGAAGAATCACCTATGTGGATATTGAAATTGCTAGGAATTAATTTAAAAATAGTGTTCATTCACTGATAATTGTTGGCCAAATGGGAGTGGAAAATGTTGATTTTTCTAATTCCGCCATTCCTTCAATTTTCACTAGCTTGAATTATCCTGTGAAGAACTTTGGATATTGTGATGAATGCTGAGCAGGATGACTACTAAAGTCTGTCTCTTTAGTTATCAATTTTCAAAGAAATTGGTACTATAGTTAGTTCAAATGGTGACAATGACCAATGTTATTTTTGAGGGGGTTGCAGTAAACGTTGCAGGTATGCGCAGGGAGCTAGCTCTTTCTATTAGTGTCAGCGTGAATTTATAGTTTTTCTAGTCAATACCTTTGGTTCAATTGCAGCTATGACTTTTTTTTCTTGCTTTTTTTTTTCCTTCATTCAACAAATATTTATTAAGTCCCTTCTTCATGCAAGCCACTGTGCTGGGTGCTGGAGTTACAAAAGGGAACTAACTAACCATGTCAGACACATGCACTAAACATGGGTGCCTACTTCTGAATTTTATATTACACATCTGAAACATTTCACTTTTCTGGACACTGGAAGAAGCCATTGACAAGCCATTCCAATGCACGATAACCCTGTCTATAATAGAATCCTGGCAACCTGAGGCTTGCTGTTCAATCAAAGATATCTTAAATTCCAATCCTTTAAAAAAAAAAAAGGTCCTTAAAAATGTCCTGGCCATACTGCCCAAAGTAATTTATACATTCAATGCTATCCCCATCAAGCTACCATTGACTTTCTGCACAGATTTAGAAAAAAAAAAACTACTTTAAATTGCATATGGAGCCAAAAAAGAGCCGATATAGCCAAGATAATCCTAAGCAAAAAGAACAAAGCTGGAGGCGTCATGCTACCTGACTTCAAACTGTACTACAAGGCTACAGTAACCAAAACAGCATGATACTGGTACCAAAACAGATATATAGACCAGGGGAACAGAACAGAGGCCTCACAAATAACACCACACGTCTACAACCATCTGATCTTTGACAAACCTGACAAAAACAAGCAATGGGGAAAGAATTCCCTGTTTAAAAAATGGTGTTGGGAAAACTGGCTAGCTATATGCAGAAAACTGAAACTGGACCCCTTCTTTACACCTTTTACAAAAATTAACTCAAGATGGATTACAGACTTAAACGTAAGACCTAAAACCATAAAAACCATAGCAGAAAACCTAGGCAACACCATTCAGGACATAGACATGGGCAAAGACATCATGACTCAAACACCAAAAGCAATGGCAACAAAAGCCAAAATTGACAAATGGGATCTAATTAAACTAAAGAGCTTCTGCACAGCAAAAGAAACTATCATCAGAATGAACAGGCAACCTACAGAATGGGAGAAAATTTTTGCAATCTATTCATCTGACAAAGGGCTAATACCCAGAGTCTACAAAGAACTTAAACAAATTTACAAGGAAAAAAAAAAAACAACCCCATCAAAAAGTGGGTGAAGGATAGGAACAGACACTTCTCAAAAGAAGAGATTTATGGGGCCAACAAACATACAAAAAAAACTCATCATCACTGCTCATTAGGGAAATGCAAATCAAAACCACAATGAGATGCCATCTCATGCCAGTTAGAATGGTGATCATTAAAATGTCAGGAAACAACAGATGCTGGAGAGGATGTGGAGAAATTGGAATGCTTTCACACTGTTGGTGGAAGTGTAAATTAGTTCAACCATTGTGGAAGACAGTGTGGCAATTCCTCAAGGATCTAGAACCAGAAATACCATTCGACCCAGCAATCGCATTACTGGGTATATACCCAAAGGATTATAAATCATTCTACTGTAAAGACCCATGCACACATGTTTATTGTGGCACTGTTCACAATAGCAAAGACTTGGAACCAACCCATATGCCCACCAATGATAGACTGGATAAAGAAAATGTAGCACATATACACCATGGAACACTATGCAACCATAAAAAAGGATGAGTTCATGTCCTTTGCAGGGACATGGATGAAGCTGGAAACGATCATTCTCAGCAAATTAACACAGGATCAGAAAACCAAATACCATGCATTCTCACTCATAAGTGGGAGATGAACAAAGAGAACAGATGGACACAGGGAGGGGAACATCACACACTGGGGCCTGTCAGGGGGTGGGGGGTTTAGGGAAGGGATAGCATTAGGAAAAATACCTAATGTAGGTGATGGGTTGATCGGTGCAGCAAACCACCATGGCATGTGTATACATATGTAACAAACCTGTACATTCTGCACATGTACCCCAGAACTTAAAGTATAATTAAAAAAAAAAAAGTTGAGTTAAGATGGAACATTTCAAAGTCAGCTTTAGTTGTGTTCTTTGGGAATTTCCTAGAGTAGTTATTCTCTGTTGAGTATTCTAAGCTTCTGTGACCACTGAGCACTTTTTGGCAGAGCATTTAGGAGGAGTCTA
Organism: Macaca fascicularis; assembly: GCF_037993035.2. NCBI lineage: Eukaryota > Metazoa > Chordata > Mammalia > Primates > Cercopithecidae > Macaca > Macaca fascicularis. Next base: position 163,306,035 of record NC_088379.1, read on the forward strand.
GTTATGAGAAACTTATCTCTGGAAACAGTCTTTTCATGTCCTCCCAGGGTTCAACCATTTGTGATTCAAATGTTTCCTTGGCTCCTATGGGGTAAAATTTTCCTGCCCTGAGAATTGAAATTCTCATGGAAACTTTTCTACCACGTTTGTCTCTTGCATTTATCAGAATGAGCCAATTCATAATAGGTATCAGTCAGCACAGTAGCTTTAGATATATCGAAATATTATTTGAAAGTTACAGAATTGAACATTCAGATAGGTCAAATAATTTACTAAAGATCACATCATTTTACTTTTTGCCATCCGTGAATATAAAAGTTGCTCCATTGAAAGTCTTCCCAATTTCTTTCCTGAGGTCTTTCAGAGCATCCTAATGAGAAGTGCCTCTTTCCATTTTACAACAGAGCAGGTCTGACCTGGAGGCCTGAGTATTTTTGTGTAAACTCAACAAAAGCAATGCTCATTCTTGAAAACTTTTTGATCTTACAAAGGAGCTCTGAGGAGAAGGTGGCTTTTTTACTTGTTTGTTTTTTAACCTTTCTTGCTTTCACATCTTGAATAATGCATGAACTGAAATACCAAAGAGGAAAAGAGAAATAGCAGAAAAGTCAGGCTCCTCTGAATAACGAATCCACTTTTTCCACAGCCCCATTGCTGGGCCTTGTAGACCGGGGAAGATTTCACCTGTGTGATGGAAAATGTAAGTCTGAAAGAAGAGTTCTCTTTCACTCCTGCTCAATGGGAGGCCCTTCCCATGTCTCCTTCTTCACTGGCAGAGAGAGGGAGAGCCACAAACATGGCCTTTAACTTTGCTATCAGCAGTTGGGAGGCTATGGTGAGTTTTGGTTTGGTTTTCAAATGAGTGATTACCATCTCTCTAAGAAGGTCAGAGAGAAAGTTGCTTGGGAGTGGGAGAGGAACAGATCGGACATGCTGTCACTACCTCCCAAGGAGGCCCCAAAAGGCTTGGAAGTCCATCAAAGCTATTACTTTTTCTTAATTCTCCCATGTTTGGCAAGGGGAAGCCTCTTCATATTGGCTTCTGTTCCCTTCATGACATGACTTTATTAATCTTTGAAAGCCTCCTTGCTTTTTGCTGCAAGATGTCCCAGGGTTATATATTTCTTATCCCTGACTTAGAATCATCCATTCCTTTAAAATTCAACTTTATTTCATTAAAAATGTTATGTATTAGCAAATGTTGATGAATGGGTTCTAATTAAACTAAAGAGCTTCTGCACAGCAAAAGAAACTATCATCAGAGTGAACAGACAATCTACAGAATGGGAGAAAATTTTTGCAATCTCTCCATCTGACAAAGGTCTAATATCCAGAGTCTACAAGGAACTTAAATTTACAAGAAAAACAAACAACCCCACTAAAAAGTGGGCAAAGGCCATGAACAGACACTTTTCAAAAGAAAACATTCATGTGGCCAACAAACTTATGAAAAAAAGTTCAGCATCACTGATCATTAGAGAAATGCACATGAAAACCACAATGAGATACCATCTCACACCAGAATACCATCAGAATGGCAATTATTAAAAAGTTAAGAAACAACAGATGCTGGCAACATTGCAAAGAAAAAGAACACTTTTACACTGTTAGTGGGAGTATAAATTAGTTCAACCATTGTGGAAGACAGTGTGTTAATTCCTCAAAGATCTAGAATCTGAAATACCATTTGACCCAGCAATCCCATTGCTGGGTGTATACCCAAAGGAATATAAATCATTCTATTATAAAGATATTTGCATGCATATGTTCATTGCAGCACCATTCACAATAGCAAAGACATGGAATCAACCTAAATGCCCATCAATGATAGACTGAATAAAGAATATGTGGTACATATACACCAGGGAATACTATATAGCCACAAAAAAGAATGAGATCATGTCCTTTGCAGGGACATGGATGCAGATGGAAACAATTATCCTCAGGAAACTAATGCAGGAATAGAAACCAAACATCACATGTTCTCATTTTGAGTGGGAGCTAAACAATGAGAAAACATGGACATAGGGAGAGGAATAACACACACTGGGGCCTATAGGTTGGTTATGGGAGAGCATCAGGAAGAATAGCTAATGAATGCTGGGTTTAATATCTAAGTGATTGAATGATCTGTGCAGCAAACCACCATGGCACATTTTTATCTATGTAACAAACCTGCACATCCTGCACAGGTACCCTGGAACTTAAAGAAGTTGAAAAAAAAAAAAAAAGAAGAAAGAAAGTTATTTATTGACACAATACTACAGAAGCTCATGAATACGAGGCTATCATTACTTCTAGAATTTTTATGTGGTCAGATTGGAAATAAATTCTTATGGAGAGAAAACCATATATTCATATACAATTCAAATTTAACATCTCAAAAATTTTGCTTAGACTGGGTGCAGTGGCTTACACCTATAATCTCAGCACTTTAAAAGCCTGAGACAGGAGGATCACTTGAGTTCAGAAGTTCAAGACCAGCCATGGCAACATAGCAAAACTCTTATCTCTAAAAAGAAAGAAATAGAAAAAGAAAAAAAAAAAAGCTTATGTTTTTTGAACTTGTATTTGTTACTTTTTTTGATTACACTAAATATCTCAGTTCCTAGCAATATTAACATAAATACTTTTTGTGTTTTATCTCACAAGGTATATATGATTATTTTTAAATAATTTTACCAATATTACTACTAACAGTAAAGTTGAAGTTTTAGAATTCCTTGCATGTCTGTATGTCTTTAAAATATGTGAGCTTAGAACATATATGTCCATAGAATATACTTTGGATCTATAATCAAAATAAGTTCTGAAGTCACTTGAAATAATTCTTTGCCTAGAGTGATTTTTCTGCAACTTAAATGCATTTAGACATTCGTTTTTTAGCATGTTTCCATTTTCAAGTGTTGCTTTGAAAAATTTTTATCTTGTGTGCACCTAAGTTACACAATGCTGAAGTTGAAGCTGTAAAACAAAATATGTTCAGCTAGGTCTTACTTCCATCCCTCTCTTATCTACCTTGTTCCCTCCCTCCCTTATATGCCATTTATGTCAGTTTTTCATTTACCCTTTCAGAATTTCCCTCTGCAAATATAAGCAAATATACACATATATTTATATTTCTCACCTTTCCTGTACAAAAGTCTGCATATCATATATATACTATTCATTTTGCATCTTGCTTTATTCACTTAATGTATCTTGGAAGTCACACCACTTTAGGATATGGAAAATTTTCCTCATTTCTTTTTATGTCTACAGAGTATTCCATTGGTAGATGTATCATATCATTGGGATTATAGGGTATTTTCTTTGCTGTCATTACACATATAAGTAATTGTACTTATGTATGTTTATATCTGTAATTGTATGTATATATAATTTTTTACTATATCACACATATTACATACACAAATAAAACAATGAGTAACCTTTTGCTAATGTTGTTTTTACTTATACCAGTGTATTCATGAATTATAGTCCTAGAAGTGGGAATGTTGACTCAAAGAGCAAATGAATATTGCAATTGAAAGAATATTGCCAAATTTATTTTTATATGGGGATGTAACAATTTTTCACTTCTACCAGTGCCATTTGAGTTTGTCTATTTCATAACAGCCTTGAGAACAGAATATTCTACCAAACATTTAGATTGTTGCCAAAATTATTGGTGAGAAATAGTATCTCAATATAATTAGTTTTAATTTACATTTCTTCTATTAAAGTAAGTTTGAGCCTCTTTAAATAACTTTAAACATCATTAAACTCAATTTTTGCTTCTTCTAGTGAACTGCCTAGCATATCTTTTGCCCATTTTTCTGTCACTATTGGTCTTTCTCTTTCCTGTTTTTAGTTCCTTTTTTATATATTAGAAATAATAGCCTTTTGTCTTTAATATAAGCCATAAGGCACAAACATTTTCTTTACAATGTGTGATTTTTCTTTTACTTCGTTTATGGCAATTTGCCATGCAATTTTATTAAGTAGTCAAACATGCTGACCATTTCTTAAATGAGAGCCATGAAATTTTAGCAGTTTTCCTGACAATGGTGATGAATTTTGAATAACCCATCCTATCTTACATAGACACTATTATAAACAATAAATGATATCTGCAAAAAGGTGAACATAACTTTAAAAGTTAGTGACTGTAATGGGATCGTCATCCTGACTAAATATCAATTCAACTCCCCAGCTTTGACTTGATTCGTGTTTTTATTCAGGCGCACACTATGAGTCATCAGTACCATTCCCCTAATTTTACAGGGTGTAACAGAGGCTCAGAAAAGTGTGGTGGTGTACAGCATTCACCCACTGAGTCAGTAGACATGGTTCTGGGGCTGGAGCACAAGCCCTGAATTCTTTCTGCTTTCACCTCTGGCCTAAGTTAGGGCTTATTGATTTCTGTTTTCACAAATCACCATGGTAATGATAAAGAATTATGTTCTCTTTCTTCTACTTCTTAATGAGCAAAGCTTTTGTTGTTGTTGTTGTTGTTGTTTTAATATTGTATCTCTTCTTTGGAAGCCTAATGAGAAGTTATTTGTACTTTTTTTGTTTAAGGGAGAAAAAGCACAGTTGGGACAGTTTTTGCATCCCCTCACTGCACATCTCTCTCCCCACCTGCAGAGAATTGCCACTTAGATACCATCTTCCTCACCTCAGCCTCTTGTAATGTTCCTTAACACCATGTTCCTTCCTCCAGCCCTCACAGTGTGGTTGACTGTTTCCTCACAATCTCTTCCTCTCTAAACTAGACATTTAAATGTAAGGAGTTTTCATCCTTTCGGCCAAAATTGAATCTTATATTGTTTACCCATATTATTATAACTTTTCATTCATCCTCATAAATCTTGCTCTCAATATTAATTCAATCATATAAATATTGCTTTCAATAATTAATATGAACACTTTTTAGAACATGTTAAAAGCTGGAGAAGAAAGAAAGCAGTAAGAAGACAGGGTATTTATACTTTTATCTCTTCTAACCAACGATCAATCAATTCGATGATCCATAATAGACACACATGCAGCTTCATCTTTCTGATGACTTTTTACACTCACCCCAATGATCCCACTTTCTTTCTCAACAACATTTGTTTTAACTCCACTTTCTCCAATTTCACCTTTTCTCATCTTTTCCGATCCAGAATTGGCCAAATGAGTTAAGAAACCTAATATCAAATGCATCAATGATTTCTTTACAATGCAGTAAATCTTACACTTTTTCAGTTACTAAAAGGGGCCAAAACTGCTTCACATGATCTCTTTACTACATTCATCTTTAATATTTCATAAGGTTGCTTATTCACCACTTTCATAAATAACAAATCTAGTCAAACAATGACTCATTATTATACAATTTCCTTAAGAACCATACTTTAAACTTAAGAACTCAATTATGTGTTTTGTTAAACATATTTGTGGTATTTATTTCAAAATGTAGGAAAGCGTATTTTAGACAAATTCACCAAATCATTCACTGTATGAAAGAAGTATCATAAAGTGCTACATTTAAGAAAATATATATGGCAAAACCCATCTCTACTAAAAATACAAAAATTAGCTGGCCTGGGCAACAAAGCAATACTGTCTAAAAAAAAGAAAATTTATATCAGATTTTTTATTGCTATTGAAAATTCACTATACTTATCCTTCGTAGGTTAAATTGTTAAAAGAAGCCAAGACTAAAGCAATGAAAACCTTATTCCATCATGTAAATATCACTGACCAAAGGAAGTTAGTAAAGAAGATCAAATTATGTCTACTGAGTCTTTCACAATTGAACATCTAAGTGTTCAATAAATATTTACTAGCTAGCTCCAATTAATATCTTAAATTGTAGAATTACAAATCAAAGCACAAATTCTAGACAATAAGAAACTTTAAAAAGACATTCATGGCAACTTTACAGTATTATGAGACATTTTCACAAGTCATCGAACCTTCAGAATATTTTTGAACCTGTAATGTCTTGCCTCTCTCTGTGTTGTCAGATGATAAGTTCCTTCTCCTCCTAGCTATTACTTTTTCTCTACTTAGTATACCTTAAGGCTAAAAAAACTATTCAGAACATCATACAAAGTTTCAAAATAAAATATGTTTTACCTAAAATATTCAGCCCCTTGAATCAAGATTGGCTATTTCCTGGAATTTTCCTATTACCTCCACTTTTCACTCTATTTTGCTTCTGTAATCATATCTTTAGTACATACAGAATCTAACATTTCTTGCAAATAATGTAGAAATTTTATAAATCCATGGGTGGTATAGGGGGATTGAATTGTATTCCTCAAAAAGATATGCCCAAATCCTAATCTTGGTACCTGTGAATGTAACCTTATTTGAGTATAGGGTCTTTGCAGAGGTAATCAAAAGGATCTTCAGATGGGATCATCCTGGATTTAAAGAGGGCCCTACATTCAATAGCTAGTGTTCTTATAAGAAAAGAAGAGATTTGAGACATGCACCCAGAGAAGAAGATGGCGTGAAGGTAGAGCAGAGGTCAGAGTGGTGAGTCTACAAGCCAAGAAACCAAGACTGCCGGCAGCCGCCAGAAGCTAGGAGAGAGGCAGGGAAACAGATGCTCCTTCTGGGCTTCTAGAAGGAATCAACCCTGCCAAACACCTTAATTTTGAGCTTCTAACTTCCAGAACTATCAGAGAATAAATTCCTGTTATTTTAAGCCACCAAGTTTGTAGAAACTTGCTACAGCAACCCTAAGAAACTAACATAAATAGTTAAACAATAAAACAAACAGTTGCAAAGAAGCTAAAATCTAGTAATTCATATATACGGTGTGTCAGGTGCCTCCGTCTCCCGTTTCCACAAAGTTTTACTTACACAAATTTACTTTTTTATACTGTTTAGTTTTCAAGCTGGAAGGCTAACGTAATCCTTCTAATTTTAGAGGCTGTTTGGAAAATCTTCTCTTACTATCTATAACATGCCTTAACTGTCAGATTGTTTCATTTTGCTTTGTCTCCAAAGAAAAACTAGACTCAGTTGCCAAGGGCAAATTTGGAAAAGATATGTCACCTTGGTCTCTGATGAATGTCATTGGCAATACAAAGAAAAGCAGGTTTCTTACTTTGCCTGGTGGGAAAGGAAAAGACACCCAGGCAATCACTCTGTTCTCCCAATTTCTGAAATGCTGAAAAAAGACGTTGGTCTGTAGAAGAACAATATTCCTCAAGAACAAACCTGAACACTTTGGTTGAATTGTTTGGTAGACTATATTTTTAGTCACAGATAGTTACTCTCCTGAAGTACAATATGTTGCTGAGCCCCAGGAAAAAATAATAGCATAAATCACAGAATGTTCCCAATGCCTGCATCTTAGAATTGCTTCATTTATTTGTTCAACAAATGCTTATTGAGCCTCTTTTTTTTTTTTTGACTCAGTCACTGAGTTAGGTACAGTGAACACATAATCATTTAAGTCCTTTCCTGATAGTGGATAGAGAGGTCAGAGAAAAATAAATTACAGTGTGGTATTAAAAGGACCCATTACAGAGACATGGACAAGATGTTAAGCAAACAGAAAGAATGGAACTCACTCTGCCTGAAAGACATCACCGTACCAGGCTTCCGGGAGGGGGCCACTGAGAGGCTCTTGCTGCGTGAAAGATGAAGGCTGTAGAGGGAAAATAAGAAAAAGGGGGAAGGGGTGAGATTTTGCAGTATGCTCTCACCTGCCATATCTTGCAAAACAGAGATATATGTTCTCTGCCATAAAAGGGAGAATTCGCCTCATTCAGATTAATTCCAATATTCTTACCTCTAATAGGGAGGATTAAGCTATTAAGATCTGAATTAACAATGCCGTGGGAGAGTAAGACCAGTCAGAAATCACTAAGTCAGAAGCCACTGGTCTCACTCCTGGTCTGGGTTTCCTAGAGCTATTAGCCATACTCCTAAGGAAAGCCAGGGCCGTGTAATCAGAATATGACATGTAGCTTTACATTGCTAAGAAGAAAATGTTCTGGAAAAGAAGAGGAGGCAAAGCTCTGGTCCAATCAAAAAAATTCAAGCTCACCACTGAAGAGAGATATATTCTAAGTCAAACACATATACATTTCTTAATTCTGAACATGCTGCATTTTTTACTTTATCACCTTAATTGATGATTGTACAGCTCTGCACTTGTATATGCCTGTGTGGAAAGGTAGGGGCATTTCTATAAGGCAGTGAAACTAGTTTCTAAACAAATATTTCTGAATCTGCAGCTTTAAATGGGGAGTTATTAATAGTCACCCAGGAGAGTCACATGCCATTGTGGTGAGAGACCCAGCTATAAGAGACACTTGTGGGCCGGGCACGATGGCTCACACCTGTAATCCCAGCACTTTGGGAGGCTAAGTAGGGTGGATCACAAGGTCAAGAGACCGAGACCAGCCTGCCCAACATGGTGAAACCCTGTCTCTACTAAAAATACAAAAATTAGCCGGGTGTGGTGGTGGGCACCTGTAATCCCAGCTACTCCGGAGGCTGAGGCAGGAGAATAGCTTGAACCCGGGAGGCGGAGGTTGCAGTGAGCGGAGATCGCACCACTGCACTCTAGCCTGGCAACAGAGCGAGACTCCGTCTCAAAAAAAAAAAAAAAAAAAAAAAAAAAAGACACTTGTGAACTTTTGTGCTTTGATTTTTGTCATTTCTTCTCTAGCCACAATGTGCCAGATCTTCTCCTGGGAATCACTGGAAGAGACCCCAACCCAAAGGAATTACTGGAGGCTGATACCAAGAAAAGTAAACACTTTTGGGTGAGGAAATGTAGTTCCCTTCAGAATGGTGGTGTGCATCCAAAAATAAAAGCTTGAAGAAAGTATCTTTTAAAAAGGTATTTAATAGTTCCTTTGCGCCGCAAAGGAGGGTGTATTCAAACTTTTTGGCCTCAAATGTTTGAAAGAAAGCTGTTTGTCCCCTAATGATCACAGTAGGGATGAAAAAGAAGGCTTGTTGCTAGATTGCTGAGAGTCAGATGCTTAAATCAACCCTGACTAGTGTCCCTGAGCAGTCAGGACCCTGAGGGTTCTGTAGTTAAAGAACTAAGCACCAAGCTCTAGGACCAAAGACACGATGATACGACTAACTCGGGAGGAAAAGCAAGGGGCACTCACAGCTGAACCCTCAAGTACCGTAACAGGAAGTCAAAGAGGAGGTCTAAAATGGAGCAATAAAAATAATCATAGGCAGTATCATTGAAATTTGAAAGTAAATACCAGAAGAAAAAGCCAAAGGATCTGAAAATGATTGCCTTTGAATGTCTGAACTGAAGGCTAGGGAAGATAGGCCAAGGGCCATCCATTTTTTAAAGACAAATCTTTATTGTAAAAATGAACATGCATTCCTTTGAAAAAATATTCAAAGAACTACAATAAAAGGAAAAACACCGCATTATCTTTAAAAGTCCAGAACTGATGTTTTATTTTAAATAATGTGCTTGTATTTTTTTGTAAAAATCTAGTAATTTTAAAATATAGGTTCTTGCTAACTGGCAAGAAATCCACAGACCTTCATTACTCAAATTCATAACCACCCATAGAAAAGGTGGTATAATGCTTTTTGTTATTTGGAGGCTGTAGGTAATAACAGCAAAAAGAAAAAATCGACAAGACTCACATTTTAAAGTGGAAAATAAATAGCATAGATACAGAGATTGAATTATGTGTGTTAAGAAGACTTACAAATATGGTTGCAACCATTGTTGCAGTCTCCAGTTCTGTGTGTCTGTGCATGCTGGCGATGAGGAAGAGAAAACTGAGAGAAAAGGCATTCCATGAGGATGGCAGAGTGGGAATAGGAGACAGTATGAAAAACGGAATGAAGCCAGAAATGGTAACTTCCAGGGAGATAGAGCTGTGAAAGGGGAATCTTTACAGAAAATCCAAAATTTATGCAAAAACAAAAATTGGACAGAGGATCCTTCCTTAAGTATTTGTCCTAGGATATATGCCAGGAAAAAAGCACATTAACTCCAAGGAAATCCCATTAAAAAAATCTAGGTCAAATAAGTTTGAACTGACTCTTCAGAGGCCTTAAGAATGGACTAAGGCTTAGAATAACCTTTTCTAAACATACAGAGGCCCCAGTTTGAACCAGAAATAAAAATCAAAAGTAACATTAGAATTTTAATTGGAATAACAACACATGTGAAATGATTGTGAAATGAAATGAAAGTGGTATAACTTTGCAATCATTCTAGTTAGGTGTTGTCTTAGTCTATTTTGTAATGCCATAACAATACCATAGACTGGGTAATTTATAAACAATAGAAGTGAATTTGGCTTACAGTTCTGGAGGCTGGGAAGTCTAACACCAAGGAGCTGCATCTGGTGAGGACCCTCTTGCTGTGTCATCACATGGAGGAAGGCATTACATGGTGGGAAAGCATGCATGGGGCAGGGAGGGGGCCAAACTAATCGTTTTTATTTGGAACCTATTCCTTAGATAACTAACTCATGATAATAGGCAGAGCCCTCATGACCTAATTACATCTTAACTTCCCATTTCTCAACATTGTTGCATTGGGGATTAACTTTTCAACACATAAAATTTGGGGGACATGTTCAAACCATAGCAGGTATATTTAAGCTTCTTGCCTCTATGCATAAATTATGGCTGTTGCTCTTGGCATCTATGCTTAGAATTGGCTAAATAACTGCCTGGTTTGGAAGAGTCTTTTCTATTTAGAGTCCTATTGACAATGACAGCATCTCTGCAGAACTCCCTAAAGATCTAAGCAAGTGTTTACACAGTTGCCATTTTGTGAATAATTTCAGAAGTTTGTTGCTTTATTTCTTGTTCTTTATTGCTTTATTAATATCTGCCTCTTTTTTTTTTTTAATCCCTGTTTTCTCTCATTGTCTGGGCCTATGCAGTTGTCATCTGCATAGGCCCAGATGACATGTCCATCTCATTCTCTCTGCTAGCTATAGACCAATGGGTCTCTACTGAACTATGACTGAATATTAGATCACGCAGGAGGCTTTTAAAAAATGCTGATGCCCAAACCTCACCCCAGATAAACTGAACTCATCTAACTGGGCCTAGCACCTAGGAATTGGTACTTTTTAAAGCTTCCCTGATTATTCTAGTTGCTAATCACTGTTGTAGATATTTGTTTCTGCTGTGACTCTGTTGCCTGGCATGGAGTTGGGTGATTATGTCATGAAACAAAGGCAGAGAACCATGAAGAATATTTTCATCCCTGTCTGATCCTTCCATATACCAGGATAATAGAGTTTATCTTTATGTCTCTTTATTACAAAGGCTTTTGTTTCTTTTGTGTGTGTGTGCGCTTTTGTTTTGTTTCATTATATTCAATGTTTGGCTGAACCCAGTGAAACAATTAGAATGTAATGAAGCATCTAGATAACCGAGAATGATAATAATGTATACCTGATACATCCAGATAATAGAAACATCTATGCCTTCATTGAAACTTGTGGAAAGTGTCTCAGTTCTTTGATGTACAATGATAGCAGAGGAAGTGACCTGACCTTTATGCCATGAGCTATGGTTTCATTTAGCTGGTGTCCAGGAAGCTATGTGATCTTTTAATAAGTTCCCTTGATTTTTGTCTTCTTAGAAGCAGGAATTCTTGTTGTGACAAAATTAAAATGATTTAGGTTTATTTAGGAATTTTTCCACTTACAGTGAAATTTTATTGTATTTTAAGAAAAACCACAATTCATAACACTTGGTTTCAAATTATGTGTGCATACATATGTATGTATATGTGTGTGTATATATGTGTACATGTATATGTGTGTGTATATACATATAATGTGCCTCCCAACTGTTTAAAAACTATTTTTAAAGATACTCTTTTTTTTTATTTTTTTCAGAGTTTTGCTCTTGTTGCCCAGGCTGGAGTGCTATTGTGCAACCTTGGCTCGCTGCAACCTCCGCCTCCCAGGTTCAAGTGATTCTCCTGCCTCAGCCTCCCAAGTAGCTGGATTACAGGTGCCCGCCACCGTGCCTGGCTAAATTTTGTATTTTTAGAAGAGACAGAGTTTTACCATATTGGCCAGTCTGATCTCAAACTCCTTGCCTCAAGTGATCCACCACCCAAAGTGCTGGGATTACAGGTGTGAGCCACCACGCCCGGCCAAGATACTCATTTTTCTATAATGACTTGACTACTTTCACAAAAACAAAATTTAAGGTAGCTGTTTACATTTCACCTTTCTTATAAATTTTTCAGATAATTTTAGTCATCATAACCATAGATGTACAGTTATTTAATTATGGAAGTTCAATGTCTAATTTTCAAATTCAAAAACTCATATTTTGTTGTGATGAAAACATAAGATCTAATGTAAAATAAATTCCAAAACTTTTTTCACAAATAATTTATCTTCAGAAAAAATATAATTTGACAGAGCTGCAAGGAAGAGACAAAATAGATTCATTTTAATTTCACCCGTTGACTTTCTTATGCCCATTTTCTGATATAAGTAACAATAAGTAGTATAATTATAAAATAAAGTGATCCAAGAAAAAGTGAAACATTTTCTGTTCCTTTTTGGCATTGTGAGTGGGTTTCTAGATCGTGGGTATATAAAAAAAAAATCAATATCTGAAAAACATTAAGGTTACGTTTAACATAATAATGAATAAGAATATTCTCCTTTTCAGAATTGGCCCTTCTTAGAGTGAGATATATTCATTATCTACACTCAGAAACTTAACTGTGGTCTGTTTATTCCAAAGAAAGTTATAAAATGAAGGATTTTACCTGTAGATGTGGTTTTTCTATCACCTTTTGAAATTTCAGAGTAGATTGTAACAATCTATCAACATAAATCATAATGCTTAAATATGTATTACGTTTATTCTTTTAAAAGGTTAACTCAGTCCCTAGAAAGAAAAGTCAAGGGGAAATAAACTTATTTATATTAGTAAAATTAAACATCCAGCAACTGAAGGAAAGATTGCTTTGTTTTAATATTGCTTTTCTCTTTATTTTCTATATACATAGTCAAGTCTCCACTCTTACCTAAAAGTACAACTTCTCTTCAAGAAGACAGGCTCCACAGAGATCATATTTGGGCCATGCAACACATTGTAATTACAGGACACTGCTATCATTTGGAAATAGTTTGTTCCCATCAAAATGTATGTTGAAATTTGCTCCCCAGTGTGGTGGTATTTGAAGTGGAACCTAGTGGGAGGTACTTGGGCTATGGAGGCAGATCTCTCACAAGTAGCTTGATGCCACTGGTAATGAATGCATTAGATTGAGTTAGTTCTTCAAAGAGTGGGTTGTTATAAAGCAAGAACACTCCTTGGGTTTTGCTTCTCTTCACACGTGTCTACTTCCCCTTTGACCTACTCAGCCATAGTACGATGTAGCAGAAAAACCCTAACCAGAAACTGAGGCTATGCCCTTGAACTTCCCAGCCTGCAGAACTGTGAGCTAAATTAACTTCTTTTCTTTATAAATTTTACCCAGTCTCAGGTATTCTGTTATAGCAACACAAAATGAACAAGAATATATTACCATAAAATGTGCTTCATAAAATTGACTGAATTTGATACAGCCTTTTAAACTATTAAGTCATTTCTATAATAAATCTGTTGCCTGGTTTTATGAAGAAAAATAGAAATATTTTCTTTTGTCTTAAAGCATTTTATGTACTATGCCAGGATTCTTAGAAATCTTACTTCTCTTTATAATCATTTTATGTTTTGTAATCTATTGCATTGGAAACAAAAGCTGCCCATTGAAATTTCTGACACATTTCAAGTTCCAGCTCAGTTCTCAAATCCTCCGAGAGTTTTATTATTTCATCCACAGCAATTTCTTCTGGGTTTGTAGGAAAATGAGATGATATAGTTGGGTTGTGATTCCAGGAGCCAGGAGTGGAAACAGTGAGGGAGGGATGGGACTGGCCCATTGACAGCAGCGAATGGAACAAATAAACATCTTTGTAATAGTAACTGGGGTATGGTAGATTCAGTTTGTGTCCTATCCAACATTCATTTTCCCCTTTTGCTTTTCTAGCTCCCATTTTAATCACCTACACTATTCTGAACTCTACTGGTAGGTCCTAAAGAGTAAGCCAATCTGCACATGGCATTCCACTCCAAATATGATTTTGATCTAAGTTTGGGTACACATTAGACCAATCAGAATGAAGGAGGGGACATATACCATGGTTTGGGAAAAGGGGGAGAATTTTATCTTTTTCTTCTACTGTATATAAATAATGGCAGTGGTTCCCCCATTTGCTGCTGGTTGTATCTTGCAATCATGAAGGAAACCAACCTCGGGACCAATCTGACAATGGAGAAGGGCAAAGCAAAATTAATTACAAAGAAAAATAAACCTTGGAATGAAGAGGAATATGATCAGGGGTTGTGGGGAAAGGGGATAGCGGCTCAGTCTTATCTTCTGCTGTATGGTTCTTTCAAATCTGTTGTATTTCTCTTCACCTTGCTAAGTATAATGCATATTTATTTGTTCAGTTAATTCAGTAAATACATATTGAGAGTCTAGGATGTACCAGGCGTGTTCTAGGTATCAGGATACAGCAGGGGCAAAAGTTCCTTCAATATGATCACAGGTCATATTTCTCTCCATTCCTACCCTACCTGTAGGCTCCTGGGAACATATGATAACAAGTTTTCTTATTAAGCTCATTCGAACTGCCATTTTTGTTACCTGCTGCCAAAAGCATTCGAACCTTTACAAAGTCATAATAAATCCACAGTCAATAGTCCAACTAAAGCAGCAATCTGAAGGCTGTGCACAGAGAAAACAAGAAAAGGCTGTGGGACAGAATCTAGAGATGCTAAAGGAGATAAAGGAGATGATAAAGGAGATAAAGCTCTAGATTCCTAATGAAGAGCAAGATAATCTAGAGCAGGATTTCTCAGCCTCAGCACTACTGATGTTTGGGGCCAGATGTTTCTTTGTCCTGGGGTGCTGTCCTATGCACTATAAAAGGTTTAGCAGCATCCCTGGCCTCTACCCACTAGATATCAGTAGCACCACCACCCCAACCAGTATGATGATCAAAATGTCCCTTGGGAGGCAAAACAGTCCCTGTGAGAATGATTGTTTTAAAGGGATTATCTGAGGCTCTGGATCATAGCTGCATGGCTTTACTATAGAAATTGGCAAGTTCACCTGGGGCAGTGACAGAGAAATTAATGATATTATTGTTCAGATAGTCTCCTCTGTGTCCAGTGGCATCAAATTCTTGTGCCACTCATTTTGGACCTTAACTTTTATGGTCTGGTACCAATTAAATAACTTCTCTTTGCTTGAATTTCTTTATAAAGAAAACAGACCTGGTATAGTGGCTCATGTCTATACTCCCAGCAATTTGGGAGGCCAAGGTAGGAAGATCACTTGAGGCCAGGAGTTGAGACCACCTTGTCAACATAGAGAGACCCTATATTTATGGGGAAAAAAAAGTAAAAGTTAGTCAGGCATGGCAGCACATGCCTGTAGTCCCAGCTACTCAGGAGGCTGAGGTGGGAGGATCGCCTCAGCCCAGGAGTTTGAGGTTGCAGTGAGCCATGATCATACTACTGCACTTCAGCCTGGGTAACAGAGAAGACCTTGTCTAAATAACAACAACAAAAAAAATGAAAACAGGCAAGATAATAGCAATTAAAACATGATAATGCATTAAAAAAGCTGACAGTCCCTGGCAGATAGTAAGTTCAAGCACATTTTAGCTACTAATATTATTAATTGCCTTGTTAATAATTAACAATTAATTATTAACATTATTGTTATTATTATTACCAAAACTTTCTTCTCAGGAACCGTGGCCTCTCTGGGACCTTCAGGTAATTAGGCAGAGGCTACTATGGATGGCAGAATATTGGGAGTATTTATTAACTTCACAGCATGTGACAGTAGGCAATGAGGGTGTCTCAAGTTCAAGGTAAAGGAGTAAGAATTTCCTAAGGTTTATGTGTGCAAGACAACTTTCCTCATAATACAATCTTTCACTATCTTCTGCAAGTTCACTTCTCCCTCTTCCCATTACCATGACAATCCACGTCCATAATGGATGTTGAGTGACAGGGGACAAATTCTGTAATTATGACCAGTATTCCCAATATAAACATGTTTACCTGAGGAGAGGTTGTGGGGAAGGAAGATAGGGGCTCAGTCTTATCTTTTCCTGTATGGCTCACTCTTTCAATTCTGTTGTATTTCCATTTGCCTTGCTGAAAACAATGCATATTCATTCCTTCAATTAATTCAATAAATATATATTGAAAATCTAGGACATATCAGACATGTTCTAGGTATCCAGATACAGCAGGAACAAAAAGTTATCTCAAGAAACTGCATTAGAGTGGGACAGACAATCCAAGAATACATATTTTGCAGATGTAACAAGTGCTATGGAGAAACAAGGTAAGGGAGACCGGAAAAGAGTCACTGCTGAGAAGCTAGAGGGTGAGCCATGTAGGGAAGAAAGTTCCAGGCAGAAGGAGCAGTGAGTGAAAAGATTCTCAGGGGGAGTTGTGAGCTCTAAATTTAGAGAAATAGCAAAAAGGTCAGTGAGGCTGGAGCAGAAGGAGTAATGACCCTAGAGTAGGAAAGATGGTCAGAAAGCAGCGGAGTGGAGAAGAGGCGTGGGTCAGGTGGGCCTGGTAGATGGCTGAAAGGACACAGCGTTTTGCTCAGATTAGGTTCTAAAAGGTTTTGCCAGATAAGTGATATAATTTCATTTTATATACCTAATAGAAACTTTATTAATACTCACGTGAATGAAATTATTAACCAATGTTTACTGAGAATTCATGAAATGTTAATAGCTGTTTCAAAGAAAAACATAACATCCTTGGAAGGACCTCTGATTTAGGGGGCATGAAGAGGTCAGTGACTTCTCTCCCCCAAAGAATAATATAAAACAGGAAAAAATGTCAAAATAATTAATTTAATGTATTGAAAATTGCCAAAGGCAGACAATAAATTTAAAAGTACTTATACTTGACAAACTGCTAGAGCAGAGGGAGCAAGTCAGCAGCAGGCGGTGGCAGGAGACTCCCCCGGGGCAGCTCAGGTTGAAATCCAGCAGCTTCGTTGACAAAGGGGTGGACTCAATTTGGGGCAGAGGTGGAAAAGTGTCTTTGCCATCTAAAAGTTGTGAAATTAGTTGAGGATGAACAGGAAAAACTCATATCTTTGCAAGCTCAACGTTTCACCTTTTGATAGCAATTTTATGGAGAGGTCCTGGAAATGAGTGATCTTTGAAACATGGCTAATAGAACTAAGAAACAGAATTTTTCATTTCATTTTAACTCAATTGAATTTTAAAAGCCATATCTGGCTACCATATTGGATAACATGGATTTATACCGTTACAATCAAGGATGGACAATCAGGAAGCTTCAGGAAACTTTCCCAATTAAAAGTCATAATTCACTGCCCTGTTTTAGAACCTGAGCCAATATTCATATCCAGAACTCACTGGCTGAAAGAGACTAAATCCCCATAAGAAAAGATTCTGCAGCAGCACAGCAAAGATACATGGTAATAATTCCTCCAGTCCTTTCCCAAAGGAACCTATAACCATGAACAGCCAGACACTGAGGACTGTAAGATACAGGATTAATATTTAGGTCAATAAACAATTTTTTGAGACCATATCATGAACTAAACATAAGAAATATAACCATAAATAAGCCTTGGCCTCTGCCTTGACGGAGCTTATTGACTTTATCATAAACAATGAATACAGGAATGTTATACACACAAATACACAAAACATTCCAAGCCTACTGGAGATATGTAGGTCAAGGTGATGAGGGGAAAGCACAGATAATACATTACATACTTTTAAATGTGGAGTAGTATTTCTCAAGCTTTTTAAATTATCACACCTCTAAGGAGCACTTTTAGACATTTATTCCTAACAGCCTCCTACCCCATGAATTAATATACATAGTAATAAGATTGAATATTGGAGGGTCACAAACCATTGTAATATCTAAGCTTTTTCACCCTCCCTGAGACAAGAATCCATTTTCACTCCTGTGGGGGCAGTATCATTGAGAATGCAGATATGGCGTCTCTGCATTGTAGAGAAAGGTTACTTTTGCTGGAAGGGAATTAAGACAGTCTATGAGGAAGTAACATTAGAACTGATTTAGAAACATGAGTATGATTTATTCACATAGAGAAAGAGATAAAGGAAGTGCAATTAAGGGAATTTCTGGTATCACATTGCTGGGAGAGAAAACTCTTGCATAAGTTAAAGCTTTTGCCAACACCTTTGAAATCACTGTTGCTATGTAGTGACTGGCTTGCAAAATCTACAAAGGAAAAGATCAGAGAATACTCTGGGGACACCTGGAATAGACAGTTACAAACAAAAAATGTAAAATGCGTGAGATTTATATTGCTTTTTTAAAACATTTGTGTTTGATGTATTTCTTATTATCAGTAATTTAGAATACAGCCAGCCCTCCATATCCATGGGTTCCACATCCATGGATTCAACCAATTGTTGATCAAAAATACATGGGAAAAAAATTCTACAAAGTTCCAAAAGAGCAAAATTTAAATTTGTCACATGCCAAGTACTATGTTGAATCCACATGAGTAAAATGATATGTAGGCAATTATTAGGTACAATAAGTAATCTAGAGGTGATGTAAAGTATACGGGAGAATATTTACAAATATTACACCATTTTATATCAGGGACTTGAACATCCTCAGATTTGGTATCCAAGGGGATCCTGAAACCAATCCCCAAGGCTACCAAGGAACAACTGTATTTCTAAATTGCTGTGAATGTTGAAAATCTACTATTAACATACACATTAAGTCAGAAGTTCATAAGAATGAACTTGGTAAAAATAAATGTAACCTTAAATACCACTTCTGTAGAAAAGCTACTGAGTCAAATATTACTTTAAGTTTTATTAACAACAGCAACAACATAACTCTAACACAACCTTCCAGTACTTGCACATTTTAAAAGCTATCATTACTTTGTCTTTCTAGCTGAGACCTCAAACATACCCTCATGCATACACTTTGCATTGCTACAACATATTTGAAGATGAAGTTTTTTGTAATACTCTACTTAAGAGATGTGGATTTATATAATCAATACATGTACTAGGACCGGGCATGGTGGCGGGTGCCTGTAATCCCAGTTACTTGGGAGGCTGAGGCAGGAGAATCTCTTGAACCTAGAAGGCAGAGGTTGCAGTGAGCTGAGAGATCGTGCCACTGCACTCCAGCCTGGGCAACAGAGGGAGACTCTGTCTCAAATGCGCGCGCGCGCACACACACACATACACACACACACTAGACAATAAGTCCTGGGGTAAGAATTAGTCCTGACTTATATTTTGTATCCTTATAACAATCAGCAGTCCCTTGACCAGTTGCATCAAGATTTCTTTGTTAAACTAAACATGTTTGCCACGTTGAGATCAGTTTGAGTGCCTTGGGAACAAGGGTAAAAACACGGAAAGACAGGAATATATGTTTGCCATATCAGACATATAAAATCTAACCTATCGAGGATTTTTATTTTTGGCATGAGGCACTGAGGATTCCATTACATTAAAAATTAAGATAAGACGACTAGACAAAGATGATATGAGAAATGTCCTTTTGGAATTAGAGGAGGAACCAAGGTAAGTTTGGATTAGAATATCTTTTTGAAAAGTTATTTTTTAGAATCACAATTGTGATGCACAAAGAAAATTTTCCAATAGTTTGCTGACCACTGGTCTCTGATTTAACCACTGAAGGTAGTCCTAACTACTTATGATGATGGAATGCATCCTATAAGCTCTAATAGTAAATAAGCATAAATATTTGTTGCATAAATTAATACAAATAAATATTATAGCCATAGTATTTTTGAACTTATATTTCAAGACTCCAGAATCCTCCATCCTTACCATAACTCACTCTGCTTCCAGCAATTTCACTCCTTTTTACTGTGATTGCTACTCATCATCATCATCATCATCCATCCATCCAAATCCCGGAAGGCTTAGCCATTGCCAATTCTTCAGCCCATCTGGCCTCCCCTGGATTCACTTTCTTTCCCACCATGGGCATCTACCGCTACCATTTTTTCACCTGCTTGATCAGTTTCTTGGTCCACCTTCTTTTCCATTTAACTTGCCTCACCAGTCCCTACCTCCAGATTTAGCCCAAAGTCCTTTCTTTCTATACTCCAGCATCTAGGGTGAAGAAACTGACAGAAGCATCTGGGTTGAAATAACAAATGGACAGTTTTCAGCCACAACTGGGCCTTTTCAACAAACTGCCTCATTTCTTTTAAAGGGACATTACTTTTTCACCCACAAGTTCTCAAAGGTAGAAGCCTTTTGGTATTTGTCCCTTTATATATTTAGAACACAGCGGAGAACATATATTTTCTTCTAATTTTTTGAGATGACAGTGGAGGTTGTTTCAGTGAGAACGCATTTTAACTGCAGATAACCAAAAATTTCTACAAATCAGCTTAAACAACAGGAAATACCTGTTGCCACATAAGAAATCTGAGGGAGCACAACCCACAGGGGTGTTTGATGCAGAGACTCAATAAAGTCATTAGGCTGGGCACAGTGCCTCACGCCTGTAATCCCAGCACTTTGGGAGACCAAGGCAGGAAGGTCAGTGGAGACCAGGAGTTTGAGACCAGCCTAGGGGCAACATAGCGAGTCCTCGTCTCTACAAAAAATTTAAAAATTAGCTGGGCATGGTGGTGCTTGCCTGTAGTCCCACCTACTCAGGCTAAAGCAGGAGTATCCTTGAGCCTAGGAGTTCCAGGTTGCAGTGAGCCACAATCACACCACTGCACTCCAGCCTGGGTGACAGGGTGAGATCCTTCTCCAAAAAATAATAATAAACAAAGTCATCAAAGACCTACATTATTTTCACCTCTCTGCTATCCTCATTGTGTTGTCTTTGCCCTCAGGCTGCTTCCTCATGGCCCCATACACTGCAGGAGTTCCAAGTATCACATCTAGATGTCACAATGTCCAGAGAATAAAGTGAACCATCTCAGTATACTTCCTTCATAAGAACATAAAATACTCTCCCTCCCTGCAAACCACTAACTGACTTTTCTCATGCCTCATTGAGTAGTTTTGGGTCATATCCCTTTTCCTAAACCAATCACTAACAAGGGATTTCCATAATTAATTTCAACATTTATCTGAGGATATCAACCACAGACATTACAACCTAGACTATCAGGATCTGTCTCAAGAAAGTGTCATTCTATCAAATTTATATAGACTTTCTTTAAGATTTTGAACCAATAATTTTTTCAGTCAGCAGGCTTATTAGCATAAAGAAAAATATTAATGGAGTCAATCAGCAAACATTCATTATATATGAGCAAGGTGAAAAATGCTGTGCTAGGCACTATAAGAAATAAAAATCAAAACAGGGCAGTCTTTCTTCAGGATTCGTTATCCCTAGTAGAGGATCAGGCACAATGATACTGTCATAGAAGGTAGACTTTAATCGTCATATTGAAAACAGTGAGGTAAAAGAGATGAGAAAGCACATAAAGAGGAGAGTAACCGTGTAAGGAAGGAGTAATGAGTTAATTTTAATATCATGACAGCCAAGGGAAAAAAATGAAGCATTACAGGTGAGGCGATTCTCGTTGTCTGATAAAAGGAAGCACACTATTTCAAAGGAGTCTTTTTTTCTAGCACTACACTAGTGATACAGTAATATATCCCATGTGTCTTTACATAAAGGTGTTGATCAATGAATGTTTTTCATCCAACATTTCTTTATAAAGCCAATGACACAACCTTAAATTTTATTTCAGGAAAACCATTTTTATAGGAAAATCTAATATAGTTCAAGTAGATAGCTTGTGATCTAACTTGTTACAAAGAAAGAACTTAGACTAACATATAATAATGTTCCCATATATGGTTTTCCTCCAACAGCTCTCATTTCAACCATACATTTGGCAGAAACTAATTAACTGGGGACTCCAGAACTGCCTGATGGAGAGTCAATGTTGACCTCAAATCTTTGAATTTGTTTGAAAGCCTCCATAACCACTAAGTTGAGCCCCATAGAGCAAAATGTAGATGACTGGGATTAGCAATTCTTATCAATGAGCTTCCAAGACCATAAAAGAATCTGAGGGTAGTTTGGGTAGAAAGAAGGTTGCCAATTCAAAAGCCCTCGGGTGCCACTAAATGTATAACGGAGCCAGGTGTGAACAATGGCAAACTGAAGATGCTTATCCAGAGGCACTGCAAACATACAAACATTCAAAAGTATAAAACCACTGGTTGGGCCAGGCATGGTGGCTCACGCCAGTAATTCCAGGACTTGGAGAGGACGAGGTGGCTGGATCACCTGAGGTCAGGAGTTCGAGACCAGCCTGGTCAACATGGTGAAACTCCCGTCTCTACTAAAAATACAAAAATTAGCTGGGCATGGTGGCAGGTGCCTGTAATCCCAGCGACTTGGGAGGCTGAGGCAGGAGAGTCGCTGAACCTGGGAGGTAAAGGTTGCAGTGAGCTGAGATCGTGCCGTTGCACTCCAGCCTGGGCGACAAGAGTGAAACTTCATCTCAAAAACAAAAACAAAAACACAAAAACACTGTTGCAGCCAGTCTCCTGGTAGAACTTGGTCTGCAGGCAGCCAGTTGGTACCCCTGCTGACAATAACTGACTTGGAACAGTAGTACTTCCTGTTGAGTCAACCAGAATGAGTTCTCTACAAAACGCACAGCCAAGTTCCTGAATAAAAACACTCACTATTTGAATATTGGAATCCATCAGCCAAGAATACCTGTTTTGGTTCTTTTAACAGTAGTAGGCAATCAGGGTGTAAGGCCCCTCCTAATCCGTGATAGTGCCCCACATCATCAGTGTAGAGAAGTTTGTTTTCCTATCTGCTGTAACAAAAGGATATGGACTACCTGAATATAAATAATAAGAATCAGATTATTGGTTTATGTTGATAAGAAGAGTGAGTAGAACATAGCTCTCTTTTATCTCTTTTATCTGAAATGGATCAGAGTACCCCATTGTATCCATCTTGATTCTGGTAGGGGTATTATGAAGAATTCATATGCACTAGAAAGGCCCAGCCATCTTGGCTTTCTTGACTTCATAATTTAGCCATGCTTTGGCCAAATTGTTGAAAGATAGTGATATTTAGGAACATAATATATTTAAGGGAGATGTAATCTTACTTGACCTTACTTGAGGGTCAAAGCAAATGTTTCCAGAAAAATGACCCATGGGGAAATGATCTTTGAGTAATGATTTTTTTTTTTGAGAAGGAGTCTCACTCTGTCACCCAGCCTGGAGTGCAGTGGTGTGATCTTGGCTCACTGCAAGCTCCGCCTCCCGGGTTCAGGCCATTCTCCTGCCTCAGCCTCCCGAGTAGCTGGGACTACAGGCACCCGCCGCCACGCCCAGCTAATTTTTTGTATTTTTAGTAGAGATGGGGTTTCACCATATTAGCCAGGATGGTCTGGATCTCCTGACCTCGTGATCCGCCTGTCTCGGCCTCCCAAAGTGCTGGGATTACAGGCATGAGCCACCGCGCCTGGCCTGAGTAAAGATTTTCTATGCCTCAGTGTTTTGCAGAGTTGATTCTAGTCATTCCATTCTTTCAACACTATCAATAAATGGGTTTTTGAATATGTGACTTATTTTTAAAACTGTACAGATTTTCCTTAAATTGTGTTCAAATAAGTCCTAGCCAAGTTAATATACATTAATACTTTTATGTTGCCCTTAAAAGAATAGATTCATAGAAAAACACCTATTAACATAGAGCTTTCCTTCATCTTCACCTTTGATTTCGCTCAATTTTTTTTCAAGAGTGTTGACCAGCACTGTTGCTACTAGCCACATGTTATTATTGAAATTTAAATCAAAATGAAAAATAAATCAAAAGCCCAGTTTATTGTCACATTTTCAAGTGTTCAATGACCACATGGATGTAGTGGATACTATATTGGTCTGCACATATATGGAACATTTTCTTCATCACTGAAAATTCTACTGGAGAGCCATGATCGAGATAAGAGAAAAAGCAACTGAATATTTGCCCATAAAGAAAATGACAACTTGCTGGGGGAAAACAATTTGCTTATAAATATACCTGCTGATTGAGAAGTCACAATTTGTTGGAGTTCAATTACAAAATGATTTTTGTCTTTCAGTTATGTCCACCAGCAACACTAGATCAAATTTGCTTTTCCAGCTGGGTGATTGCTGCCTTAACAATGTCTTAGGATGATTGTTTAGTCACTTTTGTTATTAAAACAATGTCAACAATCTTTTTGTTCCAATAATTAAGACTTAATGTGGCTAGGCACGGTGGCTCACACCTGTAAATCCCAGCACTTTGTGAGGCCAAGGTGAGAGGATCACTGAAGCTCAGGAGTTCAAGATCAGCCTGGGCAACATGGCAAGATCCTGTCTCTACAAAAAAATAAAAAATTAGCCCAGTGTACCTGTAGTCCCAGAGGCTGAGGTAGGAAGATTGCTTGGGCCCAGGAGGTTACGATCTGATCCAGCCACTGCACTCCAACCTGGGTGACAGAATGAGACCCTATCTCAAAAAAAAAAAAAAAAAAAAAAAAAAAGACTCAGTGCCATTAAATACTTAATACTTGAATGTCACACTTGACCCAGAGCTCTTGTCCTCTCTTACCTCCCCAACACAAGCTTTAATGTTTGAAGTGAAGGAGAAAGGTATGGTTTGTCTCTGAGACACCTTTTATTCCTTCTTTTTTATAAAAACTTCATTGTTTTAATTAACACATAATTGAAATAATTTTTACAGAGTATATAGTGAACTTTTGATACTGTATCATGATCAGGGTAATTAGCATATCCATCATTTCAAACATTTATCATTTCTGGGAACATTCAATATCTTCCTTTTGGCTATATAAAACTACAATATATTATTGTTTACTATAGTCATCGTATAGTGTTATAAATAGAACACTAGAACTTATTCCCCATCTACCTTTAATTTGTATTCTTTAACAAATCTTTCCCTCACCCATGTCCCTCTACCCTTCCCAGCCTCTAGTATCCTCTGCTGTAGTTTTTACCTCTAAGAGATCAACTAATTTTTAGCTTCCCCATGTGAGTGAGAACATAGCGGGGTTTAACTTTCTATCCCTGGCTTATTTCACTTAGCATAATGTCCCCCAGTTCTATCCATGTTGCAGTGAATGACAGGATTTCATTCCTTGTGTGGCTGAATAGTGTTCCACAGTATGCCACGTGGTTCTTCCTCTGTTGATGGACATTAAGTTGATTCCATATCTTGGATATTGTGAGTGGTGCTGCAATAAACACGGAGGTGCAGATGTCTCTTTTATATACGAATTTCCTCTCCTCTGGATAAATGCCCAGGAACGTTTGCTACCATGGATTCGGGGACAAGATGCAGATGTGTCTGAGGCAACAAAACTCTCCTCATGTGACTGTCTCTGTGGGAAGACATGGAGTTGGGAAAGGCCTCTGCTGTTCTTGTAGTTTAAGCTGCCTCCATCTGGTTGCGATGGCCTCCCTGATGTGTCAGCCTCTACGTAAGGGGTGTACATGTGAAGTTTCACACTAGACCTGTATGTCCAAAATCCTCTCAGTCTCCAAGGGCCCCTCCATTTAACATCATTTCTCCTTAAACCTTGCCATGAACACATCTTCAAAATCAGGAGACATCGGCCCGGCCAGCATTTCCCTCTTCTTTTCTATTATGAGGGAGGAGAGCTGAAAAGCATGTCACACATTCAGCAACAGAAGTCTCCAGATTCTAGCTTTGCACAGTGGCAGTCTCATAGCCAATGAGGTTTACTTGAGGCACGATTACTGCTAATTAAAAACTTTTCCCAACACCCCATCATAATGACTGGAAGTATAGTTGGCAGAGGCAATTTTTGACAGTCTCTCTGGAGACTGAACTATCTCAGGTTTTAAAAAAAAAGCTGACAATTTTTTAAGTCTCCAGATTCTGCAGCTAAGTAAATACTTGAAGGGAAAGGGTGTCGGTCTCCTCTTTTTCAAGACACCCCCAACCTTCTTGAGTATTTTATCAAAGCTGACTCACTTGGCTCCATGAATGGAAAAGCACCACTGTCACCTTCTCCAAGGGCAGACAGAGGAGGAAGGACCTCCAACCACAAATTGTGAATGCTTTCTTCCAAGTTCCTGGGTTGCAGGAGGAAATCAGAGGACAGGGGTGCATGGTAGCTAGTGGTAGTAGTAGGAATGAATGCCACTCAGCATGCACTGACAACTATTAGTGGCTTAGGAATACTTAGTGCCTTGTGTCCTCAGCTTTGGGTTTTAGCCACAATTCTGAGACAACAGGAAAAATCAAACTCCACTTTCTCCTACATATGCAATAGATATTAGAATCAGCCTTAAATTTATGCCTTAAAATTTCCATCCAACCATAGTAAAGACTTTTAGTCATTTAGAGCTATGTTCCAGAGTAGTTTCCAAGTCAGAATAAGTTAAACCATTTGCCTTTTGATACTTGATATTTTATGGTTTCCAATTTGCTATTTGCAGCTAACCTTAGGGGTGAAGAGCTCTAATTCATCTGAATAGAGAAACAGTGTAACCAACCAGTTTCTTACTGTGACAAAAGTACTTGGGCTGCTTTGTCCAGGCGGTTGGGATGGAGCCAGCCAATGGCTAAGAATGAGGGTCACTGATACAGGTCAAGTTCTACCTGCACATCTGAGGATTGCCCCTGAATAATATTTATATCTGAACGAATCGATTCTAATACAGCAGTAAAAAATGTGGGCTTCAGAGTCAAACACCTGAGCTGACAGTCCATCCCAACCACATATTAACTCTGTGAAGTTGAGCACATTGCAGAACTTCCTGTGCCCCTGTGTAATCATCCCTACAATGGTGGCTCCTGGGTGGCTATGAGGGTAATATGTGATTATGCACCTGCAGGACTTACATGTGCTTAAACATTCACCATCATTAACTTTCATATTACAATCTGATAGAATTAGAAACCATAAAGGTGTTAAGAGGAGGAAGAGAGACATTTACAGAAATATTTGCCAAACTCACTTGTAATCTGTAATCTGACCATTTACTGCACACACTGTCCATACTCTGGATGTCACTGGACTCCATTGCTAGATGGTGCTCCCCAGTGTGATTTTTCAGGCATTGCATTATCTTTGGTGTAATATTATGTTTTTATTAAAGTCACATTACCATGTGATATTCAGAGTACAAAATTTAACATAA
The DNA here is from genome assembly GCF_037993035.2 of Macaca fascicularis. Taxonomy (NCBI): domain Eukaryota; kingdom Metazoa; phylum Chordata; class Mammalia; order Primates; family Cercopithecidae; genus Macaca; species Macaca fascicularis. Next base: position 163,333,283 of record NC_088379.1, read on the forward strand.
AACAAATTTAATACAAAGAAAGGCCACTCATGTCTAAATGATTTCTCTCTAACCCACTATTTGTAATAGCAGTAGAATAAAAGGAAATATTTTCACTGAAATAAAAATTGGAAGGCAAAAATACCTTTTTCAAAATGTAAGTAAAAATAAATTTATCTTAATGTTGGAATTCTTTATCAAAATGGCAAAAGTTGTTTAATTGAATTAAGGTATTTCATATGAGAAGGCAATTCTGAGAAAGTAATGTAGACACTGTTCGCTCAAAATTCATATTGAAGCCTTAAAGCCCAATATAATTGTATTTGGAGATGGGATCTTTGGAAGATAATTAGGTTTACATGAGGTCACGAGAGTGCCACTCTCCTGGTGGCATTGGTGACCTCATAAAAACCCCAGAGATTTTGCTCTCCGCCCCACCCTACTTTACCTTACACCTGCCATATGAGAACACAGCAAGAAGGTGGCATCTACAGGCAGGAAGAGAGCCCTCTCTTGGTAAACCACTGTTTCATATATTTTGGTCAGTTTTTGTTGTGCAGGCAGAAAGTCCAGTCCCTGTTACTGCAGAAGGGCTTCCACCTTGATTTCCGACAGGAAAATTGAAATGAGCACGTGCACTGATAAAGCCTTATTTGTTCTCTCTCATTTGAGGGACATGGAACTCTTGACTGCCTTTAGCAAATTCTGCGATGCTTTCCAATATCACTAACAGCCCGTTTCATGTCTGCTCCAGTTGACGGTGACCTGCACCCAGGAATGGCCCTTCAGTCTGCCTCCTGCTCCTCCTCACTCCAACTAGAAAGTGGTAGACAAGAACATTTCTAGGCAGGATCTCCAAGGCCCAGGCAGAGGAGCACAGAAAAAAAAAAAAAAGGAAACAGCAGCGCAACCCGGTACATATAATTTAAGGACCCCTTGCCTTTGACAATTGATTTGATTGTCATCTTCCCATTGGACATTTTTTTTAAAATTCAATGCTATTCACTCCTTTTATATGCTATATTTAAACTTGTTGGGAGAAAACCACGTGTGCTTCCATTTCTCCTGACATCTTCCTTTCCCATCCATCCAAGTCCTTCCCCCATCATTTGCAGCCCAGAAAGAATGCAAACTGTGGTACCCAGGCCCATACAGCTGTCAGGGCTCAAAACACAGTACCTTTAAACTTGGCACCTTGGCATGGTGAGTACTTTGAACCTAAGGAGACTGGAAGGCCTCTGAAGCAAGGTCTTTCTGACCTTCTCCCATCTTCCTGTTTCTTGCCCCTTCTTCTCCCTCTAAGCAAGCATAGAAAACAATTCCTCTTCCCCAAAGCAGGCCATAGATGTAGAACCTCTCTTCCCCAAAGAAAACCATAAAACCTAGAAAGGTCACGCTCTCCTTCTCCCTTGAAGACCCTCATTTCAGAGGGGTTGTGCACCAGGAAGAAGGAATGCTACATGGAGAGGCCAAGAAGACTCTGAACAGAGAGGCCTTGCTGGGTCTCCCCACTCAGTCAATTACCACTCAATCATACACTTTTGTCCAACCACATTTCCATATGGCTGTCCATTTTTCATCAAACTTAAGCATAAAAATAGGCAGTTTTCCCTGGGTCTTTGAGTCTTCATATCTGAAGGCTCCTGTGTCATGCAAAACTTTGATTAAATATATCCTTGTGCTTTTGCCTTGTTAACCTGTCTTTTGTTATAAGGGTATCAGCTGTGCACCTTGTGATGGGTGAGAAAAGGGATCACACCTTTCCACAGCCCCCACCTACCACCACCCAGATCTACCTGGTACCACAAAGGGCCTCCGTATACCTCGGTGGGGAAGCTGGTCTATATCTGTGTGTCCTGATCACATACTCCCCAAAGTGCTGCTGGGCCCTGTAGCCTCAGGGGTAAACAACTGGAGCTCAGTTGGACTTTGGGTGATCCATCTGGGAATGATGCCTTGGGACCTAAAAGCAGGCCCATTCATTTGCACAGGGACTTCTATGGTCCTGCAGAACCAGGACAGCATGTAGAAGTGGATGAGGTGGGGAGGAGGACAGAAGCTGCTGGTATACGGGTGTCCTGGCTCAGTGAGGAACTGGGGTTCAGGGTGGCAACTATAAGACAGGGTACACAGGGCAGGGTCTCCAGTGACCCAGCTCTAGAGGCAGTATTGTCTCACTATAAAACTCTCACTAAGGAACCATATTGAAATACATTTCTTTAACTATTTAAATATTTCTTGTGAGAAACTATATTATTTGCATCTAGTATTAATTACTTGGAAAAATCAAACTCATAAATTTGGCAACAACAGACAACAAATAATTTCTATCAAAAAAATGATAAAGACTTCAGCAGAATTTTTTTTCTCCCTCACTGGTCAAGTTGTTTTCTGGCAGACAGTGAGCTAAAATTACAAGAAATTCTCTGGGGAGCAGATTGCAAGAACCAGAATGAAATAAAGTGTGCTTCTTCAGAAACAAAATGTTGGAACTCCATTCCAAACAGCATTTTCTCATAAGAGATACAGTTTTATTTGTCTTCAGTGTATCATTCCAAGAAGTTTTGACTCCCATGATTGGGCTTAGATATCTAGTGGGTGTTTTCACTGAAAAATCCCTTAAGGGAGATTTATATGCAACTATAAGGTGCCATAAGGAAGGTAAAAAAAAATGCTTGTCTGATGAGGGTGTCCTTTGATTCACTTCACCTCAAGCATTTGATCAAAGTTCACTAGATATAGGTCTGTCATGTGGAAATAGATGGAAACCTTCCAAATAGAAATCTGACTATACCCTGCCAAGATAATTCCTCACTAGATTAACTTACACACACTTGCAGTTTTTGATGTCTTTGGGAGATCAGTACTTATTTTGGAAAAATGATCAAAAAAGATTATAAATTAATAATACCTTTTTAATGCCTCAGGTCAATAACTAATTTAAGAAATTTGCTTAAATGTTTCTTATTATACCCTTAAATAAAATCCACAAACCAAACAGGAAGCAGCTTCATTAACCCATTACAAGGGAAAAAGTGACATATCTGAAATGAACTTGCAAAACTCTAAAAAAGCAACATAATTTTTGCAGTATATTACAGTGACAGTAAAAGACAGAAACTAGATTTGACTTAAAGTCACACAACAGCTGCACAAACTGATATTTTAAATAGAAAACTCTATCTTCACAGGATAAAATAAAAGTCAGGAATTTTCAAAGAGAAAAAAAAATCAGACATTATCTTTAAAAACCAGCTGGATATGCATCCTGCTTATGTCTCACATGAGTTCTTGCTGAAATTTAAATGAACCTTGCTCGAACATTGGCAAAGTGGGGATATTAAAGTAAAATATTACATGCTTGACTAGTCCAGGAATTTGGGCTTCTTCTGGATTCAAAAAGATGGACTGAAAAAGCGGTAGTGAGAGGTAGTGAGCAGGTGTATTCACATGGAGATGAGACATTTGCAAGACAGGCATGAACAGGAATGATTATTTCAAACTGCTAAAGAGTCAGGAGTGTGAAGAGGGAATTCATGTACGCTATTGGTGGGGATGTAAATTTTATGGAAAATTGTACAGAGGGTCCTTGCATTAGTCTGTTCTCACGCTGCTATAAAGAAATGCCCAAGACTGGGTAATTCACTAAGAAAAGAGGTTGAATTGATTCACAGGTCAGCATGGCTGGGGAGGCCTCAGGAAATTTATAATTATGGCAGAAGGGGAAGCAAGCATATCCTTCTTCACATGGTGGCAGCAAGGAGAAGAATGAGTGCCCAGCAAAGGGGGAAGCCCCTTATAAAACCATCAGATCTCATAAGAACTAACTCCCTATCACGAGAAAAGGATGGGGGAAACTGCCCTCATGATTCAATTATCTCCACCTGGTCCCTCCCATGACATGTGGGGATTATGGGAACTACAATTCAAGATGGTATTTGGGTGGGGACACAGCCAAACCATATAAGTCTGCCCTAGACCCTCCCAAATCACATGTCCCCACATTTCGAAACACAATCATACCCTTCCAACAGTCCCCCAAAGTCTTCACTCATTCCAGCATTAACCCAAAAGTCTAACTCTAAAATCTCATCTGAGACAAGGTAAGTCCCTTCCACCTATGAGCCTGTAAAATCAAAAGCAAGTTAGTTACTTCCTAGATACAATGGTGGTACAGGCATTGGGTAAATACACCCATTCCAAATGGGAAAAGTTGGCTCAAAGGAGCTACAGGTCCCATGCAAGTCTGAAATCCCATAGGGCAGTCATTAAACCTTAAAGTTCCAAAATGATCTCCTTTGACTCCATGTCTGACACCCAAGTCACACTAATGCAAAATGTGGACTCCCATGGCATTGGGCATCTCTGGTCCTGTGGCTTTGCAGTGTACATTCCCCCTCCCGGATGCTTACACAGGCTGGCATTGAATGCCTGTAATTTTTCCAGGTGTCTGGTGCAAGCTGTCAAAGGATCTACCATTTGGGGTCTGGAAGACAGTGGCCCTCTTCTCACAGATCCACTAGGCAGTACCCCAGTAGGGACTCTCTGGAGGCTCCAACCCCATATTTCCCTTCTGCACTGCCCTAGCAGAGGTTCTCCATGAGGGATCCACCCCTGCAGCAAATATCTGCCTGGACATCCAGGCATTTCCATACATCCTCTGAAATCTAGGCAGAGGTTACCGAACCTTAATTCTTGACTTCTGTGCACCCATAGGCTGAACACCACATGGAAGCTGCCAAGTCTTAGGACTTGCACCCTCTGAAACCATGGTCCACACTGTACCTTGGCACATTTTAGCCATTGCTGGAGTGGCTAGGACATAGGGCACCAAGTCCCTAGGCTGCACACCACAGGGGGCCTCTGGGCCTGGCCCACAAAACCATTTTTTCCCTCCTAGGCCTCTGGGCCTGTGATGGGAGGGGATTCTGTGGTCTCTGACATGCCCTGAAAACATTTTCCCCATTGTCTTGGTGATTAACATTCAGCTTCTCATTACTTACGAAAATTTCTGCAGCCGGCTTGAATTTCTCCCCCCAAAATGGGTTTTTCTTTTCTGTCACATCCTCAGGCTGCAAATTTTCCAAACTTTTGTGCTCTTCTTCCTCTTGAACACTTTGCTGTTTAGAAATTTTTTTCCACCAGATACCCTAAAGCATCTCTTTGAAGTTCAAAGTTCCACAGATCTCTAGGGCAGGGGCAATATGCCTCCAGTCTCTTTCCATAGCAAGAGTGACCTTTACTTCAGTTCCCAACACCTTTCTCATCTCTATCTGAGACCACCTCAGACTGGACTTCATTGTCCATATCACTATCAGCATTTTGGTCAAAGCCATTCAACAAGTCTCTAAAAAGTCCCAAACTTTTCCACATCTTCCTGTCTTCTGAGCCCTCCAAGTCTCTAGGAAGTTCCAAATTTCCCCACATTTTTCTATCTTCTTCTGAGCCCTCCAAACTGTTCTGACCTCTGCCTGTTTCCCAGTTCCAAAGTCACTTCCACATTTTTGGGTATCTTTATAGCAGCACCCCACTACCCAGTACCAATTTACTGTATTAGTTCTTTCTCATGCTGCTAATAAAGACATACCTGAGACTGGGTAATTTATAAAGAAAAGAGGCTTAATTGACTCACAGTTACACATGGCTCGGGAGGCCTCAGGAAACTTACAATCATGGCAGAAGACACCTCTTCACAGGGCAGCAGGAGAGAGAATGAGAGCAGAGTGAAGAGGGAAGCCCCTTATAAAACCATCAGATCTCATGAGAACTAACTCAATATCATGAGAACAGGATGGGGGAAACTGCCCCCATGATTCAATTATCTCCACCTGGTCCCTCCTACAACACATGAGGATTATGGGAACTACAGTTCAAGATGAGATTTGGGTGGGGACACACAAAACATATCAGTCCTCAACAAACTAAAAGTAGAATTACCATAGGATCCAGAAATTCTACTTCTGGGTATTTATCCAAATGATTTTAAATCTGTTTTTCAAAGAGCTGTCTGCACTCCCATATTCAGTTCAGTACTATTCACAATAGGCAAGTTATAGAATCAACCTGTGTCCATCAACATGAATGGATGAAGAAAAGGTGGCATGTATACACAATGAAGTACTATTTGCCCTTTAAAAAAAGAGAAACCCTATCATTTGTAACAACATGGATAAAAGTGGAGAACATTATACTAGGTGAAATAAACCAGACACAGAAAGAAAAATATTACATGTTCATCCTTATATGTGGAATCTAAAACCTAAAATCAAAAATCAAAGAAGAGAGTAGAGGAGTGGTTACGGAGGCTGGTGGTAGGGGATGGAGAGATGATGGTCAAAGAGTACAAAATCTCAAACAGCAATTGGTTTGTTGGGGTTTTTTTGCTTTTTGTTTTTTTTTTTTTTGAGCTCTGCACAGTGTGGTGAATGTATTAATAGTAGATTGTCCATTTCAAAGTTGCTAACAGAGTAAATTTTAAGTGTTTTCACTACAAAAAGAGGTAAGTATTTGAGGTGATGGACATTAGCTTGATTTAATTACTCCACATTATATTTATAAATCATAACATTCTATACCCCATAAATATAGGCAATTATAAATTGTGAATTTATAACAAAAAATATGAGATACGATTTTTTAATAATTCCATTTTATGTATATTCAGTTACATATAAGAGTCATGTATTACTTTAAGGGAGTAGGTTTTGTTTAAAGGACTTGCATATCTATGGTTACGCTGAAAGGAGACAAAATGTGCAATCGGCTATAAAATCGTATAACAGAGCCCAGTGGTGCCCTTCCAATGCCAACCCTTCCCATATCCTGACATACCAACATATGTCCCTTTCACAAATGAGCAAAGTTCTGCCCCAAGAAAAGCCCACTCAGGCAACCTTGAAAGAACAAGTGACTGCAAAATGGAGAAGTTGTCCACTAATAACTGTTTTCAATAAACTTGTGCTAAATAATTATGTTGTATATCTTTATGCTTCTTTAAAAAGCAATATAATCTTCTACTTCTGGCCAATATAGCATAACAGAGACCAGATTCACCCTCCTTCCTGAAACAATCAAGAAAACCAGATGAAATATTTGAAAATGGTTTTAAAGATAGTAGATCTCAAACAACAAAGGACAGTGATTCCTAGAAGATAGGAAACAAGTGAGCTCCATGGTTGTCCCAACTTATTGCTCAGGAGAATTCCTGATTCAGGCAGGGTAAACTCAGCAAAACCCAACCATCTTCCCGAGTTGAGGAAATGCAACTGAGACTCCAGGGAGACTAACAAGGCCAGAACTGGCAGCACAGATGACTGCAGCAAAGAGAACTTCCCAGAGACAGAAACCTGGACACCTGCAGAGGCTCCTCAAGTATTCAGCAGATCAAAGAGTACATATAAATAAACAATTTATGTCCAGAGAAAGAACCATCAGAAAGTAGAGGGAACAGCACCCAACACTCTCACAGGGCCAGGAATAGTACCTGCTCCAGCCAGCCAGATTCGGAAGTTTCATAATCCATGGGGCATTGGGTAGAGAGGGGCCCCCAAACCTGGGCCACAGACCAGTACCAATCCATGGTGTGTTAAGAAACAGGTCACAGGCTGGGTGCGGTGGCTCATGCCTGTAATCCCAGCACTTCGGGAGGCCGAGGCGGGCAGATCACGAGGTCAGGAGATCGAGACCATCCTGGCTAACACGGTGAAACCCCGTCTCTACTAAAAATACAAAAAAACTAGCCGGGCGAGGTGGCGGGCGCCTGTAGTCCCAGCTACTCGGGAGGCTGAGGCAGGAGAATGGCGTGAACCCAGGAGGCGGAGCTTGCAGTGAGCCGAGATCGTGCCACTGCACTCCAGCCTGGGTGACAGAGCGAGACTCCGTCTCAAAAAAAAAAAAAAGAAAAGAAAAGAAACAGGTCACACAGCAGGAGGTGAGTGGCAGATGAGCAAGCATTACTGCCTGAGCTCCACCTCCTGTCAGATCTGCTGCAGCATTAGATTCTCATAGGAGTGTGAACCCTATTGTGAACTGTGCAAGCCAGGGTTCTAGGTTGCGTGCTCCTTATGAGCATCTAATGCCTGAGGATCTATCACTGTTTCCCATCACCCACAGATGGAACTGCCTAGTTGCAGGAAAACAAGCTCAGGGCTCCCACTGATTCTACATTATGGTGAGTTGTATAACTATTTCATTATCTATTATAATTAATATAGAAATAAAGTGCACAATAAATGTAATGTGCTTAAATTATCCTAAACCACCCCCCACCCCGATCCATGGAAAAATTGTTTTCCATGTAACCAGTCCCTGGTGCCAGAAAGGTTGGGAACCGCTGAGGTAGAGTACTCAGATAGGATTTGCCTCAGGCATGGGGCAAAAGTAGCTTTAGACTGTATGTTGCTCTGGTCCTGCCAAGACTTGAAAGAATCCTAGCAGTAAAATTGTTAGATCAAATTGCATGCACATTTTACATTTTGATATACCCCCTCCCCATTGGCCTCTAAAACATCTATCAATTTATGCTGTCCATTTTATTCACAGAGTTGTCATCAAGGCATTGGTGTATTTATTTGTTGTTTTAATGGATAAATATTTATTCTTATGGCTTAAATCCCTTGTTCCTTATCAACTATCTAATCTGACTTGACTGCTCCATGAATTTGAATTGCTGACTATTGCCACACTCTATTGACATCCTTGAATCTAACTCAGTCCAGTAGATACAATCCAAACCTCAGCCAACACAAGCACGTGAGGGTCCTAGTTCAGAGACTGTCCACCCTCTCTTAACAGTGAGAATGCAGATTCTAATTGCCAATACTTTCTAGTTTCTCAAACAAAAGACAATGTAGGCAAAGCTCACCTTACTAATTTAAGATATTTTTTACCAATGGGCTAAGAATAAAATAATGCAACAAGTGCCTATCTTTCAGAGGAAGATTTGAAGTCAAATATCTTCTCTTTTATCTACTAATTAGATGACCCTGAGCAAAATAAATTATACTCTCTAAACTACTTTCTTCACCTGCAAAATGAGAGAAGGTTAACACTACTTTTGAAGGGTTGCTGTGAGGAATAAATGAGGTAATGAATGAAAAGTCATTATGGAAGCTACTTATCAATATATAAAAAGATGTGTCCCTAAATTTAAAAATTACCTAATATAGTCTAAGTTTCCTAAGTAAACTAGATTCAGTTTTTTGTGAAATTACCTTCATCAAACTTTAAAGAATCTCAAAATAAGGTACAAAGATGATAGAAGCAACATCAATAATGCATTGTTAACTTGACAAAATTCTATTTCACATTCAAATTTAAAGACAGCTAAATAATGGCAAAAAATTTTAAAGATCACCCCAAAATAAAGAAGCCATTTGCCATAAATGAAAAACATTGTCAATGTATTCATTTTTGTGTTGCTGTTGTAAGAAATCACCACAAACTCAGTGGCTTAAAAGAAAACAAATTTGTTATCTTACGGTTCTAGAGGTCAGAATTCCAAATGGAGTCTCAGATGATTAAAATAAAAGTGTTGGCAGGGCTGGTTCCTTCTAGAGGCTCCATGAAAAAATTCCATTCTGTGCCTCTTCCAGTTTCCAAATGCTACCAGCATTCCTTAGCTTGTGACTGCGTCACTCCAACCTCTTGCTTTTATAACCACATTTCCTGCTACTCGCTGTGATCTCCTGCCTCGCTCTTGTCAAGGTCCCTGTAATTACATTAGCCCCACCTGGATAACTGAGGCAAATCTTCCCATCTTGAGAACCACAAATTAACCCTATCTGCAAAGTCCTTCTGTCATATAAGGTAACATTCACAGGTTCCACAGGTTGGGATATGGACATCTGGGCTAGGGGCACTATTCAGCCTACCACAGGGAAAAATGCAAACACAGTCATAATTTAGGCAATGGACACATTAAGAGCACTGCACTGAGTCACACAAATCAGGTTAAGAAGCAATAGGTGATACAAGGGTGCTTTAACATTAAACCCTCCACAAAGCATCTCCTGACTCCCTTCAATAAGCTGTAAGCAATTGTTTTAAGGCTATGTGTTTAAAAGCATGTGTGGCAAAAAAGGGGAAATCTTGATTGAACACCTGCTGTGTGCCATGAACTGTCTGGGCACTGAGGATACAACAGTGAACAACCCAAAGTCTCACCCTTCATGGAGCCTTCATTCCAGCAGAGGGACACTATATGCCATCAAGTCTTCTAGTAACACCAGCAATGTTGCCTTGATTGAAAGTAGTAAGATTCATACATTCTGTATGACTCCAGTATAAAAATCTGGAAAATATTAACAGTATGATTCCCAGGGCACCTGCTTAAAATAGACAAGGCTAGTGCAAAAAAAGTTAGAACTTATTCTAAAAACTAAAAAAAATAAGCTTACACCTGAAGACATGGGTTTTGTTTTTGTTTGTTTGTTTGTTTTTGAGACAGTCTCGCTCTGTCACCCAGGCTGGAGTGCAATGGCACGATCTTTGCTCACTGCAACCTCCACCTCCTGGGTTCAAATGATTCTCTTGTCTCAGCCTCCTGAGTAGCTAGGATTACAGGCGCATGCTGCCACACCCGGCTAATTTTTTGTATTTTAGTAGAGACAGGATTTCACCGTGTTGCCCAGGCTGATCTCGAACTCCTGAGCTCAGGAAATCTACCCTCCTCGGCCTTGCAAAGTGCTAGGATTACAGGCATGAGCTACCACGCCCAGCTGAAGACATGGGTTTCTTAATACCCTAGCCAAGGATAGAAAAGAAAATTTGGAAAAGATGAATGAATTCCAGAGACCATTAATAGTGGGCCACAGATTAAATAGACTACATTATGAAGAAGGGAAGCTATTTTTTTTTCAATCATATAACTCAGTTTAAGGCACAAGAAGATTCCTAAGATGAAAAACAGAATATTTCATATCAAGGAGTAAGAATGGCCTCATTTTTCTGGTCAAATTTGACATTAACTAAAATAGGAAAAAATGAATCTGTGTCTTCTGATTATGTTAAACTCACATTTCGTTAATTGTTAAACCAAAAAAATGTAGCTACAGGAAAATATGAGAGGCTGATCTAATGGGATGATTAGTTTATTGGTGTGAACTTCTTTTGGTTTATTACTATCCTATTATATTTTCCAATATCCCTTTTCCTCTTTCTCCTTATAGCCTACTTCTTCTGAGCTCCCATCTCTGATTCAGTTCTCCTTGGTTAGGGTTTTCTACTTATCTGTATGAAATTTACTAAAGAAAGGCACTAAGTAGTATCTTGGTTATCCTGTGCGCCTCATCAGGAAATCTTCTGAGTGCCATTGCCTGCTGTTTCCTCTGCCCTCCAAATGTTACATACATTTCTCCCATGCCCAACCCTAACCCAGAATCATACAGGAAAGGAGTATCCTGCACAACTTTTCTTTACATATATAATTTATTCAATATTATTTCCCAAACCTACTACATATAAATTCACATTGTCTCCCTTTTTCTATCCTAATATCCCCCAAATCCTCTAAAGCAGTGATTCTCAAACTTTAGTATATAGAAGAATCACCTAGGAATCTTCCTAAAAGGCAGATTCTAATTCAGTAGATCCAGGATGGGGCCTGAGGTTCTGCATGTTTAACATATGTCTTTACACAACAAGATTTAATCCTCAGAAATAAAAATGCTGTTGTGAAAATTTTTAAATTGTGTTTCAAGAGCTCCTGAAACGCAATCATATAAATAAGTAAAAGATTTCATATAGATAAGTAAAAAACCCTAAACAAAGAAAATTTAATTGGAGGAGAGAGCTCAAAGAATTAGGGTATTAGGAGAACGAGGAAAAGGGATATCGGAAAACACAGTAGAAAAATAATAAACCGACCGGGCACGGTGGCTCATGCCTGTAATCCCAGCACTTTGGGAGGCCGAGGCGGGTGGATCAGAGGTCAGGAGATCGAGACCATCCTGGCTAACACGGTGAAACCCCCGTCTCTACTAAAAATAAAATAAAATAAAATAAAAATTAGCCGGGCGCCTGTAGTCCCAGCTACTCGGGAGGCTGAGGTAGGAGAATGGCGGGAACCCGGGAGTCGGCGCTCACAGTGAGCCGAGATCGCACCACTGCACTCCAGCCTGTGCCACAGAGCCAGACTCCATCTCAAAAAAAAAAAAAAAAGCAATAATAAACCAAAAGAGTTTCGTACCAAGAAGCTAATCATCCCATTAGGTTACCCCCCAGAGGTGCCTAATAGGCCAGGGATTGGTGGGGAAAACGGAAAATGAAGTAAATGACAGGTTTGGCCTCTGCAGCTACCTTGTCTGCACTACTTTTATCTATTTTAATGTATTAGAATTTCGAGTAACATTTCACTTGCAGAAAAATATAGATGAGTTCCCTGGTAATATGGTTTGGCTGTATCCTCACCAAAATCTCAACTTGAGTTGTATCTCCCAGAATTCCCATATGTTGTGGAAGGGACCCAGGTGGAGGTGATTGAATCAGGGCAGCCAGTGTCTCCCGTGCTAGTCTCGTGATAGTGAATAAGTCCCACGAGATCTGACAGGTTTATCGGGGGTTTCCGCTTTGGCTTCTTCCTCGTTTTCTCTTGCCACCGCGCTGAGAGAAGAGCCTTTCACTTCCCGCCGTGATTCTGAGGCCTCCCCAGCCATGTGGAACTGTAAGTCCCATTAAACCTTTTTTTGTTCCCAGTTTCGGGTATGTCTTTATCAGCAGTGTGAAAACGGACTAATACACCTGGTTTAACGACAACAACACAGTTTGAAAATCTTTTGAGTTTCAGTGACGATGAGCTTAATTACAAAATTATTTTGGCATTGTTTTTGAAGAGAGGAAAATAAATGTTCCACTCAGCATTCTCTGAACTACATTATAAAAGTCTTAGATTGGCGCATTGAGAACATGTGTTCAGTCTGTTCAAGAATACGAAATTGTCCTCAAATATTTTAAATTAATTTTTATTTATTTTTGAGAGAAGGTCTCACTCTGTCACCCAGGCGGGAGTGCAGTGGTGCCATCATAGCTCACTGCAATCTCCAACTCCTGAGTTCAAGCGATCCTCCCACCTCAGCCTCCCAAAGTACTGAGATTACAGGCATAAGCCACCACTCCTGTCTTTCCTCGAATATTTTTAATATATTAACTGAATTCCCTTTATAACTTTAGGTGAAATCACTTTCTCAAGAACTTATTTACCTATGTTTAAATTCAAGTCAACAAACATTCATTGAATACTAAATACGTTAGCATAGGGATGTATTGCCTTAGGGTACAAGGGGCTTCACTCGTGCTTTCTGTCTTTGAAGAGATTTGCTTTCTATTAGGAAGAACAAAATGACTTACTATAAAACACAGTGAGAGGAAACCCATAAAAGTATAAATGTGCAAGAATTCAAATGAGAGATTGTCTCTAGTTGGAATGACCAGGTGGAGTTTAGAATTAGTAATGGAAATAAATCCTCAAAGGATGGATACGAATTCTTCTATCATTAATGAAGAGAAAAAAGTATTTCTGGTGAAAAGCACAGGCTGGATGAAGAATGGAGTCCAGAAAGTTAGAGAAATAGAGGTCCATGGGAAACAAGATGAGTGAGACCGGATTTGGACGGGGAGCCAAGTCCCCATGAATGTTGTGGAACCACTTGTCACAGGAGTTCAGTCTTAATTGTGGGAGGAGCTGGGAAAATGAAGATCCAGAAAAGGGAGTTGGAGGATCAGAAAAGACACTCAGCAGTCCATTTAAGAACCCATGTCCAGCACAGCAAATGGGACTGGGAAGCAGAGCTTATAGGGAGGTGTATAGGCAGCTGTTGTCATTGTGAAGCTCGCACATCTGAGAGTGCACAAACATCTGAAGACTGCCCAGAGGCTGATGTTGGTCAACAGGACCAACAGTTGAGCTGGATACAAATCAGAAGAAAGCCAGAGCAAGTGGGAACCCACTAGGCACCTCTACATCTGTTCATTGCCTTATCCGACCAAAACCACCTTCAGAGAGTAATGGCCACTACTTCACTTCTGCTTTTTGATTCTCAAATGAGTTCTTCATAAGCCACACAGGGCGACTTATCCTGGGAAATATAGTGCCCAACTTAAATGAATCAACGCGAACAAGCCACCACACAAGTTGTCCTGTTTAAGAGATGTAAGATGCATATGTGAATGTGCTGAAGATCAATTTGGTTAAGGTATCAGGGAACATGACAGTGACCATGACTTCCATGGTGTAAAGTTGATAATCAAGGGAATCATCTCTAGTGAGGTGGGAGTGAGGTTTATTTTTGCAGGTTCGGGATGAAAAGTCTGAGACTGACCCAAAATTATCCAGTCCAGCATAAGAAAATATTCCTTGACAGGATGTCCTAATCCATGCAGCCATGAGAGGGTTTTATTTAGATGAGAGAGAGAGACAGAGCTCTATAACAGTGCCTTCCAACTCCTGTGTCAAAGAAGCCATTGTACTGGTATATGGAAAAGAGTTCAGGTATGCTGAGATACTCATCCTCCAAGCCTGCAGGGCAGCATGGTCGCAGTCAGAGCTCCTAGACCAGCTGCCTTGGGCAATGAGCATTTCTGTCCAGGGCTGAAGGCAGTGAGCATACTGGGTTACATTTATTTCTTGCTGCTTCCCCACCATGCACTCGGCACAGTGCGTGGTACTCTAGCACCTGGGCATCTCTTCCAGCAGCCATCTGCAGCATGAATTGCTGTTCATAATGGACAAGGCGCCTACAGAGCTGCTGAAGGAGTGCATGTTCCGGATGCCCAAGGAGCTCAGCAGGCAGCTGTAAGTATACTAGCAGGAGGTAAGAATGGCAGGAGGCCAGGGAGACAAAGTTTTTGGCAGGCACCACCCAAGGAGTAGCTCTGAATTTCTGCCTTCAGTATTTGTAACACATGTGGGTTTGTGACTAACTTGTTCCTTTTCTGATTTCAACCAGCTTCAGGTGCACCTACATTCTGACAATGCACCTACATTCTGAAAATTAGAGCCTTGTCATTATTTTAAAATTGTGACGTAAAAAATTTCATGTGGATTCAAAATCTATTAACATTAAAGATAATTTCAAAGTTTCATCTCTGAGGGAGAAAATGGGGGCTTCTTTAAATGCAGTTTCAGCTGTTACAAACACTTGAATGGCTGAAAAAATGGTTTTTATTTTTTAAATTACGTGGCTATGTGAACAAAATTTCTTTGATGGTAGCTATAAACAAAGTAATCATCATCTGAAATCATTAATAAGGAATTTACTGTAGTCATGGAGAACATAAGACTTAATAATAAAATGTTACGTTCATGGAAGCAAGTATGAGTTTGTTTTTGTTTTTTTGCAAGTGCAATACAAATGTTTTATTTATGACTTCTAATTAAAATCACAGTAAATTACTAAAAAGTCTTACATATAATCCTAACATTAATAATTAAGCAAGATACAGCCATCTTGACGTTTCTGATGATAGTACAATAAAGTCAAAATAATTGGTTTTCCTTTGGGAGAAAAAACAACAGAAATAAATCTGGGAAGGTGAAATCAGGGTCTTAGCTGTTACATTCTTTTTACTTTCATTGTGAGTAATTTTAGCTTTCTTTTCTACTGCAAATGATGGTCCACTCTCCCACAAATAAAAGCATCATAGAAAAAAGAAAACTCTTAAAATATCATGAACTGAAAAGTGAATATTTTTTCTCACTCTCCAGCATCTTTGTGGGTTTCCTGAATGATAACATTTTAGTTCTTGGCTTTAAGTCCCGATTATTAATCCCTGTAAGGCAGTACTTAGAGGAGAGAAGCAAGGGCAATTTGCAGCAAAGAGATGTGCACCAGGAAGTATTGGCAGAGTACAATGTGGTGAGATTCTAGGACTGTGGGCTTAAACTGCCCTGGAAGCAAGTATGAGTTTTTTATTAAAAACCTTGGAAGATTCTATTTGTAAATTTTAATCATGTTGAATTGGTAACAACTAAAAAGTATACATATCATATAAAATAAATGTAATAAAATTTTTCACTAAGCACCATGGAGATTCCTCCAGATCCCTCCATTTACTCCAGTGTATTGTATGATTGTAATTTTCTGGTTTTCTATTTATTTCACAATGTTAAAAATAAAATTGTCATGAGGAACTACTCTTGAAAAGAAAGGTTAGAAATGCACATTTCTGGCCGGGCGCAGTGGCTCAAGCCTGTAATCCCAGCACTTTGGGAGGCCGAGACGGGCGGATCACGAGGTCAGGAGTTCGAGACCATCCTGGCTAACACGGTGAAACCCCGTCTCTACTAAAAAATACAAAAAACTAGCCGGGCGAGGTGGCAGGCGCCTGTAGTCTCGGCTACTCGGGAGGCTGAGGCAGGATAATGGCGTAAAAACCCGGGAGGCAGAGCTTGCAGTGAGCTGAGATCCGGCCACTGCACTCCAGCCTGGGCAACACAGCGAGACTCCGTCTCAAAAAAAAAAAAAAATGCACATTTCTTTGGGGTCAGAGACACAAATCTTGTAGCTCTAATTCCATATGTCCCCCTTATATCCCAACATTATCTTAACATTATATCCCAATGGGCTGGCATTATGATGAAGGATATTTACAATTGAGACTCCTGGATGCAGGACTACTCTCCATGCTCCATGTCAGATAAAAAAAAAAAAAAAAAAAAAAAAAAAATCACCCAGTGCGAATGATTAGTGATTGGTAACTACTGATTTGTCTTCTCAGTTTATCAATGTTTCTCTGAAAGACTAATTATGTTAACTGAGTTATTTAAAAGTTATAGATTCAAGACTGCATTTTAAGAAGATCAAACTGGCTGAGACTATATATGATGAGGAGAAAAGGGAGGAACGAAAGAAAGGAAGAAAAGTTGTGTGCTGTTGCAATAGTCAGAGGACAATAATGAAGATCTAGCATAAGGCTGTACAATAGCTGTGGAAAAGAGATTCTTGAGGCACTTTGTAGATAAAATCTTCAGAACTCTTGGGTTTGGGGAGAAACGAACATGAAAGAAGTCAAATATGACTGAAATCTTGATTGTGAGAGGATGGTAAAATAAAGTTAAAGAAGAGAAAAGGAAGAGCTGGTTTAGGGAGGAGAATAATGTATTTGGATCTGGAAATGTTAAATTTGGGTCCTGGGGTAGGACAACAATATAAACTGTTCTGCCAAAAAACCAAGATGCTGATTCAGAATATGAGGAGACATGCCCTCAAATATACAGCTTAATTCTCAAACAGAAGGAGGAACATATTTTTAAATTGTTTTTCCTTAAGTTATTGGGGTACAGGTGGTATTTGGTTACTTGAGTAAGTTCTTTAGTGGTGATTTGTGAGATTTTGGTGCACCCATCACCTAAGCAGTGTACACTGTACCATATTTGTAGTCTTTTCTCTCTCACCTCCCTCCCACTCTTCCCCGCAAATCCCCAAAGTCTGATGTATCATTCTTATGCCTTTGCATCCTCATAGCTTAGCTCCTTCATATCAGTGAGAAAATATGATGTTTGATTTTCCATTCCTGAGTTACTCCACTTAGAATAATAGTCTCCAATCTCATCCAGGTCACTGCAAATCCTATTAATTCATCCCTTTTTATGACTGCATAGTATTCCATCATGTATATATGTACACACACACATACACCACAGTTTCTTTATCCACTTGTTGATTGATGGGCCTTTGAATTGGTTCCACGATTTTGCAATTGTGAATTGTTCTGTTATAAACATGCATGTGCAAGGATCTTTTTCAAATAATGACTTCTTTTCCTCTGGGTAGATACCCAGTAGTGGAATTGCTGGATCAAATCGTAGTTCTACTTTTAGTTCTTTAAGGAATCTCCACATTATTTTCTATAGCAGCTTTACTAGTTTACATTCCCACCAGCAGTGTAAAAGTGTTCTCTGTTTACCACATCCACGCCAACATCTGTTTTTTTAGTTTTTGATTATGGCCATTCTTGCAGGAGTAATGTGGTATCTCATTGTGGTTTTGATTTGCATTTCCCTGATCATTAGTGATGTTGAGCATATTTTCCTATGTTTGTTGGCCATTTGTATATCTTTTGAGAATTGTCTATTGATGTCCTTAGCCCACTTTTTGATGGGATTGTTGGTTTTTTCTTACTGATTTGTTTGAGTTCACTGTAGATTCCAGATATTAGTCCTTTGTCCAGTGTATAGATTGTGAAGATTTTCTCCCACTCTGTGGATTGTCTGTTTACTCTGCTGACTATTCCTTTTGCCATGCAAAAGCTCTTTAGTTTAATTAGGTCCCAGCTATTTATCTTTGTTTTTATTGCATTTGCTTTTGGGTTCTTGGTCATGAAATCCTTGCCTAAGCCAATGTCTGAAGGGTTTTTCCAATGTTATCTTGTGGAATTTTTATAGTTTCAGGTCTTAGGTTTAAGTTCTTAATCCATCTCGAGTTGATTTTTGTATAAGGTGACAGATGAAGATCCAGTCTCATTCTCCTACAGGTGGCTAGCCAATTATCCCAGCACCATTTGTTGAAAAGGTGTCCTTTCCCTGCTTAATGTTTTTGTTTGCT
This sequence comes from Macaca fascicularis, assembly GCF_037993035.2. Lineage (NCBI taxonomy): Eukaryota > Metazoa > Chordata > Mammalia > Primates > Cercopithecidae > Macaca > Macaca fascicularis. Next base: position 163,351,801 of record NC_088379.1, read on the forward strand.
TTGTCAAAGATCAGTTGGCTGCAAGTATTTGGATTTATTTCTGGGTTCTCTATTCTGTTCCATTGGTCTATGTGCCTAATTTTATACCAATACCATGCTGTTTTGGTGACTATGTCTTTATAGTATAGTTTGAAATCACATAGTATGATGCATCCAGATTTGTTCTTTTTGCTTAGTCTTGCTTTGGCTATGTGGGCTCTGTTTTGGTTCCATACAGATTTTAGAACTGTTTTTTCTAACTCTGAAGAATGATGGTGGTATATTGATGGGGATTGCATTGAATTTGTAGATTGTTTTGGCAGTATGGTCACTTTCACAATATTGATTCTACCCATCTATGAGCATGGGATGTGTTTCCATTTGTTGGTGCCGTCTGATTTCTTTCAGCAGCATTTTGTAGTTTTCCTTGTAGAGGTCTTTTGACTCCTTGGTTAAGTATATTACTAAGTATTTTAATTTTTTTGCAGCTATTGTAAAAGGGGTTGAGTTCTTGATTTGATTCTCTGCTTGGTCGCTGTTGGCGTATAGAAGAGCTACTGATTTGTGTACATTAATCTTGTATCTGGAAACTTTGCTGCAATCTTTTATCAGTTATAGGAGCTTTCTGGAGGAGTCCTTAGGGTTTTCAAGGTAAACGATCATATCATCAGCAATCAGTGACAGTTTGACTTTCCTCTTTACTGATTTGGATGCCCTTTATGTCTTTCTCTTGTCTGATTGCTCTGGCTAGAACTTCCAGTACTATGTTGAACAGGAGTGGTGAGAGTGGGCATTTTTGTCTTATTCCAGTTCTTAGAGGGAATGCTTTCAACTTGTCCCCATTCAGTATTATGTTGGCTGTGGGTTTGTCATAGATGACTTTTATTACATTAAGGAATGTCTCTTGTATGCCGATTTTGCTGAGAGTTTTAATCACAAAGTGATGCTGGATTTTGTCAAATGCTTTTTCTGCATCTATTGAAATGATAATGTGATTTTTTGTTTTTAATTCTGTTTATGTGGTGTATCACATTTATTGACTTGCATATGTTAAACCATCCCTACAACCATGGTATGAAACTCACTTGATCATGGTGGATTATCTTTTTGATATGTTGTTGGATTTGGTTAGCTAGTATTTTGTTAAGGATTTTAGCATCTATGTTCACCAAGGATATGGGTTTGTTGTTTTCTCTTTTGGTTATGTTCTTTCCTGGTTTTGGTATTAGGGTAATGCTGACTTCACACAATGATTTAGGGAAGGTTCCTTCTTTCTCTATCTTGTGGAATAGTGTCAAAAGAATTGGTACCAATTCTCCTTTGAATGTCTGGTAGAATTTTGCTGTGAATCCATCTAGTCTTGGACTGTTTTTGTTGGTAATTTTTTTTTTTTTTTTTTTTTTGAGATGGAGTCTCACTCTGTCACCCAGGCTGGAGTACAGTGGCATGATCTTGGCTCACTGCAACCTCTTCCTCCCAGGTTCAAGCAGTTCTCCTGTCTCAGCCTCTCGAGTTGCTGAGACTACAGGAGCCCACCAGCACACCCAGCTAATTTTTGTATTTTCAGTAGAGACGGGGTTTCACCATATTGGTCAGGCTGGTCTCAAACTCCTGACCTCAGGTGATCTGCCCGCCTTGGCCTCCCAAATTGCTGGGATTACAGGTATGAGCCAACATGCCCAGCTGGTAATTTTTAAATTACTGTTCCAATCTTGCTGCTTGTTATTGGTCTATTGTATTTTTCCAAGAATTTATCCATCTCTTCTAGGTTTTCTAGTGTACGTGCATAAAGGTGTTCATAGTAGCCTTGAATGATCTTTTGTATATCAGTGGTGTCAGTTGTAATATCTCCTGTTTTATCTCTTAGTGAGGTTATTTGGATTTTCTCTCTTCATGGTTAATCTTTCCAATGATCTATCAATTTTATTTATCTTTTCAAAGAACCAGCTTTTTGTTTCATTTATCTTTTGTATTTTTTTTTTGTTTGTTTCAATTTCATTTAGTTCTGCTCTGATCTTGGTTATTTCCTTTCTTCTGCTGGATTTAGGTTTGGTTTGTTCTTATTTCTCTAGTTCCTTGAGGTGTGACCTTAGAGTGTCAGCTTGTGCTCATTCAGTCTTTTTGATTTAGGCGTTAAGGGTTATGAACTTTCTTCTTAGCACTGCCTTTGCTGTATCCCAGAGATTTTGATAGGCAGTGTCATTATTGTCTTTCAGTTTGAATAATTTTTTAATTTCCATCTTGATTTTGTTTTTGACCCAATGCTCATTCAGGAGCAGGTTATTTAATTTCCATGTGTTTGCATGGTTTTGAAGGTTCCTTTTGCAGTTGATTTCCAGTTTTATTCCACTGTGGTCTGAGAGAGTGCTTGATATAATTTCAATTTTCTTAAATTTATTGAGGCTCATTTTATGGCCTATCACATAGTCTGTCTTGGAAAAAGTTCCACACACTGTTGAATAGAATGTGTATTCTGCATTTGTTGAATTAAATTTTCTGTATATATCTGTTAAGTCCATTTGTTCCAAGTTATAGTTCAAATCCATTGTTTCTTTGTTGACTTTCTGTCTTGATGACCTGTTAGTGCTGTCAGTGGTGTATTGAAGTCCCTCACTATTATTGTGTTGCTGTCTATCTCATTTCTTAGGTCTGTTATTAAATGTTTTCTAAATTTGGGAGCCCCAGTATTAGGTGCATATATGTTTGGGATTGTGATATTTTCCTGTTGGACAAGGCCTTTTAACTTTATATAATGTCCCTCTTTGTCTCTTTTAACTGCTATCGCTTTAAAGTTTGTTTTGTCTGATATAAGGATAGCTACCCTTGCTTACTTTTGGTGTCCATTTGCATGAAATGCCTTTTCCCACCCCTTTAAGTTTACCTGAGTCCTTATATGTTAGGTGAGTCTCCTGAAGGCAGCAGATGGTTTGTTGATGAGTTCTTATCCATTCCACGGTTCTGTATCTTCTAAGTGGAGCATTTAAGTCAGTTACATTCAATGCTAGTGAGGTACCATTGCATTAATTGTGCTCTTTGTTGCCTGTTACTTTGGGTTTTTTTGTTTTTTGTTTGGCTTTTTAACTTGTATTTTTGTTTTATAGGTCCTACGTGATTTATGCTTTAAAGAGGTTCTGTTTTGATGTGTTTCCAGGATTTGTTTCAAGATTTAGAGCTCCTTTTAGCAGTTCTTATAATGGTGGCTTAGTAATGGCAAATTATCTTGGCATTTGTCTGAAAAAGACTGTATCGTTCCTTCATATATGAGGCTTAGTTTCACTGGATACAAAATTCTTGACTGATAATTGTTTTGTTTGAGGAGGCCGAAGATAGGGCCTCAATCCCTTCTAGCTTGTAGGGTTTCTGCTAAGAAATCTGCTGTTAATCTGATAGGATTTCCTTTATAGGTCACCTGGTGCTTCTATCTCACAGCTCTTAAGATTCTTTCCTTCATCTTCACTTTGGATATCCTGATGACAATATGCCTAGGCAAAGATCTTTTTGCAATGAATTTCCCAGGTATTCTTTGTGCTTCTTGTGTTTGGATGTTTGGGTCTCTAGTAAGACTGGGGAAGTTTTCCTCAATTATTCCCCCAAATATGTTTTCCAAAGTTTTAGAATCTCTTCTTCCTCAGGAACACTGATTATTTTTAGTTTGGTCATTTAATATAATCCCAGACTTCTTGGAGGCTTTCTTCATATTTTCTTATTCTTTTTTCTTTGCCTTTTTTGAATTGGGTTAATTTGAAGACCTCGTGTTCGCACTCTGAATTTCTTTCTTCTACTTGTTCAGTTCTATTACTGAGACTTTCCTGAGCATTTCGCATTTCTAAAACTGTGTCCAAAGTTTTCTGAATTTTTGACTGTCTTTTTCTTTAAGCTATCTATTTCCTTGAATATTTCTCTCTTCACTTCTTGTATTAGTTTTTGAATTTCCTTGCATTGGGCTTCACCTTTCTCTGGTCCCACCCCGATTAGCTTAATAACTAACCTCCTGAATTCTTTTTCAGGTAAATCAAGGATTTCTTCTTGGTTTGGATCCATTGCTGGTGAACTTGTGTGATTTTTGGGGAGTGTTGAAGAGCTTTGTTTTGTCATGTTACCAGGTTGGTTTTCTGGTTCCTTCTCATTTGGGTAGGCTCTGTCAGAGGGAAGGTCTAGGGCTGAAGGTCATTGTTCAGATTCTTTTGTCCCATGGGGCCTTCCCTTGATGTCGTACTCTCCCCCTTTTCCTATGGATGTGGCTTCCTCTGAGCTGAATTGCAGTGATTGTTGCCTCTCTTCTGGGTCTAACTACCCAGCTCTGGGTTGATACTGGAGGTTGTCTGCACAGAGTTCTGTGATGTGAACCATCTGTGGGGCTCTCAGCTGTGGATACCAGTGCCTGTTCCAGTGGAGGTGGTCAGTAGCGGGGATAAATGGACTCTGTGAGGGTTCTTAGCTTTGGTGGTTTAATGCTCTATTTTTGTGCTAGTTGGTCTGCTGCTAGGAGGTGGCGCTTTGCAGAGAACATCAGCTATGGTAGTATGGGGAGGGACCTGTGGTGGGTGGGGTCCTAGATCTCCCAAGAGTATATATGCCCTGTGTCTTCCGCTACCAGGGTGAGTAGGGAAGGACCATCAGGTGGGGGTAGGGCTAGGAGAGTCTGAGCTCAGACTCTCTTTGGGTCTTGCTGTGGCTGCTGTGGGGGATGGGGATGAGATTCCCAGGTCACTGGAGTTGCGTACCTAGGAAGATTATGGCTGCCTCTGCTGAATCATGCAGGTTGTCAGGGAAGTAGAGGAAAGCTGGTAGTCACAGGCTCACCCAGCTGCCACACAAACCAAAGGGTGGGTCTCACTCCCACCATGCCTCCCATAACAGTCTCTGGTCCGTTTTCGGGTGGAGAGATACAGGTTTGAAAACCTGCCCCTGGCCACCTTACCTTGCGGCTGCAAAAGAAAAGGGCTTGGTTCTTCCCCCTCCCATGGAGTCTGCACACTGGATTTGTGCCCTCACCCAAGTCCTGGCCAGGAGACTTCTCACCCCACTCAAATTGTTACAAAGTTCGGCTAGAGATTTGCTTCTCCCTGTGGAGTTTTACCCCCTGGTCTTCTCCCACTGGATCCCTGTGGTGCCAGGCAGGAATAGGCTGTTAGGGGACCCAGCGAGCTCCCAGCGCCTTTCTGCTGCTTCTCCTACCCCTGTATTTCACTTGGCTCTTTAAATTGACTCAGCTCCAGATAAAGTCAGAAACTTCTCCCACAAATAGACCTTCAGCTCCTCCGGTGGCAGTGTGTGTTTGGGAGAGGAAGGTCTCCCTTTCCCACTTCCGTGGTTGGGGCAGTCAGTTTTTAGAGGCTCTCCCAGGTCCTGCAGGAGCCGTCTGCTTCCTTCAGAGGCTCTGTGGGTCCTCTGGGGATTGCTGGTTTTTTCTTGCAGTAGATCTGGAGCTGAAATTCATGATGCGAGCCCCCACACACTGCTCTGTCTGGAGTTGCAATCTAGTCCTGCCTCCCATCCACCATGATGATCAACAGACCAAAAGGAGGAACATATTCAGTTGGTAGCAAATAAGAGTAATTCAGGCAACAGTAATTCAGATATAGATTTTTGAGATTCAATAAGTGTTTTCATGTTTTGTGCTCTTCTTCTGTATGGGTTTATAGATGTTCTTAACTTCCGAGACTGTATCCCTAGCCTAATCTTGAGAATTACCTAATTCAGCTATGAAATGGTTTTATTTAAGAGCAGGAACTCTATAGCAGTGCCGTTCAACTCCTGTGTCAAAGCAAGCCTTGTACTGGTGTATGGAAAGGGGTTCAGGTATGCTGAGATGTTCATCCCCCAAGCCTGCAGGGCAGCATGGTCACATTCAGAGCTCCTAGACCAGTTGCCTTGGGCAGTGAGCCTTTCTGTCCAGGACTGAAGGCAGTGAGCATACTGGGCTGCATTTATTTCTTGCTGCTTCCCTATCATGCATTCAGCACAGTGCCCAACACTCCAGCACCTGGGCATCAAGAAATTTGTTGGACCAATCACATGCTTTCAATAAATGTTTTTCATGCCTTAAATCTTTTCCACTTGTAGTATTTTCTTTAAACTATTATTCCTTTGAAATGTAGCAAATATCCAAAGTAATATTAGCTCTGAACAAATAACACAGCACTAAGATGGAAAAAATGTATTCGTAAGTCTTTTTATAAAATACCTCTATCAAGCCATGCCTCTGTGAACTGAGAAATAAACAGTATGTTAGCTTCTATATCACAGACAAACTTGAAAATAATTCACTCTCCTGCTGAAGATTAGTGATTGGAAAAATGGTAAAAAAAAAAAAAAAAAAAAAAAAATTTGTTAAAACTTTTTATTTCATTGCAAATATGATAAGTAAATGTGAACAAACATCTCAGCAGTGCAAAACTTTATTTCTTCTCGATGAAATGATTATAATGGCATAGAGAGAAGTATCTTTAAAAATGCATCCTTGATCAGGGCAAATGAGTGCATTGAGGCAAAATATCATGATTCCTATCAAAGCCTTTTCTCTCTAGAGCCTTACACCATCATAGAGAAAAATGAAGGTAAATTTCTCATGAATTGCAGATAAATTACATATTCTATGAGTCATAAAAGAAGCAAGCAAACTTCATTGTTTAGTTGAAATTATAGACTGATCATTACAATCTTCTTCATGCATTATACTATTCAGAGGGATAACCATGCTTTCTTTATTAAAAAATGTGGAACAAGATAAAATATTACCCTCTGTGACTATGTAATAGTTTTGCCACTTTTAATTAACTATTGAAGTGGGTCATAGACCTGGAGGAAACAGGGGAGGAGGCCGATAACTTTAAATTTAATCTATTTTGTTTAGTATATGATTTTCACCAGAAAAGTAAAATCAATTAAAAATATTAAAAGTTTTTGCATTTTACATTTAGAAGGAGACTGGAGGTAGGGGAAGGGTGTAATCTACTGTTTCACTGTTTATTAAGTTACAATTTGCATAAAATAAATTGCACAGATTTGAAATTTGTTGCATTTTGAGAAATGTATACACCCATATAACTGAAAAATATACCCATATAACTGTACTCGAAAGGGCCCTTACGTTTGCTATTACTGCTGTATTGAAATTCTTAATAATTTTATCATTGAACTTGTGTTTTATAAATTGAGTCTGATTGGACAATGGAGAAGTGGGTGTGTCTGCTGTTCCTTGCCATACCATTCACATATGGCTTTTACAATACTCCATCAAGACGGAATTCCAGGAGACAAATGATAGATGGGAGTTCATTGAGACTCAAAGTGAGCTAAGCATGTTGCCTCTGTGAATAAGTATGGGTGCCAATAGCCTCAGAAGTCACACATTCTATTCCAAGCAGAATTTCTTTCAAACACAGAAAAAGGCAATGATTTTCTTTTAAAAAAAAAAAACTCCTACTTAGGAACCCTGTCATATACTTTGCTCCTTGTGTTCTTTGCCTGTATTGGCCAACCACTTATGTTGGAAATGATGCTATAAAAGGAAAGGAAAGATAGGGCAAATGTAACCCGTATTTCCTTTTCTCTTCAGACCTTACCTACTCATCACTAAGCCACCTGTAGAGAAAGTTTGAATGTTCATGTATCAAGAAGTGAAATAAAAACAGTAGAATTAGTTTTGTATGGTGTTTCCACTGTTTGAATAAGAACAAAATACATATGCATGTATGAACTACATGATATGTGCTGTGTTCTGGATACTTGTGTCCCCCCAAAATGTTGAAACTTAATCTCCAGTGCAGTGGTCTTGGGAAGTGGGGCAACTGGAAGGTGATTAGGTCTTGAAGGCTAAGACCTCATGAATGGGATTATTACCCTTAAAAAAGAGGCCTGAGAAAGCTTGTTTGTCTCTTCTGCCACATCAGGACACATCTAGAAGATGTCATCTTTGAAGCAGAGAGAAAACCCTCTCCAGGTACCAAATCTGCTGGCACCTTGATCTTGGATTCCCAGCCTCCAGAACTGTGAGCAATAAATTTCTATTGTTTACAAATTACCTAGTTAAAGGTATTTTGTTATAGCAGCCTGAATGGAGTAAGACAATGTGAATTGTTTAAGTTCAGTTATTCTGCATAAAAGTTAAATGTTCTATATTTGCATGTAAAACTTATGTTGTACAAAAGATGAACAATAATTTTTACCACTTAAATTTAACAACTTTAATTTTTCCCTTTGTTAGAACAATATTAAATAGCAAGTAAAAATACTATGACATGTCAAGAGAGAAACTGTGAAAGAAAGAAAAGGCTTTTATCCTAGTACTTAAAGGCACTTTTTTCCATTTTTGCACATTTTTGTTTTGCACTGAGCTACACAAATTATGTGGCCACTTTGCTGCATGCAAGAATGAAATTCTTACAGTTTTGCTTTATTATATAGTTTTTCGCTACACATAAAACTGTTATGTGGTTTATCCATGTTATATAGCATCAGTTCATTCCTTTGTATTGAATAGCATTCCATTGCATAACTATATACTCCCCCTTTGATAGTCATATTATTTCAAGTTCAGAGATATTGAGAATAAAGCTGCTATGAGCACGCTTCTAAAAGTCTGTTTGTGGATATTTTTAAATGTTACATGAATATGTATTTATAATTTTAAATAAATGCATGAATGGGATGATATTATTCATATAAGTTTAAAACATTCTTTTTAAAATCTTTTCCTATTTTTAAAATTTTTATTTACTCACCTATACCCTTGTCATCCCTACACTCCAACCCACATCACATACACCCTCGAGGTACTGATATTCAGTTAGAATTTATCATTCATATTTTTCATGTTTCTGTAAGACATGCAAATATATAAACATACACAGATGTCACATATACACATATTAACATGCATGTATGCACGTGTATATATCTAGCATGTATGTGATAACACCTAGGAAAAATAATAGCCATCTCAATACACATATTTCTTGCTTTTTAAACTCAACAACAGCTCCTGAAAATTTTACTATGTCCACTAGTATAGCTAACATTCCATTTTGATGAACATTTACTTTTGCTTATTTACCTACTTATGTATTCATTTATTCTGTTCATTTGCTTATTTATTTTTATCACAACAAATGATGCAGCAATAGAAATCTTTGGAAATATATTCTTATGCTGAGGCTTATAATTCCATGGGATGTTTTTCAAGTGAAGGACCACTGGGTTAAAATGCACGCGTGTGTGTGTGTGTGTGTGTGTGTGTGTGTGTGTGTGTGTGTGTATGTTTTAATTTTAATAGATGTTTCCCTGTTGCTTTTTCAAAAAGTTACCAAATAAATATTTTCATAAGTATGTTTGATAATTCATATTTTAAAATTCACGTTCCCTGTATCCCTGAAGCAGCTGGTATTAACAGCCTTTTTAATTTTAGCCAGTCTGATAGATGGAAAATGATATTTATTTGTGAATTTAAATTTGCCCTTTCCTGATTATTAGTGAGCTTGGTCTTCCTCTCAGCTTTTCTTGGTCATTTGGATTTACTCTTTTATTAATTGCCTAAATAAGTTTGTCATATTGTTTGTTATGTTTTCTATTTGTTATATTAATTGAAAAGTGTATTGTTATTTGTTTTGTGAATTGTGTTTTTTGCCATAAATTTTTCATGTGTTTTAGTAAAATATATCTACCTCTATTTGTGTAGTTTCTAAGTTTCTAGACTTGCGTAGGAAGGTCTTCCACAAACCTAGACTGCATGTAGCCTAGATTTTAATGTGGGAGTGTTATCTTATTTCTTACTCTTATAAATTTATTATATAATTAATGTCCAATTATATCAGAGCCACTTATTAAATAATTCACTCTCTGTTCCTGAAACAATAGCTTTGTCACTTACTAAATTTATTCTTAAGTATTTCACAGCTTTATTACTATTATAATTTATCATAACTTTTTTTTTTCTTTTTTTGAGACGAAGTCTCACTCTGTTGCCCAGGCTGGAGTGCAGTGGTGCAATCTTGGCTCACTGCAACCTCCACCTCCCGGGTTCAAGCAATTCTCCTGCCTCAACCTCTCAAGTAGTTGGGATTACAGGTGCCCGCCACCACCCAGCTAATTTTTGTATTTTTAGTAGAAACAGGGTTTCACTGTGTTGGCCAGGCTGGCCTTGAACTCCTGATCTCAAGTATTCCATCCGCCTCAGCTTCCCAAAGTGCTGGGATTACAAGCATGAGCCACTGTACTATTATAATTTTAAAAATTTACTATACAGGGGTTTATTACTAGAGTGGAGAACAATGCTTGTTTTCAAGTTTAGGTATTATTTAGCCATTTTATCATATTTTCTTTTTAATTCCAGTGGACTTCTTGTCCCACTACCCACATTCATTTTGCCAGAGGTGTATCCATACCATCAACAACAACAAAAGAAACCAGCTGTAGTTCTCCTCTTCCAAAATATATGCCAGCTGTTCTTTTCTTTTCTTTCTTCCTTCTCCTACTTTTCTTTCTCCTCCTCCTTGTCTTCTCCTCCTCCTTCTTCAATTATTGAAATTGCTAAAATCACCAAGACAATTGTAAATAACAAGGACAAGTAGTATGGCAATAAAGCATCCCAGCTAACACTTAATTTTAATGGAAATGAAATTAGTTTTGCTATTTCAAGTAATACTCATTTGTTTAGCAAATAGTATGAATTGCCTTAAGATAATTTCCCTTCTATTTTCATTTTATTTTGTTAGGAGTAGCTATTAAATTATATCAAATTATTTTTAGGTTATTATTGATAGGATCATATTGATATTTTTGAAATTTGTAAATATAATACATTATTCTAATAGGTTTTTCCTCTCAAAATGTAATAAACCCACATGGAACTTGTTTTTTATTCATTTTCTTTGTTGCTGGGGTCAATATGACACTTTTTTTTGAGATGAGGATCTCGCTATGTTGACTAGGCTGGTCTCAAACTCCTGGTCTCATGCAGTCCTCCCACCTTGGCCTCCCAAAGTGCTGGGATTACAAGCATGAGCCACCATGCCTGACTATGCCATATTTTTAACAGAATTTTTTACTAATATATTTATATATTACAAATATATTCATAAATTTAATATCTTTTGTGTCCTTTACTCAGTTCTTCTCAATAGTAACATCTTGTAAAACAAGATCACAACCAGGACATTAACATGGATACAGCCAAGGTACAGAACATTTCCATCACCACAGGGATTCTTTATGTTGCCCTTTTATAAACATATCATTTCCCACCTGTCCTCACCCGCTTTGTAGCCCCTGCCACTAACCTATTCTCCATTTCTATAATTTTTGCCACTTCAAGAATGGCATATAAATGGAATCATACAGTATGTAATCTTTCAGGGTTAGTCTTATTCACTCAGCACAATTCCCTAGAGATTCATCCAGGTTCTTGCATGTATCAATAATTTATTCCTTTTTATTGCTAAGTAGTATTCCACGGCATAGATATACCACAGGTTGTTTAACCATTCACCCACTGAAATACAGCTGGGTTATTTCCAGTTTGGGCCTGTCACAAATAAAGCTGCAATAAATATGTATGTGCAAATCTTTACATGACCATACATCTTCATTTCTCTAGAATAAATACCCAGGAGTGCAATTGCTGGGTCATATAGTAGTTGTATGTTTCATTTTGCCACATTGCCAAACTGTTTTCCAGAGTGATGTGCCACTTGGCATTCCCATCAGCAATATATGAGTGATTCAGTTCCTCTGCATCCTTGCCAGCATATTGAGTTGTCACTGTTTTTTATTTTAGTCATTCTGATGGGTTTGTAATTATATCCCATTATAGTTTTAATTTGCATATTCCTAATGGCTAATGACGTTGAACATCCTTTCATGTGCTTATTTGCTATCTATGTATCCTCTGCTGAAATGTCTCTTCCTGTTTGTCATTTTTTAATTGTATTGTTTCTCTTGAGAGTTCTTTATATATTCCAGATGTATCTCTTGTATACTCCTTTGTAGGATATGTGGTTTTCAAACAAGTGTTGAATTTTATCAAACATGTTTTCAGCATTGATGGATATAATCATATGATTTTTAGGGCTATGGTTGAAGAACTGCAGCATTAGTTTCTTTGCTGTCAGCTACGGGCTTCCCATAGCTCCTAGACACCTCTCTCTGGTTCTTGCACATGGACTCCTACATCTTAGAACTAGCAATGAATGGTACATCAGATCCTTTTATGCCCAGAATCTCTCTGGCTTCTTTTTCTGCTATATCTCACTGACTCCAGCTACAGAAAAATTATCTCCTTTTATCAGCTCCTGTTATTAAATTGGGCTCACTTAGATAATCTAGGATAATCTCTCATTTTAGGCCCTTAACCTTAATTGTACCCTCAAACTCCCTTTTGCCATGTAACAACATATTCACTGGTTCTAGGCATAGCAGCGTAGATGTCTGGAGTGCTATTCTACCCACAATAGTCTCCAGCTTTCCATTGATTTCTAGTATTTGTCCCATTACGTGATTCATAGTGCACAATGTGCCAAGCACTGTGCTAAAACTTTTATGGCCATTAATTCCCATTTCTTAATAAAAATTCTATTGTGGAGGTACTATTATCCTTTCTATTTTTACAGATGAGAGAAACTGAGACACAGAAAGGGTAAGAAAATCTTCTAATATCTTATAGCTGATATGTGGCAGAATCAGAATTAGAACCTAGGCCAAATGACTCCAAAGTCTTCATTCTTAGCATTTCATTATATTGCTGCCTTATAATTTTCCATTTGATATTTTCTTTGACCCAGTGGTTATGTTCATATGTAATAGGTTCCAGAGGACGTATAGTCCCTGCCACAATATTCTAATTAAATTTTTGTATTTGTCATTATATAATTTCTCAGTTTACTTTGTTTACCGCTTTTAGCCTGACATTCTTTTCATCTGACATCAATGTTGTCATTTCTGCCTTCTTTTTGTTTGTATTTTCCTAACATGCCATTCTGCTATTCATTTCCCTTACTTAAAGTATATATTTATAAACTCACATAGTAGGGATTTTATTGGCCCATCTGACAGTCTCTGTCTTTTAATAGATTAATTCAGGTCCATTTACATTAAGAGTAATGACTCATTTTACTAATCTTCTGTATCTAACGTTTTTTCTTATGTTTTTCATGCAATTTATGTTTCCTTTTGTTCTTAGTTCTTATTTTTTTTAATTTGTTAAATGTTTTCATTCCAAAGTTTTCTATGTACATTTGGAAGTTCTACTAATTTCTAACATTTCTTTAATGATTACTATCCATTTCCCTACACTCATTACCGATACCTATTTCTCTACTACTGTTTGTAAACAAGATACTACCTTTCTTATCAAGGCATACCTTTTCTGCTACCAAGATGTCATAGAGTACCATGGCTTTCCTTAAAGGGCTAACTCTGCTTCCACTTAAGGTGTAGAACTCCGCAAAAAAAAAAAAATGTTGTTTCTACCTAATAACAACAGAAGAAACTAGATAATTTACCAAAACAAAAGTCTTTCTTATGCCCATCAGATATATGAGGACACAAGGCAATCAAGTAAAGTAATTTCCAATGAGTAAGCAGGTCTTAAAAGGAGAGAAGAGACCTGAAAACTGTTTTATCTTTGGCACTGCATGAAAGGATGAGTTAACCATCATAAGAGCAGATAAGAAATCAGCAAAAATTTTAACAAATTCTTAAATACTGATTAGAGACAAGCATGATCACTTAAAATAACTGAAAGCCTCAAACCCAAGGTGATTGCTTACTGACAAGCTCTATTCCACTGGCCTTCACTGAGTGCACACACAAAAAAAACTGGGAATGAAGCAGGCACAGTTCAACTCCTGATTATATTGATTCAGCTTTTCACACTGACAGCCCAAAGAATAGGCATCCCCATTTTGGGGCATAAGTTCTATTTATCTCAATCTCTGTTTTTCCCAACACAGGATATCTGCCCTTAAATAAAACATAATGAGATACACAAAAAAGCAAGAAAAAAACAACCTGTTGTCAACAGAACCAGACTCGGCAATAACCCAGATGTTGAAACCATTAGACAAAGACTTAAAAATAATTATGACTAACATGTTAAAGAATGAAGTGGAAAACATGAACAGCATATTTGAACAGATGAAGAATTTCAAAAAAAATTGAACAAATAAAAATCATTTTAAAAATGCTGGAAATAAAAACATGGTATCAGAGATCTGTGCTGTTCAATATAATACCCACTAATAAATGTGGCTATTTTCTAATCAAAATTTTAATTAAACTAAAATAATATTTAAAATGTGTTGCTTCAATCACACTTGCCACATTTCAAGCCACATGTGGCTAGTAGATGCTGTATTGGACAAGAATTTTTTTCATCAGCCCAAAAGGTTCTGTAGCTTAGCACCATTGTAGAAGAAGAAAAAATTTTATAGATTTATCAGTAGACTAGATATAGCTGAGGAAAGAATTGGTATACTTGAAGATATGTCAATAAAAATATCCAAACTGAAATACAAAAACATAACAGTGTAAAAGAACAGAGTGGCTATGATGTATCAAATACTCTGATATACAGGAGATTGGGTATTCAAATGAGGAATAGAGAAAGTACATGGCAGAAGAAACACTTAAACAGTAGCTTAGAATTTTATGATATTAATGAAACACAGCATAGATCCCAGAAGCTCTGAGAACTCCATGCAGAATAAATACAACACACATAGACATTTCCAGATACATCACAATCAAACTGCTGAAAACCAAAGATACACAGAAATTATTGAAAGCACTGAGAGAAAAAAGAAACATTACATACAAACATGAGAATTATACCAGATTTTTTGTCAAATATTATGCAAGCCAGAAGATAACAAAGGGACATCTTTAAAATAAGAAATGGTCAACCCAGAATTCCAAATGAAGTTATAATATGTCTCAGGAAAGCAAAATACAGACAAACAAAAACAAAATTCAATGCCAAGAGACCTATACTAAAAGAAATGCTAACTCAGGTTGTTAAAGTAGAAAAAGTATGCTACTACATGGAAATGTATGTTTACACAAAGAAATAAAGAGTGCTAAAAAGTGATTAAATGGTGAGATTTAAATCCAACCATATCAATAAACACAACAAATACAAATTATAAATATTCCAATTAGAAGGTATAGATGGTCAAATTGGATTATTTAAGAGATTAAGGCCCAACTATCTGTGGTCTACCAAAAACCCACTTTAAATATAAATACACCAGTTCAAAAGAACAAAGAATATATATTAGGCAATGACCTATCAAAACTGGATTATCTATATTAATAACTGACAAAGTAGATTTCTGAACAAGGAATGTTCCAGGGATAAAGAATTATATTACATAATGAGCAAAGGATGAATTTGTCAAGAAACTATAAAAATCCTAAGTATTTATGCACCTAATAATAGAACTCCAAAACAAAGCTGATAGAACTAAAAGAAGAATGGGCAAATTCACAATTGCAATGAGATTGCAATACTCTTCATAAAATTAATTGATAGATTGACAAAATTGCAAGCATATGAACTGAACCACACTGCCAGAAAACTTAATTGATATTTATAGAAAAATACACCAAACAAAATTAAAATACACATTCTTTTCATGTTTAAATGACGCATAGCGGCTAAGATATTCTTGGGTTACTGAGATAAATCTCATATTTAAAAGAATTGAAATCATCCAATGATATATGACAATTCACAATGAAATTAAACTAGAACTTAACAGAAAGATATCCAGAAGACCGCCAAATATTTAAAAATTAAGCAACACACCTCAAAATAACCCATTGGCCAAAGAAGACATCACCAGAAAAATTAGAACACATTTTGAATTCTTTAAAAATGAAAAGACAATATGTTGAAATTTCTAGAATGCAGACAAATCATTTGTTATACGGTATATGTGTTAAATATTTATATTAAAATAAAATAAATGTCTCAAATGAATAAGCTTTCATCTTAAGAAACTAGAAGAAGAAAAGGAAATTAAAGCAAGCAGAAAGAAGAATGTAATTAAAATAAGAAGTCAATGAAATAGGGGGAAAAAGAGAGAAAAAAAAATGAAGACTTAAGACCTGCAACTGTAAAACTACTACAAGAAAATCTAGGGGAAAAGCTCTATGACTTTGGTCTGAAAAATGATTTTTTGGGTATGACTCAGAAAGCACCAGCAACAAAAGCAAAAATAGACGAATGAGATTACATCAAAATAGCAGTCTTCTGCACAGCAAAGGAAACAATCAACAGAGTGAAGAGATAACCTACAGTATGGAAAAAAATCTCAAACTATACCTCTGATAAGGCATTAATGTCCAAAACTTGTAAGGAACTCAATTCAATAGCAAGAAAGCAAGAAACTCAAATAAAAAGGACCTAAAGAGACATTTCTTGAAAGATCTACAAATGACAAACAGATTCAAGGGCTCAATATCACTAAACATCAGAGAAATGCAAGTCAGAACCTCAATGAGATATTACTTCATATCTCCTAGAATGACCATTATGAAAAAGATGAGAGATAATATGTATTCGAACCATATGAAGAAAAGGGAACACTGGTATACTGCTAATGGAAAGGTAAATTAGTACTGTCATTATGGAAAACAATATCAAGGCTTCCTCAAAAAATTAAAAATTGAACTACCATATGATCCAGCAATCAAAAGATGAAGCTGATCACATGAGGCCAAGCTCTTCCAAGGAACATGCTTAGCTTTCATTTGAAGCAACACCTATTAAAAACTAAAGTTTGAATAACTCTTTCTTGGAATACAAGTTTAAGCAACTGAAAGGGCCCTGACATGATATGGCTGACATAGTCATAATGATATGTACATATAAAATTCAGTCGCACACAAAGCAAATTGTGAAGCCTGTCTGAAACACTAGATAGAAAAGGCTTCAGCTAATCATTGGTGCAACTCTATTCCAAGGTATCTGGAAACACATTCCTAAAATCATTCTAAGATTGAAATCATGCAATTGATAACAGACATTAAGATTATGTGATTACAGCTAACATTATACTCTATGGAAAAATTGAAACACTTTCTCCTAAGATCCAGAATAAGACAAGGATGCCCTTTCCTGCAACTTCTATTCAACATAGTATTGGAAGTTCTTACCAGAACAATTAGTCAAGAGAGAGAAATAAAAGCCACCCAAATTGGAAAGGAAAAAGTGAAATTGTCACTGTTTGCTGACAACATGATTTTATATATAGAAAACCCTAAAGATTCTACCAAAAAAAAAGCTGTTCGAACTAATAAATACAGTAAAGTTTCAGGATACAAAATCAACATACAAAAATTAGTAGTGCTTCTATACACTAACAACAAACTTTCTGAAAAAGAAATCAAGAGAATAATCCCATTAACAATAGCTACAGAAAAATAAAATACTTAGGAATAAATATAACCAAGGAGATAAAAGATCTGTACACTGAAAACTATAAAACATTAATAATAGAAATCGAAGAAGACACAAATAGATATCTCATGTTCATGAATTCAAAGAATTAATATTGTTAACGTGTCCATACTACCCAAAGAGATCTACAAATTTAATGCAATTCTTAACAAAATTCCAATGGCATTTTTCATAGAAATATTAAAAAACAATCACAAAATTCATATAGAACCAGAAAAAAACAAATAGACAAGGCAATCATGAGCAAAAATAAGCTGGAGGTGTCACACTATCTGATTTGAAACAATACTACAAAGCAATAAAGTTAAAACAACACGGTAATGGCATTAAAATAGACTCTGACCAATGGAGCAGAATAGAGAGCTCATAAATGATTGCACCCATTGCAGGCATGTATGGTCAATTGATTTGTGACAAAATTATCAAGAATATACCAATGGGAAAAGGACAGTTTCTTCAATAAATTGTGTCAGGAAAACCAGATATCTATATGCGGAAGAATGAAATTGGACCTTTATCTCATACCATATCCAAAATCAACTCAAAATAGATGAAAGACATAAACATAAGACCTGAAAATGTTAAACTACGGAAGGAAAACATAGGGTAAAAACTATACAACATTGGTTCGGGCAAGGACTTTTTATATTTGACCCTAAAAGTTCAGGCAACAAAAGCAAAAATGACAACTGGAATTAAATCAAAACAAAAAGCTTCTGCACAACAAAGGAAACAATTAACAGAATGAAAAGACACCCAATGGATTAGGAGAAATTATTTGTAAGCCATACATCTGATTAGGAGCTAATATCCAAAATACACAAGGAGCTCAACTCTACAGAAAAAAACAAATAACACAACTAAAAATGGGCTAGGGACCCAAATAGACATTTCTCAATAAACAGCATAAAAATAGCGAACAGATTAAAATTAAAACTTTTAAAAAAGATTGGTCAATTGTTTATGGGTAGTTGTGTACTGAAGTTGCTTGAGGAATCCGTGTTGTAGACACAAGAAGAGAAAACTTCAGGAAGAAAATGATAGTTAATAATAGGTGGCATGGCTGCTGCAGCCAACCCTTATTCTTCTTTGCCCACTGGAGACCTGTTGCCCATGAACGAGGCCAATCTCATGGCCACTTATCACAGCAGAAGACTTAGAGTGCAGGCATACTTTGCCTTATTGCACTTCATTTTATTGTGCTCTGCAGATATTGCCCTTTCTACAAATTGAAGGTTTGTGGCAACCCTTTGCTGAGCAAGTCTATCAGTGCCATTTTTCCAACAGCACATGCTCAAGTTGTATGTCTGTGTCACATTTTGGTAAATCTTGCATTATTTCATCCTTTTTCTTTCTCTTCTGTTTATGTATTTTATTTATTTATTTATTGAGACCCTATCACTCAGGCTGGAGTGCAGTGGCACGATCACTGCAACCTCCAGCTGCTGGGTTCAAGTGATTCTCGTGCCTCGGCCTCCTGAGTAGCTGGGATTACAGGCATGCATCACCATGCCCAGCTAATTTTTGTATTTTTAGTAGAGTCGGGGTTTCGTCATGTTGGCTGGGCTGGGCTGGTTTCAAACTACTGACCTCAAGTGATCTGCTTGCCTCGGCCTCCCAGAGTGCCGGGATTACAGGCATGAGTCACTACACTCAGCCTTATGTCTTTATTATTATATCTGTTATGGTGATCTGTGACTAATGATCTTTGATGTTATTATTGTAATTGTTTTGGGGCATCACCAACCACACCCACATAAAACAGCAAACATTGACAAATGTTATGTGTGCTCCACCAATAGACAGCTCCCCCATCTCTCTTCCTCTCCTCAGGCCTCCCTATTCCCTAAGACACAACAATATTGAAATTAGGCTAATTACCCTAAAATAGCTTCTAAGTGTTCAAGTAAAAGGAAGAGTTGCACATCTCTTTAAACCAAAAGCTAGAAATGATTAAGTTTAGTGAGGAAGGCATTTTGAAAGCTAAGTGAAAAACTAGGCCTCATGCACCAGTTAGCCAAGTTGTGAGTACAAAGGAAACGTTCTTGAAGGAAATTAACAGTACTTCTCTGGTGAACCCATGAATGATAAGAAAGCTGAACAGTCTTATTGCTGATATGAAGAAAGTTTATTGGTCTGGATAGAAGATCAAACCAGTCACAATATTCCCTTAAGCCAAAGCCTAATCTAGAGCAAGGCTCTAACTCTCTTCAAGTCTATGAAGGTTGAGAAGTGAGGAAGCTGCAGAAGTAAAGTTGGAAGCTGGCAGAAACTGGTTCATGAGGTTGAAGGAAAGAAACCATCTCCATAACACAAAAGTGCTAAGTGGAGCCCCAAATGCTGATGGAGAAACTACAGCAAGTTTTCCCAAAGATGTAGCTAAGATGATTGATGAAAGTGACTACACTAAACAACAGATGTTCAATGTAGATGAAACAACCTTCTATTGGAAGAAGAAGCTATGTATAAATTTTATAGCTAGAGAGGAGAAATCAATGTCTGGCTTCAAAGTTTAATCAACAGGCCAACTCTTTTTTAGGGGCTAAGGCAGCTGGTAACTAAGTGGAAGCAAATGCTCATTTATCATTCCCAAAATCATAGGGTTCTTAAGAATTATTCTAAATCTACTTTGCTCATGCTGTCAATGGAATAAAGTCTGGATGACAGGACATCTGTTTACAGCATAGTTTACTAAATATTTTAAGCCTACTCTTGAGACCTACTGCTCAGAAAAAAAGATTTCCTTTGAAGATATTATTGCTCATTGACAGTGCCCCTGGTCACCCATGAGCTCTGATGGAGATGTACAAGGAGATTAATGTTGTTTTCATGCCTGCTAACACAACATTCATTCTGCAGCCCATGGATCAAGAAGTAATTTTGACTTTCAAGTCTTATTACTAAAGAAATACATGTTGTAAGGTTATAGCTACCATAGATAGTGATTCTTCTGATGGATCTGGGCAAACAAAATTTTAAAACCTTCAGGACAGGATTCACCATTCTAGATTTCATTAAAAGCATTTGTGATTCATGACAGGGGGGTCAAAATATCAACATTAACAGAAGTTTTAAGAAGAAGGAGGTGACTCCAGTCCTCATGAGTGACTTTGAGGGGTTCAAGACTCAAAGTGTGGAAGAACCATAGATTTGGTAGAAATAGCAAGAAAACTAGAATTACAGGTGGAGCCTGAAAATGTGACCTGAATTGCTGCAGTCTCATTATGTACCTTGAATAGATGAGGAGTTTCTTATGGATGAGAAAAAAAGTGATTCTCGGGATAGAATCTACTCCTGGTGAAGATGTTATGAATATTGTTGACATGATGACAAAAGGTTGAGAATATTACGTAAGGTTAATTGATAAAGCAATGACAGAGTTTGAGATAATTGACTCTAATTTTGAAAGGAATTCTACCATAAGTAAAATTCTATTAAATAGCATTGCATGCTGCAGAGAAATCTTTCATGAAATGAAGAATCAATCAATGCAGCAAACTTCATTGTTGTCTTATTTTAAGAAATTGCCACAGCCACCCTAATCTTCAGCGACCACCACCCTGATCAGTCAGCAGCCATCGACGTCAAGGTAAGACCATCCACCAGCAAAAAGATTACAAATTGCTGAAAGCTCAGGTGATCATTAGCACTTTTTAGCAATAACATGTTTTTATATTAAGATATATACATTTTTATACATAATGTTATTGCACAATTAATGGACTACAGTATAAGAGACACATAACTTTCATATGTTTATGTAGTTTGAATACTTGTCCTCTCCAAATCTCATGTTGAAATGTGGTCCCCAATGTTGGAGGTGGGGACCAGCAGGAGGTATTTGAGTCATGGGGCTGGATCCCTTATGAATGGCTTGGTGATCTCCCCAAGGTTATGAGTTCAAACGACATCTTGTTGTTAAAAAAGAGTTTGGCATCTCCCCCGTTTCTCTTGCTCCCTGTCTCACCATGTGTTACACTGCTCCCTTTGCCTTATGCCATGAGTAAAAGTTTCTTGAGGCCTCATCAGAGGCCAAGCAGATGCTGGTGCCATGCTTATATAGCCTGCATAACCATAGTAAACCTCTTTTCTGTATAAATTATCCAGCCTCAGGTACTTTTTCACAGCCACACAAATTGGACTAACACATATGTACTGGGAAACCAAACAAAAAAAAAAATCATGTGACTCATTTTATTGCAATATTTGTTCTACTGCAGTGGTCTGGAACAGAACTTGCAATATTTCCATGATATGCCTATAGTTGGGTAAGAAAACAGAGACTTAGAAATAGATGGCTGGGTGCGGTGGCTCACACCTGTAATCCCAGCACTCTGGGAGGTCAAGGAAGATCGCTTGAGCACAGGAGTTCAAAATCAGCCTGGGCAACATGGCAAAACCCATCTCTACAAAAAATTTAAAAATTAGCTGGGTGTGTGATGCATGCCTATAGTCCCAGCTACTCAGGAGGCTGAGGTGGGAGGATCACTTGAGCCCAGGATGTCAAGGCTGCAGTGAACCAAGATGACACCACTGCACTCCAGCCTGAGTGAGAATGAAACTATGTCTCAAAAAAAGGGAAAGAGTAAAGGACTCTGCAAACACACAGACACAAACTAGAAACTCTGCCCTGCACCGAGTAAACTTTATTTTTTAAATTTCATTATTATGCATTTGCTTAAAGGTAAATATTCTTTGAGAGAGTTAAATCTATTGGTGTTTTGCCCCATATTGTGAATTATATATGACAGATAAGTATCTTTTAAAAAAAAAGGAAATCTTTTTTTATAACCTTTTGGTGGTGGGGAGCTTACACATTGGTAACTACATGACTGTTCATTTTGCTGGGCCCCCAAATTAATATGCAAGTGAATATGTAGGAATTGAGGAAGACCTGAATTGCTTTCTGAAAAAACTAAAATTTGAAAGTCCAGAAAAAAACTGTGGAAGGAAGATTAAAGTTATAAAACTGGGTACTAACAGAGGGAGAGCAAAGGGACAGTGATGGTTTCGTGGCCAAGAATACTTAGGAAAAGAATATTTAAGATATACTTTAGGTTTTTTGCCATAGATATATGCAATGTAACCTCTCTCCTCCAACTCACCTATAATATAGCCTATAAATTCTATATTGCTCACTAATTTTTTTTCAGAAACAAATTATTTGGGGAAAGCTCAAGGCAATGAGGAAACAGCTGACATCTGATTGAGTTATTATTGGGTTGAAAGCTGCAGGAATTAGAGTCTCAAGTGGAGGGCAATCCCAAAATGGCAGAAGTAATTTGAGAGCCTGTGGCCCTTTGAGAAAGAGGAAACACGGGCAGAGTATCACAAGTGGGTACTGTGGTGTCCAGAAGGAAGCGCTGGGACACTGACTATCTGAGGTCTAAGTGAGGGAGCAAGAAGGAGGAAGAGATATCAGAAAATACAGTGTTTTGGGTATTGACAGACCATCTTTTAAAAGTGGATCATGCCAACAATCTAGACATCATTTCTGATTTCTCTTTCTTTCACTCCCTGTTTCGCATTCTAATCTAACTATAATTTCTGTAACCTCTGCCTTCGAAGCATTTTCTGAGTTTCACTATTCATAGCTGCTACAGCCACTGTCCTGGCTGAGGCCATCATCCGTTCATCTCTCTGAGGAACTCAGCGGCAGCTTCCTAACATTCCTCTCGCTTCACTCTTACCTCTCTCTGGTTTGGGATCGTTTGCCTCCCTCAAAATAACATAAGATCCTTGAAGGCAGGGGATCTGTCCTGCTCACCTCTGCTGCTCCAGTTCCTAGACCAGTGCTTGGCACACAGCAGGTGCTCCATAGCTATTGAGTAAAAGAGTAAGTACTACATTCCAAGTTCAGTGCTGACTGCATTTTACACATCACACTAATTCTCAAAAAACCCTGAAACTCTACGAAATGACTAAGGTTATAAAACCACAAAAATAGACCCGTAGGACTTCTTTTCCCAAGAAAGTGAATTAAATGGACCGAATTTTCTCAATTTTTGTCTTCAATAAGTGGTGCCTAACTAATTGTGCTTACCACCACTGGACACTGTAATGTCTTGTGAGTTTTTTATACCACAAAATTGTATGCTTGGTTACTTTATTTTATATATCAACATTTCATGGTAATGTTGTAAAATCAAAACATTTCATTTCATCTTGTAAAAAAACAAAAATATACTTCTAGGTATTCCACCAGTGGAAAGAGTGAAAGAACAACTGATTTACATTATTCATTTTATTCTCAAAATACCCGCATGGAATTGGTTTTATTTCCTCCATTTTACAGATAAGAAAATTGAGTGTTGAAGATGGTAAATCATTGGTGGTGTTAAAACAAGGGACTTACATCCATCCACCAGGAAATTATAATACAGAGATACACGATGTCTTTGATGTGCTCCCCTCCCCTTCCCCAAATTAGGCAACAACGTAAGTTCAGGTGGCTCTGATCCAGCACATCATATAGTCAGGGAAATTGAGTTAAATATTTCCTTTTGTAATAGCAAATTTTATTGAGTATCAGTTTCATCTAACATTTAACATAAGCATTTAGGTTTTTCCACCATAATGCAATATACACATTCCTAAAAAGCATCACATTCTGCAAAATTTTATACTAAAACTAACAAGGTTCGCGGTGAAGATAGGGTTAGGAGCAGACCATTCACAACTTATGCAGCTTTCTAAGCACAGCATTAATTACTTAAATGTAGCTCATATTAAACATGTGATAAATACCTAATAAAGAAATGATAGTTTAGATGTAGTTTTCCTACTTCTCAATCATGTAAAAGAAATATTATAGAAAACACAAGACTTTGCCCTTTTTAAAATGTGGAGTCTGCTTGACTCCAAGAGAGGATGGAGGCTGCTTGCCAAAACTATGTAACAAAGTCAGGAAGAGTCATGGAAACAGTCAACTCCACTCAGATCATGTGGTAAGACTGACCCAAGGGGAAGAGTGGGCAGGCAATTACTCTGCATCACTCACAGCCCTGCATTCCCCCACAACTTGCTGCATCCAGGGCTTCAATATACTTTGTGTTTAGCTACTGGTATTTAATGATGCAAACCATGAACGTGCAGAGAAAAACCTCATATGAACCGATAGTTACTGCGTTACTCTGACGGTATCCCCTCCTCATTTACCAATCATGAATGAGCCAATTCACATTATAGAAACACATGTTGTAGCAGAACAAGTGTGTTTCTTCATTTGGAAAATAAAGAAAGCAAGGTATGGAAAGGCTGAAAAACTTGCCTAAGATTAACAACCTGTAAATGCTGCAACCAAGATTTGAACCAAATTCTTAATTGCTTCACTAAACTGCATCTTTCAGTTTTCACAGATGGTTTCAAGAATGAAATCTTCCCTTGCATCAAGGCACACATTATAGGTGCTGAGTAAGTAGTAACTGATTGAATGATTCAAATTTTTAATATACTGATCTATCTTCCATTCTACCCTCAGCTCCATCACTATGGTGATGCATTAGAGGAACTCCTAAAGACCTATTTGTAACAACTGGCTAGAATAGGTGAAAACCTTTCCTGGATCTCCTTCACACATTCTGAATGCAGAGGGGACATTCATTATAGTCAATAGGTGCTCCTGGCTCAGAATAATAATCTAGTAATTTTGTAGATCCAAGAGCAAGATTCCATTATTATAGCAGATCTAATGTAGGGCTTAATAATTCTACAAATGGGTACTCCACAGTCATCCCACATACTCATATGTGGAAGTATCTTCTGATCTAAGTGTAGTAGGATTTATACTCTCTGACTCATTGGATTGGCATTCTTTCAGATCAAGTACCCACTTTCCTGCCAGCAGCAGGAGTTGCTGTTCATCCTTTGCCCCACAAAAATGAGGGCTTGAAAGCGGGAAATCACCTTTCTCCTAGCTGCTTTTCACACCCCCGAAGCATTGTGTCAATCTGAAAGCTAGATGTGCTCCAATATCCCATGCCCTTCTCCCTCCATCTCTGTTGATTTCTCTTTTATGTGTAGGCATAGCATATATTGTAAAAAGAATGAGAAGGAGAATATACAGGGTCATTCATGATAGCCCATGTGTTGGCATATATATATATATATAAATTTTTTTTTTTTTTTTTTTTGAGATGGAGTTTCACTTTTGTTGGCCAGGCCGGAGTGCAATGGTGCAATCTCCACTCAGCGCAACCTCTGTCTCCCGGGTTCAAGCGATTATCCTGCTTCAGCCTCCCAAGTAGCTGGGATTACAGGCGTGTGCCACCATGCCGAGCTAATTTTTGTATTTTTAGTAGGAACAGGGTTTCGCCATGTTGGTCAGGCTGGTCTCGTACTCCCAACCTCAGGTGATCCACCTGCCTCAGCCTCCCAAAGTGCTGGGATTACAGGCATAAGGCATATTTTGTTTTTAACAAAATATTTGCTACCATGCTAGAGTGCAGTGGTGTGATCTTGGCTCACTGCAACCTTTGCCTCCCAGGTTCAAGTGATTCTCTTGCCTCAGCCTCCCGAGTAGCTGGGATTACAGGTGTGCGCCATCATGCCTGAATAATTTTTGTGTTTTTTAGTAGAGATGGGGTTTCACCATGTTGGCCAGGTTGGTCTGAACTCCTGATCTCAAACGATCTGCCTGCCTTAGCCTCCCAAAGTGCTGGGATTACAGTTGTGAGCCACCATGCCCAGATGCTATATTTTTAATATAGTTAATCAGTTCATTTGCCTGATTAGTTTCTTACTTTGATCTTATATCAAAAAATCATATTTCAGGTTTAAAATGTGTAAAAATACAAAAATTTATACCCATATGTTCATATTAACACTCTAGGATTTCAGTAGTCTAGGAGATATTTGTTTCCATGTTTTAAAAAATAATCTTTAAAAATGATTTAATTTTCCTATTAAAAATATAAATATATGCAAGGTAATACGTGGTTCCTGCAAACATCTGAACCATTTCTAACGCTGAAACTCCATTGACATTTACAAAACCAAACAGGTGAAAATGTCCTTGTTAAATTTATGGCTAGATTTACAGTTATGAACTGAATATTTTTAAGAGTTTTTTAATGAAAATTAAAGAATTTCATAACACCTACACACACACCCCACTCTCTATGCCCCGCAACAAAGTTGCTATTAAATGGTCTTCAACTTTTTGGCACTCCCCAGCCTCATATCCATTATTCCAATAGAGGCAGAAAAATGGGTCATAAAAGGCCATACTACTGAGGCTTCTTCCAATTTATAAACATCCTGAGCCATTTCACAAGAGATTGAAAGTTCAAGCAGACAGGTCAGAGGAGTTCAAGACTGGCTACGTGATGCTCTGCATAGTAATTGCAAAATTTCTAAGTTATATCACTTGCCAAGAAACCTCTGAGTCTGTTCAGGGCTGACTTTCAGATTTCATAATTATGACTAAACATATTTTTAACCGTTTGAGTCCAATTCAGTAGCCATTTTGTATTCATCCTCCAGGGAGGTGGAATAGCATAGTATCTAAGAATATGGGCTTTGGGGACACACTGTCAGTTTATCCACTTGCCAGTATGGTGGGGTTAAGCACACTACTTAATCTCCCCAAGTTTTATATCAATAAAATGAGGAATCAGAGTTGACAATTTGTGTGTAAAACTTTTAGCACAGTGTCTGGCAACAGTAAGCATTCAGTATTATTTATTAGGAGAGCATAAAGCAAGCCACACATCTTTGCCAATATACATAGTGTGTTCAGAATGCAGGTTATCAGAACATTGGAAAGTAACTCTTAGAATCATTCTGCAACTCATCCGTTGCCATGAGTTAGACACAGCCTGAGGAAACTTAGGTTAATCCATATTGAGTGAAACTACAATTCCTCAGATTGATTGAAAATTGCATGAAGGGCAAGCAATGAAAGTTTTACGTGCCATAATTTTATTTTCTAAAACTTTCCTTATAATTAGAATTTTTCCACAGAATTGTCCAAAGGGCTTGCAATGAATGAGACGTGTCTTTATAACTAAAATACCTGTAATTATATTAAATAGCTCTAAGTGTATAAATAATAGAAACTCTAAATGTATACAAATATTTCAAATATCACTGCAAAAATTAAAACTGATGCACTGGAGACTTTGAACTAGCCATCATCAAACTCATAAGACATCCATCATGCCAGGACATTTAATACTACATAAAATACTATGTCAATAAAATGTGTGAACTTTATTAAAAACTTAGTAAATGTCAAGCTGTGTGCAAGGAATTGAAAAGTGTAACATTAAATCCTAACCTTCAGAGAGTTCATAGTCTAAAAAAGGAAACAAACATATTTTAATATACCTGTTAAGTACTATAATAGATACATATTTGAACAGCCAGGGAAGCCAAAAGATAAATAAGAGGAAACCAGAGTGGAATACAGAGATGGTGGTGGCTAGAAAGGTAACGAGAAGTGGTAATATTTGCACTATACTTTAAAGAATCAATAATAATTTTCCATGCTGGATTTTCCAGATAGATGGCATGCTTGTTACATTGTCTCTTAAACTAGACCAAAACACTCATGTGTAATTTTCAGCATGGCCCAGGAATGCTGCTTCAAAGGTAAACAAAGCTTCTTGACCTCATCTCTCCTTTCACAACAATCACCCATTTATCCCCCAACTTGCCTATCTGTGGACTTCAGTTTTACACCTTGACTTTCCTATCTATCTCTTTCCCCATTTGATATTAGTCTCCTGCTAGATGCTTAATATTTTCTTAGAATCTGGTATACTTACAAAATTTTGCATTTCATTTGTTCTAATCATGAAGAAATTGTCACAATCAATATTTTACAGTTTTTTTCATTTATTTTCTAAATAAAAATACACATAAATATTGATTTAGGTATTTGCATACATACAGGAGAAAGAGGAAAAGAATTTCCTACTTAGAAACAACTACTGTCCAACTTGGGGGAACCATGTTAAAATTAAGACTTTTTTGTTCCACTGAACACTTTTGTAGAATAGGTTATATGAAGATGGGCCTAGAGGAACATCAGATTTAATCATGGTGAAATAAATTATGCATTTTGTGTTCTATAAGAAATACAAGAAACAAATATGCATCTATCTTTGATCAAACTAGAGAATTCTACATTTCCAAATCACGAAACAAAAAGGTTACAAAAAGATTTGAAGTCTCAACCTCTATGAAAAACAGTATGAAAATTTTTCGAAGAACTAAAAATAAAACTACCATTTGATCCAGCAATCCCACTACTGGGTATCTACCCAAAGGAAAAGAAATCATTATATCAAAATGACACCTGCACTTCTGTGTTTGTTGCAGCACTATTCACAACAGCAAATAGATAGAATCAGCCTCAGTGTCCAACAATGGATCAATTGATTTTTTTTAAATGTGATACACATACACATACACACACACGATGGAATAATATTACTATTCAGCCATAAAAAAGAATGAGATTGGGTCTTTTGCAGCAACTTGGATGGAACTGAAGTTCATTACCTTAAGTGAAGTGAGCCAGGCACAGAAAGCCAAATATTGCATGTTCTGACTCATCAGTGAGTGTTAAAAAATGTGTACAGGGCCAGGAATGGTGGCTCACACCTATAATCCCGGCACTTTGGGAGGCCGAGGCAGTTGGGTCACCTGAGGTCAGGAGTTCGAGACCAGCCTGACCCACATGGAGAAACCCCATCTCTACTAAAAATACAAAAGTTAGCTGGGCATGGTGGTGCACACCTGTAATCCCAGCTACTCAGGACACTGAGGCAGGAAAATCACTTGAACCCAGGAGGCAGAGGTTGCAGTGAGCCGAGATCATGCTGTTGCACTCCAGCCTGGGCTACAAGAGTGGGATTCTGTCTTAAAAAGAAAAAAGATTTTTGTTTCAACCAGTATGGTGGTTCATACCTGTAATCCTAGCACTTTGGGAGGCTGAGGCAGGAGGATCAGTTGAGGTCAGGAGTTCGAGAGAAGCCTAGCCGGTGAAACCCTGTCTCTACTAAAAATATAAAAATTAGCCAGGCATGGTGGTGGGTGCCTGTAATCCCAGTTACTTGGGAGGCTGAAGTGGGAGAATCGCTTGAATCCAGGAGGTGGAGGTTACAGTGAACTGAGATCCCTACACTGCACTCCAGCTTGGGCAACAGAGTAAAACTCTGTTTCTAAAAAAGAGAAACCACCTTCTTCAGCCAAACAATTAATGAATTAGTAGATTACTCCAAAAAGATTGGCATTGAGTATTGATGTCACTTTATAGGACCAAGCCTCAAAATAATAGGGGGATTATGGTTAAGAGACAAATATAAGACAAAAATCCTGATAATCTGGAAATAATGTAACAAATGAAAATCATAATTGAAGCAATGAGAAAAGGTAGGAAATAGTATAAATATGTTGATTTCTTCACTTTTCATACCTGAGCATGCATCAAAATATATATTAAAAGCTATTGAATCAAGTAATAAAGATAAAAGTATATTTAAAGTTATAGTAGATACTAAGGAAAATCATAAAATCTATTAAAACTGGCAGTGAAGAAGTATAAAAGGAGGAATTATGTTATAACTCATAGCCATGGATATTGTCTAAAGAAATAGTGGATTAAATGTTTTAACTAGTACTGTGAGGTTGTAGACTGAATAGAGTTGACAATAATTTATTATACATGTTCAAACAGCTAGAAGACAGGATTTTGAATGTTCCCAACACAAATGATAATTATTCTAATTTACTCCTTACACGTTGTATACATGTATTGAAATATCACTCTGTACCCCCAAAAAAGTAATTAAAATAAACAAAAGCTTTGGAAAAAACATATTTTAAATAAAGGTTGGGTATAAATGTAAGCACCAGGAAAAAAATATGAAACTGCCAAATTATCAGAAGAAATATGCAAATTAAAATAAACATAGATCAGTTATAAAGATTAAAAAGGAAAATCAAAAGAATCCATAAAAACAGAAACATAAGATAAAGTATTATGGTAGAAGTAAGTGCAATCATCATTAAAATCTAATTCATGCAAATAGGCTGAACTAATCTATTAAAATGCAAAACATACAAAAGACTCATAAAAAACAAAGTCACTTCCCATCCCACCACCACACAAATTGCAGGTGGATCCAAAACAGATCAAAGATTTAAACATAAAATGAAGTTACAGATAAACTACCAAAAATATGGGAGAATTTTTAATAGTCCAGTATTAAAGTGGGGGAGAATCTTGGTAAAACCATAAAAGTTTTAATAAATGTATTTATAGAAAACAAGAACTAAAAAACATTGCTAGTCCACATTGTCAAAATCTAGTCAAAGGATAAATGAAAACTTAGGGAAAAATATCTTCAAAATATGAAATGATAATTTCTACAATTGGAGAGTTCTCCTATACCATAATCTAAGTGTGATGAATTGAATTATTTTTAGAAATATTCCATGCTTCCCTTGTAGGATATACATCCCTGTTCTGTTGAATGTAGATACAGCCACCTTTGCTTTGACCAGTGGAATATCAACAGAATTGACATATGTTGCTTCCAAGCAATATGTAATCTTTTTTGTTTGGCTTCTTTTACTAGACAAAAGAATTTTGAAGTTCCTTCATGTTGTCTCACGTGTTTGTAGTTTTTTCCTTCTTGTTCCTAATTAGTGTTTCATTGGATTACTATACCACAATTTATTTGTTTTCCTGTTGATGAATAGTTATGTTGTTTCTAGTTTAGGCTATTATGAATAATCTTGTTATGAACAGTCTTATGCAAGTCTTTTTATGGGCATGTGTTTTCAATTCTCTTGGGTAAATACCTAAGAATAGAATTACTGGGACACAAGATAAATTTATGTTTAATATTTTAAAAAACAACTTAAAAACCTAAAACCATAAAAACCCTAGAAGAAAACCTAGGCAATACCATTCAGGACATAGGCACGAGCAAAGACTTTATGACTAAAACACCAAAAGAAATTGCAACAAAAGCCAAAATTGACAAATGGGATCTAATTAAACTAAAGAGCTTCTGAACAGCGAAAGAAAATATCATCAGAGTGAACAGGCAACCTACAGAATAGGAGAAAATTTTTGCAATCTATCCATCTGACAAAGGTCTAATATCCAAAATCTACAGGAAACTTAAACAAATTTACAAGGAAAAAACAATCCCATCAAAAAGTGGGCAAAGGATATGAACAGGCATTTCTCAAAAGAAGACATTTATGTTACGAACAAACATATGACAAAAAGCTCACCATCACTGTTCATTAGAGAAATGCAAATCAAAACAACAATGAGATACCATCTCATGCCAGTTAGAATGACAATTATTAAAAAGTCAGGGAACAACAGATCCTGTTGAGGCTGTAGAGGAATAGGAATGCTTTTATACTGTTGGTGGGAGTGTAAATTGGTTCAACCATTGTGGAAGACAGTGTGGTGATTCTTCAAGGATCTAGAACCAGAAATACCATTTGACTCAGTAATCCCATTACTGGGTGTATACCCAAAGGATTACAAGTTGTTCTATAAAGACACATGCACACATGTGTTTACTGCAGCACTATTTACAATAGCAAAGACTTGGAACCAACCCAAATGCCCATCAATGGTAGACTGGATAAAGAAAATGTGGCATATATAAACCATGGAATGCTATGCAGCCATAAAAAGAAATGAGTTCATGTCCTTTGCAGGGACATGGACGAAGCTGGAAAGCATCATTCTCAGCAAACTAACAAAGGAACAGAAAACCAAATACCACATGTTCTCACTCATAAGTGGGAGTTGAACAATGAGAACACATGGACACAGAGACGGGAACATCACACACCAGGGCCTGTCAAGGGGTGGGGAGCAAGGGAAGGGAGAGCATTAGGACAAATACCTAATGCATGCAGGGCTTAAAACCTAGATGATGGGTTGATAGGTGCAGCAAACCACCATGACACATGTATACCTATGTAACACACCTGCATGTTATGTACGTGTATCCCAGAACTTAAAGTAAAATTAAAAAAAAAAAAAAAAAGTAACAGTTTTCCAAAGTGAGAATTCCTGTTGCACTATCTCATCACTAATATTTGTTATTGATCTTTTTAATTTCAGTGGGAGTAAAATGGCAATTTGCTATGGACTTAATCTGCATTTTCCTGATAATTAATGATTCTGAGTACTTTTTCACTTGCTTATTGGCCATTTGAATATCCTCTTTCACAGATGTCTATTCAAGCTTTTGTCTATTTTCTTCAAGCTGCTTAGCTTTTTATTATTGTGCTGTAGTTCTTTACATATTATTTTCAACAGATAAATTTCTTATTTTACTAAACTTAATAAATTTTGAAAATGTAGTAGGTATATATATTTATGAGGTACATAAGATACTTTTGAGTACAGGCATACAACGTGTAATAATCACGTGATGGAAGATTGGGTATTCATCCCCTCAAGCACTTATCCTTGTCTTACAAACAATCCAATTATACTATTTTAGTTAAAATGTTTAATTATTTACTATAGCCCCTATGTTGTGCTATCAAACACTAGGTCTTATTCTTTCTAACTAAATTTTTGTGCCCATTTATCATCCCTACCTCCCCCTACTCTGCCTATGACCCTTCTCAGTCTCTGGTAACCATCTTTCTATTCTCTATCTCTATGAGTTCAATTGTTTTGATTTTTAGATCCCACAAATAAGTGAGAACATGCAGTGTTTGTCTTTCTGTGTCTGGCTTATTTCACTTAATAGAATTACCTTCACCTCCATCCATATTGTTGCAAATGACTAGTAATCTGTGTATATGTACCACATTTTCTTTATCCATTCATCTGTTGATGGACAATTAGGTTGCTTCCAAATCTTAGCTGTTGCGAACAGTGCTGCAACAAACATGGGAGTGCAGATATCTCTCTGATACAGTGATTTCCTTTTTGAGTCGTATATACACAGATGTGGGATTGCTGGATCATATGGTAGCTCTGTTTTTAGTTTTGGAGGACTCTCCAAACTGTTCTCCATAGTGATTTTACTAATTTATATTCACATCAACAGTTTATGAGGGTTCATTTTTCTCCATATCCTCACCAACACTGTTATTGGCTGACTTTTGGATAAAAGCCATTTTAATTGTGATGAAATGAAATCTCATTGTAGTTTTGATTTCTATTTCTCTGGTAATCAGTGATGTTGAGCATCTTCTCATATGCCTGTTTGTCATTTGTGTGTCTTTGGAAACATCTACTCAAATTTTTTTTTGCTAATTTTTTAATCAGAATATTAGATTTTTCCCCCTAGAGTTACTTGAGTTCCTTATATATTCTGGTTATTAATGCATTGTCAGATGAGTAGTTTGCAGATATTTTCTCCCATTTTATGAGTTGTCTCTTCACTTTATTGCCTGTGTGCTGTGCAGAAGATTTTTAACTTAATGTGATCTCATTTGTCCATTTTTGCTTTGGTTGCCTGTGCTTGTGGAGTATTACTCAAGAAATTTTGCCCAGAGCAATGTTCTGGAGATTTTTTCTGCAATGTTTCCTTGTAGTAGTTTCATAGGCTGAGGTCTTCAATTTATGTCTTTAATTCATTTTGATTTTACTTTTATAAATGGCAAGAGATGGGAGTCCAGTTTCATTCTGCATATGGATATCCAGTTTTGCCAGCACCATTTATTGAAGAGACTGTCTTTTTCTCAGTGTGTGTTCTTGGCTTCTTTGTCGAAAATGAGTTCACTGCAGATGCGTGGATTTGTTTCTGGGTTCTGTGTTCTGTTCCATTGGTCTGTGTGTCTGTTTTTATGTCTTTTTTGTCAATACCATGCTGTTTTGATTACTATACTTCTGTAATATAGTTTGAAGTCAGGTCATGTGATTCCTCCAGTTTTGCTCTTTTTGATTAGAATAGCTTTCCCTATTCTGGATCTTTAGTGATTCTACATAAATTTTAAGATTGTATTTTTCTATTCTATGAAGAATATCATTGGTATTAGGAGAGTTATTGCATTGAATCTGCAGATTGTTTTGGGTAGTATGGACAGTTTAACAATACTGATTTCTTTGAATCCATGAACATGGAATAGTTTTCCATTTTTTGTCTGTCCTCTTCAATTTCTTTCATCAGTGTTTCATAGTTTTTATTGTAGAGATCTTTCACTTCTTTGGTTAATTCCTAGACATTTAATTTTATTTGTGGCTATTGTAAATGGGATTGCAGTTTTAATTTATTTTTCAAACTGTTTGCTTTTGGTACATAGAAATTCTACCAATTTTTTCATGTTGATTTTGTATCCTGCAACTTTACCGAATTTGTTTGTCAGTTTTTTGGTGGTCTTTAGATTTTTCCCAGAAAGCCATTGAGTCCCAGGCTTTTCTTTACTGGAAGACTTTTTATTACAGCTTCAATCTTGTTACTTGTTATTGGTCTATTCAGGTTTTGGATTTCTTCATGGTTCAATCTTGGTAAGTTGTATGTGTCCAGGAATTTGTCCATTTCTTCTAGATTTTCCAATTTATTGGCATATAGTTGTTCATAGTGGCCATTAATGGTCCTTTGAATTTCTGTGGTATCAGTTGTAATGTCTCCAGTTTCATCTCTCATTTTATTTATTTGGCTCTTCTGTCTTTTTGTCTTAGTTTGTCTGGCTAAAGGTTTGTCAATTTTGTTTAGCTTTTTAAAAAACCAACTTTTTGTTTTATTGGTCTTTTGTATTGTCTTTTTCATTTCAATTCACTCTTGCTTTTCTAGTTCTTTAAGATGCATTATTAGCTTATTTAATTGAAGTTTTTTTGATGTAGGCACTTACAGCTATAAATTTACCTCTTAGTACTGCTTTCACTGAATCCCACAGGTTTTAGTATGTCGTGTTTCTGTTACCACTTGTTTCAAGAAATTTTTTAAATTTCTTTTTTAATTTCTTCATTGGCCCACTGGTTATTCAGGATTCTATTATTTAATTTCTATGTGTTTGTATAGTTTCCAAAATTCCTATTGATTTTTAGTTTAATTCCATTGAGATTGGAGAAGATGCTTGATATCATTTCAATGTTTGTGAATGTTTTAAGACTTGTTTTGTGACAACATATGGTCTAACCTTGAGAATGATCTCTGTGCCGAGGAGAAAATGTGTATTCTGCAGCCATTGGATTAAATGTTCTATAAATATATATTAGATCCATTGGTTCTGTAGTGCAGATTAAATCCGATGTTTCTTGGTTGACTTTCTGTCATGGAGATCTATCCAGTGCTGCAAGTGGGATGTTGAAGTCTCCAACTATTATTGTGTTGGAGTCTCTCTCTCTCTCTCTTTAGCTCTAATATATTGGCTTTACAGTATGGCAATTCCTCAAAGAGATAAAAGCAGAACTACCATTCAAACAATCCTTTTACTGGTGATATACCCAGAGGAATATAAATCATTCTACCATAAGACATGCATGCAAATGTTCATTGCAGCAGTATTTACAATAGCAAAGACACGGAATCAACCTAAATGCCCAGCAGTGACAGATTAGATAAAAAAAACGTGATATATATATATATATATATATATATATATACACCCCATGGAATACTATGCAGCCATAAAAAAGAACAACATCATGTCTTTTATGGGAACATGTATGGAACTGGAGACTATTATCCTTAGCAAACTAACGCAGGAACAGAAAATCATATACTGCATGTTCTCATTTATAAGTGGGAGTTAAATGATGTGAAATCATGAACACAAAGAAGGGAACAACAGACACTGGAGTCTACTTGATGGGGGAGGGTGGGAGGAGGAAGAGGAGCAGAAAAGATAACTATTAGGTACTGGGCTTAATATCTGGGCGATGAAATAATCTGCACAACAAACCTTTGTCACACAAGTTTATGTAACAAACTTTCACATGTACCCCAAACCTAAAATAAAAGTTAAATAATAATACTGTTTGCTTTATATATTTATCTGGGTGCTCCACTGTTGGGTGCATATCTATTTACAATTATTACATCCTCTTGCTGAATTGACCCATTTGTTATTATACAATGACCTTCTTTGTCTCTCCTTGCAGTTTTTGTCTTGAAATCTATTTTGTCTGACATAAGTGTAGCTACTTCTGCTGTTTTTTGGTTTCCACTTGCATGGAATATATTTTTCCATCCCTTCATTTTCAGTCTATGTATATCTTTATAGATGAAGTATGTATGTTTTCTGTTGGCAACAGAGACGTTGGTCTCGTTTTTTCATCCATTTAGCCAGTTTATGTCTTTTGATTTGAGAGTTTAGTCCCTTTACACTTAATGTTATTATTGATAAGTAGGGGCTTACTCTTTCCATTTTGTTGTTTTCTGGTTGTTTCGTGGTCTTCTCCTCTTTCCTTCCTTCCTGTCTTCCTTTTAGTGAAGGTGATTTTCTCTGGTGGTATGCTTTCATTTCTTGATTTTTATTTTTTGTGTATTCATTGTATGTTTTTCAACTTGAGGTTACCACAAGGCTTACAAATACTGTCTTATGATTCATTATTTTAAACTGATGACAGGTTAATACTGATTGCATAAACAAACACAAAAAGAAAACTATTAAAAACTCTACATTTTAACTTCATCCCCCAGCTCTTTAACATTTTGTTGATCCTCTTTATGTCTTATTGTACTAGAAACGCTGTTTTAGTTATTTTTTATTGGTTCATCATTTAGTCTTTCTACTTAAGAGAAGAGTAGGGTACACACCAAAATTACAGTGTTATACTGTTCTGTGTTTTTCTATGTACTTAACTATTACCAGGGAGTTTTGTACCTTCAGATTATTTCTTCTTGCTGATTAATGTCCTTTTCTTTCAGATTGAAGAATTTCCTTTAGCATTTCTTTTAGGACAAGTCTGATGTTGATTAAATTCTTCATCATTCGTTTGTCTGGGAAGGTTTTTATTTCTCCTTCATACTTGAAGGATATTTTCACCGGATATACTATTAGAGGGGTAAAGGCTTTTTCCTTCTGTACTTTAAATAGGTCATGCCACTCTCCTGGCTTGTAAGGTTTCCATTGAAACGTTGGCTGCCAGACATTTTGGAGCTCCGTTTTATGTTATTTATGTCTTTTCTCTTGCTGCTTTTAGCACAGCTGTAGACCTTGCCCAGAGTCCTTCCCTTCATGGTGGTGGCTTACCTAAGGCCCTGGGCCTGACCAGAGATGCTGTATGGGATTCAGGGATTGGAGTCAAAAACTTTAGCAATTTTCTGGATGTTCTATTCTACTGTGGCTAAGCTGGTACTCACACCACAGCACAAAGTCCTTTTCTTTATCCATAACCTTTGGGAGTTTGACTATTAAGTGCCTGGAGATAGTCTTCTTTGGGTTAAAACTGATTGGTGTTCCATAATCTTCTTGTACTTGAATGTTGATATGTTTCTCTAGGTTTAGGAAGTTCTCTGATAATACTCCTTTGAATAAACTTTTTATTCCTTTCTTTGTCTATCTTCTCTTTAAGGCCAGTAATTCGTAGATTTGCCCTTTTGAGGCAATTTTCCATATCCTGTAGGTGTGCTTCGTTGTTTTTCTTCTTTTTACTTTTGTCTCCTCTGACTATGTATTTTCAAACAGCCTATCTTCAAGCTCACTAATTCTTTCTTCTGCCAGATCAATTCTGCTATTAAGAGACTGATGCATTCTTCAGCATGTCAATTGCATTTTTGAACTCTAGTAATTTATGCTTGATTCTTTTTAATTATTTCAATCTCTTCATTAAAT
This sequence comes from Macaca fascicularis, assembly GCF_037993035.2. Taxonomy (NCBI): domain Eukaryota; kingdom Metazoa; phylum Chordata; class Mammalia; order Primates; family Cercopithecidae; genus Macaca; species Macaca fascicularis. The sequence goes on from NC_088379.1 coordinate 163,389,968, forward strand.
TTATCTGATAGAATTCTGAATTCCTTCTCTGTGTTATCTTGAATTTCTTTGAGTTTCCTCAACACAACTATTTTGAATTCTCTGTCTGAAAGGTCATATATGTCTGTCTTTCCAGGATTGGTTCCTGATGATTTATTTAGTTCATTTGGTGAGGTCATGTTTTCCTGAATGGTGTTGATGCTTATAGATGTTAGTCAGTGTCTAGGCATTGAAGAGTTAGGTATTTATTGTAGTCTTCACAGTCTGGGCTTGTTTGTACCTGTCCTCCTTGGGAAGGCTTTCCAGGTATTCAAAGGGACTTGGCCAATAATGCTCTGGTTTTTGCAGACTTGTAGTGGTACTGCCTTAGTGGTCTTGGATAAACTCTGGAGGGATTGTCTGATTACTAGGCAGAGACTCTTGTTCTTTTCCCTTATTTTCTTCCAGACAAATAGAGTCTTTCTCTTTGTGCTGAGCCACCTGCTACTGGGGGTATAGTGATGCAATTACCTTTGTGGCCACCACCACTGGAACTGCGCTGGGTGAGACCTGAAGCCAGCAAAGCACTGGGCCAAGCTTGCCCAAGGCCCTTCCCTTCATGAGTTACCTGAGGCCCTGGGCCTGACCAGAGATACTGTATGGGATCCAGGGATTGGAGTCAAAAATCTTAGCAATTTACCGGATGTTCTATTCTACTGTGGCTAAACTGGTACTCAAACTACAACACAAAGTCCTTCCTACTCTTCCCTCCCCTTTCCAAAGACAGAGAAGCCTCTCCCTGTGGTCACCACCATCATTCGAGAGGGAGTTCTGCCAGGCCACTGCCAATGTTCATCTAAAGCCCAAGGGCTGTTCTGTCAGCTTGTGGTGAATGCTGCCAGGCCTGGGACTCACCCTTCAGGGCAGTGGGCTCCCCTCTGGCCCAGGGCAGGTCCAGAAATGCTGTCCAGGAGCCTAGGCCCGAACTCAGAGACCCTAAGAGTCTGCTTTTTGTTCTGTCCCACTGTGGCCAAGCACTGGTACGTACGGTGCAAGACAAAGTTCCCTTTACTTTTCCCTCTGCTTCTCTCAAATAGAAAGAGTCACCATAGCCACCACACCTGGGAATGTGCCGTGTCACCCCTGAAGCCAGCATATCTCAGAGGCCAAGGCCCATGGTGTACTCCCTGGGTGTTGTTGGTTACTCAGGGCCCAAAGCTTCGTAGTTCAGCAAATAATGAGTACTGACAGGACTGGGTCCTTTTCTTCAAGGCAGTGCATTTCTTTTTGGACCATCCACGAATGTCTAGAACTGTCAGGGAGGAGCTAGGGCCTGGAATAGGGGCTGCACAACTTTGCCCAGTGCCCTATCCTGTTATGGCTCAGCTGGTATCCAAGATGCAAGACAAAGTCCTCTTTACTCTTTGCTCACCACTCCTTAAGAAGAAGGAAGGAGTCACCTTTGTTGCTGTGAGCTGCACTACGTGGGGTTGGGGGAGGGATGGTGCAGGCACTTTCTTAGCTGAGCCAGCTGGTGTTTCCCTAGGTCACATGCCACTAGGCTCTAATCCTAGACTAGCACCAGAAGTTACCTAGAAATTGTAGTCCTTGTGTCCTACACTGCCTTTCAAGTTTACCTGAGAGTACAAAGCACTTTAGCCCACAGTGGCAAGGCTTGCCAAGAAACTCAAGTTCCACTGCTGAGATGGGCGGTTCCCCTCTAGCTAGAGCTGGTCCAGTTGTTTTCTCTGTGCACGGGTGCTGCCTGAGCCCAGCACAGCTTTATTCCCCACTGTGACAGAGCAGCACTGAGTTCAATGTAAAGTCCCCCAGCCACTGCACTCTCTTTTTCAAAGTGCACAGATTCTTTCTCCATGCCATACAGCTGCTGCCAGGGGATGAGGGACGGGATGGGTGGCTTCAGCAACTCAAGACTGTCGCTCCTGCCCTCCTCAATGCCTCTTTCCACAATATGAAGTTAAAATTGGGTACTGTGGTTGCTCACCTGATTTTTGGTTCTTGTAATGATGCTTTTCTATGTGCAGATAGTTGTTAAAATTTGGTGTACCAGTGGGAAGGACAAACAGTGTGGGCTTCTATTCAACCATCTTCCTCCACCCCTCAAGGTAAATATATTTTTCTTTCCATTACAGTTAGGATGCTTTCAGTGTCCTCACTAAGAAATCTTTGCCCACCCCCAGATCGCGAAGATATTGTAGACGCTTTTCTTTTTATGAAAGAAGCTTTCTCCTCTAGAAATTTTATAATTTTAGTTTTTATGTTAGGTTCACATTTCATTCAAATTAATTGTGGGTGCAGCATAAGAGTAATGTCAAAGTTCCTTTTTCCCCTTCTATTTACCAGTTCTTATAGGCCTATTTGTTGAAAAGACTGTTCTTTACCTGTTGAATTGAATTGAAATGGATTTGCAACGTTTTCAGAAATCAATTGATTATACATTTATGTCTATTTGTGGAATTTCATTCTGTTGCAGGGATCTATTTGTCTGTTTTCATGTCAGTACCTCTCTGTCTTGATTGCTGTAGCTCTGTAGTAATTCTTGAAATCAAATAATTAGAGTCTCTAACTTTGTTTCTTCTCTGGCAAGATTCTTTGAGCTATTCAAAGTTGTATTCTTCTGTATAGTGAGAGAAAATTAATGATGCAAGAGAGAAGACAATTGTTCATGTCTATGAGATTACCTACAATCAAACATCATCTATACTTGATTTGTTATTTTAAAATTTTATATCAATTTGACAGTTGAAATTGATATGTCATTACTCTTATAGCATCACTTGATTACCTAGGCATTTTATGGTTTTGTTTTGGCTTTTACATTTCTTTTTTTTTTTTTTTAATTTATTTATTATTATTATACTTTAAGTTGTAGGGTACATGTGCATAACGTGCAGGTTTGTTACATATGTATACTTGTGCCATGTTGGTGTGCTGCACCCATCAACTCATCATTTACATCAGGTATAACTCCCAATGCAATCCCTCCCCCTCTCCCCTCCCCATGATAGGCCCCTGTGTGTGATGTTCCCCTTCCTGAGTCCAAGTGATCTCATTGTTCAGTTCCCACCTATGAGTGAGAACATGCGGTGTTTGGTTTTCTGTTCTTGTGATAGTTTGCTAAGAATGGTGGTTTCCAGCTGCATCCATGTCCCTACAAAGGACGCAAACTCATCCTTTTTGATGGCTGCATAGTATTCCATGGTGTATATGTGCCACATTTTCTTAATCCAATCTGTCACTGATGGACATTTGGGTTGATTCCAAGTCTTTGCTATTGTGAATAGTGCTGCAATAAACATACGTGTGCATGTGTCTTTATAGCAGCATAATTTATAATCCTTTGGGTATATACCCAGTAATGGGATGGCTGGGTCATATGGTACATCTAGTTCTAGATCCTTGAGGAATCGCCATACTGTTTTCCATAATGGTTGAACTAGTTTACAATCCCACCAACAGTGTAAAAGTGTTCCTATTTCTCCACATCCTCTCCAGCACCTGTTGTTTCCTGACTTTTTAATGATCGCCATTCTAACTGGTGTGAGATGGTATCTCATTGTGGTTTTGATTTGCATTTCTCTGATGGCCAGTGATGATGAGCATTTTTTCATGTGTCTGTTGGCTGTATGAATGTCTTCTTTTGAGAAATGTCTGTTCATATCCTTTGCCCACTTTTTGATGGGGTTGTTTGTTTTTTTTCTTGTAAATTTGTTTGAGTTCTTTGTAGATTCTGGATATTAGCCCTTTGTCAGATGAGTAGATTGCAAAAATTTTCTCCCATTCTGTAGGTTGCCTGTTCACTCTGATGGTAGTTTCTTTTGCTGTGCAGAAGCTCTTTAATTTAATGAGATCCCATTTGTCAATTTTGGCTTTTGCTGCTGTTGCTTTTGGTGTTTTAGACATGAAGTCTTTGCCCATGCCTATGTCCTGTATGGTACTACCTAGGTTTTCCTCTAGGATTTTTATGGTATTAGGTCTAACATTTAAGTCTCTAATCCATCTTGAATTAATTTTCGTATAAGGAGTAAGGAAAGGATCCAGTTTCAGCTTTCTACTTATGGCTAGCCAATTTTCCCAGCACCATTTATTAAATAGGGAATCCTTTCCCCATTTCTTGTTTCTCTCAGGTTTGTCAAAGATGAGATGGCTGTAGATGTGTGGTATTATTTCTGAGGACTCTGTTCTTTCCATTGGTCTATATCTCTGTTTTGGTACCAGTACCATGCTGTTTTGGTTACTGTAGCCTTGTAGTATAGTTTGAAGTCAGGTAGCGTGATGCCTCCAGCTTTGTTCTTTTGACTTAGGATTGTCTTGGAGATGCGGGCTCTTTTTTGGTTCCATATGAACTTTAAAGCAGTTTTTTCCAATTCTGTGAAGAAACTCATTGGTAGCTTGATGGGGATGGCATTGAATCTATAAATTACCTTGGGCAGTATGGCCATTTTCACGATATTGATTCTTCCTATCCATGAGCATGGTATGTTCTTCCATTTGTTTGTGTCCTCTTTTATTTCACTGAGCAGTGGTTTGTAGTTCTCCTTGAAGAGGTCCTTTACATCCCTTGTAAGTTGGATTCCTAGGTATTTTATTCTCTTTGAAGCAATTGTGAATGGAAGTTCATTCCTGATTTGGCTCTCTGTTTGTCTGTTACTGGTGTATAAGAATGCTTGTGATTTTTGCACATTAATTTTGTATCCTGAGACTTTGCTGAAGTTGCTTATCAGCTTAAGGAGATTTTGGGCTGAGACAATGGGGTTTGCTAAATATACAATCATGTCATCTGCAAACAGGGACAGTTTGACTTCTTCTTTTCCTAACTGAATACCCTTGATTTCTTTCTCTTGCCTGATTGCCCTAGCCAGAACTTCCAACACTATGTTGAATAGGAGTGGTGAGAGAGGGCATCCCTGTCTTGTGCCAGTTTTCAAAGGGAATTTTTCCAGTTTTTGCCCATTCAGTATGATATTGGCTGTGGGTTTGTCATAAATAGCTCTTATTATTTTGAGGTACGTTCCATGAATACCGAATTTATTGAGCGTTTTTAGCATGAAGGGCTGTTGAATTTTGTCAAAAGCCTTTTCTGCATCTATTGAGATAATCATGTGGTTCTTGTCTTTGGTTCTGTTTATATGCTGGATTATGTTTATTGATTTGCAAATGTTGAACCAGCCTTGCATCCCAGGGATGAAGCCCACTTGATCGTGGTGGATAAGCTGTTTGATGTGTTGCTGAATCCGGTTTGCCAGTATTTTATTGAGGATTTTTGCATCGATGTTCATCAGGGATATTGGTCTAAAATTCTCTTTTTTTGTTGTGTCTCTGCCAGGCTTTGGTATCAGGATGATGTTGGCCTCATAAAATGAGTTAGGGAGGATTCCCTCTTTTTCTATTGATTGGAATAGTTTCAGAAGGAATGGTACCAACTCCTCCTTGTACCTCTGGTAGAATTCAGCTGTGAATCCATCTGGTCCTGGACTTTTTTTGGTTGGTAGGCTATTAATTATTGCCTCAATTTCAGAGCCTGCTATTGGTCTATTCAGGGATTCAACTTCTTCCTGGTTTAGTCTTGGAAGAGTGTAAGTGTCCAGGAAATTATCCATTTCTTCTAGATTTTCCAGTTTATTTGCGTAGAGGTGTTTATAGTATTCTCTGATGGTAGTTTGTATTTCTGTGGGGTCGGTGGTGATATCCCCTTTATCATTTTTAATTGCGTCGATTTGATTCTTCTCTCTTTTCTTCTTTATTAGTCTTGCTAGTGGTCTGTCAATTTTGTTGATCTTTTCAAAAAACCAACTCCTGGATTCATTGATTTTTTGGAGAGTTTTTTGTGTCTCTATCTCCTTCAGTTCTGCTCTGATCTTAGTTATTTCTAACCTTCTGCTAGCTTTCGAATGTGTTTGCTCTTGCTTCTCTAGTTCTTTTAATTGTGATGTTAGAGTGTCAATTTTAGATCTTTCCTGCTTTCTCTTGTGGGCATTTAGTGCTATAAATTTCCCTCTACACACTGCTTTAAATGTGTCCCAGAGATTCTGGTATGTTGTATCTTTGTTCTCATTGGTTTCAAAGAACATCTTTATTTCTGCCTTCATGTCGTTATGTACCCAGTAGTCATTCAGGAGCAGGTTGTTCAGTTTCCATGTAGTTGAGCGGTTTTGATTGAGTTTCTTAGTCCTGAGTTCTAGTTTGATTGCACTGTGGTCTGAGAGACAGTTTGTTATAATTTCTGTTCTTGTACATTTGCTGAGGAGTGCTTTACTTCCAATTACGTGGTCGATTTTGGAGTAAGTACGATGTGGTGCTGAGAAGAATGTATATTCTGTTGATTTGGGGTGGAGAGTTCTATAGATGTCTATTAGGTCTGCTTGCTGCAGAGATGAGTTCAATTCCTGGATATCCTTGTTAACTTTCTGTCTCGTTGATCTGTCTAATGTTGACAGTGGTGTGTTGACGTCTCCCATTATTATTGTATGGGAGTCTAAGTCTCTTTGTAAGTCTCTAAGGACTTGCTTGATGAATCTGGGTGCTCCTGTATTGGGTGCATATATATTTAGGAGAGTTAGCTCTTCCTGTTGAATTGATCCCTTTACCATTATGTAATGGCCTTCTTTGTCTCTTTTGATCTTTGATGGTTTAAAGTCTGTTTTATCAGAGACTAGTATTGCAACCCCCGCTTTTTTTTGTTCTCCATTTGCTTGGTAAATCTTCCTCCATCCCTTTATTTTGAGCCTATGTATGTCTCTGCGTGTGAGATGGGTCTCCTGAATACAGCAGACTGATGGGTCTTGACTCTTTATCCAGTTTGTCAGTCTGTGTCTTTTAATTGGAGCATTTAGTCCATTTACATTTAAGGTTAATATTGTTATGTGTGAACTTGATCCTGCCATTATGATATTAACTGGTTATTTTGCCCGTTAGTTGATGCAGTTTCTTCCTAGCCTCGATGGTCTTTACATTTTGGCATGTTTTTGCAATGGCTGGTACCGGTTGTTCCTTTCCATGTTGAGTGCTTCCTTCAGGGTCTCTTGTAAGGCAGGCCTAGTGGTGACAAAATCTCTAAGCATTTGCTTATCTGTAAAGGATTTTATTTCTCCTTCACTTATGAAACTTAGTTTGGCTGGATATGAAATTCTGGGTTTAAAATTCTTTTCTTTAAGAATGTTGAATATTGGCCCCCACTCTCTTCTGGCTTGGAGAGTTTCTGCCGAGAGATCTGCTGTTAGTCTGATGGGCTTCCCTTTGTGGGTAACCCGACCTTTCTCTCTGGCTGCCCTTAAGATTTTTTCCTTCATTTCAACTTTGGTGAATCTGGCAATTATGTGTCTTGGAGTTGCTCTTCTCGAGGAGTATCTTTGTGGCGTTCTCTGTATTTCCTGGATTTGAATGTTGGCCTGCCCTACTAGGTTGGGGAAGTTCTCCTGGATGATATCCTGAAGAGTGTTTTCCAACTTGGTTCCATTTTCCCCCTCACTTTCAGGCACCCCAATCAGACGTACATTTGGTCTTTTTACATAATCCCATACTTCTTGCAGGCTTTGTTCATTTCTTTTTCTTCTTTTTTCTTTTGGTTTCTCTTCTCGCTTCATTTCATTCATTTGATCCTCAATCACAGATACTCTTTCTTCCAGTTGATCGAGTCGGTTACTGAAGCTTGTGCATTTGTCACGTATTTCTCGTGTCATGGTTTTCATCTCTTTCATTTCGTTTATGACCTTCTCTGCATTAATTACTCTAGCCATCAATTCTTCCACTTTTTTTTCAAGATTTTTAGTTTCTTTGCGCTGGGTACGTAATTCCTCCTTTAGCTCTGAGAAATTTGATGGACTGAAGCCTTCTTCTCTCATCTCGTCAAAGTCATTCTCCGTCCAGCTTTGATCCGTTGCTGGCGATGAGCTGCGCTCCTTTGCCGGGGAAGATGCGCTCTTATTTTTTCAATTTCCACCTTTTCTGCCCTGCTTTTTCCCCATCTTTGTGGTTTTATCTGCCTCTGGTCTTTGATGATGGTGATGTTCTGATGGAGTTTTGGTGTAGGTGTCCTTCCTGTTTGATAGTTTTCCTTCTAACAGTCAGGACCCTCAGCTGTAGGTCTGTTGGAGATTGCTTGAGGTCCACTCCAGACCCTGTTTGCCTGGGTATCAGCAGCAGAGGCTGCAGAAGATAGAATATTTCTGAACAGCGAGTGTACCTGTCTGATTCTTGCTTTGGAAGCTTCCTCTCAGGGGTGTACTCCACCCTGTGAGGTATGGGGTGTCAGACTGCCCCTAGTGGGGGATGTCTCCCAGTTAGGCTACTCAGGGGTCAGGGACCCACTTGAGCAGGGAGTCTGTCCCTTCTCAGATCTCAACCTCCGTGTTGGGAGATCCACTGCTCTCTTCAAAGCTGTCAGACAGAGTCGTTTGCGTCTGCAGAGGTTTCGGCTGTGTTTGTTATTGCCCTGTCCCCAGAGGTGGAGTCTACAGAGACAGGCAGGTTTCCTTGAGCTGCTGTGAGCTCCACCCAGTTCGAGCTTCCCAGCAGCTTTGTTTACCTACTTAAGCCTCAGCAATGGCGGGTGCCCCTCCCCCAGCCTGGCTGCTGCCTTGCCGGTAGATCACAGACTGCTGTGCTAGCAATGAGGGAGGCTCCGTGGGTGTGGGACCCTCCCGGCCAGGTGTGGGATATGATCTCCTGGTGTGCCTGTTTGCTTAAAGCGCAGTATTGGGGTGGGAGTTACCCGATTTTCCGGGTGTTGTGTGTCTCAGTTCCCCTGGCTAGGAAAAGGGATTCCCTTCCCCCTTGTGCTTCCCAGGTGAGGCAATGCCTCGCCCTGCTTCAGCTCTCGCTGGTCGGGCTGCAGCAGCTGACCAGCACCGATCGTCTGGCACTCCCCAGTGAGATGAACCCAGTACCTCAGTTGAAAATGCAGAAATCACCGGTCTTCTGTGTCGCTCGCGCTGGGAGTTGGAGACTGGAGCTGTTCCTATTCGGCCATCTTGCTCCGCCCTACATTTCTTTATTACAAAATTATTTCAGTGTTCTTTGCTCATCATCATAGTGTGCCTTTGTATTGTTATTTGTTTTTCTTCAGACAAGAAAGAATAGACCACTCCTGGACTCTCTCAAATGGTGCCAAATCCAAACTTGCTGGGCCACAGTGAATAGTACAATACAGCAGGAAAATTGTGCATTTGGAGAGCAGACATAGATGCGAGTAGAAACTGATGTGTGAAAGATCTTATATTGCATGAACAAGAAATTGCAGGTGGAGAGTACTAATGTGAAAGCTGAAGGGATGGGCAAGACTGGAGGCAAGAAGACAAGTTAGTGGGCAGTTATTACAACAGTGGGGGAGAATAAGACATTTAAAGGAAGCATATCCAAGAGCAAAAACAAAAATCATATCAAAGCCAACATCGGAGGAACAAAAACCAAACTACAAGGGGAATATAGAGGCTGGAATAAGGCAACGTAGGTGACTTAAGTCAGAATAAAGAAACAGAGGCATAGAGGCCAATTTAAAAAACTGATATGACTCATATGAATCAAGTTAATTATAACCAAGTCCAGACATGGAGGGAACCTCAGGTCATTGGGATAGAAATAAACAACTCCCACCTCAGGAGATGACTGTAAGCAAAGAACATGCATGTAACAATTATTCACAGCTAAAAACACTGAAAAAAAGAAACAAAAGCAAGAATATTCAAACATTGGTTTCCAGAACAAATTTTGTCAACACAGCCAAGTATTATTCTAATACTTCTTTTTTGTCTGGTCCCATGTTAATTTTTTTTACTCTCAGATCCTAAATGGACAGCATCGCTTATACCAATCAGACATGGAGAAGAGGAAAAGTGGAGGGTCAAAGATGGTAACAAGATTACTTGCCTGATTGTCTGAGTAAATGATGAAATGATGAGTAAATGATGAGACTATCAGCTACTAGGGTTCAGAAAAAGTATGTCTTCCTTTAATACAGAATAAGATGATGCGTTGATAAACATAAGTCAGGAAATAAATGGCAATAAAATCACAAAGAATTAAGGCAAACAAGAGGACCCAAGAAAAGTGATAAAGATGTGAAATAGTTGTGATAAGAACTGGGAAAAGAAATTGATTAGAATAAGTAAGAGTACCTCTGAAATGCCAGATGAAGAAGGCATTTATAGATGTGTAACACAGGCGCTCATATGGTTTTGCAACATTCTGTATTAGCATTCTGCAGATCAGACATACCAAGGATGAAAGTGGGAGAGTAAGCTCCAAGTTAAAATATAGTGAATTCTCCAATGTTTGTGAAATTTTTAAGTCTTCTCTAATCAATCAAACTGTCAATTCCTTGACAGTGAGGACCTTGAGATACACAATTTCTAATGCTTCACAGCTCCTAGCTCAGTGTCATGTACAAATGAGTGCCTAATATGTAAATACTAATGGATATGATACTGTTATTTGTACTTCTTTAAATGCAGACTGTAATAGTGTTGAAAATGTCTAGTGTCAGAGGAAGTTCATTTGTTCATGCCTATCATATGAATTGAAATATCTTTCCTAATTTATTTGCATACATTGTAGTCAAAATTTTCAACTCCAAACAGAATAAATTTTATATACCATAAAAAGCACAGGCATAGAAGGGGTCAAAAACTGCTCTCTGATCTCCGTCCCAAGTATATAATAGCAATTACCCAATGCCCTGGTAAATACGCCAGTCAAAATGTTTAATAGGTAGAGCAGGGATACTCGTTCCTATAGCCCCAAAATAAGAGATGAACAGAGAGACCCTGAGGTTGAACAAAACAAATTCAGAAGAGAAGCAGAGCTCTTTTATTTTCCCCCTAGGGCATGAGCAATTTCTTAGGCTAGAAGTCTCTCCTGCTGCCCCTTCAGATATGAAGATCATCTTCTAGGTTTTATGTAAAAGGTCCTAGATATTTCAAGTGTCCATTTTGGAATTGTGATTTTTTATAACTTTGCCTGAAAAGTATTAAAATTGGCAAGAATTGTCTCTGAAGTGAATTGATAGTAGTGAACAATTCAGCAAGGTACTTAAAAAGAGACACAGGCATTTCTTCAGTATTTTGGTTCAAACAAATTACATAACTGGTTAAAGTATTTCAGCTGATGGTATTTTCTTACCTACTCCAACCCCTCTCCTGTTGTTGGTATTCTTCAGCCAAAACTGTAAGATATGTTTGATTTGTGTAATGAGTAGTTGCAGCAGTTTAGATATTGCTAAAGTTTCATGGCAGTTTATTTTTACTTTTATTAAAAGTTCTAGGAGGTTGACCTCAGTCCTTTTCATGTCACAATGGGACAGCTTTTCTAAATGAAGACATTGAAAGAATACAAAGATTTTTCCATTTTATATATGTGGAGGTTTAAGATGTTGCAGCTTCTCAGCAGCATGGTAGTATTGAGATAGCTATGTGTGTCTCTGTTTATGCTGATGTTTAAGAATGCTCTTCAGATGTAAAATTTTCTTTTTGTTTTTGCTATTTGGCTCATAAATTAGATATTTCATGTGGAGTAGATAAGGACAATAGTGATAAGTGCATGGAATAATAAAGAAGACTTTGATCTTAAATCTAAGAAACTTAGCTAATTCTGGAGATAGCCATATAAAAACTTTAAAACCGGTACAGGTATGGTGGCACATGCCTATAATTTCAGCATTTTGAGAGGCCGAGGCAGGAGCATCACTTGAAGCCAGGGGTTTGAGACCAGCCTGGGCAACTAGCAAGAATCTATCTCTAAAGAAAACACACACACACACACACACACACACACACATGTGTTTTATAAATATGACAAAAGAAAGAAAGTAAATGTGGGATCAACCAAAGTCCTCTTTCTACAACATTCATTTACAAAGAAATAATGTTCAGTACAGCCCAATACAAGATTATTGATTTTCTTTCTTTTTAAAAAAATTATATATACATTACATATAAAATTATATTTAATAAAACTTTAAAACAGAAGTATGGGTAGGTGATTTAAAGTGACTTTATGTCAAATAGCCATAGGTTAAGTATCTTTGAACATGTGGATATTATTTCAGAAGAAAATAAATTTAACTGGGACACATAAATATTACAGAGAAAAAACCATCACCTTCCTGTGCAGTCCCGTTGGAATTTGGACTTACCATGAGGTGTTGAAACCTTGTTTCACTGAGTTGGAGAGACTGGATGTAAATGGCACAGTGTGACTTTGCTCCAGCCTGCCTTCGTTTTCCTACTCCACCATCATCAACAAAATTGTTATTGAATTTTGAGAAGCATTCTGAAAACTTTTCATGGACATAAAATTGTTATGATGTAAGTTATCAACAACACAACTCTTCAGATGACTTTGATTCTGGTGTTGGATGTCTTAATGGAGGTAACTTTATATGGAAAGAATAAAATGGATGACATACATGGAAGAAATGGTACTGGACACATAAATCATTGAGGGGGATACCATGGTAGAAGTTCCTGTTCTTATAGCAGTATTTTCCATTCTGGAAAAAGACAAGGTCTACATGAAAACAACATCCCTGATAATGAAACGAGAAGGAAAGAAAACAAGAGTAATTGTAAACCATTTGAAGCTGAGGATTTTCTATTTTTAAATCCTGAACATGAGGGAGAACCAAATCAGAAGAGATCTTTAGCTCCTGGTGTGTGGGAATACCTCTGAATCCTAAATCTAGAGCTCCAAGGTATTAATCAAGGTATTGAGGGCTAACGTATTGAGCTCTGGTCATTAAGCTAGGTAATACAAAATAATAGACTCACAGCCAGTAGTAGGAAATCTTTAGTAACAGCCAGGTAAGAATGGAACTCATTCAAGTGTTTACAAAGATTTAGTCTCTAAATCTGCTGCTCTACCTACAAAACCTACACAATGGAAAAGCCCAACTGAAGAAAATAAAGTTGGAACTTCTTTTCCCTGTGAGTCTACATATGGTATTGGCAACTTTAATGCTTTTGAATAAACTGCCAAGAATTTTAGTCCATCAATAAATTCAGTGAAAGAGGCTCATCACTCAAACTCCTCTTTGCCTGTTGACAAACTTAATCAGCAGCCTTGTCTAACCAAACTGACACAAATGCACAATGATAAAAAGAGTGCATTTTTGAAATCACTGAAAAGAGACAGAGTAGAAAAGAACATAAAGATGAAAGGCATTGCTGGCGCACAGACAGATGATGTCTCATTTAATTTACATAACAGCAATAGTACTCACTGACATGAACCAAAACTTTGAGGAAAATAAAATTCCACAGAAGGATGACAATGCCCCACTTTGAGCCCTCCCCCAACCCCCAAAGTAAACAAAAAGTGGACTGTAGCATGCTGGCTAAAACTGAGCAAAAGGCACTAAAACATTAATTTCCTGATCTCAACTGTTGTATTGGTCACCTTTTAAAACATAAATTGTTCTTTATTCATTTGTAGTACAATAAATGTTATAGGAAAGATTTGGTCATATTTTCTTCCAAATTTTAAGAGGTGATTTTCAAGAGCCTTCTTTGGGTATGTTGTCAGACCCAGAATTTCAGAGTTGATGGAGAAGAGTCTTGTGGGAAATTTTATTTTGATAAAATAATTACACATGCAGAAAAATCTGATTACACTGGCTAGATCTGTTCATAACACAAAAAATAACTGGATTTTTTGGGGGGGAAGAAGAGAGAGGAACAGATTAGTACACTGAGGGGAAAAAAAAAGTGGAAAGCATCTCTGGTACCTGCTTATTATGCGTGTGGTCTCTAAGCAAAGAGACAGAGAGGATAAAAAAGATGGATTTTAGGCCCTTAAAATTGGGGATTTTGAGGGGGACTCTAACCACAAACCACAAGACTCAAAGCCAATCCAATTCAATGATAGAGTGTCAAATTCATGAACCAAACAAGAATAAGCTCTATCCTTCTAATTTAAACTACACATCAATCTTTCTTATTTAAAATACATTGGAAATATTCACACTGACATATCATGTGAGACATGGGTATAAAAGATGCACTAATAAAGTTCATAAAGAGAAAAAACTAAAATCTGACTTCAGAGATAAGCTAGACATCCAGCTCTGGAAATGGTATTTCAGTATCAGTTACCCATCCCTGAACCATCAGAAGTACTTGTTTGAGGTAACATTGTATACAGCCATTGGGTTTCACAGACCGTCTCTTTTTGGTCATAGTAACTACAGAAATGAGACATAATGACAAGGAAACTTCTGGAAGTCATTTTAACTTTACTAGGCTCTGTGTAACCTCCATTCCACCCCATCCAGGGCCTCTTACACAGGCTATTTTAATGGAAGTGGAAGGAAGTGAAGATATATGAGATCAGTGCAGAAAACAGAGATGGCAAAGGTTACCTCTATTTTGGATCAAGTTGTTACAGAAGTTTTAATGTATTATGAAGTCATTTTTAATAAAATGTGCTACAGGAATACAAGAAACTATGCTGTTATGGTTTTTAAATGTCATGGTATTTATAAGCAACACATGAGGAACTTTTTATAAAGAATTGGCTGTGTTCTAAGGCAGCTATAAAATACAGAAGTTGGTACCAATCAACTCTCTAAGGTGGTTGTTAACAATTTCTCTTCCTCCTTCTCCTCCTTCGAATGCACTGCATAATCTTTTTCTTTGGCAGACAGTAGCAGTTGTTTCTGCAGTTATTTTCAATTCTGACATTGCATCAAAATCCCTACCTGCAAAACTTTTTAAAAATATTCACCTCTCAGATATTCTGACTTTGTGAAACTCTCATAGAGCCCTAAGATGTTTATACATTTTCCATAGGAGATTCTGAGACACTGGCAGGGAAAAGAACCCCTGTCTTAATTTCACCCAGTCTATAACTTCTGTATAAATTAAAAGCCACGTGGATCCATGGATCCAATTGGTTAATGTGGATATCACGTTGGTTTCAGGAATGAATCCAAATGAGAGATATAACAATATTATATAACAATAGTAGTGACACTATTTGAGAACTGGTGGGTTTGCATAAACACAGCCTTCACACATCTCTTCAGACTTGGTTAATGATGAAGTCTCTATGAAAAGACTTGATAGCACACTTTGGATCCACTGAGCCAGCATAATTTGATATTCAGCTTTCTCAAAGTTGTTGACAGAAGTAGCAGACTCTAAATATTTAAGGAATTTACTGACTGAGGAGGGCATAGAACAGTTCAGCCCTCCTCTCTCTGATAATGATTTTTAAAGAGTTTATTCTTGTCTGTCTTTCTGAGAACAATGTGAATTTTTCCCTGAGAACTAGTGTGTTTTCTTTTCAGAGATGACATAAAAATATGTAATCTTTTTCTTGTGCCCTTTTTTCTTTGAAAACCAGGAAACCTAGAAGCAAATCTGTTGCTCAACTTTAGTAACTATGTAGAACACCATGACCTGCATATTTTAAACTTTTTTCCCCATCTTGCATTATTGTATGTCTTCCCTCATTCAGATTTCAATTATAGTTTTTCTGTTTTATTACATGAATTAATGTAATCTTTTATCAAGTCTGTTCAATATGGAAAGTGTTTGATGATATTGGAATCATTTGTGAATTACATAATTAGAAAAATGTTTTCTTTTAATTATCAGCCAAAGAAAAATTGAAAAGTTATCCTGATGAGGTTTTCTGAGCCTCTAAAGCAACTTAGAGATAAATTCTGTATTAGAAGGTGTCAGCATCACCTCCAGAGCTAACCTTCATCACAGTTCACTCTAAACCTCAAATTTCTCCAACCTGGGAACTAGTAGTGATCATCTTACTTGGTTACATGCAGGAAGACTGAGATGACAGTCAATCACCAAGGTACACACAGGACACAGCACCTAGATGACATTTGTAATCATTGAAACAATGATTTATGCTGTCTTTCCTATTTCATTTCCTAGGGTAGCAGTTCATATTTTTATTAGAAAATGAAATGTTTAGACATGTCATTGGCTAGTATATTTTCTGAGTGAGTATGCTTATATAAAAGTCAATTCAGCTTTCTCTAGAAGTTTTTCAAATTCTGTTCAGACCCTTTTAAGTATTCAATACTCATGACAGAGCAAAGTTTTTCATTATACTTATAAAAAAATTGGTCTCAAAGCCTTTTAAAGAGAAATTACACTGCAGTCTTAGAAGGTGTTTTATTTTTTATTACATTGTGCTGCTGTTGCCAAAAAAAACCCTGATTTTAAAAGGCCAATGATTTATTTCTATGCATTATTACTATAACACAGAAAATGTACACATTCGGGAATTCGTCAGATAACCCCTCCAGAAGCTATGACAATTTCATCACTGCGAATCCAAAGCAATATTTTGCCAGGTCAGATCTTCTAGATGAGAAGAATAAAAAAACCTAATCTATCATCTTGAAGCTTCATCTTAGCTAGAGGTAGTTTGGTAGATGCAGTGTTTGCCTTCTGCCTCCTGCCTTATCCTTGGGTACCTTCTACTTAATGAAGATTATTATTGAAGCCAATGTCTTTTGATTCCCAATCATGTCCCATCTCTAGACCAGTAGCTGCACTATTAAGATCACACGATGAGCTCTTGAAACTCCTGATTCCAAAGCCAAACCCAGATCGATTGAATCAGGATATCTGGAGGAAAGACCTGTATATGCAGCAATTGTAAGTTCCCCCAGTGATTCCATTAAGCAAACAAGTTTGAAATCCAACTTCACATGTAATTAAATAATTTTAAGGTATGTGTAATTAGAATCAGGAATTTCATTACATAAGTAAAATAATCCCATCAATGAATGATGTAAATCAAAGATCTCTCTGGACAGTAAGTGTCGCCTTGTTTTCTACTATCTCCTCATTCTGAAATTAACAACAGAATCTGAATTAGTGTTTTAATGGTAAACTGAGGCAAGTTGTATAAAACCCTTTATTATCAATTTTATTCAGGATGATTTTTGAGAAATTTTATATTCTTAGTTTAAATTGAGAGAGGGGTCTCCGAGTCAATTACTTTAAAATTTAAAAAGATAACAAATTTAATCTCAAAACAGAATTTGCTTGTAAAATATAGGGGGAGAGGGCTTTTAAAAGCACAATTTTCTTTAGAATAAAATGCAATGAGCAAGTTCAAATTCTTCTTGAAAAAATAACTTGAAAGAAGCAGCAATTCTATTTTGTTCCAAAAAATTGGTATTTTAGGGAGAAGAAAAGGCAATGAATATCAAACCTCATTTTTCTGTCATGAATCGACTTCAAACAAAAAATAGATAGGGTTTGCCATCTTCATGTCAGATTTTTCCAAAATCTGATTTATTGAGGAATTTATTTGGAATACAGGCGATGTTACAAGTATATACAAAATATCCAAAGAGCCATGGACTAGAAACAAACTCTTACTTGTACTGTATGTCAACCTTATTTACATTTTCAAAGGAAAAAGTTGAGATACAAAGACATTACATGACTCATCTAAGGTCATCAAGTAAATTCAATCAGCAGGAGAAAGAGAAGTAAAGCCTAAATTTACTCATTTTTATGTGAGTATCCCTGCATCCCAGTAGTTTGCACAATAGCCTCTTTTTCCATGAATGCATCCCAATTTATACAAATTATAATTCAAGACCCTTGCCAGAGTTTCAAATATCTCTTAAAAGAAGAAAACACTTGTACCTCTTTTAAAGCTCTGTTCTTTGAGATTTCTGAAACTAATGGTGGGATTTAGTCTTTTGACATCGGTCAATGGAAGCATTTATCCCTGATAGGGAAGAAGACTACCATGTCTAATAAACTGAATACACTTTCCAAGAAAGATTCATGTTTGTGGAAAGATCCACATGTAGTGTTCCAAAGTCTGCCTTTCTGAGCTCTCTGCTGTGTCTGTCATCAGACCAGCTGCCTAAACCAGCAGCTAGCCTTTCCAAGAATTTCCAGTTTTGCTTCCATGAATCATATTACTGACCTTAGCAAGTGCTTGGCAACTCTGATCTTGCCATAGATATTGGAGTTTTCTGTCACAGCAAGGGCTGTGACTGCTGAGCAGGAATGGGTTGTATTGGAAAAATGGATTGCTTATTTTCATAAGAATACTAGCCTCAAACTTGAATGTCTAAAATCATTTCATAATTTCCTCTTTATTTACAGCAGAGATGCATTTTAAGATTATTGAAAAGCAAAACACAATAATGCTATTTAGAAGATGGGCAAATATTAATAGCTGAGACTCCTGACCATGACCAATTTAGCTGGTATCTGATACTCAAACAAGACTGTCATTTAGTACTTACTTTATGTCATAATTCCCAAGTAAGCCTTACCAACCACAAGTATTATATCATTATTACTCAGAATATGCCAGTCAAAAAGTCAATATTCCAGGAGAGTTTAACCTTCCCCTTATTGAGACGATTTACCCAAAACACCTCAGTGGTATGCCTTTCTCTAGTCTAGGAAGTACTACCCAACTCTCAGACATCATCCTTTCTTTTTCCAGAGATGAGGAATTATATTCTTCTAAGACACAGTTACGGACCCATCCCCTGTTATTAGACTCTCAAACTCTCAGGTTTCCATATTTTTGCTCTGTTTGATTCTGTTCCTTGATCTTTCTGTCTGAATTGTACCAGCCCCTCCAAACTTCTGCTACAACTCTTCAGTAGTCTTTCCATGCGCCTATGCCCCGATGTCGCTAGCTCTTGACTCTGATGTCAGCTTCATCCTCTGAATTTACAGTACTTGCTTTTCTCATCTTGCAGTGTTAACTCACTTGGCTTTCTCCAACTTATGACCTTACGCTCTCCTCTCTGTGCCGCATCCACCAAGCTCTCTGGTCACTTGTGCCATTTTGTACTGACCAATTTTCATTGCAGTCCATCAACCAAGACTGGCAGCTGTACATGAAAACACATATAGAAGCTGGGAATGTTTCTCAGAAATACACTGATCTTTTAAAAGACAACAAATGGTCTTTATTTCACATACAACATGAGTATCTGTATAAGTAGTAAAATGAGCAACTCACTGAGAAACAACTTTTTAAAAATAAATAAAACTCAGAAAATGTGTCAAAGACAACAGATGGTCAAATAATACAGCATGTAGAAAACATTTGGGCAAAAACCAATTTGCCAAGTGACGTGGTTAGAAAAGGCCAAACAAAACACACCAGAGATTTTTTAAAAACAAAACAATATGTGTAATTTTCAGATAGTCATTTCATTGAAATAGGGAGACCCTCCCAAACAGTAGCATTTTAAAAATGGAGTCGACTCCTTTTGGAAATAACCTATAAAAATCAGAATTTTTTCTCGTATTCAATCTTTTAATGAATAATGTAAACTCACAACAGCATTTTAACGGGTACACTACTCAATATGATCTTCTGTAATTAGTTTCACATGTGACTCTTGCCCTCTTGTGCAATTACTAAAGAATATAAAGAGACTTGAAGGTTAACAACAATGTATCATGTTTTATCTTTGCTGTTCCAGTGTGTATGCACACTTGCATATGCATACATAAACTCTTTCTAAAATCACCGTGGGAATAATAACTAAGGTCGTATGAGTTTATACCCTTTATGGGGACGGGGTAGGTTATGCAGTCATTGCAGAAGGAAACTTCTGATGTCCCTTTATTCTTATGGAGTGGGAGTGGTAAGGCAAAGATCACTTCCTCAGGTCAAACTGGTATCATAACCTGTGAAAAGAACATGAAACAAGGAAAATCAACCTAAAACTAGAAACAACTTAATAACAATTTCTAAGAATAGTGCAGTGTTAAGTGAAGGCTGAAGAGCAAGCTGAAGAAAGAGATTTTTTTCCCATTATCTTCCAGTTTCTTTGTGCCCATTTTCTTTTTTCTTTTTATTTCTTTTTATTTTTTTATTTTTAAGTTCTGGGATACATGTGCTGAACGTGCCGGTTTGTTACATAGGTATACATGTGCCATTGTGTTTTGCTGCACCCATCAACCCATCATCTAGGTTTTAATCTCCGCATGCATTATGTATTTGTCCTAATGCTCTCCCTCCCCTTGCCCCTCACCCCTCGACAGACTCCAGTGTGTGATGTTCCCCTCCCAGTGTCCAAGTGTTCTCATTGTTCAACTCCCACTTATGCGTGAGAACATGCAGTGTTTGCTTTTCTGTTCCTGTGTTAGTTTGCTGAGAATGATAGTTTCTAGCTTAATCCACGTCCCTGCAAAGGACATGAACCCATTCTTTTTTATGGCCACATAGTATTCCATGGTGTATATGTGCCACATTTTCTTTATCCAGTCTATCATTGATGGGCATTTGGGTTGGTTCCAAGTCTTTGCTATTGTAAATAGTGCTGCAATAAACTTACGTGTGCGTGTGTCTTTATAGTAGAATGATTTATAGGCATGGGCAAAGACTTCATGACTAAAACACTAAAAGCAATTGCAACAGAAGTCAAAATAGACAAGTGGGATCTAATTAAACTAAAGAGTTTCTGCTCAGCAAAATAAACTATCATCAGCGTAAATAGGTAACCTACAGAATAGGAGAAAAATTTTGCAGTCTATCTATCTGACAAAGGCCTAATATCCAGGAACTTAAACAAATGTACAAGAAAAAAAACCATCAAAAAGTGGGCGATGGATATGAACAGACACTTCTCGAAAGAAGACATTTATGTGGCCAACAAACTTATGAATAAAAGTTCATCATCACTGGTCATTAGAAAAATGCAAATCAAAACCATAATGAGATACCATCTCATGCCAGTTAGAATGGCGATCATTAAAAAATCTGGAAACAAGAGATGCTGGCAAGGATGTGGAGAAATAGGAATGTTTTTACACTGTTGGTGGGAGTGTAAATTAGTTCAACCATTGTGGAAGACAGTGTGGTGATTTCTCAAGGATCTAGAACCAGAAATACCATTTGACCCAGCAATCCCATTACTGGGTATAAAGAGACTGTTTTTAGAGACAGTTCCTGGCAGAATCCTCTGAGCAACACTGCTCTCTGACAATGTTTGCTCTCTGAGAGCAGTTGGGTCCACCACTTCCCAAACATAACAACAAAGGGCATCTCCCTTGTCAAGACCACATACTGTAAGTTTAAACAGATCCAGGTTCAAATCCCAATCACTTATGTGCCATTTAAATTCTGTGACTTGGAGCATCTTGCTTAATTTCTCCAAGCTTTAATTTCCTCATCCAAGAAAGAGATAATAATATCATCCCCATAATTACTGTTAAATGTAAAGCATTTAGCTCTGGCGTTTGGCACAGAACAAGTACTCAACAAATGTTACCTAAAATGATAAACATTAATAACATTAATAAACTGATATTTAGAAATAATCCATTTGTTTCTTGCCAGATTTACTTTGGTTCTCAAGTGGCCTGATTGCCCCACCTGGTTGCCAAACTCTTAACTATTTTAATGTAATTGGAGTTCAGGCAGTATGTAATGGTAAGACAGTCCCCATCAACTAATGTGTGCACCATTTTGTATTTCTTCAGTGTTTCATGTATGTCTAGCCATTTGGTAGGTCCTTTGGAATTTATAATAACACCTTCCCTAAGAGATTGTAGGTTGAGCTCATGGAACTGGCTAATGCAAACAGCATTATCCTGATTAAAAAGATAAATACAGGTGGGAAATAGACACAAGCCTACTCCAGGACAAGAGGCTACAAATCAGAAGCTCACAGTTAGGAGAGCTTAAAAAAGAGGTTAACCATGGAGCATGACTTAGTGCGAGGTTGAATAGCAACATGGAACTGAGAGAAAGTCTTAGAGAGGAGGCAGTTTCCTGCCTTGGGTGGCATGTCATATTTCTCCTTATCCCACTTGCTAAAGATGTGTTTTAGTAGCTCAACAAGTTCTGCAGCAGAAGAAATAGGTTTAGATGATTTTGGATGGGAGGAAAAATTTTCTTTTTCTTCTTCCCATCTAAGGTACATTGACTGGATCCCTGAGTATTAGACTGACAAAAGACACATTCACAAGAAAAAAATAAACGGTTTATGAATGTGTGTAGTGCACATCACATGGAAGAAACCTCATTGATGAGTAACTCAAAGTTGTGGTTAGAACTTCAGCTTATATAGCCTCTTAGCAAAGAACAAGAAATTTATAGAGAAGGGACAAAACAAAGGAAAAGGGTTTTAGGCTTCCAAAGGTGGCAAACTGTGGGAAGGTAACTATGTGAGGGAAACAGAGTAAGATTTGTTTATTCAGGTCCATCTCAGGACTGACTTTCCATCTTTTTTGTGGTCATAAAACTTCCCCAAGAGAGATGATTTATGGTGGTTCTCATTTCTCAGAAATTTCTGCTTTTAGTTAAATAAGAGAAGCTCTGGAAAGGTTTCTTTCTTCATCTGTTGTTTCTTATTTGCCTCCAACTCAAAATAATCTTTACGCCAAGGTAACACATTTTGGAGTGGCATATTTTGCTCCCCTACAACTTCCTAGAGCAGGAAAACCATGTTAATTACTTGCACCCACATAAGCAGTGGGATAGCAACTCTATAATCATCTCATAGATTACCTACCACCCAGTCAAATGAGCTCACCATAAAAGTAACCCACTAACACATGTACTCTGTATGATCCCCCTGGATAGGAGTCAATTGTGTGACTTTAATAGATAATTTTTAAGTTAGCTCTAAAGCACTAGAAGCATAACAATTGTAGTGGAAGAACTGCAAGTGGAAGAAATGGAAGCTTTTTCCAAAAATAAGAATCCAAACCCAGTAAAGAGTCACGGCTCCAGGTGTTTGGGAATCTAGCCTGGGGACTCTTGAAAGCTCAAGGAGCACCGTGCTTCAGGGCTCACTGACCTCCCTGAGACTATCATGATGCACAAAGGATCCTTTCTGCAGTGTGATCACCAGGTGTCTGCTTTTCCAAGAGGCAACATCATTTTATAAATACTTCCTATGGGAATCAATATGTGTATATAACAAATAAATGTCTAGCCAAGTGTCTTATTTTTAATATTGTGTTATTTTTAAGAGCAAGACAGAGCCCTCATTTTCACCTGTTGTTCATGTGTATAGATATTGCCTATAAAACACATCTTTCAAACATAATGACTAAATTCTGATATCCATTACCTAGAAGGCATTTGCATTTTCTTCTTGGCTTCTATAGCATATCACTGCATGTTCAAAGCACCTAAGGAGAGGTGAGGAAGGACATCTGAAAACATTCATTTTATCAAGGTAGACAATAGGAAAATATCCGAAGAACCTATTCCAAAAAATGCCACAATTATCAAAGTGGAAAACATTAGCATGCACACACATCCTTGAGCTCCTGACGTGACATCAACTGTTTTATGGATGCTGGTAGCTTAAAAGAGATCTTGCTGAGCACTTCAAAGACTGTCGATGTACATGAGGTCTAGAACAGCAGATAATGAGAATTTTTTGAACCATATCCTCAATTGCTTACATTATTAAAGGTTCACCTTTTCTAATTCCCCTTTAATTCAGTGGGGTAGGAAAAGAAGTTTATTCTTGCTTTGCTCCATCTCATCACTTCTAAACCACTAATTTATCACCTTCCTTCCACATATCTTCATTTGAATTTCAAATTTACTGTTCTCTCCAAAGCACCACTGAACTCCAAGAACTATTTCAAAGTTTTGGGATAACTTAAAAACTAACCAAAATTTTTCTTGTTCTCCTCAACCCTGAGAGTCTTCCCCTAGCTCCCACCCCGCTTAGTCATGCATTTATGTACTCATTTATCCATTTATTAATTCACCAAGTATTGACTTCCTACTACCATGGCCAGTATACCTAGGACTGCCTAGACCTAAGAGGCTTAGACAACAGATATTTATTGTCTCACAGTTCTGAAGGCTAAAAATCCAAGATCAGTGTGCTAGCAAGCCTGAGTCCTTCCAAAGGCTATGAAGAAAGGATTTATTCCAGGTCTGTCTCCTTGGCTTGATCATTTTCTATGTTTCTTCATACCGTCTTTCTTTTTTGTATGTCTGTGTCCAAACTTCCCTTTTTTATAACTACACTAGACATATTGGTTTAAGAACCCACCCTATTCCAGTGTGACCTCATCTTAACTAATTACATCTGCAATGAGCTATTTTCAAATATAGTCACATTCTGGGCAACATGGTGAGGTACTGGGGGTTAGGACTTCAGCAAATGAATTTGAGGTGAAAGGGACAGTTTAATTCATAATAGCCAAGTACAATGCTAAATACTAAAGATAACAGACCCTGTCTGACATTTTCTTCAACCCCTAGATCTAACCAAAGACCTTTGCCTCTTACTTTGGAATAAAAACAAGGCTTATTTTGTAGAAATTCCATCAACCGTCATCTTCTTTACCTCTTTAATCACATATATTCTCTTGTATTCTTTGTGCTTCCATCCTTACTACTAAGCAAACTAGGCCACTGAGCAAGCCAAAACCCAATTCAGCATGAACAGTCCTAGGAAAATGAAATTTAAGTTTTACCAATTAGAAACTGCCAACAAACCTCTAACTAGGGATTTTGAGGCAACTGCTCCACTTTAATCAAATATATTCTTTGCCTTGCTTCTACATTCACCTTATAAAAGTCTTCTCTCCACACTCCTTCACTGGAGCCCCAAACCACTGGTGGTCTGGCACTATCTAATTCACTAACTACTGCTTGCTCAAATGAACTCTTCAAAAATTGAATGTTTTATCACTAAAAAATTGAATCTTTTATCACTATGTAAAGAGTCATTAAATGACTTGGTCACTATGACATCACATATTTGTGATTCAAGGTATTCATGGCCAAGGCAGTTCCTGTTTTAGAATTTAAATGGTAAGTATTTAGGATATGCTTGATTAGGATACTTATTCAAGGGTTAAGAGGCTCACTAATGTATATCCTGAATTGTCAGATATATTTACAATATTTTTGTCTCTATTCAATTACGTTTGCCTTAGCAGATAAAATCTTTTATTATACTTCTAATTGAACACTTGTCTCCATGAATTAAAAAACATAGCTTAATTACTATAAAAGAGTACTGAGAAACCAGAGGCCCTGGAAAATAGCAAATGGTGCACATTCATAGACCTGCTAAGTAGGAAGCAGAAAAATGAGAGTACAAAATGTTTTGTAAGTAATGAAAGATAAAATTCCATTAAAAAGTGAAATTGAGGAAAATGGATGTTTTAATAACCAAATGAGACATGTATAGTCAAAAGCTGCCTCTTGGGATGTGATTAAATTGATTTGATATTTATATGCTGGAGAGATCAAAGTGGGAAAAGAGCTTCTAAAGAAATACTAAGCACGAGATTCATTCAGTTGTTCAACACTCAAAAACATGTATTAAGCCTCTGCTATGCTTCAGACATTGTGCTAGGCACCAGAAATACAACACTGGGTAAGATAGACAACTTTATTTTGTTTATAGAACAGGATGCAGAAAAACATTATTCAACAAAATAAGATACTGTTATGAATAGGAAAAGCTTGGGATGATGTGAAAGTACATATCAAGAGCATCTATGGCTCTTTTCCCCTTTCCTAAAGGAAAATCTCCTAAAAGATGATCAGAGCAATGGAGAAAAACAGGTGTCCATGGCAGAGGTAAAGAGAGTCAAAGAAACTAGTTGGGCGTGGTGGCAGGTGCCTGCAGTCCCAGCTACTCAGGAGGCTGAGGCAGGAGAATGGCGTGAACCCGGGAGGCGGAGCTTGCAGTGAGCAGAGATCGCGCCACTGCACTCCAGCCTGGGCGACAGAACGAGACTCCGTCTCAAAAAAAAAAAAAAAATAGTTGGGAAGGTGCTGAAATAATTCAGATGGTAGCATCAGCTAACGTGCTGACAGTGGGGATTAGGAAATGGAATGAAATTGAGAAAGCTTTATGGATAGATTTGATAGCAATTCACTATTGGTGAGATGAAGAAAGTGAGAAAAAGAGAGGAGTCAAGAGTGACTCCCAGATCCTTGGCTTGAGCAAGCCATGTGGCAAGGACCACAAGAGGAGCAGAATCGGGAGGAAAGACAATGATGCGCGCTATGCATGCTGGTGTCAGGGTGCTGTTGAGTCTGAGAAAGGATCCTTCTGGTAGGTAAGTATCGAGCTCAAAAGAGAGAACTTAGCTGGAGATACAAACTCAGGACTTATTGGCAAATGGATGGTAACTGAAACTAGGATACTGATGTGATTTACCTAAGGCTTTATAAAAGTAAAATGAGAAAAAGTCTTAAGAAAGCACTTGGAGGCAAGTACAATGGCTTATGCGTGTGATCCCAGCACCTTGGGAGGGCAAAGAAAATCGCTTGAGCCCAGGAATTTGAAACTAGCCTGGGCAACATGGTGAAATCCCGTCTCTACAAAAAATACAAAAATTAGCCAGGGGTGATGGTGCACACCTGTAGTCCCAGATACTCAGGAGGCTGAGGCAGGAGAATCACTTGAACCCAGGAGGCAGAGGTTGTAGTGAGCCGAGATGGAGCCCCTGCACTCCAGCCTGGATGACAGAGGGAGACTCTGTCTCAAAAAAAAAAAAAAAGAAAAAACATTTTTTAAAAAAGCGCTTGACATTGAGAGAAATTTAATCCATTCTGAAACATTTGCATTTTCTCTTTTTCTATTTTATTTTATTTATTTATTTTTAAAATTTTACTTTAACTTCAGGGATACATGTGCAGAATGTGCAGGTTTATTACATGTGCCATGGTGGTTTACTGCATCTATCAGCTGTCATCTAGGTTTTAAGCCCTGCATGCATTAGGTATTTGTCCTAATGTTCTCCCTCACCTTGCTCCCCACTACCTGACACTCTGGTGTGTGATGTTCCCCTCCCTGTGTCCATGTATTCTCATTGTTCAGCTCCCACTTATGAGTGAGAACATGCAGTGTTTGGTTTTCTGTTCCTGTGTTAGTTTGCTGAGAATGATGGCTTCCAGCTTCATCCATGTCTCTGCAAAGGACATGAACCCATTCTTTGTTGTGGCTACATAGTATTCGAAGGTGTATATGTGCCACATTTTCTTTATCCAGTCTATCATTGATGGGCATTTGGGTTGGTTCCAAGTCTTTGCTATTGTAAATAGTGCTGCAATACATATATGTGTGCATGTGTCTTCATAGTAGAATGATTTATAATCCTTTGGGTATAAACCCAGTAATGGGATTACTGGGTCAAATGATATTTCTGGTTCTAGATCCTTGAGGAATTGCCACACTGTCTTCCATAATTGTTGAACTCATTTACATTCCCACCAATGGTGTAAAAGCATTCCTATTCCTCCACAGCCTTGCCAGCATCTGTTGTTTCCTGACTTTTTAATAATCACCATTCTAATGACATGGTATCTCATTATGGTTTTGATTTGCATTCCTCTAATGACCAGTGATGATGAGTTTTTTTTTTCATATGTTTGTTGGTTGCATAAATGTCTTCTTTTGAGAAGTGTCTGTTCATATCCTTTGCCCACTTTTTGATCGGGTTGTTTGTTTTTTTCTTGTAAATTTGTTTAATTTCCTTGTAGATTCTAGATATTAGACCTTCGTCAGATGGGTAGCTTGCAAAAATTTTCTCCCATTCTGTAGGTTGCCTGTTTACTCTGATGATAGTTTCTTTTGCTATGCAGAAGCTCTTTAGTTTAATTAGATCCCATTTGTCAATTTTGGCTTTTGTTGCAATTGCTTTTAGTGTTTTAGTCATTAAGTCTTTGCCCCACGCCTATGTCCTAAATGGTATTGCCTAAGCTTTTTCTAGGGTTTTTATGGTTTTGAGTTTTACGTTTAAGTCTTTAATCCATCTTGAGTTAGTTTTTGTATAAGGTGTAAGGAAGGGGTCCAATTTTTATTCTCTGCATATGGCTAGGCACTTTTCCCAGCACCATTTATTAAATAGGGAATTCTTTCCCATTGCTTGTTTTTGTCAGGTTTGTCGAAGATCAGGTTGTTGTAGATGTGTGGTATTATTTCTGAGGCCTCTGTTCTGTTCCCTTGGTCTATATATCTGTTTTGGTACTAGTACCATTTTTTTTGGTTACTGTTGCCTTGTAATATAGTTTGAATTCAGGTAGCGTGATGCCTCCAGCTTTGTTCTTACTGCTTAGGATTGTCTTGGCTATACAGTCTCTTCCAAAACATTTGCGTTTTAAAGAGGTGAAGGCTGGGCTAGGAGCTGGGTAGATAAATGAACTCTGTTTCATAAGTACAAAATTTGAGAAGCCTGAGATATCCAAAAAGAAGCTAGGTTGGATTTAGCTTCTAGCAAGCATCCACCTACCCCAGTAACAGTCAAGGAAATACAAAGGTCAAAATAGAAGAGTAGCCACAAGTATTTATCTTCATTCTTTATCATGATCTTTTAAAATTATTTGAAGGAATAATAGGTATAAACTCACTCTAAATCCTGTAGCAGGAAGATTCAGGATTCCAGGAAGAAGCTAACTGAAAAAAAAAGATTAAAGATGTGATATTATTCTTCAGAAGTTACTAAGAACTTCAGAATGTAATAAAAAGTCAGTGCAATAAATTTGAAATATAAATAAAATCTTCATTAAAAAATTAAAAGATGCTTAAAAAGACAGCATAATCATACAATACTGATAACCAGAGCAAAAGTAATTGCACAGCAATAACAAAATACACAGTACATATTTACTGACTTGCAAAATTCATAATCAATTACTAGACAAAAATCCAAAATAAATAATCAGGATTATCAAATAGAATTTATATCTTATCTACCTTAACAGTTCCAAGTGAAAGTTAAAATGTACAAATTTTGGTGAATGAGAGAAAGACAAGGTGAAGTTAAGTCACATTAGAATGTGAGGATTCAAGATTTATTGCACATAGTTCATAGAACAAGAATTTTTAAAATTATTGAAATTTATTAACAGGAATAGAAATATAACAATTATAATATTGGTATGGGGAAAGGAAATTTAGTAAGTTATGAAAAAGTATGCTAAATTTTATCTATCATAGCAGAAACCAATAGATCATGTTTAAGTAATGTGTACATAGTATATGGTGGTAGGTTGAAACTGCTAGAAGCAGCAGTTTAAAAACAGCAATCTCAAAAAATAAAATTAAGAAATAAAAACAGCTATCTCTGCAATAGAGGAAGTAGATAATTGAAAGAGATATAGGCCAGACATGGTGGCTCACACCTGTAATCCCAACACTTTGGGAGGCCAAGGCAGGCGGATCACCTGAGGTCAGGAGTTGAAGACCAGCCTGGCCAATATGGTGAAACCCTGTCTCTACTAAAAATACAAAAATTAGCTGGGCATGGTGGCAGGCGCCTGTAATCCCAGCTACTTCGGAGGCTGAGACAGGAGAATCACTTAAACTCAGAAGGCAGAGGTTGCAGTGAGCCAAGATGGTGCCATCGCACTCCAGCCTGAGCGACAACAGTGAAACTCTGTTTTTAAAACAAAACAAAAAAAAAAAGAGAAAAGAAAGTTATAACTGAGAACATTTCATCATAAGCCCTTAGCTACTTTTTGATTATCAACCATACACGTGTTATGTTTTATATAAATTAAAAATATATTTTAAAAAGGTAATGAAGTCTACAACAATCTACTCCCATCCTATTTGTCTTTTTCTTTCTTTCCTTTCTTTCTTTCTCTCTTTCTTTTCTTTCTTTCTTTCTTTTTCTTTTTCTTTCTTTCTCTTTCTTTCTCTCTCTCTTTCTCTTTCTCTCTTTCTTTCCTTTCTTTCTTTCTCTCTCTTTCTCTCTCCCTCTTTCCCTCCCTCCCTCCCTCTCTCTCTCTCTCCTTTCCTTCCTTCCTTCCTTCCTTCCTTCCTTCCTTCCTTCCTTCCTTCCTTCCTTCCTTCCTTCCTTCCTTTCCTTTCTTTCCTTTCTTTCTCCACCTTCACTGCAACCAAAATTGACTATCCAACAGAAGTTACTGAGACTGTTCCCTTTGGTGCACTGGAGGAGTGTTATGTGGTACTAGGGACAAATAAAAACCAGCCGGAGTACTAAGTATATTACCAACAGCATTTGTCTCGTCTTCTTTCTTGTAACTGTCCACACACACACCCCACCAACAACAATACGCACTACAACAACACATTCATAAGAGATGGTGCCATTTGGTCCTCAACTTAGCTTAGATTCCAAGATGTTAAGCTCTCTGCTACCCATCTACTGTGAGGTTGTTCCTGGTATTCAGTGCAGCATACCTCTTTAATTCTTCTTTCTCTATTTTAGTCATATTCTCTGCTAACTTAACAACCCACGCCACATTCTTGGTCAGCTCCCAATCCTCAGACTCTGCTAACTTCATAATATAGGTCACCATGTGACTTGTTGACTTCTCCATCTGTCCAAATCTTACACACTCTTTCAGATCCACCTCAAATGCCAGTTCCTCATCATTTCTTCTTTGCACTCCACAGAGCTTTGCTTCCTATCTATAAAAACAAAGGTCACCATGCTTTATGTAACAAATTTGTTGTTTATATAAATTAATTACAAAATTATTGTATATGTATATTTTAAGTTTCTCTCAATTTTAAGTTCTTTCAAGGCCAGGATTACAGCTTGCTAATCTCTTATCTAACATAGTAAATGTAATATTTTAATGCATGTAATGCTCCTTGGATGAATATTTAACTATATTTTAATTTCGGTGAGATTCTCACTGTCTTAGTTCGTTTAGTGTTTTTTTTAAAGAAATACCTGAAGCTGGGTAATTTATAAAGAAAAGAGGTTTATTTGGCTCATGGTTCTGCAGGCAGGACAAGAAGCATGGCACAAGCATCTGCTTCTGGAGAGGGCTTCAGGCTCCTTCCACTCATGGCAGAGGGTGACGGGCAACGCACAGAGATCCCAAGGCGAGAGAGGAAGCGAGAGAGAGAGTGGGGAGGTGTCCAGTTCTTTTTAACAGTCAGTTCATGCAGGAGCTAATAGACTGATAACTCACTCACCCCTACCCTTAGAGAGGGTATTAATATTCATGAGGGATCCACCCCCATGCCCCAAACACCTCTCATTTGATCTCCTACATTGGGGATGAAATTTCAACATGAGATTTGGAGGGGAAGAAACACCTGAACTATAGCATTCATGGATTTTTATTCATTGGACAATTCAGAATTATTTTCTGTAGGTTTTTGAGGGGAGGCTTTCATTTTCTTCATAGGCATTTACTGTATGTTACATACTTTTTATACTATGGCTCTTCCAAAACAAAGATGGCTTGCAAAATAGTAACAAAACAGTAAAGTAACAAAATAGTAACAAAAATAGTATTATGGGGTTAATAAAATGGAAACTGAAAATTTAAGTGTGGAAAGGAGTCAAATATGTTTCACATATTTTCTGTGATTGAGCCTTAATATTGTCTTTGCAACTTTCTAATATCCAGAACAAAAAGGGAAATATTTATTAATTTCAACTGGTGTTTCTAGATAAAAGCTCTAATTTGAAGGTGTTGGTAACCAGCTAGACTTCCCAGGGAACTTTCAAACAGTGTGAGGGACATATCAAAAGATCTCACACATGGGAAATTATGATCGATCCTAGAAGCAGAAAGTGAGACAGAAAAAAAATTTGGTGACATAATGGATGAATAGCTCCCAAATTTTATGGAGGGCCTATTTACAGATTCAAGAAGCGTGGAACACCCTAAGCAGTGTGAATTTAAGATAACCACATCTAGGCATACCATATTTAAATCACAGAACCAAAAAGTAAAGAGAAAATCTTGAAAACAGCCAGGAAAAGAACAGTATATTTGAACAATTACTTGAACAATGATTCAATTATTTTTTAAGAATTAAAATAAAGACATGTCCATATAAAAATAAAACTAGCAGCGTTCATCACCAGCAGCTCTGCAATGAAACAAATGTTAAAGAAGCTCTTTTGGCTGAAGAAAAATCATACCAGATAAAAATCCAAATTTTCAAGAAGGAATGAAAAGCATGAGAATCTATAAACATCTAGGTCAATATAAGAATATTGTTGTCTCCTAATTTCTTTAAAATGCATATGGTTTCAAAGCAAAAACTATAATATTCTTTTGTGTAGTTTATAGAATAAATATATGTAATACATATGAAAATTATAATAAATTGACCTATAGAGTCGCAAAGTTTCTCCATTTTTCATGAAGTCATACAATATTAACTCTAAGTAGACTGAGAAGAATGTATATTGTAATTCCATGAGCAACCATTAAAACTAATGCAAAAAAATCCCCTGAAAATCTAATAATTAAAATATAGTTTTAAAATATTTAAAAAAATATTTTAAAAAATTATTAATCTAAAAGGAAGCAAGAAAGGTGGAATATAGGAGCAAAGAAGCAGAGGGGACAACAGAAAACAGATAGTAAAATGTTAGACCTAATTGTAAACATGCCAGTAAATCTACTAGCTGTCATTGGACTAAACACCCCAATTAAAAGATAGAGATTGTCAGAATGGATTTTTTAAACACCCAAACATGTTATTTCAAGAAGATGCAGGCTGGGCACAGTGATTCATGCTGGTAATCTTAGCACTTTGGGAGACCGAGGCAGAAGGATCACTTGAGCTTAGGAGTTCAAGACCAGGCTGGGCCTCATAGTGAGACCTAGTCTTTAAAAAATAAAAATAAACATAAATTAGCTGGGTGTAGTGGCACACACCTGTAGTCCCACCTATTTTGGTGGCTGAGGTGGGAAGACTGCATAGCCCAGTTCGCACCATTGCACTTCAGCCTGGGTGACAGTATGCGATTCTGTCTCAAAAAATCAAAACAAAACAAAAAAAGAAGATGCACTTTAAATATAAAGATGCTGATAGATTGAAATTAAATAGCTGGGAGAAAAATGCCATGCAAACTGTAGGCATGAGAAAGGCTAGAGTGTTTATATTAGTATGAGATAAGGTAGACTTCAAGACAAAGAGTATTTACTGGAATAAAGAGGGACATTTCATAATGCTAAAAGAACCAATAAATCAGGAAGATATAACAATCATAAATATGTATGTACCTAATACTTTATGTAAAGAAAAAAATGAGAATTACTGGAGCAATAGACAATTCCAGGATCATACTTGGAGATTTTAACACTCCTCTCTTAGCAATTGATGGGCCAGTTACTCAAAAAATTCAGGGGAAAACAATGATATGATTTCTGCAAAAACAGATAATCCCTGATGTTGACAATAAAAAGATAGTTATACCAATGTTGTTGCTAATATCAAACTGTGAAACAAAATTTACCAGTGATCAACAAACGCATATACAGTCATACTCCACTTGATGATGCGGATATGTTCTGAGAAATGAAAAATCTACACAAATCTACATGAAATATCTAATTTTTACTAGCACTTCTTGTCATAATACATCTTGGATAAGTTACTTTTTTGAGCCCCACATATGACATCCATAAAATATTAATATAAATATCCATAACTCACTCTCCAAAATCAAAAAGCTGGCCTGATACCTCCTTGGGTTTTCTTTCACTTTTAAAGTATATGATTCTGCAAAATTAAAGCTATGAATTTTTCACCTGATACCCAAAATCTTGTAAGCTTAGAACTTGAAGACAGACACCGCAAGAAGTCATATAGTAAACACAAATAATACTATCTATAATGAAATTTTAACATTTTGACATTTGACAGAAGAATTCAAACCATCAAAAGAAGTATTTTGTGTGTGTGTGGAAAGTAACTTTATTCATTGTCCATAATGATGATTTTCTTATTTTTCTTTTCTGGAATGCTGTGTTAAACAAAATCTTATGTATAAATACAATCTTTATAATATAAACACAGTCTTATAGAGAAGACACGTATATATATAAAACAAATGAAACCACAACTGCTCTTGTTGACGTGATAGGTAGGAGCCCAGATTTCATTCCACCTAGGGGAAAATCGAGCACAGGTTCTCCCTCAAGGGAGCGCCTCAGAGCACAGCTGAAGGCTTAAGCACAGGTGCAAGAATCACCGTAAAAGGAGTCTCCCTGGGCGGACATTCTTTCAGCTGCCATAGTAGTTTCTTATTAAGACTTTCCTGAAACTCCAAAAATCACTGATCTGCATAGTCTCACTTTTTTCTACTCATCTCACTGCCAGACAATGATGTGTGAAAAAATTTATGTATCTCAGCATTTTATTACATTCTGTTATAGTGCCTTAAATTGCTTTGCTGAATTGTGTTGTGTATAAATCTAATCAGCATTCCCTAATTCCCTTCTACCATAAGATCTCTAAAAGAATGTATAATTGCTGAATTGACTAAATTATCAGGATCCAGCATCTGGTTTGAATTAAACATTAAAATATATGAGGAAAATGTTGAAAGACTCCAAAAGACAGCAATACAGATGAAAATACATGGAAAATAAAGGAAGTGAACCTGTTTAATCGGTCAAAGAAAAGGCAGTGAGAAACTTACTGTCTTTGAATTAGGAGAAAAAACTATTATGCAGTGACTTTTTAATCCTTACTATTTCATGAGGGATTTGCTACAAAAAGGAGGGATTTCCTCTTAATGAGAACAGACTGGTCCCGCAGTGCTACTCAGCAATTCCAAATCAGCAAACTCGCCCGTTGTTCTGAATAGTCTTTCTAAGCATTTACCGTATTCTTCAAGATTTCTGTCCCACTTTCACTCTTTGAGAATATCCAAAAAGAAACTAGAAGGCATGAATAAAGGCAATGGGAGTGGGATTGCAGGGTATTGCTAATGAGGGAAAGATGTGGCAGCTTCTTGGAATAGGAAGGATGCTTGATTCCAAAAGGACAGAGAGAGGGAGAAGTGCCGGTTGACCTCCAGGACTCTGAACTGTGCAGCTCAGTGAGTGGTGCTGCTGTTCACCAAGACTGGGCGTGTAAGAGGAGGCAGAAGATGGAAAGAAAAGGAAGGCATAGTGATGATTGGGGGAGTATGTGTATTCCTGTTGGATACACTGAATCAAAGTGCCTTTGGGAATTGCAGTGGAAATGTCTAGAATGCAGTCAGATATACACAACTAAAGCTGGGTTGAAACAGAGATTTTGGAGTTCTCAGTGTGGCCAGTGTCACAGGTATGGTTGAAACTGACCAAAAAGAGCAGGTAAAAGAGAGGTGCTCAACTTGGGATCCACAAACTCCTGTGGGTACCATGAGTGATCTTGAGGAGCATCCTTTAATCCCCTGAAATTTCATGAGATTTTTGTGAGCATGTTGTTTTCCTCAGGAGAGAAGGCCTGTATCTTTCTCCATGTTCTCAAAAATTCGTTATGCAAAGAGGTTTTGAACCAGAGATCTAGACTGAGAAATGAAAATATCCAGGAAACATGCTCTGAAAAGTATGTCCATACGGCCGGGCGTGGTGGCTCTCACCTGTAATCCCAGCATTTTGGGAGGCCAAGTCAGGTGGATAACGAGGTCAGGAGTTCGAGAACAGCCTGACCAACATGGTGAAACCCCTTCTCTACTAAAAATACAAAAATTAGCCAGGCGTGGTGGCGGGCGCCTGTAATCCTAGCTACTCAGGAGGCTGAGGCAGGAGAATCACTTGAACCCGGGAGGCGGAGGTTGCAGTGAGCCGAGATCGCACCACTGCACTCCAGCCTGGGCGACAGAGCAACACTCCATCTCAAATAAAAAAAAAAGAATATGTCCATACCCATAAAATATGTAAATGTTCATGTACATAAAGAGAATTAGTTGCCAAGAGGGAGCCTGAGAAAGAGCTGGCAGTCAGAGAGCAGAAGCAGAAAGACGCAAGACTGGATCCAAGAGAAGGCAAGTTTTCAAATAGGAGAATGCCCCATTCTGTCACTCAGGGTGGAGATCAAATATTAACCCTCAGGAGGGCCTTCTCTTATCACTTAGCTCAACCAGCCATACGGGTGTATTTCCCACATGAAAGAGAAAGTTCCCTGTGAGCAGGAACCCTGAATCCCAGTGCTTGCAACATAACAAACATAAAGTAATTGTCGGATGATTAACTGATTGACTGCTATTGGAGACAATCTGCAATTTTTAAGTTTCATTTTTACCCTTCCTTGTTCTAAAAATACATTACATTCAAGTAGTTCAGAGACATTTTTGATTTAATAATTAAATGAACAAGTGAGCAAATATATTACCATTTGTTTCCTGATACAACCAATAACAATAAAGGCAGAGTGCCATCGAAGAGTGCAGAAAAAAGGAGGAGGCAAAAAAATAGGTAACCGAACAGTAAAGTAACTAAAAGGGTTAGTCACTGGCATTTATACTTATTAGTCAGTTTTCTGACTAAAAGTTATTACTTATGTAATATAAGCCTTTCATTTTATTCTATATAATGCTAGATAGGAGCAAATGCAGCAGTTGTCAATAATTGCTAAAAGCCAACCACACTGGACAATTCAAAGGTCTTTATGATAAGCCAAATGCTGTAAAACCTAATGTCCTAAGGCAGTT
The DNA here is from genome assembly GCF_037993035.2 of Macaca fascicularis. Classification (NCBI taxonomy): domain Eukaryota; kingdom Metazoa; phylum Chordata; class Mammalia; order Primates; family Cercopithecidae; genus Macaca; species Macaca fascicularis. The sequence goes on from NC_088379.1 coordinate 163,426,279, forward strand.
AGGCAATAAATGTTTACTGAGGAAAATGAACTCTTCTTTCCTAGCCAATTTGAATAAAAACAACAAAAGTCATTTCAAACATTTTAACATAATGCTACACATTCATCTCCAATAAAATACATTATTTCTCAGAGTTATAGGATATTACATTATTGAAAATAGACATGTTTCCTTACTTTTTATATTTAGGCCATGTTTAATACTTGCTATAGATAAACTATCAGACAAGATGATACTTCAACCCTAAGCGAAGTATTTTATACTTCCACTTTCAGAGATTCATAACACTTGATTTAGATTTTAAAATATTAAATTCTACTTTCTGAGATGCAGATATAACAAATACATCAATTTCACAATAGGAAAAGCATCTGTGTATTAAACAGTTCAGGTAGAAGATGGTCTCTGCAATCAAATAGCTTGTGAATTGATACATTTTTCAAAGAGTTGTCTTAAATGAATTCTGCTGGGGAGAGCAAGATTTTCAAAGTGGCTGTCGTATCCTCATTCCTGTACTGACTCGTAAGAGCCAAGAAAGGAGGAAGGAGAATTGACATCTGCGCACAGTTTAATGTTGGTACAGGTGCAGGGCTAGCTACATAATTTGCAGGGTCCAGCACAAAATGAAAATTTGGGACTCCTTTTGCAAAAAGCAGGGGAAAGCATTTTTTAAAGGTATGAAAATGTAAACCTTTTTCATCTCTCTCTCTCTCTCTGTCACAGTGGGTTTTTTTTTTATCAAATTAGAAACTGGAGGTAATTTTTTATATTTTTTATTTTATTTTGTTTTATTTTATTTTATTTTACTTGATGTTCTGGGATGCGTGTGCAGAACATGCAGGTTTGTTACATAGGTATACATGTGCCATGGTGGTTTGCTGCACCCATCAACCCATCTTCTGGGTTTTAAGCCCCACATACATTATGTATTTTTTCTAATGCTCTCCCTCCCATTGTCCCCCAGCCCCCGACAGGCCCCAGTGTGTGATGTTCTCCTCCCTGTGTCCATGTATTCTCATTGTTCAACTTGTCACCGTGTTTTTTATTTGCACTATAATGTTCTAGGTAAAGAAAAATTAAAATTTTAAATTATTAAATTGAATTTTGCTGTTAATCTATGTATTGTACAGTGCCAATTTTAAATGCAAATATAGGAATATTTAACTTATACAAAATGACCACAATTACTTGATTTGTATTTCACAGCTCACACATCAATATACATTTTGTTCTTAGCAAAACAATGGAAACACTGTGCAAAACTAACTCAACTGTTCTTATTTCACTTCTTAATACAGCACATCCTACCAATACTCTACGGATAAATAAGGAAGGTTTCAAAAAACAAGGAACTATGGATAATCCTACTTTTCACTTTCCTTCTTTGTCATCATTTTCAGTGTAAATGATTAGCTAGTATAAAAAAGACAAAGGAGTAACAAGGGATAAGCTAGGGTACCTAGATATGTCATTGGTTTAGAAGGCCACTGCCCACTTTCAAAGCAATTCTGGTTCAAATAGAAAGCAAGCCTCTCAGCCTGTTTGCACTGCACTTAGTTTGACACTTGACTTGCTTAGTTTTTTGTTTGTTTTATTTTACTATACTTTAAGTTCTGGGGTATGTGTGCATAACATGCACGTTTGTTACATAGGTATACATGTCCCATGGTGATTTGCTGCACCCATCAACCCATCATCTACATTAGGTATTTCTCCTGCTATCCCTTCCCTACCCCCCACCCCCCAACAGGCCCGGGTGTGTGATGTTCCCCTCCCTGTGTCCACATGTTCTCATTGTTCAGCTCTGACTTAAGAGTGAGAACATGTGGTGTTTGGTTTTCTGTCTTGAGTTTGCTGAGAATGATGGCTTCCAGCTTCATCTATGTCCCTGCAAAGGACATGAATTCATCCTTTTTTATGGCTGCATAGTTTTCCATGGTGTATAAGTGCCACATTTTCTTTAGTCTATCCTTGATGGGCATTTGGGTTGGTTCCAAGTCTTTGCTATTGTAAATAGTGCTGCAGTAAATATATGTATGCATGTGTCTTTATAGTAGCATGATTTATAATCCTTTGGGTATATACCCAGTAATGGGATTGCTGGGTCAAATGATGTGTCTGGTTCTAGATCCTTGAGGAATTGCCACACCGTCTTCCACAATGGTTGAACTAATTTACACTCCTACCAACAGTGTAAAAGTGTTCTTATTTCTCCACATCCTCTCCAGCATCTGTTGTTTCCTGACTTTTTAATGATCGCCATTCTAATGAGATGGTATCTCGTTGTGGTTTTGATTTGCATTTTTCTAATGACCAGTGATGATGAGCTTTTTTTCATATGTTTGATGGCTGCATAAATGTCTTCTTTTGAAAAATGTCTGTTCATATCTTTCTCCTACTTTTTGACGGGGTTGTTTGTTTTTTCCTTGTAAATTTGTTTAAGTTCTTTGTAGATTCTGGATATTATACCTTTGTCAGATGGATAGACTGCAAAAATTTTCTCCCATGCTGTAGGTTGCCTGTTCACTCTAACGATAGTTTCTTTTGCTATGCAGAAGCTCTTTAGTTCGATTAGATCCCATTTGTCTATTTTGGCTTTTGTTGCCATTGCTTTTGGTGTTTTAGTCATGACGTCTTTGCCCATGCCTATGTTCAGAATGGTATTGCCTGGGTTTTCTTCCAGGGTTTTTATGGTTTTAGGTCTTACGTTTAAATCTTTAATCCATCTTGAGTTAATTTTTGTATAAGGTATAAGGAAGGGATCCAGTTTCTATTTTCTGCATATGGCTAGCTAGTTTTCCCAGCACCGTTTATTAAATAGGGAATCCTTTGCCCATTGCTTGTTTTTGTCAGGTTTGTCAAAGATCAGATGGTTGTAGATGTGTGGTGTTATTTCTGAGGCCTCTGTTCTGTTCCATTGGTCTATATATCTGTTTTGGTACCAGTACCATGCTGTTTTGGTTACTGTAGGCTTCTAGTATAGTTTGAAGTCAGGTAATGTGACGCCTCCAGCTTTGTTTTTTTTTTTTTGCTTAGGATTGTCTTGTCTATGTGGGCTCTTTTTTGGTTCCACATGAAATTTAAAGTAGTTTTTTTTCTAATTCTGTGTAAAAAGTCCATGGTAGCTTGATGGGGATAGCATTGAATCTATAAGTTACTTGGGCAGTATGGCCATTTTCACAATATTGATTCTTCCTATCCATGTGCATGGAATGTTCTTCCATTTGTTTGTGTCCTCCTTATTTCATTGAGCAGTGATTTGGTTCTCCTTGAAGAAGTTCTTCACAACCCTTGTAAGTTGTACTCCTAGGTATTTTATTCTCTTTGTAGCAATTGTGAGTGGGAGTTCACTCATGGTTTGACTCTCTGTTTGTCTATTATTGGTGAATAGGAATGCTTGTGATTTTCTCACATTAATTTTGTATCCTGAGAATTTGCTGAAGTTGTTTATCATAAGGAGATTTTGGGCTGAGATGATGGGGTTTTCTAAATATACAATCATGTCATCTACAAACAGAGACAATTTGACTTCTTCTCTTCCTATTTAAATACCCTTTATTTCTTTCTCTTGCCTGGTTGCCCTGGCTAGAATTTCCAATACTGCATTGAATAGGAGTGGTAAGAGAGGGAATCCTTGACATGCTTAGTTTATACTACCAGTAGGTCTCCCTGAACTCTCATGCATGTACATCTGCTGGAATTCTCTGCCTCTGGAGCATTGCAAAAGCTATGTGCTAATGGATTGGTGAGGCTATGTGCTAGTGGATTCTCTAGGGCCAAAAGAGATCTTAAAATATTTTATTTCAGTTCCACCTATGTGCTGCCTTACAAGAAACTCACTTCAGCTTTAGGGACACACACAGGCTAAAAGTGAAGGGCTGGAAAAAGACATTCTATGCAAATTGTAATCAGAAGAGAGCAGGGATGGCTATACATCAGACAAAATAGACTCTACATCAACTGTGACAAGAGACAGGAGGGTCATTATATAATTATAAAACTATCCACTTATCAAGGGGATATAACAATTGTAAATATTTATGCACCCAACATCAGAGCACCTAAATATATAAAGCAAATATTAATGTAACTGAAAGGAGATATAGACAGCAATGCAATAATAGTAGCGGACTTTAGTATCTCACTTTCAAGAGTGGATACATCATCTAATGGAAAATCAATAAGGAAACAGCAGACATGAACAAACTGTAGACCAAATGAACATAACAGACATATTCAGAACATTCCATCCGGTAGCAGTAGAATACACATTCTTTTCAGACACCCACAGAGCATCCTCCAGGATAGATCATATGTTAGACCACAAAACAAGTCTTAGCAAACTTAATAAGACTGAAAATAATATCAGGTACCTTTTCTGACCACAACAGTATGAAACTAGAAATCAATACCAGGAGGAAAATTAGGAAATTCATAAATATGTGGAAATTAAACAGTGCACTCTTGAACAACCAATGGATCAAAGAAGAAATCAAAAGGGTCATAAAAAAATCTTGAGAAAAATGAAAATGGAAATATATAGGTATCAAAACTTATGGAATACAGCTAAAGCAAATCTAAGAGGGAAGTTTATAGTAATAAACACCTACATTCAGAAAAAAGAAAGATCTTAATGAACAACCTAACTTTACACCTAAGCCCAAAGTTAGCAGAAAAAAGAAAATAAAGATTAGAACAGAAATAAATGAAATAGATACTAGAAGAACAAAAGAAAAGATCAACAAAACTAAGAGTTTAATTTTGTTTGAAAAACAAAATTAAACTCTTAGCTAGAGTAATAAAAACAGAGAAAACACTCAAATAAAATTATAGATAAGGAAGATATTACAACTGATATCACAGAAATACAAAGGATCATAAGAGACTACTGTGAAAATTATATTCCAACAAGTTGGATAACCTAAAAGAAATGAAGAAATTCCTAGAAACATACAACCGACTATCTTAGTTTGTTTTCTGATGTTTATAATAGAATATCTGAAACTGGGTAACTTATAAAGAATAGGAATTTATTTTCTACAGTTATGAGGCTGAGAATTCCAGGGTCAAGGGGGTGCATCTGATGAAGGTCTCCTTGGTGGGGACTGTGCAGAATTCTGAAGCAGTACAGAGCATCACATGACCAGGGTGTTGAGCATGCTAGCTCCAATCTCTCTTCTTATAAAGCCACGAGTCCCACTCCCATGATAACCCATTAATCCATTAACCCATTAATAGATTAATCCATTCATGAAGACAGAGTCCTCATCATCCAATCACTATTTAAAGGCCCAGCCTCTCAATATTGCCACATTGGGGTGAAAGTTTCAACGTGAGTTTTGAAAGGGACAAATATTCAAACCATAGTACCTACCAAGACTGACTCATGAAGAAATAGAAAATCTGAACAGACCATAATAAGTAAGGACTTTAAGTCAGTGATTAAAAACTTCCCAACAAAGAAAAGGCAAGGACCTGATGGCTTCACTGGTGAATTCTGCCAAATATTTAAGGAAAATTAAACCAATCCTTCTCAAACTCTTCCCAAAAAATTGAAGAAGAAAGAGCACTTCCAAAGTCACTATGAGGCCAACATTACCCTGACAGCAAAGCCAGACAAGGACACTGCAAGAAAAAAAAAATATATGAAAGAATATTCCTGATGCACATAGATGCAAAAATCCTCAACAAAATACTGACAACTCTAGCAAAAATGGACAAATGTAATCACATCAACTTAAAAAGTGTCTGTACAGCAAAGAAAACAGTCAAGGAAATGACGGGACAGCCCACAGAATGGGAGAAAATATTTGCAAACTACCCACCTGACAAGGAATTAATAACCAGAATATATAAGGAGCTAAAATAACTCTATAGGAAAAATATAATCCAATTTAAAAATGGGCAAAAGATCTGAATAGATATTTCTCAAAAGAAGACATACCAGTAGGAAACACATATATGAAAAGGTGCACCACATCACTGATCATCACAGAAAGGTAAATCAAACTACAATGAGATATCATATCACCTTGGTTAAAATGGCTTTTACCCAAAAGAGGCAATAATGAATGCTGGTGAGGATGTGAAGAAAAGGGAACTCTCTTCTACTGTTGATAGGAAGCTAAATTAGTGCAGCCACTATGGAGAATGTATGGGGGTTCCTCAAAAAAACTAAAAGTAGAGCTATCATATTATCCAACAATCCCACTACTGGGTATATACACAAAAGAAAGGAAATAAGTATATCAGAGAGATATCTGCACTCCCATGTTTATTGCAGCATTATTTATAATAGGCAAGATTTGGAAACAACCTAAGTGCCCATCATCAGACAAATGGATAAAGAAAATATACATATATACAACTGAGTACTATTCAGTCATAAAAAAGAATGAGATCCTATCATTTGCAACAACATGGATAGAACTGGAGATCACTATGTTAAGTGAAATAAGCCAGGCACAGAGTAAAACTTTGAATGTTCTCACTTATTTGTGGGAACTAAAAACTTTAAAACAATTGAACTCATAGAGATAGGAGTAGAATGATGGTTACCAGAGGCTGGGAGGATTAGAGGAGGACAGGAGGAAGAGAGGATGGTTAATGCATACAAAAATATTATTCAAAGGAATAAGATCTAGTATTTGATAGCACAACAGGGTGACCATAGTCAACAATAAATTACTGTACATTTAAAAATAAGTAAGAATATAACTGGATTGTTTGTAACACAAAGAAAGGATAAATGCTTGAGGTGATGCATACTTGACTTACCCTGATGTGATTATTACACATTATATGCTTGTATCAAAATATCTCATGTGCCCCATAACAATATACACCTACTATTTACCCATAAATATTAAAAAAAATACTAGCAAACAAAATACAAAAGCGTATTAAAAGGATCATACACCATGATCAAATGGCTTTATCCCAGGGATACAAGGATGGTTCAATATATGCAAATCAATAAATGATGGTTCAATATATGTAAATTGGTAAATATAATACACCACATTCACAGAATGAAGGATAAAAATCATATAATCATCTCACTAGATACAGAAAGAGCATTTGATAAAATTCAACATTATTTCATGATTTTTAAATCTTGTAAAAAATTAGTTATAGAAGGTATGCAACTCAATATAATAATGACCATCTATGACAAGCCCTCAGCTAACATCATACTCAACAGTGAGCAACAGAAAGCTTTTCCTCTAAGATCAGAAACAAGACAAAAATACCAACTCTTGCCACTTTTATTCCACATAGTACTGTAAATCCTAGACAGAACAATTAGGCAAGAAAAAGAAATGAAGGGCATCCAAATTAGAAAGAAAGAGATAAAATTGTCTTTGTTTGCAGATGGCATGATCTTATATGTAGGAAAGTCTGAAGACTCCACTTAAAAGCAGTTAGAAATAATAAATAAATTTAAAGTTGTAAAATATGAAGCCAATATACAAGTCAGAACATGTCTATACACAAACAACAAACTATCCAAAAGAAAAATGATGAAATCAATCCAATTTACAATAGCATCAAAAAATAAAAGACTTAGAAATAAATTTAGCCAAGGAGGTAAAAAAAGAAGTATACACTGAAAAGTACAAAACATTGATGAAAGGAATTGAAGTCCAGGTGCAGTGGCTCACATCTATAATCCCAGCATTTTGGGAGGCCGAGGCGGGAAAATCGCCTGAGGTCAGGAGTTGAAGACCAGCCTGGCCAACATGGTGAGACCCCCGTCTCTACTAAAAATACAAAAAATTAGCTGGGCATGGTGGCGCACGCCTGTAATCCCAGCTACTTGGGAGGCTGAGGCAGGAGAATTGCTTGAACCTGGGAGGCAAAGGTTGCAAGGTTGCAGTGAGCCGAGATAGTGCCACTGCACTCCAGCCTGGGCGAAAGAGTAAGACTCAGTCTCAAAAAAATAAAAAGACAGAAAGAAAGAAATTGAAGAAGATGCAAATAAGTAGATATCCTGTGTTCATTGATAAGAGGATTAGAAAAATCAGTATTGTTAAAATATTCATACTGCTAAAAGCAATCTACAGAGTCAATACAATCCCTGTCAAAATTCCAGTGGCATTTTTCATAGAAATAGAACAATCCTAAAATTCTTATGGAACCACCAAAGGCCCTGAATAGCAAAAGCAACCTTGAGCAAGAGGAACAGAGTTGGAGGCATCACATTTTCTGATTTCAAATTATATTACAAAGTTATAGTAATCAAAATAGTATGGTACTGGAATAAAAACAGATACATATATCAGTGAAACAGAATAGAGAGCTCAGAGAAAAACTCAAGCATATATAGTCAGCTAACTTTTGACAAGGGCATCAAGACTACAGAACAAATAAAGGATAATCTCTTCAATCATTGGTGCTGAGGAAACTAAACATTCATGTGCAAAATAAATGAAATTGGACGTATTTCTTAGACCATATACAACATGGATTAGAGACTTAAACATAAGACATAAAACTAAAATTTTGACAAGAAAACTAGGAGAAAGTGCTTTGATGTTGGTCTTGGCAATGATAATTTGGGGTATGACACTAAAAGCACAAACAAAAGCAAAAATAAACAAGTAAGACTACATCAAACTAAAAACCCTCTGCACATAAAGTAAATAATGAGTGAAATGAAAAGGCAACCTACAAAACGGGAGAAAATATTTATAAACCATACATATGAACAAGAGTTAATATCCAAAACATATAAGAAACTCAAACAACTCAATAGCAAGAAAACAATAACCAATTTTAAAAAGAGGGTAAAGAACTCGAATAGACATTTCTCAAAAGAATACACACAAATGGCCAACAGGGATATTAAGAAGTATTCAACGGCCGGGCGCGGTGGCTCAAGCCTGTAATCCCAGCACTTTGGGAGGCCGAGACGGGCGGATCACGAGGTCAGGAGATCGAGACCATCCTGGCGAACACGGTGAAACCCCGTCTCTACTAAAAAAATACAAAAAACTAGCCGGGCGAGGTGGCGGGCGCCTGTAGTCCCAGCTACACAGGAGGCTGAGGCAGGAGAATGGCGTAAACCCGGGAGGCGGAGCTTGCAGTGAGCTGAGATCCGGCCACTGCGCTCCAGCCCCAGCGACAGAGCCAGACTCCGTCTCAAAAAAAAAAAAAGTAGTATTCAACATCACTAATTATCAGGTAAATGCAAATCAAGGCCACAATGAGATACCGCATCACACTTGTTAAGATGGCTATCATAAAAAAAAAAAAAAAAAAAAAAAAAAGGAAGCAAGATCAATGTCGAAGAGTATGTGAAGAAAAGGGAACACTGATACACTGTTGGTGGAAATGTAAATTGGCACAGCCATTACAAAAAAATAGTATGGAGGTTCCCTAAAACTTTTTTAATAGAACTACCATATGATCCAGCAATCCCACTTCTGGATATTTATACAAAAGAAATGAAATAAGTATGTAGAAGAGATACCTGAACTCCCATATTCATTACAGTATCATTCACAAATAGCCAAGATATGAAAACAACCTAAATGTCTATTGGCAAATGAATGAATAAAGAAAATATGGTCTATACATGTAATGGAATATTATTCAGCATTAAAAAAGAAGAAAATATTCCTTGGGAGGCGAGGTGGGCAAATTACTTGAGGTCAGGAGTTCAAGACCAGCCGGGCCAACATGGCAAAACCCCATCTATCTCTACGAAAAATACAAAAAAAAAAAAAAAAAAAAATTAGCCGAGCATAGTAATGAACGCCTGTAATCCCAGCTATTTGGAAGGCTGAGGCACAAGAATCACTTGAACCCAGGAGGCAGAGGTTGCAGTGAGCCAGTGAGCCAAGATCATGCCACTGCACTCCAGCCTAGGCAACAGAGCAAGACTCTGCCTCAAAAAACAAAAATAAAAGGAAATCCTGCCATTTGCTATAATGGATAGACCTGGAGAACATTATATGTTGAATCTAAAATAAGCAAACTCATAGAGGCAGAGAGTAGAATGGTAGTTGCCAGGGGCTAAAGGTGGGGAAAATGGAGAGTTGATGGCCAAAGATTACAATGTTTCAGTTATGCAAGATAAGTTCTGGAGATTTAATGTGCAGCATGGCAACTATAGCTAGCAGTACTGTATTGTATACTTAAAATTTTCTAAGAGGTTCTTAAGTGTTCTTACCACAAGAATAATAAGAATAATAATTATTATTATAACAATAAGGGGATAGGAGAAATCTTTAGGAGGTGTTGGATATGCCTTTGGACATGATGGCGGTGATGGTTTCATAGGTATATATTTATCCTCAAACTCGGAGTTGTATACACTAAGTATGTACAGCTTTTTACATGTCAGTCACACCTCAATAAAGTGATTTAAAAATATATATTTGCTTTTCAGATTTAAAAGGCAGTTAATTCTCCTGATCAGCAGTTTATTTTAACCCTTGAAAGATACATGGAATATTTTCAAGGCAATGGATATAGAAGATTTTAATTTGTATATCAAACTGAAATTTCATGCTATACCATAGATATTTGCCAATTCAGATTATTGGAATTGTGTATTTTTTTAAAAAACCATACCAGTACCTCGGCAGGAAGTATTAGGCAGAGAGAGTCAGGGCATAGCCAAGTGGAGTGTCGCAGAGTCCCATAGCAACACCATTCAAGCCCACACTTGCAGATGGGCGAGACCAACTCATCTGTGTCCTCCTCTGATCTTGCCTGGTTCTTGCATTGGTGGATCTGAGCCTGCTAGCGAGCACACCCATCACTGTCCCTGAGAACCACTAGGATAAATGAGGAAGGATATTCAGAACACTGCCTCAATACTGCTTAGATTTCTCCTCCCAGCCAGTCAGCACCGAAACTAGTTTAATGTCTGCACATAAAAAAAGGCAGAGTGAAATGCTTTCCTCGGCTTCTCCCCACCTCCACCTTGTCCTAAAGAGTGACTAAGCCTTTCTGTTCTCCACCTCAACTTGATTAGGGGAGGAAGAAAAATTTCTTCGTTGTGTTTTAGAAACTTCTCTTAAAAAAAAAAAAAAAAGAAAAAAAAAGCTTAGGCCAATCCTGAAATTGCTGGAGCTCAGCATGCTGACACCAACAATCGTGTAGCAAAAATCAGCAGCAATGGTAGCTCTGTTAACTACCATGAACATCCAGGACCATACAATGAAAGGAAGAATAAAGCCAAATGAATGTGGATGGGCAGAGAAATAGATTTAATTTAATTTGGAAAAATCAAGGAATATAATATTTCTTGCATTTGTCTCATGACCACTTCTTACCTAAGGTTAAAAAAAAATCTGCCTCAGTTTATTGTTCTTACCTTTTCAAAGAAGAAAATTTCAACTTAAATTCCGTGTCACACAGTTTCTTTTAACTGCAAAATTCTGAAGCCTTTTTTAAATAACATAGGGAAATATTTAACTTAAAGTTCGGAACTCAGAAAAGACTATCCTCCTTATACACTAGATATTCTTAACTAGTGCATCCATAATTTGCTTCTAAACAAAGGAAAGCTGTTTAGCTAGTAACCACAGTATATTGAAACAATTGAAATAACTTTCAATAGTTAAGTAGAAGGCATACACTAACTTAGAGATTCTTTAAGAACTATGTGTATTTCTGGATTAAAGTAGTTTATGTAAACTAGTTCAGTAACTATTTTACCAGGACGCAGTACGGCATTCTGCAAAATTCATTACTCCTATGACTATAAAGTCCTGTTCAAGAGACCTTCACAGTTATATTTGCTTCACACATTAAAATGACAACGTACTCTAATAATAAGTATTAATTTAGAGTTAAAGATGTAATAGGCCCACGTTTGGTCCCAACAATGGAGCTTGGCTTTAGGTCTTCATAGCACCACTTACTAAAATCACTGGGCCTCACCTAATCTATTTAAAATAACCTCTTGTTCCCACTCAAAACAGACAATGCAAAAACACATATTTTCTTCTTCTACACATACGTATTTTCCTCCATTGCTCCCTATATTACTGGTTTAAGACAACGTTTATTCTTAAAATTACTTCACCGATTCCTAGGACATGTTTTCCCACAATAAACAATTAAAAAGATAAAACAGTCTTAATCTTGGGTCACTGATTCATCTTCTTCTAGACCATGCTGATTTCTTTTTAGCATCTGGCACATGACCCAGTGATAATTTTTAATGACTTTCAAAATACATTTTTCTGTAAATCAAATAAATACATTTTTCCTATAAAGCCCCCTTGCATGACTATTGTGGTTTGTCCTCCAAAGTGCAACTTCAAAAGCCACCGTAGGAGGAATTCTCCTTGTTTTTGTCTGATGATCAGTACTGATGGTTATTCTTTAGCAACTTGGATTTTGCCACTTAAAGAAGGAGCAAGACCTATGCCTGAAGACAAACATTCTCTATTATTTTTTCATCTCATAAATGAGACAAGAAAGATCTCAACTCCTTCTAGAGCAGTGGTTCCCAAACTTGAACGTGTATCAGAATCATCTAGAGGGCTTGTTAAACCATGTGTCTCTGGGCCCACCCTAGGGTTATGCTTCAGCCCCTGGAGTTGCAGCCTGAGAATCTGTATTTCTGATCAGTTCCCAGGACCACACCATGAGAACTACTGGTCTAGACTATCTGAGCGGTCCAGTCAAAAAAACCAAAATTGTTACAAAAAAAAATTTTTAAGTCACTATTAGAGAAAATTAAGACATTCAGACTACCAGCTCTAAAATTTATCTTATCAGAACCTCAATGTTCCTTAGAGGAATTTTAGTAAACAATAGTATTATATTCATTTTTTAAATGTCAAAAATTTGTCTAACATCATTATACTGAATCTACTTTTGCTTTCATATTGGGAAGTTTAAGTGCTGCCATTTTTTTTTATTTTAGCTTGTAGACAATTTTTCAAAGAACATATGTGCTTTTCTTTTTAGAATAACATATGATTAAATATGCTGTTTTACCTTTAAAAAGCAACTAAATTGAAATTTACTTCACATATGTTTATAGATTTTCCAAAAATTCCAAGGCAAATTCAAACTGCATAGAAAGTTAATTTTTTCTAAATTCATCCATGAGTATATGGGTATGGTTTACTATCAATTATGCATGCCTCTTATTAAAATAAAACCACATTCTAAAAAATTTCCAGTTGGCACTGTTTATTCTATCACCATTTATGTGATACTCTAATAAACAGCATCTAAGGAAAAATCCATTTACCTCAGAGAACTATACACCTACTATGTGAGAGAATAATTAAGATGAGTATTGCAATAAAACAGTATTGTACATTAGTTTCCTAAATGTTATGGTATAAATTAATGTTCAAAGGAAATACTGTTCATTCATTAAAGATTTGAAACTACAGATTATTTAACATATGTGCTAAGAAGCTATTTGTAACTGATTTTAGGCTCTGTGTATTTTTATGTTCATTGAAGCACTTTTTATAAAGAACACGTGCTTGTTTACTGCCACTGGCTGTTCAACTCTCTGAAAACTAGCTCCTCTGCTGCATACTGACTAGTACAAATTCCTCTGTAGCAAGATTACGTTTCAGGACTTTAGGGGGTTTTTTCTTATTGTTTATTTAATGTTCAAGCATAGTTTTAATAACAACCCTGCTCAGAAACTCATTTTAATGATGCTAGGAGTACCAGTTCTCCCAGTCTTTCAGAAGGATGTAAATTACTAGTGCGATGTGGAGACTTGCAAAGCATTTGGGCACAATGAACAAACATGAGAAAATTGCTGGAGGTAAAGAATAGCTACTGTTACTGGACAGAAGGGAAAAATGGCAAATCCAGTAATGGTCATGATGGAGATGCAAGTAAATAGAGTTTGCCATCGATTCACTAATTTGACAAAGTGCACCTAGATTTATCATCTTTCCAACCCTGCTCTTTCTAATCTTTTAGTGCATTACCATCATCCAAGGCTACTTTCTTCTAGGACAGTAACTGGGCATACAGATCAGTACCAGTATAATACCCAGTACAATACCAGACAGTGTCTAAAGTATCCCATCAGCTGGTTAAAATAGTCTCAGAGAGGCCTGGCACAGGAAATCAGCCCATTTAGCACCCACTTCCAGAGATCCATCCACCTCCCACCTGCCCTTCTTTTCACTTTATTGCTCAATAATGTCCAATAGTCTTCTAAGCTTTTGTTAAGTCTCTGTTCATCCTTGGTGTTTCCAATTTTTACTGCCCTAATTCTACTTGTCTTTATTCTGTGGTTCAGCCCTTTGTACCATGACTGATGCTGCTATGTCCTCCTCACCAGCTCCCTTTGGTTCCAACACTTACATACATCTTACAATATTTCACCCAGAAAATGTTTTCTTATGTCCCCTTATAGCAGATCTGATAAGATATTTGACCCTAACAAACATGTGACTATTGAATATATTTATAGATGGGCAAATTGTGGAGACAACCCAGCTTTGTATTTCACAAGGTGAACAACGAGCAGTAAACATGATAGGAATGAGGAACTACCAAAACCTATCCACTAGGTTCTTACAACCAGACCCAGTTATGTATTGTGTTTAGTTAGTCTCTGGAAAATACAATCACCGAGAAATTCCCTGTAACTATTGCATGACATGTAAACATGACCAATAGTCAGTTATCTGGGAAATCATTTAGAAACTCCAGGAACTCCAATTTGAACTCCAGTAATTCTAAAGGAAGATTAAATGAGAAAAAGGAGACACATTTTTGTTTTCACAACTAGGATGTCTTATTCTGACACCTTTTTAGTTCAGTAGCACAGCCTGAAGAGTGTTATCTCACCAGGAGGAAAGTAAGATGACAAAATTGATCTGTCTTCACAAAGCAAAATTATAAACTTAATTACATAATTATTTTTAATATGTGCATTTATGACTATTGTGATAAGAGCAGTTACATTTCATGTTCTTCGCAAGCTTCACATACACCAGTTCATAAAGCCTAACAATATTCTCATTCAACGTACAATAGTTAATGACCCATTTGCTTGCCATTTGTCTTTTCCTTTGCCAATCTTTCTTTTTCTCAGTACTTACCCATCCTGTTACCCAAAAGAGGCATATTCTGCAATATTCACTTTAGAGGTGGCCAATTCAAATCAATACAAAGGAAGGATCTTCCAGAGTGTAGACAAAGGGCCATAATTCAAAATGAATTGGGCAGCCCCTGCTAAGCAGCCCCTCCAAATGAATTGGGAGGCCCTTAGCTTTAAACTAAGGCTTAGGGCCTCCAACAGATGCTAACAGGGAGACATACAAAGGCAGTACCTAGATTCATTGACCATGACTCAAAACACTGGTTAATAGCTAACAGAATGCATTGTTGTTTGAAGCTACTGTGTCCTACATGATTTTGAAGGACTTGTGCTATCAGAGAGACCCTGAGCCTGGACTAGATCAGTGGTTCCCAAATCACGGTCCACCGACAGGGTCTGTGGGACTTTTTATTCATCTGCAATGAAATAAGAAAAATAAGGACAATTTAGTCATTTTTAGTGAAACTAAATATATTCTGTTTAGAGGACTGTGTTTGAACATTATAGCTTTCCTAATTTTGTGATATTAAAGTGTCTTTACATTTATCAAATGATGGTAAAAGATAAATGGTAGGGCCTTTATTGTTGCTATTCATGTTTTTATTTGACAAAATTAAGTTTGGTAACCTTATGTTGTCTCCATTGTTTTATTAAAATTTGACTTAATTATGGAAACTATTGTTTTTACATGACCATCAGGTTAAAACTACTGAAGCTCTATAAATCTTTATATGTAGGACATCCCATGGTTATGTTTAATATGATAAAATATAACTTGATGGAATCTTGAAACCTCTTGCCCCATCCTCTAGAACTGCACCATCCAACGGGGTAACAACCTGCCACATGCAGCTACTGAACTCTTGAAATGTAGTTGCTCCAAATTGTGCTGCATAGTAAAATACATACTGAATTTCAAAGATAAATAATAAACTGTTATTTGAGAAATCTCCAAACTACTCTCCACAGTGGCTGAACTAATTTACATTCCCAATGGATTCATTCACACTCTAAACATCAGCATCACACAATATACCTTTGTAACAATCCTGCACATGTACCTCTTATCTCATTAATAATTTATCTCATTAATAAAAAATACCTCTTTAATAATTTTTATATTGATCACATGTTGAATGGTAATATTTTTAATATCCTGAGTTAAATAAAATTTATTATTAAAAGTGATTCATCTGTTTCTTTTTACTTTTTAAGTATGGCTTCTAGAAAACTTTAAATTGCATCTGTAGCTCACATTGTATTTCTATTGGACATCCCTGTTCTAATGTCAGTGTGTTCATGATTAACCACTATTAAGATAATGTTCTTTCTGGTAATGTATTGTGTTTGCATGCCTTCTCAGTCACACAGACCATAATAGCTGACTTACTTCTGTTACTCAATAGCCTTATTTACCTAGAGTCTCTGCTCTTTCTCATCTTTTGTGTCATATGGTCATGAAACTAGTTTTCTTTGTTAGTCTCCTTTTGATCATATCACTCCATTCCCCAGAAACTGAAGAACAGGGAAGCCTTAGGCACCGGTGGTGAGAATGTAAATTAGTACAGCAAGTCCTTACTTAACAGCATGGATAAGTTATTAGAAACAGTGACTTTAAGTTAAAAGACATACTGTATAACAGAACCAATTTTATCATAGGCTAATTGATATATAAACAGGAGTTAACTTCCAATGACTTACAGTTTGCAATTTCACTTAAAGCCACAGTTTCCAAGAACCTGTCAGTGGCATTAAATGAGGAATTGTTATATAGTTACTGTGGAAAAGAGAATGAAGGTGCCTGAAGAAATTAAAAATAGAACTAATATAGGATCCAGCAATCCCATTACTGGAGATATATACAAAGGAAAAGAAATCAGTATGTCAAAGAGATATCTGCTCTTCCATGTTTATTGCAGCACCATCCACAATAGCCAAGGTATAGACTCAACCTAAAAGCCCATCTACAGATGATTGAAGAAAACTGTATAGATAGATGGATGGATGGATGGATAGATAGATAGATAGATAGATAGATAGATAGATAGATACAAACAATGGAATACCATTCAGCCATAAAACAGAATGAAATCCTGTCATTTTCAGCAAAATGGATAAAGCTGGAGAACATGTCATGTGAAATAAGGCAGATGCAGAAAGACAAACACTGCATAATATTGTACGTGGAATCTAAAGAAGCTTGTTTCACAGAAGTAGAGCGTAGAATAGTGGTTACCAGAGGCTGGGAAGAAGTTGGTTGACAAGTACGAGGTTACATTTAGACAGGGAGAATAACTTCTGGTGTTTCTGTTATACAGCAGGGTGACTATAGCAAATAACAATGCAGTGTATAGTCGAAGATATAGTTGAAGATACTAGAAGATTTTGAATGTTATCACAACAAAGCGATGATAAATGTTTAAAGCGATAGAAGGTAATTACCCTGATTTGAACATTATAAAATGTATACAAGCATTGAGACATCACATAAGTATGTACAATTACCATATGTTGATTATGAATTTAAATTTAAATTTTACAATAAAAAATAAATTAATCAACCTAATGTTTGACACTCTCCAACAACTAATTATTCCATAGTTCTCCAATACTAATTATGTTATTTTCTGGCCATAAACCCATCCAGACCTGCTATTTGCACATGCCGAGTATTTGCACTCACTTGTCTTTGATATGAAATGTTGTTTCCATTACTCTCTCTTAGTCTATGTCTTTCTTTGTCTTCCACACTCAGTACACAGCTCTTCTTCTCTAAAAAATCTTCCACACTTGACCCTACCCGGCCCTCCAAACCAGTCTCCTTGATGATCTCGTATACCTCCTTTAATACATTATGTTCATGGCATCAATTTATATTTATTGAAAAATGTAAAAATATATATGTATTTCAGACAATCAGCTTTGTGCATTCTGTCTCCATAATTCATAAATTATCTTAAAGCAGAGTATCATATTTCACAAAGTGACAGGGCTATAATACATCTAAAAGATTGACTATTTGTTTTACTAGTGAGGTAACAAGACTAAAGCTTTTAAGTGACTTATCAGAGTTTACATGTCTAATTAGGAGCAAAAGTGGGACCAGAACTCCCAATGTTCTACTGGTATTTCTGGAACAAGCCACTTTTACTTTTCTAATTTATTCTGTCTTCCAGCATGTAGGAAATACCCTGGTATAAATCAGGTAGCCTCAAATGAAGCATGAAGAAGCATCAGCAGTAGATAGTGCCCAAAGGAGAGAACATTGAGATTATCAGGCTAGGGCAAAGAGCACCAGATCTCCTGTGAGTTGATCCCATGGGGTGAAAAGCAAGCTAGATCATAGGCAAGTGAGTGGGCTTAGAGACAAGGCTCCAATCATAGCAGAGTGGCTGAAGTGCGATCAAGAAATCTGAAGCAGCTGCAGCTTAACCACAGTGACTGAGCATGCGCATTAAGGTTGTGAGGGAAGAGGAAGAAAGATGGCTGCTTAGGGAACACACAGGTTACCAGACATGAAACAGCAAGGTTAATTTCCAGATCCCACCCACTAACCCAGTCAACAGACTATATCACTTATTTTATCTCATCAGTCTTGAGCAAGGTAGGCTCAATCTAGATAAAATAAGCCTAAAGGTTGAATATATTCAGTTAAGGGAACTATGTAAAACAAAGTTAATACTAAGCCCTCCCCAGAGTTTGCACTTACTGTGTAAGATGATACAGAGATGGATAGATAAATGTTGAGCTTGTTGACTTGTTGACACTGCCCTCCTCTTCTTCACATTACCAACTTTGCAGAGGGTCACTAAATTCTGTTATCTCCCTGTTATATCCCTCAACTGGATATAGGGCAACACGAAAATCCACATGGGATTTGGCTTACAATGTAATGGTTGATTTCCTGCTAAAATGACAGTAGCTTCTGGTCAGTTTTCATCTAGGGTAAAATTGTTTAGATTTTATACAAAATATTTTAAGAAATATCTGTGCCTACTAACTGCTCTGTCCTAGTTGCACATTTTGCTAGGTATCACTCCCTAAAAGTTATTTCATTTCAGAATTGTTTAATGCTAAATCAAGCAGCTAGTATTTCTGGTGTGACACAGAGGTGATGAGTTCCTCAAGGGTCTTGCCTGACTGACAGCTGTCAACTAGAAATGGATGCATAGAATGAACAATTTGGCAGCATGCATTTTAGCCTTTAGATTGCACTTAATATTTTTAATGTATGGTTAGTTTACTATTATCCGAATATCTCTACATGATGAAGGTCTTATTGAGGTTTTACCAGCCTCTCGCACTGGGACTTTCCCAGGTCTACAATCAAAAAAACACATCATAAAATGGCTTTTTCTACTGTTGAAAAATGGTGATTGTGAAAAGGTTCAGAAACATGGACAGAAGCCCTCAAGTGCCATTACCCAGTTTTAAAACATGATACTGAAAAAAAAAAAAAAAAAAAAAAAAAAAGTCATGGTTTATTTCCGTCATGGTAGGATGGAAAAGCCACAAGATTATTGTGGATCTGTACAGTGCAGGCAGGTTAACAATGCTTGTTTGGTTTGACTCACTAGGTTGGTTTGAGAAGTAATTTTCAAATAGAAGTTTTTGTTATATTCAAAGAGCCTCAATAAGGTTTTAAGAAGAGATTCAAAGATAAGAAAGGGTATCAGCCTCTATTAGCCTATGTCTAGGGTAGAAACCCCTGACATGCTCAGCCAAGTGGAGGCATTGACATCACAGATTCTATTGGGCCCAGAGTGCAAGTTTATAATTGAACAATGTAGGCAGGAAGAGAAGGCTAAGAACATAAACTATCTATTTGTTTTTAAAACTCTTTAATATGTGTCTTCAAACTGCAAAACAAGAGAATGAGAAAACACACTTTAATTCAAATCTTAAGAAGGATTCTATTTCAGTAATCTGGTTAAATAATAATAATAATAATACCTAAAGATTACTTAGGGGAGTCTTTTGCTACAATGCAGTGGTTCTCAACCAGGAGTGATCTTGTCCTTCAGGAACATTTGCCAACTGCTGGAGACACCTTTAATTGTTGCAACTGGAGAGTGCTACAGGCATCCAGTGGGTGGAAGCCAGGAAGGTTATTAAACATTCTACAATGTAAGGGACAGCCTCTCACAATAAGGAATTCTCCAGCCCATAGTACAAACAGTACCTACCTCAATGTATGGCCAAGGTATGCTATATTCACTTTTGGGTTTTGCCACCAAAATACTTCTATAAAACTAATATGCCAGATTCACTGCCTTTGCCAAAAATAAGAGAGAAGTGACACCCTGAGAAAACAAACAATGAAAATTATTCATTCAGATAAACATCTATTTTAGTAAAACCTAATAGATTCTTAATAAAATGAGAGATGATTTGGAAATTTTGCCCTGATAATTTGAGAAGATTTAAAATACATTGTTAACGAGTACTTCCTGGCTAGTGGCCCACTAATTGTATGTATCTGTGATAATGCGCTCAGGCAAAATTTTCAAAGTTTGCACAATAACATCAGAATGATTTTGAAGACCTCTGTATCAACAGCTTACTTTTTATTGACACTTCCCAAAGCAAGTTCTTCAGTTTTACTATTAAGAAGCTTCTTATGGGTCCTCCTTCTGATACTGCCCTTGACATATTCCACAGCATCCTTCCAAAAAACTACTATTTCTAAATAAATTTTTAAAAAATCTATGAACCACCCACATAATAATCTTAAAATATTTCAAGTATTATTAAAAATAGTGAACATTTTATGGGACTAAATTCAGTTAACCATAAGCATGTCCATCGAAAGAACAGTGTCTTCACTAAATAAATCTACTGCTAAATGAATAAGGACTTGTGAAGATTTCTATAATTCTTCTTTCATGGAATTAATTATATTTATGGGGAGAGGAAGCAGTGTTAGTATAACCTTTTAGCCCTTATTTAGAAATAGTCTTATTATATTGAAGTCAATGATGTACAGATATGTAATCCAAGCAGATTCTACTTGTATATCTACAAGTAGGGAGCATTAACCTCAAAAATAAATTCCTCATGTCAAAGAGCTACTACTCATTTGTTCCAGAAATTCATCAGCAAGTTGCAAAATAAGAATGAACCAGTCTGGTTAAAAGAAAATGCAGTCTACAGAAATGTTCATTGCATTTTCATACTTTTTCCCCAACTGGTCAAATAATAAAAAATCACCACATGAATGACTGACGCTTAATAATCACCTGTAATGCAGTAGGACCTACACCCCTCACTATGCCCTGTGCTGGCCATCAGAGCTACCTTGTTGCATACATATTTTGCTCCAGAAAAGCAAGGCTCAGCCAAGAGTCAGCACCTGCATAACTCTAAAGTCACAGGGGACCTATAATTTAAACCCAGGCCGGCTTTGCTCCAGGACATCCAGTGACATGTCATGGTCTCCATTGTAGCAAAATTCACAAGTTCAAAAGGATTTTAAGTTGTTTTCTTCTTTTGTATTCTTCTTTCAACAATATCCTATTGTTCGAATTCCCAAACTCAAACAGTTTATAAACGATTGCTGTAGTTACACTTTAATTCCTACCCCATAGTTAATTCCACAAAGGCATTTTGCCCTGTGTAATTCCATTCTTTTCCTAGTCCTATGTCACAAGGGGAAAAAATATGTTTTTGCTTATGAGATATCTCTAGCTCAATTTCTTTCTGGTAGTGTATCTTTGATCAGTTCAGACATTTCTCAGAGTTTGTATACACCCTCGTTTGTAGATATCCTGTGTGTTCTCTGAAACTTTATTGCTGCTCAGCTTTGTGTGTGTGTGTGTGTGTGCATGCACACACGTGCGTATGTGTAAAGAAGGAGATTAGGACATTTAGAGAAGGAGGGCGGGGAGGAGAGATCCTGAGAATAGAAAGGAGGAAAGAAAAAAAGAGGGAATGGAAAGAGACAGAGAAAGGAAATGGGAGTGGAAGGAGGGAGGACTGCTTTGTAGCTGCTAAGATTGCAGACAGAAATAGCACACAACCACCGTGAGCTGTATGCGATTCAGAAACCAAGACCAAATTTTGTTCACTTTCATTAATCAGTTGCTCAGAGAGAAGGAAATGACATCTGGTCCTGTCTTCTTCTACATCTTAATTATTGGAAAATATTGTAAGTATGCTCAGTATCTAATTTTGTATACCTTAGTATTTTGTGGAATAACCGCAAGCACAAATGTTTATTCCTTATATTTATGCTTTTAAGATAAAATGCATTTACTGATAAAATTGTAATCTCACTTCAGAATTGTTCTTCTTAGTAAATGTCTGGTATTTGTATTAAAAACTGTAATATCTTATCATAGTCAATAGTGAAGCAAGACTGATGTGCCATGTAAACCTAGGCTTCATAATAACCAATTCATATAATTGATATTATAAGCAACATTATAATGTTTAAAGAGTAGTGATTCTTAAACTGTATTCAAGGAATATGTTCATTGAAAAATCCTAGGAAAGTCCTCACATTTGTGCCAGTTTCTGTGTAGTTGTAATGCTCTGTCGCCCTTATCCTTTGTGATTTGCTATCATAGGTGTGCTTCTGGGCAGGGAGATGCATTCTTAAAACTCTTTTTATTTAGCAAGATTTATCACTGTTCCTTGAAAGAAAAACAAGGGAAAGCACAAAGCAATGAAAAACATAGGCACAAAAGAAGCTTCAAGTGGGCATGTTATTTTTACTATAATGACAAATTTTGTTTTCTCTACGTGTGCTATGGTTTATTTTTCAGAAAATCTTTTTTACATTCAAGGGAAACAGCTGTTGTGTGTTAAGCTCCATTTGATTTATAGTATGTAGATAGAAATAAAATATTTTTGTTTCTTAGATAATAAATATGAAAAAGTCAAAGCCAAACCAAGAACAAAACTTTATGGATATCTTTAGTCCTTTATGATTCCGGGAATGTGGGCTTTCACTAATTTAGAAGTTAACAAGCCTTTTTGTAGTTCTGTCTCTTAAAAGTTTGCATAAGTTTTGTTAACTCTGAGCTCTTCTATTAAGGAATGTCTCAGGGTAACTTTCAATCCTGACTCTCCCAATTGCAGTGTGTCAAAGTGATTGTATTTTCCTTTTTCTCCTTCTTTCCTCCTTCCCTCTACTCCATCTCATCTAGAGTTAAAATTAAAGGATGGCATCAAAACCACAGAAACTATTCAGAATCCCAGGGAAATATTCTAGTCCTAGCTTTCTCCATCTCTAATCTTGATTACTGACATTCCTATTTTTTAACTGAAGGGAAAACAATAAATTGCAAACCACCACCGAAAATGTAATGTTTCTAATTATAATTCCATGTTTAAACTACCAGAGCTTTTGACATTTATGGCCAACAGCTTCAAAAAATAATACCATATTTTACCTTCCCTATTCCATTTCAATGAAATGAATAGATTAAATAAGCCAGAGGAATATTTCTAGAATAGTCATTCCAGTATAAAGAATTTAAGGGTATATAAAAGGTGTTTAGGGCAGGTTGAGAAGCAACTTTGACCACTGTGTTACCACTCATTTCAGGTTAGGAAAAAAATTCCATGTTTACATGTACCTTTTTGTTAATAATTATTCATGAGCAGGAAATAATAATGATGGTGGTCATGATGATGCCAAAACCCTCTGTCTCTTTAAATTTAACTTCCCTTTTGATTCAAAAGAAAATTTGGGAATGTAGTGTAAGTTGAGAGCTCCAAGTTCTCATCCTTCCACGCCTTCCCCAGGAAATGAGGGCATAAACATTTGCAGCAAAGTTTGGCAAGCCAATTCCTAGCTACATGGTGTTAATTGCATGTTAGGGTGGGGGAACACTTGTCAGGGACCCCCTGAAATAGCACCCACAGCCAGGGTTCACCTTGAGTTTAGCCCCTCACCCAGGCTTCACGTAAGTGAGAATTTCCTGGGCACACAGCAACGGAAATCAACAACCATGCATAAGGACAAATTCTTAAACCTCTGTAAATGCCCCATGGTGGTTGTTTCTCTGTGTGTTTGTTTTGTTTTATTTTGTTTTTATATCCACTTTCCTGTTACAGGAAAGGCGATGTGATATCATGGAAGACACCTAACCTAAGATGCTTAGCTGCACTACCATGTACCAGTTCTATGGTTTTCAGCAAATGATTTACCTCTTCTGAGCATGTGAAATGGCAATCAAATCCTTTACCCTGTCTACCTCTCAGACCTCCTGTGTTCCATTCTTTGTTACAAAAATTACCTCCTGAATCTTCACAACAACTCTATTATGTGGATACAATTAAGCACATGAGGTAGGACATTCAATGCCTTGTCACAAGACTCGAGCTAATAAATGCCAAGATTGGAATGCTTTCAAAGCCCGTGCTCTCTCCCCTAGACCATGATAATTCTCAGTAGCCATAATGTGTATAAATGGGCTTTGAAAACTCTAAAGCCCGTTACAGACGTAAGCAACTATTAGTCATCCTTTCAACCAAAAATACCTATGCATGCCAGAGCAGTGACCATGCTTTATTCACCTATCTTATTAAAGTAAGCATGGTCCCTGCTCTGAAGGGATAGAATGGAGAAGACCGCAAGTTGATCTAAAATTCAATTCAATAAGACAAGTGCAAAAATTGAGGTCCACACAAACAGAGGTGACATTAAGACACAAAAGATTTCCTTTTAGCCTTAAGAATTTTTCACTCTTTAAAAATCCTTCTGTCCATAGTCTAATTAATTGTATTGTGCCAATGTTAATTTTTTAGTTTTGTAATATACTAAAATTATGTAAGATTAAGGAAAGCTGGGTGAAAGCTGTATAGGATCTCTCTATACTATTTTTTCAACTTCTTGTAAGTATATAATTATTTCAAAATTTGTAATTAAAAAGCAATCCCCAGGACAACTTGTATCTTAAGTTCTTATCAGACAATGCTTTATTATTTCTTAAATGATTTCACTAAGCAAAACAATTCTTTTACTTAATGTTTTAGATAGGCAGGGAACAAGTGAAGATACAAGAAATAGAAGGAGTTCAAACATAAGCTTGATCCACTTTAGTATTTTGCCAAGGACTGGCCCAGCTTAGTAAGGTCCTCACTTTCAGACTCCTAGAGACACTTACCAGGCTACCTGGCCTTTGCCAGTACTCTCATAACTTGTAACAGTTTTCTTCTGTAACTATGAAGAAGAGAAAAGGAAGAGACAATTCCAGAACAGACCGTTAGCTTGGTTAGTACATGGAAAAGGAGAATGTGGGCATATTTATCCAATTCCAAAAGATGGGAGAATAAACACACCAATATGCAAACCACGGAGGTATACTGTGTTCTACCTTATACTTTGGGGGCGGTTGGGTTTTTTTAATTTGTATAAATGTATGAGGCATGAGTGCAATTTTGTTACATGCCTAGATTGCATAGTGGTCAAGTCAGGACTTATCCCTCACCCGAGTAACATGCATGGTACCAATTAAATAACTTCTCACCACCTTATATTGTGGGGGCTGCTGGCAATTTTGTATTTTTTTTACTATGTATTTTGAATCATATTTTTAAGTTTCAAATGGAAGGAAAATTAATGAATCTGTGCAAATGCACCCTGATCTACATAAAGGGAAATTATTATGTTTGTGAACTAAATAGTCTTTCAAGCACAGTTTCACACATTAGTACAAACTTGTTAAACTAAAATGCCTGGAGTTGAGTATTCTAGTTAGATTTAACTTTTTGTCTGAAAAACTGTAAGCATTTAGACCATTTGATTTCAATCCTTATGTTTATGGGTGTAGTTGTTTTTCTATTTCCCATTTATTGAGAGGTCTCCATAGATGAGGAACAATGTAAGTGCTTTACAAACATGATCTTATTTTATTCCTATAATAACCCTATGAGATATTCTCGCTTTACAAAATAGGAAACAGAGAATGAGAAATATCTGGTAGCATTCCTGGCACCACTTCCTAGTAATGATGCAAAGGAGATTTGAATCCAAGTCTATCTCCTTAAAAAGCCTATGCTGTTAAACATGATTTGATTCTAACACTTTCTTAAATTATAATATAGAATTTAAAGTGACCTTAACAGACCCCTGACCTAGCTCACTGGCCTTCAAGCAAGTTAGATCTTTCTCTATTTTAGATATTAATCCATAAGGAAATATTGACCAGTCCAAGGTCTCAAAGCTGGTAAATCCAGGGCTTCCACCACCTACAGTGAGGGCCTCCCCATCCAAGGCAAATTCAACAAATCCATGCTAGGAGTTTTTATATCTCCTCTTATGAGCTGGTGCTATCTGCTTTGTATACATTCCTCAGTGTACACCAACAACTGATGAATTAGTATATGTAAATAATTTGACTATATAGAAAGCACTTTTGTTTGCAGCACATGACACTTAGCTATACATATAGCAAGTGCCCATAAATATTGACTTAATTCCTATGTTAGCTTACCTCTCCCTCCTCCTGGATATTTTATTAGCCCCACAACCCCAATAGCTCTATTTCCTGCCTATGTGTAGTGATCCAGTACTCTCTCATCTTTTTAAATTCTACAGCTTCATCTATTTCTGTGATCAAAACAACAAGGACCTACCACTAAACCAAAAGCTCTTTCCTTCTTTGGAGATAAGCAGGGGCAAGTTGTGAATATTTCAAATTTAGGTTTTGTTCTCTATCACAACAAAAATAAATATCAAGTGGAAAAAAGGACAGTGTAAAGTGAGATATCATGTTGTTCATGTTAGAACTTGGTATTTTCCTACTAAATAACTGTATTTTATAACAGCCTGGGTATTATTAGATTTGTTAAATAGATTCATTTTATAATTATTTCAGTACTACCTAAATTAACTGGGTCTCCTGATTTCTTCAATCTTTTATGATAATGAATATGCCTTTTGGAAATCATCAATGTTTTCAAAAAAATTCTGAGAGTTAATCTTTGGGAATGGTACTCTTGGGACTTTTCACCAGCTGGTCTAGGCCACCTGGAGCCCTTGCTTCTGGCCATTGTGCCAACAACTCTTTCCACCTCTCTCTCACCATCATTCTTCCTCGACTCCTCTCCCAGATTCCTCCAGGAACTCAAGTTCTCATTGAGTTCCAGTGCAGATGGACACAGCTCTCTCTCTCTCTCTCCTTAGCTCCTGTTTCCAAATGCAATCCTAGGTCTACGTTTAGACAGGGTGCTCAGTTGAACCAAAATGTTACCCACATGATTAGCTACAAATGAAACAGAGATAATCTGATATATTCTTTAATAGTAAGATTCACACTTAAAAAAACAAAAAGCTGTTGAGATATTAAATAATTTTTTTGTTAGAGAATTGAGTATCCACTTGAACTGAGAGGCCATGTAATTATATGAGTTATTCCATTGATTAAAACATGTAGTTCATCAGGCGCCATGGCTCACACCTGTAATCCCAGCACTTTGGGAGGCCAAGGCGGGAGGATCACTTGAGGTCAGGAGTTCAAGACCAGCCTGGCCAACATGGCAAAACCCTGTCTCTACTAAAAATACAAAAGTTAGCTGGGTGTCGTGGTGGGTACCTGTAATTCCAGCTACTTGGGTGGCTGAGGCTGGAGAATCGCTTGAACCCAGGAGGCAGAGGCTGAAATGAGCCAAGATCGTGCCACTGCACTCCAGACCAGGTAACAAGAGCGAGATTCCATCTTCAAAAAAATAAATTTTATATATATATATAAAAAATACATATATATGTATAGTTATATATAAAACTATACATATATATATGTATAGTTATGCTGTTGTCTCCTACTAATCTTTTCCCTTGGTTCTCATCTAATTCATTTAAGGAAAAATGAAGTTTCTTTTTCTACTTCCCGCAGTCTGATCCTCGAGCAAATTGCTATTACTTAGACAGTTTCTATTTAATGTCGCTCAAGTACTATTTTTAATTTCAGTTTCATAAGAAATCAGATTTTTTTGAGTTGGAAGGCAAGGTAAAGCTGTAAAGGACAACATCCTCATTTTTCACATAGAAAGAAACTAAGGCCATATAGCTGTGTTCCCTTTAGTTTTCAGCTCCTTATTCTTAATTCACTTTTAAAAGTGGGTCTCCAAATTTCATATGTAGGACAAAAAGGGCAAGAAATATCAAAAGGGTAAAATATCACTTGAAAATAGAACCTAGATAGAAATTATTAAAATAAATTTATTATCTACCAAAATCCTAGCCTCAATGATTAAGACTTTGCCACTACACTAAGCTAGTATAATCCCTCTTCACATACCTACCTACCTTGTAGAAAAACATTGAAATCATTCTCACAACCAAGGAGAGAAAGGTTCTCATGGCACCTGCCCATCACCATGTTTGCAGCCAGGCCCAGAGGAACTTTAATGAAAGGGACTTTAAAAATGCTTAGAGTAAGGCGGGGGGCAGTGACTCATGCCTATAATCCCACACTTTGAGAAGCCAAGGCAGGTGGATTGCTTGAGCCTAGGAGTTCAAGACCAGCCTGGGCAACATGGCGAGACCCCCATCTCTACAAAAAATACAAAATTTAGCCCGTCATGGTGGCAAGCATCTGTAGTTCCAGCTATTCAGGAAGCTGAGGTGGGAGGATCGCTTGAGCCTGGGAGGCAGAGGTTGCAGTGAGCCAAGATGGTGCCATTGCACTCCACCCTAGGCAACAGAGCAAGACCCTGTGTCAGAAAAAGAAAAAAAAATGCTCAGAGTAAGTCAACACCCAGTGGATGTCTTCACTATTAATATCTCCTCTCCAGTCCATGCTCCTATCCTATTCCCCAGACAATAGAGTCATCTCTAAAGATGGCAGCCCTTTTCATCACATGCCATGCAAATCATGAATTTGGCCATTGGGGTCACCCCTCTAAAGTGAGAGAGGCTTCATGTGCCACAGGTTGAAAAATGAGACTGAGCATTGCTACAGCAGAAGAAACTTTGCCAACTTCTCAGGAGTAATTTATAGGCTATCAGAATTTATCAGACATTTCTAGTGTCCAGAGTCTTTTTTTCTGGGTGCCCCAGATAATGTAGGCACCAAATACCTGTGTGCTTCACCGCTCCCATAACCTCTTCCTTCCCACCAAAAAAGAGTGCCATCTCTTCTGTCTTTCTGCCTATGCAGGTGCCAGAGAGGGCGGACAGTGGAGGCCCTGGTCGTAGGGAGTCGAATATCCCTAAACTTACTGTTTTCTTCCCTCTCCCCACTCCAGCACACACAGTTTCCTGAGACAGAGTAACATGTTTCAATCCTCACCTTTGTGGGGATTGAAAGGACACTCACAGAGCAACATAGAGCATCCTCACTGTTACGTTAAACGACCCCAAGGTATTCATTCCTGATACGGTGAAACATAAATCCCACACTGGTTATAAACTCTGCTAGTATGAAAGTCTGATCTCTTTTTTCGCTTGCTTGTTTTCTTGTTTATGAGACAGGGTTTTGCTCTGTGGCCCAGGCTAGAGTGCAGTGGTATGATCACAGCTCACTGCAGCCTCAGCCTCCTGGGCTCAAGTGATCCTCCCACCTCAGCCTCCTGAGTATACGATACCACAGGTGCGTGCCATGACGCCGGCTAATTTTTGTATTTTTTGTAGAGATGGGAGTTTCACCATGTTGCCCAGACTGGTTTCGAACTCCTGGGCTCAAGTCATCCACCCACCTCAGCCTCTCAAAGCTCTGGGATTACAGGCATGAGCCACTGCTCCCAAACTCCTTCAAGTTTTGATCCTGCTACATGCTTGGTTTCTCCTCCTTTGCTTCTCTCCCACAGATTGTCTATTTAGTGCCAACTGGACTCCCTGAAGCTTTCCCTTTCCTGGCTAAGCAACCTAGATACTGGCTTCCAGTTCTAATTAACCAGTTCCTCTTTGTCCCTTAGTGCTTAATTTATCCTTCCTATCTTAACGATTCTCTGTATTCCTTAGTCTCACCACACCTTCTGACAAAATACTCACAAAGAAAAATCTCCTGTCTTGGTCCCAAATCTTGCAACCCAAATTCTTATTTCTGCTCATTTCCCTAGTAAATACTTCCTCCTCATGAAGGAGGACTTTCATAGGGAATAGCTGCCTGTTAAACATACTATTTGCAGATTATAGCCCTCCCTCATTTTGCAGTTACCTGGGTTCATGGACATTTTTGGTCGATTTTTTTCGGTGTTGTGTAAATTGGTTCCAACAACTGATCCTAATAATACAAGCAAGTTATGACCCTGCAGATTCCTGTAGTGTAGCCATTTAAACAGATAAATCTTACTTTACAGAGTTTAAATTAAAACAGTGTAAAATAGAACATGCAAATAGATATGAAATGACAAATTTTGAACAAAATTTATGTGTGTGTGTCTGGATCTAGTGAAAGAAATCAGATTAAACTGCCCTAGGAAGCTTTTTTGGAAGCCTTTTCCAGGCACATATCGCAAGTATAAGTTAATGAAAATAACTGTTCTCAGGTGCATCACACATTGGCTTCTGAGATACAGCAGAATCCACTCTGCCATTGTCTTCACTCATAAAACCTCGGATTCTTTATTTATTTATTTATTATTTATTTATTTATTTATTTATTTTTTGAGATGAAGTCTCGCTCTGTAGGGCTGGCGCACAGTGGCCTGATCTCAGCTCACTGCAAGCTCCGCCTCCTGGGTTTACGCCATTCTCCTGCCTCAGCCTCCCGAGTAGCTGGGACTATAGGCACCCGCCACCTCATCCAGCTAGTTTTTTGTATTTTTTTTAGTAGAGACGGGGTTTCACCATGTTAACCAGGATGGTCTCGATCTCCTGACCTCGTGATCTGCCCATCTCCGCCTCCCAAAGTGCTGGGATTACAGGCTTGAGCCACCGCGCCCAGCAAAACCTCAGTTTCTTTTTATCCTCTTCTCTCACCCTCTGTTGCTCACCCCAGCCTTTTGATATTTTAATGGGTTTTTCCCAGAGCAGGCTAGAAATGTTTGATTCATTTTCAATGGTCCAGAAGATTTGCCGTTTTTACTTTCTCAGTTATGGCTGATTTGCTGGAAATTGCAAAACTGCCTCATGGTTTATAAATGTTTCTACTTTCTCACACATTTCAAACTTAGACACAATGACATCATCAGTCATGCTTTCTGTTAGCTTCTTAACCTCCATTTAACCTCCCTCTTTGTGTTAAGATCAGCAGAGGTGGCCAGTTTAGCAAAGTCAAATTTAGATTTTTATTTCTGCCCTTCTAATTGCAGTCGTTACCCCTGATCCTGTGAACTTGCGGCACAGCAGTTTAAGCTCCCTGGACAGGAAAGAGGGACTGCTTTGGTTTGTTGATATTTTCTCAACCACTGAGCATGTGTCTTCAGTGGTGATCCAAAATAATGTGGCAAGTCATTTGTCTATCAAATCCATTTTAATGGGAAAAATCTGTACAAAGCTTTTTGTAGCGCTTCTGGCTCTTGGGCACCTTTTTTCAAAGTTCCTATGCTAGTAAAAATAGCAGCCCCACGCCCTCTTCTGTTCTTCAATCCCCTAGAGGCTTTGAGTCTTTTTTGAGACAGGGTCTTGCTCTCCTGGCCCAGGCTGGAGTGCAGTGATGCAATCTTGGCTCACTGCAAACTCTGCCCCCTGGCTCAAGCAATCCTCCCAACTAAGCCTCGCGAGTTGCTAGGACTACAAGTGTATGCCACCATGCCTACCTATTTTTAAAAAAATTTTTATAGAGAGGAAGACACACCACATTACCCAGGCTGGTCCCAAATGCCTGGGCTCAAGCCATCTGCCTACCTCAGCCTCCCGCAGTGCTGGGATTGAGCCACTGCACCTGGCCTGCCTTTGACTCTTCACTATTTCTCTCTCTTTGATCCAAGGCCCCTTGGCCTCCCTCTCTGCCCCTCTGTTTCCTCAATCACTCAGCCCCTCACTCCTGATCCACTCCTGACACACACGTTCCCCTGCTGCACAGGGTCATCTCGAACACAAAATTTACTTCTAATTTTTTCAGGAGAATCCACCCTTCGGTTTTTGTCCTTTTTTTCCTCAGAAAGCATGGGGTTGGGGAGGGGTTCAGGGAATAATAACAAAGGTAATGCCAGCATTCTCTGACATGAAGTTTGAGGGTAGAAGGAAATGTTATAAACTACTACACACACACACACACACACACACACACACAGACACTTACTTTAAATCTTTTGCCATCATTAAGCATACCAAATCCAGGTACGATATATAGTGTAAACATTTTCATGTTTATAGACCACAAACCTCAGATGTGCAAAAATTACATTTTATGTTTCTATGACTAAAATTCAGAGCTCATGACTCCTACATAAAATAATAGAACATTTAAATTTGCTAATTCAAAGTAGCTTGGTTTTAAAATCAGGCACTTTTTCTTTAAAATGCAATCTGGGTTTGTTTGGTTGTTTTTTGTTTTTTTTTTTTTTTACATTTGTGGGTATATAAGCAGGTTTGTTACATGGGTATATCGTGTGATGCTGAGGCTTAGGCTTCTAATGATCCCATCACCCAAGTAATGAACATAGTGCCTGATAGGCAGTTTTTCAGAATTTGCCACACCCCTCGCCCTTTTGGAATCCCCAGTGTCTCTTATCTCCATCCTTTTGTGTGTGTTTACCCATGCACCCAGTGTTCAGCTCCCACTTACAAGTGAGAACATGTAGCATTTGTTTTTCTGTCTCTGAGCGAATTTACTTAGAATAATCACCTCCAGCTACATCCCTGTTGCTGCAAAGGACATGATCTTTTTATGGCTGTGTAGTATTCCATGGTACCATATTTTCTTTATCCAATCTACCGTTGGTGGACATCTAGATAGATTCCATATCTTTGCTATTGTGAATAGTGCTGTGATAAACATATATATGAGTGGAGGTGTCTTTTTGGTAGAACTGTGTATAAAATACAATCTCAATCACTTAAGAAATCTTACCTTCTCTACCCTTTTACCCTTCTGACCAACAGCATCTGATTTCAGTGACAGCTTCACAAACATCAAAATTGAGGAGGCAGGTAGACAGGTGAACATCTCCAGTCACTTTGCCAGCTACTCCTGACGGTTAACTCACTCTGGCAGGGATGGGTGACACCAGCACCCATCAAAGCATTCAACGACTCTTCCACATTGTTCTCCAGCTAATCCACATGCTTATCACCAAAGACCACCACCACCATCTGCTCATAGCCTTCTCAGGAGAGCACAGAAGCCCTCAAGTGTCCTTCCTCACCTATTGGGAACTCAGGCAGATTCGAGGCTGACAAAGGCCCTGGGTCTAGCTCACCCATTCACCATCGCCTCCCTCACATCAAGACCCTGCTTCTCCTAGAGACTTGCCCTTTCATTGAGCTGGACTTTAGGATTCGAGACAAGAATCACTTCTGCTTAGGCAGTCTCCCAAATTCTCTTAGCAATTTCCACCTCCTCTCTCCCTCTACAGTTTTAATACCAAAGGGACAGGGTGCTTCCTTCTCACATTTCACTCTCAGCAGGTTCAGGAAAACTGCTTTGAGGGCATCATACATGCTTAACCCTTAACTCTCTCTAGAGGTTGTGGAAAGACTGGATGTTCTGTGTCCTTCATTACTGGATCTTAATGTTCAAGACCAATATGGTAAATAAAAGAAGTAAAGAAAAAGAAAGAAAAAATATTCGTCTCTCAAGCATCTGTATTTTGCCATTGAAAGCCATGACTCTAAAAAGCTTTGGAATTTAAAGCCAAGAAGCTGAGGACTCTAGAAAGTTTTTTTGTGTTCTGCCTTCCCTGAGCAATAAAGTACAGTCTAAATTTCTAGTTTTAGTGGTGGAAGAATAAAAAAGGAATAACCATGAAGGAAGCATACATGGACATACCCTAGAATCAGTAATTATAAACACAAAGCCACAGTAATTAGAAATAATCATTATAACGAAATACCTTAGTAAGAGATGCACTCTTTTTATTTGCAAATCATATCATATCAAATTTTTAGCTATTTCCCAACACTGTAAAATAGACACAAGTGAATGTGTATATTTACCCTTACTCTCAAGAAACTTCTATAGGAGAATCAGAATTTTCAAAACTTGCCTAATGATAGATAGGGTTAGTCTATCTTTATTTGGTCATTTATTTTTTAAGTCACACACAAAAAATGTGCTTACCCTATTTGGATTCTAACTCAAATATCTTGGCTCAAAATTCTGTACTCTTTCTGATACCAATTTTCCCTACTTTTCTATTCTGTTGCCCATAGTGGTTCCTCATATTTCACTTACACCTGCCTTTCTTTTTTTTTTAATAACTTTTATTTTTAATAACTTTTATTTTTATTAACTTTTTTTAGTAACTTTTATTTTTAATCTCTTTTCCCTACACTTTTCTATATGTTTTTTTCCTATTGCTTTAATCAACACTAATCACAATATTATAGATGAAACACCAGTGTATAAAAGTGTTATTCAAAGTGTGAACAATCCCAAATTATTAGGCATATTTATTAAATTTCTCCCACAAATTCTTTCTGATGCAATGTCTAAAACAATAGAATGTGTAATAAATAATTGGTAGGAGTAAGGAATAGTCTCACATGACACTCTCACCCCCTAGAAACTACTCGATCACATTCTTCTCTAATTAGTCTCCCAGGGACCTACACCACTTTTAAATTTATTCTGGGGAAATTGCGGCAGATTTTTAATGTATATTATAATGTGCTTTATTCTATGTACTTAGATACACAAAGTGTTCTAAATCAATGTTATGATATTCTGATTTTTTTTTTTTTTTTTTTTGAGATGTTTCATTCTTGTTGCCCAGGCTGGAGTGCAATGGTGTGATCTTGGCTCACTGCAACCTCTGCCTCCTGGGTTCAAACGATTCTCCTGCCTCAGCCTCCTGAGTAACTGGGATTACAGGCATGCACCACCACGCCCGGCTAACTTTGTATTTTTATTAGAGACGGGGTTTCTCCATGTTGGTCAGGTTGGTCTCGAACTCCCAACCTCAGATGATCCACCCGCCTCGGCCTCCCAAAGTGCTCAGATTACAAGCGTGAGCTACTGTGCCCGGCCTTATTCTAATTATTAATAGGAATTATTTACATTATTAAAGTTATGGGTAAGAGTCGTTAAATTGTTGATGTTTTGGTTAAATGATAAGCACTCATAAATGTTGTCTGATTAGATCTTCACATGAACCCTGAAAGGTAATGTTTTCTTCCCTTTCCAGAATGAAGAGAGAAATTTATAAATTTGTCAAGGTCATGGGCACATCAACACTTAGTCCAGAACTTGAACTTAAGCTTATCTGATTCCCAAGCCTGAGATTTTTCAGTCACATACAAACACCAAACTCAAATTCTCTCTCATTTTTATTATTATTACATATAGTAAGTAATTTCTATTTTATTACATATAATAATAAAATAATGTATATTGTTATATTATTAATATATTACATATGATAAAATGTTACTATTATAGATAATATATGATAAAATGATTTATAATTATATAATATTTTATCATTTATTATATCTCATTTTATAAGATGAGAATTCCTCCTATTCCCATTAACAGGTAAACAAGCTAGCCAAGCAAGCTGAACTGGTTGCAGATTTACCATGTTTTATTTCCCAGGGAGAGGAGAGAAGGGCACTGCAAGGACAGGTACAGCTTGTGCAAGGTCATGGAGACAGGAAAGGACATGGCAGGCTCAGAACATGATGAGAAGTCTGGGGTAGTTTAAGAGGAGAGCTGAAGCACATGCTTGGAGATGAAGTTAGAGAGGATCACCAGAACCAGATCATGAAGGTCTTTGTAAGTCACGTGCCAGAGTTAGGATGGTAGTATATTAGTAATTCGAATCCAGGTTTTGCACAAAATGGAAGTAACTCAGGCAAATTACCAAAAATAGACTACAATGTGAGAAACTGAAAGCAATCCTTAGAGAGGGCGTGGTCATTGCACTTGAGTCACTGGAAAGATACAGGCTATGACCAAGTCGAATCAGCTACTGGTTTTCACAAGGAAATAACTCAGGCAAATTACCAAAAATGGACTAAAATGTGAGAAACTGAAAGCAATCCTTAGAGAGGGCATGGCCATTGCATTTGAGTCACTAGAAAGACACAGGCTATGACCAAGTCAAATCAGATACTGGTTTTCACATCGTTTTCCTAGGACCTTAATACATTTTTAAAATATTTTCTCCCTATTCCTGTCTTTAAAATACACAAAATATGTGTGGAACACACTACAGAATGTTTGTTGAATACCCTGACCGTGATAGGACTGGCCTTTTTGATATTGCACTCCACAGATATCCGACTATTATCTCTATTTTTCATTCTCAAGAGTTTGATCTAGTCTGTGTTGTGTTTTCCACACTTCCTATTTCCCTTGTGTTATTTTCCAACTCACTATTTTCTTTAACTCTGGAAAGCCCTCTTATCCAGTTTGCAAATAAGGCAATAAATAAAACATAACAGAAAACATTAACAAAGTCTCATACAATAATGGACAATGGATGGACAAAATACTTATACACAGTTGTTTGAATCAAATGGAATAAACTCATTATTTGGAAGTACATACAATCTGTACTCTTTAATCAGTCAGTAACTTTGCAACACAAAGGTTGTTACTCAGAAAGTATCAGTCAACAGATTTAAGAGATTTTATTCAGCAACTATAACCTCACAGCAGTAGAAAACAGCACATAGACAAATAATTGAAAATATTGTGTTTATAGGACTAAGGCCTAATACCTGTAAGAATATAATTTTACTCTATTTTAATATATTTACATTTTAATCAATAGTACTACCCATGATATGTTTAATGCATGGGTGTAAATTCATTACGTTTTCTCATTTGTATTTTCCTTTATAAAGGACACCTTAAGAGTATGATGAAACAGTGCTGAAAGTTTAAGGTGCGTTATGGGAAATGCATCAATCAGCGATAACTTCAATATCCTCAGCAGACTTTCAATTTCCCTAAGAATTGCAGAACCATAGGCATGCTATCTAGAGAAATAGCTTGCTCAGAACATCTTTAAAATAAGAATACATTCAATCATTCTTGCGGGTAATTATTAACCCAAGTATTGAACTCTAAGAGATACCTGACTTAAAATAGGGTCTTTTTGCAAATACTGTATACATTATAAGCACACCATTGTTAATGCCTTCTAACATGACTAGAAATATTATAACTACAGGTCACGGAAAACTATAGTTTTAATACACATATGAAAAGATTAGTGGTTTACCTTCAACTGAACGAAGTCATATTCTTCCACTGGATAAATTATTTTCTGGCATAAATTAGATGCATATTTGGAAACTCGTATTAACTGCTTCAAAATAATATAGCCAGGAAATCATATACACTTTGGAGTTGCAATATTGGTGTACTAAATAGGGTTTACACTTATGAGCTGAAAGAATTCCATACACATGGAATGCACAAAGTTTTGTTTACTGTTTCCAAAAAAAAGTAACTTCTATGCCAATTTGTGAATTTATATTAGGCTGGTACAAAAGTAACCGGTTTTATGGCAAAAACCCCAATTACTTTTGTACCAACCTAATGGAAACCTAGCTAAACTAGAAAAATACTTTGTTCACTTGATTAGTACAGATATATGCTCTAGAATCTAAATCTAAAATCCAACCTCTCTTTAGGATTTTTAGCAATAGTTGATGACAAACTACAGCTGTGGGAAATATAGCATTATCCCCACCACTGTGCTTACTGGTGAGCTAGTCCTCATTTGAAATATTTCTCTTTTTATCTCTTTCTTTCCTTAACTATCTCTTCCTTTCATCCTTTCCTTCCCTTTTTCCCCCCGAAAAACAATTAAATTTTCTTAGTCTAGACAAAATCTGTAGTCCCTAGAGTTTCTATGAGGCAGGTAAAGGGCTTACGTCCTTTGAGAAAACAAGGTCTTGGTGGCAGACTATGTTAACACCAGGCCTGAAATGCCCTTGGGGGATATTTATAGAAATTGGGTCTTACCTGGCTGACAACAGAGTCTGGAGAAAAGGACTACTTTCTATATGCATTAAAAAGAACTTCATGACACCATTATTTTAAAATACTCTTCTAAGTATTTCAGGCACACGGACAATTATTCATTCTTCCTTTCCTTCAATTTTGTTTTACTTCCTACAATATGCCAAGCACCAATACAGGCATCAGAAATAAATGATGGACAACTCCAGAAAGATCCCTCACCTATGGGAATTTATAATCTGGTGGTGATATTTAAATAACAAAAAGTAAACTAATAAACAAGATATCTCAAAGAGTAATAAGTATTGTGAAGAAGGAGAAAGTAGTGGAATAGGATAGTAACTAGCAAGGAATTTAAAGGGATAGAGGGATAGATAGAGGGATCCCAAGCAGTCTCCCTAAGAGAGGAATACTTATTCTGAGGCTTGAAGAATGAGGAACAGCCAGCCTTGTAATGATCTGAGGGAAGAACAATGCAGGCACTCACGTAGATGGAACAGCCAACTCAAGACTCTAAAGTCAGACCAAACCTAGCACATCAAGAGAGGACAGTGTTTGTAGATCAAATTAAGTGAGGGAAGAAAAGTGGAAAGAAACCAAGTTAGTGAATAGGATTGGCCCATTTATGTAAGGTTAAAAGGTAAAGGTTTAAAGTTTAGATTTTATTCCAAGAACAATGGAGTGTTAGTAGAAGTTTTAGAAGAAGACACATTAATGATCTACTTTAATTTTGAAAGATCCCTCGGGCTGCTGTGTGGAGAACAGGATGAAAAGAGGCAGGCGTGGAAGCAGGAAGTCCAAGTGAGAGACAGCTGCAATTAGACATGATGGCTCGCACTCTGGGGAAAGAAGCAGAGATGAGAAATTGACTCATTTCAGATAGTCAGGTGCTGAAGGATTGCAAGTGGGAGGCGATGGGCTAAAAGAATTCTTTGTTCCTAAAAGATGAGAGAATGCAAAATGAATTGTGAGAGAGAAGTCAAAGGCATTTTTTTTTTTTTTTACGGGGAGAAAGAATAGGGGCCAGGCGCAGTGGCTTACGCTTGTAATCCTAACACTTTAGGAGGCCGAGGCAAGCAGATCACCTGAGGTCAGGAGTTTGAGACCAGCCTGACCAACATGGAGAAACCCCGTTTCTACTAAAAATACAAAATTAGCTGAGTGTTGTAGCACATGCCTGTAATCCCAGCTACTGGGGAGGCTGAGGCACTTGAACCCGGGAGGCGGAAAACAGGTTGCGGTGAGCTGAGATCGCGCCATTGCACTCCAGCCTGGGCAGTAAGAGTGAAAAATTCAATTCTAAAAGAAGGGTGCTTCCTTCCACGTTTCATAGATGTGCATCCAACCCATGTATTGTTCTAACGAGATGAGCACAGATGGCCAGGTGAGCGGGGCCATTTAATGCATGCCCAGGTGGCAAAAGCATTAAGAGAGTATGATGGAAGAGGGAGAAAATGAGTCCTTCCTCACTACTTCACCCAGTGACCTGAATTAGCAACCATCTCCCACCATGGGAGGCATTAAATTGAGATAGCATTATGGATAGAAAGAGGAAGTTAGGCAGTTGGCAACACAAACTACTTGCTCTGTTCATTAAAAGACAAACTGGAAAGGTTTGGAGATGAGGGTGCTCTACAAAAGATGAAGAGTATTAACTAGTTCCTGATATACATTTATAATAAAAGAAAAAAGGCATATGTAATATCTACTTGATATCAGAGAGGGTCTTAGCATCAAATTAGACAACATGTGCTGCTTAGCATTTCAGATAGTATTTGGCCCATGGTGCTTATAATTTCATGGATTGATGATTGATTGGATGGTGTGGAATCTAGGAAGTATATTTTTAGTACAGTCATTAGTTACAATAGAACTAACCGTGTCCAGTAAAACCTTGTCTCAGACTCTAACAGCCTCTAACTGCCTTTGAAATTGTCCTTTTGGCTAAAGATGGAAAACAAAAAATCACAGATTTCAAGTCATAAACACACAGGTGGAGTAGAATGAAATATCTGGAAATACCTTAACCTGGAAGTTAAGAGCAATGAGTTTAGAAAAAACGGGAAATTGTCATCTAGTACTGAGAGTTCTGTGAAAAGTAACAGTGAGGAGATTTTGCACATCCATTAATTTTATCTAATCATACCAAACAACCTGGCAGGGGGTCCAGAAAGGAGTCCCGATCTAGACCCCAAGATAGGGTTCCTGCATCTCACACAAGAAAGAATTTGGGGTGAGTCCATAAAGTGAAAGCAAGTTTATTAAGAAAGTAAAGGAAGAAAGAATGGCTACTCCATAGGCAGAGCGGTGGCATGGGCTGCTCAACAGCTTATACTTATTTCTTGATTCTATGCTAGACAAAGGGTGGATTACTCATGAGTTTTCTGGAAATGGGGCAGGCAATTCTCAAAACTGAGGGTTTTTCCCCTTTTGGGACCATATAGGGTAACTGACATTGCCATGGCATCTGTAAACTGTCATGGCCCTGGTGGAAGTGTCTTTTAGCAATCTAATACATTATAATTAGCATATAATGAGCAGTGAGAAGCCAGAGGTCAGTCTTGTCACCATCTTGGATTTGCAGGGTTTTGGCTGGCTTCTTTACCACAACCTGTTTTGTTAGCAAGGTCTTTATGACCTGTATCTTGTACCAACCTCCCATCTCATCCTGTGACTAAGAATGCCTAACCTCCTGGGAATGCAGCCCGCTAGGTCTCCACCTTATTTTACCCACCCCAATGCCTCTGACATTAGTAATTCTCCTGTTCCAGAAGAAGAAACTGAAGTTTAAGAAGCCTGTACAAAGCCCACAACAGTACATCTGGGAATGTCTAAGAATGACCCTCCCTGCCCTGCAGCAGCCACACTTTAGCCTGTGCTGTAAACATGCCATACAGGTGTGGGGAGCACACATTAGGGATTGCTGTTGTCTGAGGTTGTGGCAATTCCAAAAAAAGGCAAAAGCAGGAAAACACACTATTCAAATTTAAATCAGCCTCTTTGATTTTGCTGAATAATAAGTAGTTGTATGGAAAAGCATTAAAATTAAACTCACCGGCAAGTAGATGTCATTAACAATATAATAGCCACCACAGCAATCCTAAAAAAAAGAAGCAGTGGCCACTTCTCTGTAGTCTGTAGACAGCAGTCAGCCAACAGTCACTGCCCTGGACTGCCCTTGATGGCATTCAGAGTCATGCTTTTTGTTATTTTCCCACAAAAGGTTAGATCCCCACTACGCATCATGTCCAGAAAAACCTTGTCAAACTCTCAAAGTCTCTAAATGCCTTTGAAATTGTCCTTTCGGTTAAAGATGGAAGAAAGAAATCACAGATTCCAAGTTATGAACACACAGGAGAAGTGGAATTAAATATCTCATAAATAATATTACTGGTAATTATAAGTCTTTGTGACTTATACCCAGAATTCTCAGAGAGCTTCACGCACACACACACACACACACACACACACACACAGTGTGCAGGGTAATTTCATATTTACTCAAAAACTGTGTGAGTATACACCCAAATTCTAGGTAGAGAGGGTGTCACATATTCTAAAAATAGTGGAAATTTCAAAACTTGGAAACCCTTTCAGCTCCAAGTCTAAAAGATAAAAATATTTCCTAAACTTATTTTTTAAAAACATTTTATTTTGAAAATTGTCAAACATACACAAATATTACAAAAGTAGTACAACAAACATCCATACACCTTTCACCTGGATTCACTCATAGTTAACACTTTTCCCCATTTACTTTATCTCCCTCACCAAACATAGATACATATTTTTTCTTGCTGAGTCATTTGAGACTCAGTGACAGACATTATGACCCTTCACTAAGCACTTCAGCATGTATCTCCAAAGAGTTACAGTCTCTTAGCCCCCATACAATTACTAAATACAATTACATTGAAAAATAATATTATTTAACTGAAGTCTGTATTTCAGCAATCGTCTCGATTACATCCTTTATGAGGGGTGGTGGGGGGAATGATACTTTTCTTTTTTGTTTTTGTTTTTTTGAGATGGAATCTCACTGTGTCACCCAGGCTGGAGTGCAGTGGCGCGATCTCGGCTCACTGCAATCTCCACCTCCCGGGTTCAAGCGATTCTTCTGCCTCAGCCTCCCGAGTAGCTGGGCTGGGACTACAGGCAGGCACCACCATGGCTATTTTTTTTTTTTTGTAGAGATGGGGTTTCACCACCTTGACCAGGCTGGTCTCGAACTCCTGACCTCATGATTTGCCTACCTTGGCCTCCCAAAGTGCTGGGATTACAGGCGTGAGTCACCGCGCCAGGCCCAGAATGATGCTTTTCTAATCCAGCCTCCAGTCCAGGATCACACATTGCATTCAGTGGCCACAGCTGTATAATCTCCTTTAGTCAGGAAACAATGACATTGTGAGAATTGAAGAATATGGACAAGTTGTTCCATAGCATATTCTTCAATTCGGGTGTGTCTGATGCAAGCATACTTGTACATACCTAAAGTAGACCTTTTGCAAACCCAAGACTGTTATAAAACTTACCGTAAAAATACAGCAAGGAAAGAAAGCTACATGTTATGTTCAGGGACTAGTCTCCCTTTAAAGTGTCTCCTTAGATTTGCATCAATTTTTCTTTAAAATTATGACTCACAGGACTTCCTACTTTTGTATCTCACTTGTTCCTCTAATTGTTGTCAGCCAGTCTTCAAACAAAAACATCACATTTATCTATCCTGGCTAACTTTCCAAGTCATTTCGAAAGCCATAAGCCTAAACCCCACACCTTGCCTTCAGCTTTTGGCAATCATTGCGGGGTTCCTTTACTTAATTTCAGTTCTTTTGCTCCTTTCCGTA
Source organism: Macaca fascicularis (assembly GCF_037993035.2). Lineage (NCBI taxonomy): Eukaryota > Metazoa > Chordata > Mammalia > Primates > Cercopithecidae > Macaca > Macaca fascicularis. The sequence continues at coordinate 163,469,154 of NC_088379.1, forward strand.
GTAGAGAGTCTGTATTGCTGTTTTCATCAGTCCTTCTGTATCAGTTAGAAATGCATCATAGGTGCAACAAAGAGAAGGACCAAGCAACAGTGACTTAAACAAATAAGAATTTAAGAATTTTTTTTTTCACATAAACAAAGTCCATATGGACACAAAGAGGGGAACTACAGATACTGGGTGGGGCCTACTTGAGGGTGGAGGGTGGGAGGAGGGAGAGGAGCAGAAAAAAATAACCATTGGGTACTAGGTTTAGTAACTGGGTGGCAAAATAATCTGAAAACAAATCCCCATGACATGAGTTTACTTATATAACAAACCTGAACATGTACCCCTGAACCTAAAATAAAAGTTTAACACACACACACACACACACACACACACACACAAACACACACACACACACACACACACTAGAAGTAAGTGCTTGCTAGCATTGCAGCAGCTATTCAGCTATGCCCTGAGGCTCCTAGGTTCTTCCTACCTTTCCCATTCCTCCATTCTTCAGGCACTGGTTTTTATGTTACATTGACTCCTAATAGATGGAAAGATGGCTACTGTCGCTCCAGACATCAAGTTCATGTTCAAAGCAGGAAGAAGGGGAAGAGTGATGTAAAGCAGGATTTTCTCCCCATTATCAGGAAAGCAATGGCTTTTCCAAAAATTTCCCAAGAAGATTTCTAGTTTTTAGGTCTCATGGTCAGAATTGGGTCACACAGTCCCACCTCGCTGCCAAGGAAACAGGGAAAGCCAGAAACAGGAGTCACTTTATTGCTTGGGGCAGTCACCTCATCTAATGTGCAGAACACAGTGTCCCTACAAACAAGATAGGGGTTGTGTTAACAGGAAAATGGGAAATGGAGAATCGATAGGCAACTAACGGTTTCCCTGAGCCCTCCCAGGCAGTATTTATATTTATTTATTCCCTACTTGTCCATTCCATTTCATATTTTTTCTCAGTTTTTCTTCATTTATCCTCTTTCCCTAGTATTTCCTCCTGAAGAATGAAATTTCAAACTATTTTTTATTAACACTCCATCTCCCACCTAGAATCAAATAATATTATAACAGCTGGTACTGCCCCTTCTTTTGACACAGAAGAAAACCTAAAATCCAGTAAGACAGAGTAGCATGCCAAATTTGCCCATCAATTTAATGGCACATCCAAGAATAAAGCAAAACTCTACTGAATACCAATATAGTAGTATCTGCCTCTGAGGATTCTTGGTGCATATTTTTGCATTCTGCCCTGTTTGGTTCATTTTGTCCCTACCTTGGGCATTTGAATATAAAGATTCCCATGAGGTTGGATCAGTTCAGCTGCTTATTTCTAGAAATGTCTATAAAGAGAAAAACTAACAAGAGAACCATCTTTTTATTGTTTTAATTTACTTCATAAATATAAATGAAGGAGAACCTAGAACCACTGTCTTCATTGGAAATCATTGTTCCAAATAAACCACGAGTCTGAGTTTGTAAAGCTGCCATCTCCAATATCTCTGTTGAGAAGTATGTCTATTTACATATATAATATCTGTTTCTGACCTTGTGGGACAATAACTTAGAATGCCCTGAGCCACACAAACAGAAAATACTCTGATGAGACAGCATCTCCTCCTTGCACCGAAGGATTTCAAAAGAGGGACAGCCCACCCAGAATGGACATGGTCATAGAGGAAGTAAGTTAGAAGCTATAATTGACCTTGATCTTAAAGGGTAAGATCTAAATAGGTGAAAAAGAAGATATTCAGGAACACTGCCATAAGTCCAAAAAAGGGAGGTAGAAGTATCAATAACCTTTCAGGGTTCATAAGCAAGTCTATATCGGGAATTGGTAGAGGCCCGTTGGTTAAGAACATGTGTTCTGGAATCAGACAGATCTGCATCTGAATCCCATTTCCACCACTTACTGGTTCCATGATCTCTAAGCAATTTATTCCTCTATGCTTTAGCTTCCTAAACTATAAAATCATGATGATATTAGAACTTATTTAATGGAGTTTCATGAAGATAAAGTGAAACAAAGCATTCAAAGTGCTTAGCCTGGTGCCTAAAACATATTAAATGCTCAAAAATATGAAGAAAAAAAAAAAAAAAAAAACAACTACTGACCAAAGTGAAAGGAGTCAATATAACGGACTATTCAGTTTTAAAACTAAGTTGTGGACCTAAGTGTCCATCAACAGATGATGGATAATGAAAATGTGGTATATATACATAATGGAATATTATTCAGCCTTTTAAAAGAAAGAAACTGTCATTTGTGACAACATGGATGAACCTAGAGGACATTATGCTATGTGAAATAAGTCAGGCACAGAGAGACAACTACTGCAAGATCCTGCTTATATGTACAATGTGAAGTAGCCAAAATCATACAGGTAGAGAGACGAATGGTGAGTACCAGGGTCTGGGGGAAAATGGAGAGATGTTGGCCAAAAAATGTGATTTCTTACACTTCTCTTTGTTGCACAGGTGCACAGGTGCAACAAAGAGAAGGACGAAGCAAGTGACTGAAACAAATAAGAATTAAAAAATAATTCCCAGAGATCTGTCGTACAGCATGGTGACTATAGTTAGTAATAATGTGTTATACACTTGAAAATTGCTGAGAGAGTAGATTTTAAATGTTCTCACCACAAAAAAATGATAAGCAAGTACAATGATGAATATGTTAATTGGTTTGATTTAATCATTTCACAGTGTATACATATATCAAAACACCACATTGTACACCATATATATGTACAACTTTTACTTCTCAATTAAAAATAAATATAGGCCGGGCACTGTGGCTCATGCCTGTAATCCCAGCACTTTGGGAGGCCAAGGTGAATGGATTGCTTGATCCCAGGAGTTCAAGACCAGCCTGGGCAACATAGTGAAACCCTGTCTCTACAAAAAATATAAAAATTTAGCCACGTGTGGTCCATGTGCCTGTAATCCCAGCTACTCAGAAGACTGAGATAGGAGGATTGCTTGAGCCCAGGTGGTCGAGACTGCAGTGAGCCAAGATCATGCCACTGGTTACTCCAGCCTGGGTGACAGAATGCGACCTTGTTACAAAAATAAAGAAAGAAAATTTAAAGTTTTTTAAAAAAAATTTAAAAATTAAAATTTAAAAAAATATATAAAGAAAATTTTAAAAAATAAAGACACTCGAAAAAAACAGAAAAGTATGTTGAGACCAGTTGGGGACACTTTGACAATAAGGCTAAAGTGTCACAAAGTAAGTTATTAAAAATGTGTTATCTAGACGTGAGCTAATACAGATCAGAATCACAGTTGAGGCAGTAGGCATGGAAATAAGGCGTGAAATGGAAATGCTGTTAAGAAGAAATACAACTGCCCTTAATTTAGGATTTTTATTTCTTGGCTGCACTACCAGCATAAATCAATAAAACTGACTGTTATCGCACCAGTAAGTAGGAATAAAATGTGATAGTTGGATAGTCAAGAAAAGAGTTTTGTCATAGTTTGAGACAGATGCTAGAAATGTATAAGTACAAAATTCATGGCTAGAAATGTATAAATATGAAACCTCAGACACTTTATGTATTGGGAAATAGATACATTTATTCAATAAATGCTTACTGAATGTGAACTCGTGATTATGACAACATCTTACTCATCTGAGAATTACTTATCCTAGACCCTCGAAAACTTTGATATTTCAAAACCTAGGCATTAAAAAAAGGGAAAACATCCCGTCTTGTTTTAGGCCCTCATTCAGAGCTTATTTGCTCTCTTTCACATAGAAATCTAACATGTCCAAGTAGCTGTGTTTTTGGCCACAGCAGTTTCAAGTTACAAAGTAGAAATGGGAATTAGAATAATGAGACTACAGAGGCAGACAAATTAATGATAGTAGAAGTGACAGCTGGTAGAAAATTGTGATGAAAACTATAAAAAGTTGGCAAGAGTCTGTGACAAAATTTATAGGACAAAAATGCCCTCAAAGGGCCCTAAAGGTATCACTGCATTGTTCAGCATGGGAACCCCAATTTACAACTAAAGGTTAATGTTATGTTCAACAGATTTCCAAAACTTCAAAAGTAAAGCTAAACACAAAAATTATATAAGATGGCTAGGTGCTATGGCTCACATCTGTATTCCCAGCACATTGGGAGGCTGAGGCAGGAGGATTGCTTGAACTCAGGAGTTTGAGACCAGCCTAGGCAACATAGCAAGACTCTGTCTCTACAAAAATAAAAATTAAAAAATAGCCAGGAGTGGTGGAATGCTCCTGAAGTCCTGGCTACTTGGGAAGCTGGGGTGGGAGGATCACCTGAGTTCAGAGATTTGAGGCTACAGTGAGCTCTGATCATGCCACTGCACTTCAGCCTGGACAATAGAGCAAGATCCTTTCTCTTAAAAAATAATATCAGAGACACCAGTATGGAAATTTTTTGACAAGTTTTGCTAAAAAGGAGAGATAGGAAATGGCAATATATAAGTGGCACAGATAATTGAATCAAGAAAATATTTTTTGTTTTGTTCTGTTTTAAGAAGGGATACACAAAGCATGTTTTCAGGGAATAAGCTAGGAAAGAGGTAAACATTGATGATACTTAAGAGAGAAAGGGAGAGTTGCTAAAATGTGTCCTGAGTAGGAGAGAGGGGATGGAACTGGAAGCTCAGGTGAAGGACTGATATGGGACAGAGGCAAAGACAGCTCATCCATAACAACAGCAAGGAAGCAGAGACAGGAGGGTGACCCATGGAGAGATACACTTTGAGGATTTGTGCAGGTACAAGGTAGGCCATCTTCTGGAAGGTCTTATTATCTACTTTCATGCGAGTTAAGTCAGAGGATTTCTTTATGGCTAGCTCTTACACAGAAAGGCAGGGGAAGGTTGGAGTCATATTTCTAGGTTTTATGGCTGATTTGGGGGGAAAGGGATTCTAGTTTCTATGGCCTGCCTTGGAGGAGGAAGGGGGATAGGAGAAAGAAGGGCAGGAGAAGGTCAGAGAGAGACTTTACTTCTGAGCCCCTTCCAATGTCCTCCAGTTCAAGTACTCAGTATGCTAAAGTGCCATACTTTGGGATATCACTTTCTAAGCCCCAAAAATGGCACTGAATGGTTTCCCACTGATTATTCACCAATGCTTTGTTCGGGATTTTTCATCCTGGACACTGTTGACATTTTCGGACAGATAAATATTTGTGGGAACTGCCCTGTACATTGAGGAATGCTTAGCAGCATCCTTGGACTCTACCTACTAGATGCCAGTAGCAACCCCCAAATTGTGACAATCAAAAATGTCTCCAACCACTGCCAAATGTTCCCCGGGTCCAAAATCATCCCCAATTAAGAACAACTAGCTTAGTCCCACCTTGTTACAAAATATCCAGAGAAAACTAATATTACAATTCAATGATTTTTTATATATAGCTAAGAAACCATATTTTTACACTCTTGAATTATCTGTAAATAACATCAGAGATTTTTTTAATTATTAAAGGAATACTCACTTTTTAAAAACAAGTCAAATTTTTCCTAAGTATATAAACTGAAAGGTAAAATCCCCACTTTCTTCTGCCATTTTTGGTCCACTTCCCAAAGACTACCACTGTTGGCAGTTTTGTGTTAACATACCATAAGTTTATAAACATTAGCATATGTGTCTTTTATCTTATACAAATAAGAGCAAACTATATAGATTATTCAACATACTTTCTGTAACTTAGTGATATGCCTTAAACAACTTATTATATCAGTGGATATAGAGCTACTTCATTTTTCAAATTGTTGAACTGTATATACCTGTGCTATGAATTTATAGTTCTATAATTATACCATATAATTTATTTTTAAATCCTCTATTTATAATCATAGTTTGTTTAATTTGTTTCTGGATATCTGAAATCATTATTGATAGACCTGATTGAAGATAAAAATTATCTTTAAAAATAAATGAATCAGCCTGGGCACGGACCCTCACACCTGTAATGCCAGCACTTTGGGAGGCTGAGGCGGGTGGATCGCTGGAATCCAGGAGTTCGAGACCAGCCTGGGCAAAATGGTGAAACCCCATCTCTACTAAAAATACAAAAATTAGCCGAGCATGGTGGTGTGCACCTGTAATCCCACCTACTCGGGAGGTTGAGGCAGGAGAATCGTTTGAACCCAGGAGGTGGAAGTTGCAGTGAGCTGAGATCACACCACTGCACTCCAGCCTGCGCAACAGAGTGAGATTCTTTCAAAAAAAAAAAAAAATGAATTGAATATAGGGAAAGTTTGTCTTTGTGTATGGTTTCCTTTTTGGTTTTCTTTTGTGTTTTGTTGTTTAATTTTACTTCCTAACAAGGCATTTTAGCAAATTATTTATACACTTTGAGACTGGGGGCAATGATGTAAAAAAAAATACGTATATTGAATATTTTTCATAGATTGTAAGAGGATTTCAAATGCTGGAAATAAGTTATAGAGTACAATTAAACTCTTAGTGCTTGAAAAAGTCATAGCTGTACAGAAATACTATAAATACTATAATTAGAAATGATAGATATTTTAATCTGATTCGCTATTGTAACCATGTTACTAGCTATATGTATCTCATAATATCATGTTGTAAAGCTCCAATATACACAATACTTTATTTTAAGAAAATAAAGTAAATCTGATGCTTGGCGGAAAATATTTTAATTAAATGTATCAATTACAGCCTATTACTTTATTTTAGATGTAAGTAAACAAAACTGACTGCACTGATTTCAGAGCAATGATGTTAACATTTTCCATATTAACATTTAATGTTGTTACAGAATGAGGGTTATAGTGTTACTGAGTTGTTGTTTACTTGAGTTCCCTAGACACAAACTGTGTTTTTGCATTTCTGTCAGAATCTGTAAGAGTAAAAAACTTAGTTTATTCCATTCAATGATAAGTCACTAAGAACTTAGTTCCCAAGAAATGTTTACTGAAACCCTTAAGGTTTTAGCTCTGAGACAGGAATTTATGATTTGACTATAACTCAGGTCAAACTGTGTGTCCCCCCAAAAATGATAACTGGCCATAGCATAGTCACCTTACTGTATGAAAGGGTGCAATTTTCTCAAAAGCACATTATAAAAATATTTCACTGTACTTGCTCTCTGGCTTTGGTCTTCGAATTACATTGGGAACCAAATAATGTCAAAGAGAAAGGTGCAATAGCCGCGCACAGGTTACAGCACTTTTTCCTCCTCTGTGCGCCACTCACACAGACCCCATGAAATGCAGACAATGCGCACAATTTTGTAGTCATAGGGGAATGATTCATCCTTAGAAAAAGAATTTTCAGAAGGAAAAGAAGATTTAAATTCTTCATTTAAAATGTTTCTGAGTTTTGACAAAGGTGCCAAGACCACACATTGGAGAAAATACAGTCTCTTCAATAAATGATTCTGGGAAAATAAAATATCCACATGTAGAAGAATGAGATTACAACCCTCGCTCTTGCAATATACAAAAAACAACTCAAAATGAATTCAAGACTTAAATGTAAGACGCAAAACTATGAAACTGCTAGAAGAAAACATAAGGGGAATACTTCACCACATTGGGCTTGGCAACCATTTTTTAAATAACACCTCATAAATATAGGCAACAAAAGCAAAAATAGACAAATGGATTATATCAAACTGAAAAAGCTTTGCACAGCAAAGGAAATTAACAGAGTGAAAAGACAACCTGCAGAAAGGGAGAAAATATTTGCAAACTGTACATTTGACAAGGAGTTGATATCCAAAATACATAAGAAAATTAACAGAAAAAAAAAAAAAAACAATTGAAAAATGGACAAAAGACCTTAATGGACGTTTCTCAAATAAAAACCTACAACTGGCCAACAGATATATGAAAAAATGCTCAACATCACTAATCATCAGGGAAATGCAAATTAAACCACAATGAGATACCACCTCACTCCAGTTAGAATGGCTATTATCAAAAAAGAAAACAAGTATTGGCAAGGATGTGGAGAAATGGGAACCCTTCCACACTGCTGGTAGGAAATTAGTACAGCCATTATGGAAAACAATATGGAGATTCCTCAAAACATTAAAAATAAAACTGCCATATGATCCAGCAATCCTTTTATAAAAGGTGATATCATAGTATCCTAGACACAGAGTAGAACAGTGGTGACCAGAGCAGAGAGAAGGATGGGAAGAGGTTGGTCAAAGGATACAAAGTTACAATTACATAGGAGGAATAAATTACAGTGTTCTATTACACAGTAGAGTGACTGTGGTTAAAGGTAAATTATTATATATGATGAAATAGCTGGAAGAGAGGCTTTTAAATGTTCTCACCACAAAGAAATGATAAATGCATGAGATGATAGATATACTAACTACCCTAATTGCATCATTATACAACATAGAGATATATGGAAAAATCAAATTGTATCCCCAAAATATGTATAATTACTGTATTATAATATGTATGTATCAATTTTTAAAGTAAATAATTTTTAAATGTTTCTGCTGTTGGGATTTAAATGTTTAAGAATGTTTCCAGGTTGCTCTCAAATTTTGAACTAATAATTTAGGTTTGTATGTGTTGGAGTAGTTTTTCAGTGAAGAAATTTTTTTAGTTAATTGATAAATTCCTTAAAGTATGAGTTTGTTTGTTTGTTTAGAGACAGGGTGTCTTCTGTCACCTAAGTTGGAGTAGTTTTTCAGTTAGAAAATTTTTTAATTAATTGATAAATTCCTTAAAGTATGAGTGTGTTTGTTTGTTTGGAGCCAGGGTCTCCTCTGTCACCTAGGCTGGAGGGCAGTAGTGCAGTGGTGACCATCAGAGCTTACTGCAGCCTCAAATTCCTGGACTCCAAGGAATCCTCCAGCCTCAGACTCCCAAAGCTGGGCTTACAGGCATAAGCCACTGTGCCCAGCCTATGAATGGTTTTTACATGAAATGAGAATATTCAAATTAAAAACTGTAATTCAAAAAGTCTAATTTTAAGTACCACTAGCAGCAAGATACATTTGTATCCACATTAAGTGTTAAGTTAATCCATGCTGAAAGAGCCAAATGCCTCATCATTGTCATGGAGTCACCTTCACTGACTGTCCACTGCTGCACTGGAGCTCCACTAGGTGTTTCAATTCCATCCTCAGTTTCTTTTGCTACCCAATCTCTGTTAAAAGTATGAATGTCCTAATCCCAGTGCCTTACAAACTCCTAGTGCATAGATATATTCAGATATATTAAATACTTTATTGATTTGATCAGAAAGCCTTCAAAACATCTTGAGAAATGCATCCACTCCTAAGCCACACATTTTTCCTGTAAGGTGAGCCTACTGAAATCTGCATCACATCCCATTTTCTTAAACTTTTCTATCTCACCTATTTGTTCTTGATCTGAGAAAGGAACTGGATCTCACCTTTAGCAGTAAATAAGTTTAATTTTAAAATAAGCAGGAAAAATTATTCAAATGAAGCCACCACCTTCCTCATTGGTGTCCTCATTCTGTGTGCTCTAATGCTTGGTGCATACATTTGCAAATGCACACACAACCAGGAGGAACACAGAAAGAGTGGAAAGTAGTTGCTTCCTCCAATTAGGCTTCATATCAAGAAATCATTGAGCCTTCCTTATTCATGGGCAAACAAGACAGAGTCGTCTAAACAGAGAATCTCAGTAAAGAGTAGCCTATTGGAATGGGGCAATGGGTAGAGTAGGGCACGTGTGGTTTGGCATAGCACATTCAATATTTTAATATAAGTTTATGTTTGGGAAAACTATTTCTCATTCTTAATAACTACAAAAAAATAAAGCTGAACCAAATTTTCTTGGTTGGTAGGGAGCCACAAAAGTTATATAGTCTTAAGCAAGATATATATTCACCCCTATGAGAAATACATCAAAACCTTAGGGAAGTGGTATAAAATATATTTTATTATCAAAACTGAACATAGATTTTGAAGGCCTGAGAAATCCTGAATTGATATGAATTCTAGACGAGGTTGCTGCTGGTCATGTATAGAAAAAATAGCTTTTGGGTACAGAAAAGCTGTAGACATGAAAGAGTATAATTGAAGAAGCAAGCTAAGTGATCAGTATTTTTAAAACTTCTCAATACATTCACAAAATATATTTATTATAGAACCAATCAATAACAAGCATGCAACCAAATATGAACACAAAAATTTTAAGTGACAGCTGTCATAATATTAACCTCAACAGATTTTGAAATCTCACTCTTCATTTAAACAAAGCTGGAAAGATGGTTATTCAAGATCTGTGTTTACAAAAAAAGGTTAATCTGGTTGCATAAGTTAAAATGTTGACTATTTACACTGTGTTAAAATTTTTACATATTTAACAAAGTTATATATGCCTTTACTATCCATTTTTTAGTTTAAAATGTATTTTGAAAAATAAGATTCTGGCTGGGCACAGTGGCTATAGCCTGTAATCCCAGCACTTTGGGAGGACGAGGCAGGAGGATTGCTTAAGGCCAGGAGTTAGAGGCTGCAGTGAGCTATGATCATGCGACTGCACTCCAGCCTGGACAACAGCAAGACCCTATCCCCCAAAAAATAAAAACAAAAATAAAATTCTAGTCGAAGACTTGTAAAAACTGATGTACCTTCCTGAAACCCTAATTTTATTCAACCATGTTTAATACCATTAGATTAATATAACCACTTATTTTCCAGATGACGAAACTTAAGCTCAAAAAATTTACTGAAGGTCACAGATCTAGAAAGGTGACAAATGAAGGCTAGACCTCCCTGCCCCACTGCATTGATTCCCAATACTAAGCTTTTTTTCCCCTATACTAGTAATAGATGTGCTTTTAAAAAAAATTCATATACCCATTACGTATCCAATATTAAGACAAGCGGCTGTGAATTATAATTTTATGGTTGATGTATTTACAACAAAAAGAAAAGCTACTTTTTTCTACTTTAATGTGAAGCACAAGATGGTATCATGCAAACTAGGAAGGTAGAAATTCTTCATAGAATTGCAGTTGTCTTTTCAATGGCAAATTGGTATCTTTACACAATTCTACAATAATTTTTCTGTTAAGTATTTCTGACTGTTGCACTGATATTAGTGAATTTCCATAAGCTTGATAAGTGAAATCAAACTAACCTCGGGTCAGAGAAACCTCAGAACTATGAAATACTTAACAGGAAGAAAAAGGATGAAAGCTTTCCTCTGGCTTTTTCTCCTTCAGCTGCATGGATGTAACTAACCCAGGTAGCTGTAGGTAATGAAGCTGGCAGGCTGCCTGAGACCATCCTATTACACTGAGCACATCACATAAAGTATTGTCTACATATCAGTCCCAACAATATCTCCACACCTTAAGCCATCTTTTTACTTCCCAGACATTTCTCTTGGGGCTTCCAGTAGACTGAGTCCCAGAGAAAGATTTAATAATAGTTCAGGGATGATTTTTTTCCCAATTAGCCCAACAGGGACCACTCACCCCACCAACGCTGAAGGAATTTGTATGGCAGTTCATACCTGAGGCTCAGAGAGCTTGGACTCCTTCTACTGCTGTCCCTACAAGCCCCATCAGTCTTTCACTTACTCCTTCAATCACCCTTTCAAGTAAATTGCCAACATGAGCTTTTTCACATCTGGAATGGCTCTGCAGAAAGAACACTTTGGAGTTTCCTGAGTTTCTTGATGTATTTTCTGGCAACAAAGGAAAACCTGACCCGGCGTGGCCTAAACAAAGAAGGGTTTGTTTTTCTCACCTAAAGAGGAGTCCGAGTAGCCTGATGATTCCAGGATTGGCATTTTGTAGGTATCTGTGAGTTTTCTTGGTCTTGCCAGCATATGTGTTGCCTCATAGATGCAAAACCGTTGCTGCAGTTTCACACAATCATCCCATCATGTTCAAGGCAGAAAGAAGGTGGAAGACAACAGCCCCATCCATCTCTTGTATCAAGAAAGCTAGCACCTCCAGGACTTCCTCAGCAGAATGTCTGCCCATGTCTCACTGGCCGGAACTGTGCCCCTCAGACACCGAGAAGCCGACCAGCTGGGGAAGAAAGTATTTTGCTTTCCAACCGCTTTAATGGACGGACAACAAGAGAGAAGGTTTTGGGAATCACTGTTGAATCAACAAACCAACAGTGTCTATTATACTTGGGTTTAAAATTATATGCTTTTATTATAGAAACAAATTCAAAAAACAAATTCAAAAACCATGTTTCCCTTCAACCTTTAACTTCAATTTACAAACCTATTTTCTACTTATAAATCTTGTAAAATAAAACCAATCTCCTTCACTTTTTAGATTATAAATGTTTAACTCGAGTTGAAAAAATTGAACTTTTAACCAGTCTCATTCAAGACAAAGTATAATGAACTGTTTTAAACAGCATCTTAAATGTAATGATTAATTTTATTCTAAATACAAGTTGAGTATCCCTAATCTGAAATTTTGAAATCCGAAATGTTTTGAACTCTGAAACTTCTTGAGCACTGACAAGATGTCACAGTGGAAAATTCCACACCTGACCTAATGTAATTGGTTGCAGCCAAAATGCAGTCAAAACTGTTTCATGCATAAAATCATTTTAATATTGTATAAACTTACTTTCAGGTCATATGTATAAAGTATATATGAAACAAATAAATTCTGTGTTTAGATTTGGGTTTCATTTCCAAAATATCTGAGAATGTCATTGCAAATATTCCAAAAGCTAAGAAAATCTGAAATCTAAAACTCTTAGGTTCCCAAGCATTTTGAATAAGAAGTACACAACCTGTATTTTTTTTTTTTTTTTTGGACAGAGTCTTACTCTGTCACCCAGACTGGAGTGCAGTGGTGTGATCTTGTCTCACTGCAAGCTCCACCTCCCGGGTTCAAGTGATTCTTGTGCCTCAGTCTCCTGAGTAGCCAGGATTACAGGCGTGTGCTACCATGCTCGGCTAATTTTTGTATTATTAGTAGAGACAGGGTTTTACCATGTTGGCCAGGCTGGTCTCGAACTCCTGACCTCAAGTGATCCACCTGCATCAGCCTCCCAAAGTGCTGGGATTACAGGCGTGAGCCACTGCACCTGGCCTCAACCTGTATTTTAAATGCGTGCTTAAAAACTTTAGAAAATCCAATAAAACATATTTTAAATATAGTAAATGTCAAGTTATCTTAAATAATCCAGTGCTGCTTACACACTTAAATTCTCTTATGACATAATATCACAAGTTTGAACCTAATTACCTGTTTTAAGTTGAAATTAGTAAGTTCATCTGTTATTCCTTAATTGCCTAATTCTCTTAATCATAAAAAAACACTCTAACCCCCCAATAAGCACAGATTATTCCCACATTAAAATGTAATGCCAATACTATATGTTTGATTAATTTTATCTCTATATTCTAAAATTTATCACGGTTTAAAATACACATATTTATTAAGGGGAGAATTTTATCATAACAGATCAACAAGAGTTTAATCTCAAACAAGCTGAGGTCACTTTTAAGCCAACAATTTTTTTTTGCCAGGATATATATCTTGAGTTTTCTACAACTGGGATGATTCCACCTGAAGCTTTTGTTAAAGGAACCCTGAGTGCACACCCCTCCGGGGCAGTTGATCCTAAAGTACAGATCCTCTGTGTTCAAGTTAGATCTGTGTCCCAGAGGAAACACTTTTTCTTTGCCCTTATGTTCAAGGACTGGGAACCTGCAAATTAAACCAACAAGAGGCTGATTTGTATGCATATGGCAGCTAACTAAAGTAATAGCCAGCTTGCCAAACAGTTAAAGTTAGAGGCTAATTTTCCTAACTAAGTAGGGGAAAGGGAGAGGAAGAAAAGGCTTCCGTGGGAAGAAAATCATTTCTTTAGGAAGGACAAAGGGATTTTTAGAAGAAAAAATAGGAGATAAAGTTTGTGATGATGTTTGTTTAGGCAGGTTCATGTAGCCTATCCATCCTTTAAGGATATGAATTTCCCCAGGGAAGGGATGTATGACAGGTTTACTGTTGGTCTCTCTCCTGGGAGTAGACTCACCCAAAAGAGGGAATTTAGGGAAGGATTATTTCCCAGAAGTTTCAGATTTTAGTCAGATAAAGGAAGCTCTGAGAAAGCTTCTTTCTGCATCTGGCATCTGTTGATTCTCAAATGTCTTCACCTTAAAATAATCTTTGTACCAGCCCTGGGATTCTGAGTGGGTCCTCACACCTGTTAAAAGATAATTTAAAAAGAAGTAGAAGTGAAAGGAGAAGGAAGAGAAGGTAACATAATGATATTCATATAAATATAAAATAAAAATGTCTCAGAGACCTCAAAGACTTTAATTCATTTGCTAATGAGAGAACCAGTAAGGTGTTACAAATAACTCAAAGGAGAATTCAGCACACACACACACACACACACACACACACACACACGCCAACAGGAATACTGAAATAAATCTGATTAACACATGCAAAAGAGACCAGTAATCTATGGGGCAATAATCAATGTATCTGACAATCTGTATCTATCTGTCACACATAATCTGCATTTCTATGAACAATAAATCATTTGTATTATTATAAGTATTCTACAACTTACAGAGTTGTAACATACAGTCATAGAACATTTCAGTTAGCAATGGAACAGACCCTGTATATGACAGCAGTCCCATAAGATTACAATGGAGCCAAAAAATTCCTATTACCTAGTGACATTGTAGCCATTATAACATTATATTATATAATGTTATGTATATATAATGTTATATGTTATGTTATATAGTATATACATTATAACATATTGTTATAATGTTATAACAATATAATATGTCATATACAAATGTATAATGTTATGTTATATATGTTATATATGCTATATATGCTATAACATGTTATATGTGTCATATATAACATATATAACATACAACATATTACATATAACATAATGTTATACCATAATTATATAATTACATAATTATGGTATAACATTATAAATTATAACATATAAGTATAATTATATGATTATAACATTATATAATTATAATTATATAATTATGTTATATTATATTTATATATTATATGTTATATTATATAATGTTATAACATAATTATATAACATTATAATTATATAATGTTATAACATAATTATATAACATAATTATATAATGTTATAACATAATTATATAATATAACATTATAACAGCACAATTACTTAAAAAAAAACTTAATGTAAGGTCTGATCTTAGAAATTTTGTTATTGGGCTACCTAATTTACAGCCTTTAGGAGTCATAAATATGAGAATTCCAACACTAAACTATTCAAAAGTTGGCATTCCAGTCATACCTGAAGGACCCTATTCATTGCAAATGTTGATCGTTCACATTCCAATAACAACGTATTTTCATATTTTACCCCATATCCTGACAGTTCCACATGTAGAGATATTTTGGAAAAGCTACCAGAGTACAGGGGTGGGGGACATTTTTAAATTGTTATATATAATCCCTACTGCCTTTTAAGCAGATCTAAGCACCTACCTCTGGTTATACACATATTTGGAAGAAGACTGAATTACTTTGCGTGAGAAATAAATAAAAGATACAGGAGCTGAGGGCAGACCCAAACCTTAAGAAGAGTGGCAGCCAGGGAGGCTGGAAACAGTGCTGGAAAAGCTGAATCCCTTTCATCCTCCAAGCCAGAGAGACTTCATGACAACTGTCAGTCTAAAAAGGATAGTTAAGATAATTTGCACTGAAATATAAACTCTGTTGTCTGTCACCCTCTCAAAATTGTCAACCGCTTAAAAACATTGTCAACCACTGAAATATTTAGGCTGGTTCAGGACAAAAACAGCATTCAGGGCAGATGGATCGCTGGGTTACACAACGAGAGCATGTTTACTTGCTCTTCTAGGAACTATTACTTCTGTCACTCTTTGGGCATACTTTTCCAGAGGGACTCAATAGCATTTTTTCTATTGATTTGTGTTATTGCACTGTGAATTATTGCTATTCTTAAGGATATGGTTCCATGCTAAAAAGGAAATGCTTTTTGTTTTAGACTTTCACAAAGTTTCCCTATAAACATCACTTACTGGCCCTTCGCCTTTCTACTTCTATTCCCAAACAACTGAGTTCTAAAGTCATTTGGTGGATCAGAAGAAGGTATTTTTCTGTGTTGAGTGTGATAGAGTAGTGGTCCAGAGAGGAGTTCCACTGGGGTGAGAAGGGCATCCTTAGAGGGGGCTGGTGCCTGGTCCTAAACAGGGTGGGGAGAGTGCTTATGTAAGTGAGAGTCTGCACTGAGTAAGGCAAGGAGAGCATCCATGCAGGAAAGAGGATCTGTCAAGATAATAAATATATTAAGTTAATAGAAAGCAGGCTTCTCATTGTCAGGAAAGGGAGTAACCGATATGCAAAGGGAGAAAATGAGACTGAGCCTGTAGTGTTGGATAGGAACTGGACATGAACTCATAGTTTTCAGTATCTAGAAACACAGAAAAATTAATATAGATGGAAATGTGTGTATGTATGAATAACCATACATATATTTCCTAGTCTGTCCACTAAAGAGACCTGGTGGCAGTGATACCCCACTATCAATGAGCTTACCTTGAATCTACATCTTGGCTTCTAAATACCATGCTACCCAGAGAGGACCCAGAGCTCCTTAGAGAAATGGCTGGTTACAGGGCTATAGCAGGGAAAATGCAAGATGATCCTGAAACATCTTGTAGTGCCAGAAAGCAAGGAAGTGCTCAAAAAATGATGCAAAAGTATTACAAAGACACCAAAGCTAGGTTAAAAGAGTTCCTACTGGTCCAATTCGAGACAACTCACACATCAGAATACATAATAATAATCAACAGATTGTAACCCATTGAACAAAATAGGAAGCCATAAGTCTACCTGATAGAAATAAGTAAATGAATAAATTAACATTTTGATGAGGAAAGGTATTTTTGCAGTTTGAAAGTACCCCTCTACAAAATGTGTATTAATTACAAAGGAATTTGGGTGAAATCACTAATGGAAAAAATGAACATCTTGTACTACCTGACAGGTTGAAATGGGCATCACTTGTGTTAATTTCATGCCAAAGATGCATAACCTGAATCTAATTATGATGGACATCAGACAACCCAAATTCAGGAACACTCTACAAAATAATTGTCACGTTTTTCAAGTATCAAGGCCATGAAAATGAAAACAGGCTAAAGAAATGTGACAATTAAATGCAAGGAGTGATTCCAACCCAGATCCTTTTACTATAAAGGACATTTTGTGGGGGCAATATATAAATGTTAATGGGTTCTGAAGTTTAAGTGGTAGTAACAACTCCATGTTAAATTCCTGATTTTAATGGTTCTATTTACATAGGAAAATGTTCTTGTTTGTAGGAAACACTAAAGTATTTAAGGGTGCCGGAGCATCAGGTCAAAAACTTACTCTCAAATGGGAAATGTTCTTTATCCGATACTTGCAACTTCTCAGTTTGAGATTATCTCAACATTTTAAAGTTTTTTTTTTTTTTTTTTTTTTTTTTTTTGAGACAGTTTCACTCTTGTTGCCAAGGCTGGAGTGCAGTGGTGCAATCTCGGCTCACTACAACCTCCACCTTCTGGGTTCAAGTGATTCTCCTGCCTCAGCCTCCCGAGTAGCTGGGATTACAGGCGCCCGCCACCAACCTGGCTAACTTTTTGCATTTTTAGTAGAGACGGGGTTTCACCACGTTGGCCAGGCTGGTCTCCAACTCCTGACCTCAGATATCTGCCCGCCTCGACCTCGCACAGTGCTGGGCTTACAGGCATAAGCCACCACACCTGGCCCAAAAGTTACTTTTAAAATATCACTTAAAAATATTTAAGATTCCTGATATAGCTGTTGAATCATAATGTTATGAAAATGTAGAACTAATTTCATGATACAATCATTGAGGAGCTATATCTACCACTAAATATAAATTTTAAAGACAGGACATAAAAGGATAATATTCAGAAAAGAAGTTATGTGGAGAAGAATATTCAAAAGAGCTTCATGAAAACACAAGCAGGCCGGGCGCGGTGGCTCAAGCCTGTAATCCCAGCACTTTGGGAGGCCGAGACGGGTGGATCACGACGTCAGGAGATCGAGACCATCCTGGCTAACACGGTGAAACCCCGTCTCTACTAAAAAATACAAAAAACTAGCCGGGCGAGGTGGCGGGCGCCTGTAGTCCCAGCTACTCGGAAGGCTGAGGCAGGAGAATGGCGTGAACCCGGGAGGCGGAGCTTGCAGTGAGCTGAGATCCGGCCACTGCACTGCAGCCTGGGTGACAAAGCGAGACTCCGTCTCAAAAAAAAAAAAAAAAAAAAAAAAAAAAAGAAAACACAAGCAGGTATGGCCACTTAAAACATCTTCAAAGTATCTGACAATTCATCTAAAAAGTTAGTCTCAACACAGATTGGTTTATTTATATGTATGCTTGAGATCTCTGAAATATGTGATGTTCTGCCAGTAATGGCCTTTGGCATGCAAATCCCTTTTTTTGACTTTGTTTTAAACAATTGGTTGAAAAAAGATTAATTTTTAATAATTTCACAAGTGAGAACATTATTTATAGCACAACTCATTATTATATAGATTTGACTATGTGCTTCATCAAACTATGTGCTCTGAAATGACTACATACAGTCAAAGCCTGTCATAGATGGATTGCTTCTCTATGAGAATGTTAATTGCCCTGTTATTAAGAAGTCTCACCATACTTCACAAAATAAGTAGTCACTTTATTTTTTTCATGCTTTGATCATTGACCCCCAATACATTTTTACATAATAAGTTCTTAATGATTATTCAAACTATTCTGTTCTTATTTCTTCATAATTATGAGCATTCTAGAAAGTTCCAAAGATTTACAAACTTGGTAAGGATAATAAGAACATAACTGTACTGGGAGTCTACAGAAATCTTTGAAATTATATAAATCTCAGATTTGAAAGTGTTATAGTTAATATGTGGCCGACACAAAAACCTGCACACAGATGTTTATAGCAGATTATTTATAATTGCCAAAACTTAGAAGCAACCAAGATGTCTTTCAGTAAGTGAGTGGATGAATATATGTTACTAAGTGTGAGAAGCCAGTTTGAAGAGGCTACATACTGCATGATTCCAGTGACATACCATTCTGGAAAAAGAAGAACTATGGAGATAGTAAAAAGTTCAGTGGTTACCAGAGGACGTTTAGAGCAATGAAACTACTCTGTATGATACTATAATGGTGGATACGTGTCATTATACATTTGTCCAAACCCATAGAATGTACAACATCAAGAGTAAACTCCAATGTAAACTATGGACTTTGGGTGACAATGATGTGTCAATGTAGGTTCATCAGCTGCAACAAATGCACCACTCTGGACTGGGGAGGGTGTTGATGGTGGAGGTGCACGAGGCAGGGAATACATGGGCACTCTCTGTACCTTTTACTCTATTTTGCTGTGAACCTAATAGCTATAAAAAATAAAGTCTACTTTTTAAAATGGCATGGTTGCCCTTCAAAGTCAGAATAGGATGGTTATGTAAAATGTTATCAAACATTCATACCTTTCAATTGTTTATGGAACAAT
The DNA here is from genome assembly GCF_037993035.2 of Macaca fascicularis. Taxonomy (NCBI): domain Eukaryota; kingdom Metazoa; phylum Chordata; class Mammalia; order Primates; family Cercopithecidae; genus Macaca; species Macaca fascicularis. Next base: position 163,488,689 of record NC_088379.1, read on the forward strand.
TTTTACTTCTTAAGTTTGTCTCCTCTAATTTTACTATTCAACAATTTTCAGCATCCCTAACCAGAGATACAAACAATGACATGGGCTTTGTTTACAATGAGTGTTCTTTTGAGTGTGTGTGGGTGGGGGGGGATAAGATTAAAACACTTGAAACAATTGGACAACCAATATGTGATGAAATTTAATTAATTGATTGTTAGTGTAGATGAGTGTGTCTGGTGCAAAGAGGTTAAAGTGGACTGCTTTTTGAAGTATTGATAGTTTTGGAGTTCTTATAGTCCTCTTCATTCTGTTAAATGTTTATTTGTAGGGGTATAAATATAGCAAAGCAGATAATATTTCAAAACTTTAACCTTTAAATTAGCTTGGGCACTCAAACACATTCTTTCCTAGAAACACGATTGCAAATAATGACTAATTTTTCTTCAAAAAATGAAGTAAAAGAATATTTATCTAATAGGATTAGAATCTCACCTCGATTCAAGCCAATAAAGTCTGAGTCAGGAATTCCAACAAGGCTGGAGCACAAATTTCAGGAGCAAGTGATGGTGACGAGGGGGAATGGTAGTGATGGAGGAGAAGTTCCAGGAATCGGGGAAGGTATAAAAAACCAGAATGGGACTTCTGGATTGAAGAAGGGGTTTTAAAGTGTTGAAGTGAGTGAGAAAGTGTTGAGCTGAGTTAGAAAACTCACATGGTGAAGCTCTTGGGTAAGGACGGAAATAAAGGCAAATGAGCTATCTTTATTCTTGCACCCTACGGTTCCCCCAGAGAGTCTCAGTAGTGGCACTGCCATGCTTCCAGCTGGTCAAGCCAGTTCAGAAGATTCTGTCCATTTTCATTCTACCCCTAAATTACATGTAAAATATGTTCACTTCTCTCCTCTCCACTGGCACCATTCTAGACTAAGCCTCATTTGTCTGTTACCTGGAGCACTGCAAAGTTTCCTAATCAGCAGCCCAGCTTTCCCTCTTACCCTCCCCTCAAGTCTCCTACCCAATGGCACTCCACCCCAGTAGCCAGAATTATGTGAACAAAACATACCTGTTTTCTAAGTGGCCCCTTGGCTTCAAATCCTTCATTGATTCCCCTTTGCATTTTAAATAAAACCCAAACTTCTTCCCTTTGCCCAAGGATACTTCTCTACCTCATCAACCTCAGCTCATGTCACTTGTCCCCTGCTCGCTGGGCTCCATCACCACAACCTTCCCAGAGTTCCCTAATCCTTAGCCTGAAGCCTCTTCCTCACCACTTTAACTACCACCACCACTTTCCCACTACTACCTCCCCTACTCTCATGGGTGATTTCCTTTTCTTCCTCCAGATCTCAGCTTACATGGCACCATTTTACAGAGGCCTCCCTCTAACTACCCCTTGTACAAAGCACCAGCACATAGTTATTTTCCATTACATCACCTGTTTTCTTTCTTTTTGGACCTCTCCATAAATTGTAATTATTTATTAACTTGTTCAGTGTATCCTCCCTGGGAGACGGTAACCTCCCCTAGGGCAGGAACTCTGTTTCATTCAATGATGCATGCATAACGTCTTGTATAGGGCCTTACACTTAACAACTATCCAATATAGAAATGATCACATGGCACCTGCTTTCCTGTTATCCTCTATGACTTCTTTCTCTAATACTAATACAGGAGTTATTAAGAAATTATTTTAGGCAGTTAGAAAGGGTAAAAGAGGCCAGGTACAGAGGCTCACATCTGTAATCCCAGCCCTTTGGGAGGCTAAGATGGGTGGATCACCTGAGGTCAGGAGTTCGAGACCAGCCTGATCAACATGGTGAAACCCCGTCTCTACTAAAAATACAAAATTAGCCAGGCGTGGTGGTGCATGCCTGTAATCCCAGCTACTCAGGAGGCTGAGGCAGAAGAATCGCTTGAACCCGGGAGACGGAGGTTGCAGTGAGCCAAGATTGTGCCATGGCACTCCATCCTGGGCAACAAGAGAAACTCTGTCTCAAAAAAAAAGAAAAAAGAAAAGAAAGGGTAAAAGAGTCCTCGGTGGAATTTTCCTTTAATGAAAAGCAGCTCCAAACCATTTCTTTTCTAACAGAAAGCAGCCTGAAAAGTCAAGCTGCAAGCACAGATACGCAAGCTGGAAGCTTTCATATGTAAATGTCAGCAGCTGTACCTGGAAGCCAGATACATTCAATTGGCGATTCCTGCTCCCTTTTCCTTATCACCATGTGCGTAGGTATCACAGCACTGGCCAGGTAAAGCCACGTGTGCAGGTGTCATGGCAACAGCCAGGTAGAAGCCACATTTGCATAATGAAAGATTAGGGTGCGAGGGCCAGTCTTTTCAGTCTTTTCGCAGGCTATGTAAATGACACACCTGGTGAAACCAGTCCCCTGGGCTTTATGTAAATCAATCACTGCCTCCTCAAGCCTCGGTACAAAATCAATCATGTTCTGCCCCAAAGCCCGGAAACCCTCTCTTGGGCCACCCGCTTTCTCATCATGAGGAAGCTTTCTCTCTCTTCCTTTTTGTCTATTAAACGTTCCTCTCCTTAACCTACTCCACGTGTGTGTCCACATCCTTAATCATCTCGGGGTGAGACAATGAACCACAGGTTTTCCCCAGACAATGAAGTCGTTTCAATACCAGACCAGCCTTGATTCTGAGCCCATAGTAAGAATACAACAAATTTCTGTTTTGAAAATTATTGGCTGAAAATCGTTTGTAGAAGAGGGTAATTGGATGAACTGTGAAGTATGAGCAGACGTTTCATAAAAGAGAGGAATGGAGAGGACATTCGGGTGGGAAACAGCATGAACAAAGGCAAAGAAAAAAATGTTGGCATCTTCTGGAATCATGGAAAGAACATCCTAAGAGGTGAAGGTTCCTGGAAAGTAACCGGCATCAGGGTTGTATAAACCATGATGAGAAAGACAAATGATGATAAAATATCAGGGAGAAGCTACTCTTTGCCATGCCTTTGCATTAACCTTCCAACTTTGTGTCTTCTCCCCTTTTCCCCAGTTTCTCACGGGGGTGGACAGGATGTCAAGTGCTCCCTTGGCTACTTCCCCTGTGGGAACATCACAAAGTGCTTGCCTCAGCTCCTGCACTGTAACGGTGTGGACGACTGTGGGAATCAGGCCGATGAGGACAACTGTGGTGAGTGAAGCCCCTACAGTCACGGTGAGAGAAAGGGACAGAAAGGACTGAAGGTGAAGTCGCTGAGACTTCTCTCAACAAAAAGACAAAACTAAATTGAAATACAAAACATATGTTGCTTAAGGAAATCTTACACTTATTTCAATAGCTTAAAATATCCACTCTTTTTTTTTTTTTTTTTTTTTGAGACGGAGTCTTAGTCTGTTGCCCAGGCTGGAGTGCAGTAGCGCGATCTCTGCTCACTGCAAGCTCCACCTCCCGGGTTCACGCCATTCTCCTGCCTCAGCCTCCCTAGATGCTGGGACTACAGGCGCCCGCCACCGTGCCCAGCTAATTTTTTGTATTTTTAGTAGAGATGGGGTTTCACTGCGTTAGCCAGGATGGTCCCAGTCTCCTAACCTCGTGATCCGCCAGCCTCTTCCTCCCAAAGTGCTGGAATTACAGGCATGAGCCACCGCGCCCAGCCTTAATATCCACTCTTTTCTATGTAATGGTATCACAGCCAATATTCCAGATAAGTGATGGTTGCTCATAGAGTAAGTTTTAACCAAGATTGTCCAACCCACAGCCCTCAGGCTGCATGCAGCCCAGGACAGCTTTGAACAGAGCCCAACACAAATTCATAAGGTTTTTGAAAGCATTAGTTTTTTTGTGATTTTTTTTTAAGCTCATCAGCTATCATTAATGTAAGTGTATTTTAAGTGTGGTCCAAGACAACTCTTCTTCCAATGTGGCCCAGGGAAGCCCAAAGTCTGGACACCCCTGTTTTAACCCAACAAACCTGTCCAAATAAGGTGTTAGAAGCAGAATGCTGTTGAAATTGAGAATACGGGCTCTGGAGCCAGACTGCCCAACTTTGAACTTGGGTACAACGATAACCAATTATGTAAACTTGAGAACATTTCCTAGCCTCTCTGTGCCTCAGTTTCCTCATTTTATAAAAGGGCGTGGTAATTGTGCCTATACTATAAGAATTCAGGAAGATTAAGAGTACAGAATTAGGACATCTAGGAGGTGCTATCTAAGTGTCGGATGCTGTTGCCCTTATCTTTTGGGAAGAAAAGTGAGTCCTTCTAAAAGAGACAAAACAAACAATATGTCAATACAACTTACTTACTACTTAACCAACAATCATACCTCTGGATTTATAAAGCTGGTAAGTAGGGCTTCTGGCCAATTTGAATATAGGAAAATAGCTTTCAGTTAGAATTTTGTTCAAACTTCTGAAGCCTTAAAATTACAAAGTTAGAACCTGAATTGTTTGGATCTGAGTCACTGGGAAAATAAACTTCGGTTAATAATGTAATACAGTAAGATTTCTCACCTGTCAAGAAGTAAGGTACTATTTTGGAGGACAAAAAGATGCATAACAATGTTAGTATGCAAAGTGTCACATAAATAATATACGCTGATGAGGCCTTGCTGGGATCACTCCCCCAAGTGGTTCAGGCTTTTTAAGAAACCACCTTGAAGGAATTAAGTTTCCGTTAACATAAAATAAGATGAACACCAGGCTTGAAAATCCTCCTACCTGAAAAAAATCAGCTAGGTCACACAAGCAAACCTTAACTGAGCTTATTTCTTGAACGTAACTGAAACTTAGGTTGTTTCTTGTAAATGCCTCTGATAATCACAAACAAAACTTAAATTGTCTTTCTAAAGTGGTATAAGGTAAATCAGTTTTAACCAATCCCCTATCACCTGGAAACCCCATTGTAATAACCAGTCATGGAAAAGGTTGAAGAATTTCCTCATTTTCACTTTATGAGCAATCCTATAATTCATGCCTCTGAGCTTTCTTACTGCCTGGACTGAAATCTCCCTGATACCGAGTTGTACTTTCTCTTGCTGTATGATAATAAACTTTTAAATTTTTATAACTCGATCTGATTTTATTTTTGACACTTGTTAGTTTGAAACACTATTTCTATCTGATGGCAGTAACTCAAGTATAACCCCACTATGTAAACTAGTGAGCTTAAGCTACAACTGTATTTGATTTGGATGGCTATAAATATGTTTTCATTTATTTTAAAAAATAACATCTTGTTAAAATAAATTAATATTACATAATTTTTTAATTAGATGAAACAGTGTTTTGCCCACTGCCAGTCAGTTCCCCCTCGACCTGCTGGCAATTCAAATAGAGAGTTCTAGACAGAGCAACAGGAAAATTTCACTCCAATTAAAATGGCAGCTGGAAGCAGGAAAGGAATGTGGTGGGAGTAGCAAATTTGCCAGCAACTGTAGCTTCTCAGTGGAAAAAAAGCTTGTGAACTCTAGCTTTAGTGCTACGTTTAAAGAGGCCAAGTAGCAAAAGTAGCAATCCTTATAGTAATAATCCTTATAATCATGCAAGTTTCTCAGGATTCACCAAAAAGCACATTTAGACAGAAGCAATAGGGCATTGGGGTTTCAGAGAGAAGTTCGGTAATCAGAGTTAAACTCTAGCTATAGAGGGAGGCAAAGAATGGCTTGTTTTCTTTTCTATAAAACGGGAATGATAAGAGCATCCATGTTCATGGGTTGTTAACAGGATTCCATGAGATAATGTATCCGAGATGCTTAGCATAGTGCAGGTACTCTGGACTGAATGCTTGGGTCCCCCATAAAGTTCGTATGTTGAAGCCCCATCCCCCAATGTGATAGGATTTGGAGATGGGATTTGGGGGATGTAATTAGGAATACCTGAGGCCATAAGGGTGTATTAGTATCCTTATGAGTCTTAAGGGAGCTTGCTTCATCTCTCCATCATGTAAGGAAACAGCAAGAAGTCTGCTGTCTGTGAACCAGAAAGTGGGCAATCACTAGACATGACTATCAGCACCTTGATCTTGGACCACCCAGTCTCCAGAACTGTGAAAAATAAATGTTTATGTTTAAGCCACCCAATCTGTGATACTTAGTTATTGTAACCTGACCTAAGACTACAGTCCATGAAATTGGCACTCAGTAAATGTTACCTAGTGTATCAGTTCGCTGTAATTATATTACAAACATAGTGGCCTAAAAAGTAACCATTTATTTAGTGTATGATTCTTGGGGTCAGCAATTTTGGATGGACTCCACTGACATGAGCCAGGCAGTTCTGGTTTCAGCTGGATTTTCTTATGCACCTGCAGCCATCTGTAGATCAGCTATGCCATGATGTCTGGGACCTTGTCTGTGTCCTTAATTCACTATTGCCAACATTTGAAAACTCTCAAGTCCAGTTTTGGAAATCTGGGAAAGATCATAATTCACTCTTGTAAAGACATGTCTATGTAAAAAATAACTATTTCAATTTGTTACTGATCTTCTTATGCGAGAATCACATAACTTTCTTGAAATTCACTGAGACCACTGGATCTCCAAAAGTAGTCCTGAGACCAAACTCATCAGCATCACCCAGGAAATTAGAAATACACATTTTGGCCAGGCCCAGTGACTCACACCTGTAATCCCAGCACTTTGAGAGGCCAAAGTGGGAGGATTGCTTGAGTCCAGGAGTTGGAGATCAGCCTAGGTAACATGGCAAAAACCTGTCTCAATTTTTTTAAAAAAAGAAATAATAATTATTTTAAAATATTTATATAAAAAATTTTAAAAAAGAAATGTAAGTTCTCAGGCTCCAACCCAGACCTATTAAATCAAAAGCTCTGTTTTAATAAGAGCCTCGTGTCATTCTAATACACATCAAGTTTTGAGAAGCATGAATCTAAACCCAGTGAGCAGACAATCAGGAATGCATGCAAAATGGTAGCAACGGCAGAGGTACAGTAGAATCAAGTTTTCAGTATGATACACAAGCATTCTAACTTGCTCACAAACTCCATTATTATCAATTATCTACAATTTTTAGCTCCTCTAGGAAAACCGGTACTCTAGTAGTGGCAGTCATCTAGAAATAGAAAAAAAAAAAAAATTAACTCTGTTCAAAACCTCAAAGATGCCCAGTTGGCATGCTGCTGCTGTCCATGCAAAAATAGGCCGGAACTTTCCAGGAAGGATGGCAGACTTTCGTCACCGTCTTTAGAGTCCAGGTGATGGAAAAATTATGAGATGCAGTTATTTCTGCTTGTCTCTAATTGCTTTAATTTCCTTTGTGAGCTGAGTGGTTTTTTCCTTCATTTTATAGTATCTGGATCATTTATGCTCCCAAGGCTGTTTCTCCTTCTTCTTCTCCTTCTCCTTCTCCTTCTTCTTCTTCTTTTTTTTTTTTTTTTTTCTTTTGAGATGGAGTCTCTCTCTCTCACCCAGGCTGGAGTGCAGTGGCATGATCTCAGCTCACTGCAACCTCTGCCTCCAGGATTCAAGTGATTCTCCTGCCTCAGCCTCCTGAGTAGCTGGGGCTACAGGTGTGTGTTACCATGCTCGGCTAATTTTTTGCATGTTTAATAGAGATGGGGTTTCACCATGTTAGCCAGGATGGTCTCGATCTCCTGACCTCGTGATCCACCAGCCTCGGCCTCCTAAAGGGCAGAGATTACAGGCGTGAGTCCACCGCGCCTGGCCGGCTGTTCATTTTTAAAACATGCATATGTAAATTCTGTTTAATACTGATTAAGTCAGAAAGTTGCTTCTTTTCAGAATATGTAAACCTCATGCATATTTTCAGTCATGTAAAATACAGTATCTTAACATACAAATACAAGAAAATGCCATAATTAAAAAGCAATTTTAGAATAATAACTTACAACTTAATAGTGTATTGTCAAATAAAATATCTTCTTTTAATGAAAGGGTTTTCTTTTTAATCAGACCTTTTAAGGTATATTTTAAACTCCAAAAACCTCTTCCTTATTCTGTCAAGCTGTTTAAACATTGACACTAATAATTATTAAAATGGAAAAATAAGTCACATGGAAATAGTGGAAATAAAATTTAGGGAAATCGCTGAAAAAAATGAAACACCAAATGAATTAAACCAAGTCCCTATATTTGAACTAATATATGAACTCATTATATTTAGAAAGAACTGTCACTTTTGTGTTATCACAGGCACTTTAAACAAGTACTCTTATTTAGTACATATTAAGGTCCCAGTTTTCTCAGAAAACCCATAAGTAATTAATTTCCCTATAATTGAACACTTTATTAAGTATAAAAACTAAAATATTTCAGCACAAAGAGCATTGACATTAACTCAGTGAAGATTTTTTATGGACACAATGCAAGCCAAATCAATAGATTTAAAATTTTTCAGTTCAATTCATATGAATCCCTTTTTTCTAAAGTATTTATACAACATGGAATTTACATATGTATACACACATACATATATCAAAAACTGATTACACTATTTTTATAATAACTTTGATCCTTACTGGTAAACTTCAGTATAGAAATGTATAGATGTTTCCTGAGTTATGCCATTTTATATAATTCCCATATAATTCCATTTGTTTTTTTGCCATGTATCACTAACCCATTCTTCATCTTTACTCAGAACTCTCACAGACACAATCAAACAGCATAAGGACCAAAAAAAAAAAATGTTTGTAAGTCATCAGAGCAGTGTTTGATGTGGCAATGACAAACCCAAAAAGGAGGGATCTTTCAGTTTTTCAGCTGAAACTATCACACCTGGGAGAATACGTCTGAGTAAATACCAAAGGAACCTGATGACAAAAAGTTGAGGGTTCTTCTTTAGGAATCATCTGTGTTCATTTTCAAATGAGTGCAAGCTCAGTAGTAAAAATGTTAAAGGAGCATCAAATTCTCAGATGCTATTAAATTAGTTCACTACCTCTAGATTTGTATTTAAAAGAAACTTTGCATTTCTAGATTAGAATTTGCTCTAGCATTCCTTCTGTGTTATAAACAGAAGGCTGTGCTAAATGAGGGCTCCCCTTCATGGTTACACCAACCCAGCCTTATCCTAGAGACAGGTTGAATTACTATACTGGGAAGACTGGCGTTCTGGTGCCTCTCCAGCGTACTCTTGTTCTTTAGCACTTTAGCAGCCTTCTCTACGGGAAAAGGATAAAGGCCTTTGTCAGTCTGTTTACATATTAGCAATTCTATAACCCATAGGGGAAATGGAAAACCTCTTCTAATACATTTTGGGTCATTTAGTGCATTAGTAACTGCCAAAAGTTAACATGCAAATAATGTGACCTTATTTGGAAATAGGGTCTTTGCAAATATAATGCAAGTAAAGAGTGACATCATACTAGATCAGGGTGGCCCTAGATCCAATGACAGTGTCCTTACAAGAGACAGGAAATGGCATACAGAGATGCTGGAGAGAAGAAGGCCATGTGAAAACAGAAGCAGAGACCGAAGCGATGCTGCCACAAGCCAAGGAACACCAGGAGCCATCAGAAGCTGAAAGAGGCAAGGAGAGATTCTCCCCAAGAACATTTTGAGACTCTGTGGCCCCGCTGACGCCTTGGTTGCATACATCTGGCCTCCAGAACTGTGAAAGAACAAATTTCTCTTGTTTTTGTTTTTCTGTTTTGAGACAGAGTCTCACTCTCTAGCCCAGGCTGGAGTGCAGTTGTGTGATCTCAGCTCACAGCAACCTCCGCCTACTGGGTTCAAGCAATTCTCTTGCCTCAGCCTCCTGAGTAGATGGGACTACAGGTGCGTACCACCATGCCCAGCTAATTTTTGTATTTAGTAGAGATGGGGTTTTACCATGTTGGCCAGGATGGTCTCGATCTCTTGACCTCGTGATCCGCCCACCTCGGTCCCCCACAGTTCTGGAATTACAGGCATGAGCCACCACGCCCAGCCAACTTCTCTTCTTTTAAGTCACCAAGTTTGTGGGAATTTGTTACAGCAGCCCTGGAGAACAATGCACGTTAGGACAGGACATGGAGAAGGGCCACCTTCTGTGGGCTTAAAGAGACATTATTAAGGTCGACATAAACTCCTTGTCCAGACTAAAGTGAGCTTAAAATTTAGTCTTAGTGAATTTTAGACAGAATTTCCAGTGAGCTGTTCTTATGCATAATTGTATGTGGCATAAAACCTCCTAACGACGATTTTGCTTCGCTGTTCAGTTGCAGTTCTGGGTTGTGCTAAACTTGAACCACATGGTTTTTACCAGGTGTTTTGTACTCTTTTATGTTATGGCGAGTCAGGTATGGCTACAAGAGACACCAGGGAGGCTCAGAAACACAAAAGTTTGTTATTCCCACAGGTTCTAGAGACAGGAGGCAGGGCATACCATACAGGGCTAGATGGGAAAGACACCAGGGTGGTCAGGAGGCAGAAGACAGGGGTGAGAGGGGAGGCATCAGGCCAGAGCCTTTATTGGGATTTCCGAGGGAAATCAAGGCAGTGCAAGGTGAACAGCTTAAGATGTGCTGGTTTGAATAATTTTGGAGGGCTCTAAACTCTAGCGGTGGTCCTTACCTCCCTGCTACCTGGGCCTAGGATGATGAAGCAGAAGGAGGACTGTTACCTCTGGGATGTGTGGGCTAGTCAGAGGAGCTCTAGGTCTGGATTGGTTAGCGTGCATATCAAAGGCATGCTCTGAGCACCCTTTGCTCTCTAAGAACTGACAGCCCCTGGGAAAGACCATCTCTTACTAGCCTAGAAAGGTTTTTTAAAAGATGTTAAATATCATAATATACAGAAAAAAGTTTTAAATATACAATATACCAAGTCTTTCTTGAGTTCAACTTTGCCAGCACTTCCTTCCCTGCCTCCCACTTAGCAAATGTACACAGAAAGTTGCAGCAACAAAAAACAGTAAGAAGAAAGTCAACTTTACCATGTAGCAAAAACTGCCCTCTGCGTTTGAATGCTTCTCTGGGGAACTCCTTGAAAGTATGAACATTTTGCCACGTAAACTTTTCTATTTCAGCTCCTTCCCAATGTGATCTTAAATGCTTTGCCTTCCCTCCCCACCACGCCGGCCTTTGTTGTCTGTTAGTAATAGTTTACTTTGCAATTTTGCCATTCACTGCGTATTTTAGGTTTGAAAAGACATCTTGTGTTCTAGGTTTGTCTATGCATGACTATTTATTATTATTATTTTTTTTTGAGACTGAGTCTTGCTCTATCGCCCAGGCTGGAGTGTAGTGGCGCGATCTCGGCTCACTGCAACCTCCGCCTCCCAGGTTCAAGCGATTCTCCTGCCTCAGCCTCCTGAGTAGCTGGGATTACAGGCACCTGCCACCACACCTGGCTAATTTTTAGTAGAGACAGGGTTTCACCATGTTGTCCAGGCTGCTCTTGAACTCCTGACCTCAAGTGATCCACCCGCCTCGGCCTCACAAAGTGGGATTATAGGCATGAGCCTCCGCACTCAGCCTGTGCATGACTATTTGTGCCACTATATTCTAACCCTCCTAGGAATATTTGCTTTTGTCTAATAAGAGTTGTAATAATAAAATTAATAGTGTCTTCCATGTTTTTAGTATTTATTATGTTTCAGACATAGTCCTAATCCTTTAAGCACATTCTCTCATTTCCTCCTTACTATAAATTAGATATGATAAGACTATTTCCATTACACAGGGAAGGAAAATGGAAGTACAGAGAGGTTACGTAACTCTTCTGACATCATGGTGTGCTCAGAATTCAAACCAAATGCTTGGCTTGTTCTGTTTTGTTTTGTTTTTTGATTGGGAAGAAAGAACATGCTTATGATACTAATTGTTGTGTAGTAGGGCCTTCAAACAAATCTCTTATTGATAAAATTTGAATTCTATGAAGTCTTCCCTTTAAAGATTTTGGTTTTAAAAAGGTAAATTATTTTTAACTTTCTTTTTAAAATATAATATATAAGAGATTAGATGAACTTCCAAACCTAAAATTGCAAGTATCATAGTATGAATAATGAATAATATTTTTATAGCACTTTCCATTTTGACTGCTTTATACATTTTACCTCATTTAATCCTCATGACAACCCAGGAGAAAGGGACTGTTTTTGTTCCCTTTAAAGATGGGGACATTGATGCCCTGCATCAATTTCATCCACATGGTGGATGTCTGTTTTGCATTGTTATAAAGGAATAGTTGTGGCTGGGTAATTTATGAAGAAAAGAAGTTTATTTGGCTCGTGGTTTTGCAGACTTTACAAAAAGCAGGGTGCCAGCATCTGCTCAGCTTCTGGTGAGGGCTCAGGCTGCCTCCTCTCATGGCAGAAGGGAGAGGGGAGCCAGTGTGTGCAGAGATTACATGGCGAGAGAGGAAGCGAGAGAGAGGGGGGAGGTACCAGGCTCTTTTTAACAGCTAGCTCTCTTTTGAACCAATAGAGCGAGAGAGAAGTCGTTCACCTCAAGGGACAGCATAAATCTGTTCATGAGTGACCCACATTCATGATCCAAACTAGGACCCACCTCCTAATACTTCTAATACCACCACACTGGGGATTACATTTCAACATGGTGTTGAGTGAGAACAAACGTCCAAACTATAGCAGTAGATACGACAATCAACTCAAGTTCTCAAGTGAGTGAGAAATGTAAATCTTTCTTTTTCTATGGCCAAAGATAATTTCTGCTACAAGTCTCCATTCTTCCAAGTGGTAGAAGTCTAAACCAAGGCAGTTAAAGGTCTGATTCATTTCCCTTCACCTGGGATTACAGTTGAGCTCAGCAGTCTCTGTGGTGCCAGGACATTGTGGGGGGGGTCTGGTTGTCTGTTATCAGCTGATGATGGCGCATCCCCTAACCTATACATAAATCTATCTGGTCCTCTGCCATAAGTCGCCACTCTGTTATCTCCTGTCTGTCTCAGGCCCTTTCACATCCAGTGCCTCTCCTGCCTACATCTGTGGCATTCTGGGGCTCACAGGAAACACTTAGTACTCCTGAGCCAGGCTGAGCCCAGAACTTTCATGCTCATATTTAGGTCCATCTGCCTAGGTCCATCTGCCTAGGCTCTTATGGCTATGTCTCCTCTACTATTCCCATGTCAAGCCAAAGTGTGCAATAATTCTGTGGGTCCTGCCATACATAAGGCCTCTACTTAGCAAAGGACACCAGGCTACCCCTGCTTCCAGCACCCAGAAACCAATGTGGGAAATGTGTGGTTTCTCCTAGATTCAGCCCGAGGAGGGAAGGAAGAAAGACCCCTACACTCTGTCTTTCTGGTGCAAGTCTCTTGTTAAGTCTGGGAACAGCAAAGCTCAGTTCTTCTCTTTTTTGGTTTTCCATATCTATTGTCAATGATCAAATTTAAGCATTTAAAAATCGAATACCAAGAAATTTGACTCCCTTATTATCTGTAAACTTCTGTCTCATCCCTTTCAGGCAATGAAAGTGGTTAATTCTAGCTGCCTAGGATAGGAAAAGAGGCAGAAAGTGCAAGGAATTTAAGAGAAGGAAAACTTTGTTAATGCCCCAAAGTATTTTTCCTGTCACTGGCTTGGCACCTACTAATCCATGAGAATTAGATAAGCAGTACTTATTTATGGGTGTGATGGTGATGATACATATTTTCAAATAAGATTATAAGAATGTTTGAAGTATGTCAAGCCCTTTTAAAATTTTCAATTGGTCCTGCCTTTAAAATTCTGGAACATTAATTATTCCATCATTTCCAAAGTACGACTTATACAGCTATCAGAATGATGGCAATGCCAGGTGGTTTGATGGAGACATTAGCTGTTCTCATTTCAGAATATTCCACTAAAGTTGGTGGTTTGTCTTGTTTTCAAGATAAAAACACAGAAGGATACACATTACATGCCTGTATCAAAATATCTTATATACCCCATATATATATAGACTGACCATGTACCCATAAAAATTAAAAATGTAAATAAAACACAGGAGGAAAAGTGACGTGGGTCATAAATATGTGTATTAATGTATAATCATGCATTGCATTTTCAAAATTTTCTGGTTTTCTATTTATTATTCTCAAAATAACATTCCAAATACCTAAGTAGCTGAACCCTAGGCTTTTCTGAAAATACGGACCTAGCTTTAACCTCAAATTTGTTTATTTGTGTTTATCTAATGCTACTTAAACTATGTATGGGTTACCACCACAAAGATTTTCCTTTCAGAACACTTCCTCCTATATGGGACAGAGAAGGTAATTTGTTAGCAGCCTCAGTTTCTTTTAAAAGATGCCCAGGATTATGTCATATCCTTTGATTTCCATAAAGAGTTGCCTCCAAAAGGTATTGAGACCCCAGAAAAAGGTATATGTATTCTGTCCTGCAAACTGCTGTTGTTGTTAAATTCAAAGAAACTCCATACAGTTTGATGAATCCTCTGCCTGGCCAGCCTGCATTCCAAGGTTTACTCCGGTGGCCTAGGGCACCTCTGCTCTTGCAGGTAATAATCTCATTTTACTTTATGAGCAAAAGATCTTCCACCGTGTTCCATGAATGAGTACTGAAAATTGAGTAAATGTGTGAGAATCAGAAATGCTCCACTTTAGGGCCAGACATGATGGCTCATGCCTGTAATCCCAGCACTTTGGGAGGCCGAGGTGGGTGGATCACTTGAGGTCAGGAGTTCGAAAGCAGTCTGGACAACATGGTGAAGCTCTGTCTCTACTAAAAATTAGCCAGGTGTGGTGGCGGGTGCCTGTAATCCCAGCTACTCAGGAGGTAGAAGCAGGAGAATCACTTGAACCTGGAAGGCGGAGGTTGCAGTGAGCTGAGATCATGCCACTTCACTCCAGCCTGGGTAACAGGGTGAGACACTGTCTCAAAAAAAAAAAAAAAAGAAAGAAAGAAAAAAAAAAAAAAGAAAAGCTCCACTTTGCATAAATCCAAGCCTTATAAATTAATCACTTATTCATTAATCAATAAGCATGTATACTTATTAAACTATCAGATTTAACCTTTCATTTTCATAAATGATCATACCATTTAACATGACATCATCACAGTCTGGCCTTGCCTCTGACTGAGACATAAGTCTCTCAACCAAACATCAAGGGAGCCCTGGAGCGACCCTGCAAATCGACAGGAATGTTTCTGAGGACTACCTGCATCTGAGCCACCTGGGGCGCTGTGAAAGCTCTGAGTCCTAACCCCCCACCCCAGAAATGCTCATCTAATAAGTAGGAGTAAAGCCCAGGAATTTGCATTTTTAACAAATACCCCAGAGGAATATCAAACCAGCTTAAGTTTTGAAATTATTCACATCCCAGTGGAGACAATTTTATTATCCAATTCATACCAGTGAGAAAATGATTAATCTAAATCAGAAGTTTTTAACTTTGGCAGACATCTAATCACTTGGAAGGCTTGTTAAAACACAGATTGCTGGCCTCCCGGGTTGCAGGGTTTCTGATTCGGTGCATCTGAAGTAAGGCCCAAGAACTTGCTTTTCTTTCAAGTTCCCAGGTGATGCTGCTGCTGGTCCCAGATCTACACTTTTGAAAACCACTGATCTAGACAGATAGTCTTCTTGTGCAAATCCAAAAGCAAATATATTTCAAAATGTACCAATAGGTGTCACGTAGAAAGAGTTAAACAAAATTAAAGCTATTTCTTTATTGCCCGAGTTCTCGTTTCATCATACCAGCATGCATTATTAATTCCAAGTGAGGATAGAGGATGCAGCATTTCCCAAACATATGTTACCATAGAACTCTCTTCTCAAGGATACTCCTGAGAAACTATTTCAGAAAAACCTGATAAAGCACTATCACAAGTTAATGCATCCAAGAAACTTGGACGTTTCCTGTCCCCAATCAAATCTCATCCCCCAGTGCCAATGCCAGGGGAATCTAACAACATGGGGGAGAGAGATGCCTTCTCCAGAATGCAGATTGGTATGCCTAACCCACTTTTCCGTAAAACTAAATGATAACTAATACTTGGTACAAGTGAAATCATGTTTATGCATTTTATGTACTTTAAACACTTTATGAGGGCTAGTAAGAGCTAGATTTCAATGATATTAAAAGTACCTTATGACACTTTGAGCTGGATGATAAAAGAAAAAAAGATAAAAGTACCTTAGTAGTCACTGAGGTATACAAAAATACATAGGTAAAAAAGATTTTCTACTATACTCTCATAAGGAGATAAAATATATACATCAATAAGCATAGCATGAAGCAAATTACAATAAGTATAATAAGACAGTTACAAGCAAAATGTCCTTAAGTTGGGGGCCACCCACATTAATCTTATTTGAGTGTCTTAAACTACTTGATGGTCAACATCCAGCAACTTTGCTTAAAAGAAATACACTCCGAGTCACAGGATTTTATGTGACTAAATTCTAGCTGTCCTCCAATGCAATGTGAGAAGGACCCTAGTTGACTATGGCAAATCCCATAATGCAGTTCTTCCAGAACTCGCTTTAAGACTCACCTAGGCCACTTATGAAAAATACATATTTCCCAGACTCCATGCTGACCAAATAAATGAGAGTCTCCAGTGGAGGAGCCTGTAAATTTGTGTTTTTGATAAATGCCCCAGCTCCCAGTTTTTATTTCAGCATAAGGGAGACTGAGCTTTCTCTGAAGTGTCTTTAAGGACAGAAATCCAATCATTCAGTCAGTCAACAAATATTTAGTAAGCTCATGCAGCATGCAAGACCAGATTTTTCTTAATCTATGTTTTTAAACTTTATTTACAGCATGTCTGTATGATTTTTAGCTAAAAAGCTCTTTTTTAGTAAAAATTTTTTTTTTATTGGTGCAGTTTTTACAACACTACCAATACATACTGGAAACCATATCCCCCAACACAGTATTCTCTTCTGTGCAGTGCTTGTTCCACTACCGTAGACTGCCTCAAGATAAATCAGAGAATAAATTTCATCAGCATCATTACTGAAGTATGAAAAACCATTCTCATCACTGCCCTATACGTCCTTAAAATATAAAGGACACGGAATTTAAAATATAGAAACACATATACCAAAAGCTGTTTTCTTTAAAATGCTAACTCCCCAACTTTGCAATTTTGGCAACATTTCCCATGTTCTGTGTTTCTGCCTTCTGCCTTCTGGTGGGAGGAAGTAATGGGTAGAAAGAGGAAAATACTTTGGAAAGGCAGAAAGAAAAGTGAAAGCTGATTACTAAAAGGCTTGTTTGTTTGATGATGTTGCTATTTAATAAACACAAAATGTATGCTGTGACTTGGGGAAGAATTAGCAAGTTTGTCCTATTTCTTCCCGCTAGCCTAAAATACCTACTTCCATCCTGACATCATCTTTTTCTCCTCCTTACTTATATTTCTTCTGTATGCGTGCGTGTGTGTGTGTGTGTGTGTGTGTGTGTGTGTGTGTGTGGAGAGAGAGAGCAGAGAGAAGATACAATGCAGTAGAAAACCAGAGAAAGAGAGCAGGATTAAGAGAGAAGAGAAGCTTAAACTGCATCACTTGAATCTGTTGGACTAAAATGTTACAACTGAGGCCACATACAGTGTGCCCCTTAAAACGGAAGAAGGGCAAGAGAGCAATGGTGAGGACAAAGGATTAGGAAATGGCACATCGCCCATGGTTTTAAGCATGGCATTATCTAGTAATAGTAAAAAAAAAAAAAACCAGCAAATTGAAGTTGTCTATTTGTAAAAGCTCAGTTAAATATAGGATCTGCTAAAGAAGCAGAGTGAAAGAAAATCAGCATCTATGGCAGTCATCCAGCCACATCTCATGAATTTCATAGCAGCAGTGAAACATCACCCACAAAACGGCCCCGTGTTCTGGGATGCTGTCACTTCACCTAAAATCCGTCACTGATCCTGAGGTAGGTGGATGTGGCAGTCACCGGAACATGAACGTGGCGCACAGAGTGAAGCGAGAGCCTGGTAGCCTGCAAGGTCGAAGCCTTCAGACCTTCGCAAGCCCCCTTCTCACTCACCTTCTGCAGATATGCACGAAAACTGTTTATATGAATACTCAAAGCCTCAACATACTCTGACCTACCTACTTACATGCTTTATTTGTAGCATCGATAAACATACAACCACTCATAACACTACTATGTTTTTGTTAAACTGTTTTTAGTAATACCTTGATTTGCAATACATTCATTGATTTCATAAAGAAAAATCATGTGAATTTAAATTCCAGTTAATAACAACTTCTGGTTGTTATTTAAATAAACTTTTTTATAATTCATACAATGCTGACGTAAGAGCCTCAATAACAGAAATGAAACAGACAACAGAAAAATAAGCAGCAAATAGTAATCGCTAAATACTTAAAGCTGATGTCCCACAAAAGGTGAAATTCTATAGATAGAATGTAAACTGATTAAATAATGTCTTTGGCCTAGAAAAGAAATACAATAATTATTATTTTAATTATTTAGTTATTTTTAATAAATCTATTTCTTAGTCAAGTCACCTAACCTTCTTCAGTATCAATTTTTCTATCTGCAGTATCAATTTTTCTATCTGCAGTATCAATTTTTCTATCTGGGTTTCTGCTTATATATATTTGTAAGTGGAGATGATGATAATGACCAAATAGATTTATCATGAGGATAAAATAGAGTATCCAGCACAACATAATGGGTATTTGCTAAATATGACTTCTTTCAGGGCTAAATACTAACATTCAACCTCTCTGTTAAAAGGCGGGGAATGAAAATCTCTCAAAGAATTCTCCTTATCTAAAGATATGAAACAAGTTTACAAAAGTAAACTTGCCGAAAGGTCAAAAAACTCTGTGAAACTAGGAAAGGAAGACAATCCAATGCTATAAATTTCCAAAATCTCAAAACCTGACAGCCAAGGAAACAAATGGTGATTCCGGAGCCCAGTAGAACAGAACACTTTGTAAGGCTCTTGACCCTATCCCCAGAACCCACGTGACTTTTTTTTTAGTGAAACCACAAAATTAAACTACACTAAATTTATGGGTTCAGAAAAAATGCACTGCTTTGTTCACCCTCATGAGATTCCACTTGAACTCCCCAAATTAACTAAATGTCTAATCATTTTTCCACCGTACTTTAATCCAATTGATTCAATCAGCCTCCCCATATCTATCATTGTTAAATGGAAAAAACTAGAAACTACTCTGGGTATGTTAGACAGAAATTAGGTAAGCAGAATCTTCTCAGAAGGGCTGGAGGAGTGGGTGTAAACAAGGTCAACATCCATGCTGTTAGATCCATCATGGCTGCGACTGACAATGGAGACAGCTGCTGCTACCACCCCCAACTCAACTGCCTCTCTCGACACCCACAAGGCTGGTAGTACCTGAAATCCCCTTCCACGATTGCTCCTATGTCTCTGTTTTAGACAGAGCAGCAAGAAAATGACCTTATACCTCTCTTCTTACCAAGATACATGTGAGTGCATCCCAAATCCTGGCTCTACAGGAGGTGTGAAATGTCGTCTGAAGTTTTTCAGTCTCTGCTGCCCAGAAAAACACCAATGAAGTTGGGTCAGTCTACAGCATATTCCATGACAGGTTCCTTGCAGTTGTGCAATACAATGGCTGCCCCTCATGATCTGTTCCATTGGTGACTCAACATTTGCATGCATTTGCCCCTCAATTTCATTTAGCCTAGGTCAGCATTGGGTTCAGATTTCAGTCGACAGTCTAGCAAAACTACTGCTTGAGCTAACACACGGAATCCAGAAACTCCAGGAGGTCACTGTATTAGTCCGTTCTTAGTCTGCTATGATGAAATACATGAAACTGAGTGATTTATAAAGAAAAGAGGTTTAATTAACTCACAATTCCACATGGCTTGGGAGGACTCAGGAACTTACAATGGTGGCCAAAGGCACCTCTTCACAGGGCAGCAGGAGAGAGAATGAGGGCCAAATAAAGGGAGAAGCCCCTTATAAAACCATCAGATCTCATGAAAACTCACTCACTAGCAGGAGAACAGCATGGGGGAACACGCCCCCTGATTCAATTATCTCCACCTGGTCCCACCCTTAGCACGTGGGTATTATTACAATTCAAGGTGAGATTTGAGTAGGGACACAGAGCCAAACCATATCAGATACCCAGATCAATTAGCTTTGCCCAACCTAAAGCTATATTTCTACTTCCTGGTCTAATGCTTGTAGAAACCATTCCCATGCAAATTCCTTGGGTTTCTGCTTATATAAAATAGCAAAATCTTTCGGTATGTCAGTCTTCTCCAAGTCCAATTTGTGTTCTGCAGCATGCTGGGCTCTGACTCCACTTATAATAGGTTGAGAAGCAAAGAAGCCTGGTAATGAAAGGGCCTGAGGAGAGTTGGAAACTTATTTACCTCAAGTAAAGTAACTCATGTGTCTTCAAACAAACTACTACTAACCTCATCAGACAGGAAAGGGGAGCTGTTTTTGCTTGCAAGGGAGATTTTGTGGGAAGGGGATTTAGAGTGGTCAAATTCAACTGAACACACACAAATGTCCCAGTGCAATTCACAAGGTCCCTCTCGCCTTGTTGTGTTCTAATGTTCACTTAAAAGATACGACAAACTGAGCACAGTAGCCCACACCTAATCTCAGCACTTTAGGAGGCCAAGGTGGGAGGATCATTTGAGGCCCGGAGTTTGAGACTAGCCTTAGCAACACAGGGAGACCCCCATCTCTACAAAAATAAAAAATTTAGCTGGGCATAGTGGTATGCATCTATAGTCCCAGCTACTCAGGAGGCTGAGGTGGGAGGATCCCTTGAGCCCAGGAGTTTGGGGCTGCAGTGAGCTATGATCGCACCACTGCACTCTAACCTAGGCAACAGAGTGAGACCCTGTCTCAAAAATAAAATAAAAAAGTTAATGATATGACAAAATGTGAATTCAACTTACACTGTAACTTAACAACCCATAGGATCAGATTCTGTATAATGTAGAGATACATCAGTCCTGAGCTAAGGCCAGAAGAGACAAAAGATTATCTGAGGGTAGTTCTATCACCTAGGCTGGAGTGCAGTGTGCGATCTCAGCTCACTGCAACCTCTGCCACCCCAGTTCAAGTGATTCTCACGCCTCAGCCTCTCGAATAGCTGGGACTACAGGCATGTATCACCATGGCCGGCTAATTTTTGTATTTCTAATGGGGGTTTCTCCACCTTGGCCAGGCTGGTCTCGAAATCCTGACCTCAAATGATCTGCCCGCCTTGGCCTCCCAAAGTGCTGGGATTCCAAGCATGAACCACCATGCCCAGCTGTTTCCTTTCTTTAATCGCTCCAGAGCTATTTCTTCTGCAGTCCCACTTCACAACCCTTGAAATTTCTCATTCTCATTCTAATGATTTATCATAGCGAGAACTTTGCCAGAGCCTAGCCTTCTAGCAGACACATCATTCCAGGAAGCCATAGCAATAATTTAAGTGACTTCTTTCTGTCACTGTATACCATTAATTATGAGAGTCCCATGTTCTAATAATAACATGATTGCCGTTATCTGTAAGAAGAAGTGGAATAGATAACCCATCCAATGTTTCCATCCTTGAGATGTCTGAGAGTCTGTTATCTGTAACCCCTTCTGGAAGGAGGAAACAGAAACCACTCTAGATATTTTTGGGAAAGAGAAGCTTAAGAAAAAAAAATATATTTATACAAGAAAAAATGTGTTTGTAGAATCATTTTAAAGGCTGCAGAAGCAGGAGTCAGAGGTAGGGAATATACCACTGTAGTTGCAAGCCCAAGATCAAGAAGCATCTGCTTCTGTCACAACTGCTACTGCTAATCATCTCTACATCCATGCAACTGGGAGCCTGAGGCTGACTGCAGTAACCGCCCCAACTACCACTAGATATCCTTCAGGCTGGTGTGTACAAACCTCAGGTCTTACAAGAGTGCATCCAATTGGTGGAAGCTTATCTATAACAAGAATCCTGGCTGCTTGGGGTCTGGAAAACATATATTTAAGTTACCAACTTCTAAAGAATACGAAAGCATTCTAAAGTGGAGGTAGAATAAAGGAGGGGCAAACATTCACAAAAGCCACCACAGTCTCAGGAAGTTTTAGTCTCTATTTGGCTATATATGCTGAATCTTTCAAATCTCCTCCTCCTCCTGTTTATCTGCCTAACATATCAACTGATGCGTGTATTAAAGGTTGGGCAGGCACCTTGAACTTGTTCCTGGGTGTCCAGGGGCTGGCATTTGCTGGTTTCTGGGGTGTTGTCCCTTGTCCACGAAGTTACTGGTGGCCCGCTAGAGTCCCATGCAGAAGTCTGCAGTGGCTCATGCCTAATAATCCCAGCACTTTTCAAGGTCAAAGCAGGTGGATCACCTCACCCCAGAAGTTCAAGACCAGCCTGGGCAACACAGCAAAACCCCATCTCTACAAAAAAAAAAAAAAAAAAAAAAAATTAGTCTTGGTGGTGCAACCTGTAATCCCAGCTACTCAGGAGCCTGAGGGAGGAGGATCACTTGAGCTCAAGAGGGAGAGGCTGCAGTAAGCTGAGATTGCACCACTGCACTGTAGCCTCGGTGACAAAGCCAGACGCTCTCTCAAAAATATTTTTTAATTTTTAAAATTTTAAAAGAAATCAATACTAGACTTACTACTAACTTACAGAAACAGGACAAACTTTTATAACTTCACTCTCTGTTCATATGTTTGGGCATCCTTAGGGAGTTGTCTGGCAGCATTCAGGAAAAAATTTAGAAGGTCTAGAGAAGATCCCATACAAACCCCTACCAAGAGAATGAAGGCTTGTACCGTGTGCAGAGATCTCCAGAGAAACTGCTTCTTCATCCCTGTTCGCTAGTCCGCTCTATCACATGCTTGGCTGCGCTGCCTCTTATGTTTAAAAGTAACTAAAAGATCATTAGGAATTTGGTGAGAAAAATTGTCTTCCTTTTACCCCATGAATAAAATCGATTTTTTAAAAGTGACATAGGGGCTTAAAATACAAATACGAAAATATAGAAATATATATAAAAGCACTCAGAGAATAATCACTTTAGATACCATGGTGCCTTTCAAAAAAGAAAAAGAGAAAAGAAATGAGATCATGCCAGTCATGTTTTCTTTCTTTCTTAAAAGTTAATCAGCCAGGCACGGTGGCTCACACCTGTAATCCCAACACTCTGGGAGGCCAAGGCAGGTGGATCACCTGAGGTCAGGAATTCCAGACCAGCCTGGCCAACATGGTGAAACCCCGTCTCTACTAGAAATACAAAAATGTGCTGGACGTGGTGGCGGGTGCCTGGAATCCTAGCTACTCGGGAGGCCGAGGCAGGAGAATCACTTGAGCCTGGGACGCAGAGGTTGCAGTGAGCCAAGATAGTGCCATTGCACTCCAGCCTGGGCTGCAGGAGCAAAACTCCGTCTGAAAATATATATATATATCATAACATAAAAAAAGTTAATCATCATGGCTGTCTAGCCATGTTTATACATCTCCAACATCAGTTTTAGAGATTGAAGAAGATGTAGGGAAACATAATTATTGTAAAATGCTAAGAACAGTGTGCCATATTTGGCTATGTTTCTTAAAATGCGGTGAAAATATTAATTGCTTCAGGAACACCTATAGTGCTTGTTAAAAACAGAGAATAGTCAGGGCGTGATGGTGCACGCCTGTAATCCCAACACTTTGGGGGGCCGAGGCAGGCGGATTTGATGCCAGGAGTTAGAGACCAGCCTGGCCAACATGGTGAAAATCCCATCTCTACTAAAAAAAAAAGAAAAATTAGCCAGACGTGGTGTCAGGTTCCTGTAGTCCCAACTACTTGGGAGGCTGAGGCAGGAGAATCACTTGAACAAGGGAGGTGGAGGTTACAGTGAGCTGAGATCGTGCCACAGCACTCCACCTGGGCGACCAAGTAAGACTCTGTCTCAAAAACAAAAAACAAACGAAAAAAAAACTGGAGAATAGCTTTGTCATAATTTACTCCCCCCAAATTTTTTCAATCTAAAGAATTAAATTAAATTTAAAATGGTGACTAGGGAGCCCATCTCAGACCTGTAAAATGAGAATCTCCAGGTGGGGGTCCACAAATTCACATTTGTAGCAAGTTTCCAGATAATGTTTATCTCACTACATTGGAGAACCACTGGACTGTTTTAAAGAGAGGACCTATTTCCCCACAATATAGCAGAATATTTCTGTTTCTTGAACTTTTCTGTTCTCTGATTTTTATTTTAGGAGACAACAATGGATGGTCTTTGCAATTTGACAAATATTTTGCCAGTTACTCCAAAATGACTTCCCCATATCCCTTTGAGGCAGAAACACCTGAATGTTGTAAGTAATCGGAGCAGTTATTTCCTTTTCCATGAGTTCATAAGATACCGTTGTTTAAAAGTTTGATTCATCATTAAAAAAAAAGATTGCATCTCCATCTGAAATCGTTTTTAATTAAAGAAACTTCAAAATTTTTAAGAGGTCAATTATAGTTTTCTAACTGCAAACTCTATTAAATATACAACTTTCACTAGGAAAATTTATTTCAAAAAAGACTCAGGGATCTTAAGTGTAAAAGTAATAAATGGTGTCAGATATTGTTTTGAACAAAACCAATGTCAGTTAGTCAAGGATGTTCAAGAATGGTATTTTATTTGAGTTCTCTTTTCACAATCTTTATGAAATGTGATGTAAAGAAAACAGAGAAAGTAGAGAGGGCAGAAAAGCTGTTTGGATTTTAATGTTTGCCAGAAAAAAACTCTTCTGAGCTGCAAAACCCTTATTCATTATAACCCACTATGTTCAGTCATGCACTGAAAACCTACAAAAACACTGGAGGGGTGTGGAAGGGTATAAACCTGAGGATTAACTATAATATTTTAGATCAGAAAGATATATGAAAATAACTCCTCTTAAATAAATTTTGTGTGTTCTAATAAATTATGCAAATGTACATCTGTGCCTTGGAGCTGTCATTTTGACCCTAGCTTTTCAAAACCTTGGTTAAAAAGCAAGGCATATTTGCTATTCTTCTGACATTCCAGACATGGCTCCATATCACAGCCTCTATACGACTGTTCTTTCAGAAACTTTCTCCCATGTGTCTTCTTAGTTGGTGACCCTCACCTTATTTAGGGCCCTGTTCAAATCAAGGAAGCCTGCACTGATAACACTGTATAAAACAGCAGCGTCCTCAGCCCTCCCCTCGTTACTCTATTAGCTTACTCTGTGTTATTTTCCGAAGTGGCACTATCATAATTGCTGGCAGTAGTGGTGTTGGTTGTGGTGGTGTATGAATTATCTCATCAGATCCTAAGCACTATGACAATAGGTACTTTGTTTGACTTTTTTTTGTGTGTTTTTTTTTTTTTTGGCTGCGCTTCTAGTGCCTAAAATAGTGCTTTGTACATAGTGAGCACTCAATAAATTATTATTGAAGTCTTTATGGGAGGCTACAGATAGGATGTTTTGTTTTATTTTTCATCTTTGTATCTGCCCAGGAACATACATATTCCATGGATGGATTATAGTTACAGTAAAACTCAGTTGAATTTTTAAAGCCCAGTTGAATTAGTATATTTTTAAACATATATTTTTTATAATAATTTTTCTTATAGCTAAAACTTTTAGTTTTTTAGCTAACAATAAAAACATTCACAGAATTTTTGCTGGGTGTTAAATTCATGGTTTATTTTTATCCTTTTTGATCTTGAAGCATGCCAGATTAACAATATGTCTGAGTAATTGAGGTTTTATTTATGTAAATGTTATATAATAATAACTACATTTTAATAACAAATACTTAGGTAGTTATTTTATAACATTTTTCTAAAGTTACATTATCATAAATTATGTCTTTAGTCATAGATAAAAGCACAATATATTATGTAGACAATGATTTAACTATTGTGTAGTTCAATAATTTAAGAGAGTAAAATTTTACACTGTGAGTTCTAGAAAATACATGTTTATACAGATAGTGACAGTTTACCTTTCGCTAGCCCTAGTAAATGTTAATTATTCAATTCTCATACTCATCACGTTTTCTGTTCTCTGTGTTTTGTACAACTTACATCACTCCCATCTTCCCAAAGCATTATCTGGGCAGCTTTGAATGGAAAACAGTCATGAATGAGCAATCAATGGCTATTCACTACAAAATGGTAGAGAGGTGACTAAGAGTTTATTTTAGACAAATTTTATGTCATATATTTAGTTAGTTTCTTCATATCACCTGGCAATGCCAGCTCCTCCTCTGTTCTTTTTTTTCTTATATAGTGCCTTCCCAGTCATATCCTTTTCGTAAAACCATTTAAGATGAATAGGTAATGGCCTCATATCAAATACTAGTGTCAAATTAGTAGATCAACAAAATATGAAATATTAAAATGTAAGGATTGTTGAAGTCTATATAGGAGGCTATAGATAGCCTGTTGTAAATATAAGGTTTTTTCTCTTGCAAAAATTATTTTTTAAAAAAAGGCATAGAGGAAGAAATACTTATTTTTTTCTTTATGTTCTATCATAAATTGTAAAGTCTAGCTTTTTAAATTTTTAATATTTTTTGTCTTCACTACTCAAATTAGGTTAATCAAAAACCACTAGCAATCCCCAGTTTAAGGGGATAGATGTCACTCTTGTGAGGTTCACGGGGTACTCAGCAATCTGTCTCAGCATCATGCCATTATTTAGAGGAAGACCAAATAAGTTGTCCATTAAAAAGCTAAAAATTGGCTGGGCACAGTGGCTCACACTTATAAACCCAGCACTTCGGGAGACTGAGGTAGGAAGATCTCACTTGAGACCAGGAGTTCAAGACCAGCCTGGGCAACATAGTGAGACCCCAATCTCTCTAAAAAAAAAAAAAATTAAAACTTAGCTGTGCTCCTCAGGAGCCCAGGAGATTGAAGCTGCAGCTGTGATTGAGCCACTGTGCTCCAGCCTGGGCAACAGAACAAAACCCTCTCTCAGAGGGGGAAAAATAAAAGCAGCTAAAAGTTTTTGGGAAAGGAGAACGTTAATAGATATAATTTAACTGGTAAGTTTTAAAATAATGAATTAAACCATGTTGTCTCAAAATAGTTTTTTTCTTTTATCATATATTTTCTTTTTATTTCTTAATTTTATTTATTTATTTGTTTGTTTGTTTGTTTATTTATTGAGATGGAGTTTCACTCTTGTTGCCCAGACTTGGGAGTGCAATGGCATGATCTTGGTTCCCTGCAGCCTCTGCCTCCCAGGTTCAAGTGGGTCTCCTGCCTCAGCCTCCCAAGTAGCTGGGATTACGGACATGTGCCACCACGCCTGGCTAATTCTGTATTTTTAGTAGAAATGAGGTTTCTCCACGTTGGTCAGGCTGGTCTTGAACTCCCGACCTCAGGTTATCCACCCACCTCAGCCTCCCAAAGTGCTGGGATTACAGGTGTGAGCCACCGCACCTGGTCTAGTTCTTAAATTTTAATTGAATCTTTTAATACCTCATTTTATTCCCAAAACGATTTTCAGCAACTAGCAATTAAAATACAGCTACTAAAAGCCTTAAACCATTAACATGATATAAAAGACAAAAGTTCAGTGGTGAATGGAAAGCAAATGACAAAGAAAAATTAAGAAAATCCTTCCTGAGAGAAGTTCAGTGACTTCATCCAAAGCATAGTTATGAATTTCATAGCCATTAAGTCCAAGACAGAAAATAATGGCTTACATAACTCTCATAGTTTGTAAAGCAAAACAAACAAATGGGGAAAAACCAGACAAGTCAGCAAGAGAAATATATTTTTGCCTGATCCTGCACCTTGGAAGACGTTTGTCACAAGTATAATTACATAAAAGGAATGAGGCTATGTAATAAATGTTGTATTAAAAAAAAAAGAAGTAATTTTTTTCATCAGTACTTAACAAAAACAAATATATAATTTAAAGTTATTTAAAGACAATTTGTGGGAGGGGAGTGTAGCTAATAACTAAATATATTTTTCAAGATTGTAAACAGGGTAAAAATAGAATGGCAAGTGTAGTGTAAAACTTGCAGTTAAAATTGAATTTAAGGTTCCTAGTGTCCCACCTTGTTTGAAGCAGATTATTATAGGAATTGATTGGAAATTAAACTGAACAAAGCTTATAATCATTTTTTGACTAGATAAAATAATGTGTGGAATTCACATTATTAAAGTCATCTCTAAGAGCAATATCATGGAAAATATAATACCTATAATGAACCAATAAATTTAAAAATTTAAGTTTAAAGGATTTGAAAAGTATAGAGATTTAGAAATCATTACTTACTCAACCATAATTTGACCATTCAGAAGCTACCAGCATTAACTTGCTACTGCATTACTTGTCTTTTTTTGTTTTAACATAGTTGAAATTTCCTATACAAACCATTTTTATCAAATTTTCAATTAGCATTTCAGCATAATCAGGTATCCATATTACCACAACATCTTTTAAAATATACCATATAATAGTATATTTTGTAAGTGACCTAATTTCCTTAATCATTCCTTGGCTGTTGAATATTTACGTGTTGTTTTTTCATTTTTCCCTATTGCAGATAACCCTGTAATCAATATATATGGATTATCTTAATTTAGTCTCTTTATATGAAAAAAATGCACTGGGGTTAGCGCTAATTTGACTGCCCTCTGTTTCTGACCTTCCTACTTCATTCTCCAGACCTTCATCTTCCTTCCCAACCTTCTCCATCCCATCCCCACAGCGTACACATAGACTCACATGAGATATGATTTTAACTTAAAGAGACAGCATCAGTTTTTAGACATCCATGACCAAAGTGGGTACTTGCAACTATAAAACTGTTTTAAAGTTCTTGGCAGATACTCTGTTTATATTAAACACTAAATCTAGGTTATGGTCCTGATCTCTTGTAACCCTGAAAAGAAGTCTCTGGAGATATTTGGGAGGAGAGGAAGAACACATGTCACCCCATATCTGAGCCAAAAAGCTCCTCATGAACAGTCATTCACAGAGGTCTCCGCTTAGCCACTGAGACACTTGCCTGCTCTCTGCAAGTTTCACCATAAAGGTCAGAAACTGGAAGCCTACAAGCAGAAAGCTCTCATAGACAGTTTTGTTTGTCCAATATTTTTAAATGTTTTCAGTTAGCTAATATCAGTTTTTAAATAGATAGTCATATATAAAACATTGTATTTCTGGCTTCTTTGAGGAAGTTGGTAGACGTAGCTACACATGTTCCTATTCTAATATGGCAACAGATGGGAGAAGCTGTTGCACTTGGACATCTGGACACAGTCTACAGTGACATTGCCTGACCGCTGGAGACACTGGAGTCTGTAACCCCTGCGGTATGGGTTAGTGTTCCAGAAGTCAATGTGGAGGGGGGAAACATTTCTCATTGCTCTCAGGAATTGGCCATTCCCCATTGGAGCAGTAATCAAACTATATTTATTATCCTAAATAATAATCTCATTATTCTGTTTAGCTATATGAATACATCATTGCAAATCTCTAATAGACTTTAGATGTATTTAGATGTATTTAGTCACATCCTAACACTATCGCTACAGCCTCACAAGATGGCCAAGGTCATACACCTCATTCTCCCTCTCTTTCCAACACCCAACATCAGTGAAAATAGAATCCTAAGAAGAAAAATTGTCACTCCCATAAATAAACTTTTATTCATCCTTTACCCCATTTAAGCCAAAAGATTTTTTAAAAAACTTATTTGAAGAACTCCTGATTTAAAAAAAAAAAAAAAAAAAAACTATTGACACTATCATTTGCCTTTAGTTCTCCTCGTTCTTGCTAGTTAAAAGTGATTTATTCCTGCTTTAAAGGTTTTGATTAGACTAAAAGAAATACTTTATTTTTAAGTGGCAGTTGTAATATGAACATTAAGCCTCATCACACATTATCATGTCAATCCTTAGTGGTATAAGAGCAGATTATTTCATTCATTTTGCAATGAATGGAGAACGGTCTGCTATTTTTAAAAAATGCATGAGCTGGTAAGTGTGTGTTTCCAAATGTTAATGCTCTACCATCATTTTAAGGTTAAATTAAAAGCAAACTTTGAAACCTTAATTTAAAGCATTGCTTAAATTGCCTAGGTAACACATGATATGCTTTTGTACTAAATGATTTTCTCATAGCTTTTCATTTCTTTCTTTTCATTACCCTCCTCTTCCTGGCCCCTCATGTCATCATGCCTTACCACTTCCCCTTGATTCAGTGGTCAGTTCTGTGCCAGTGCAATGTCTTTGCCAAGGTCTGGAGCTTGACTGTGATGAAACCAATTTACGAGCTATTCCATCAGTTTCTTCAAATGTGACTGCAATGTAAGTAGAAAAGAATGACTTCATCCTGACAGCCGGGTAGCACCTGTAAAATTGTATTATAATTAAGACCATATCATTATTAATAATGTATTTTTATTCCAAGATGATGTCATTTTTCCTGGGTCAGGTATAATTACTGATATTTATTTTGCATTTATTAAATGCTAGACCCTACCTTAAATTATTCTTTATATTAGCTATTTAACCCCTCATAATAATCCTGTGAGGTATGGAGTATCACCATATTTTATGTAAACAAAAAAAGTCATCAATTGCATGTGCTACTAAAGAAAAAATGGCTTCTAATTAAACTATTACATAGAGCTTTCCTATTACATAGAATTTTCATTTGACATTTATTGAAAGAATTCTTTTAGAATTTATTGGACCGACATTTTAATATAATCTGATGTGTAAGTTAAAAAAGAAAATAAGGTAAATTGGATAAGATATCCCCCCCAAAACATCATATTTAAAATCTGTTCTGAATCACCTTATGAGTCATAGATGTTAATGTTGTTGTTTTCTTAAGGAATTCAAACTTGCGTATGTAAAAAAAAATATCACCACAAATGGTGTGTTGATTTCTAGTACCTGTAGTGTTAGTTTCTAGTACTAATTTGAATTCAACAAACTTCAGCAACACAAACATACACATTTGACTGAAACTTTTTTACAAGAAATTAGTGGAGGACAACTATTTTAATCCAATATTTTCGCTGAGTTTCTTTTTTCATCTAGATGCCTTAGTGCCTTGTGGCTCTCACTTTTGGGTATATGAGGACAAAATAAGAGTAATTCTTGAGTTTATGAATATTGACAAGTGTTACCGTTTTCAAACCAGGCCACCTAATACAGCAATTGAAATACTTGATACATGAGGTAAGAGCTACAACTCAGAGTTCCGGTGCATAGTGGTTCCCTTGAATTCACAGATCTGGGAAGTTTACCCAATTTGTGGTAGCCAGGGAATATGAACTGAAAATATCAGCAGGGTTTTCCAAAAGAGGGAACATTTCCACTTGAACTAAGGAAAGGAAGAGCTCTTCAGTATTCTATCCTCTTCTTGCCCCACCATGGCTCTTTCTCATAGCAATTAGTCCTGCTAGAAAAAAGTAATAATCCCCCAAAAGAACCTGAGGTCCTATGGAACACTTCTCTGATTTAAATTCTAACTGGAAATTCTGGGTATAAGAATTTATGAATAGTCTGGACAACACAGAGGCAGTCCATCACTACAAAAAAATAAAAATTAGCCAGGTATGATGGCCCACACATATAGTCTCAGCTACTTGGAGGCTGAGGCAGGAGGATCACTTGAGCCTGGGAGGTCAAGGCTGCAGTGAGTTGTGATCAAGCCACTGTACTCCAACCTGGATGACAGAGTGAGACCCTGTCTCAAACAAAAAAAAAATAATTTATGATAATTGCATTCTATTTTCAGAGAAAAAAATCAGAATCCTTCTCCACCGCTGTATCAAATTACTAGAAAATCCAAATCAAAGGATATTCTGATGCAGCCAATTTCGTTTTTCATTTTCCCACGAGTAAGATTTGAATCCATTCTTTAACAATTCAACCAACATTTGTAAAATAAAGAACAGAGGCAGAAAGCTGGAGGAATGGAGGGGAATAAGGCAACGGCTAACTAGAGAGGGCATGCCTCACACAAAGGGTAAATCATTGAATTAATTCCCATTCAATTTTTAAAAGTGTCATAATCTAATATACACATACATACATAAAGAGATGTGGGCAGAAAACGGTGACCTACCAGTTTTCAACCCCTGGTATAAACAAAAAACTGGGACCAGGTCCTTGTAAGTGACTGTCTGCAAGAAGGCAAGAAAGGAGGAGTCAAAGATGACTCCAAGGTTTCCGTTCTAAGCAACGGTGTGATCAGAGAATGGGGAGACTTGGTGGCAGTAACTGAGGAAGATTGGGACTCTGATGTTAGATGTTTTTTCCAATGTGAGATTAACAGGTCACTCAGTGTATATCTCCAACAGGCATTTGGAGATATACGAATAAAGCTCAGGAGTTTATGTCTACAATTTTTTTTATTTTATTTTTTGTTCAAAAAATAGCATTCTCTTGTGCTTTAGGTTGAGCCACTTGATTCCAGTTGTCCATTTATACTTTTCTTCTGCAGAACACTGGCTTAGACTCATACCTAGTCCCAGTCTGTTTGTTCAGTTCCACACAGAAAAAGAACTCTATGATTTATAGCAAATACATTAAAAAGTAAATATCAAATTTCATTAGTCAGTTCTTTCCAGACTTTGAGTTGGAACTGTTATAGGGAAATATCAGAAGAGGACTGAACCATATATAAGTATCAAAGAAGTTAATACTCCCAGTAATGTTTATTGAAGTTGGGATTTTTTAATAATTTCACATAAATGCTAATGAACAAAATGGGCAAACATAGATAGATATGATTATTTTTACTTTTTTCTAGCTGGATAAACACTAATTTTGACTATTTGAGACTTGACTTTAAGATCCTGGAATTTAATCACTAGAACTATATGATCTAATATGAAGAAGTTCCTTTATAAAAACTAGAGCTAGCTTTGACAATAATGATTAAAATAGGCCATTTCTCTCCCACACACACACAAACACACACAAACACACACTCTCTTTGACTCTGTGAGCAATCAAAGTTGGAATGTCAAATTTTTAAATATAAGGATTTGTTATAAAGTATTTTGGGTTGTTCTATTCAATGAGAGTAACAGCATCTACCTCTTTCTATCCCAGTAGGATATTGTGAAATATAGAGAATGTTATTTGTCAAAATATTTTATGTCATTTAGAAAGAAGTAACCTATAAATCCTAGACACTGTTAATAAAAACCCAACTTTGTAAGTAACATTACTTAGCAGTCTTTCAATGTGCCTCACTTTCCTCTATAGTAACTCTCCTCCTTCAAGTGCAATTAACCTCTTCCTCTTGGGTTCTCTCATAGAACCTCACTTGTGTCTCTTTTACGTATACTAAACATTCTTGCTTATGCTATAGTGAGTCGGGTCCTATTATCTACCTGAAAAAGGAAAATGCCATGGCCTATATATCCTCCAAAGTTCCTAATAGAGTCTAATAATCCCTAAATAAACGTTATTGAAATGAATTTATAAATAAATACAATAAAAACAAAAGAAGTTGGTTGCCTCTTTAGCCCTGGGCTGTAAGACTGAAGTTATTATTCAAAGAAAATTCTCTATTTATAGATAAAGCATAATTTGTCCAAATACAATATACACTTCTTAAAAGCAGGTATTCAACATGTGCAAATGGCAGGCATTTGACACGTTTTTTTTTTTTTTTTTGAGATAATCAATGAATGAATGAACACTTTTTTTTTTTTTTTTTTTTAAGACAGTCTCACTCTGTCACACAGGCTGGAGCTCAGTGGCGCAATCTTGGCTCACTGCAACCTCTGCCTCCCAGATTCAAGCGATTCTCGGAACACATTTTTTAAGAACACACTAAACTTTCATCTATATCCTTAAACTCAATTTTGTTTGTTTGTTTGTTTTTTGTAAACATACAGGGTCTCACTGTGTCCCCCAGGCTGGAGTGCAGTGGTGCAGTCATAGCTCACGGCAGTCTTGACCTCTGAGGCTCAAGTGATCCTCCTGCCTTAGCCTCCCAAGTAGTTGAGACTACCGGCATGCACCACCATGCCCAGCTAATTTTTTAAATTGTTTGTAGAGATGGTGGGTGGATCTCACTGTGTTGCCAGCTGGTCTTGAACTCCTGGGCTCAAGTGATCCTCACACCTCACTCTCCCAAAGTACTGGAATTATAGGTGTGATCCACTGTGCCCAGCCAAATCCAAATATTTAACAATTTATCATGACACAATATGAACATTTAAACAGGGCATAAAGCAGCATTTGGAATCTAAGTCAAGTCAGAATCATTAGCAGAGAAGAGATCCTCTATTAGTTAATATATACAAGGAAATAATATTTGGTGACGGCCAGCAACTGAGAGTAGTTTCAAGAGGGAATTACTTGTTAATCAGCCTTTGGTATTATTTATTTAAAAAGCCACTAAGTGTCTGATATGCGTAGTCTAGAAAAGTGATTTTTAACTTTTTTTCTTTCATTATTGTTTCCCTTCCCTCAGGAAGCCTTTTTAGACTTTTTTTTTCTATTTGTCCCCTCCTGTGAAATTTTAATACTACAGATA
Organism: Macaca fascicularis; assembly: GCF_037993035.2. Lineage (NCBI taxonomy): Eukaryota > Metazoa > Chordata > Mammalia > Primates > Cercopithecidae > Macaca > Macaca fascicularis. Next base: position 163,523,037 of record NC_088379.1, read on the forward strand.
TTATATATATAATAATACAGTATACTGTAGTATACTACAGACGTACTACAGGCTCAGTGGCTCACGCCTGTAATCCCAGCCCTTTTGGAGGCCGAGGCAGGTGGATCACGAGGTTCGAGACCATCCTGACCAACATAGTGAAACCCCGTCTGTACTGAAAATAAAAAATTTAGCCAGGTGTGGTGGCCTGTGCCTGTAATCCCAGCTACTCAGGAGGCTGAGGCAGGAGAATCACTTGAACCCGGGAGGCAGAGGTTGCAGTGAGCCAAGATCGTGCCACTGCACTCCTGCCTGGGCCACAGAGCAAGACTCCGTCTCAATAATAATAGTAATAATAATAATACAGATATACGATATATGTTCTTGTGTATATCTGTGCATTATACATTTAAAAAGTTAGATTTTTAAAATTTTTTTTTTACTTCTTTAAGAACCAATTCTCACCTTCATTGAGAGTACATGGTCTTCTAGACTCTAGAACAGTGTTTCTCAAATTAGGTTCCAAAAATGTGTTCCAAAGAGTCCAAGAAACTTTTTTTTAAGAAGGATTCATCACCAAGTTTAAGCAACACCGCTTCAAAACCTAAACATTGTTAGTGCATATTGTATAAAACTGTCTTAACCTGAGTTAAGTTAACCTCCAGACAATGCAGCCTGTTGCTCACTTATTAGTATCTGCTCCATGGTACTATATAATGATAGTACTAATAATATATTATTAGATACCATCTAATCCAAATCCCTCGTTTCACAGTTAAAGAAACTGACTTGGAAATGTTGTGTGTGATTCATGCCAGGAACCCCAGCTACACTGGTTTTTGATTTTTTATTGTTTCATTTATTTTGCTTTTTCTACATTACATTGCTGTTCTAAAACAAAAACTTAAGGGCTTGGGACCTTTCCAGTACAACCACAATTACACGGATCTGGTCTGTGTCAAACTGCTTATTAAATTGTGATACAAAAGAAAATCTTTCTTTACAACTTCTTAGAAGTTGAAATGGAATCACTTACTGAATAAAGATGATCCATTTATAGGTACCAATTGATGTTTTCCTTCATTACTAATTTTAAGGTGGTGGAATGTGAGCAATGAAATATTGAGAAATACAATATTTAATTTCTGGAAAGTGTTTTTTAAACTGAAAACACTCTTTTTATTGTCACTCAGAAACTGAGATGCCTTCTAATGTTTATTAAATACAAATAGGAAAGAAAAACATAACTGAAAATCAATTTTTTCAATTCTTTTCTTTAACATTTTTGTCAGAATTTCAGTCATAATCAAAATTTAAGAAAATATGAATAGCTTTAATAGTGCAAAACTAACAGCTAGACCTCGTTCAAGTGATGTGATAAATATGAGAGAGATAATCATGAAGCAAAATGTTTCCTGAAAGCTAGTACTAAGGTAAATAGTTTATAATTATCCCTATTGTTGTAATTTAAAAGTAAAGAAAAAACAACTTTAAGAACCAAAATTTACATTTATTTCAGGTCACTTCAGTGGAACTTAATAAGAAAGCTTCCTCCTGATTGCTTCAGGAATTATCATGATCTTCAGAAGCTGTAAGAAAATATTTAATTCCTGGTACTAAAATTAACTAGCATATTTGGGCATATCTGTTTCTTCTCGCTTCTGTGAACACCAACACTATTCCACAGCTTATGTCTAATCCCTATTCAGGGAAGTAGTTAGCTGTTAACTGAAGACTTCCAGGTAGCACTTTTTTTTTCCTGAGTATTTTAGAAACCATTCTAGAAAAATTTCAAACACCTGTTTCCAAAGGAACTGGAACATGTGTGCCGTGAATCCTCCTACCACACTCCCCCAAAATGGAGATACTTAGAAGCTTTTATCTCTGCATTATTCTGGCATGGAACACCTCAGTGCTCATCTTAGAGAAAAATGTAATGATCTTTTGCCAGATCTACCATCAAGAAAGTGAATAATTTTCTTCCATGTGTTTTCAAATTCATTCTCTACCTAAAATAGCAAGTCACTGTGGGTTGAAACCGCTGAGCATGTCTTGGAGACTTGATTCCGTTTTCACATCTGCCTTGTGAGTTGGGTTTTATTTTGGCCTTGAGTAGCATCTGACAGGTTAGCTTCCCTTCAGAACTCCCAAAATCCATACTAGCCCACGTGATGTTTACCTGTTACTTAGGTCAACTTTGTGACTAAATTATGTTGTCCTATGGTGAATTGTTGGGTTTAGATACTCTGTACGTAAATCACACTAAGAAATATCTCAGGATTCATTGTTTCATTTTTATACCAATAGAAATTGGTTCTTGTTTTGGTTTTCCAATAGGGAAACCTGATAAATTAATATGTATTTGTACATTTTTAAAGCTAACAGATGGAAATTGAGTGGAATCAGAAGAAAAATTAACCCACTTCCTTCAGTGAAATGTTCTAAAAACCCAGATAGTCTGCAGAAATATTTATTTCATATTTGAAAATAGAAATTCTAATAAAAATAACTTTTCAAAATTTCATTCTGAACATTTATCAGTCAAAAGAGAATTTATCACAATTAGAACTGACAAAACTTCAAGAGTACACTGACTTATGCTATTTTCTGATTTCTGGAGACTGAAGAATTTTTCTGTAGCATCACCTTATGTCCACTTGATGTAAAGGAGCTAGACTACAAATCTAAATATCAAAATTCAGATTTATGTAATTCAGTGGCTTAGCATTTTTGCACAACAAACATTGAATTAAATCTCTTTTTTGAACTAACCACCGTACTAATGTGGATGAATTAATTCCTGAATGACCAATTTGTTCCATATAACAAAATTATCAAAATAGCCTAATTATTTAAAAATTTCTAATTAGTTATTAAAGTCTATACCTTTAGACCTCCAGGCAATGCAGTCTATTCCTTAGTAGATCATTATAGTGCTAGAAATAAACAAACAAATACGTGATAAATAAGAACCATTCATTACCTACTACATGATTGGGCCCACAGCATATCAGGTTCAGTTGCATAATAATTATTTTTTAAGAGACAGGGTCTCACTCTGTCATTCAGGCTGGAGTGCCGTGGTACAATCATAGTTCACTGCACCCTCAAACTCCTGGGCTCAAGTGATCCTCCCAACTCAGACTCCTAGGTAGCTAAGACTACAGGCATGTGCCACCACACCTGGCTTTTTTTTTTTTTTTTTTTTTAGAGATAGGATCTCACTATGTTGCCCTGCCTGGCTGTTCTCAAACTCCTGGTTTCAAATGATCCTCCTGCCTTGGCCTCCCAAAGCTCTGGGATTATGGGCATAACCCACTTCACCCAGCCCATAATAAATTTTATAACATTTCACAATCAAAGTTAGATGTTCTTGCATGTTGGAGAAACAGGGTACTTTTCAGTCAAAATTTCTAATTAACTGAATGTTTGCTCATATTGATTTCTTTGTTATTGCTTCTAAAAGTTATAACAAATTACATACAAACTTTCAGGACACTCTAAAGAACAGTGGTGACCTGCACTCAGAACAAGAAGGCAGCCTTGAAGTCCTTACTTTATCATTCCCATAGTCTGGGGCAAGTACACGTGGAAGTGCAAACCTTTGTGTGTGTGCAGTGATGCAATAGCGTGTACTCTGGTACCCATTTCCTTTGACCTCCAGTTAACTCAAGGTCGTATTTTCAGTATTACTTCAGTTAACTGTGTAAGCCTGCATTCTTGTCTTGACCTTCCAATCTAATTTATATTCTTCTAGTCCTGATTATTTTTATTTATGTGTTCATCTTTTGCCACTTTTACTCCTTGTAAATTTCCCCCAAACAGTTTTTGGAAGAAGGTTTTGTTATCAAACTAATGAGATCAAAATTGACTTGGGTGACAGATTTGTGATTAACATAGAATATGGTTTGGGACATTAAAAAACATCATGCACTTTTAGGTTGGCTAGCACTGTCTTGAGCACTTAACAAGCTTAAAGAATTATAACAAGGCCTGTATTAAAAATCTGCTTCTAGACTTCTGATTCATGGGGGCTTTACTATGTGTTAACATTTTATTTCTAGAAAATTCAAATAGTAAGCTTTGGCTGTTATTCATTCACCTTTACAACTAGAATTTCGAAATACAAGCCAGCCTAATTGTACATAAATTTAATAGAAACATGAAGTGACATGATATCTGGCTTCACTAAATTATTTTGTAATGTTTACCTTTTTCAATTTTTAAAGTGTTTAATTGTCATCAAATATACATAACATAAAATGTAGCATCTTAACCATTTTTAAGTCTACCTTCAGAGGCATTAAGCACGTTCATATTGCTACACTACCTACCATCACCATCATACATCCACAGAATTATTTTTGTCTTGCAAAAGTGAAACTCTGCTTCATTTTTTTTTCTTTTTAATAATCATTTTCACAGGTACTTGCAAAACAATAAGATTACATCCATCTCCATCTATGCTTTCAGAGGACTGAATAGCCTTACTAAACTGTAAGTACCAGTGCGAATTCATCTGCCCATTCCACGGTAGTCTGACAGCCTAGACTATTCCAATCCAAACCAGCCTCCCTGTCTATGACAGTCCCAAGGATCCATGCAAGGGATGCTAAAGGCGCAGTAGAGCACCGTGGCTAAGAGTGTGGGATTGTGAGTTAGACAGGCTTCAGTCTGAGTCCTGATTGCCTTACTTACTAAGTGTGTGACCTTGAGCAATTTATATTCCTTTCTTTTCTTTCTTTCTTTTTCTTTTCTTTTTTTTTTTTTTTTTTTTGAGATAGAGTGTCTCTCTGTCACCCAGACTGGAGTGCAGTCGCTCAATCTCAGCTCACTGCAGCCTCTGCCTCCCGAGTTCAAGCAATTACCTGCCTCCGCCTCCCGAGTGGCTGGGATTACAGGCGCCCGCCACCACACCATCTTGTCCAGGCTAGTCTTGAACTCCTGACCTCATGATCCACCGGCCTCAGCCTCCCGAAGTGCTGGGATTACAGGCGTAGGCCACTATGCCCAGCCAATTTATATTCCTTTCTAAGCATAAGTTGCCTCTACTATAAAATACAAATTATAATAGTTCCTACCTCTGGGATATTGTAGGAAACAAGAAAATCTGTGGGAAGCATTAGGCACACTGTGCCTGACACATACTAAGAATTCAATGTACATTTGCCCTGGTGACAGGAGTGATGACTGAATGAACTTAGACAAAGTAAAAGCCTGATGCAGCCAAGCAGGGTGGCTCATGCCTACAATCCCAGCACTTTGGGAGGCTAAGCCGCGAAATCCCTTGATTGCTGGATTGTACTACTGCACTCCAGCATCCAGCATGAGCCATAGACCAAGACCCTGTATCTAAGGGAAGAAAAAAAAAAAAGCCTGATGATGATATTTGTGATGAAGAAGAAAAAACTCAAAGACTTCTCTAGTTAATCAGTTATTCTTTTTTCACTAATCCCACTTTTACAAATACATGAAATACTGTAAGGTTAAAGAAATAAAGCTTTTTGTGGTAAAATATACGTAATCTAAAATTCACCATTTAACTATTTTTAAGTAGACAGTTCAGTGGCATTAAGTACATTCACATTGTTATGGAACCATCATCACCATCCACCTCTAAAACTTTTTCATCTTCCCCAACTGAAACTCCGTATTTGTTGAATAATAATTCCTCATATCTGTCTCTCCCCATTTCCCCCTCTCCCCAGCCCCTGGCAACCATCATTCTATTTTCTGTATTTATTAATTGGCTACTTTAAGTACCTCATAGAAGGAGAATCATAAAATATGCAGTTTTTTGTGTCTGGCTTATTTCACTTAGCACAATGTCTTTAATGTTCACATATTGTAGCATGTGTCAGAATTTCCTTTTGTAGGGCTGAATAATAGTCCATTGTATTTATATACCACATTTTGTTTAACTGTTTATCTGTCAGTGGATATTTGGGTTGTTTCTACCTTTTGGCTGTTGTGAATAATGTTGCCATCAACACAGGAATACAAATATCTGTTTGGGTCCCCACTTTCACTTCAGGGTATATACCCAGAAGTGGAATTGCTAAGCCAGATGGTAATTCTTTGATTTTTGAGGAACTGCCATTTGATTTGATTTTGATTTTTTAAGGGACTGCCATACTGTTTTCCACAGCAGCTGTACCATTTTACTTTTCAACTAGTGATGCACAGGAGTTCCAATTTCTCCACATCCTCACCAACATTTGTGTTCTTGTTTCATTTGTTTGTTTTGACAATAACTATCCTAATGGGTGTGAAGTGGTATCTCACTGTGCTTTAAAAAAAAAAAAAAAAACAGGCTTTCTCAAAGCTCCATTTTATTGAGTTCTGCCATGCAGCATTCTAGAAGTAACTGGAAAGAAATATAACCAAAAATCACATGAATACATAACTCCCTGTATTTCCATTTATGTCCCCTTATTTTCTATCTATCCTGTTCTCTATCCTAACACAAGAAACCCATTCCAGTCAGATTTTTAGCTTGTGGTATCAGAGTTTGGGATTGAGTCAAGAAGAGCATCTAGTAATTTACTAGCAAAATGGAAAAAGACTGCAGGAGACTCAAAGCCTTAACAGTAACCACTTTAGCCATGTCCTCTCCCCCTCTACCCCATCCCTGCTCTTTTATGTCTTAGCAAAGTACCCAACGTCAATATTGGATGCACTCTCGTCAGACTCCTGACTGTCTTCTTTCCATATATCTTTGCAAAATTTACTAAACACCATCTGTTTGGTTTAATGTTCAGTGGATGTGGAGGAAGCTCTTGAAAGGCAGTACAGAACTGGAGAGCAAACTTGAAAGTGTTCTCCATCTCTTTTCATAGCTTTTCTATAGTGCTGGAATATTGTTGAGTGTTAAAGATGCCACATATTTCTAGTTAAATAATCATTAGTCCCAGCACTTTGGGAGGCTGAGGCGGAAGGATCACGAGGTCAGGAGATGGAGACCATCCTGGCTAACACAGTGAAACCCCATCTCTACTAAAAACACAAAAAATTAACCAGGCACGATGTGTAGTCCCAGCTACTCAGGAGGCTGAGGCAAGAGGATCGCTTGAACCTCGGGGGCAGAGGTTGCAGCGATCCAAGGTTGCGCCACTGCACTCCAGCCTGGGCATCAGAGCGAGACTCCATCTCAAAAAATGATAATAATAATCATTAGATACCTGATGATTCATGGATCTAAATAATCATTAGATCCGTAAGTATTCATTAACCCTCATAGAGTGCAAATATTTTAGGTAGACACCATGAGGGCATAGAAGGATAACTCAGGCTTGCTCCCTTTAAGTAGTTATGCCTTAGTGTTTCAGGTAGAGCACTGAGCCATCACTGGGGAGAGGCAGGACTCCTGTTCTCTAGAAGCTTATGATCTGAGACGGGAAAACAATGCCAACTTATATACAACATTAGAGAACCATTTTTTAAAAGTACTTAAGTTCCAAACCTGTGTTGCTGAAACCAAAACTGCTATTATGGTTCACCGAAAGGAGTGATTATCTCAGGTCCAGAGCAGTAAAGGATGGCTCTGAAAAAATGAAGAGGACTGGGCAAAACAGGTGAGCACAGGAAGCAATCGTGGATCAAATGCCTTTTACCTGGAGGGTTTTTGTATAAGAGAACCCCCTGAGGTTGTAAGTCATTTCTTACCCCTTACTGTGCCCACCTGGGCTCCAGGTTTGCAAAGGAGGGAAGGAAGAGGCTCAATCGTGGGGTGCCATTGCTCACTAGCCCTAAGCAGAAGTCAAACCCAGCAAGAGAGAACAGATTCCTGGCAGGAGAAATTCTACAGGATGTTTATTCAAGATATGAAAGACTGAAGAAGAGAAAGAAATCTGTGTGAATCCTGTGTTAGTGGAAGTGAAACTTGAATTCTTACTTGCATGTGAATCATAAGCAGAAAGAAAAAGGAAAGAGGGAAGAAACTGGAGTAAGAGGCGTGAGCACAGACACTGCTATAAAATATAATGTGTACTGAATGTTTATGGCATGCATTGCCTCAAACATTAAACCACAGGAAGGAGATCCTGATATTATCCCCATTTTAGAGTTGGGGAAGCTGAGGCTTACAGGAATTCATTGCTTGCTCAAAGTCACTGTTAATAAGTAGAGGAGTCAGGAATCAAACTGTTCGATAGCAGATTTAGTGCAGTGAATTGCCACATGAGAGAGACTGAGACATGAGTGAACGTGACAAGAAGAGGAGACCAACACAATAGAACAGAGAATTATTTCACTTCGCAGAGGAGTGGGATGTAAAGATGGATGAGGCAGAGTCAAACTCTTTAGCAAGGGATGCAATACCCTTTTGACCAGAACAGGCCCTCGCCTGCCTCCTAGGTTTATCTCCTGTCTCTCCTCATAGCCCTTTCATGGTAAGGCCCCAGTGAATTACCTGGTGATTTCTTAACTTGTCAGTCTCGCATACCTCTTGCTTTTGTATAAGCTATTTCCTCTGCCTAGAATAGCTCCTGCCCATTCTTTGCTTTGTGAATTGCATGTCTTCATCCAAGACTCTTCTCAATTGTGCCTCTGTTTAGTAAAGCCTTCTCTTGTCTCCTCATTCCTCCACACTCTGCAGTCCCTACCCCTAACAAAGCTGGCTGCTTTCTCCCCTGCAATGGCAGAGCAACCATGCATTATACACTTTCTGCTTTCCTTGACATTACAAAGTAATCTGTTCACATGCTGTGGCTTCTCCAGACTCAAAGCCCCTTAAAGAAAGGGATGGCATGCTTAGCACAGTGCCATGGGGTAAGTATTCAAAGTAGATTAATGAATACATGAATAGATGAATGAATAGATTGATTAATTAATTATGGGGAAATTTAAAACTAGATATGATAAGGTAAGTGATAGCAATTCTCAGAGATTCAAAGGCAGGGAAGTGGCATGATGAGAATGCTATATTAAAAAAATTTAAGATGGGTGATTATTGTTTTTACTTTTCTTATTGTAAGACATCAAAAAGATACAAATTTATTGTAGTCATTTCTCCTCTTCCAGGTATCTTAGTCATAACAGAATAACTTTCCTGAAGCCGGGTGTTTTTGAAGATCTTCACAGACTAGAATGGCTGTATGTTTAATTTATGTGGCATTTTATAGCAGTAATTTATAGGTTCAAGAGATATATAAATGAATTAATTTTTTTCTTCTGGCTGGCAGGATAATTGAAGATAATCACCTCAGTCGAATTTCCCCACCAACGTTTTATGGACTAAATTCTCTTATTCTCTTGTAAGTACTAAACTAAAGCAAATATTTCAATCAAAAGCAAAGACGTGAATAAAAATTAATGCTTAAATTTAATACGATTAAATTTGGAATTGTTAAAACCCCAAAGAGGCCTTTTCAATGAAAAAGCTTTTCTTAATCATATTCTATAAAGCTATTTATAGTTCCAACAATTTTAAAAGATTTTCTGTCTTTTAGAATATCAGCCCATAAAAACTGAATATATTCTCACTCTCATATTTTATCACAATATTCTTTTTGTTGTTGTTGTTGACATGGAGTCCTGCTCTGTCACCCAGGCTGGAGTACAGTGGCATGACCTCGGCTCACCACAACCCCCGCCTCCTGGGTTCAAGTCATTCTCCTGGCTCAGCCTCCCAAGTAGCTGGGATTACAGGTGTGTGCCACCACGCCCGACTAATTTTTATATTTTGAGTAGAGACAGGGTTTTACCATGTTGGCCAGGCTGGTCTTGAACTCCTGACCTCATGATCCACCTCCCTCAGCCTCCCAAAGTGCTGAGCCACCACACCCAGCCTTTATCACAATATTTTTAAGCACATCGTTACTGCTCTATACAGGCAGACCTCAATGATATTGTGGGTGTGGTTCCAGACCACTGTAATAAAGCAATAAAGCAGTATTGCCTTGTCACAATAAAGCAATTCACACAAATTTTTTTGGTTTCCCAGTGCACATAATAAAGTTATGTCTACACTATACTGTAGTCAATTAAGTGTGCAATAACATTATGTCTAAAAATGTGCATACCTTAATTTTAAAATTCTTTGTTGCTAAAAAGTGCTAACAGTCATCTGAGTTTTCAGCGAGTTGTAATCTTTTTGCTGGTGAAAGATCTCATGTCAATGTTGACAGCTGCTGACTAACCACAGTGGTGGTTGATGAAGGCTGGGGTGGCTGTAGCAATTTCTTAAAATAAGATAACAGTGAAGTTTGCTACATTGATTGACTCTTAATTTCATGAAAGATTTCTCTGTGGTATGAAATGCTATTTGCTAGCATTTTACCCACAAGAGAACTCCTTTCAAAATTTAAGTCAATACTCTCAAATCCTGTCATTGCTTTATCAAATAAGTTTATGTAATATTCTAAATACTTTGTTGTCATTCCAACAGTGTTTGCAACATCTTTCCCAGGAGTAGATTCCATCTCAAGAAGCCACTTTCTTTGTTCATCCATAAGAAGCAACTCCTTATCCGTTCAAGTTTTATCATGAGATTGCAGCAATTCAGTCACATCTTCAGGCTCCACTTCTAATTCTAGCTTTCTTGCTATTTCTACCACATCTACAGTTACTTCTTCCACTGAAGTCTTGAACCCTTCAAAGTCACCCATGAGGGTTGGAGTCAACTTCTTCCAAACTCTTGTTAATGTGAATATTTTGACCTTACTTTCATGAATCACAAATGTTCTTAATGGCATCTAGAATGATGAATGCTTTCTAGAAGGTTTTTAATTGACTTTGCCCAAATCCATCAGAGGAATCACTATCTATGGCATCTATAGCCTTACAAAATGTACATCTTAAATAATAAGACTTGAAATTTAAAATTAGTTTTTGATCCATGGACTGTAGAATGGATGTCATGTTAGCGTGCATGAAAACAACATGAACTTCCTTGTAGCTCTCCATTGGAGCTCTTGGGTGACCAGGTACATTGTCAATGAGCAGTGTATCTTGAAAGGAAATCTTTTTTTTCTGAGGCCCCAAGAGTGGGCTTAAAGTATTTAGTAAACCATGCCGTAAACAGATATGCTGTCATCCAGGCTTTGTTGTACCATTGGTGGAGCACAGGAAGAGTAGACTGAGCGTAATTCTTGAGGGCCCTAGGATTTTTGGAGTAGTAAATGAGCATCAACTTTCACTTAAAGTCACCAGCTCCATTGGCCTCTAACAAGTGAGTCAGCTTGTCCTTTGAAGCTTTGAAGCCAGGCATTGACTTCCCCTCTCTAGCTATGAAAGTCTTGTATGGTATCTTCTTTCAATAGAAGGTTGTTTCATCTACTTTGAAAATTTGTTGTTTAGTGGAACCACCTTCATCAATGATCTTAGCTAGATCTTCTGGATAACTTGCAGCTTCTCCATTAGTACTTCGTGCTTCACCTTGCAATGTTCTGTTATAGAGATAGCTTCTTTCCTTTCCTCATGAATTAACATCTGCTAGCTTTAAACTTTTTTTCTGGAGCTCCCTCACCTCTCTTATCCTTCATAGAATGAAGTAGAGTTAGGCTTTGCTCTGGATTAGGCTTTGGCTTAAAGGAATGTTGTGGCTGGTTTGATCTTTTATCCAGACCACTAAAACTTTTTCCATCAGTGATAAGGCTGTCTTACTTTCCTATCATTTGTGTGTTCATTGGAGTAGCACTTTAAATTTCCTTCAAGAATTTGACCTTGCATTCACAATTTGGCTAATTGGTGCATGAGGCCTGGTTTTTTGACTTATCTCAGCTTTCGAAATGCCTTCCTTACTATGCTTAATCATTTCTACCTTTTGATTTAAGGTGAGAAGGTGTGTGAGCAGTATATCTTGAAAGGAAATCTTTTTTTTTTTTTTTTCTGAGCAGTAGGTCTCAAGAGTGGGCTTAAAGTATTTGGTTAACCATGCTGTAAACAGATGTGCTGTCATTCAGATTTTGTTGTTCCATTGCAGAGCACAGGCAGAGTCGATTTAGCATAATTCTTGAGGGCCCATAATTCTTGTGGGACTCTTCCTTTCATTTGAACACTTAGAAGCCATTGCAAGGTCATTAATTGGCATAATTTCAATATTGTTGTGTTTCAGGGAATAACAAGGCCTGAGGAGAGAGAGATGGGGGAATGTCTGGTTGGTGGAGTGGTCAGAACACACACAACATTTATGGATTAAGATTGCTGTCTTGGCTGGGTGCGGTGGCTCAGGCCTGTAATCCTAGCAATCTGGGAAGCCAAGGCAGGCAGATCGTCTGAGGTCAGGAGTTTGAGACCAGCCTGACCAACATGGTGAAACCCCATCTCTACTAAAAATACAAAATTAGCCAGGTGTGGTAGCACATGCCTGTAACCCCAGCTACTCGGGAGGCTGAGGCAGGAGAATCTCTTGAACCTGGGAGGTGGAGGTTTCAGTGAGCCGAGATTGCACCATTGCACTCCAGCCTGGGCAACAAGAGTGAAACTTTGTCTCACAAAAAAAAAAAAAAAAAAGATTGCTGTCTTATATGGGCATGGTTTGTGACACCACAAAACTACTGTGATAGTAACATCAAAGATCACTGATCACAGATCACCACAAACAATACAATAATAAAGAATTTGATGGCTGGGCAGGGTGGCTCACGTCTGTAATCTCATGCCTTGGGAGGTCAAGGAGAGAGGATAACTTGTGGCCAAGAGTTTGAGATCAGCCTGGGCAATATAGCAAGACCCCGTCTCTATGGGAAAAAAAAAAATTGTTTTTAGCTAGCAGAGCATGGTGACACATGCCTGTAGTCCCAGCTACTCAGGGGGCTGAGACAGGAGAATCACCTGCGCCCAGGAGTTTGAGGCTGCAGTGCACCATGGTCACACCACTGCACTTCAGCCTGGACAACAAGGCAAGAACCTGATTCAAAAAAGGGAAAAAAATTGAAATATTCTGAGAATTACCAAACTGTGACACGGACACACTAAGTGGGCACATGCTGTTGGAGAAATGGCTTTCATAGACTTGCTCAATGCAAGGTTGCCACAACCTTCAATTTTAAAAAACGCAGTATCTGCAAAGTGCAATAAAGCAAAACACAATAAAACAAGGTCCGCCAGGTGGAGTGGCTCACACCTGTAATCCCAGCACTTTGGGAGGCCGAGGTGGGCAGATCACCTGAGGTCAGGAGTTCAAGACTAGCCTGGTCAACATGGTGAAACCCCATCTCCACTAAAAATACAAAAAGAAAAAAAGCCGGGCATGGTGGTGGGCATCTGTAATCCCAGCTACTCAGGAGGCTGAGGCAGGACAATTGCTTGAACCTGGGAAGCGGAGGTTGCAGTGAGCCAAGCTCGTACCACTGCACTCCAGCCTGGGCCACAGAGCAAGACTCTGTCTCAAATGAAATAAATAACTAAATAAATAAAAATAAAACAAGGTGTGCCTACATTAATCTTGGTAAAGAAAAAAATTCCTTTAAATCATCTCCTTTCCACCATTCGTTGTTGAAGGGTTTAGGCTTTTTTTTTTTTTTTTTCAGTTACTAGCATTACTGCTTTCCTCTATATAATAGCTTATATTTGTCAAAATTTTATTACTATCAAGTATTTTAATATAATAAGACTTGCAGAGAAAAAAATAGAGGGAAGGCTGGGCATGGTGGCTCATGCCTGTAATCCTAGCCCTTTAGGAGGCCAAGGTGGGTGGATCATTTAACGTCGAGAGTTCGAGATCAGCCTGGCTAACATGGTGAAACCCCACCTCTACTTAAAATACAAAAATTAGCCGGGTATGGTGGCACATGCCTGTAATCCCAGCTACTCGGGAGGCTGAGGCAGGAGAATTACTTGAACCCGGGAGGCAGAGGTTTCTATGAGTCGAGATCGTGCCACACCACTCCAGCCTGGGTGACAGAGCCAGACCCCATCTCAAAAAAAAAAAAAAAATTAGAAGGAAAAAACTAATGTAGTGGATTTGTGTGATTTCATAATAATAACAATAATACCATGTTTGATCCAAGATGAGAAGAGAACCAGAAAAATGTGACTTGTTTGTCTTTTCCTTTTTCAGAGTCCTGATGAATAATGTCCTCACCCGTTTACCTGACAAACCTCTCTGTCAACACATGCCGAGACTACATTGGCTGTAAGCGATTGTGTCTTTTTTTAAAGAACTCAATTAAATTTTCTGTTTTTACCTAATTCATTCCAGGTATCAGATTGTTTTAGGTTTTCTTTAAAATGATAAGGTTTTTAACATCATATCACATTTCTTCAAACTGCTTTAACATGATTTTTATGTTAAACATCTACATTATCTAAACTAAAGTCTCTAAACTCTCAGCAAAATAAAACATCTCAAAAAAATAAAATAAAAAAAAATATATATATATATATATACTGGAGCCAGGAAGAAGAAAGACAGAAGGAATGTCCTGGCATCTATATAACATCTTTGCCTTTCCCTGCTGATATACTCACCTTCTAATTTGGTACAGAAAGACTAAGTCATTTTAATTTCACTCTAGAATTCTGAATAATAGGAATATTTTTTTAACAACTAATCATGGTAAAATATGTTCCATGGAATATTTACACAGTAGCTTTGCTTGTAGTGATAAGTATCACTCCACCATTCCAAACTCAATCATCCAGTAAATTTGTCTATTTAGAATACAAGTAAAAAATAAAAGAAAGAAATAATCAAAATAACTATTAACAAGTTCAGTCGACAAACTGCCATATGCTGTATCATATGAAAACTCCCTCTGTCTCTTATTTTACAAGAAATTCTCACAAGTTGGTTGTTTGATTTCTAAGCTCATACCAGATTACAAATGTCAAACTAAAAGGAAGAGGAAAAATTAGAGTCAGAAGCATTGATTGTAGTCAGAGGTAACAACTACCAACTTGATAAAAAAGCGTAAGCGAGAAGTGCTATAAAAAGCAATGACAATAATTCAAACTGTACTAATTTGCAACCTCTCAGAAAAAAACAAACATCCTGAAAAGTTACTAAGTCCAGTAGGCATTTTGGTATGACAGAACAATACTGTACTATACATTGAAAACAAGCTAAGCCATAAAGGAAAGGGCAAATTAAGTTCAATATCCTTCATTAAAATTGAATTTTGGTTCAGATGAATACATTAGCATCTATTACAGCCTCAGTAATCCCAACTTAGTAATTAAGCACAATTGAACAATACTTATGTAATTAGCAATTAAAATGTGTGCATTTAGACCAGAAGCAACTGTGTGTATTATGTATTATGTATTATGTACAGGCAATAATAAACCTTGCCTTTGTTTATAAAAAGGCAAGAAAATATACAATATACTTCAGATAAACATCAATATGATTAAGGTTTATTACTAGAAAAATTAAAATTAAAAAATAAAATTAAAAATTTTGTTACTAAAGTTTTCATATGTAAATTCTAGCTATCCAGAACAACTTATTCCATATGAATTCCTGATAGTGAATATTATCCTGATTTTAATTCTACTAATAATAATACTTTTCTTTATAATTATTCACCTTTTTATAACTGATCACAGCATACTTACCGTGCATGAACTTTCATTTAGCACAGTATGAACTAGAAAATCTGACAGATTTGTTGGCCAAACATTATTTAAACTCTGATTTAGGGGAAAAATACACACAAAATAAAGAGACAGATGACAGCCCAGGAAATTATGCTTGTAAGATATTTGCAAGACAATAAACTGAAACCTCTATTAGTTCTTGCAAAGCAATGAGAAACTGTAAATGCCACAATAAAAGTTGTAAAATTCAAAAAGAAAGGAATGTAAGTAATAAGTAAGCATAAGGACAGATATGGCAATAGCCAAAGGTGAACTAAAAGTCAAGAAATAAAGTAAACTTTTCTTTTGAGATGAAATTAAGCAAGTTTATTTCTTAGCCAAAGAAGTCAATATGAAAAGCTTGAAAATATAGAAGACGATGGGAATGCATAATAGTGCAAAGTACTAGAAGACATGGAAAAGAATGAAAAAATGAAATGTGATCACACACACACACGCATACACACAGCAGTGAAAATGAATGGACTATCAGTACTTCAATCAACATGACTCAATTTCAAGAACATATGAATTATTCAACAAAAAGTCATAGAAGACTACATATATTATAATTCCATTCCTATACTATTGTGATTAAGATATAGAAAGCCACGAGACAACAATGCTTCCTCTCTACCAATAAGAAAGAGCTTTATAATCTACAAAGTCATAATTTTCTGGAGCCCATCAGTAGGCTACAGTCATAAGGTAGCCAAATAAATGGAATTCTAAGAAACAACAAGGAGATGTGGGACATACATACTATTTGCCTTTGGCAGAGCACAGGATGAAGAGTTGGCTGGCGTGAAACCAGGTACAAAGAAAGCTGCTAAAACTTTAATGAACTTGTAAGATTAAGTGTGGGCTACTATAGCACTTTAGAAGAACTGGGAACCCCATATGCAAGGGTAAGATGTAGCTATCTTTAATAGGCTCTTTTTCACTCAGCTCCACCAATCCCAAGAAAAACTAGGAGTAGGTAAGGAAACCAGACAGAGCCCTTATTGTAGCACACAGACACAAAACTCTACCTTCTTCTCTAAACTCACCCCTCTCAGGGAACAAAAGTATTAAGCCTTTTGGAGTGGGACAGAAAATCCTCCTGCACCCAGGGACCAGGCAAATATCCATTACTTCCATAGGAGGAATAGAAACTAGAGCATTCTGCCCCAGGGTACCAACAAAAAAAAACCCACTCCAGCCCAGGATCTTGCACGGATCAAAGCGGTGGGTAGTGCCCACTTGGGTCATGGCAGGAAATGCTCTTATGAGAGTTTGGCTTCTAGGGAAGGGGGAACAGCAAAGCTGAGACAGCCCTATCCCCAAAAGGGTAAGGAAAAAGAAGTTCATTGTCAAATTATAAAGCAATCAACAAAACCAGAACCAGCAATAACTCAGATTTTACAACTTCCAAACAAAGACATTAAAATGCTTATGACTAATATGGATAATATGCAATAACATAAAGAAAATCTTAGCAAAAGATGGAAACTACAAAAGAGAAACAAAAATTATTTCAACAGCCTTAGCAGCAGACTGAATACAGCTAAGGAAAGAATCAACAACCTTGAAGAAAGCTTTCAAATGGAAACGAAAAGAAAAAAGAGACAAAAATAAAGGCAAAACAGAGAATCTAAAAGCTGCAGGATAATATAATTATCTAACAAATGTGTAAATGGAGTCACAGAAAAAAAAAAAGGAAGAACAGAACAGAAGACATAGCTGGAGAAATAATAGCCAAGAATTTTCTTATGTTAATATAATACCACAAACCAGAAATCTAAGAACCTCAGAAAAATCCATGCAGAAGTCAAGAAAAACTAGACAAATTATAGTCAAACTGCTGAAAACCAAAGATAAAGAAAAGTATCTTAAGGCAATCAGAGAAAATAGAAACATTATACACTGTAAAACAAGGACAAGAAACGCAACACTAACTTTTTTAAAAAGCCAGAAAGACTATGGTAATATTGAGGAAAAAGATTTCAGAACAAGGATTATCACCAGGGATAAATGAGGGATATCATATAATAATAAAAAGATCAGTTAAGCAAAAATATGTGATAATCCTAAATGAGTAAACAGTTTCAAAATACATAAAGTGAAAAACAATAGAACTGTGAAGAGAAATAGCTAAAAGTCAAAGGATGTCATTTAAAGCTGATGAATCTTTGGCCGAGCATGGTGGCTCACACCTATAATCCCAACACTTTGGGAGGCCAAGGTAGGAGGATCCCTTGAGCTCAGGAGTTTGAGAACAGCCTGGGCAATGTAGTGAGACCTTGTCTCTATTAATAATTTTTTTTAAAAAAATTAGCTGCGTGTTTAGCTGGGCGTGGTCATGGGCGCCTATAATCCCAGCTACTCGGGAGGCTAAGGCAGGAGAATCCTTGAACCCTGGAGGCGGAGGTTGCAGTGAGCCAAGATCACACCATTGCACTCCAGCCTGGGCAACAGAGTGAGACTCTGTCTCAAAAAAAATAAAAAGTAAAAATTAGCTGAGCATGGTAGCATGCACCTGTAGGCAGTCCCAGCTACTCAGGAGGCTGAAGTGGGAGGGTAGCGTGAGCCTGAGAGATCAAGGCTGAAATGAACTATGATTGTGCCACTGCACTGCAGCCTGGGCAACAGAGGGAGACCTGTCTCTGGAAAAAACAACAAACAGCAACTGACAAATCCATAGATTAGACACGTAGTGGTTCCCAAGGTGAACACCAATAAAAAGCATGTAATGAACCAATATTATATGGTAAAGAGAGGCAGAGGAGCAGAGAGGAAGACAATGTACACAAATTTTATCATTTCTTAGTATCATCAAAAGAAAGAAGGTATAGTGCATTGGGTAAAGTTATAAAGATTGCCAATAGAATATACAAACCTTTCTAAATATTGTAAAAAATACATTTTTTAAAACACCATTAGGTTAAGATAAATATTACACAAAAAAACCTGAGGTGAAAGTTTTTTAAACCTACGCAATCATATAATAATATTTTTAAATAACAGACTAAGGCCAACTCTATTATATCAATAAATATAAGTAGGCTAAACTCACCTATTAAAAGAAAAAAGACTGGGAAAGAAGACCTGGAAAGATATTTCTCAAAAAATACTTACACATGGCCAACAGGCATATGCAAAAATGTTCAACATTAATCATCAGAGAAATGCAAATTAAAACCACAATGAGGTATCACCTCACACCTGTTAGAATCTCTATTATCAAAAAGACAATAGATGACAAGTGTTGACAACGATGTAACTAGAAAGGAATTCCTGTGCACTGTGGGTGAGAATATAAATTAGTACAGCTGTTATGGAAAACATATGGAGCTTCCTCTAAAAATTAAAAATAGGACTGGGTGCAGTGGCTTACGCCTGTAATCCCAGTACTTTGGGAGTCAGAGATGGGTGGATCACTTGAGGTCAGGAGTTCGAGGCCAGCCTGGCCAACATGGTGAAACCCCATCTCTACGAAAAATACAAAAATTAGCCAGGCATGGTGGCGGGCACCTGTAATTCCAGTACACAAAAGGCTGAGGCAGGAAAGTCACTTGAACCCGGGAGGTAGAGGTTGCAGTGAGCCAAGATCACACCCCTGCACTCCAGCCTGGGCGACAGGCAAGACTCCGTCTCAAAAAAAAAAAAAGAATTAAAAATAGAACTACCATATGATCCAGCAGTCCCACTTCTGGGTATATATCCAAAGGAAATTCCATTAGTATGTCAAAGAGGTATCTTCACTGCCATGTTCATTGCAGCATTAGTCACAATAGCCAAGATATTAATCAACCTTATTGTCCAACAACTGTTGAATGGATAAAGAAAATGTGGTAGATATACCCAATGGAATACTAGCCAGCCTTAAAAGAGATCCTGTCATTTTTGACAACATGTATGAACTTAGAGGACATTATGCTGAGTGAAATAAGCCAGAGACAGAAAGAAAAATGCTGCATAATCTCATTTATATGTGGAATTTCTTTTTAAGTTGAACACATAGAAACAGAGAGTAGAATCGTGGCTATGGGTCATGGCAGGGGGAATGAGGAGATGTAGTTTCAAGGGTACAAAATTACAGTTATGAGATGAGTAAGAATACAGATCTAATATATGGCATGAGGACTATAGTTTAATAATACTGTATTGTATAGTAGAAATTTGCTAAGAAGGTAGAGTTTAGGTACTCTTACCATTAAAAAAATTAACTATGTAAGGTGATGAATATGTTAATTTGCTTGACTGTAGTAATCATTTTACTATGTACTGTATATCAAAACAGGCTATACACCATAAGTATGTACAATTTTTTTAAAGTATGTCATGTAATTGCAAACAAAAGAAAGCAAGCATCGTATGTTTTATCTAAGTAGGTGGAATTCTGGCCAATATGCATTAAACAACACAATGACATTTTAATGCTATAACTGCAATTTCCAATAAAAGATACCACATTACGAGTCTATACACACCAAAGAAATTAATATAGCAACCAAAACAAAAGAAAATGTAGACATACGTAAGCAGTAAGAGATAATCCACCACTGGGCCAGGTGCGGTGGTGCATGCCTGTAATCCCAGCACTTTGGGAGGCCCAGGCGGGTGGATCACCTTAGGTCAGGAGTTTGAGACTAGCCTGACTAACATGGTGAAATCCTGTCTCTACTAAATACAAAAAAAAAATTAGTCAAGCGTGATGCCTGTAATCCCAGCTACTCAGGAGGCTGGGGCAGGAGAATCGCTTGAATCCAGGAGGCAGAAGTTGCAGTGAGCTGAGATCGTGCCATTGCACTCCAGCCTGGCCAACAAGAGCGAAACTCCTTTTCAAAAATAAAAATAAAAAAAAAGATAATCCACCACTTCTCATTCCATAAAAAATCAAGTAGAACCAAAATAAATAAATAACATGATTGGTAAGTTAATGCTAATCAGTGTATATCAAACTGCAATGCCCCTTCTCAATACCAGAACTGCTTTCTTTGGGACAGAAACATAACTAGCTAAAATACTACATTCCCACACTTCCCTGCATCCACATATAGGATATGTCTTAAGTTCTGACCAGAGAGGTCGAAGTATTACAGTACAGAATTTCAGGAAAATCTCCTTAAAGAGAAAGATGCAGGTCCTTTCTTTGCCTTCTTTATCCAGAAAAAAAGAAATGAATATGATGGCTTCAGCTTTAGCAGTATCTTGTACCATGAAGACAGGAGCATGTGATCAGTGAATATGAGAGATCCTGGGTTTCTAACAACTTTGTAAAACAACCATATCAGCCCTGAACTGCCCAACTTTAGTTTTTTTTTTTTTTTCCTTGGGGGAAAAAACCCCAACAACTCTGTGTATTTATGCTATTATGGATGGGTCTCTGTTATATGTATGTGCACCTAATCCTAATAGATATGAACTTGAAAGCAAAGAATGTCCAAAGAACATTCACCAAAACTGACCATGTATTTTAGGACATACACATACACAAACCAAACTCAAGAAAACAGATGGAGGGATTAGCCTAAAACAGGAGAAGGGTCATCTCTTCCTCTGAGATTAGAAGGAGACCAGGTGCATATACAGGTAAGTTTACAGATGTTGGGCAGCAAGTCAAGGGCTTTTCCCTTCTTCATCACCTCAATTTTCTCTGTGAAATAGGAGCCAGAAATGTTTAAAAGGTAGAGGAGGAAGCAGATAGAGAGTAAGATTTGCATGTTTGAATGCCACTAGGGGACAAGTTAAGGGAGAATAGACAAGATTATAGTTTTTGTCTTTTGTTATTTTTGTTATTCAGATTGAAGAACCACCAAAGTTTTCATTTTTATCCAATTCTACCAGGTATAAAGGGAAAAGTAAAATGGTTAGGCTCAGAGGTTCATTAGATAGGAAGGGTGGTGGTTTAAACACAGTAAAAAAATAAAAATTAAAATTAAACACCCCTTTGTTAACTCCATTAAAGCTTGCAGCTAGGGAGCAAGAAACAGATTTTTTGTTGTTATTTTGGTTTTGTTGTTGTTGTTTTTACTCTAGCTAAGAGGTATGCTGCAAACCAGATCCCTGCGTATCAAGGACTAAAACCCCTAACTTTAGGAAGAAGATATACATATTCATACGTAAGCTCATATACATGCCCATAGAAACACATCATGCAAATATGACTCCAGATGTTTTTATTATTAACACGGGAGGGAAAAAAAAAAACAGTAAATATACAACCCAAGGTTAAAATAAACGCAAAATTAAACTACCAATTTAATCAAATGTCCTTAATTTGTGCCCCAATATGTGCCTCTTTTTGATTTTCACAAATTAGTAAATTAGTACTAACAAATATTTTTGCCAGCTTAATAAAAAACAGTTACATAAGTAACTAAATAGGAACATCAACTCGCCTCATTAAGAGCATTTTGTGAGACTTAAGAGAGCATCACCACCTGGTGGTAGATTCAGGGTAATGATTAGCAACTAAATAGGAAATGGCCACTCCCTGTCACGGATAACATACATTATGAGAGGCCAAAAGCCTTGGCCAAAACTAAGACCAAAAAAAGTAGCACTATAAGTGATTAGCTTCTAACTTAATAGAATGACAGAAATTTGGAAAGGTGATCTAGAATCCATATTTAAGATTCTAATACAATATCCCATGAAGTACAAAAATCCTGTCTCAAAACTAGAGATATGATACATTGTCTGTGCTAAATACCTATAGTAAAAAGAAACTTCTTCTCTGGATATCACAGATTGCTAGATAGGTTTAAATTGGGTTTAAATTTGAAATGTTTTATGTCTCACAACCAACAAATCTAATTTTGCAAAATCCAATGCAACATAAAAAACCCCTGATATATTCTATAGCCTGACTTCAAATATATCTCTCATTTTGTTTTTGTTTGTTATAAATACACCCATATTTTTCAATTGCCTTGATTTCTAGATACTTTACATCCTGGTCTTCCAGATTTTCCAGATATATTTGATTTGTCAGCATCTGTTTTTAATGCAGCGCCTAAAATAAAACTGACTCACATATAGACAGTGGAGTATAGGCACTTCTATTAATGCTTTCCATGTTTCCTTTCAGATTTTATATGCCGTATCACACTTCTGCTCACATGTTTTAGTCACAATTATTCCTGAACAGCTTTATGTTACGTGGTGACCAGTAAGCTGAGTGTTAGAAGAGACTGAGTAGATTTAAGGGCCAGCATTTACTTTTGAAAGTCTACCCCTAAACCTCAGCTCTCTTCCTCTGCTCTATAAACTTCCAACATATACTCACTTACGAAAGAAGAGGAACAATAAAAGAGTAACTTCAAGATAACTATGAAGAGACAGTAAAACAAAAATTTTGATACATTTTTATGCTTAGACCTTAAGGAGGTTTATGGTGACAGGCGTCACACAGCAAGGAACTCCCAGGAGGATTATATTTGTAGATAGATAGATAGATAGATAGATAGATAGATAGATAGATAGATAGATAGATAGATAGATAGATAGGTAGGTAGGTAGGTAGACAGACAGACAGAGATATATGTAGCTCTCTGAATTGGAAATGCAGAACCTAAGGCAGTCTGCTATTTGCTCTCTGTCTGCACTGGCCTTTGTGACAACATAAAAAGCAAATAAGGGTATTCCCAATAGTAAAAGATTATTGAGAATTTTTTCTGGGGAGTGATTAGGCTGGAAAGGTAGGAGCTAAATATTGTTTGGCTAGCAGCAGCTTCTGCAACAGTAATAGAATCTGATGCAAACTGTAGCAAAATAAAATCACACCACTTAGGGAAATTCCACTGGTAACTTGGGACAAATGTTTAATATGATTCATTATGAAATATTGGTTAATAAATTAGGTATTTATCATGACAAATGTTTTCGATTTGACTTCTTGTTCTTTTCGATTTCTCAGAATATACATGCCCATATGAACTCATGATACAGATGGGAAGCAAAACATTTTTACTATTAACAGAGAAAAAGAGAGTATAATATAGATATTATATATCTATAATTTCAGCTGTAATAGAAATGGCTACAAGTGAGAGTCTATATGAAATAAATAGTATGTAAAGAAAAGATATTTTATTAGAAGGCAAATAATTTTAACCAATTTATTTCTCTCCATGATTAAGATTTAGCTGTATCGTTTTATTTTTATGTTCCAGGGACCTTGAAGGCAACCATATCCATAATTTAAGAAATTTGACTTTTATTTCCTGCAGTAATTTAACTGTTTTGTAAGTAATATGCTATGTTTTTGAAGTAATATTATATTTTCTTACAAATAAAATTTTAAAACACCCATTTTATGGGAGAAAATTCCCAAAGAACATCAAGAGTCTGTCGTTGGATCTCAGTTTGAGAAACGCTAAATTGAAGTCTTAGTCTATAAGAATGTTTATCCTTTGCAAATTATTACGGCATAAATTTTTTCTTTATAATTGTGAAAAAATTGTTACAATCAAAATGAAAAACAAAATACTGCTGAATGCTCACAGCCCTGAGGATGTAATGATGGACATCAAGATAAATCCTAAAGTGTTAGTGAGTGTAATTCCTTCTTATGCATCTTTGGCCTATTTTAAATATACATGGCATTTTCTGTTGAAAGTAAAGGATGTTAGGTCTTCCTTCAGTTAAAAAAAAAAAAATCCAACTCTCCTATTCACAGCTTATTTTACCAGAATGTTTTTCAAACTATGGATTGCAACTAATAAGTAGGTGATGAAAGTAATATATAGCATAATTTAGTATACCCTTGTGAGCATTTTTAAATGAAACAGAATTTAATTGAATAGATTATATCAGACTGCAATACAGATAGTAAATGTATTGTTTCATGAGCCTTAGGGTGTGTGTGTGTGTGTGTGTCTCTGTGTGTGTGTGTTTTATGATCCAATATAAAATACATTTTTTAGTGTGTGTTACCACAGGAAATATTTGAAAACCATTATCCTAGACTACACAGGACCCCTGTATATAGGCGATGCAATAACTCCTACTGATATTACCGTATGTTTTCTCCAATTATACCCCCCATTCCAATGGGTTCCAATAAGTTCCAGTTTGAACTCCTCCTGAGTTCAGCAATCTTCAGGTGCAGGGTGCTTGATATAAAGTCATGCAAAATAGTGTATAGTAATTGCCCAAAGGAAACCAAGTTGCACCTGAAGGACACAGAGCAAATATCTGAAAAACTTAGAATTTCTTTTCTATTGTATTTATTTTTTAAGGAAACCTCTGTATTAAGAGATTATTTGTGGATTTCCTCTTGGCAGGTGTTGTGCTTTTAAGGTCCAAGAATATTGGGAAATGGTGGTAATGGTTTGGAGTGCAGTGAGGAAATAAATCAGAAAGGACAATTTGAAGACACATCATACAATGTTTAAAACATTAAAAGCCCTTTAAAACTTAGTTCTGAGTTGGTCCTCTAGGCTAGCTGATAACATATGAGATCAGTGCAAAAAAGTCAAGAGTTAAACAGTCTGATTCAGCATCCCAAGTTAGAGATTCTTCTAAAGGGGTTCAGCTAAGAGTGGACTTCCTTAGGCAGATCTGCCCTAAATCACATCAAGTAACAAATGAGTAGGAGTGCTGTGGTGTGTGGGCTATTTTGTTAGACAGACATGCTATGCAGACTGAAGAGACAAGTCTAAAACAGCTCGTATGCGCTTGGTTGCAAGATATGCAGTCTGTATTCAAAAAGCAGGGGTTTTCACCATTTCTCTTGCAAAGCTCTTCCCTCCCTACTTCACTTAAAATTTTGAATTTCTATTATTACCATCATTAAAACATTTGAGAAATTTAGGATTAAAATTAAATTGGATTATTTATACTACTTCAAAATGTCTTTATGGGAAAAATGTACCGTATATTCATTATCTTTGTTTCTGCAGACTGTTCTTCTCTTTAGTAATTCTTGTCAGTTACCTAAAGAAGTTGCAATGTATTTTTCTTTTTACTTTCAGAGTGATGAGGAAAAACAAAATTAATTACTTAAATGAAAATACTTTTGCACCTCTCCAGAAACTGGATGAATTGTAAGTATGACTGCATATATACTGTTAAGAATTTTCTTTCTACTGTTTTATTTTTCACAGTTGTACTTACATGTTTATACATTTAAGAAATATTACTTCTCTCCTCTTTCTAAGCATTATTTACATATATACACCTCAAGCCACAAAGGAATTCAGATAGCATACAAAAATATATGGGAAATAAATATATAAATATTTGAGGAAAGTGGGTTAAAGGAAACACAGCTGTAAAGAAATAATAAAGCCAGTAAAAAATTAATAAATAAAATACATTCTACACCACTCTGTTCCACTCCTAAAGAAGGACAGTAAATTTGTGGATTGTTTTGTTTTGTTTTGTTTTTGTTTTTTGTTTTGTTTGTTTTGAGACAGGGTCTCACTCTGTCGCCCAGGCTGGAGTGTAGTGGCGCGATCTCGGCTCACTGCAACCTCTGCCTCCCAGGTTAAAGTGAATATCCTGCCTCAGCCTCCTGAGTAGCTGGACAGGCGCATCCCACCATGCCCAGCTAATTTTTGTATTTGTGGTAAAGATGGGGTTTCACCATGCTGGCCAGGCTAGTAAATTTGTTAATATGTTTCCTAAAGGATTAGGATTCAGGGACCATAAGATTAGAAGACACCACTTTGCTGATCTGAAACCAAAGGATAATCTTGGATCCGTAAAGAAATTAGATACTACTGTGGATAATATTCCTACCTATAATAATGGAAGAGAGAAGTAATTTTTATAATACCCCTTTTTAATGCCAATGACGTAATTCCAAAGGACAATATAACAATTCTATGATGAACCAAATCCTGTGGTCTAAGCACATTGTAGTTGATTTTCAGAATAAAATAGATGTAGAACAGTGAATGAAGTGCTTATCCTTCAGACCATTTTTTTATATTTTAGTGTCAATTTTCTTTTTTTTCTTTTCATTTTTTTGTTTGCTTTTTTCTAGTGCCAGGGTGTCGCTCTGTTGCCCAAAATGAAGTGCAGTGGTATAATCATAGCTCACTGTAACCTCAAACTCGTTGGAATCAAGTGATCCTCCCACCTCAGCCTCCTGTGTAGCTAGGACTACAGCACATCACCACGCCCAGCCAATTTTTTTATTTTTTGTAGAGACAATGTCTCTCTGTGTTGCTCAGGCTGGCTTGGAACTCCCGGCCTTAAGCAATCCTCCCACCTCAGCTTCCCATAATATTGGTGTTACAGACATGAGCCACTGTGCCCAGCTAGTATCCGTTTTCTGGAAAGAACCTGAATGTGTACAGAGCTACATGTTTTGACAATTAGCTAGATAGAACATTGATTTATTAAAACCTTTCCATAAAAATTAAAGAAGACAATTAGAATGTTATAAAAATAACACCAGGACACCTTACCTGAGCACTCAAGAAGTTACAATGTGCTTTTCCTTATGCCAGGTAGAGGGAATACACTGCCAGGAGTTGGAACATTTCTCAGGTAACAATCCTCCATTCTGCCCCAAAACATCAGGGAATGAGCCATTGAAACCCCAACATTTTATCTGTAGCCTGAAACATTTTTTGGTGGTCAGTACCAATCATTCACAAAATGTGCAGGAAAATCTCAAAAACAAATAGAACCAACCATCTGTTGTAGCAACTCCTGGTACATGACAACTGACCCATATCATCAGCACATAGGAAAGTAGTCTCAATAGTAGGGGAAGATGCAGCTGGATGATCCAAAGTATTATCTAGACATTAGAACACACGTTAGTCAAGGGATGCTAACTATATATTTTTTCTTGTTTCATCCACTTGAAATCACACCTGAGTATCAATAGATAGTTTCTTCAAATCCTAGCCTTCATGGTGGCAGATTTTATATGTCAATAACCAACAGTGAACATGAACTCAAAGAGCTTAGTGCATAACCAATGCCAATCCAGGTTCAGAAGTAAAGGAAAGAATAATACAAACTGCAGAGAGTAACCAAGGCCAATAATTTGTCTTGCTAATTATTAGGTGGACTTTAATACACCTAATCCCATATTAAACACTCGCCTGAAAAATCAGATTCACCAGGACAAAAATGGCATGTTTTCTAAGAGTCGGTGGCTTTCATTGGATGAGTCTATATCTAAACTGTCCTTTTGAGAGAGGGTTGAACTACACTCTGTGCCCCTCCAGGCTCCATCACACCAACAGAGTTAATGAGAACAAAGAGTCAGGATTCACTTGTCACAGAGGACTTTAAGTAGCTCTAGTGACAGAAAATCTTTGCCACATGGTTGAGTTAATTTGAGCTTTTAAAGTCAACTACTCTAGTTTACAAGGTGTTTCCTGAGTTCGTTCAGAAATGGACCTTGACTCCAATTAAGTTTAGCCTAACTTTCCTAAACTTGAGCTGAGAAAATGGCCCTTTCAAATGTCACTTGGGATCTGGGCCAACACTATCCCATTACATGATTCATGCTGTTAGAACTGTATGCCGGGATTTGCTCTGATAACAAAAACCCACACTCCCACCAGTAATTGTTGAACATGACATTTGGAATTTTAATATCCCAGTACACCATTTTAAATCTGTTTTGCACATTGCTTTACTAATGTGATCAGTATTTTACTTGGCTTCCTCTACAAGGAACTGAAATTGTGCCCCACTTTTACTAAAGATGAAACAGATAGAACCAGTCTATTCATAGTCTTCTAACTGGGGATGGAGAGAATAGCTAGTCCAAAGCTGAGCTAGGCACTGGGTAGCGCAGATGAATAGATATCGTTCTTGTACTCAAAGAACTCACATGTTTCAGAAAGGAAACACATATGTACAGAAACAGTTGTAGTACGATGTTATATGTGCTGTGTGTGTTATATGTGCTATAGTAGAAGTATGCAAGAGGAATGTATAGGAGAACAAAGGATAAAACACTTCACCTCCCTGGGCTCAGAGGTTCAACAGAGGAATGATGTTTGAATGAAGTCTAGAAGGATGAATATGAGATCACAAGGAGGGAAAGAAGAGTATGGGGATTACAATACTGAAGCGCATTTGGGCCATGGTGAAAAGTTACTTTGGGTAGAAAGTGGTAGGCAAGGGGACTGGAAACATAGTCAATGGCAAGACATTTGAATATTTAAAGGTTCATTATGGCCGGGTGCAGTGGCTCATACCTGTAATCCCAGCACTTTGGGAGGCTGAGACGGGACGATCGCTTGTGCCCAGGAGTTCGAGACCAGCATGGGAGACATGAAGAAACCCAGCCTCTATCAAAAATACAAAGATTAGCTGGGCATGGTAGCATATGGCTGGAGTCCCAGCTACTCAGGAGGCTGAGGCAGGAGCATGGCTTAAGCCCGGGAGGTGGAGGTTGCAGTGAGCCATTTGTGCCACTACACTCCAGCGTGGGCGACAGAGGCAGACCCTGTCTCAAATTAATTAATTAATTAATTAAAGGCTGTTTCTGTCACACAATGCAGTTTTGATTTCATCTCCTAAGGTACAGTAGGCTATTGAAGGAGATTCCAAGTCTTTATGAAAGAGATGGAATTTTAGAATAATTCCTTCAGTTGTCTAATCAGAACAATCTATCTTTGTTGACAATCACCAATAAATATGTAAATAACAACAATAGTCTCCAGGTTCAGTTTACAGCAAATACATTTATAATATTTATCACATTATATTAGCCACTTATTTTTAGTTTTAAAAACTCAGTCTAAATTTGTCCTACCCTTCGAGGTCAAAAGTCTAGCTTTTGCCTTATAAGCAAACCAGCATATATAACAAATACATCTATTCATTCTCCTACCTATCCCAGTGGCAACAAATATGATTTGGAGATGAATAGAAGAAAAGGTTAGACTTTCCCTTAGTATCTCTTGATCACCTTACAGAGCTCAAGTATATTGAAACTTTGTCTTGTATAAAAGAATCTGAGGCCTTTCACATGAGAGCTGCCACTGTCAAAGCTACCACGAGAGGTGCTGCTGTCAAACACCCTTTTAGGACTAAGGTACAAGGTCATACCATGTTAAGCAGTCCCTCTACACACACACAAGATGACCTGCAAAGTACCCTACCCCAGGATAATATGAGATCCTGTATATATCAGCTGTGAAAGAAACTCGAACTTGAAATAATACACTTCCATAGTAATCATAACAATCCTAAGCAGAAGACAAAAATTAAGACCACAAACCATATATCTGTTCTAACATAGAAGAAGAGAACAAAGGAAGAAGGGGCACAACACAGAAATTAAAAGAATTAGAAAATGTGATTGATTAAAACCAGATCAGGCCGGGCATAGTGGCTCACACCTGTAATCCCAGCACTTTGGGAGGCTGAGGCGGTTGAATCACAAGGTCAGGAGTTTCAGACCAACCTGGCCAACATAGTGAAACCCCATCTCTACTAAAAATACAAAAATTAGCCAGGCATGGTGGCATGCACCTGTAATCTCAGCTACTCAGGAGGCTGAGGCAGGAGAATTACTTGAACCCAGGAGATGGAGGTTGAGGCGTGCCAAGATCACACCACTACACTCCAGCCTGGGTGACAGAGTGATACTCCATCTCAACCAAAAAAAAAAAAGATCAAATACCATCAAGTATTTGTCTTCCAGGGGATGATGAATGGGATAAAGTATTTTTATATTTTCCTACTTTGCTCCTTTTTTAAAGTTTTAGACTTCTGGTGATTAATATAACTCACCAATGGCATTGTTGAAAAGTTGTATAGTGGTTTCCTAATGAATTTCAGAACAGTGAATAAAGCCTTAAGAAAATACTATCACATATTTGCAATTATTTCTCCAGGGATTTAGGAAGTAATAAGATTGAAAATCTTCCACCGCTTATATTCAAGGACCTGAAGGAGCTGTCACAATTGTAAGACTAATGTTAATTTTGCCACCTCATTTCTTTATTGCGTTATTTTTTAAATTGTGGTCAAATATGCATAACATAAAATTAGCCGTTTTTAAGTGTATAGTTGAGTAGCATTAGCTACATTCACATTGCTGCACAACCATCACCACCATCTACCTCCAGAAGTTTTTCATGTTGCAAAACTGAAACTCTAGCCACTAAACACTAACTTCCCACTCACTCTTCCCCCATCCCCTGGCTACCACCATTCTACTTTGTGTCTGTGTGAATTTGACTACTCTAGATACCTCATAGAAGTGAAATCATGGAATATTTATCTTTTTGTGACAGGCCTATTCTACTTAGCATACTGTCTTCAAGTTTCATTTCTGTTGTAGCAGAAATGAATTTCCTTCCTTCTTAAGACTGAACAATATTTCATTGTGTATATATATTGCAGTGTTTATCTATTCACCCATTAATGGACATTTGAGTTGCTTCCATCTTTTGGCTATTGTGGATAATGTTGCTATGAACCTGGGTATACAAATATCCATTGAGCCTGCTTTCAGTTTTTAGATATCTACTCTCAAAAGTAGAATTGCTGTTTCATACATTTCTGTCATTTATTTTTAATGGATGTTTCATTCTGTTTTCCACATGAGTTTAACCATTTTACATTTCCACTAGTAGTATACTAGGGTTTCCATTTCTCCACATCCTTCCCAACACTTGGTATTTTCTGTTTTTTTGAAAATAGGCATGCTAATGGATATGAAATGGTATCTCACCGTGGTTTTGTTTTGTGGTTCCCAGTGATTAGTGATGTTGAGTAACTTTTCATGTGCTTATTGGCCATTTGGATATCTTCTTGCAGAAAAATCTATTCAAGTCATTCACTCATTTTTCAATTGGATTGTTCAGTTTTTCTGTAGTTGTTAGATTGTTGGAGTTATATATTCTGGATGTTAACTTCTTTTCAGATACAGGTTTGCAAATATTTTCTCCCATTACATGGGCTGCCTTTTCACTCTATTATGGTGTCCTTTGATGCACAAAAGTTTTTAATTTATATATAGTCTAATTTTTAAATTTCTTCTTTTGTTACTTATGCTTTTGGTGTCATATCCAAAATGGCACCAGTGTCATGAAGCTTTTCCTGTATGATTTCTTCTAAGAGTCTTGTAGTTTTTAGCTTTAACATTTAGGTCTTAAATCCATTTTGAGTTAACTTATCTACATGGTGTAAGGTAAGGATCCAACTTCATTCTTTTGCATGTGGATGTCCAATTTTGTCAACACAATTTATTGAAAAGACTACTTTTTCCCCATTGAATGTCCTTGGCACCCTTGTTGAAAATCATTTGATCATGTATCTGTGGGTTTATTCCTGAGCTCTCTATTCTGTTCCATTAGTCTATATGTCTGCATTTCAGCCAGTACCACACCGATGACTGTAGCTTTGTAGTATGTTTTGAAATTAAATAGTGTAAAATCTCCAATTTTGTTCTTCTTTTTTCAAGATTGTTTGGCTATTTGGGCTCCCTGGGTTTTCCATATGAATTTTAGGATGGATTTTTATATTTCTACCAAAAAAAAAAAAGGCAATGGGATTTTGGCAGATTGCCTTGAATCTGTAGCTCACTTTGAGCAATACTGACATCTTAATATTAAGTCTTCTGATCTGTGAACATAACATATCTTTCCCTTCATTGGTGTCTTCCTTATTTTCTTTCAGCAATGTTTTCACAGTTGTAAGGGTATTTATCTTTTACCTCTTTGGATTAAGTTTATTTAAGTATATTATTCTTTTGATGCTATTGTAAATGGAATTCTTTTCCTAATTTTCCTTTTGTGATTATTCATTGCGTATAGAAACACAACTGATTTTTGTGTGTTAATTTTGTACCCAGCAATGTTGATGAATGTTTTAGTTCAAGTGGATTTCTTTTTAGTTAAGTCTTTTGGATATTCTACATATAAGATTACATTATCTGTAAACAGATAATTTTTTTCTCCTTTTACAATTTGGATGCCTGCCTTTCATTTGTTTTTCTTGCCTAATTGTTCCGATTAGGACATCCAACATTATGTTGAATGAAAGTGGTGAAAGCAGGCATCCTTGTCTTGTTCCTGCTCTTAGGGGAAAACTTTTGGTCTTTTACCATTGAGTGTGGGTTTTCATATGCATCCTTTATTAGGTGAAGTAGTTTCCTTTCATTTCTAGTTTGCTGAGTCCACTTCATTTTTTTTCTACAACCCATTGGTCATTGTCATTCTTTCTCTCTTTCCTTCTTTCTGTAACCATGGCTGCCCCAGAAGTTCCTTCCATCCCCCATGTAACTTATGGTCTAATCTTCAGTAAATATTTTTGTTTATTTCTTCTTTCTTTTCTTTTTTAATTTCATTTTTGTAGAGATGGGGGTCTCATTATGTTGCCCAGGCTGCTCGTATTGTACTTCAAGGCTCATGCCCTTCTCCCACCTCGGCCTCCCAAAATGCTGGGATTACAGACATGAGCCACCACACCCAGTCTAAATATTTTAAAAAGAGAAATTTTCCTGAGAAGTTTCCTTTAATCAATGATTCTTGTTTCAAGGTGTTGTTTTTCAAAGATTCTGAAATTTTCTCCATTTAAATTTAGCTTTCAGTTCTCTTTAAGAAGGCAGGTGCTTGTAGTCCCAGTGACTTGAGAAGCTGAGGCAGGAGGATCCCTTGAGCCCAGGAGTTCAAGTACAGCCTGAGCAACATAACAAGTCCCCACTCTAAAAACTTAAAATATAAAAATAAATTCCCTTTGAAGTCTATTTTTCATTTCATGTTTCATGACTTAATATTTATTGTAAAAGATATGATATATAATTCCATTAATTCAAATTTTGACTAAATGAGATTATTTCATTTCATTTTATTTAAACCATATCTGATCTT
This sequence comes from Macaca fascicularis, assembly GCF_037993035.2. Lineage (NCBI taxonomy): Eukaryota > Metazoa > Chordata > Mammalia > Primates > Cercopithecidae > Macaca > Macaca fascicularis. The sequence goes on from NC_088379.1 coordinate 163,556,330, forward strand.
AGGCAAAATGGGAAATAGGTACGGCTCTTTCTGGGTCCACTACCTCTTCTCTGGTGGCAGCCCTTTCTTGACAGCTCCGCCTTCATGCACATATTTTATTAGCTCTCACTCTATCACTCTCATAATCACAGAGTATTTACTACAAGCTAGGTACTGTTCTAAGTGTTCTATCTTAATTAATTCACTTAAATGTACAATCAACCCTGTGAGGCCAGTGCTATTGCTATCTCTTTATTTCACTGATGAAGAAAAATTGTATATATTTATCAGTACAACATGATGTTTTGAAATATGTATACATTGTGGAATGCCTAAATTGGGCTAATTAACATATGCATCATCTCACATATTTATTTTTTGTGGCGAGAACATTTAACATCTACTCTCTTAGTAATTTTCAAGCATGCAATACATTGTTATTAGCTACAGTCAGCATGTTGCAAAATAGATGTCTTGAACTTATTCCTCCTTTCTAACTGAAATTTTTGTACCTTTTGACCAGTATATTCCAATCCTTCCCCACCTGCCTCTGGTAACCACATTCTACTCTCTACTTCCATGAGTTCAACTTTTTTAGATTCCACATATAAATGAGATCATGTGGTAATTGTCTTTCTATGCCTGACTTATTTCATGTAGTATAATGTCCTCTAGATTCATTCATGTTGTTGCAAATGACAGGATTTTCTGATTTTTTTAAGGCTGAATAGTATTCTATTATGTATGTATACATTTCTTTTTAATCAAGTCATCCTTTGATGTACACCTGGGTTGAATCCATACCTTGGCTATTATGAATAATGTTGCAATGAATATGGGAGTACAGAAATCTCTTTAATATATTGATTTTATTTCCTTTGGATATATATCCAGTAGCAGAGTTTCTGGATCATGTGGTAGTTCAATTTTTGATTTTTGAGGAAACCCCATACTATTTTCTATAATGGTTGTACTAATTTATATTCCCACCACCGGTATGCAAGGGCAACCTTTTCTTCAAATCATCCTCAGCACTTATCTTTCATCTTTTTGATAAAAATTATGCTAAAAGGTGTGAGGTAATATTTCACTGTGGTTTCAGTTTGCATTTCTCTGTTGATTAGTGATGTTGAGCATTTTTTCATATACCTCTTAGTCATTTATATGTCTTCTTTTGAAAAATGTCTATTCAAGCCTTTTCCCTAATTTTTAACCAGCTTATTTGTTTTCTTGCTGAGTTATCTGAGTTCCTTACACATTTTGGATATTAACCACTTACCAGATATATGATTTGCAAATATGGTTCCCCATTACACGGGTTGTCTCTTCACTCTGTTGATTGTTTCCTTAGCTGTGCAGAGGCTTTTTAGTTTTATGTAATCCCATTCATCTGTTTCACTTTTGTTGCCCATATTTTTGGGGCAATATCCAAAAAAATCATCACCCAGGTTAATGTCCTGGGGCTTTCCACCTATGTTTCCTTCTAGTCACTTTATCGTTTTACAGTTTAAGTCTTTAATCCATTATGAGTTATAGTATACTTTTGTTCATAAATACTTAAAAGTAACCCAAAATAAACAGATTCACTTGCTTTACTCATGTGGTTTTCAGAAATGACTTACTGCTGTTTTTTTTAAAAAAACAGGAATCTTTCCTATAATCCAATCCAGAAGATTCAAGCAAACCAATTTGATTATCTTGTCAAACTCAAGTCTCTGTAAGTATTCACATATGGGGATAGTTTTATGATAAAATTGTTTTTTAAATACTAACAATGTGTATTTTTATGTATTTCTTTCAAATCATAAGCTTTATTTCCAAAACATTAGTTTAGCTCTACAAAAACATATGAGTGCTTGCTGTACTATAAACAGACAACTGCTAGTTTTATCTTCTATATTTGTAAATTTTAAAATAATTATGAATTATTTTGTATTTTTATATGTCACTAGGAGCTTATGCTGATCGGTTTGCTTTGACCCTTCAAAAACATCTGTGCATATTCACTCTCTTAACACTGGGTATTTTATAATTTATTATAGGCATTTTTACCCCAAGATGGAATATTCTAGATTATATAAATCCTTACTTGTACCCACACACAAAAAAAGACAAAAATTCTGTTAGAGTCGAAGAATTGCCTTTAAAGAAAAGCCTCAGGGCTGGCTGAGTATAGTGGCTCACACCTGTAAACTCAGCACTTTGGGAGTCCGAGGTAGGAGGATTGCTTGAGACCAGGAGTTCAAGAACAATCTGGGCAACATAGGGAGACCCTGCCTCTACAAAAAAATAAAAATAAGCAAATTGGTTCAGTGTGGTGGCATGCACCTGTGGTCCTAGCTACTTGGGAGGCTGAGATGGTGACATTGCTTGAGCTGGGAGGTTGAGGCTGCAGTAAGCCATGTTCATACCACCACACTCTAGCCTCTGCAACAGAGGAAGAACTTGTCTCAAAAAAAAAAAAAAAAAAAAGGTACGCTTCAGTTCATTTAATTTGAGTGTTCCCTCAGTAAAATGACGTTTTATTAGAAAAAAATTTATTAATTAAAAATTACTAGGAAATTTTCAAGGATGTAAAACATTTCTGCTGTTGTAATATTGTATAAAAGAGAATGCTTGTGCATTTATTCCACACATATTTATCGAGCAGTTAAAATGCACAAAGCATTGTGCCATGATCTGTGAGGATCTAAAAAATAAATCAAATAAGGAAGACAATATGTGTATAAATCGCACAATCAGAAGGAGGATGATTTGAGGAAGTGGGTGGGCTGAGTATAATTATTTTGTTCAGAATAAGTGTTAACTAAAAGCATTTTATTAAATTGCCCTTTATGAAAACTCAATTTATTAAACTATGTATAACACATGTTCTTTGATTATTAATTTGATATTTTTAGCAGCCTAGAAGGGATTGAAATTTCAAATATCCAACAAAGGATGTTTAGACCACTTATGAATCTCTCTCACATGTAAGTAGATATTTTTATTGTTTTTCATCATGATTTTAATGTTTGTTTCCATGTGTGTTATGATAATACATCCAATCTATTAATATTTTCTACTAATTTGCCAGCTATAAACTGAATGTTTGTGTTCCTCCAAAATTTATATATTGAAATCCTAACCCCAATGCAATGGTACAAGGAGGTAGGGACTTTGGGAGGTGACTAGGTCATGAGAACAGAGCCTTTGTGAGTGGGATTAGTGCCCTTATAAAAGAGACTCTGGTCCAGGCCAGTGGCTCATGCCTGTAATCCCAGCACTTTGGGAAACTGAGGCGGGTGGGTCACCTGAGGTCAAGAGTTCAAGACCAGCCTGGCCAACATGGTGAAACCTCATCTCTACTAAAAATACAAAAATTAGCCAGGCGTGGTGGTGATTCCAGCTACTCGGGAGGCTGAGGCAGGAGAATCGCTTGACCCCTGGAGGCAGATGTTGCAGTGAGCCAAGATCGCGCCACTGCACTCCAGGCCAGGCGACAGAGTGAGACTCCATCTCAAAAAAAAAAAAAAAAAGAGACACTCTGGAGACCACCCTTGCCCCTCCACCTTCTGAACACAGAGAAAGAAGATGGCCATCTATGAAACATGTGGTCCCTACCAGACACTGAATCTGCTGGCACCTTGATCTTTGTCTTCCCAGCCTCCAGAACTGTGAGAAATAAACATTTATTGTCTAAGTCACTCAGTCTATGGTATTGTTGTTACAGCAGCCAAATGGACTGAGACATGTCTAAACAATAATTAAAACTCTTAAACCTTTGATATTGGGTGAGATGATTTTAGTTTTCCACAGTCTGGTAGAATCTCATAGGAGATTTTTTGAATCTCAGGAAACATGAGTGTGAGGGGAATCTACTTGGTCTTGTAAGAAGTTCTCCTCAGCTCTAATAACTGTTCACAGATATTGATGTTCACCTAATGAGCTAGTAATTTGTATATAGGGTATGTTAGTCCATTTTGCATTACTATAAAGGAATATCTGAGGCTGGGTGGTTTATAAAGAAGAGTTTATTTTGGCTCACAGTTCTGCAAGTTGTTAAGAGAAGCATGGCACCAACCTCTAATTTTGGTGAGGTCATCAGGAAAGCTTTTAATCATGGCAGAGGACAAAGAGGGAGTAGGTGTGTCAGATGGCGAGAGAGATAGCCAGAGAGAGAAGAGGAGGTGCCAGCTCTTTTTAACAATCAGATCTCATGTGAAATAATAGGAGAACTCACTTATTACTGCAGGAAGGACACCACACCATTCATGAGGGATCTACCCCATGACCCAAACACCTCCTACTGGGCCCCATCTCCAACACTGAGAATCAACTTTTGACATGAGATTTGGAGTGGACAAATATCCAAACTATATCACATGGTACAAGTGCTACCAGATGAAGAGGAAGGAATTTATATAAGCAATATAAAATAATTACAAATAAATCAGCGCTGCAAATGAAGGTAGTTAGGAAGAAATCTTTCTCAATGAAAATGTCCCCAAATGTCAGGGCATGATTCAAGCAAGCATGCATGGATGAGATGGTAAACTTTGAAAAATCTTTTCTTCAAAGAGTATGTCTGGTTGTACCTGTGATTACATGCTTTAGAAGCATTTTTTTAATTGAATGCAATTTTATAGCAGTTATTAGAATGATCCATGCCACAGAAATTTTCAATAATTTAGAAAATGTCAGCTACCATCAACTCTGTAATCTTGCTTGTATTTTAAGTCTAACACAGAACACTGCTTTTGTTTTCCATAATTCCTCAGAAAGATGGCTTATAAAAGATTCATTGCTTGTACACAACATAAAGCAATCTGACTAAATTAAACATAACAGAATTTATTGGTAGAAAATGGTATAACACAAAATCTGAGGAATAATTTATAGCCACTGGAATTATCCATCCAAGTGTCATTCAATCAGATTCAGAGTTCCAGGAGAGAGAATCTACTTGATCGTGTCTAGGGCACTTACCTACTCTGGGCTAGGGATTGCCTCCACTGAAGGTCCCACCATAACTTCTCAGAAAGGGGGAGTAATTCTCTCAAAAGAAATCAGACCACTTATTAGAAGAGTGATTGAGTGCTGGGCAGCCAAAGTAGGAAGCAAAGAGTTACTATAATTCTGTGGATAAAAGCAAAACTTCAGCCTAAGACACATAAAGCAAAGTAAAATATCAATCAACACTCCTTCTTTCCTCATGTTCTGCTCTCCTGTCCTTCATGGTTTACAGAATAAATGGATATAACCGAATGGAAATATCAGCAATTGACCTTGAACTTGACAGGACAAATTGTAATCAAGTTTTTATCTTTTCTTACTATAGCTCTTTATACACTAAAGATCATTTACATTTTTTGGCAGAACACATGGCTTTATATGCAAATAGATCTAATTTGAAGTTCAATTTACATATTTAGTAGAAAATTTTCAGGCAAATAACTTGCCTCCATTGAAGATTCATCTCTTCCTATAATGATACTAACACCTACCTCACGGAATTCATTTGAGAACTTATTTCTGATACTGAAGAAATGCTCAATAAAGGGTGTTGGTGTTGGTGGTAACACAGTAGTAATTATAAATTATTCACATGGCATATTTATCAACAATAGGAGTCTCTCTATTGATGAAAGAAGTCACTCAACAAACATTTATTGACCCCTTTATTCTGTACCAAAATCGTGTGAGAGATAGGCACGTTAGCAAGTAGTTACAGATAACATAACTTCTTTTATTTTTTCTTTTACTGTGGTACTTCCATGTTTAAAATCTTTAATATTTGTTATTTTTATTAATTGACAAATACTAATTGCACATCTTCGTGGGGTACATAGTGATGTTTTGGTACATACAATGTATAGTGATCAGATCAGGATAAAGGATAATTCGCATATCCATCTTCTCAAACGTTTATCATTTATTTGTGTTCAGAACATTCAATATCCTCCTTCTAGCTATTTGAAACCATACATTATTGTTAACTATAGACATCCTACCATGATACAGAAGATGAGAACTTATTCTCCTTTCTAGTTGTAACTTTGAATTATTTAATAAATCTCCTGTCTCTTCCTTCTCCTTACTCTCCTCAGCCTGTAGTATCCTCTGATCTACTTTTACTTCTGTAAGATCAATATTTTTAGCTTCCATATATGAATGAGAACATGAGGTGTTTAACATTATTCCTGGTTTATTCCACTTAATGTGATGTCCTCCATTTCCCTCCTTGTTGCCACAATGACAGAATTTCATTCTTTTTTTAAAACTGAATATTCCGTTGTGTATATCTACCACATTTTTTTAATCCATTCATCTGTTCATCAACACCTGGGTTGATTCCGTATCTTGGCTATTGTGAATAGTGCTGAAGTAGCATTGTTTGTATGGGGTAATTCCTGAGGTTTGTTGCCTCACACCAAGGAAATTAAGGACGTGGACACACAAGGAGTGAGGTTAAGAGCAGAGGTTTAATAGGGGAGATAAAGAGAAAAGCTCTCTCTCCTGCAGAGAGAGAGGGGCTCCTGAATAGGTCTTCCAGTTCTGTAGTGAAATGCACAGGGTTTTATGCAGTAGCTTCAGGAGGCCATGTTTGATTTACATAGGGCCCAAAAGATTGCTTGGACCAGTTGTGCCATTTGCATAGCATGCAAAGAAGCTGGCTGCCCCACCCTAATCTTTCATTATGCAGATGGGTTCTCTACCTGGCTGGCACCATGTTGTCTGCTTCTTTACGTACACGTGATTGACAAAGAAAAGGAAAGATGGAGCCTCCATGTTGAACATACTTGGCCCCCAGGTAGCCTTTTCCTATTGGCACAGCCACCAGCATTCACTTGTGCAAGCTTCTAGCTTGCTTTTCTATGTCTGCAGCTTGATTTTTCAGGATGCTCTTCGTTAGAAAATAAATTATTTGGGGGCTGCTTTTTATTAAAAGAGAAAGCTTACTGAGGACTCTCTTACCCTCACTAACTGCCTACATACTTTCTTTTTAGCTTCTGTATCAGTGCTGCAATAAACATGGGGGTGCAGATATGTCTTTGATATGATTTTCTTTTCTTTGAATAGATTCTCAGGAATGGGATTCCTGGATCATATGCTAGTTCTTTTTTTTTTGGAGACAGAGTCTTGCTCTGTCGCCTAGCCTGGAGTGCAGTGGCACGATCTCAGCTCACTGCAACCTCTGCCCCCACAGGTTTAAGTGATTCTCCTGCCTCAGCCTCCCAAGTAGCTGGGACTACAGGTGTGCACCACCATGCCGGCTAATTTTTTGTACTTTTAGTAGAGACAGTTTCACCGTGTTAACCAGGATGGTCTCAATCTGACTGTGTGATCTGCCCACCTCAGCCTCCCAAAGTGCTAGGATTACAGGCGTGAGCCACTGCCCCTGGCCCATATGCTAGTTCTATTTGTAGTTTTCTGAGGAACCCCCATATTGTTCTCCATAGTGCCTATACTAATTTACATTCCCGCCAATAAGAGTTTCCTTTTCTCCAGATTCCCACCAGCATTTGTTACTTTTTGGTCTTTTTGATAATAGCCATCCATCCAACGTTGGAGTAAGATGATACCTCATTGTGGTTTTAATTCCTATTTCCTTGATTATGAGTGAGGTTGAGCATTTTTTCAAGTATGGGTTGGCCGTTCGTATGTCTTCTTTTGAGAAATAACTGTTCAGATCATTTGCCTCTTTTTTAATCGGATTTTTTCTTTTCTTTTTTTTCTTTTTTCTTTTCTTTTTTTTTTTTTATTTTGTTGGTGTTGAAATAACATCATAACTTCAATAACAAAAAGCCACGGAAGCACAGAAGAGAAAACACTTAACTCTTCCCCTGAGGGTTAGAAAGCAATCACTTGCAGCACAATAGGGGCTGTGTACCTGCATTTACATATACTAAACATCGAAAGTACAATAAAGGTTTCTCTGGAGGGATTCATTCTCTTGATCGCATCTAACAGTTTGTATTCTAAGACATGTCTAACACTTGTTATATTTATTATGCCTATTTGCTACTCTCACCCACACATTCTTTAATAGTGAAATCAAGCTAATGATAATTGGATGTAAGTTTAAAGTTTGAGAATCCCTAATGTTTTAGTCCTCTCGGTTTCATCTTAAGACATTTTCTTTCTACTGATAAAATGTAGGAAATAAATATGAATGTAAGGTGAGATTGAATTAAATGGAAAATCTTATTTTACCTTCTCTTTGTATACCAGATATTTTAAGAAATTCCAGTACTGTGGGTATGCACCACATGTTCGCAGCTGTAAACCAAACACTGATGGAATTTCATCTCTAGAGAATCTCTTGGCAAGCATTATTCAGAGAGTATTTGTCTGGGTTGTATCTGCAGTTACCTGCTTTGGAAACATTTTTGTCATTTGCATGCGACCTTATATCAGGTCTGAGAACAAGCTGTATGCCATGTCAATCATTTCTCTCTGCTGTGAGTATTTCCTGGTTAAAGGGGAATTGTAGTTTTGAAATATACAAAAGCATTATTATTAGAAAATAAGTTATGTGAGTGGTAGAATTATGGAATTTTACATTTTTCTCCTTTTTGCTTGTATGCTGTTTTCACATTTTCTTCAAAGAAAATAGAGTTACTTTAGCAATAAGAAAAAATATGGTTTTTTAAACTAGGAAATTTAATCACCTTACACACATTAACAAAGCTTTCACTTATTAGTTCTCTCTCATACAGTGGCTCCAAAGGCACAATATTTTGTTGAAGCATCTAAAATCTTTTACTACAAATAAAATTGCAACCTCCTATGGTCACAATTTTACATGCAGACCTGTACTTACTTTTTTATTTGTATGTCCAGTTCACAGATATTGACTTAACAACTACATGTTTTCCTGATCTGTGAGCTGCCAGAAGTTTTTTCCACTCTAACTGAAATGTGTAAATAAGAAAATGTTTTCAGGGAGTATTCATTTTTTCAAAAAGTTGTTGCAATGTAATGGCAAGGTATTATGTTAAATGAACACTGCAAAGAAAAATAAGGAAGAAACCAGTTATCAGGATGTTTGCAGTGTAGGTCAAGTGGCCTAGAATTTATCCATGCTCCCTCAAGCAAGTAAAGCATCAATCTACACGCGGTTCTACTTTTGTATGTGTGCTGCCCCCATGTACTGTCCCCATCCTTATTTAAACTCTAATGTCTAAATGGGTTTTTTTTATTGCAAGCTATGTAAGAAACAGAACTCAGAAACCATTTACTATTTTGTATTGCCAGCTACAAAATTTTTAGTAAGTTCAATTTCCCTGGTGAAGCCTAGACTATAACTTCAGAGTTAAAGGCTTAGGGTCAGCCTTATGATTTATACAGTGATGTGATTTTAGGGATTTTGTGTAGAATGCTTGTGCAGTCCAAAAATCTCACCCACTTTCTGATATGTAACGTTTGCTTAAAAAGAAATACGCCAAGTAGTCTAAGAGAGCTAATTCCTGGGATTGGAGACCCTAAAAAGAGACAGGAAAAGATGTAAAAATTGAAAGACAGAGGAAACAGTTTTGCTTAGACCAACTCTGGTAAGTAATTTAAGCCCCTTAACATTGTACTGACTGCAAAGCAGTTCATAATTATTCATATCTCTTAAATTATAGGCTTCAAAATTCAGTCATAACTCTATCACAGGAACTTGTGAATTACTTTCTCCAAAATTTTATGTGATGCCTTGAGCTTGTTGCATTGGTTGAATTTCAGTGGAAGAGCTGAACCAAATTATGCCATCCTCATCTAGGTCCCTAACTGAATGCTCTACGTGATTGCATTTTGTTCATTTATTCAGCACTTCTACATGATGGGTCTGGAACAGAGAATACAATAGACAAGATCTCTGCTCTTAAAGACTTGCACTTGAAAGGAAAATGAAGACATGATTGCATAATTAATTGTAGAGCACACCTTTGAGAGTGGTTACCAAAGAGAGTCTATGAATAGATCCTCATCTGTAAATGAATTCTTAGGAGAATAAAAATTACCTCTTCCTGAGAGAGAAGAAACTTGGCTATTTTTTCTAGCATTAAAAATATTATTGCTTATTGATGATTTTATGATACCTATTTATTTCTCTAAATTTGTGAAACTATGACTCCTCTAGGTGCCGACTGCTTAATGGGAATATATTTATTCGTGATCGGAGGCTTTGACCTAAAATTTCGTGGAGAATACAATAAGCATGCGCAGCTGTGGATGGAGAGTACTCACTGTCAGCTTGTAGGATCTTTGGCCATTCTGTCCACAGAAGTATCAGTTTTACTGTTAACATTTCTGACACTGGAAAAATACATCTGCATTGTCTATCCTTTTAGATGTGTGAGACCTGGAAAATGCAGAACAATTACAGTTCTGATTCTCATTTGGATTACTGGGTTTATAGTGGCTTTCATTCCATTGAGCAATAAGGAATTTTTCAAAAACTACTATGGCACCAATGGAGTATGCTTCCCTCTTCATTCAGAAGATACAGAAAGTATTGGAGCCCAGATTTATTCAGTGGCAATTTTCCTTGGTAAGAAACTAAGAAACTAATATTCACAACTTTTTATTTCAAATATTCCAACCAGCTGTTAGTAAGAATGAGGGTGAATTCTATCAGAATCCCCAGCAAGGATTTTCCTCCCCAAATTATACTGTTACATAAATTCCAACCTGATACAGCTTAATAAAAGACACTAAACACCTTTATTTCATGTATTCACCCTAAACATGCTAAGTAACATATGTTTTGGCTCTTTGCTTTATAATATGAACATAATGGTATTTATTTTCTTTTCAAATTCATGTGTGTAGCAACACACATCTCTGGCTTGGGAGTGTACATACAACTGTTCTAAACCAGCAATGTGAAAATATTCTCAGAGTACAGCAAAAAGTAACTGAATTAGAAAAAAAATCACTAGGCCAGGCACAATGGCTTATACTATAATCTCAGTGCTTTGGGAGGCCAAGGTGGGAGGATCACTTGAGGCCAGGAGTTGAGACCAGCCTGGGCAACAAAGCAAGACCCCATCTCTACAAAATTATTTTTTTAAAAATTAGCTGGTGTGAGGCCAGGCGCAGTGGCTCATACCTGTAACCCCAGCACTTTCGGAGGCCGAGGCGGGCTGATCACAATGTCAGGAGTTCAAGACCAGCCTGACCAATATGGTAAAACCCTGTCTCTACTAAAAATACAAAATTTAGCCAGGCATGGTGGTACACACCTGCAGTCCCAGCTACTTGGGAGGCTGAGGCAGGAGGATTGCTTGAGCCCAGGAGTTTGAGGCTGCAGTGAGCTATGAATGTACTACTGCATTTCAGTCAGTGACAAAGCAAGAACCCATCTCTAAAAAAATTAAAAATAAAACATCACTAATACTAGAAAGCTTAAAAACCCAAGATATTCATTGAATTACTGTAATTTCAATATCTCATTTTAAAAGTAAACATTTTCGCATTCTTCACTACTTCCACAAAGCCTCATCTCAAAAAAATTCATGATTTTTGTGGACTTTAGTAATTCTTTATGAAGAAAAAACCCACACATTATAGTCTTTGTATCTTTAGTAATAACATCTTTGTATCTTTAGTAATAAAAATGTTTTATCTATGTTTGTTCATCTTGAAAAAATATTTCTATACATTAATAATACTGTTTGTATTCCAAATAGGTATTAATTTGGCCGCATTTATCATCATAGTTTTTTCCTATGGAAGCATGTTTTATAGTGTTCATCAAAGTGCCATAACAGCAACTGAAATACAGAATCGAGTTAAAAAAGAGATGATCCTTGCCAAACGTTTTTTCTTTATAGTATTTACTGATGCATTATGCTGGATACCCATTTTTGTAGTGAAATTTCTTTCACTGCTTCAGGTAGAAATACCAGGTACAATATTTTTTTTCTCTCCTTAAAGAAATAATAAATCTGTTTGTGCAGTGTTCTTTTAAGGAAGACAATTAGAATTCTTAACACTAAACAATTTAAAGAATTGTACATCAGAGCCGGGCACAGTGGCTCATGCCTGTAATCCCAGCACTCTGGGAGGCCAAGACGGGCAGATCACTTGAGGTCAGGAGTTTGAGGCCAGCCTGGCCAACATGGGGAAACCCCATCTCTACTAAAAATACAAAAATTAGCTGGGCATGGTAGTGCACTGCTGTAGTCCCAGCTACTCAGGAGGCTAAGGCATGAGAATTGCTTGAACTCGGGAGGCAGAGGTTGCAGTGAGCCGAGATTGCGCCTCCAGCCTGGGTGACAGAGCCCACCACCAAAAAAATTGTAAGTCATAGTTGTAGGTACTTTTGGCTATGTTCATCAATATAACATTTACTGGGAAAGAACTATTTTTTTCCATAAATGCCTAATAATACAATTACTATGGGAACAAAGAAGCAATGAGTGACCAAAACAAATTAAATACAGTGTTGAAATTCTAATCATCACATGCTTAAGGTGACTGGAAAGGAAAACAGGCGGAAACAATTCTCAAATAATTACTGCATTTTTTTCAGAATGTAAGAAAATTTTCTTCCTGTAATACATGCAATTTAGTGAAGATCATGTCAGAGTGTGAGAAATAATAGAAGCAAACATTCTTGGCATTTAAAAAGAATGTAGGCTGGTGTGGTGGCTCACGCCTGTAATCTGGTACTTTGAGAGGCCAGTGTGGGAGGATCACTTGAGCCCAGGAGTTCGAAGCTGCAGTGAGCCGTGATTGTACCACTGCACTCTAGTCTGGGTGACGGAGCAAGATCTTGTCTCAAAAAAAAAAAAATGTACATTACATCCATTAGGATGACTACTATTTTGAAAAAACACACATATGAAAAAAAAAAAAACTTGGTAAAGATGTGGAGAAATTAGAATCCTTGTGAATTGCTGGTAGAAAAATAAAATGGTACAGCTGCTATGGAAGACAATATGGCAGTTACCATCCAATTTAAACATAGAGTTACCATCCAATGTGGAAATTCTCCTAAGAAAAAAACCAAAACAATTGAAAGCAGGGACTCAAACAGATATCTGTACACCCATGTTGATAGCAGCATTATTCACAATAGCCAAAAGTTAGAAGCAACACAAATGTCCATAGATTAGGTAAATGGATAAACAAAATGTGGTACATACGCACAATGGATTAGTATTTAGTCTTGTAAAGGAAGGAAATTTTGACAAATGCTGCAATATAGATGAACCTTGAAGATACTGTGCTAAGTGAAATAAGTTAGACACAAAAGGACAAATATTTTATTTCACTTACATGACATTTCTGATATAGTCAGATTCATAGAACATAGAACGGTGTTTTCTAGGGGTTGGGGTAAGGGAGAATGGAGAGTGATTGTTTAACAGGCATTGAGTTTCCATTTGGGAGATGAAATCATTCTGGAGATGGATAGTAGTTATGGTACAACAATGTGAACATACTTAGTGCCACTGAGCTGTCCACTTAAAAATGGTTACATGGTATATTTTATGTTATGCATATTTTACCACAATGAAAAGTGCATATATCCTGTTAGATATAGATATATATAAATATGTATATTTATATATATAAAATGCAGTTTATATTCACATTTTAAAATTTTCATGTAGCAGGGTGCAGTGGCTCACACCTGCAATCCCAGCACTTTGGGAGGCTGAGGTGGGCAGATCACTTGCGGTCAGGAGTTGGAGACCAGCCTGGCCAACATGGTGAAACCCTATCTCTACTAAAAACACAAAAATTTAGCTGGGCATGGTGGCATGCACTTGTAGTCCCAGCTACTTGGAAGGCTGAGGCACGAGAATGCTTGAACCTGGGAGGCAGAGGCTGCAGTGAGCGGAGATTGCGCCATTGCAGTACAACCTGGGTGATACAGGGAGACTCTGTCTCAGGGAAAAAAAAAAAAAAAAATTGTATGTATTAATACATAATTTTAATTGTGTTCTGTACTATGGATGACAGTGATAGTATCTTACATTTTATGAACAACAAAAAGAAGGCCAAGAGGGGAGGACTGCTTGAACCCAGGAGATTGAAACCAACCTGGACAACATAGGGAGACCCTGAGACCCCAACTCTTCAAAAAATAAAAAAATAAAAAATTAGCCGGGCATGGTGGCACATGCCTGTGGTCCCAGCTGCTCAAGAGGGTGAGGTACAAGGATCACTTGGGCCCAGGAGGCCGAGACTGCAGTGAGCCATGTTCACACCACTGCACTCCAGCCTGAGCAACAGCATGAGACCCTGTCTCAAAAACAAAAACATAAAAACAAAGCGTAATGACAGCATCAACTAAATTATAATAAAATCAGAGTATTTTGGTATTTGTATGTATACTAGAGTGATTTTTAAGATGGGTTTAGCCAAAGTTATTTTTTACAGAAATAAGTATCTCGTCAAAAGCCAAAAAAATGCACACTTTGTTTTAAAATCAAGTGGCAAAAAGAAATCTATTAAATAAAAGCGTACATATTCTGACAGATACAATATGCACTATTAAAATACTTGAAAAGTCTTTTAATTATTAGGCACTTAAATCTATGACTTAAATACTAAACAATATGTTTTTTTCCTAAAATATAATCATAATATGTAATCACTTTGTGAAAAATATTTCTACCTAAAGGAATATTTTTGCTGATGTATTCAAGAAGAGCTACTTAGCAAAGAATGCCATTCTGTTTCAGCACTAGCATTCCCCTCACACGCTGGTACTCTGGAAAGATATACTGGAAACAAATAGAGACTTGGTATTTAATTATGTGACCTCAAAGGAAAAAAATTAAAACTCAAAAAGGGGTTGGAATGAAAGAAACAAGGAAATTGGGTTTCTAGACCTTATAAACATTTATAAACACTAAAACTGTTCCATTTTTCTTTTCTAGGTACCATAACCTCTTGGGTAGTGATTTTTATTCTGCCCATCAACAGTGCTTTGAACCCAATTCTCTATACTCTGACCACAAGACCATTCAAAGAAATGATTCATCAGTTTTGGTATAACTACAGACAAAGAAGATCTATGGACAGCAAAGGTCAGAAAACATATGCTCCATCGTTCATCTGGGTGGAAATGTGGCCACTGCAGGAGATGCCACCTGAGTTAATGAAGCCGGACCTTTTCACATACCCCTGTGAAATGTCACTGATTTCTCAATCAACAAGACTTAATTCCTATTCATGACTGACTCTGAAACTCATTTCTTCACAGAGAATACTGTGGGGGTGCTTCATGAGGGATTTACTGGTATGAAATGAATACCACAAAATTAATTTATAATAATGGCTAAGATAAATAGTTTACAAGGACATGAGGAAAAATAAAAAGGACTAATGCTCTTACAAAGGGAAGTAATTATATCAATTACATATATATATATATATGTAGACATTTTATGTAAGAAATTAAGAGAAATCTACTTCAGTAACATTCATTCATTTTTCTAACATGCATTTATTGAGTACCCACTACTATGTGCATAGCATTGCAATAAATTCCTAGAAGTAGACAGTGCAGAACCTTTCAATCTGTAGATTGTGTTTAATTACAAAAGACTATACAAAGTCCATCTGCAGTTCCTGAAGTAGAGCTTTGCCTGTCATGTGCATCAGCAAGAATCATAGGCACTTTTAAATAAAGGTTTAAAGTTTTGGAATACTCATTGTAATTGCATCATATAAAATGTCTGTTTGCAAAATAATATTCTGTTTTAAGAATCCATCTTACCTCTCTTTAAGTCTCTATACATTTGAAAGCCAACACAACATATTTATTACTATGAAAAAAATATGCTTTGCTAGAAACACAAAAACAGCACTTCTTTTGGCACTTCCTGGCCAATTTTCTCTTTGCTTTAAATGAACATCATCAAATGAGATTGAAATAGGAGAGTATGAGTACTGCAGAGAAGTGGATCAGAAAAGCTAGGATGAGGATAAACATTTAGATCAGTGGAAACTCCTGAAATAAATCCTCGTATGGTCAGTTAACTGATTTTCAACAAGGATGCCAAGACAAACATAAAAAGGCTTTGCAACAAACTGCGCTGTTTTAAGAACAGACTTAAGTGGTTTAATTCACCCACTTTAGATGGGTGAATGTTATGGTATGTGAAATATCTCAATAAAGCAGTTAAAAGGAAAAAGAGCTAGAATGCACTGATTCAGGAACTTAATTTGAGGAAGGGAAGTCTATGTACATAGGTACATGTTTCACTTTAAGCAGAAAATCGTTCTTCAAGAAATGACTTTACCTTCTCTTTAAACTGCCAGCACGTAAGATACTAACTTTTTAACTAGTTGTTCTTCTCTAGTCTCTAAGTTATTAGAATTTTTTGCTTTCATAATTTAAAACCTTTAAGTAGGAGAAGAAAATGTTTTCAGATAGTTTCAAATACACCAAAAACATCTGAAACACAAAAATACTGGAATCAAACCATAATGCACTTATCAAATATATAGTTGTATAGATTTATTTTGAAAATAAATTATCTGAAATTTAACTCTATTAAAAATGGATTGCTTTGGGTTTTTTTTTCTCTGCTTACTTGGAATAATCTCAGTAAGCTTTCTACATGAAGAACATGGTATAATTTCAATGTAACTCAGAACATAATAGAAAACTATAGTTCTGCTTATAATATTCAATAATATAACTACTGATAGTTCTATAATAAATAAAATAGCCAGGTGCAGTGAAATGTAACTGTAGTCCCAGCTACATGAGAGGCTGTGTCCAATCTGGGCAACCTAGTGGGACGGTCTCTAAAATATAAATAAATAAAATAGGCTACAATTTTTAAATTTGAAAATAGCCTACAAAAAGTAAATAATAAGAAAGCTTATGCAAAATGAAAACAGGCCAAGTGCAGTGGCTCACACCTATCATCTCAGTGTTTGAGAGGCCAAGGCAGGAAGATCATTGAGCCCAGGAGTTCAAGACCAGCCTAAACAACAGTGAGACCCAAAATTAAAAAATAAATTAGCTGGGCATGGTGGTACATACCTATAGTCCTAGTTAATAGGGAGGCTGAGGTGGCAGGACTGCTTGAGCCCAGGATTTGGAGGCTGCAGTGTTCTGTGATTGTGCCACTGCACTCCAGCTTAGGCAACAGAGCAAGACCTTGTCTCTAAAAAAAATTTTTTTAATTCTTTGGGTTTTGTTTTTGGTTTTGGTTTTTTTTGAGACAGCCTTGCTATGTCGCCCAGACTGGAGTGCAGTAGTGCAATCTCGGCTCACTGCAACCTCTGCCTCTCAGGTTCAAGCAATTCTCCTGTCTCAGCCTCCCAGGTAACTGGGGCTACAGGCACACGCCATCACGCCTGGCTAATTTTTGTATTCTTAGTAGAGACAGGGTTTCACATGTTGGCCAGGCTGGTCTCTAACTCCTGACCTTGTGATCCACCCGCCTCGGCCTCCTAAAGTGCTGGGATTACAGGTGTGATGCCACCGTGCCTGGCCTAATTCTTTCTTAAGATTATTTTAGGATTAATTCCTTAGAAGTCCTATTCCTACTAATTCCAAGTAATAGAATAGGAAATTTTATTTCTATTTATTTATTTATTTATTTATTTCTGAGATGGAGTCTTGCTCTGTCACACAGGCTGGAGTGCAGAGGCGCAATTTCAGCTCACTACAACCTACGCCTCCCAGGTTCAAGCAATTCTCCTGCCTCAGCCTCCCAAGTAGCTGGGATTACAGGTGCATGCCGCCACGCCCGGGTAATTTTTGTATTTTTAGTAGAGATGGGGTTTCACCATTTTGGCCATGCTGGTTTCAAATTCATGACGTCATGATCAGCCTGCCTCGGCCTCCAAAACCAAAGTGCTGGGATTACAGATGTGAGCCACTGTGCCTGGCCTTTTTCTTTCTTTCTTTCTTTTTTAAGATGGAGTCTCTCTCGTCACCCAGGCTGGAGTGCAGTGGCGTGACGTCGGCTCACTGCAGGCTGGAGTGCAGTGGCCTGATCTCAGCTCACTGCCCCCTCCACCTGCAGGGTTCAAGTGATTCTCCTGCCTCAGATTCCCAAATAGCTAGGATTGCAGGCAACCACCACTATGCCTCGCTAATTTTTGTATTTTTAGTAGAGATGCGGTTTCACCATGTTAGCCAGGCCGATCTCGAACTCCTGACCTCAGGTGATCCACCCACCTCAGCCTCCCAAAGTGCTGGGATTACAGGCGTGAGCGACTGCACCCAGCCAAATATTTTTATTAAAAAGAATAACTAAGAAAGAATAAAAGCAATACTCATGGATAGAAGAAATTTAGTCCAACAAAAATCATGGTCTTAACCTGTTTAAGAGTCTTAGAAATACATTAAATTTACGAAGTACACATCTGAAACTTCCTTTAGCATTTAACATATTTTTAAACAACTTTCTAGAGGCCATTTGACTTCCTGTCTTCTCAACCCACTCACTCTTCCACCCTTCCACCTCCTGAAATAGAGTAACTTCAATTTAATTTGATAAGTAATTATTAACATACTACATAACTATCTCCTTAGATACTTCCATAGAAAATGCAACAGAAGCACTCAGTTAACTACGATTTGTATCAAGGTTTGCTTAGAAGTGTAGCTTATGGACCATGATCTAGGTCAAATCAATCCTCTAAATCAAGTGAGCCTAAGTTGTTTTAAAAATTTAAAGTTTGTATCAGGAAAACCTCAACTTTTATTTTTTACACCTTTTAAGAGTACTAATTCATCATACTAACACATCATCTCTCTTAAATGACTGGGTAAACCTTGGCAATTTAGACATGGATAAAGTAGAAGGCAAAGAGCAAAGTGGCAGGAATACACAGCTGGAATTGTAAAGCCATGCATTTTACTCGACAAACTGTCAAGTGAATTGCTCTAGGTAAGAGACCTCAAAAATACAAAAAGTGGTTTAATTTTTATAAAATTGCTCCTCTTTCAGAGAAAATCTTTCACTGGAAGCCTCATTCACTCGTTTTAAGCCTTTTCCTTATCTACAGACTAGGGCAATCTCATCCACTTTAATATGGCCTCAAACACTATGGATATAGTGATGATGCCCATATTTTTGCCTTTGGCTTGTTCTCTCCCCTAAACTGCCCACTTGTGTATACCACTGCCCACTTGTGTATACCACTGCCCACTTGTGTATACCACTGCCCACTTGACATTTCCACCTGAGTATCTCACTGGCTTTTTAATGTCATCATTATGCATGAATCTAGAATCTGACGTCTGATTCTTCTCCTATAGACCTTGTCTTGCTGAATTGCACCCGATGGCTCAAGCTTGAAATCTGGGAGTCATCCTTGACTCTTCCTTCTCCTTTATCCACAATATCAAATCACCCAGTCCTCCCTTGATTCTACTGCATATACATCTCTTAAATCCATCCAGTCTCTTCATCCCAATTCCCAGTACCTTAGTTTGGGTCAACATTATGTCTCATTGGGATATTTGCAATAACCTTTTAACAAACCTCCATACCTCCAATTCTAATTTGGTCAGTTGATCTTTATAGGTTTTTAGAGCTTACCAAAAAAAAAATAAAAATAATCTCAGGAAAAAAATTGAGTGTTATACAGTTACTAGCACAAATATTCTGCTTTTGGATGTTGTATTATTTTGGGTTTGCCATAGAAACAGAGAGAGATTCTAAGGAATTGTCTCACATGATTGTGGAGACTGGTAACTCTAAACATCTGCAGGGCCGATGTCCCAACTGAAAGGCACAGAGGCTGCTTAGAACCAGGAAGAGCCAGTGCCAATTCAAAGGCTGTCAGGAAGAGTTGATGTTGGAGGCCGGGCCTTCAGGCGGATTTCTCCCTTGCTGGGGGAGGGTCAGCCCTTTGTTCTATTCAGGCCTTCTAGGGATAGGATGGTCACAAGGCACACTAGGAAGGGCAATCCGCTTTACTCAGTCCACTGATTTACATGTTGGGTTCATCCAAAAACATCCTGACTGAAAAAGTGAGAACATTATCTAAACAAATATCTAGGGATCTGTAGCCCAGTCAAGTTGAAACATAAAATTAACCATCACACATGGGGAGAGTAAATAATATGATAAGCCTGAGTATTAGTAAGTCTAGCTAGGTGGCTAGGTGTGGTGTAGACAAGCATACCAGTTTTGGTGTCAAGACTCACAGGCATATTTTATCTCAACCTGTTTCCTTTCGGTAAACAGTAATGACACTTTCCTCAAAGAACTGATATGGTTACATGAAAAAAGCTTTTTTTTTTTTTTTGAAACAGAGTTTTGTTCTTGTTGCCCAGGCTGGAGTACAGTGGCGCAATCTCAGCTCACTGCAACCACCACCTCCTGGGTCCAAGCGATTCTTCCGCCTCAGCTTCCGGAGAAGCTGGGATTACAGGCACCCGCCACCATGCTCGACTAATGTTTTTGTATTTTTAGTAGAGATGGGGTTTCATCATGTTGGCCAGGCTGGTCTCAAACTCCTGACCTCAGGTGATCCACCCGCCTCGGACTCCCGAAGTGCAGGGATTACAGGCGTGATCCATGCCCCACCATAAAGCTCTTAACGTAGTACCTGGCACATCTTTCAAACTCAGAATTTTTGAAACGAAACACATTTTTTTTAATGTTAAGTATTTCATCTTACTGACTTTAGTCTCTTGAGGCTTTAAAAAATTTACATCAGCTGGACGCAGTGGCTCACGCCTGTAATCCCAGCACTTTGAGAGGCCGAGGCAAATGGATCACCTGAGGTCAGGGGTTCAAGAGCAGCCTGGCCAATATGGTGAAATCCCGTCTCTACTAAAAATACAAAAATCAGCCGGACGTGCTGGCGCACACCTGTAATCCCAGCTAGTAGGGAGGCTGAGGCAGGAGAATCGCCTGAACTGGGAAGCAGAAGTTGCAGTGAGCCAAGATCACACCACTGCACTTCAGCCTAGGCAACAGAGCAAGAATTTGTCTCAAAAAAAAATTTATATCATTCCTTTGGGGTTTGCATAGGGCTGGTAATGGGCTACTTACTAAGTTAAAAACAAATTCTTAAGTCTTTGAGAAAATACTTATGCTTTCAGCTCTTCCCCAACCTCTCCAATGAAGCAAATAGAAATATAAATAGGTCTAACTATAAACTCCTAAAAAGTGTCCATAGAAAGCTCACTACCTGAAACCAGCAGTTGTCCTAAGTTGACCATAACTCAATAGAATTAGAAATCAGTAACATGTTTTTGCTTTTCTTACAGGGAAAGACAGATTCAGTTTTATCATGGAGTTAATCAAATAAATCTGTAGTGGAGGAAATACAATTTCTCCTCAAGCCTCACAAGTTCATAGTTGGGACAGATTCCTATAACAAAAGACAGATTAACAAGAGAAAAACAAGTAATTTTATTAATATATACAGTGTATATCACACAGGAGAAAACTCAATGAAAAGGTAAAACACAGGTAGTGGCTTAGAACTCTGGATTATATAGCATCTTCCACAAAGAATACATTTCAGAGAAGTGTGACAGACAAAGGAAAGCAGTTTTAGGCTTCCAGAGGCAGAAACTGTGGGAAGGTAAACGTATGGCAAGAAACTAACAGTAAGGTTTGTTTGCAGATTCCTCTGGTACTGTCTCAGCTGATTAGAGCCATCTTCTCATCTTGATATCAGGAAAGCATCTTTCTCAAAGAAGTCTGTATGGCTTGCTACAGGTGGGAAAGGACAGTTAAGATAGCCATTTCTGCAACTACTGTTTCTCAAGTACCTTTAGCTTGAAATAATCAGTATGCCAAATCAGCGTATTTGGGGGTGGCATGTTCAAATTTCCTTCAGATCAAAAGAACAGAAAGGTCAGAATCTGGCCCTTATACAGTAACTGCATGACAGATGTTGCACTTGAAACAATGATACTCAGAGGAACAGCTATAAATGTGCAAAAATAATTAAAACAAGATTCCAAAATCATGCCATAAATGAAAACAAATTTCAGTTGGACTAAGCATCTAAATGTTAAAAATTTTTTAACTTTTGGAAGGCTGAATAAGACTATTTTTATGACATTTCCTATACAAAAACCAGAAAAAGCAAATCATTATGAAAGATTGGTAAGATTACATTAAAATTTAAAAATTCAAGATTTCATAACCAAAATATGAAGACAAACCAGACTAAAAAAGATAGTTGAAACATACATAACAGATTATTAGTATTCAAAATATGTAATATCTAAAAACAGACAAGTAAAAAAACAAAAGAGAAAAATGAGCAAAAATGCCTGTAATCCCAGTGCTTTAGGAGGCGGCGAGATGGGAGGATCGTTTGAGTCCAGGTTTAAGGTTACAGTGAGCTATGATCCTGCCACCACACTTCAGTTTGAGCAATAGAGTGAGATCTTGTCTCTTAAAAAAAAAAAAAAAAAAAAAAGGAGTAAAAGATATGGCCTCAGAAATCACACACTGCACTTGCTCAATATCCTGGTAGTTACAAAAGTCAGCACTATAAAATGCAGGAGAAGGCTATACGGGGGCATGAACACCAGGAGGCCAGGGATCACTGGTGCCATCTGGAGGCTGGCTACCACATACATAAAACAGTATTTTATAGCGCTTTTAAAAAATATATTTGTATTAAAAATATAAAAACACACGCTAGAATATATGCCACCTCTAGAGTTTACCTCTGGGGACTCTAGGGAGGGAGGAAGGGGACAGGATCAAAGAGGTAACAAAATGAACTTCAAATGTATCTAATATTTGCAATTACATATATATGTGTGTCTGAAGAAAATATAGCCAAATCCTGACATTTATTACATCTGCATGGTAGAAATACATGGATTTTCTTGAACTCATTTGCCTCTCCTGTATCTTTGAAATATGTCAGCAAAAAGTTTTAAGGTAATGAATCCAAAGAAATGGAAATAAAATGTGCTTTTAATAAGAATTTATTTTTACACATTTTAAAAACTGCAATTTTCAGGACATGTAAGAATATTTTTCTAATAGTGAAATAAGCATATTTCAGGACATGTAAGAATATTTTTCTAATACTGAAATAAGCATTTTGGTATAGAAATCACACCCTATGTGTGATCTTTAACTAAAAAAACTAATCAAGAACTATGACTTAATATGTTAAATAAAACTATTCTTTGCCCATCCATCTGTCCCCTCTCATAGCCCCATTGCTGGGCGTTAGAATATAGTTCTGTACATATCTCCATATCTACAAATAATTAAGATGTCATATCAAAGATGTCCAGAAGTTATATATGGTGGAGAATTAGTTGGCTTAATCGTTGACACGCAACACAAAACACCAAAAGCAACATAATATACAAGACGCAAAATAGAACACTGTCACTAGGTCAAATAATACAAAAAAAAAAAAATCACATCATTTAAATTTGATGCATTGCAAACAAAGTAACTTCTTTAGAATTATTGTGTGTACAACCTGCAAAGCTCAAAAAGTAATAGCACAGAGCCATAAATCTGATAAGGCACCTTAAAAATAGCCATCAAACATATACAAATATCAAATACAAACACGGTTAAACTGCAAAAGCAGTAACCACAGAAATAAATAGGGAAAAAATATGCATTCTTTCTAGATAGTCTCCTTTTTCTGAAGTAAAGTCTTTAAAAAAAAAAAAAGTACAAAAAATATTTATCATATATTTTAAAACCTATCATCAAAGTCCAAATCTCTGTAAAAAAAAAGAATGTTTTTCTTCAAGTCAATAAAGTTCAGATTCATACATTTTCTAAAGAAACAATGACAGTCTTCATGCTAAATATAGGAAGAAAAAAGCTTTTAATTATGTTTGTTAACTCTTTTATTCAACAAACATTCAGTGAGTGCTGTGTGAACCTGTTTTAGGTGCTGGGGATATAGAATAAAGACACAATCCTTAGCTGTAGACAACTTAGCCTAATGGAGCTGGATCCACCACTGGCAACCTTAAAGTTACCTCCCCCCTTGGTCCTTAAGATGAAACGCAATTTCAAACTCTGCCATGCTTAGCATCTTGTTGCAAAACAAATAATGGTCTACCTAGTTTGCTAATGGTAGCATTGTGGCTCTATTAATATTAACCATCTATTGATGAAGTTAACTTTCAAAAAGGACTCTATGAAAGTTCAGAGGCATAAAGTATTTAAGGACAAACAAGTACTGGTCCGCAACAAAAACAGCATCGGTATTCTGCTTTCACAAAAGCCAAGAAAACCAAGAAAAATTTCATTCTGAGTATATACAGAACTCCTGGACAGAGGTCATTCTATACGTGTGGTACATGTACAAATATGACATAAGAAGTCTGAATGATTGCAGTCATTATTAAACAACGAAGTATGCCAAATTAGTCATCAGGTTTCAAAGAATCATAGCCTTCTTTCAAGAGGTCTCGCCATGTTTTAAGGAATCGTGCATTTTCCGTACATTTGAAGGCAAGTTCTTCCACTTGAGCTGATACTGCAGATGTGGCTTCAAGAAGTTTGGTTAATGAAAAGGCTGCCTAAAACAAACAAAAAAGAACTCAGACATAATTTTATTTTTAAAATTCTCATCTCATTTTATAAGTAGTCTAAAAAAGCTTAAGGCTTTGAATCCAATGCCCATGTTATTTTCTTTAAAAGTAATCAATTTTCAAACTAAAGCACTGGCTGTTTCAGGGAACCTAAGAAAATTATTTAATATTGAGTAGACTTTGAAGAAACAGGTCTGCTAGAAAAATATCCATTATGTCTGAGACATGACAAATCAGTATTTTTTTTTCTTTTCTTTTCTTTTTTTTTTTTTTTTTTTTTTGAGATGGAGTGTCGTTCTTGTTTCCCAGGCTGGAGCGCAATGGCGTGATCTCGGTTCACTGCAACCTCTGCCTTCCGGGTTCAAGCGATTCTCCTGCCTCAGCCTCCTAAGTAGCTGGGATTACAGGCATGTGCCACAACGCACGGCTAATTTTGTATTTTTAGTAAAAACAGGGTTTCTCCATGTTGATCAAGCTGGTCTCGAATCCTGACCTCAGTGATCCGCCCGCCTCGGCCTCCCAAAGTGCTGGGATTACAGGCGTGAGCCACAGCGCTTGGTCCAGTATTGTTGTTTTCTATGAAAATACACTGGAGTCTCAGCTCAACAAGATAACTTGGACCCCTTGACACTAAGTGCCAGAAGTATCTGAGGGATTTCATCATAAATAATTCTTACTGCTACTTGGGTAACATGGGCACTGACCTGTGAACACTTCAAACAATGAAAATGTATAGATCAAAGAACAGAAACTCTAAGCTCTGACAAATAACATCAAAAAATCACACACAAATGCAGAAAACACTCAGCTCCTGGTGGAAAATTCACTTTTCAGCCAAACGTTTTCTTCACCGATGATATAAAATAAAACATTGTTTCTAAATAACACATTAGCACTTCATTCTACATATTTACTTGCAATCAGTTTGTTCTGCAAAAATAAAAGCTGGATAAGCACTTTAGTCATCCTTAGAAAAATACTTGCGGAAGCAATGAGATAATCTGGTTCATCCCCTAGTTTCCAATCTGCAGGAAAGGTCAGGCCACAGAACTCTCCCAGAAGGTTACACCCTACATACCTCATTCCACTTGACCCACTCAAGAGAACATAAAACTCCCCTTCCCTGTCTTCTCCCCTCCAGTGGTGTGTGAGTTAGGGTTGGGAGGTGAGATGCTAGTTTCTGGGGATTCGAGATTTAATAGAAACTATCCTAAGTATGCATTCTAGCAATCCTACAAAGGGAGGAGTCCTGAACTAAACCGTCAATGAAGCCAATCCACGTGACCTAAACCCTTCAAGCTGGGTCCAGCGTTAAGCAGACCTGGGGCAGACAATGGCATTATCAGCTGTCCCTGGGCAAGTAGCCAACTAGAACAGCAGGCTCTAAGTCCCATGGAAAGAAATCACAGCCTGATCCTAAGCACCCACAGCCAGCCAGCAAACCCATGCAGTGAAAACTATTCTCCGATGGGAGAAGAAGAGGCAAAGAGAGCCAGCAACAGGCAGCACAGAGCGGCGTGGCTTCGGGTTACTGCGGATGATTGAAATCAGAAGGCGAGACAAAAAGAAACCAGTAAGGGGTGGGGCGGGAGGAGGGATAACCCCTTAAGACTCCTCACCACCAAATCTAAAGGGGGAACCCTCAGAGAGGGATAGCACTTCAGCTGCTGGCATCCTCCCGGCTTCCTGCACTCACGCTCTGGGGCGCAGAAGGGCTGGTCGTCCCGGGTCGTGGGGATTGGGGGACTCCCTAGCCGCGCGAGCCCCGCCGCCGCCAATCTTCCCAGAGGCGCCGAGGGGGGACGCGGTCCCGACACCACACTCACATCTCCGATCTGCAGCTCCACTTCCTCCAGCGGGTCCACCGTTCCGCCGCTGCTCCTGCTCGGAACTGGCCAGCCCAAACTCACTGGGCCGCCCGGGGAAGATGCTGCAGAGGCGTCTGAAGAGGAGGGAGAAGAGGGAGGCGGCGGCGGCGGCGAAGAAACCTGCAGCTCCTCAGCGTCTGCCATGGGGAAGGGCTGTGACCGCGGAATCCGGCCCGAGCAGCCGAACCGACACCAACTGTCTTTTAACCACTCGCGCCCAAAGCCGAGAGGCCCCGCCTCTTAGCGCCAGAAATCCCGCCCCGTCTCCTCGTGGGTCTCAGCCCTGGACCACAAAGACTTTTCATTTTTCGGGACAGCCAATCATATGAGTCAGTTCACCTTAGGCCGCTCACGGATCCTGCGCGAGCCTCCAGTGGGGCTCGAAGGGCGCGCGTATAGAAGACTACACCTCCCAGGAAGCCGTGCGCGTCGCCCCGCCTTCTACTGCCTTTCACTGCGCGTGTGTTGTGCTGTGAGATTCGTGGACCCCTCTGGCCGCGCTCTGGCTGTTTCACCGCGCCCCGGCTGGGACTTGGAGTCCCTTATCTTTCCCTGGTTTGGTACATGACCCGGAAGCCTCGGCTGGCCGCCGCGTCATCCATGGCGCCGGCGCAGAGCGAGAAGGAGGCGGGAACGCAGTGAAGCAAGAGCGGTCAGCAGAGCGGGGAGGCGAACTGCAGCAGAGTTCTTGCTTTCCGGCAGGTGATGGCGCCCCCCGCGGCCTAGAGGTCCAGCGCCCGCCGCGAGCAGCGGACAGTCCTGTTGTGTCCGACCGAGAGTCCTGGTGACTTTGAACATGCTGGTGCCGCTAACCAAGCTGTCCTGCCCCGGTGAGAGGGAATGGGCGGTGGGGTTAAGTGGAGGAGTTAGGGCAAAAGGGACAAGGCCGGTCCTGGGGGCTGTAGGCACCTCTCGCACCTTCTCTCATCAGCTTTCTCAGGCTATCTAGGGCAAAGGTCACGCTCTGTCAGCTTGATAGTGGACCCTGGCTTCTTCCCTCCGGTTGCCCCAGTTGGAAGAATTAATATCTAGGCTAAAGGTCAAGGGCGGGGAAAACTTGTCAACACGTCCTCCGCACCACCATCACCTGTCAGCACACACATACCTCGGTGGACTCCTGAATCCTGAATCCTGGTTCTAATCCTCAAACCTTTGTTGGAAATGGAAAAAAAAAAAATCGTATTTGCCCAATTTTTCTCCCTGTCCTGACCTGACTTTCGTCTTCGCAGCCGTCCAAGTTCAGTCTAAAGAAATTGAAGTCTGATCTGTCACATCATGGTTGACATTCATATGTTGACCAAGTCTCCTGAGTGTATCTGGAACCAGGAGTTTTTCTGCGTTGTCTAAAATTAACTTTAAGGGCTGGGCGCGGTGGCTCACGCCTGTAATCCCAGGACTCTGGGAAGCCGAGGCGGGTGGATCACCTGAGGTCAGGAGTTCTAGACCAGCCTGGCCAACATTTTGAAACCCCATCTCTACTAAAAATACAACAATTAGCTGGGCGTGGTGGCCCACGCCTGTAATCCCAGCTACTCTGGAGGCTTAGGTAGGAGAATCACTTGAACCTGGAGGTGGATGTTGCAGTGAGCCGAGATCGCACTACTGCACTCCAGCCTGGGTGACAGAGCCAGACTCCGTCTCAAAAAAATAAAATAAAATTAACTCTAAGGGCCTTATCGTGTTATGGGTATTCTTTGAACCATCATGACAGATGAAGTTGGATGGTCTTTTTAAAGTTTTACTTAAATTTTTGTTGTTGTCGTTAATTCAAACAGAAAAGTTCCCTAAAGGATCTCATATTCTGTCATAACTGGCTTTATTTTTTTAAAATCTTTAGTTTACTTAAGTTTTGGTGGTAGAATAAGTATAAATATTAAAAATTCAAGGATATTCTTATGAAATTTCATGAAAGTAGAATTTTGTTAAATTTGGCTTCCATATATTAAGAAATTAGAACTTTGTTTAAATTTCATGTCGCCCATGCATTTTTTGCTGCACTTAATGTATGGATAAGATGGTGTTTGGAACGTTAGTCAGGTGCTATCTGCTTTAGAGCCTAATTTAGGTGCAATCAGCCTTGAGCCCAGTGCTAACCAAATTCCACTACCATTTCTGTTTTCTTTGGATGGCAATTCATTGCCATTTTCATAGCCTGCTGGCATGAAAGAAGTAGACACCAATGTGCCAGCAGTGTGACTTTGATATGGTGATGCTATGAGTTCAGTGGACTTTGTGACCTCTCTTCTCAACCAAGGAGACTGAATATTTAAATCTCTAAAGCGAGATAACAGATGTGTTTTCAGAAAAGGGGTAAAGATTGTGACTTTTTTTTCCAATCCTTTGGAGAAATTCAGACTACACAGTTCCAAATATTCTCAAGAAAATCAGTAGCTATACAGGCAGTAGAAATACAGTTTGTCATATGTCAATCATCAGTTTTTAGAAGTAAATAACTTCTATACACTAAACTACAATGCATTGAAAACTATTTTAAATATTCATTATAGTGTATTTGAACTCTTGAACTGAGTTCTAGAATATCTTTATGTATTTAATATACTTTTTTTTCAAAACTTAGGATAGGTGAATAGTTATCTAAGGCTTAAAAAGTGTTCCCAATATATAGTTTTTTTGTTTTTTTATTTTTTGATACAGTCTTGCTCTGTTGCTCAGGCTGGAGTGCAGTGATGTAATCTCAGCTCACTGCAACCTCTGCCTCCCGGGTTCAAGTGATTCTCATGCCTGAGCCTCCCTAGCACCTACCACCATGCCTGGCTAATTTTTGTATTTTTAGTAGAGACGGGATTTTGCCATGTTGGCCAGGCTGGTCCCAAATTCCCGGCCCCAAGTGATCCTCCTAACTCAGCCTCCCAAATGCTGGGATTATAGGCATGAGCCACCACGTCTGGCCCCAATGCTATAGTTTTTAGTATGCATAAGTAAATTCATTTCTTTGCCACTTTTTAAAAAGATGACCAAACAGATTTTTATTGTCTAAAATATTTGCCTTTTCACAGAAAATGACTCTGAAAAGCATTAATCTTTTATAGTACCATGTGTCAATCATAAATGAATGCTCTAGTGAAGGAAAGTACAAAAACGACTATCTAATATTTAGTCAACAAATATGTATACCTAACATTAGGTTTTCACATACAACAAGGTCAATGCTTTTGGAGCGTGCTATCTGCTGGAGAATACAGACAACTAAAGACATTTATATTTTTACCCTTTTTTGGTCACATAAATGGTTTAAATTTTTAGTCTAGTGATATTATAACTTTTTAGATTTTTATCATTCTTAGAAAATAACTTTGAAAATCCTAGATTCGAAAAAAAAATTACCTGTTTTCTTCATAACATTTTTGTGTGTGGCTATAAATGTTCTTTTTTATAACAGCTTTAATAAACTTTAATAAGATATGTCACAAACCATACAATATATACTATTTAAAGTGTACAATTCAGTGGTTTTTTAGTATAGTCAGAGTTGTGTAACCATCACTGCAGTCTATTTTAGAACATTTTCATCACCCCAAAAAGAAACTCTGTATTCACTCCCAAGCCCCTTCCAGCCTTAGACAACAGTTAATCTACTTTCTGTCTCTATAGACTACCTTATTCTGAATATTTCGTATACATGGAAGCACATACTATGCTGTCTTTTTGTGACTGGCTTCCTTCACATAACATTTTGTTTTCAGAGTTCTTCTATGTGGTAGCATATATCAGTATTCAATTTCTTCTTATTGCTAAATATTTCATTATTTGGATATATTACTTCTTACCATTTATTGATCGACATTTGGGTTGTTTCTACTTTTGGGCTGTTATAAATAATTCAGCTATTGGCCAACTGTGGTGGCTCACACCTGTAATCCCAGCAGTTTGGGAGGCTGAGACAGGCAGATTGCTCAAGCCTAGGATTTCGAGACTAGCCTACACAACGCAGTGAGACTGCTTGTCTACAAAAAAATAGAAACTGTTAGCCGGGCATGGTGGCATGCACCTGTAGCCCTAGCTACTCAGGAGGCTGAGGTGGGAGGATCACTTAGGCCTGGAAAGTCAAGGCTTCAGTAAGCCATGATCACATCACTGCATTCCACCCTTGGTGACAGAGTGAGACCCTGTCTCAAAAAAAAAAAGAAAAATAAAAAGTTCAGCTAGGAACATTCATGTGCAAGTTTTTGTGTGGAAGTATGTTTTCATTGTCTTAGGGATAGACTTAGGAATGGGTCATATGAAAACTCCATGTTTAACCTTTTGAGGAACTGCCAGAATGTTTTTCAAAGAGACTGCATCATTTTTACATTCCCCCAGGAGTATATGAGGGTTCCAGTTCTTCCATATCCTTGCTAACTCTTGTTATTGAAACTGCCCAAGGGGTTCTCCTTGCCCACTACCCAGACAGAGCCAATTTATCAAAACAGGATAATTAGAATAGAGAAGGAGTTTAATTCACACAGAGGTGGCTGTACAAGAGACCATAGTTTTATTATTACTCAAATCAGTCTCCCCGAAAACTTGGAGACTGGGGATTTTAAGGATAATTTGATGAGTAGAGGGGGTCAGAAAATGGGGAGTGCCAATTGGTCAGATCAGAGATGAAATCATAGGGAGATGAGTTTGTCCTCTTGCACTGAGTCAGTTCCGGAGTGGGAGCCACACGACCAGATGAGCCAGTTCATTGATCTGGGTGGTGCCAGCTGATCCATCAAGTGCAGGATCTGCAAAATATCTCAAGTAGTGATCCTAGATTTTAAAATAGTGATGTTATCGCCGGGAACACTTTGGGAAGGTTCAGAATCTTGCCACCTCCAGCTGCATGACTCTTAAACCATAATTTCTAATCTTGTAGCTAATTTGTTAGTCCTGCAAAGACAGTCTGGTCCCCAGGAAGGAAGGGGGTTTGTCCTGGGAAAGGGCTGTGATTGTCTTTGTTTCACAATTTAACTATAAACTCCCAAAGTTAATTCAGCCTACTCCCAGGAATGAACAAGGACTACTTGGAGGTTAGAAGCAAGATGGAGTCAGTTAGGTCAGATCTCTTTCACTGTAATAATTTTATCTGTTATAAGTTTTGCAAAGGTGGTTTTATTATTACTTGTCTTCTTGACTATAGCCATGCTAGTGGATATAAAGTAGTATCTCATGTGGCTTTGGTTTGCATTTCCTTGATGGCGAATGCTGCTGAGCGTCTTTTCATGTACTTATTGGCCATTTGTATATCATCTTTGAACAAGTGTCTATTCAGATCCTTTGCCCACTTTTTAATTGGGTTATTTGTCTTTTTATTACTAGGTATAGGAGTTCTTTATGTATTCTAAATATAAGTCCATTATCAGATATATGATTTGAAAATATTTTCTCCCATTCCATGGGCTATCTTTTCACTTTCTTGATGGTATCCTTTGGCGCACAACAGGTTTTAATTTTGATGAAGTGCAATTTAACTGTATTTTTTGTTGTTGCTTGTGTTTTTGGTTGTTCTATCAAAGAAACCATTGCCTAGCCCAAGTGTTGATGAAAAAGCCAAACTCCGTAAACTATTTGGAGATATTAATTCTGAGCCAAATGTGAGGACCATGACCCATTATACAGCCTCAGGAGGTCCTGAGAACATGTTCCCAAGGTGGTTGGGTTACAGCTTGATTTTATACATTTTAGGGAGAGAAGTTACAGGCAAAGACATTATCAATACGTGTAAGGTTTACGTTGGCTTGGCCTGGAAAGGCAGGACATCTCAAAGTTCACGAATTTGTGTTGGGCCACATTTAAAGGCATTCTGGGCAACATGCTGCCCATGGGCTCCAGGTTGGACAAGCTTGCCTTAAAAGGTATCAGACTCTTAGTTAAATCTCTTCTAGATCAGGAAAAGGCCAAGAAAGGGAAGAGAATTCTCCACAGAATGTAAATTTTCCTAACAAGAGACAGCTTTACAGGGCCAATCCAAAAATTATGTCCAAGAAATATATTTTGGGGTACAATACTTTGATTTCCTCTAGGGCCTGTTGTCATGGGATGTTATACCAGAGTCAGGTTGGAGTTGGTATCTTATTGCTACAAAGAGTCTGTTCTGTCAGTCTTAGGATTTTGATATTAATGTTAATGATGATCAGTTACGTCTGAACTCCAAAAGGGAGAGGGTATAATGAGGCATGTCTGACCCCCCACTTACCATCATGGCATGAACTACTTTTTTGGGTTTCTTTGGAATCCCCTTGGCCAAGAGGAGAGTCCATTCAGTTGGTTTAGGGGATTAGAATTTTATTTTTGGTTTACACAAGGTCACAAAGATTTACACTCATGTCTTCAAAAAGTTTTATGGTTTTAGCTCTTATATTTGGGTTTGATCTTTCTTATCACCATAATCTTTTTTTCAACTTTTAACCTTGAAATAGTTTTAGATTTACAGATGAGTTGCAAAGATAGTACTGAGTTCCCATATGCCCTTTGCTGAGCTTAATGTCTTATATAACCATAGTATATTTATCAAAACTAAAATATTAACATTGATGAAATAAAGTTAATTAAACTACAGATTTTATTCAGATCTTCTTTTTCTGGTCCAGGATCCAGTCCAGAGCACAAGGTTGCCTTTAGTTGGCAGGTCTCCGTAGTCTACTTCAGTTTGACAGTTCCTCTGTTTTCTTGTGTCCCAAGACCTTTACACTTTTGATATGTACTGGTCGAGCATTTTGTAGAATGTCCCTCAATCTGAGTTTGTCTGATGATTTCTCATGATTAGACTGAGGTTAAAGATTTTTGGGGATAAATACCACAGAGGTAAAGAACCCTTTTCACCACATCATATCAGGGGATACATGGTATCAATATGTCTTATTGCTGGTAGCGTTAAACTTGATCACTTGCTTAAAGTGGTATCTGCCATATTTCTCTACTGTAAAGTTAACATTTTTCACTTTCCATTCTCTACTTGTTAGAAGCTACCCAGTACGTTCATCCCACACTACTCAAAGGGAGGAGAAAACTGAAAGATTTATGGATATATCACCGTCTTTTTTTTTTTTTTTGAGACAAAGTGGTCGTCACCCAGGTTGGAGTACAGTGACGTGGTCCTAGCTCACTGCAGCCTCAAATTACTGGGCTCAAGCGATCATCCTACCTCAGCCTCCTGAGTAGGTAGGACTGCAGGTGCATACCACCACACCTAGCTAATTTTTTTACTTTTTATTTTTTGTTTCTGTAGAGAAGAGGTCTTGCTATATTGCCTAGGCTGATCTTGAACTCCTGGCCTTATGCAGTCCTCCTGCCTTAGCTGACATTTACAGTCATGAGCCACTGTGCCCAGCCTACCATAGTCTTCTCTACTTTGAACTTTCCCTAATAAAATCTTCGATCAAACAGAATTCATTTTGACATAGGGAGCAGAGTATACCTTTTTTCCTGAATGGCTTTCTGGCTATCTCTGCACCATTTAATGAGTAACCATTTCTTCTCCCTAATTTGAAATGGTATCTTTATTATATACCATATACGTATGTGTACTATTTCTGAAGTCTTTATTCTTTTTTTTTTTTATTATTCTATCCCTTCTCCTATAACAGACTTCTAATGAATATAGCTTCAAATATAGGTTTTTATATCTGTCAAGAGTGGTTTCATGGGAGGATTCTCTGTCTTTTTTTAATGATAGGGATGATTATCAAGGAGAACAGAGGTTGAGAAGGGAGTCAAAATTGAAGATCAGAAGGGAGGGGATCAGATGGAGGAATGTCTCTAAGACAACGGTAGAGATAAGCCTCATCATCCAGCTAGAAAGATTAACCCCAGTGGGGAAGAATATATAGTCTGTTTCACTATATTCACTGAGTACAATCAGTGGGAGAAAAGACACCTCTCCTGCTATAAACTGAGATAATGAACAAAGTATGGGCACAAATACAGATTATATTAGAAGTTATTGCCAAGGAGTTGAGAAAATTCCCATCTAATTGCCTCTGTCTTTATTAGGTTTGATGCTAGGGTACCTGCCCTGGATAAGGGAAAGAAAAGGTAGAGTTGAAGGTTTGAGGACAGCAGAGAAGGTTCAGTGAACATTTTTGCAGATAAATCTTTGCACATTTCTGTTCATTTCCATAAAATACTTTTTGCTGACTCAAAAATGCACACATTTTTAAGGATATCAGAAGATACTGTGGCCAGGCACAGTGGCTCATGCCTGTAATCCCAGCAGTTTTAGAGGCTGAGGCAGGCAGATCACTTGAGGCCAGGAGTTCGAGACCAGCCTGGCCAACATGGCAAAACCCCGTCTCTACTAAAAAAAAAAAAATCCAAAAATTACCTGGGTGTGGTGGTGCACACCTGTAGTCCCGGATACTCTGGAGGCTGAGGCATGAGAATCGCTTGAAACCAGGAGGCAGAGGCTGTGGTGAGCCGAGATTGCACCCCTGCACTCCAGCCTGGGTAACAGAGCAAGACTCTGTCTCAAAAAAAAAAAAAAAAAAAAAAAGAAAAGAAACAGCAGCAGCTACTGCCATATATGTAGGTCAGCTTATTTTAAAAAGAACCTGACCATAAAACCAAGTTTGTGCTTAAAGCCATTGACCTACACAGTTACTATACTACTCTATTACTCTCAAAGTGTTCAGCTTTCATGACTAATCCATGAGCCTGACATGAGCTAAATTGAATAAATTTGTTTATTAGTTTTAAAATATTTAAGATTTGAAAACATTGCTTTATGAGAAACAGCTATTCAAATTGTTCACCTAGGAAAGAGTATAGTCTAATTCACTATACTTATTTATATTTTCATTATAATATATGTGAATCTTTATAAATATTCACTTATATTTTTTCAGTCTACTGAGGAAAACTAATTTTAAGGAAGATAATAATTTTCATAATTTTTGTGCAGCATATCAGTGCTTTCATGCCTTAAAAATTAAGAAAAATTATCTACCTCTGTGTGCTACAAGATGGTCTTCAACTTCTACTGTGCCTCGAATTACTACCCATTATACTATTTATCCCCGGGATAAGGACAAGAGATGGGAAGGTAAGTAATAATTTGTGTACAATTCCTGAGACTTTTCTGGATACTTTGTTTCATTTTGTGGAGGAGAGTATAATATTTTTCATAACTTAAAAGCATCCAATAATATTTTATGGCTTTACCAAGTCACGTGCTGCATAATGACACTTCAGTCAACAACTTGACAACATTTATGACGGTAATCCCTTGACATTATAATGGAGCTGAAAAATTCCTATCACCTAGTGACATCTTTTAGAACATAGCTTCCAGACCATCGTAGCTCAACACATTACTCAATTCTTTGTGGTGAGTCTGATGTAAACAAACATACTCTACTGCCAGTTCTTTAAAAGTATACCATATACAATTATGTACAGTACATAATACATGATAATAAACGACTGTTACTGGTTTATGTATGTACTGTATTGTACTTTTGTCATTATTTTAGAGTGTACTCTTACTTGATTTTTTAAAAAGTTAACTGTAAAACGGACACAGGCAGGTCCTTCAGGAGGTATTCTGGAAGAAGCTAACATTTGCATAGGAGATGACAGCCCATGCGTGTTATTGTCTTTGATGACCTTCCAGTGGGAGAAGATGTGGAGGTGGAAGATACTGATGATCCTGACCCTGTGTAGGCCTAACTAACGTGTGTGTTTGTGTCTTAATTATTATTTTTTTTTGAGACAGAGTCTCACTCTGTTGTCCAGCCTGGAGTGCAGTGGCTCACTGCAAGCTCCGCCTCCCAGGTTCACGCCATTCTCCTGCCTCAGCCTTCCATGTAGCTGGGACTATAGGCGCCCACCACCTCATCCAGCTAATTTTTTGTATTTTTAGTAGAGACAGGTTTCACCATGTTAGCCAGGGTGGTCTCGATCTCCTGACCTCGTGATCCACCCACCCCGGCTTCCCAAAGTGCTGGGATGTATCTTAATTTTTAGTAAAAGGGTCTAAAAGGTATGTGTTTAATGGAGAAAGCTGCCCAGATAGGAGCTCATACTCTCTCAGGGGCTTGCTTTGATCCAGGTGCTTTTAAAGAACTCTTCCCAGACTGGAAAGAGAAGGGGGTATGAAAAATTGTTTTTTATACAAAGTCTAAAAAATTTTTAAATAGAAAAAAGCTTACAGAAAAATGATATAAAACCATTTTTTGTACAGCTGTACAATGTGTTTGTGTTTTAGCTAAGTGTTATTACAAGAGAGTTAAAAAGTTTAAAGCATTTAAAAGCTTATAAACTAAAAACATTACTGTAAGCTAAGTTTAATTTATTGACAAAAATTTTTTTGTATAAATTGAGTATGACCTAAGTGTATAGTGTTTATGAAGTCTATAGTAGTGTAATGTCCTTGTCCTTCACATTCTCACTGCTCACTCAGTCACTCACCAAGAACAGCTTCCAGTCCTGTAAGTTCTGTTCATGGTAAGTACCCTGTACAGATATACCATTTTTAAATCTTTTATACTGTGTTTTGTACTTTTCATACTGTATTTATAATGTATTTCTATTTATACTATATACGTTTTATACTGTATTTATTTGGTACTTTTTCTGTGTTTAGATGTGTTTAGTTACATAAATACTATTATGTTACAGTTACCTACAGTATGCAGTATAGTCACATGCTATATAGCTTTGTAGCCTAGGACTAACAGTCTATACCCTGTTGCCTAGGTGTATCATAGGCTATACAATCTAGTTTGTGTAAGTATACTCTATGATGTTTGCAAAAGGGCAAAATTGCCTAATGATATATTTCTCAGAAAGCACTTATGTCATTAAGCTACTTGTGACTGTATTTTAGACAAGTAAATATTTGCTAAATGTATAATAATAAATCTCAAAGCCAAGAATTAGTTTATGGAAACTGAAATAAAGTATATACTGGAACAGAACCTAAGAATATACTCATACTAATACAGTAATATGCTTAATATAATTATTGTGCAAAACACAGGGAGAATTTCCATAAATAATGCTCTAAAGCACAGTGGATATTTTTTAACTATCATGTGATTTATCATGTGATTATTGAGTCATATTAATCCCAGAATTTTTATTTCTCCCAGGAGTGAACATGGAAAGGTTTGCAGAAGAAGCGGATGTTGTAATAGTTGGTGCAGGCCCTGCAGGGCTCTCTGCAGCTGTTCGTCTAAAACAGTTGGCTGCGGCACATGAAAAGGATATCCGTGTGTGTCTAGTGGAGAAAGCTGCCCAGATAGGAGCTCATACTCTCTCAGGGGCTTGCCTTGATCCAGCTGCTTTTAAAGAACTCTTCCCAGACTGGAAAGAGAAGGGAGTATGAAAAATTGTGTTTTATACAAAGTCTAATCTTTTGTAATTGTATTTCAGTAATTGTTCCCAAATTACTGGAATATAGAAAACCCTTTTCATGTAACTCTTTTTTTTTTTTTTTCTTTTTTTTGAGACAGAGTTTCGTTCTTGTTGCCCAGGCTGGAGTGCAATGGCGCGATCTCGGCTCACTGCAACCTCCAACTCCCAGGTTCAAGCGATTCTTCTGCCTCAGTCTCCCTAGTAGCTGGGATTACAGGCACCTGCC
The DNA here is from genome assembly GCF_037993035.2 of Macaca fascicularis. Taxonomy (NCBI): domain Eukaryota; kingdom Metazoa; phylum Chordata; class Mammalia; order Primates; family Cercopithecidae; genus Macaca; species Macaca fascicularis. Next base: position 163,594,200 of record NC_088379.1, read on the forward strand.
ACCACACCCAGCTAATTTTTTATATTTTTAGTAGAGACAGGGTTCCACTATTTCACTGTGTTGGCCAGGCTGGTCTCGAACTCCTGACCTCAGGTGATCCACCCACCTTGACCTCCCAAAGCTCTGGGATTACAGTCATGAGCCATCACGCCCAGCCCGTGTAACTCTATCTTAGGGAATAATTATATACTTTTTAAATTAAAAAAAAATAATTTATATCAGAATTGTAATTTATGATATTAACAAAGAGTTTTGTGTAATTCTTTCTACGTGTATTTGTGTAATGGGTATATGAGAAGATAATAACTTGAGAAGACCTTTGAATATTTCTTGGGAGGCATTTTGTATTTTGAGAGTATTTTTAAACTTGTTCTTTAAGTCTTTGTATGATTGTTCTTAATAAAGTAATAATTTCTGGGACAATGCAATATCTAAAGCCAAAGAGGATAGATTTTCTAAAGAAACATATTAATATGGCTTCTGAGAACCGAAGCAGAAAAACCACAGGTGTGATATCCAGAGGACCAAGTCCAAGTTTTATTGTCTTAAATAAAATTTGTATGAATTTGGTTAAAATCTTAGACTGTCAATTTTTTCTTCTCTAAGATAGGTTATATTATACCTGTCCTACCTCCAAGATTAGATTATTCAGTGGTTGTGAATATACTTGCAAAGATTTAAAAAAAATGAATATCATCTGTATTCTTTCCATATGGAATAAATTGAATTCCAAAAATTTCATCTGTGCTCTCCTTTCTGAAATATCAAGCTCCCTTAAACTAGAAATACTTTAATTGGACCCAATCGAATTTATCCTTTCGATATTATATCAGAAATGGATATTATTGAATTAACATTGATATAATATCAATTCTAATAGAAAATGTTTTTCATGTTAAAGCCCTTTATTGCTTTGGCACCTTTTTTTTTGAGACAGGGTCTCACTCTGTCACCCAGGCTGGAGTACAGTGGCACAATCATGACTCTCTGCAGCCTCAACCTCCCAGCTCAAGTAATTCTCCCACTTCAGCCCCCTCAGTAGCTGGGATTACAGGTGTGCGCCACCACGCCCAGCTAATTTTTGTCTTTTTTTAGTACAGACGGGATTTTCCCATGTGGGCTCAAATCCACGGGCTTCAGCCTCCCAAAATGCTGGGACTATAGGCCTGTGAGCCATCACACACAGCCTTTGGTGCCTTTTAATATGTAAACTCAGCAGGTACAATGTCACAACATGTTAATTGTCTTTATCCAAAAGGAAAATAAAATTTCTCTTACCTTTCACCAACCAGGAAGTTTCAACTTAGAGCCAAGCACCTCTCCACAGAGACAAAAAGACATGATGGTCATGTTTCAAAGATGTTTCCAAGACTCCCAAGAGATATATTCCTGTGATACAAAACTGGCAAGACATTTATTTAGATTTTTAAAAGATTCCCAGCTGGCCGGGCGTGGTGGCTTATGCCTATAATCCCAACACTTTGGGAGGCCAAGCGGGGTGGATCACTTGAGGTCAGGAGTTCGAGACCAGCCTGGCCAACATGGTGAAACCTCCTCTCTACTAAAACTACAAAAATTAGCCGGGCATGGTGACAGGTGCCTGTAAGTCCAGCCACTTGGGAGGCTGAGGCAGGAGAATCACTTGAACCCAGGAGGGAGAGGCTGCAGTGGGCCAAGATTGCACCACTGTACTCCAACCTGGGTGACAGAAAGAGACACTGTCTCAAAAGAAAAAAAAAAGATTCCCATACATCTCAGACAGAGAAAGGATTTAGAGTGACAAGTTTTCTAAAGGAAATGCCGAAAGAAAATTAGGGGGAAGTTCTTTTTTTGTCATCAGAGTACATTTTATATTTTTTTATATTTATGTTTACACTTGCAAATATAAACTAAAAACATTTCTTTTTCTTCTTTTATTTCTAGGCTCCACTTAACACTCCTGTAACAGAAGACAGATTTGGAATTTTAACAGAGAAATACAGAATTCCTGTGCCAATTCTTCCAGGTAAGGTATAGTGAATATTCATAGAACTATGGAATTCCACAGCTGGAAGGAACTACATTTCATCTGGCAAAATTTCCTCCTTTTACAGATGAGACCTAAGGCCCAGATATTTGAAGGATTTACTCAAAGCTATACAGCTAGCTGGTGGGAAAGCAGGACTAGAACTCAGTTCTTTTGACTTCCAGTCTAGAAGAATTGAGATAGCCTTGTAAGCCAAGCAGGAATTTCTAACTTAGTGCTTTCATGTTGTTTGTAATGTAATAAATTAGAACTCTAGGCCAAAATTGTAGAAAATAAGTTGAAGGTGTGACCATCAATATAGCACTTATGTAGAAATACATACCGATTTGAGATTTTAAAGTATTTATGTTTTTGTAATGTCTTATCAATAAAAAGTCAGAATTATAAATTAAGCATATATTTATAGGGCTTCCAATGAATAATCATGGCAATTACATTGTACGCTTGGGACATGTAGTGAGCTGGATGGGCGAACAAGCAGAAGCCCTTGGTGTTGAAGTATACCCTGGTTATGCAGCTGCTGAGGTTTGTATAGTTTTATTTTGTTTTTAATATTTATAGGAACTCCTTTTTTAATAAGTGGAGAATTTTGCAAAGTTGAAGAAATAAGTATTGTTTAAAAGTCAGAGGATTTTAGAATTATAAGATTAGAAGGAATCTTTAAAATATCTAATCCAAAGAGTACTTGAATTCCTCATGTTGTACCCCCATCAAGTGATTGTCCAACTTATGATTGATCACCATAAGGGATGAAAAATTGTGGATTGTTGGTAATCTCTTCCTTATTTTGAACAGAACTTATCTACAGTTTTATACTATCCAGAACAAATCTATGCCCTCTTCCAAGGACAACTTTCTAAATATAATTATTCCTTGCTCTGTCTTCCTCCCTATCTTTACTCTGGAATTTTTTTTTCCCCAGTGTAGGGGTGGTATAGGAGTTAAGGGAAAGGTTTGTCTCTGCCCTCTGAAGGTTCACCAGAAATGAACTGACAATAGAGAGAATAATAGGAGAAAAAGCATAAGCACAACATGCATAAGCACAAGAGAATGATGACCCGATGACCCAGTGAGGTCCAAATGCTCATCAGAGGGGAAGGGGAAATTGAGTGTTCAGCAATCTTGAAAGGAAGTGAATGATTTTTAGGGAGAATGAATGCACCCAAGACACAGAAATTAACTTGTAAATGATTCTCTTTGGAATTTGAATTAGCCTGAGAGGCAGGCGTGATCTTATGAAAAAGTGTTTGTCTAGGTGTAGTTGCCTTCTTCTGTTTTCTTTTCTGCAATAGATATTAATAGTAAGATTTCAGGAATGGGATGGAAGACCATGTGTTCTCTTTGGCAGGTCCAGTCTTAAGGTAGAGAATAGAATATCAGAGAAGAGCCGCATCCAGTGCTTTAGAAGAGATAGGGTTGAAAGACAGGAGGAGGGGAAGGTCAGAGACACCCTGAAGCTGCTGCTCTGGTTTAGCATGCCAGAGTGGCATATTTTAGCCTATCGTTTTCTGAGCCCCAGTAGCAGAAACGTGTGATACCCTTCCTCACCCATCGTAAGGGTCACAGCTGACACTCCTGTAACAAAAACAGGGTAACAAGAAAAACATAACAAATTTATTTAATCAAAGTTTTACACGATATGAAATCCTTCAGAAATAAAGGCCCCAAAGACCCAGGGGAAACCATTTTCATGCTTCAGTACAATAAGAATGGACAGCCCTGTGGAAATGTGATTAGACAGAAGGGTATGATCTAACGGTAGTAGACTGAGAGAGGAAGCCAGGCAAGGCCTGTCTGTTCACATTCTCTTTGGCCTTTCTGTGTAGCATTTCTTCCTCTGAGGTATGGCTGGAGCAGAAATCCTCTGGAATGAGAGTTTTCAAGGGGAAAGGGAGAAGGAAGAAAATAACCTTTCTAGGTTTTATGGCCTGTATTAAGGGAGAGGAGTTCTAGTTTCTATGACTCACCTTGAGGAAGAGGAATCCTGGTTTCTGTGACTTGCTTTAGGGGAGAAAGAGGAATGGGAGAAGGTAAGAAAGACCTTGTTTCTGAGGTCTTCCACTCTTCCTTCAGTTCCAGGTACTCAGCATAGGGGCTGAGGACCAAGGGAAAACATCCCCCTTTCCCTCTGAAGGTTCATAGAAAAATCAGCTCACAAGAGGCAGGTTAGTAGGAGAAAAGGCATACAGGTTGATCAGCATGCATGAAGAGAATATTACAGAGTGATTACCCTACCAGACAATGGGGTACAGTTATATGCCTTTCTTGGTAGGGGAAATGGAGATGGGGAAGTTTGGATGACTTTAGGGGGATAGTAAAAGATTTTTAGGGGAATTCAATGGGCTTGAAGAATATACAGTGACCTGGGACAAAGTCTCTTGAGCCTGCAGAGGAGACAATGGTTTCTGACAGAAGCCTGTCCAAGTTTATTGACAGACTTCAGTCATTCTTCCTGCAGTATGAGTTCAGTTCATGAAAACTCAGGAAAGGGACCAGAAGTAATCGTTTGCTTCTTTGGTAGGCCCGTGTTTTAGGAAGATAAGGGAACTTCAGAGAACAACTTCATCCTGTGTTTTGGGAGAGAGGGAGGATTAAGAGACAGGGACAGTTGGCCGGGGAAGGTCAGAGAGACACTGAAGCTTCTTCAGTTCAGCATGTCAAAGCACCATATTTTGGGATATCGGTTTCTGAGCCTCAACTTTAGCATGCCAGGGTGCCATACTTTTTAGGGTATTATCTTCGGAGCCCCATCGCTAGCTAGCTTAAATATTCTCAGTTCTGAGCCCCAACACTAGCTTAAATATTCTCAGTTCTTTCAGCCATGACGGTACATAATTTGAGTTTTGAGTTCTTTCAGTATTCTTGCTGCCCACTTCTGAATGGATCCTCTTTTTATCCCCTTTACAAAGTGGCACCCAGAATAAATAAACCACTTCATGTCTAGTGTAGAACTGTTATCTTCTCCATTCTAGAAACTCGTCTTCCATTGATTCCCTCAAAGTAATTACATTTTTGGCAACCACATCACACTGTTGATTCTTATTATGTATTACTGGGGAAATTATTAAAAATAAAATCTCAGCTGGGCGTGGTGGCTCACGCCTGTAATTCCAGCACTTTGGGAGGCCAAGGTGGGTGGGTCACGAGGTCAGGAGATCGAGACCATCCTGGCTAACACAGTGAAACCCCGTCTCTACTAAAAATACAAAAATTTAGCCGGACATGGCGGCACATGCCTGTAATCCTAGCTACTTGGGAGGCTGAGGCAGGAGAATCACTTGAACCCAGGAGGCGAAGGTTGCAGTGAGCCGAGATCATGCCACTGCACTCTAGCCTGGGTGACAGAGCGAGATTCCATCTCAAAAAATAAAAAATAAAATCTCCTAGGACCCAGAAAAATTCTCTTCATAAATTATAAAAAAGAACAAAACAGGCTGGGCGCGGTGGCTCATGCCTGTACTCCCAGCACTTTGGGAGGCCAAGGTGGGCAGACCACGAGGTCAAGAGATCAAGACCATCCTGGCCAACATGATGAAACCCCGTTTCTACTGAAAATACAAAAATTACCTGGGCGTGGTGGTGGGCGCCTGTAGTCCCAGCTACTCGGGAAGCTGAGGCAGAAGAATCACTTGAACCCAGGAGGCGGAGGTTTCAGTGAGTTGAGATCGCGCCACTGCACTCCAGCCTGGCAACAGAGCGAGACTCCATCTCAAATAAACAAACAAAAAAAGGCTGGGCGCGGTGGCTCACGCCTGTAATCCCAGCACTTTGGGAGGCCGAGGCGGGCGGATCACGAGGTCAGGAGATCAAGACCATCCTGGTCAACATGGTGAAACACCATCTCTACTAAAAATACAAAAAATTAGCTGGGCATGGTGGTGGGCACCTGTAGTCCCAGCTACTCTGAGGCAGCAGAATGGCGTGAACCCGGGAGGCGGAGCTTGCAGTGAGCCTAGATCATGCCACTGCACTCCAGCCTGGGTGACAGAGTGAGACTCTGTCTCAAAAAAAAAAGAACAAAACAGTTTTATTCTTGAATTAGCCTTAAACCAAGACTGTGATGCCTATCACAGGCCAAGACAGAAATCTCACCCTTTTAAATAGCCAGGCAGATACAATCTATTCATTGCATGCATGTTAACTGTCTTTACTCAAAGGAAAAATAAAATGTTTTGGTTTTTTTTTTTTTTTTTTTTTTTTTTGACAAGCAGGAAGTTACAACTTAAAGCCAAACACCTACCCAAATTCCCACAGAGACAGGAAGACAGGAGGCATCCTTCTTGGTATTCCATTTCAAAGCAATGGCTCCAAAGCCGTAAGAAAGACATTCTTGGAATACACTTTAAAAAGACTGCCATGTATCTCAGAGAGACAAAGGATTTACAGTTGGAAGTTTGCTAAAGGAAATGCTGAAAGAAAAGTTATTGGCACTAAGGAAAGTTCGGTTTTTTTCTGTTTGTTTTTACCCTTACAGTTTGTAAGTCAAATACAACACATTGGCCCCTGTATTATACTTGCTGCTATAAATTTCTGTTTTCCTAGCCCATATACATGCATTTGCGTTTTTGGACCCAAGTGTGGGATTTTGTATTTCTCCTTGTTAGACATTGTTGACTGGAATCAGTGCCACAGTCACAGGTAGGTGGTTTATAGAATCCATGATTCTCACTTTTGGAATACATACATGAACACTCAGACTCACTTGTATCATGCTTCTTTTTCTCAGGTCCTTAATGATTATCATCAACAGATTATTGATCTCTTTGCCAGGGTTTTTTGAGAGTACTCTGAGCCAAACTTCAGTTTAGTCTCTAGCCATATTCTGCTGCTGATTTGTTCATTTTCAGGATATCAAATAAAACCTTTATGTATATTCTTTATGGGGAGGTTTCATATCCATTGCTGCTAATCTTTTCTTTTACCTCTCCACTTCCATGCTTTCTTATAATCTGCTGTGTAATTGCATTGTACATTTTGTACTTTACTATCCAACGAGCATTTTCCTCCACAGAGAAAACAGAAACCAAGGGTTATAGACTATTGCTATTTCTCCTCATCAGAATTACACTTTTGACCTATTTTCCCCCTTTTTCTTGCTCCAAAAATAAAATAAACTTTTATCATCCTTGGTCTGTCTTCAGCTTCTCCCTGTTTTGTTTTATTTATTTTTTTGTTTATTGAAGTCTTCACTCATTTGAGATGTAAGCTTTCCTGACAGTTTCTTTCTCTCCACCTTCATGTTCTTCATTTGTTACAGGCCTCCATTTCAGATTCTTTACACATGATTTGACATCTGAAGGGCACTTCTTGTTTAATCGTACTGGTTTCCCTAGTAATCTCTCTAGTAGTCTCCCCTTTTCTTTCTCATCAAGGTTGTGGCATTGTTTTCATTTCCCATTGTGTGAGCTCTGTTCTTTAATACTCTAGAAGGGAGTACCTTAATACATGTCTCTTTATTGCCTGAACATTTTAAAGTCTGTATATCTGTAATCTAGAGAAGATGTTCACCTTCTAAGAAACATAAGGCTGTTTACTGTTTTTTCAAGACTATTATGAATTCTAAGGTATTAATAAATTTGTTTTTATCGTTTTTAGGTCCTTTTTCATGACGATGGTAGTGTAAAAGGAATTGCCACTAACGATGTAGGGATACAAAAGGATGGTGCACCAAAGGTAAACCTTCTTAGTAGTTACGTGCTTAACAAACCGACAAACAACAGAAAGAACTATGTGGGCAACAAAATGAGATCCCATCTCTCCAAAAAAAGAAAAAGAAAATTAGCTGGGCTTCATAGTATGCACCTGTAGTCCTAGCTACTTTGGAGGCTGAAACAGGAGGATCACTTGAGCCCAGGAGTTCGAGGCTGCAGTGAGTCATAATCATGCCACTTCATTTCAGCTTGGGTGAGTGACAGAGCAAAACCTATCTTAAAAAAGAAAAAGAAGAAGAAAGAACCAACTTAGACTCAATAAAGGTCTTGCTACAAACTATACATTAATTATGTGGGTGTTCGGAGGCCCAGACAGTTGGATCACTTGAACCCATGAGTTTGAGAACTTCCTGAGCAACATGGCGAGACCCTGTCTCTACCAAAAATGCAAAATTAGCCAGTCTTACAACCCTGTCTGAAAATAAATAAATAAGAATTTTTAAAATTTCAAAAAATGTGGGTGTTAGAATACAGTAATTAATATGGAATTTTTCTCATTAAAAAATATAGAAGCAACTTTGAGCTAACAGTGATTTAGGCAAGTAGTTATAATATGTTTAAAAAATTTTTTAAAGATAATGACATACAAATATACAAACATAAGTCAAACACATGTCAAAGATTTTATTTCATTTAGTTAAGGAGAGAATCAGTAAGATATTACAACCAGTGCAAGAAGAATTCAAACATACACACATTTACAGGCCATCAATCCACTTCATTAACCAAATACATCAAATGAAAATAGTTTCTGCAGTTTTTATTTCTCCACAATTTTCATTTCATTGGACAAGAATCATTTTGCATTACTATCAGTAGGTAAGTAGTGATATACTTTGACGTGTTTGTTTGTTGCCCAGGCTGGAATGCAGTGGCGCGAGCTTGGCTCACTGCAACCTTTGCCTTCCAGGTTCAAGCAATTCCCCGCCCTCAGCCTCCCGAGTAGCTGGGATTACATCTGTGCGCCACCATGCCTGGCTACTTTTTGTATTTTTAGTAGAGATGGGGTTTTGTCATGTTGGCCAGGCTGGTCTTGAACTCCTGACCTCATGATCCACCCGCCTCGGCCTCCCAAAGTGCTGGGATTACAGGCATGAGCCACTGTGCCCGGCCACTTTGACATGATTTTAACCTCTTTTGGTAGATGTAAAACTGATTCTCCACCTCTCATTCAAAATATAAACCTGCATAATTTTCAGATTTTCACATCTTGTATTTTTGAATCTGAAAGCAAAACCATCAGAACATAGAACTGTCACTCTTTGGAAAAGATAAGGAAAAAAATAGCTTGCTGTCCTATAATATGAACAAAACACAAATTAACATCTCAATCAACTGGCCTGTCTATTCAGGTTTATTTATTATCCAATTTCCCAACTAGATTATAAGCTCCCAAAGGATAGAGATCCTGGGTTATTCCAATGCCTGGCATAATGCCAGGTACATATTAGGTCTCAGTAAGTATTTGTCAACTGATAGTTTATCCTCCTCTCTGCCACTCTTGGAATAGAATTAGGAATCTAGAGTCCCTTCCAGCAGACTTTGTGCTTCTCACATTTCCTGCTTCAAAAGCAAATAGCGGCTGGGCGCAGTGGCTCATGCCTGTAATCCCAGCACTTTGGGAGTCTGAGGCGGGCGGATCACGAGGTCAGGAGATCAAGACCATCCTGGCTAACACAGTGAAACCTCGTCTCTACTAAAAAAAAATACAGAAAAATTAACCGGGCATAGTGGTGGGTGCCTGTGGTCCCAGCTACTCAGGAGGTTGAGGCAGAAGAATGGCGTGAACCCGGGAGGCGGACCTTGCAGTGAGCCGAGATCACGCCACTGCAGTCCAGCCTGGGCGACAGAGCGAGATGCCATCTAAAAACAAACAAAAAAAGGAAATGGCAAATCCTGTTTGGGACTCCTAGTGGTTTAACTGGCCACATCAGAATCATGTGACATCTTGGGGCTCAGCCTGTCCTGCAGTAAGGCCTAAGAAGCTGTTTTTTAACAAGCCTCCAGGGATTCCAGTGCATAGCCAGGTTTGTAAAGACTGTTATACTGCCTCTCAGTAAAAGAACATGGTTGTTCATATATTATGGTTCTTTTCTATATTATGATTAATTATAAATTATATTTTAGTCTTTAAATATTTTTGCATTTAATATTATAACAAAATTGAAGCAATTTTGGTATTTTTGGTATTTGGTATTTCATTTTTGCATGTTCTCATTTGTTCAAATATGAGTTTATTTCAGGTGGCAGAGGTTGCAGTGAGCCAAGATCGTGCCACTGTACTCCACCTTAAGCGACAGAGTGAGACTCCGTCTAAAAAAATAAAAATTAAAAAAGAAAGATATATATATATGATTTTTAACTTTATGCTTTGCATTTGTAAAAACGTTTATATTTTGTATGTTGCATTTATGCAGATATAATAGCATAGAAGAGTCCAATGGAGTCTTAGTAATTTGAGCCCCAAAATCTAAGTTTTTAAAAATAGTACTACCACAAGGTTAGAGTGGGGAAAATCAAAGATTCTGTTTAATGTGTTGTTCCATTCTCTATTTAACCCACTGTAGTTAGGCTTTCTCCCTGCCATTTCACTGAAACGGTTCTTGTTAGAGTCACAAATACCTCCATTTTGCCAATCTGGTGGACAGGCCTCTGTTTTCCCTTACTTGACCTTCTAGTGGATGGCACTTGACACAGTTCAATTATGTTTTCCTTCTTGAAACACTTTTTTGACTTGGCTCTTCTTACAGCCTTCTCTTGGTTCCTATCTCCAATATGCATTTTATTATAAGAATTCTGATTTGGACATTTTTAAGTTACAGAGGCTAAGTAACTTGGCTGGGGTCAGACACCTACTAAGTATTGGGGCTGGGATTTAAATACAGGCTGTGTGGCTCCACGGCCTGTCCCTTGAACACTAAAGGGCATGTTACCTCTAAGAAGAAACAGAAATATGTGAATTAATATTTTAGTTCATACAGATTGAATTGTTTTATAAGTGGTGCTGGGGAAACTCTGTATCCATCTGGAAGCAAACAGAGTTGGACCCCGGTTTGCTGGTTGTTTCTTTCTCGTGATTTAAAGATTTAAAACAATACAAATCAAAAAGAAATCTAAGAGATGACAGTTAACAATCTAGGGGTAGGGTAAGCCACCCTACAGCAACAAGATACTAAAAACCTGTTAAAAAAAAGAAAGACAAACCTTTTTTAACTTAATATATAAAAGTTAAAACACTTCTGTATACCAAAATATACTATAAAGTCTGTAAATGTTTGACTATCTGTAATATCAAGGAGTACTTAAACATCGACAAGAAAAAAGACAACACATTGGAAAAATGGGTAGAGTCTAAAATATTAACAATTCATAGAAGAACTCAATGACCACTAATCATAAGGAAAGATACTTAAATATGTTTTTTTCAGAGTCCAGAGGTTAAATGTCATTTCTTCTAAGAAGACTTTCCTGTTCACTCAATCTGGAATAGCTGGCTTCTGTTATTCCCCTTTGCAATACCCTCTGCTCTCTTTCATGGCACTTAAACAATTTGTAATTACATACTCATGTATTTATTTAATGTCTGTCTCTATGGCTAGTCCAAAGGAAAGGAACATATCTTTTTTTAATTCAGCCATGTATTCCCAATGCCTAGCACAGAACCTGGCACATTGTAGGTATTCATTCACTATTTCTTGAATCAAAAAGAAAAGATGCTCAAAATAGTAATCAGGGAAATGCAAATTAAAATAGTATTGAGGCCCAGGCGCTGTGGCTCACGCCTGTAATCCCAGCACTTTGGGAGGCCGATGTGGGTGGATCATCTGAGGTCAGGAGTTCAAGACCAGCTTGGCCAACATGATGAAACCCCATCTCTACTAAAAATACAAAAACTTAGCTGGGCTTGGTGACGGATGCCTGTAATCCCAGCTACTCGGGAGACTGAGGCAGGAGCATTGCTTGAACCCTGGAGGCAGAGGTTGCAGTGAGCCAAGATCGTGCCATTGCACTCCAGCCTGGGCAACAAGAGCACAACTCCGTCTCAAAAAAAAAAAAAATTAAAAAATTAAAAATAAAATAAAATAGTAGTGAGTTATCACAACACCTGATACGCTAGCAAAAATGTAAAAGGAACAGTTTTATCTGTCACTAACTGTACTATAGGGAAAGGGTCTTATATACTACTGATGGAAATATATTCATTGCTTCAGGCTTTTTGGAAAGTAATATGATAGTATCAATTTAAAAAAGTAGATGTCCCCTTTGATCTAAGAGGGCCACTCCTGGGAATCTATCTTATAGGAATAAAAGCCCCAATATTGTATGTGTATACAGGTGTCCCTTAGTGTGTACGGTAGATTGGCTCTAGGACCCCCAAGTATGCCAAAATTCATGCATACTCAAGTCCCAAAGTTAGCCCTGCAGAACTCGCATACATGAAAAATCAGTCTCGGCCGGGCGCGGTGGCTCAAGCCTGTAATCCCAGCACTTTGGGAGGCCGAGACGGGTGGATCACGAGGTCAGGAGATCGAGACCATCCTGGTGAACATGGTGAAACCTCGTCTCTACTAAAAAATACAAAAAACTAGCCGGGCGAGGTGGCGGGTGCCTGTAGTCCCAGCTACTCGGGAGGCTGAGGCAGGAGAATGGCGTGAACCCGGGAGGCAGAGCTTGCAGTGAGCTGAGATCCGGCCACTGCACTCCAGCTCGGGAGACAGAGCGAGACTCCGTCTCAAAAAAAAAAAAAAAAAAAAAAAGAAAAATCAGTCTCCATATATTCGGGTCTCACATCCGGTGAATATTGTATTTTCAATCCTTATTTGGTTAAAAATAAATTCTTGTATATGCGAACTCACACAATTCAAACCCATCTTGTTCAAGGATCAGCTCTATATTCAATATATATTCAAGAGTGTTTATATCTTATAACATTGTTTTTGTTCATACATAAACTGGAAAGAGCGAATGGCTATTATCCATTGGCAGAGGAGCTGGATAATCTATCCTTTCTCTCTACCTGAACTCCTACCTAGCCATTAAAGAGAAAGATTTGAGCTCCACAGTGACTTGAAAAGATTTGCATGAGGTATTTTAAGTGAGAAGAGTAAGATTATATTATTCTATATATTTACTATGTGATTCTTTATATTATAATTTGCACTGTCTCTTCCACACCTGAATCATAGTTCAATTTAAATCTGACCAAAATGTGAATATATTTTAAATTGTCAAATGTTGCCATTTAACACGTTTTTGCTTTTCAGGCAACATTTGAGAGAGGGCTAGAACTACATGCTAAAGTCACAATTTTTGCAGAAGGTTGCCACGGACATCTAGCCAAGCAACTATATAAGAAGTTTGATTTGAGAGCCAATTGTGAACCTCAGACCTATGGGATTGGACTGAAGGAGGTATCCGGGTTTGTTTCTGTAATTTTAATTTCGAAAGATGGAATTTAAATTTATTTGTATTATCAGGTAGTTTGTAATACTGACTTAACTTTAGTTATATTTTTTCATTGTCTTGAAATGTTCATTATGACTAAAACTTGGGATATTTTTCAAGGGGCTAGAAGATAACTACTGATCAAATTCTATTATTGGTTAAGTTAGTTTTACATGTTGGAATTGTTGTATCAAGTGATCAAGTGTTGCTTGAAATGAATCTTGAACTTGTGAATATTTGAATCTTTTTTTTTTTTTTTCCATTGTAATGCCATCTGCCCTGTTAGGATTGCTCTTGTTATCCATATGCTGTTTGTAGGATGACCACATCCTACAGAGCATTATTTTTTCAAAATGGTAATGTGAAGATAATTTTGTTTATGAAATACACATTCAGCCATAGTATATTAATCTGCAGCCTAAAATTTAATTAGGTTATGTATTTTACATTTCCTCAATTTATCCATTCTCTAGTCTTGTTTTCCCAAATCCTAGGCTTATTAGAATGTAAATGTAAAATTTTCATTATAACCCTTTTGCTTAAACATTGTTGTGGAGCTAGCAATGGTGGCCCACACCCATAACCCAAGCATTTTGAGAGGCCAAGGCAAGATGATTGCTTGGGTCCAGGAGTTCAAGACCTGCCTGGGCAACGTAGTGATACCTCATCTCTACTAAAAATTTACAAATTAGCCAGGTGTGGTGGTGCACATCTGTAGTCTCAGCTACTCTGGAGGCTGAGGCAGGAGAACCACTTCACTTCAAGAGATCAAGACTGCAGTGACCTGTGATCATACCACTGCACCCTAACCTGGGTGACAGAGTGAGATCCCATCTCTAAAAAAATAAAAAATACAGTAATTAACAACAAAAAATTTATTTTAGGTTAAATCTCAGAAAGGTTCAAAGTCTATATAAAACTAGATTCGTTATATTCTGAATAAGGGTTTGTTTTGATAGATTGCACATAATGTCTGATTGCACACAATATTATCTGATTTTTAGATAATATTTCAGATAGAAATTGTTCAAAATTTAAAATTTACCAGTCTGAAGAGGGTGAACAATTTATTTCAATTGTGGAGGGCAGGGCAGAGGGAATAAATTACTTTGTTGGAGAATACATGTCTATTACAAAGAGACCTTAAGTGTACATTAATTTTTACATGGTGAACATACCCTTGTGGCTGTCACCCAGATGAAGACAGAGAACACTACCAGTACCGCAGAACTTTCCCTCAGCCTTTCAGTAGGATTTCCTGATTTCCTATAATTGTATAAAAGTCTTTATCAATTTGAGAATCTATTTAATGTCTTTAAGAGTTCATAAGTTTTCTGACCTGTTTCTTTACTCTGGAACTCATGCTGCAGTTTGATATAATTTCCTTTGATATTCAAGGTGATCCACCTGCATTTTTTTTATTTTATTTATTTATTTTTTTTGAGATTGAGTCATGCTGTATCAGCCAGGCTGGAGTGCAGTGGCATGATCTCGGCTCACCACAACCTCTGCCTCCGGGTTCAAGCAATTCTCATGCCTCACCCTCTGGAGTAGCTGGGATTACAAGGCATCCGCCACCATGCCCAGCTAATTTTTGTATTTTTAATAGAGATGGGGTTTTACCATGTTGGCCAGGATGGTCTCGAACTCCTGACCTCAAGTGATCTGCCCACCTCAGCCTCCCATGATGCTAGGATTACAGGCGTGAGCCACTGTGCCCAGCCTTCTTTGATATTTGAAGTAATTTTGTTGTATACTTATATTACAGTTTTTCACTTGTAATTTTCATAAATAAGACATTAAACCTGGCAAGTTTTATGCATTGTGGTGACATAAAAACATTTTTAAAATACTACAGGACTTATTTTTTGTTTGTTTGTTTTTAGTTATGGGTTATTGATGAAAAGAACTGGAAACCTGGGAGAGTAGATCACACAGTTGGTTGGCCCTTGGACAGACATACCTATGGAGGATCTTTCCTTTATCATTTGAATGAAGGTGAACCCCTAGTAGCTCTTGGTCTTGTGGTAAGTTATATTCCCATTATGGAAAATTCTACTGCTAGAGTTATATTACCATCAATGTTATAAAATAAGGGTTTTGAATCTGAAGACTGTAAAATGCTTATCATTTAAAGCGTACTTTCTAATTTTATCAGTATGTAAAGTGCTTCTGGCTGCTGTGTCATTAAGTCTACTAAACACACATAGCAATAGTAATAGTAGCTGCTACACTCCAGGCACTATGCTGGATGCTTTTCTGAGATTTCTACATAAGTTTCATAATAACACTGAAATAGGTATATCTTTATTTTACAGATGAGAAAACTGAAGTCCAAATAAGTTAAACAACTTACCCATATACACCCATTAAATAACAGGCAGAAATGCCTGACCTTGTCTGACCTCAAATTCCATTTCCACTGTGGCATGCTACCACTGACAATGAAATTAGTACTAAGTTTGAACTTAAAACTTTTTAAAAATACAAGCAGTTTCTCCTTTTTTGGCCTCCTGCACATCGTTGCAGTAAATTACATACTGAACATTACCAAGAATGGAAAAATTAGTTTCTGTACCTTGCAACTGGTGGCAGCTTTATAGTTTAGTGTCATGATTAGACCTCCATATGATACACTGTTAAATTTATATGTTATTGGTGTTTTTTGACCCCCAGTCAAATGTTCATCCCATCACCTTTGGATATTTATGCCTGACTTAATTGTATCAAAGGAAAAAGATGTGGTCAATTTTAACACTTTGGTAAAGCTTTATAAAATGTAACCTTCTATATTTATTTTCCTCTTTTTCTCTAAGTGTAGTTTACATCCTTTTTCTTTATTTTTGCCTCAGTTGTACTATGGTATAGATTATTAGTTTATTTCAAGTTGGTATTAATGTATAATAAATCATTACAGCTGCTTTCATAGAAACATAATCTGAGATGCTTACCTACAGATACTGTTCTAATTTGTTTTTTTGTTGTTGTTCATTTTTATTTTCTAATCTCATGATAGATTCTGTTTTTCTAATTTGGACTTTGAGTTCCAGAGCACAAGAATTTGTTAATATGCTCTAAATTTTCATGATTTTGATGATAATAAACACATGCTATCCTTTTCTTTACCGTTTCTTTTCCAAACAGATTTTATACAATTTTTAATTTACATTTGCATTACTGTACATAGTGCTCCAAATACTTTTGAGTACAAGAAATTTAACATACATGTTTTCTGATACACATTGCTCACATTTTCACTTGATTTAATTTGAAATAAAAATGCCTAATTTCATATAAAT
Organism: Macaca fascicularis; assembly: GCF_037993035.2. Taxonomy (NCBI): domain Eukaryota; kingdom Metazoa; phylum Chordata; class Mammalia; order Primates; family Cercopithecidae; genus Macaca; species Macaca fascicularis. The sequence goes on from NC_088379.1 coordinate 163,610,681, forward strand.
GTAAATTTTTAAGGTTGGTCTAGACTATCAGAATCCATACCTGAGTCCATTTAGAGAATTCCAGAGGTGGAAACACCATCCTAGCATTCGGCCAACCTTGGAAGGTGGAAAAAGGATTGCATACGGAGCCAGAGCTCTCAATGAAGGTGGCTTTCAGGTAACTCTTCCAACTTTTATTTTCCTTATTTCTGTATTGTAAATTCAGAATTGAACATATAATGTAACAAATTTAGATAAAGAATAAAAACAATATCAAAATAAGTAAAGTATGTAGCGTTTATAAATAAACTGTATCACACAGTACTTCAAAATTACGCCATGAATTTAGTTTTAAGTATATATCAGGCTGGGCACAGTGGCTCATGCTTGTAATCCCAGCACTTTGGAAGGCCGAGTTGGGCAGGCTGCCTGGGCAACATGGCGAAACCCCGTCTCTACAAAAAATAGAAAGATTAGCCAGGCGTGGTGATGAGCGCCTGTGGTCCCAGCTACTCAGGAGGCTGAGACAGGAGAATCACTTGAGCCTGGGAGGTGGAGGTTGCAGTGAGCCAAGATTGTGCCATCCAGCCTGAGCAGCAGAATGAGACTCCATCTCAAAAACAAAAACAAAAACAAAAAATAATATATTGATCTCTAGAGATAAATTCATGGACATTTTGTTTGTTGTTTTAACCATAAATTTAAAACTGTAATCCATAATATTTCTCTTTATTCCTTAACTGCCAGGAAACTCAAAGGCAAATTTAGTTTTCAGCAAACAAAATTCATTCATTCCAACTACCTAGTAACATTCATGCCTTTTAGATTACCTCTGTTAAGCTTTTACCTTAATTGTCCTATTTTTATATACATTCAGAATCTTCTCAAATATAACGTATTCATTATGTATTAAACAGTGAAATAAGACCTAGTAGCTAATTGTCATAAAAGCTGTTAATACTGTTGTAGAAATGTTATCAGACGGTTAAGATGATCTAAAAATCTGCTGTAAAGCTTGTACCAAATTATTTGGAGCAAGTTCCTTAACTTTTCTGGCCTTAAGAGATCATCTGTAAAATAAAGATGATCCCTCTGTCTCTAATATTCTAGGAATCTAGGACTATCTTGGAAATTGGATTTCTTTTTAAAAAAATTATTATAAAAGTAACAGATAATAGGAAAATTTAGGGAGGGAAAATTGACTTATCTTCTTTTTTTTTTGAGGCGGAGTCTTGCTCTATCGCCCAGGCTGGAGTGCAGTGGCACGATGATCTCGGCTCACTGCAACCTCCGCCTCCCGGGTTCACACCATTCTCCTTTCTCAGCCTCCTGAGTAGCTGGGACTACAGGCGCCCACCACCATGCCTGGCTCATTTTTTTGTATTTTTAGTAGAGACGGGGTTTCACCGTGTTAGCCAGGATGGTCTCGAGCTCATGACCTCGTGATCCGCCCGCCTCGGCCTCCCAAAGTGCTGGGATTACAGGTGTGAGCCACCGCGTCCAGCCTTTACTTATCTTTAAAAGTGAGGTTCTAAATACTTTATTACTGTAATAGTATTTCATAAACTCAAAACCATAGCTACATTAGAAACATAATCACTAGAATCTTAAAATATTGCTGTCCCCAAAGTCTGTCATGAGATTACTTCTCATGAGATTGTTTTTGTTTCTAGGGTAGCAATTCCTTTGGTAGAAATATGTATTGAATTACATAACTGTATTCAAGCCTATTAAACTTTTTAAAATAATGTCCATAATAGTTACTGTCACCCTAACCCTACTCTGTAATTTATAAAGGTTTCAGTATATTCAATAGTACACACAGATTTTTATTGAAAACCATCTACCTTGTGTACTTAAGCATGTCAAACATGTCAAATGATTTGCAAATTGACAGGAAGAGATGACTCTTCCCTCCCCCCACAACACACACCCACACTCTTTTCACCTGTATTTTCTGATTTCATTGGCCAGAGATTCAGAAAGTTATTTCCAGTTAAGGTCTTGAAGACCTTAAGAGGCAACAACGACTATAAGGGATGGTTTCTGTAGTTCAATACCAGAGAAGTTCCTCTGAAGGTGTAGCAAGCACCAGAAACCACCAGGAGAGTGCAGTATTCCCTCCCGAGCGTGATGCCGCCCGCTCTCGATGCTGCTTTGCTCAGCTGCCATTCGGCATTGATTGTTTTTCCCTTCCTTAGGGAGAGTGGGAGGGAAAGGATGCAGTCTGAGTGGCTCCCATTTAGGTAAAGAAAAAGAAGAGACAACAATTCGAAACGTTCAGTTTTGTTTATTTTGAGCTAACAAATACTGTCTAGCTTTTTTCTCCTTCTTCAGCTGACTATACCAAAACTCACCTTCCCCTAGTGGGTTTCTAATTACTTGTAGCCCTAGTTTAATGAATGTCCCAAACAAGGTGCATAGCTGCCAGTAACCCAGCCCACCCAAGGTAGGATCCTCCTAGAACTTAAAAACATACTTTTTCCTTGGGCATAATATTTTTATTCTTAGGATTTAAACACCTATTTTGGACGAACTTGAACTCATAGTTTATATCCTTTTATTAAATTTCACATTCTTCTGGTTCTTCAATCAAACTTGGTGTCAACAAAGCCACAGCCTTATTTGAGAAAAGCATTGTCATCATCTAAGTCCCTAATCTTTATCTGTTTTCAGCTAGTAGCACTCCAGATAGCACCTCCTCCCCATTGTCTGCTCTGTGGTCCTGATTTAATGCTCTTTTACCTAAGTGGTCCTAATACTGAGTTTGGTCTGAGAACCACAGTCATAAATTCATTCCCCACATATACTGTGAAAGGACCTGATCCTTCTCTCTTACCAGCATTCCTTCTGCCCCCTAGTTTTGCTTTTCACTACCATTCCCTCATTGATGAGAGTTGTGGCGACAGAGTGCTCACCATGTCTCTTTTGCAGTTGATGTCAATAGTTTTGTTAACCCCCACCTCTGAGTCCCTCTTAATACCATCAGCCAAATGTACCACTCACCATTTTCTCAACAAAGACCCCATGGCTTACTTTAAGAAGTCCTCATAGAAGAAAAAAATACAGAATGTGGAAAGAACAGCACTGCTTGGCTCTCTTTAAACTATAAGAGTACATTTTCTCATGCAAACCATCTATAGTTCAGTTGCTATATTGTGGGGTACATATAGACATTTATTGTCTAAACTGAAAAATATCCCACTCTTTATTACATTTTTTTTTTATCAGAAATGTATACTAAGGTCCAAAGAATTGTCTTTATTTAATTTTGGAAATTCAGCTTGTCCTTAATCAGAATCTATTGTTTAGGGTGGTAGCTAGTTGCAGTGGTGCCATGATTAGAGCATAGGTTTATATCCCTAGCTGTCAAAGTAAAACAAAGAGGGTGTATAGTATCCTTTGTAAGTCTTGTATTACCCCGAATGCATGTAAAAGCAAATCACAGTTTTTTTATATGCTCTTTGAAATTTTCAGGTCCACTTAATTTTGGGGGAAGAGAGGGTACAATGTGATATTTCCATACATGTGTATAATGTTTAATGATCAAATCAGAGTAATTAGTATATCCATCACCTCAAACCTTTATCATTTCTTTGTGTTGGTAATATTTAAAATCTTTTCTTCTAGCTATTTGAAAAAATAATAAATTATTCTTTATTATAGTTACTCTACAGTGCTATAGAACAGAACTTATTCCTCCTATCTAGCTGTATTTCTGAATCCATTAACCAATCTCTCTGTATCCCACCCCCACTCCCAGCATCCCTTTCTACTCTTCCCATCCTCTAGTAGCCACTGTTCTACTCTCCACTTCCATAAGATCAACTTTTTAAGTTTCCATATATGAGTGAGAGCATAGGATGTTTATCTTTCTGTGCTTGACTGACTTAACATAATGTCTTCCAGGCTCATCCATGTTGTCACAGATGACAATATTTCATTCGTTCTTCCAGCTGAATAGTATTCCATTGTGTATATATATATACCGTCTTTTGTTGATCCATTCATCTGTTGATGGACATTTAGTTTGATTCTGTATCTTGGCAGTTACTGTGAATAGTGCTGCAATAAATATGAGAGTGCAGATATCTCTTCCACATACTGACTTGCTTTCTTTTGGATATACACCCAATAGTGGGACTGCTGGCTCATATGGTAGTTCCGTTTGTAGCTTTTTTAGGAACCTCTATACTGTTTTCCATAATGGTTGTACTAATTGACATTCCCACCAACAATGTGTGAGTTTTCCCCACATCCTCACCAGAATCTTTTTTGTCTTTTTGATAATAGCCATTCTAACTAGGGTGAAATGATATCTCATTGTGGTTTTGATTTGCAAGCAAATCACAATTTAGATAACAGCATTCAGGTTTAGAGAATATTTTAACTATGACATGGATATCTATAAATAAAACATTCTATTTAAAACATATTGATGCTTCAGTCCTAAGTCTGTCCCATGTAGATGAGTTATGAGGAGGAAAAAAGAAAAACTCTCACAGAAAAATAGTCATAGTCCTAATGCTCACTCTTAGGGCAGGAAGAAGAAAACTGCCCTTGCTCTGTTTTATTCCTTTGCTCAATTCATTTTCATGTATTTATTTTTCAACCTTTCCCTACAGCTCTAGAAGACTTTAAGACTGATTTGGAGTATTCTGTTGTGCTTGTTTAATTTGAGCTAACAAATGTATTCTGAATCTTTCTTTCCTCAGTCTATACCGAAACTCACCTTTCCTGGTGGTTTACTAATTGGTTGTAGTCCTGGTTTTATGAATGTTCCCAAGATCAAAGGTACTCACACAGCAATGAAAAGTGGAATTTTAGCAGCAGAATCTATTTTTAATCAACTAACTAGTGAAAATCTCCAATCAAAGACAATAGGTAAGAAATTCCTGTGTAAAGTAGAAAAAAGAAAATTGCTGGGTTACGTGTATTTCAATTGACATTAAAAGATTTGTATTGCATCTGTCACTTTAGAAGTATTAAGAAGCATGCTATGCAAAGAAAACTACATGACCTCAGTAATTACAGTCGGTGATTTTTTACTACAATGTTCTGTTTTATTCACATCAAAAAAGTAAAAAAGTAAGAGTGGTAGCCGGGCACGGTGTCTCACGCCTGTAATCCCAGCACTTTGGTTGGCTGAGGCAGGTGGATCACCTGAAGTCAGGAGCTCAAGACCAGCCTGGCCCACATGGTGAAACCCCGTCTCTACTAAAAATAGAAAAAAATTAGCTGGGTGTGGTGGCAGGTGCCTGTAATCCCAGCTACTTGGGAGGCTGAGGCAGGAGAATCGCTTGAACCTGGGAGGTGGAGGTTGCAGTGAGCTGAGATCATGCCATTGCACTCCAGCCTGGGCAACAAGAGCAAAACTCCATCCCCCCCACACAAAAAAGAAGTACCAGTAGTGTCCCACATAGTTAGAAACTATTACAAATATGAAAGTACTGCATTTATATTGCACACATATTTATATTGCATACATGTAATATACACAATTAAGATACCTCCCAAATACTAAAGTATCAATAGAACACCTTTGCAGAAGGCAGAATTAGCTACCTATTCTTCAGCAAGCTTTGTAAGTATAGGTATATGACTCTTCTGCTGTGGTGGAGAGAAACAGCCAGCACTTATACCTCAGTAAACCTTTAACCTAAAAAGACCCTTTACCAACTCCAGCCACACTGGCTTCTTTACAGTTCCCGGAACATGCCAAGCACTCTCACCTAATGGTCTTTGGTCACGGCTGGCTCCTTTGTTCTCTTTGCCTTTGTTTAAGTAGCACTCACAGTGGTTCTGCCTTGACCACACCAATTAACGCACAACACACAGCGCACACCCACCCAGTTCCCCTTGAATGGCCTTTTCTAGCACATTTTCCACCTTTTGGTACATTGTATCATTTACTTATTTATCACCTTTTTATCTTCTGCCACTTGGATGAAAACTCCAAGAGACTAGGGGTGTTGCTTAGTGTGAATCCTAAACACCTGGCACACAGTAGCGACTCCATAGATACTTGATAAATGAGTCTTATTTCTTAGAATCCCCAGTATATGTTCCTCTAGTTAGAGATATGTAACCAGGTTATGCCTTCAAATCTTTGTAGGAATGGAGGCCTAGCATGGGGAGATAAAGTGGAAAATAGAAAGGGCAAAGGGCACTTCAGGGAGAATGGAATAGCCGAGATGGAGTGCAGAGACTGGGTAGAAGTTTTTTTCTGATTTTCTTGTCAAGTATCATTCCTTGTTGGACCACCAGCCATACTTGAACTGTATCATGTGCATATAGTACCACACATAGATAATACTGGAGCCAGTATATCACCAAAGACTAGATTGAGGGTTAAAGCCTAAAGAAAAGGGGAGTGGAGTCAGAACAGGAAACAATAACTGGAAAAAGAAGTCATGTGGAATCCACCAAAGGCCGTAAGGGAACCAATTTGTCCTCTTAAATATTAAGTGCAAGCACTGAGTTTTCTCTATGAAGTGGTGGGTTTTTGTTTTTAGAGACAGGTTCTCGCTCTGTTCCCCAAGCTGGAGTGCAGTGGTGCAATCCTCGGTCTCTGCAATCTCAAATTCCTTGGCTCCAGCCTCCCTCCCACTTTGGCCTCCCAAGTAGCTGGAAATTACAGGCTAGAGCCACTGTGCCCAGTTCTGTCTCTTCTTCTAAGCATACCAGTCATATTGGATTAGAGACCCACTGTACTGTAGTAGACCTCATCTTAACTAATTATATCTACAGCCACTACTAAGGTCACAGTCTAAGGTACTGGAGGTTAGGACTTCAAAGCCTATTTTTTGGGGGACATATTTCAACCCATAGCAGGTAGAAATAGTTTAGAGTTGTAAATTAAGAAATTTTTTCACTGTTACAGGTAGCATGAACTTTTTATTTTTATTTCTATTTTTTTTTTTTTTTTTGAGACGGAGTCTCGCTCTGTCGCCCAGGCTAGAGTACAGTGGCCAGATCTCAGCTCACTGCAAGCTCTGCCTCCCGGGTTTACGCCATTCTCCTGCCTCAGCCTCCTGAGTAACTGGGAACTACAGGCGCCCGCCACCTCGCCCAGCTAGTTTTTTTGTATTTTTAGTAGAGACGGGGTTTCACTGTTAGCCAGGATGGTCTCGATCTCCTGACCTCGTGATCCACCCGTCTCGGCCTCCCAAAGTGCTGGGATTACAGGCTTGAGCCACCACGCCTGGCATGAACTTTTCATCTTAAAGCTTCTCAGTTTCACTAAAATTTTAAACTAATTTTCCATGCTACCAATATAAGAAATCAAATGCCTTACTGCCTATTAATAACATCTGTATCTAATGGTTGTCTTTTTGGAAGATGCCAACATTTATACGTGAGAGTCTTCAGTGTGGACCATGTTTTTAAAAATTACTGAAGATTCACCATCAGCCAGGTGCGGTGGCTCATGCCTGTGATCCCAGCACTTTGGGAGGCCAAGGCAGGCATATCACTTGAGCTCAGGAGTTCAAGACCAGCCTGGGCAACATGGCAAAACCCTCTTTCTACCAAAAATACAAAAATTAGCAGGGCATGGTGGCATGTGCCCCTAGTCCCACCTACTCAGGAGGCTAAGGTGGGAGGATGACTTGAATCTGGGAGGTGGAGGTTGCAGTGAGCCATGATCACACCGCTGTACTGCAACCTGCGTGACAGAGCAAGACCCTGTCTCAAAAAAAAAAAAAAAAATTCACTCATCAGGTATCAAAGTAGCAAAATACTTTAGCGTATTTTATGCACATTTGGGCAGTTTTGCACTAACATTTCATGTTTTCAATAAAAGGACTCCATGTAACTGAATATGAAGACAATTTGAAGAACTCCTGGGTATGGAAAGAGCTATATTCTGTTAGAAATATAAGACCGTCTTGCCATGGAGTACTGGGTGTATATGGAGGGATGATTTACACTGGAATCTTTTACTGGATATTGAGAGGAATGGAGCCATGGACTCTGAAACATAAAGGTAATTCAAATGAGAGTATGAGTAACATGATCATTAAAAAATCATGAATGGGATCCATTAATTTGACAAAGTGATCGTTTTAATGTTTTAAACTTGCTTGGAGAAATTATAAATTTAGTATCTAAGAACAGTATATTATTACTTGAGGGCTAGTCGTATTTCTTTCGTGTAATAACATTTTGAAGTTTTTATACAAATAGGCTTAAGAAAAAGTACTTCAAAATTATATTTTGTTAAGCATTTCCCTCAAAATTGTTGAAGGTTCTGACTTTGAACGGCTCAAGCCAGCCAAGGATTGTACACCTATTGAGTATCCAAAACCCGATGGACAGATCAGTTTTGACCTCTTGTCATCTGTGGCTCTGAGTGGTACTAATCATGAACATGACCAGCCGGCACATTTAACCTTAAGGGATGACAGTATACCTGTAAAGAGAAATCTGTCGATATATGATGGGCCCGAGCAGCGATTCTGTCCTGCAGGTAATAATTTCCATCCATTCCTAAATATTTGCTTTAAACATTTTAGTAATGTGATTCTGTTCTTTTAAAAACTGATTTCTGTATCTCCTTCCATTGCTTAGAAATTGTAAATGACTTCCTCCGGCTTCCTTTAGGAAACTTATACTTTTAACTACTGGTTTTGTTAAGCCTAGTTCAGATGACATTTCTCCAAAAAAAAAAAAAAAAAAAAAAAAAGCCCTTTGTGTACGCTCAGACTAAGATGAAGATTCTTGAAGATGAAATACCTCTCTTTGCATGTTCATGTGACTATTTAAAGTCATTTCTGTACGTATGGGCAGCTCATCTGTACGTATTTGGGTGCATGTGCTAGAATAACACATTATGGTTACATTCAGTCCAAAAAATGCTCTGAAACTTTAAATTCACCATGAATATTCTTTTAGTGCTGAGCTTTCAACTGAAATTACAGTAGTAGGAATGAGATCTCAAATGACATGGTAGAACAAAATAGTACTCAGATACTTGAAAACTAGTACATTCACAAAAGCAGCGATAGTGTGACTTGGTCTTTTGACTTTTGTCGTTACAGTGGGTTTTAAACTCCCTGAGGTTACTAAGGACTGGATCTAATTTGGTTTTTTAGCTGTACCATCAGGCTCCTCTTACCCCCAGGCACCCATGGTCTGAAAATAAGAAAATTCCAGAAACAAGTAATTCTCAAGTCTTAAATTGTGCACGTTAAGTTTTAAATTGTGTACCATTCTGGCTTGTCCCACCCTGGATGTGAATTATCCCTTTGTCCAGCATATTCACGCATAACATTCGTTATGTCACTTGGTAGCCATCTCAGTTATCATCAGATTGACTGTCACAGTATCATGCTTCTGTCCAGTAACTCTTAAAAATGTCCCCACAACGCAAGAGTAGTAATGCTGACAATTCAGAGATGCCATGAAGTGCTTCCTTTAAGTGAAAAGGAGAAAGTTCTCTATAGAGAAAAAAATCCTATGCTGAGGTTGCTAAGGTCTACATAAGACTATATCTTCTGTGAAAGAGGAAAAAGAAATTTGTGCATTTTGCTGTTGGACCTCAAACTGTAGAAGTTATGGCCAGAGTGCGGCAAGTGCTTCCTTAAGATGGAAAAGGCATCACATTTGTGGGTGAAATACAGAACAGAAATGTCTTCTGAATGACAGCGTTCAGTTGGGTACTACCTGAGGTTTCAGGTACTGGGGATCTTGGAACTTGTCCTCTGTGGAGAGAGGACAACTGTGAATAAGGGAGAACTTCGAGGTTGTGTGGAACTCAAACACTGAGTGTCGAGTACCCTTGATAGTGAGACAACTCAGCCGAGTACTGCTGTACCTCCTTTTATTATGTACATGTAATTTCTACTCACATCAACAGCAATGCACCAAGGTCTTCATAATACCCTCTATGGGTCAGCATTCAGAAAGCAACCTTTAAGGTTTCTGTGGCTACTCTTTCTTCAAATTTCTATTTTTGAATTTAAAACATTTTTAAAGTTAGGCACTTCAATATGATTTATTTTTACTTTTCAGGAGTTTATGAATTTGTACCTGTGGAACAAGGTGATGGATTTCGGTTACAGATAAATGCTCAGAACTGTGTGCACTGTAAAACATGTGACATTAAAGATCCAAGTCAGAATATTAACTGGGTGGTACCTGAAGGTGGAGGAGGACCTGCTTACAATGGAATGTAAACTGCAGCTAACCAGTTTCTTTAAAGTATGGCAAGCTAACTTTAAAATGTTTAGAGATTAACAGATGTCAAAATGTCTTTCTGCATAGTACTGAACAGAATATACACAGAATGATTATGAAATAAAAATTTTATACTATATCTAAGATTGTCCCATAAAAAAATTATGAGTATTTCTTTTAAATAAACTTTATAAGAATGCAGCATCTTCCTACCTCTTCAGTTCTTCAGAGATTCAGTACCAAGAGCAAAATTCACTACTGGACTTTACATTTGACTTGCCAATGTTAAGTATTCAAATATAAAAATCAATATATATTCTAGACCAAAGTTTTATTGAAACACAGCCATACCCATTGGTTACACATTGTCTATGGCTGATTTTGAGTTACAACCACAGAGTTGAGTGGGTATGACAGATTACATGGTCCACAAAGCCTAAAAACTTTATGATCTGGCCCTTGCAGAAAAAGTATGTCCATCCCTGAACAAGTTTGTGTGTTTGTGTGTGTGCGTATTATCTATAAGCATGAAAACTTAGCATCATCCAACCACAGATACATCAAAGAATTGAAGGAAACAATATACAAACTAAACTGTCATCTCTTTATTCAATAAGATGTGTCTTTACAAGTTTAAAAAGACTGGACACCATTATCCTTTATGAATAATGCAGATAACCATTTTAAAAAACATTTTACTTGGTCGGGCACAGTGGCTCACACCTGTAATCCCAGCACTTTGGGAGGCCAAGGCAGGGGCAGATCACGAGGTCAGGAGTTCAAGACCAGCGTGACGTGACCAATATGGTGAAACCCTGTCTCTACTAAAAATACAAAAATTAGCTGGGTGTGGTGGCATATGCTTGTAATCCCAGCTACTTGGGAAGCTGAGGCAGGAGAATCACTTGAACCCGGGAGGCAGAGGATGCAGTGAGCTGAGATCGCGCCACTGCACTCCAGCCTGGGTGACAGAGCAAGACTCCATCTCAAAGAAACAAACAAAACCACTTTACTGACTGTATTGTGACACGTTTATTAAGCATGAACCCCTATCAGTACTCCTAAACTGTAAACAATGAGGAACTAAGGTGTCAAAAGAAACACATTAGGGATCATATTAATAGACAAAAACCTTTACATTTTCTTATTGCATTTACACAATCAACATACAATAAGCAAAACTGAATCCTTTCTAAGCAAACATTTTTGCATATACTGCCTTCTCTTTATCTTTCTGGGCCTTTATCTTTTGTTTGACTTTCAGCAGTTCTGCCTGGATAGCTGTAAAATAAATATGCAATGTGAGTTATTTCTCAAAATATCCAAAAACATTATGGTGACTAACAAACTGTTTTAATGTTAACTACCCCCTTGAAAAAACTTCTCCATAAAGTAAGTAAGCCCTAGTAACAGAAAATCTGAGCAATCTCACAAACAACAGAAATGAAACGTAATTTTAGAGGACTGTCAACTGAGAGAACTCAAGCACATCAAGACTTGCCTTCTCCCTCTACATTAGGGAACGGTAACTGCTTCCCTTGTTTCATTTTAGTAATAAGAGACCAAAGACATTTTGTAATATCCAGATCTAGTGTCACTATTCATAGTTGGTTTATTTGAAAAACAAGCTTATTTTTGTCATAGTTTCCTAAAACATATAACCAGTACTTCAGTACTAAGGTTATGGCTACATTCAGCTTGAAGAATGGTCCCAAATGTTAAATTTACCATGAATACTGTGTCTTACGATGCTGAGCTCTCGACTAGAATAACCAGAATAGGAACAGTCTCAAAGGATACCATAAGACAAACAGTATTTAGACATACAAAAAACTACAGAGATGATAACTTGAAAAATAAATAACGTGAAAAACTAGTATATTCTTGAGCGGGAGTAGAACGTAAGCTCTTTGAGGACAGGGACTTTGACTGTCTTGTTCATTGCTGTATGATAACGCCTGGCCCAACAGCAGGCATTCTGTAATATCTTTTGAACAAACATCTAAAATCTGGCAAAGTGAACAATGGTTCCTGAGGATACATTTTTAAATAACAAAACTAACTTTCACTACACAAGCTGCCAACTTACCTTTATCTTCTGGTGCTATCTCCTGTGCTTTCTTAAGATCAGCCTTTAATTGGAAAAAAACATTTAAGTTAGGTGTATGATTTATAAAGGTACTTGTCTATTTTAAAAAACATTTGGAACAAGATTTACCAATGCTTGATCATATTCTTTTAATCCTTGCCATCCTTGAGCTCTGCGGTACAATGCTTTGGTATTTGATGGGTCTATTTCAAGAGCCTACAAAAAAGTATAAAGCTAGTATTTATATCAAATTATTACATATTAAGCTTATATGCCAGATTTCAATTCATTGCCTATCAACTCCAAACCCATCCTTCACTGCTCTGTGAAAATGGAGCTGAAACCTGCAAATAGCTCTCCTCTGCCAGTGGGCAGTAAGTTTTGTCAGCAGAGGGCACTGAATGGACATGGGGGAGAAAGACATTTCTCTACCAGTTTCCAGTATGCTCCCCACACTGTGGTTTCAATCTCCCAAATAGGCCTGAACTAACACTTATGAGAGAAAATCATTTTGAAGAAAAATTTGTATATACTTTTTACTTGAATTGTAAGTTTTTTAGGAACATTAATAACTTAATAACTCTTAAGTTATAAACTCTTAAGTTTTTTTTTTTTAAAGACAAGGTCTCACCTCTGTGACCCTGGCTGGAGTACAGTGGCCTGATCACAGCTCACTGCTGCCTCAACCTCCCAAGCTCAAGTGCTTCTCCCACCTCAGCCTCCGAGTAGCTGGGACTACAGGTATGTGCCATCACACCAGGTTAATTTTTTTTTTTTTTTTTAAGACAGGGTTTCACCATGTTGCTCAGGCTGGTTTCAAACTCCTGGGATCAAGCAATCCACCCGCCGTGGCCTCCCTAAGTGCTGGAATTACAAGCATGAACCACCATACCCAACCTAGGTTTTTTCTTACAAAAGGTCTTTTAACCTAAGAGACTTTATGCATCAGGTCTCTCCCCTAGAACAAACATTTTAAAATTATCTTTTGTTTATGTAACATCTTTTAACGGCCCATACATAGATTTTATTATCTGCCTCACAGGTCAAAAAGAGATCCGGGCTGGGCACAGAGGCTCTTAACTGTAATCCCAGCACTTTAGGAGGCCAAGGTGGGTGGACAGCTTGAGCCCAGGAGTTAAGAGACCAGCCTGGGCAACATGGCAAAAACCCATCCTACAAAAAATGTAAAACTCAGCGGGGTATGGTGACGAGTGCCTGTAGTCCCAGCTACTTAGGAGGCTGAGGTGGGAGGATCACCCAAGCCCAGGAGGTTGAGGCTGCAGTGAGCTTTGATTGCACCACTACACTCCAGCATGGGTGACAGAGCAAAAAAAACAAACAAAAAAGAAACCCAGAGTGAAGACCCATCTTTTCTTTTGATAAGTTTTTTCCTCTGTTGTATGCTCCCTTCTAAATATATTCCTATCCCTTATGTCATCTACCCTACCAAATTAGGATCTCATTTTAGTTCTACTTGCTCTGAGCATAGCTAGTCTAGGTACATGGCTTAATATGTAAAATTCTTAAAATGTTTCATTTGGAAAACTTTTCAAACTGTACAACAGGGAAGAGAGTCATAATTGCTCTATTTGAGGAAGGTAAAACTGCCACCTTTCTAGCTTTATCAGTTAGCATACCTGGATGGCCCTCCTAAAGATAAATGACCTGTTCCAATAGAACCCATTCTCCATACACAAGTCCTGATGAACCTAAATTGAAACTGAATCACTTATTAAGCTTCTTGAGGGTATGGATCTTTTAATTAAAATAACTCGTCTCTGTTAGGTGCTTAAAATGTGCCAGGCACTACACTAAATGCCTTACATTATGTTATATAACTTTCTATAACTACTCCATGGTAGCTCACACCTGTAATCCCAGCACTTTGGGAGGCTGAGGCGGGTGGATCACCTGAGATCAGGAGATTGAGACCAGCCTGGCCAACATGGTGAAACCCTGTCTCTACTAAAAATACAAAAATTATCTGGGCATGGTGGCATACGCCTATAATCCCAGCTACTCGGGAGGATGAGACAGGAGAATCACTTGAACCCGGGAGGCAGAAGTTGCAGTGAGCCGAGACTGCACCACTAAACTCCACCCTGGACGACAGAGCCAGACTCCGTCTCAAAAAAAAAAAAAAAAAGAAGAAGAAGAAAAAAAGCCACACCTGACTGACTCCATAACCCACATTCTTAATCATTCCTAACTTTGTCTTCCAATGCCTAACATATAATAGGTGCTCTTAAGTAAATACATGAGCTGATATATGTGCTTCGAGAAAAAAAGGCAAGGATCTTCATGGCTGTTGAGTGACAGTTATAAGCAAAATGAATGCAGGGAAAGAATTGAGGGTCCAAAATATTTAGAAACAAAATGTTTTCTTAAGCCTCAATAGGTCCTATGCAATAAGATATATTAATATATATATAAATTGCTACTATTCAAACTAAGTCTTAATCCAACTTACTTAAAAAGTTCAAGATTAAACAGACTTACCTCCAAACAACTGTCAATTGCTCCCTGCCAATTTGACATCTTCAGTTTACAAGCACCAATATTCAGTACACAGCTTAAAGCTATAGGTTGCAGCTTGGCTCTATCTGCTGTCTCAATAACAGCCTTTGAACTGTCCACGTATCTGTAGAACGCATTAATAAAAGCAGTATGAAAGGCCACATAAACAGGAATTACTCTTCTTCTGTATGTCCAGAAGTGTTGTCATTTCTGATATAAAAAGCTCTAAAAATGCTATCAATAATCTTAATGATCACACTTTTTAAAATTTTTCTTAAGAAGGCTTAAAAAAAAATTATTTTTGTTCCAACTTTTTTCCCCAAAGTGTTCAAAGAGGCCAATGTAAGACCAATTCCCAAATCTAATTATGCACTAGTAACACTTTTCTATTTTTGAAACTCAGGTCTCCACTATGTACTTTCCAACATAATTATGTTTGGAACCAGGATTCTCATAATAGGAGAAGGGAATTCAATAGGGGAAAGATGAAGGAGAACTCTATTGCGTTGATTTTGCATTGTCCCTGAAAAGGGCCCAGAAACTGAGCACACTTGGCCCCCAGAATTTGGTTTCTAAAGCTTCCTTTCTCTGAAAGAAATCAGAGGTCCTTGGAAAAACTGCTGGATCAGATCTGAAAGCAAGGCAAGATGAGCTTAGAACATCTTGTGCAAAAAAGCAAGCAAGTGCTCACAGACTAATAGGAACATGCCAAAGGAAAGGGGCCTTCCACTGAACAAATCTGGAACCCTTTGGGCATGAAAAAGAATGACAGTAATAGTGTACTGACAAACAGAACTGAAAACTACCCATAAGAAATCCTCTAGTCCCTGCTACTTGGGAGGTTGAGGAGGGAGGATTGCTTGGGCCCAAAAGTTCCAGACCAGCCTGGGCAATATAAGGAGGCCTTGTTTCTATAAAAAGAAAAAGAAAAATATCCATAGGTCTATAGTGATACTTAGAAAATATGCAGGAGGCTCTTGCAAACAGAAGAATGCTAGTTAATAACTGTATGATGATAAAATTAGAAGATCAGTATAATAACAGATTCAGGCATGGATTTTCAATGATGGCAAGATCCACTGGGTGAAAGGTTGCTGGGGACTAGATATTCACACAATTTCACAGTACTACCTCAGACTACATAACAAATGCTTCTGGCTGACACTACTTTAACCACGTGTGTGAACTCAAACAGGCCAAAGGGAAATGTGTCTTCAGGATGTGATATCATAGGTGATACAAAACAACACCTAAGTCTTTTTGCCAAAATATTACACCTCAAACTAATCTTAAGGAAACAAACACATACAGATGGAAGTCTATAAAAACAACTGACTTGGACTCCACAAAAACGCAAATGAATAAAAAACCAGGGGAGGTAGGAAATGTAAGTAACTAAAGAGATACTATCACTAAATACAACATATAATCTTAGTTTGGCCCCAGGATTTTTCTAAAAAATTGAAACAACTGGGGATGCTGGAATATGGATTACTTTTTTATTTATTTTTTTTTTTTGAGACAGAATCTCACTCTGTCACCCAGGCTGGAGTGCAGTGGCATAATCTCAGCTTGCTGCAACCTCCACCTCCCGGGTTCAAGTCATTCTTGTGCCTCAGCCTCCTGAGTAGCTAGGATTACAGGTGTGCACCACCATGCCCAGCTAATTTTTGTACTTTTAGTAGAGACAGGATTTCACCATATTGGGCAGGCTGGTCTCCAACTCCTGACCTCAGGTGATCCACCCACCTTGGCCTCCCAAAGTGCTGGGATTATAGGCGTGAGCCACCATGCCCAGCCTAAATATGGATTGATATTACCTATCAATATTACTTTGGGGTGTTTTAATGGTATTGAACTTATGTAGAATGTCTTTGTTTCTTAGGAAATACATGCTGAAATACTTAGGGTAAAGTATCACAGTATCAACAACTTCCTATTAAAACAGTTCTGTAAAAACATAAACAGCAAAAGTTAAAAACTGGTGAATGTAAGTAAAACATATGAATAATTATGTACTACTCTTTCAACTTGTCTTTTGAAATTTCTCAAAATAAGCTGAGGGGAAAAAAAGGAAATGCAACTATTTCAATACAACTGCTTATTCAACAAGTAATTTGAAAAAATATAATGAGCAATTCTTAATTTTAGTTTATAATTCAATTTATAATTTCTTAAAAATAATTTGATAGAAATAATATTACCTTAAAACTTTTGCATATTTTTTAATGGCCATCTCCCAGTTCTGGGATTTGAAAAAAGTATTTCCAATATTTTTTAAGTCTTCTGTTATTAATAAAATTTTATCTACCTGTATAAAAAAATACAAAAATGTTGGATTTTAGTAAGTAATATAGATTAATGCTAGATTCTATCATATGAGAGACTGAAACAAAAACTCAAACTTTTAGTACTAAATATTTTCACTTACTAAAGTAATTAAAGTTTGACTAATCTGCAAGTACTCACGTCTTTTAAATCTACATCCGCATCCTCAGGGAAATCTGGATGACTGTCGCCAGAGCCATCTTTTGGGAATATTCCCCAGTCATCTCCTTCCTTCAATTCTCCACATTCTGCAATAATGCACAACTGTAAAAATAACCCTAAATTGTAGAAGTGCACTATCATAATAATGAGAGATAAGTTATACAGCTGAAGTCAGTGCAACACTGTCCACAGATTTATGTGAGGCTCATTTATTTACTATAATGCTGTTTTATACATTCCAACTAATATGACAATGTTACATTTACATAAGTGTTTTACTGCTACTTAGGAGCTCAATAAACACAGAACAAATTGGCAATTTTATCACTGTCTATGTAAGTGGCATCAGGTGGGGCATGAGCTTCCGGTTTACTACTATTCTCGTCACACACTGAGTGACAGCCTACCTCCTAGAAGTAACTGAGCTTCCAACTCCCACTCACCACTCACAACCCTGTCACTTAGGCTGGGTAGTATTACGGTCATTTAGGGGTTTTTCTTTTTCTTTTTTATTTTTTAAGAGACAGCTTCTCACTATGTTGCCAAAGCTGGTTTCCAACTCCTGGTCTCAAGTGATCCTCCCACCTCAGCCTCCCAAAGTGCTGGGATTACAAGCATGAGCTATCATGCCCAGCCAATATTAAGGTCATTTTGATTCACAGACATTAAGTACACAAGGGTCTTCAGAGATAATCTAGTCTAAACCCAGAAATAATTTAGACAGGAGAAAACAGGTGTGGAAAAGTTAAGTAACGAGGTCAAGGCCATGCCTCTAGTTAATGCTACAATCCAGACAAGATTTTAGGTTTATTATCCTCATGCTGCTATGTACTACTATACATACCGACTCAAAAGTTTTGCAGGTATAAGAAGGCTTAATGTAAACTAGCAAAGATAACCAAAAGAAAGTTGAAATAATAAAAATCTCCTTTAAAACTACCCTAATTGTCTTTCCCATTGCAGAACAGTTAAAAAAAAAAAAAAAAAAAAAAAAAAGTGGCAGATCCAGGCTCCTATACCCAAAATTATTGTAACATTTTTCCAGCTAATAATCACTGATCCTTTTACTTACATTTCTTTAATATTGCAACTAATAAGCTGGGCACGGTGGCTCATGCCTGTAATCCCGGCACTTTGGGAGGCCGAGGTGGGCGGATCACAAGGTCAGGAGTTCGAGACCAGCCTGGCCAACATGGTGAAACCCCGTCTCTATTAAAAATACAAAAAAAATTAGCCAGGTGTGGTAGCGTGCACCTGTAATCCCTGCTACTCTGGAGGCTGAGGCAGGAGAATAGCTTAAGCCCAGGAGGCAGAGGCTGCAGTGAGCCAAGATTGCACCACTGCACTCCAGCCTGTAACAGAGCGAGACTCCACCTCAAAAAAAAAAAAAAAGATAGCAACTAAGATAATAAGTGCGTTTCACTGTAACTTTTTACTTACTTTAGCAGGTTTTTCACCTTTCACTTCCACATTTTCCAATATCCTTGTCACTCCTATTCCTTTAATTACTTGGCCAAACACCACATGTTTCCCATCCAAATGAGGAGTTGGAACTGTTGTGATAAAAAACTGAGAACCATTTGTGTTGCGGCCTGCGTTTGCCATGCTCAGTAAACCCTCCCGATCATGCTGTAGAAATAAAAATCATTAAAAGAAAACCAAGGTTAGATGTGTTCTTTCTGAATCGTGTGTTAGTCTGAACTGTTCTTTTACTGAACATAAAACTGAGGTGCACTATACTACCATTTAGATCAAACTGTACTCTCTTTTACTTTTCACTTATGACATTTTTAATTACTTTTTTTTATAAACTGCAACCTTTAATTCACAAAACATGGGACACACTTAATCACTTTTTAAACTTTAAAAAACCTTATCAAAGTAAATAGGTGACAGAAACAATAGTCCGAGGGAAGCTTATTTCTAAACCGGCCATGAGAAGATACTTATACTTCACCTTTAAAATGAAGATGCAGCATTATGAAACTCTTGTCATATATTTTGCCCTTTTTATGATGAATGCTCTTTTTTTCTGGGAAGATCTGAATAGTCTTCCAAATTCATAAATATGCCTACAGTATGTTTTCCTTTACGTATCAATAAACTGGGAACAGTAATGGGATATTGAATTTACCCAAGACATTCAGTTTGATACTTTCCTAATCTCAAAAGAATCCAAATCATACAGGATTTGGATTAGGTTTTCATCCCAGATGAATCAACTCTTCAGAGAGTGCTCAAAAGAAACTGCTGCATGCATCTTGAAATCAAAATTCTACCTTGGCATAATACTGTCAAAGCATCTATGAAACCCAATTTCTGAACCTTTTCACTTTATCTCCTAGGCTTTCTAAATGTATTCCTTGTTGGTGCACGCACCGTAACTCTCATGTTATATAATGTCTCACGACACCCCCCCACCCCACCAAAATGCCTTTTACTCCCCTCAATCTAAATCAAATTCAGATTTTAAGGCCACCAAGTTTATAGAAAGCAAGAACCATGTATCTTGTCTATAGGCCCCTTTTCTCTATATCAACCTGATCATCACATAACCTTTAGTTTTCATCCTTCTGGTAGCTTCCTTTGGTACAACAGTAACTAGAACTTTATTTCCTTGACGTGTCTTTCCTCACCCACGTCCCTTTTTAAATTCTGCATCAATACTACGGTTCCTGCCTAACCAAATTTCAGCCACGTTGCCACCTTGCAAGACCCAGTCTGCACAGCCTACGTAGCCAGTCATTCCTCCTCAATGACTTCCATAATAATTCAGACTGCATTAATCACATCTTTCTCCTACAGTATACAGACAGTATGTATTAGCAATGTCATACAAGCAAGGTTATTCAATCAATTTAGCATTTATTTATATACTATTATCCTCCAGTAATTCCATGTATCTTAATCTTGTCTCTGAGGTAGGATTATAAATTCCTTGACATCAAGGCCTTTCATTTTTATAAACCTTTGGTGCCAGTGATAGTGCTGCACATAGAATTGTAGTCTCAATAGACACTGGCAGGAAGACTGATGACATTTTTTCAAATTATCCTAATAACCTTGCTCATATTTCTTATTTCTAAAAATATCACTTTACTTTTGTATTTACATGTCCATTCTTATAACTTGAATGATGCAATATACCCCCATTACATCTTGGGACAATGAAGATAAGAAGGCACAGGCACCACTAAAGTCCTTTAGGAGGTTGGACATTTAACTACATCTACTATTGTGCAAATCCCCTGACATCCTGGATATTAGTGATGGTTTTGTTGCTCTTCAAATTCAAGGATAAAGATGCACAAGTTACCATCCTTCCAACAACGAAAACATTTTTCCTGGAAACAATTTTGCCAGATGCTGGTCGCATGTAAAAACTCATTGGCTTAACTGAAGCATATAAAAACTGGATCACAATGAAATAATGCTAAATAAATCTTTACTGCATGAAAACTTTTCCATATTAAAGAACCGTTATTTACAAAAGTGATTCCTTTTACAAGAAATGGGAGAATCTAAGCACACTTGAGACATTTTTTGGTGTCTTAATCCAACAAGTATTCCAGATATATAATGATCTTTTTATCAGCAATAACATTACCTTATAGTGGAAATTTTCATCTTCAAATTTTTCACCATAAATACTTTCTCCACCTGTCCCATTCTGATTTGAGAAGTCTCCACCCTGAATCATAAATTTCTTAATAACTACAAAAAAGGAAATGGCTATTAGTGACTGAGACATGGATGCCTTTAGCAATGCTTACTAATGGATATGTGTGTAACACAACTTTCTAGTGCATTACTCTAGTCATGTCACTCTCTTGTCTGCCCTTCCCCACCCGTCCCCGCAATTTCAAATGGGTCACGCTTTTCACCGTCTGAATCCAACCTACTTTCCCTGCCTGATCCCCGCTAACATTCAGAAAATCGGTTCAAATGATACCTCCCCTATAAAACTGTCACTGAAATCCCAAAGCTCTATGTCCTAATTTTTCTCCCACAGTATCTTGACTCTGCCTACATAACATACGGCATTATGATCTGCCCCTTCCAGCAAACAATGATGTCCTTAAGTACACCAACTGTATTGTTTTACATCCTCGTAACTATGTGCATGTACACATATTAGTTACTCAACAATGTCTGCTGAATAAAGACCAATTATTCCCAGTAGATTTGTACTGCCCTAATGGAAAATTTTCAGCAAATATATCACTTTGTGTCAAAGGTTACCAAGACTGCTTTCATGTTCAGAGAACCCTAGAGCCCACACAAATCAGTATTTGGTGGGATCACAGTGGTAACGATACACAGTGAGATGATGAGGGCGAAGACACAGGCTGAATCTGGAAAAATCCATATGCAAGCTTCCTTATGCTTTCTCCCTCCCATGAAGTGCCACAGAACACACACTTCCCCCAGCAACAAAAATGCAGCAACATGTACACAGTATCTCTGCCCAGGAAAGCCAATTAGACACTCAGCACCCAAGGTATTTATTGGGCACACTCCACCTAATATGTACCAAAATTCCAGACTCCCCAAAAGAAAGCACACGTTCATGTTTGTACAAATAGACTAGGCAGAGTAAATCACTCTATTTAGGAAATGGCTCAAGTGTCAAGTTCCCCAACTCCAACCAAGTGCTACTCTTGCAGGCAGACCTTTCTAAGGATAGCAGTCTCACACTTGCTATGTTAAATATTTTCTGCATGTAGTTTATTAGCATATTTTGAGTTTTTATTAAACATGAAAGTAAATAGTTTAAATACTTTTTAAAAAGTTAATTTTTTCTTAATAAATCGTTTAAAAAAACATTGCTCATGTGATTATTGCTTATTTGCCTATTTATTAAACAAATATTTACTGAGTTCCTACTCAATAACTATACTAGACACTGAAAACAAAATGGTGAAAACATACAGTTCTTGAACCCATAGAGCCTGCAGTCTATTAGGAGAGCCATTATCACTAAACAAAAGTATGATTCATTACCAAGTGTGATAAGCAGTAGAAAAGGGCATATTTTGACCACATTATCACCCATGTGCCCAAAACACTGAATCTTCAAATCTGCTGCCTTCCCAAGCACTCATGTCCCAAAATTACACATAACTTTTTTGTTACCAGGCAATGAAGCTACCTAAGCTCGGCTGACTATGGCCTTCCTTTCTCCATCAAATCATCTTAGAGTGAAGAAGAATGAGAAGATGGGTAAAGCCAGGGAAGTCCATTTCTCTACAGATAAACCTTAGTACCATGAGTAATTCCACCTCGCACAGCCTAACCTTTAAGAAACTGAGTTACTGCCTCAAATGGGGAAGCTAATAGTACTTTTTGAGCTTCACTTCCTACTTAGCGTTTTCTTCCCTAACTCCTAAAAAACAGGACTTGTCTATGTGAAGAATAACAAGATTCAGAAAATTTACACATACTTCGATGAAAAGGGCATCCTTTGAAATGGAGAGGTTTCCCAGTCGTGGGTCCAATGCCTTTTTCTCCTGTACACAGTGCACGAAAATTTTCCGCAGTTTTGGGTACAATATCTGCAAACAATTCTAAGACAATTCGACCAACTAAAAGAAAAGAAAATCTTGTCAGTATGCAAAACAACCAAATAGGCAAATGATAAAAAGGTTGGTATAATTATGGTAGCAGATCAATCATGAATTACCAAGTTCCCTTTTATTGTAATTTTTCTTCTTTGCAATTTCAAGAACACCACACATTGTTACTAACTATAGTCATTATGTTATACAGTAGATCTCTTGAATTTATTCCCCCTTTCTAACTGAAATTAGGTCTCTTGTGATCACCATCTACCCAACCCCTGAAATCCATCATTCCATTCTCTACTTCAAGGTCAGCTTTTTAGAAACCACATGTAAGTGAGATCATGCAGTTACTTGTCTTCCTGTGCTCAGCTTATTTCATGTAACATAATGTCCTCCATATTAATTCACATTGTCAAAAGTGACAAGATTTCATTATTTTTTATGGGTGACTAGTACTCCATTATGCACATATACCACATTAAAAAAAAATCCATCTGTAGATGGAAACCTAGTTTGATTCCATTATCTTGGCTATCATGAATAATGTTATAATAGTGCAGATACCTCTTTGACATACAAACTTCATTTCCTTTGAATATACTTACTAGTAGAATTAGTGAATCTTATTGTCATTTTTCTAATATTCAAATTTAGTCTACCTACTGTCATATAGGTATATAAACAGATTTGAAACATCATACCAAGGATCATAACCAATTATAGTAGCCAAAAGATTAGCACCATGTAAGAGATATCATTCAATACAAATAGTTTTAAATCCTGAATAATTTCTTCAAGAGGTACTGAGAATCTCCAATCAGCAAGCAACCAACAGGAGAAAATTAAACAGTCTTTGGATGGGTGAACTGGCCACGTGTTATGTATACCTGCAGCCTTTGTGCTCTGAGCAAACTGCCTCGTGCAGCCTCTGAAGCAAAAGCTGTAAAAGTTCCTCCTCTAGACAGCACGTAAGACAGGTGAGAATAAACCTAGCCCTAGCTAGTTGCAACAAACTGAATGTACGTGTAAACGTGTGTGTGTCCTGTACACGCATTCAAATACACTGCCTGGCCAGCAATTCTAACATGTTCCAGAACAAGGCCAATCCAGTTACAAAGCAACACGCTCCCTAATTCACCAGGCCTTAGGAACTTCTGAGCGGCTATGTAACCTAGGCAACACCATCACTACATTGAGCGCATTTTCCCAATGGCAAATTAAGAGAAAATGCTGGCCCATCTGAATGGACCTCTAAGTTAAGAATCAGTAATAAAGCAAAGGCAATAAGCAAACAAGTCCCTTTAACGTATAAATAATACAGCACGTGCTGATATATTATCTCATGTGGCAAATATAGTTCCTAGGACCCCGCAGACGCATATCCCAGGATATGCTTTCTGAACTGTCCCACTGCAAACATAAAATAATCTTATTTCATGCTAACTTGGTAGTGCAGAGGTGGCATGGAAGTGTAACCAAATCAGGAGAGGCAAACCTAAAGGACGCCACAATTCCCGAACTAGAAATTTCCAGAAACTTCCGCACGACCGATGGCATTGATACAAAGGCGCTGGATCGATCTAGCCCTAGATGCCCGGGCTTGCTCCGGTGGACCAGTCTAGGCAGCCATCCCCTCCGCGACACTGAGCAGCCACCGGCCGGAGCCGCCTTCCACCCTTGGAATCTCCCAAATCCAGGGAACCCCCGCCTTCTCGGGGCTTTTCCGCCAGTGTCAGACTCCGCTCACCTCGCTCCCCTCCTATGTCCACGTCAAAGAAGACTCGAGGGTTACTGGGGTTGGAGGGCTTGACTTGGGGGGACGGATGCGACATCTCGACTTGCAGACGCGTTTGGACGCAGGATCCCCGCACCTCGTGGCCGCCCGGCACCTCAAACTCCAGAGCGCTAGTCTCCGCCGGAGACTAGCAGCGACGCTGACCGGCCACTTCCGGCGCGAGACCGGAAGCCATGGTCTGACTTCCGACACCGCCCCGCTCCCCCGCGCGGTGTTTCAAAGCTCGTGAGCGACTTCGTAGCGAGAACCGCGTACCCTCCGCCACCTCTTCCTGGCTTCTCACTTCATGGAAGTTACGGTCCCATTTCTCATTATTCTTCTCGCTTGTGTTTCGTTGTCTTTCCTACCATCGTGGCGTGGAGAGCTTTGGAGTCAGCCCCATGCTAGCGTCAGCTCTGCCACCGACTTGGGTGTGATTTCTCAGAAACTCAGTTTGCTCGTCTGGAAAAAGAGAATAAAAACGCTGACCTCGGAAGGTCGTTTTGAGGATTAAAGACGTGAATCAGTGCAATGCCTGGCACAAACTGGTGGTACCCAACCAATAGGAGCCTTATCATTGCCATGTCGTTGCAATTTGATGTTCACATTACAATGTAAGTGATAAGGATTAGACTAAACGCTCCAAACAGCTAAAGCCGAGAGGCCAGAAGAGAGCACAGTTTTGATTCCTGATAAAACTATCTGGCTGGGCGAGGTGGCTCACGTCTGTAATCCCAGCACTTTGGGAGGCCGAGGCGGGCGGATCATTTGAGGTCAGGAGTTCGAGACCAGTCTGACCAACATGATGAAACCCCGTCTCTACTAAAAATACAAAAAAAAATCAGCTGGGCCTGGTGGCGCATGCCTGTAATCCCAGCTACTCGGGAGACTGAGGCAGGGGAATCGCTTGAACCCGGGAGGAGGAGGTTGTAGTGAACCGAGATCGTGCCACTGTACTCCACACTGGGTGACAGAGCGACACTGTCCCCCGCAAAAAAAAAAAAAAAAAAAATACTGTATTACTATAGCCCACTTTTCCTTTATGGGGAATCTGTGTAAAACATTTACTTTCTACATATATATGTGTGTGTATGTGTATATATATATGAGGAGAACATAGTCTTGCCTCTTAATAAAGCCTGATTTTGGAGAAGAGTGGCAATTCCCTGTGTAGATGCTTTGCCTTGTAGTTCTGTTGGAGCTCAGCAATTTGGATTCAGCCTGAGACTGACTTTATCAATAAAGCATGAGATATCCTTAGATGCTTAACATTTTTTTTTTCTTATGAGGAAGTAAAAAGTATTGGAATCCAGCACTCAAATTATGTCTCAAAAGCCAGGAGCCTTGTGTCAACAGCAGCAGCCAGAGTGGCTTTTTGGAAGGAAAGACTAATGCTGATTTTCCCCTATCAGAACTGCCACCATCCCTCCAGATGAAGGCTCCTGCCCTATTTGCTACCTGGTCTTAGGATATGTAAAAGTTAGAAGGGTTATGGTTAAAGAATAACTGGTTCCTATTCTCAATTTGAATTTGCCTATGATGTTATACACTGGACGAAGCACGAAAGTTGATGTTAAAAAAGGAAAAAAAAAGCAAAAGCTTGAAGTTCTGACTACAGCATATACTAGGAATGTTACCAAAGAAAAGTCACATAATTTCTCTGAACCCTTCTCATTTCCTTTTCAGTAAAATGCCAAAGAACAGGGTATGAGAATGGAAAAAGATAATGTGTAAGCATTTGCCTTGTAATATCTAAAGCATTCTTATACACTCTATTTTAAATCACTGAAAATTAGACACTATGGTGCCCGAAGTTGTTTTAAAATAACCTGGAGTCAGGTAAGCGGGTGGGGTTGTGGATGAAACATAATTGGCCAGGCAGATGATTGGTGCCTGGGAGTTTATTATACTCCTCTTCTTTATTTTGCACATTTACATTTTTTCACAATAAATATTTTAAAAAGTAAAAGAGAAATTACATGTAGTACTAGGTACTCATAATAAAACCAATTTGTTGGCCGAGTGTGGTGGCTCATGCCTGTAATCCCAGCACTTTAGGAGGCCAAGGTGGGTGGAAGGCATGAGCCCAGGAGTTCAAGACCAGCCCAGACAGTGTGGTGAAACCTCATCTCTACAAAAAAAACTTGTTCTAAACAATAAATAAATAAATAATAAAATAAAACCAATTTATGAAGTCATTTTTAATTAAAATACCAACATACCTTTTG